>NC_141002.1:66090966-67313168 GCF_052327205.1 Somniosus microcephalus
CAGCCATGATCCCATTGAATTGCAGAACAGGCTCGAGGGCTCAATGGCCTACTCCTGTTCCAAGTTCCTATGTACTATTGATTAAATACACCAACACATTTCAGAATATCTGACAAAGGGTTTTGTTTAGGTACAAACCGTTGAAATTTATAGTCGTTAAATAAAGTTGGGTTGATTCCTTGGGCTAATTGCCTTAATATTGGGCCTTGTGGTCAGTAGAACTGCTAATATTGTATTCTACAACTAGCAATCTTCAAAAAGAAAGCACGGCAGCTGTCTCACAAGGACTGTCATATAACAGATGGGTGGGCTGAAGGGTTTTCACTACAAGTTCCTGACCCCATTCCCCAGACAGCACGTGGTACAGTCACAGATACAATGGGCTTACTGTCACGACTGTGACTCCAACTGACCCAGAGGGCTGTAAGTCTGACTGGATCTGGGAACTGATTAATTAAATCTGTTTTTTTTAAATATACCCTCAAGAGGAGCAAGAGCAAATTAAATTTACATTTTGTAAATTAAAGTGAGCTGTTATTAATTTTTCTTCAGACTACTGGATAAGATTTGCTGGATAATGTGAATTTATGGTCAATTAACAAATATTGTTATTTTATGATTTAAGTTTGTGTTCAAGTTTCTGTAAGATAGCTCTTAACATTGAAATATGAACCCTAATATAATGAAGATTATTGAAGAATTATTATTGAAAATCATAAGCAATTTCCAGAGAATAATGGATGAGTGAGAATGATCATTTACTTGTAATGGCATTTTAACTAAAATTATCCTATGTACCCATGTCATTCATATCTATCCAAGCTCAGGCTTTTGAGAGAAGCTGAGGCCTTGAAGTAAAACATGTAATCAATGTACGAAAAGACACAAAAGACAATTCAGTGGATAAATTTATTCATATAGTTGTGAAATATGTATTTTGGGGCCTCGGCTATTCACAATCTACTTCAATGATTTGGATGAGGGGACCAAATGTAATATACCCAAGTTTGCTGATCAACGTTGGGTGAGAATGTAAGTTGTGAGGAGGATGCAAAGAGGCTTCAAGGTTGATATAGACAGGCTAAGTGAGTGGGCAAAAACATGGCAAATGGAATATAATGTGGAGAAATGTGAAGTTATCCACTTGGGTAAGAAAAACAGAGAATTTGTTAAATGGTGAGAGATTGGGAAATGTTGGTGTTCAGAGGGACCTGGGTGTCCTTGTACGCGAATCACTGAAAGCTAATATGCAGGTACAGCAAGCAATTAGGAAAGCGAATGGTATGTTGGCCTTTATTACAAGAGGATTTGAGTATAATAGTAAAGATGTCTTACTGCAATTATGTAGGGCCCTGGTGAGACCACACCTGGAGCATTGTGTACAGTTTTAGTCTCCTTACCTAAGGAAGGATATACTTGCCATAGAGGGAGTGACCATACTGATTCCTGGGATGGGGGGATTGTCCTATGAGGAGAGAATAGTCCTATATTCTCTAGAGTTTAGAAGAATGAGAGGTGATCTCATTGTAACATACAAAATTCTTACAGGGCTTGACAGGATAGATGCAAGGAGGATGTTTCTCCTGGCTGGGGAGTCTAGAACCAGGGGTCACAGTCTCAGAATAAGGAGTCGGCCATTTAGGACTGAGATGAGGAGAAATTTCTTCACTCAGAGAGTGGTGAATCTTTGGAATTCTCTACCCCAGAGGGCTGTGGAGGCTCAGTCGCTGAGTATATTCAAGACAGAAATCGATAGATTTTTGGATATTAAGGGAATCAAGGGATATGGGGATAGTGCAGGAAAGTGGAGATGAGGTAGAAGATCAGCCATGATCTTATTGAATGGCGGAGCAGGCTCAAGGGGCCAAATGGCCTACTCCTGCTCCTATTTCTTATGTTCTTATGTTTATATTTTGTTTAAAACCTTATTTTGGACAACACAAATTTCAGTTACTGAGGAAAAAAAGTGATGGATGATTTTTAAAGAAAGCACTTTGAATAATTTGTGGGCAAAAAGATGATTCAGCACCACCTAGTGGCGTGACAGGTAACGATGACAGGTAACGGTGACAGGTAATGATGACAGGTAACGGTGACAGGTAAGTGTAACAGGTAAGTGTTGATGTTTTAACATTGGAATTCTCATTGGACATGTTTATTCTAGCAGGTTACAGTAGTGCATGGGCCCATGTCTATGTGAGTATGATATGCTGCATAGTCCTCCTATTCCTCCCTCTGTGACACCCCTCCTTTTTGTGTGGCCCCTCACCTCCCCTCTGCCTCACTCCCCTATCTTTTTGACCCCCATTCTCTGTGTCATCCTTTATCCCACCTATCCAACTTATTGTTACCCTAGCCAGCTCATCCCAAATGCTTTTAAGAAGAAATTAGTTCCTTAAAGTACTTAAAAACTAGAAGAGGAACTGCGGAGACTTCTATTTTATCCAAAGCACTTATTATAGGCTACAGAGAATGGCAGGAGACATTGATGCCAGCAGGAGCAAAGAAGGGGAAACACGGGCATCATTGGTCCAGTAGCAGTGGCAGGAACCAGGACTGATAAAAATAGAAGAGGAGGTTTCGAGGAATATTGGGCCAGTGGGAATGGAAGCAGCTGCTGATGACAGTTGGAGGCCTGGGCCAGTGGCATTGTTAGGCCAGTGGGAATCGCAGGGATGGCCCACTGAAATTAGAAGAGGAGGCCAGAACGTCAATGGGCCATTGGCAGCAGCAGTAAGAGAACAGGAGCAGATATTGAAGGCAGTTGGAGGCTTAGGCAGCAGAAGCAGCAGGGACTGGGGCAGGGATGTTGCCTGGAGGTCCCAGAAGTGGGCAAAGAGGAAGCCAGGGCCAGCTAAATTGATTTTTTGTTAAATTGAAATTTAAAATAAAAATATAATTAAACGCCTGAGTAAGACCAGTTGGGGTGAGAAGAGGAGGGGAGGGGAAAAGGGAACAGAAAGCAAAATGGTTGGTAGACTTGGGCACCTTGTGCCACAGCACCGCCAGTGGTGGGAGATCGACAACTGCACGCTGAAGACCCAAAGCATTTTCAGTGATTGCTGGTTATAGGGAGTGTTATAATTAACAATGGAAACAGTATTAGAGTGTAACCTATTGGTATCATGGGGAAATGTAACAGGTGAAGAGTTATAAGTACTTGTGGACATTTTAACATGAGTACAGGAAACTTTGTGCTATCCGGCACCGACGGGACCGAGCTGTTGCCGTCCCATCAAAACTGACAGACAAACCAGCGCTAATGTTGAAACATACGGAGATTTTGAGCTCTGTATCTGGCAACAAACCCTGTTGCTTAGCAACAACTTCTAAACAGTCGGCCGTACCTTGCAAGCATCTCTGTCGCTTAGCAACAGCTTCAGCGAGACCTTGCAGAGCCTGACTGGTGAAAAAAAAGCAACGAAAAGAAAAAAAAACTAACAAAACGGCTCCTGATTTTTGCCGGTGGCTCGAGCATTCCGGACAGTTAACCTCCGGATAAACCAAAGTTTCCTGTACATTAGAAATAGGAGCAGGAGTAGGCCATACGGCCCCTCGAGCCTGCTCCATAGGAATGTTTACATAGGATTTTTCAGTGAAACATGTGACACAAGCACTAATTTTAATATATTTTAGATAGATTTGTATAATGACATTATAAATGACATTTGTTTTTAATATCATTGAAGATTTCAGGCATTTTAATATATGGATGGTGCTGTTCTAAATATTCTATACATGCCTTGTATTTTGACTATAATATATACGTGATGATAGGAGAAGTTTCTGATATAACTAGTTACTGGAATTTGACTGCAGAAGGTTTAGAACATTTTAGATGGAGAGATTCTTCCTCTAAATATTGATTAATTTACAGTATGATTTCTTACTGTTATGCTTTGCCTCTCTAGCAACTATTTTCTAAGTCTTTCTTTGCCCCTCTGATCACGCTTTTGATCTATTTCTACTTCATTCTAGTCAACCCCTTTCCTTTTTGTCCCTGCAGGATTTGTAGAGGCCATTTTTCCTCTTTGATTTGGTTATTGATCCACTTAGGGTCACGCTTGTTCCGTCTGAACTTGCTGAATTCTAGTTATGTACTTATCCAGCAAGCTCAGCATTCCCTGTTGCTCAAAGTCTCTTGCCCATGTAACATCACCTTGCACTAGATTTAAGCTTTCACACTCCTACACTGTCCTGCAGCGAAACAACTGCTGCCGTTTGTTATTTAGGTAGAATCTACAGGCTCCAGTCTCTGAACTAAATGCCAGCTTATTCCATAAGTTAACTCAGCATCATTTCGTATCTTCTCACTCTTCCCTTGGAGAACAGTGTGAAGTAGTGGAAGGATTCACAGTCCGACAGGCCGTGACATGAACGCTCCTTCCATGGCCGTAACCATCTTTTTATACCAGCCGACAGGATAGCTAGTCCTATATGACGGGAGGGTTTTATGGGGGGTGGGGGGGGGGGGCGGCGGCCGCCGGCACCCACCAGGTGCCAGTAGTCAGTAGCTCACTGGATGTCAACCCAGAATTCAGAGCCGGAGCTCCGATCTCCACTTGCCGGGAGCAGAGTGAGGTTTGAACTCTGCACCTTCTGACTCAGAGGCAAGAATGCTACCACTCAGCCAAAGGCTCACTCCCATAAATTAACTTAAGTGAGTAGTTATTCCTTTTGATAATGTTTAAATGACTGTTTTATTAATTTCAAAGCATGCCATTTTGTGTTCCAGTTCAAAGAATATATCAGCTCCTGTTTTATCTGTTCTCGACACTGTAAAACTTTACTACTATCTCCTTGCATAGTTTATATTTATTTGTCATTATTCCATGAACCTATCCTCCTGACACAGTAATCCAATGCTGGGAATCCTCTTTGTGCTCTCCTCTGTATTCTTTCTAATGCATCAATGCTCCCTTGGTGGTTTTGTGCCCGGAGTTGGTTGCAATTTTCTATCTTTGGCCTTTTTAATGTTTTAATAGAGGTAATCCAAAATTCTTGAACTCCTGTATTCCTGGCAATGCACCTGAACAATCTGTTTTTCGTGTAAAATGGAGATTTAATGAAAACTGATCATCTCCAAGGTTAATTTTGAATAGCTTTCAAATCTTCCTCTTCCCCCACTTTCATAATTGTATATCCACTCGGCTGGTTTGCAGTGTGAGTATTAGTTGTCCCCATGTGTGTTACTTTGTATTCCCCACGTGAAACATCATTTTCCAGTCATTAGCCCAAGGATTCAGGCTTCCCAAGTACATTTGACTTCTATCCTCTGCTACATATTTTGACTTCCCATGCAATTATACATCATTAGCAAATATAGAAATCATGACCTGGAACTTCCTGAAAACTTCCACAATTGTCCTTCAGTGCCTCTTGCAGTATCTCTCAGCTTTTTAATCACACTCAACTGAATACAGGAAACTCTCGATTTACCGGCACCTAAATAACCGGAAATCTCTGTTAACCGGCAAAATTCAGGAGTAGGTTCAGGTAAGTTTTACTTCATATTAGTGGCCGTTCCTGGATCTGTGGCCGTGTAACCGGGGTTCCTGCACCTGTTGCTATGCAACAGGGACGCCTGGATCTGTGGCCGAGGTTCCTGCACCTGTTGCCATGCAACCGGGATGCCTGGATTTGTGGCCGTGTCCGGGGCTCTCGTACCTTTTACTACACCTCTCTGTAATCCGGACTTTTTGATAAACCGGCACCACGCCGGTGCCGGATAAAAAAGAGTTTCCTGTAGTCTTTTTTTATCTAGTCACTGGAAAATATTCCACCTTCTCACTTTTGACCATTAAACCAAAGCCCATATTAAAGATACCATTGTGTCGGAGCCACCAAGAGACACTGGGTAATTAGTAATCATCCCTTTAACTACCATGTAGTGCAGCTGTGGACTGCACCTTTAAACTGTATGTAGTTTCTTGCATTTTTGCGTGATGACGTCATGACGCCGATCACGTGACCCCCAGTTGGCGCGGAGAATGTGATGACGTCATGACGTCAGCTTCCAGTACTTAGTAGCAGTCTTAGAGAGGCTGTGAGGCGGCACAGACCTGTTTACATCTGCTCCTGTAGTTTTACCAGTTAAGTTGTTTGTTTATTAAACTTTGTTATTTTGTTTCACCGCGTCGAACTTCATTATTCGGATAGGAACTTCCGTTCCTACATTGGTGACCCCGATCTCGTCGGACAACTTTCGTCAAGTTATTTATAATGAACACGAACGCCGTTGCCCTTAAATTGCCGCAGTTCTGGGAACAGCAACCAGCAGCATGGTTTTTCCAGGCAGAAGCCCAGTTTGCACTCCGGGACATTACAGCGGATTCGACCCGTTATTATTACCTGGTCTCCACTCTCGACAGCGCCACGGCCTCGCGGGTCGTCAGCCTCCTTGGCAATCCACCGGCAGAGGGCAAGTATGAAGCTCTAAAAACTCGTTTACTACAGGTGTTTGGTTTAAATAAGTCGGACGTGCATGCAGGCTTATTGCTATGCCCGGCCTCGGGGACTCAAAACCATCGGAATTGATGAGCCAAATGCTCACGCTTTTGGGTTCGGAGCCCCAATGTTTTTTGTTTCGAGAACTCTTCCTCTGCCAGCTACCTGAACCAGTTCAGGCAGCCTTGGCCAGTTCTACGATTACGGACTGTGCCGAGCTCGCTGCAGAGGCAGACAAGATTTTTACGGTCACACAGCAGAGTTGTGCAGCCACGCGGCGCCTTTCCCCTATGCGAGCAAAGTCCAGCCCTCCTCCAGCAGGCTGGTGTGTGTACCACGCCCGTTTTGGTGCCAAGGCTCGACGCTGCCGTCCTCCCTGCAGTTTCGCTGAAAAAAAATCTCCAGCAGGCCCGCAAACTTCGATGAGGATGACAGGGTCTGACAAACACACCCAGTTCACTATGGCAGTCAGTTCAGCGGGAAAACTCCTCTACATTACGGATTCCATGACAGGGCGACGATTCTTGTGTGACACTGGTTCTCAGTGCAGTATTTTGCCAGTTTCAAAGCTAGATCTACAATCCGGCGGTCACGGTCCTCCCCTCGAAGCAGCCAATGGTGCGGCCATTCGCACGTTCGGTAAACGGACAGTTAATTTAACTCTCGGAGGTCAACGTTTTATGTGGGAGTTTATAACGGCTAAAGTATCACAGGCCATCCTGGAAGCTGATTTTTTCTGTGCCTATGGTTTTCTGGTCGACGTCCAACATTGTCGACTCATTAATGTGTCTACTTTCCACGTGGTGCCTTGCCACCGCAGCACCGCTGTCTCCTGGTCGGTTGCCTGTGCGGTTCCATCGCAGGAAGGGTTTAGGCGCCTACTTGGCGAGTTCCCGGAGCTCACCAGGCCTACATTTTCGGCAGCAGTCGTGAGGCACGGTGTGGCGCATCACATCACCACAACGGGATCGCCTGTTTACGCTCAGGCACGAAGATTGGAACCCAGAAAGCTTGCAGCCGCAAAAGCAGAGTTTCAGACCATGGAGCGCCTTGGGATTGTCCGACGCTCCGATAGTCCTTGGTCCTCCCCACTACACATAGTACCTAAACCAGGTGGCGGATGGAGACCTTGCGGGGATTACAGACGCCTTAACGAAGCCACTATGCCGGATAGGTATCCAATACTGCATATACAAGATTTTTCGGCTCATTTGGCTGGCAACTCAATATTTTCCAAAGCAGATCTCGTCCGTCGATATCACCAAGTTCCTGTGCACCCTCAAGACGTCCCCAAAACGGTGGTCATCACACCGTTTTTGCCTTTTTGAGTTCCTCCGCATGCCATTTGGATTGAAAAATGCGGCTCAGGCCTTTCAGCGACTCATGGACTCTGTGTTACGGGACCTTCCCTTCATTTTCATTTACTTGGATGACATTCTCATCGCTAGTAAGGATAAGAAGGAGCACATGGCTCATTTACGTACACTCTTTGCCCATCTCAGCCAACATGACCTCATCATAAACCTAGCCAAATGCCAGTTTGGGTTAACCAGCATTGACTTTCTGGGGCATAGGATCACCTCAGAAGGCGCCGTCCCACTGGCCACCAAGGTAGAGGCAGTTATGGCATTCCCACGGCCTCACATATTTAAATCTCTTCAGGAGTTCCTGGGGATGGTAAATTTTTATCATCGTTTTGTCCCCAAGGCAGCCCAATTGATGCAGCCGCTGTACGAAGCACTCAAAGGGAAGTCGGGTAAAGATGTTATCACTTGGACACCGCAGATGGACCAGGCGTTCCTTGACACCAAGGCGGCGTTGGCAGACGCAACTATGCTTGCACACCCACTCCCGGGCGCGACCATTGCCCTTACTACTGATGCCTCCGATTACGCCATCGGGGCGGTTCAGGAACAATGGGTTGACGGGACTTGGCAGCCATTGGCCTTTTTTGGCCGCCAACTGCGCAAGAACGAGCGAAAATATAGCACTTTTGACAGGGAGTTGCTGGCCCTGTTTTTGGCCATCCGGCATTTCCGTTTTCTCCTAGAAGGGCGCCCGTTCACTGTATTCGTGGACCATAAGCCGCTCACTTTCGCAATGGCCAAAACGGCGGAGCCATGGTCAGCCCGGCAACAGCGCCACCTTACATTTATATCCGAATTTACGACGGATTTACGACATGTGTCCGGCAAAGATAATCTCGTGGCTGATTGCCTTTCACGTGCCCCAGTCCAGGCATTTCACCTGGGAATCGATTTCGTCGGGTTGGCGGAAGAACAACTGGCAGATCCCGAAGTTCAGGCGTATCGGACCACGCCTTCTAGCTTGCAGGTAGCCGATGTTATGTTCCAATCAGCAGGAACCACGCTCTTGTGCGACACATCCATGGGAGTGCCCCGGCCCATTGTGCCGGCCGAATGGCGTAAGAAGATTTTTCAGGCTATACGTGGCTTATCACACCTGGGGATGCGAGCTTCACAACGGCTCATGTCCCGCAAATTTGTTTGGAAGGGAATGCATTCGGACGTTGTTCGGGACTGGACAAACAATTGCGTGGACTGTCAAAAATCTAAGGTCCATCGTCATGTTAAGGCTCCAGTGGCCATCTTCCCGGTGCCGGAATGCCGGTTCGATCACGTGTATGTGGACTTAGTGGGTCCCCTCCCCGCTTCGCGGGGTTTCATGTATCTCCTGACAATAGTGGACCGCACTACCAGGTGGCCAGAGGCGATTCCCTTGGTCGCTACCACTGCAGCGGACGTATCCAGGGCATTTATTTTGTTGCGGGTGGCCCGGTTTGGGGTGCCATCTGACATCTCCTCTGACCGAGGTCCACAATTCACGTCAGAGTTGTGGAACGCAGTTGCACAGGGCTTGGGTACCAAGCTGCACCGTACCACTGCTTACCATCCGCAAGCGAATGGTCTATGCGAGAGGTTTCATCGGTCTCTAAAGGCGTCCCTCCGTGCCAGCTTGCGTGGTCCCAACTGGGTGGACAGACTCCCCTGGGCGATGCTAGGCCTCCGTACAGCCCCCAAGGATGACCTCCAGGCTTCATCGGCTGAGTTAGTCTACGGTCAAGCACTTCGAGTACCAGGGGACTTCCTCCCTCTACATACAGAACCGTGGTCGCCTGCTCAGCAGCTCCTTCAGCATCACGAGATGGCAAAGAATTTCCTGCCTATTCCAACCCGCATCACAGCCTACAGAAGCCTCATGTTCCGGCAGAACTTATGAGTTCCGATTACGTTTTTATTCGGCAGGACGCTCATAGAGATACACTCAGACCACCTTATGCTGGACCGTTTCGTGTCATCTCAGCGGGAGAGACATTTTTCACGGTCGAAGTGGGAGGTAAGTCCGATACCATCTCTATCGGACGACTTAAACCAGCCCATCTAGATCAGAGTGAACCAGTTGTTGCGGCCCAGCCACCTCGCCGTGGACGACCACCGTTGGCTGCTAGACCAGTTATGCAACAGCCCACCATTGAACTGCCTGCTTCTGCCTCATCCTTGCCTACACCTTCTGCTACTGTTTCCTCCACCCCAGATGCACCGCTTCAGACACAGCCAAGCACCGGCTCGTCTCCCAACGTTCCACTGCCTGAAGTTCGTAGTCGTTCGGGCAGAATCATTAAACCTCCTGTTCGTTTGACGCTGTCTGTTAAAGAGAATTCTGGGGGGGCGCCTGTGGCAGAGACACCAAGAGACACTGGGCAATTAGTAATCATCCCTTTAACTACCATGTAGTGCAGCTGTGGACTGCACCTTTAAACTGTATGTAGTTTCTTGCATTTTCGCGTGATGACGTCATGACGCCGATCACGTGACCCCCAGTTGGCGCGGAGAACGTGATGACGTCATGACATCAGCTTCCAGTACTTAGTAGCAGTCTTAGAGAGGCTGTGAGGCGGCACAGACCTGTTTACATCTGCTCCTATAGTTTTACCAGTTAAGTTGTTTGTTTATTGAACTTTGTTATTTTGTTTCACCGCGTCGAACTTCATTATTCGGGTAGGAACTTCCATGACACTTTTTGAAGAAGATTAGGGAGCTCTCTGTGTCCTGGCCAACATTCCTCTCTTGACCAACATTCCTATCAGCCAACACTACCTAAAACAGATTCATTGGTCATTCGACTCATTTGCTGTTTGTGGGATCTGTCTGTGCAAAAGTTGGTGGCTGTGTTTACCTACATAACAACAATGACTGCACTTCAAAAAGTTATTCAATGGTTGTGAAGTGCTTTGGGACATCCTGAGGAAATGCGAAGGTGCTATATAAGTGCAGGAGCTTAATTTGTTTTGACTGTTTTACAGCCATCTTGGCCTCAGCCCCCAAGGTTAGGGAGGGGTAAATCAGTCGGGGTCCCTGTTCCTGATTGGTGTTTGGCTATTCCTGCTGGAAGTGCACATGTGTGGACGTTGGAGGACGGACCGACTCAGGTTTGGCTGTGAAGTGACTCACGATCAAATTCCCTGCTGACGCTTAGGTCTAGGATCACACATGGAGAACGGTCACTTAGACAATCTCTTCTTCGGCAGTCCCTCGGAACCGAGGATGACTTGCTTCCACATTAGAAATGAGTTCGCAGGTGACTGATGAGTCCAATGCGGGACCTACAGTCTCTGACACAGGTGGGCAGACGGTGGTTGAAGGGGCGGATGGGTGGGGTGCTTGGGTTGACATGCGCTCCTTGCGCTTGGCCTCCGCTTGCTCTTGACGAAGAGACTCGAGGGCCCCGATTTTCGGCTTGTGTGGGGAATGGTTGGATTTCCCCGAATGTGGGGTTTCTGACACACATAAAAAAAGTGTCAGCCAGCTCCATGCAATTTTCCCTCAAGTGGCCAATTAATTCCCAGCATGTGGGAAGCCTTGCTAATTGTCCAATTCGAGTCAGAAATCCCCACACTATGATGTCATCATTCGTGGTGCTTTCAAAATGTCCAGCAAGCTTCTCCACCTCTGCAGGCTTCTCAGCCACTCTTGCACAATGGCAGAGGAGCCTGCACCAGCTGCTGCCAGCGGCAGAGGCCGAGCTGCCTTCAAATTCGACGAGGCATTCCCTAGGTCAGGGAGGAAGAGGCCTCCCACTGAGACCAATGCTGCATGGATGCAGGTGTCAGCAGATGCCAACTCGCTGGGAGTCACCAGAAGAACCTTGGCATTACATCTCTATCTCCTTCCTTTACTCCCCCACAGTACCATCCAGAGCCCCCGTCCTCACTGTGGAGGGGGAAGAGGCTGTGCATCCAGACTCCTCAGAGGAAGCTCCAACCTCTGAGGGCGCAGCATCAGCAGAATTCAGCGCACCCAGCACCAGCGCAGACACTCACACCTCGGGGGGACCTTCGGGACATAGAGTAGTGTTGTCACCTGGTGTTTCACAGCTCACAAGTGAGCCTCAGCAGATTCTGGACACAGGGACAGCAGTGGAGAGTCCTCGTCGGAGGGCGCAGGACTCTGCCAGCTCAGCTCAGCTGTGCTGCAAGACGACCCTCTGCCTCTGGGTCCATCCGCAAGAGAAGAGGTGATGGATCTCCATGCACAGATGCAGGAGTCTCTGGCAGGTTTTGTCTCCAGGGTCGCTGCAAGTGCTGAGCAAATGGAGGAGTCCATAGCGACCATGAGCAGAGCCTTTGTGGAGTCATTGGCGCATGAACGCATCACCATGGAAAGGTTGGCAACCTCCATGCAGGAGATAACTCGCCAGGGTACGGAAAACATGGTGAGTGCTCATAAGAGAATGACATCTCTTGAGGAGCGTTGGCCATCTGTTGAACAGAAAAACCAGATCTGCATGGAAGTCATTCTGAGTAGGACTGCCAGTGCAGAAACAGGTCCCACTGGCCCCCTAAAGCGCAGCAAAGTGCTCTCAAGCCACTTCCAAGCGCTGGCCCCTTCTGGCCTGTGCAGCTTCAGGTGAGTGAGCAGCAGCCTGGTGCTCCTGGTGCTCATCCTGCTGTTCCTGGTTCTGCTGCTGCCGCCTCTGCTGTTGGAGATCCTCTAATGCCAGGAAGGGAACGTCCCAAAGGCCTCCCATGCTTCTGGCAGATGCCTCCGTTGAGGGGGCGCTGAGTTAGGGTGGTGAGAGGGGCTTCCCAGGAGCTCACACTGGAGAAGTGTGTGAGGCGCCAACTTTCTGCAGCTGCTCCTAAGGCTTCAAAAAGTTCCCCCAAGCCTTGATCAACAAGGGCCTGCAAATGCTGCCTATTTAAATCTCTTCAGCCCTCAGCGACCTGCTGCTGCAAAGCAAGCAAGCCAGCTGTTTTCACGCCAGCTCTCAGCAGCGGGGTTCCCCGCAGGCGGGTTTCAGGTGGGGAAAGCCCCAAAGTCGCAACGGTACGGGAAAATCCACTTCAACAAGCAGATAATTGCTTGTTAGCGCTCCGACGACCAGTCCCACCAGCGGCGGCCGGGACTGAAGCAGGACGTGCAGAAACGGCAGTCCAAAAGTCGGATGGGGTGGGGAATCAGGCGGGGGGGGTCCGGACCTGCTTTTTCGCCGATTTTCGGCCCCCGGCCGCATGAAAAGCCGCCCGACGGCGGTGAGAAAATCGGGGCCAAGGTGTTCGGCGCCTTCCCGGATGCTTCTCCTCCACTTTGTGCGGTCTTGGGCCAGGGATTCCCAGGTGTCAGTGGGGGTGTTACACTTTTTCAAGGAGGCTTTGAGGGTGTCCTTGAAGCGTTTCCTCTGCCCACCTGGGGCTCTCTTGCTGTGTCGGAGCTCCGAGTAGAGCGCTTGTTTTGGGAGTCTCGTATCGGGCATGCGGACGATGTGGCCCATCCATCAGAGCTGATCGAGCATGGTCAAAGCTTCGATGCTGTGGATGTTGGCCTGAGCAAGAACACTGATGTTGGTGCACCTATCCTGCCAATGGATTTGCAGGATCTTGCGGAGGCAGCATTGGTGGTACCTCTCCAGTGTTTTGAGGTGCCTGCTGTACATGGTCCATGTCTCTGAGGCATACAGCAGGGTGGGTATCACTGTTACTCTGTAGACCATGAACTTCGTGCCAGGTTTGAGGTCCTGGTCTTCAAACACTCTCTTCCTCAGGTGACCGAAGGCTGCACTGGCACACTGAAGGCGATGTTGGACATCGTCATCGCCATCTGCCCGTGTTGACAGTAGGCTCCCAAGGTATGGAAAGTGGTCCACGTTGTCCAAGGCCTTGTCGTTGACTTTGATAATCAGAGGGCAGTACTGTGTGGTGGGGGCAGGTTGTTGGAGGACCTTTGTCTTAAGGATGTTTAGTGCTCTCGTACGCTTTGGTGAAGGTGTTGACGATGGTTTGGAGTTTGACCTCCAAGTGAGTGCAGACGCAAGCGTCGTCTGCATACTGTAATTCGACAACAGAGGATGGGACGACCTTGGATCTGAACTGGAGGTGACGGAGGTTGAACAGTTTCCTGTTTGTTCTGTAGATTAGCTCCACTCCAGCAGGGAGCTTACTGAGGGTGAGATGAAGCATTGCAGCAAGGAAGATCGAGAAGAGCGTTGGTGCGATGACACAGCCTTGCTTGACCCCGGTCCGTACGTGAATTGGGTCTGTAATGAATCCGTTGGTCAGGATCACGGCTTGCATGTCGTTGTGAAGCAGGCGGAGGATGGTGACTAACTTTTGAGGGCAGCCAAATTTGAGGAGGACACTCCATAATCCCTCACGGTTGACAGTATCGAAGGCCTTTGTGAGATCAAAGAAGGCCATGTACAGCGGTTGGTGCTGTTCCCTGCATTTCTCTTGTAATTGACGTGCGGTGAAGACCATGTCCATTGTGCTCCTTAGTGGGCGGAATCTGCATTGCGACTCTGGGAGGAGCTCTTCGGCCACTGGGAGAAGGTGATTGAGGAGGATTCTTGCGCTTACTTTCCCTGTGGCCGACAGCAGGGAAACTCCTCTGTAATTACCGCAATCGGACTTGTCACCTTTCTTGAAGATGGTCACAATTATGGCGTCTCTGAATCCCCTGGCATGCTCTCCTCCTTCCAGATAAGAGAAATGAGTTCATGAATTCACGCCAGTAGTGCTTCTCTGCCATGTTTTAGTGCCTCGGCAGGGATTCCATCTGCTCCTGAGGCTTTGTTGTTCTTCAGTTGTTGGATGGCCTTTTCAACCTCATGCCGGGCTGGGGTTGTGCTGAGATGTTGGCGGGTAGCATGCTGCGGGATGGAGTTAAGGACACTCGCATCGAAGACAGTCTCGGTTAAGGAGATCTTCAAAGTGCTCCTTCCAACGGGCACTGACTGCCTCTCTGTCCTTGATGAGTACCTTTCCGTTCTTGGCCCGCAGTGGGGTAGGACCTTGGGTACTTGAGCCGTAGGTGGTCTTGACTGCGCTAAAGAATCCACACACGTTGTGGTTGTCGGCTAGCTGCTGGATCTCCTGCGCTTTCTCCACCCACCATTTGTTCTTTAGGTCGTGAGTTTTTTGTTGGACCTCAGCCTTCGGGCATCTGTAGAGCTGCTTTCTTGCTCTCGAGTTCTGTTGCTGTTTCCAGATCAGGAATGCCTTGCACTTGCTGCGGGAAGGAGGGAGGAGGACAGCAGCAGTATGTTTGTGTGTGTGTGCTAGGTCATTGTAGCAGAGCCTGGTCTCCAATCGTCTTGGATCCCCTTGCTATTGGACCAAGACCTTGCTCTGTCAAGCCCGTGTGGTAGCTGGTGTGCAACGGCCACCCCACGTTAAATGAATTTATGCACAGGCATCTTCCACCCTTTAAAATGAAGTTCTGGACCTGGAACGTGAGGACCATCATGGACAACTCCAACAGTGACAGACTAGAACACTGTACTGCTATCGTTGCCCGGGAGCTCAGACGTTTCGACATTGACATCGCCGCCCTAAGTGAGACCCGACAGGCAGGGGAAGGCCAGCTCAAGGAGCAAGGCGGTGGCTACACATTCTTCTGGAAAGGCAATCCTGATGAAGAACGCCGCCTCCATGGGGTAGGCTTTGCCATAAAAAATGAACTAGTTGGGCATCTCGGAGACTCCCCTAGCGGCATAAACGAGCGCCTCATGACCCTTCGGCTCACCCTAGCCCGGAACCAGTGCGCTACGGTCATCAGTGCGTACGCCCCAACACTGGAAGCCACAGACGAGACCAAAGAGGAATTCTACTCCGGCCTCGAACAATCTCTGCCCCGAGTCCCAACGGGCGACAAGCTGATCCTCCTTGGTGACTTTAACGCCAGAGTTGGAAAGGACACAGACCTCTGGGGAGGTGTGATCGGCAGAGAGGGGGTAGGGAAAGCCAACTCCAACGGTACCCTCCTCCTGTTGAAATGCTTAGAACATGGCCTTGTCATAACCAACACCTTGTTCCGTCAGAGAGACAAGTACAAGGCTTCATGGCAGCACCCTCGCTCCAAGCACTGGCATCTGCTGGACTACGTCATCGTCCGAGCGAGGGACCGCAAGGACGTCCGCATTATCTGCACCATGACAGGACCTGACAACTGCTGGACAGACCGCCGCCTAATCCCCTCTGTCATCTCCATCAATGTAGCCCCAAAACAGCGGCGGCAACAGAAACAATGCTGCAGGAAAATCAACGCTGGAGCACTCAAAGATCCCGCTAAGAAAGCCCTATTCAGCCTGCGCCTCACAAACAACCTGACGACTCCCAGTGATGCAGAGACACAGAGGGCTGGATTTTGTCAATGGAGGCGACTTGGAGGTGGAACTGCTGCTTGTCGTGTCAATGTCCTGCCTCCATCCTCGCTTGACCATTCAGAGGGATTTTCCCCTGATTGAGCTTGTTAAGCCCGCCCTGCGGGCTCAGCAAGCCAATTAGGGAAGAAGTCACTGACAGATCACGTCAACGTCAGATGTGCTATCTGTCAAGACTTCTTAAAAGAAGAAATGACAGCGTTTGATAGCTCTGTGAAGCTGCCAAACACTGACATTCTCTTGAGTTTGATTGGTTTCTCATTCCTCACCACAAAAACTATTGTAAAAAAGTAAATTTCAGATGTCTGATGGATTGGAGGGTCCATCAGCCATTACCTGAAATTGACAAGGTGGATGTCCGCTCTCCCGATCCAGTGCGGCTAAAGGCTATAGAAGTAAGAAAAGGTAAGTGAACACTTTTTTAAACTTATCACTCACTTTGCATGCTTACCACTCCACACTTGCACCCATCACTCACCTCTACACTTTACTTCCAGGTGCCTCCTCCACGTCTCCTCCAACCCGGCGGGGTTCTCCGAGGTCGGGAAGCCTTCACCTGTGAAGGTAAAATGGCACTAATCCCTTTTTCTGCCTGTTAACTACCTGTTAACAGGCAGTTAAAAGGATTAAAAGCCTTTCCCGCCTCCAGGAGATGGGACCCGAAGCTGCACATCTTCCCGCCTCCTGGCAAAAGAGCACGGAGGCGGGATGGGGGTGGGTTTGCCACCCGCCCCCAATTTCTCCGATTTTACGTGCTGTCCCGCCTCCATGCCCGCCTCCTCGGGGCTTGGAAAATCGAGCCCAGAGTGTCCACAGCGCCTGGTCTGCACTCAAGGCCTCCATAGTCAGCATCTGTGAAGAAACGCTTTGTCACTCGACCAGGAAACACCAAGACTGGTGCGACAAGAACAACCAGGAGATCCAGGAGCTAATAAGCTGCACTTAGACAATATGTGAGAGGTGACTGCCACTTGTGAAACCCTAAACTAGCAAAGAATCAATGCTTTCAGGAGAAGGGAAAGAAGAAAAATAAAAACAATCTGGCTGTGGTGTCAGCCTTGGTTCAGTGGTAATGCTCTCTCACCTCTGAGCCAGAATGTTGTGGGTTCAAGCCCCATTTCAAGGACTTGAACACATAACGTTGGCTGACACCAGTGAAGTACTGAGGAAGTGCTGTACTGCCGGAGGTGCCATCTGTCAGAAGAGACATTAAATCAAGGCCCCATCTGCCCTCGTAAGTAGATGTAAAAGATCCCATGGCGCTATTTGAAGATGAGTAGGGGAGCTCTCCTGGTGTCTGGCCAACATTTGTCCCTCAACCAACATCATTAAAACAGATTTTCTGAGCATTTATCTCATTGCTGTTTGTGGGACCTTGTTATGCGTACATTACAACAGTGACTATACTCAAAGTATTTCATTGGCTGTGAAGCATTTGGGACGTCCTAAGTGGGACATCCTAAGATTGTGAAAGGTACTTTATAAATGCAAGTTCTTTTTTTCTTGTTTTTTTTAATTAATAATCTGTTCACCTGGCTGGGGCACTGAAGAACATCCGTGGTGCCACATCCTACAAAAGCTGGTGCCTTTGGGAAGGGAAGGGATAAATTGGCAAAAAAAACTTCAAATATCTTTTTTCATTCAATTATTTGTAGCAATCAAACTCTGGAGAATGGAGTGGGAGTTATTGGTAGTTGAACAAATGTCCCATTGACAAAGTGCTCATTCACTGCCATGTAAATGCTATAGAATGTGATGAGAACAAAACGGTCTGTGAAATCTGTGTACCCTCAGATTAAATACTTAAAATGGTGATTTTGAGATTTTATGGCTATGGTGCAAAAACATTAATCTAACCTTGGATGATTCACAAATTGAAGTGCTGGTTCTCTATTTTCAGTGTTCTGTAGTAAATAAGTCTGGGCACCACACTTTAGGAAGTTTGTCAAGGCCTTGGAGAGGGTGCAGAGAAGATTTACCAGAATCGTACCAGGATGAGGGGCTTCAGTTATGTGGAGAGACTAGAGAAGCTGGGAATGTTCTCCTTAGAGCAGGGAAGGATAAGGGAAGATTTAACAGAGGTGTTCAAAATGACGTGGGTTTTTTATAGGGTAGATAAGGAGAAACTGTTTCCGCTGGCGGGTGAGTTGGTAACCAGAGGACAGAGATTTAAAATAATTGGCAAAAGAACCAGAGGGGAGCTGAGGAGAATTTTTTTTTACACAGCAAGTTGCTATGATCGGAAATGCACTGGCTGAAAGGGTGGTGGAAACAGATTCAGTAGTAACTTTCAAAAGGCAATTGGATAAATACTTAAGCAAGAAAAATTTGCAGGGCTATGGGGAAAGAGCAGGGGAGTGGGATTAACTCTCCAACAGATACACCACTTTGAGTACTGTTGGGGGGGATGGCTTATCAGTGGAAGGCAGCAGCAGCCAACTTCCTGGCACCAGGGGTGGCTCTGCTGCACAGAATGGGAGGAAAAAGAGGGGTAGAGCTATAGTAATAGGGGATTCAATTGTAAGGGGAATAGATAGGCGTTTCTGCGGCCGCAAACGAGACTCCAGGATGGTGTGTTGCCTCCCTGGTGCAAGGGTCAAGGATGTCTCTGAGCGACTCCAGAACATCTTGGAAGGGGAGGGTGAACAGCCAGTTGTCGTGGTGCATATAGGCACCAACGATATAGGTAAAAAGCGGGATGAGGTCCTAAAAGTGGAGTATAGGGAGTTAGGAGATAAATTAAAAAACAGGACCTCAAAGGTAGTAATCTCAGGATTGCTACCAGTGCCACGTGCTAGTCAGAGTAGAAATAGAAGGATACTTCAGATGAATACGTGGTTAGAGGAATGGTGCCAGGGGGAGGGATTCAAATTCCTGGGACATTGGAACCGGTTCTGGAGGAGGTGGGACCAGTTCAAACCGGACGGTTTGCACCTGGGCAGGGCTGGAACCAATGTCCTAGGGGGAGTGTTTGCTAGTGCTGTGGGGGAGGGTTTAAACTAAAATGGCAGGGGGTTGGGAACCTGAGCAGGGAGACAGAGGAAAGGGAAACAAGGATAAAAGCAAAAGATAGGAAGGAGAAAAACAAAAGTGGCAGTCAGAGAAATCAACGGTTTAAATCAAACATGGCCACAGTAAATAATAATTCTAATAGGTCTAAGAGCATTAAAAAAACAAGCCTGAAGGCTTTATGTCTTAATGCGAGGAGCATTTGTAATAAGGTGGATGAATTGGCTGCGCAAATAGAAGTAAACAAATACGATTTGGTTGGGATTACGGAAACGTGGCTCAAGGAAGGCCAGGACTGGGAACTCAACATCAGGGGTATTTGATATTCAGGAAAGATAGGCAAAAAGGAAAGGGAGGTGGGGTAGCATTACTGGTTAAAGAAGGGATTAACACAATTGTAATGAAGGATATTAGCTCTGATGAGGTGGAATCTGTATGGGTAGAATTGAGAAATACTAAGGGGGAAAAAACGGGAGTGGGAGTGGTTTATAGACCTCCAAACAGTAAGGCGGAGGTTGGGGATGGCATTAAAAGAGAAATTAAAGAAGCGTGCAATAAGGGCACAGCAGTCATCATGGGTGACTTTAATCTACATATAGATTGGGCCAACCAAATGAGTAACAATACTGTGGAGGAGGAATTCCTGGAGTGTTTACGGGATGGTTTCCTGGACCAATATGTCGAGGAACCAACCAGAGATCAGGCCATCTTAGACTGGGTATTATGTAACGAGAAAGGATTAATTAGCAATCTTGTTGTAAGAGGCCCCTTGGGTCGGAGCGATCATAATATGATCGAATTCTTCATTAAGATGGAGAATGAAGTAGTTGACTCGGAGACTAGGGTCCTCAATTTAAATAAAGGAAACTATGATGGTCTGAGGAGCGAGTTGGGTAGGATTGATTGGGGAATGGCACTCAAAGGGTTGACGGTGGATAGGCAATGGCAAACATTCAAAGACCGAATGGATGAACTACAGAATTTGTTCATCCCAGTTTGGCATAAAAATAAAACAAAAAAGGTGACCCAACCGTGGCTAACAAGGGAAATTAGGGATAGCATAAGGTCCAAGGAGAGGGCATATAAATTGGCCAGAAAAAGCAATAATCCTGAGGATTGGGAGCAGTTTAGGATTCAACAAAGGAGGACAAAGGGATTAATTAAGAAAGGGAAAATAGAATATGAGAGTAAGCTTGCAGAGAACATAAAAACTGACTGTAAAAGCTTTTATAGATATGTGAAGAGAAAAAGATTGGTGAAGTCAAGCGTAGGTCCCTTGCAGTCAGAATCGGGGGAATTTATAATGGGGAACAAAGAAATGGCAGACCAACTAAATACATATTTTGGTTCTGTCTTCACAAAGGAGGACACAAATAACCTCCCAGAGATGCCGGGGAACATAGGGTCTGATGAAAGGGTGGAACTGAAAGAAATCAGTATTTGTAGGGAAATGGTGTTAGGAAAATTGATGGGACTGAAGGCTGATAAATCCCCAGGGCCTGATAATCAACATCTCAGGGTACTTAAGGAAGTGGCCCTAGAAATAGTAGATGCATTGCTGGTCATCTTCCAGAACTCGATAGACTCTGGAACGGTACCCATGGATTGGCGGGTAGCTAATGTTACCCCACTATTCAAAAAAGGTGGTAGAGAAAAGGCGGGGAATTATAGCTTGACATCGGTAGTGGGGAAAATGCTAGAGTCCATTATAAAAGATGTAATAGCAGAGCACTTGGAAAGCAGTGACTGGATCGGACAAAGTCAACATGGATTTACAAAAGGTAAATCATGCTTGACTAATCTACTGGAATTTTTTGAGGATGTAACTGGTAAAATAGATAAGGGAGAACCAGTGGATGTGGTGTATTTGGATTTTCAGAAGGTTTTCGATAAGGTCCCGCATAAGAGATTATCGTGCAAAATTAAGGCACATGGGATTGGGGGCAAGGTATTGACTTGGATAGAGAACTGGTTGGCGGACAGAAAGCAAAGAGTTGGAATAAACGGGTCGTTTTCCAAGTGGCAGGCAGTGACTAGTGGGGTACCGCAAGGATCGGTCCTAGGACCCCAGCTGTTCACAATATATATTAATGATCTGGACGAGGGAATTGGATGTAATATCTCCAAATTTGCAGACGACACAAAGCTGGGGGGGAGGGTATGCTGTGAGGAGGATGTCGTGAAACTCCAGCACGATTTGGACAGGTTGGGTGATTGGGCAGAAACATGGCAAATGCACTATAATGTGGATAAATGTGAGGTTATCCACTTTGGTGGCAAAAATAGGAAGGCAGATTATTATTTGAATGGTAATAGATTGGGAGAAGGGGAAGTGCAAAGAGACCTGGGTGTTCTTGTACACCAGTCGCTGAAGGTAAGCATGCAGGTGCAGCAGGCGGTTAAGAAGGCAAATGGTATGCCGGCCTTCGTAGCAAGAGGGTTCGAGTACAAGAACAAGGATGTCTTGCTGCAGTTGTACAGGGCCTTGGTGAGACCACACCTTGAGTATTGTGTGCAGTTTTGGGCGCCTTACCTGAGGAAGGACGTTCTTGCCATAGAAGGAGTGCAGCGAAGATTCACCAGGCTGATACCTGGGATGGCAGGAATGACGTATGAGGAGAGATTGTGTCGATTGGGCTTATACTCACTGGAGTTTAGAAGATTGAGAGGGGATCTCATCGAAACCTATAAAATTCTGTCAGGCTTGGACAGACTAGATGCAGGAAGGATGTTTCTGATGGCCGGGGAGTCCAGAACCAGGGGTCATAGTCTAAGGATAAGGGGTAAGCCATTTAGGACTGAAATCAGGAGGAATTTCTTCACCCAGAGAGTGGTGAACCTGTGGAATTCTCTGCCACAGAGGGCGGTGGAGGCCAGTTCATTAAGTATATTCAAGAAAGAGTTGGATATATTTCTTAAGGCTAAAGGGATCAAGGGATATGGGGAGAAGGCAGGGACCGGGTACTGAATTTGGATGATCAGCCATGATCTCATTGAATGGCGGAGCAGGCTCGAAGGGCCGAATGGCCTACTCCTGCTCCTATCTTCTATGTATCTATGTAACTGGATAGTGCTTTCAAAAAGCTGGCGCAAGGACGATGGACCGAATGGCCTCCTTCTGTGGTGTAATGTTCTATGATAAAGGACACTTGACAGCTTTTGTTTTAAAAACAGGAAACTCTCTTTTAACCGGCACCTAAATAACCAGAAATTTCTGTTAACTGGCAAAATTCAGGAGTAGGTTCAGGTAAGTTTTACTTCATATTAGTGGCAGTTCCTGGATCTGTGGCTGTGTAATTGGGGTTCGTGCACTTGTTGCTAAGCAACAGGGATGCTTGGTCTGTGGCCGGAGTTCCTGCACATGTTGCTAAGCAACAGGGAAGCCTGGATTTGTTGCTGTGTACGGAGCTCTCGTACCTTTTAACTATACCACTCTGTAATCTGGACTTTTTGATAAACCGGCACCACGCCGGTCCCGTTGGTGCCGGATAATAAAGAGTTTCCTGTATATTGTGCATGCTTGTTACCCTATTTTCCTCAACAGCGTGTTCCTAGCTGACACCAGCCTCAGTACTCATTTCCTAACTGATTGCAAAATATCACAAAAGATAGAATAGAATGCATGGACCCTTAAAAAAAAGAATCCCTTCTAATTTTCATTCTCTCCTGAAGATGCTGACTGATGGTGGGATACAATTCCATGGGTATGAACTGTCCTCAAGAACCTCAATCAAGTGGTCATTCTTTACGCCTAGAGAGTGAAAGTTGGCTGGGCAGTTGACTATTATTGGTATCTTAGCTGCATCAAATAGTGCCAACCTCAGACATCCACAAAAAACCTATTTCCAGCAAGGAGTCAGCATAGAACCATGGCTGATATTTTTCCCACCCTCTCACTCGACGGGTGTGAGGTAAATTACATTGCCCCTCCCAGTGCCACCCAGGCTGAGATAAACTAATTCAGGGATAGAGCCTGAAACTTTCCATGCATGTATGGTTCAGTTCCACATATTTTTGGGGTCAACTGGTCTCTAATGTGCAGAAAACCATCACCATGCTTCAGTCTCCAAAATAAACTACTGAGAAATCTGTGACAAAAATGAAGTACTTTTGGTCTGCTGCAGTTAAAGTCTATCTCCCACCCTACAACAGCAACAACTTACATTTATATAGCGCCTTTAAAGTAGTAAAATTTGACTACAAGCCACATAAGGCGATATTAAGACAGGTGACCAAAAGCTTGGTCGAAGTAGATTTTAAACATAACACCATACACGTATTGTGAGTACAGTCACCAATCTGGTATTCTAACTGAAAGGGAGGAACCAAGCCCTCACATTCAAACAAATCAATATTATGTGATTTGCTCATTTATGTGTATGACCACCAATCACTTTTAATGATTATTTAAAACCAGGAAGCCCTTGCATCTGTTTTTAGGAGTGTTTGATGAAGTATTTCAAAAGTTGAGCTTGATTCGAATTGGTTGGAACCTTCAGAGAACGATAGGCTAGGCTAGTTGGCTCTTACAATTAGAAAAAACCTACGAGAAGAAAAAAACTGCATATGTAAAAGTTACCTACACAAGAATTACTTGCCTTATAGATTGCAACCATTGGCTTTTATAATTTGAGGAGTTGGTCATTATAATCTCTACTGTAAATATATATATTATGTTACTGTTGTATTAGCTGCTTCACCTTTTGTTCAACAAATTTGCTTAATAGTTAAAAATCTAAAATGAGGGCAGATGTTGTGATGCTCTATGCTTTTTGAAGATAGAACAATATTTCTGCGGCTGCACAGGGTAGACCCAGTAGTTAAAATAATTAATAAAAAGGTTTTTGGACAGGCTATCAGAAAATTACCTAGATATCAGGGACGCTATCGGGACTGTAGGGAGCTTAGATCCATCTATGACAGAAGTCTACTTAGAGAGGCAGAAAAGACCTAAAAATGTAACAATTCACATAAGTAGAATTTCTGTTTTCCTGATGCAAGGTGTACACCATCTTTCCTGTAAGGGCAATCCCACTTACCTAAACCCAGTTCTACGCTGCTCGGTACAGTTACCAACTTAGCTATTGGGGAGCCCGGAGATACGTTGTGTAATGGTGGCTGGGTTATATCTGGGGTTTTTGCATATTTGAATAAAAATTATGCTAATTAGTAATGAGATGAAATTCAAATTCATGTTTGACTACCCAGATGTTGGCACTGTGGAATGCCACTTAAAATGTCAGTGCTTCCTGCCACCCTTCCTACAGGTTACAGAATGGTTTACCTATACAAAAGAAATATTGCCATTTTGCATTGTGGCTATAATGAGTATATTGTTACCAGAAAGTGAGCAGTCACTCTCCTCACTGTAGACAAGTGGTCAATGGATTTACCACTTCAAGTCCAAATAATCCCATTACAGTACTTGACTGGCAGCAATTGGATGCTTAGTAGAGCAGGACTTGAATGCTTTCCCCAGTAGGCTATGAACTAGCAGTTTATAAACTAGTAGTTTTATTTCAATGCATTTAAAAATAAAACTCTAGATTTGCCATTGAATTTTAGCCAAAGATGGCAGTCACTTGCTCACTACAGTATTATGTTGTCATAAGATTTTACTTAACTGGGAGGACAACCAAGGGGGACCAGAACTCATGCCTCTGAAAATAATGCTTTATAATAAACTTATAATAATAGAAGATGCACAGGAGTGGCCTAGGTGGTGTGTTATGCAATTTTGTCTTTCTCTCCTTAACTAATTTCCTACTCCTAGTGAACTACCTGATATTGGGAACTCGTGTGTAATTATGGGAGCAAATGTGTGTTACATCATTCTCCAATGTCTGACCTTAATCATCTGACCAACTTCAAGTTTATATTAACTTGATTTTAAAGCCAGCCTGTCTAGGATGTCAGATGTCAAAACAGAGAGATGTACAAATAGAAAAATGTTGCCTTTAGCATAGTAAAGAGATTCAGTGCAATTCAGATATATTCTGTAGAGTGCTCTGTATAAGTAGAATCAAATCCGAGCAATGGGTTTTGCACTGTTGGGCTCCAGAGTCGATTTGTTATCTGTCTTTGAAGTTAAACTGTGATACTGAAGCTGCAGTGGACTCTTAAAACAACTAATAAAATCTGGTTTATATATATAAGTCGGAATAGCAGAATGTAAATCTACTGAAGTGATACTGTGGCTGTACAATGCACTAGAGTACAGTACTATATGCAGTCCTGGCCGCCACTCTATCAAAGGAATGTGCAAATATTGGGGACGGTTCAGGGATCAACAAGAATGATTTGAAATGGAGGGGTGGGGGCAGTGGTGAGATACGTAGAAAGGTTAACAAAGTTAATCTCGACAGCAACAGGAAAAATGGAGTATATAAAATATTAAATACCTTTTGATATGGTCAATCCAGACTATTAATTTGAACAGGGGCAGGCTAGTAACACTAGAGATCAGAAATACAAACTACCAAAGCAAATTTAGATCACATAATAGAACATTTTTTTTTCACACAATGGGTTTCAAATGCCTGGAATCATCTATCAGGCAGGGTAGTACAGACACAGATTTTAGGGGGCTTCAAGATGTAGTTGAGTATTGGACTGGAAGATTTGGAATACTAAAAGGATAAACTTGGATTCATATGGCCTTTTTTCATCCTTTACTTTTCTTATATTTGTATATCTAAGCAGTCTTTCAAGCCTCAATATTCTGTAGGTTTCTATGATCCTGGAGACCTTCGATCAGACGTCTGATTTTAGATTCTCTCCATCAAAATCCCAAATTTCCTTCAGAATACCTGCGGCAATTAGTTCCTATTAGGCAGGAAATTCCTAATGGGTGCAGGGCTAATCCAAGTTCTCTTTCAAAACAGCCAGAAGATCCTGAGACAGAGTGGCAAGCAGTGCTCAGTCACTGCAGCCTCCTGCTATTTCCTCACATCGATGACATGGTACTCATTTAATCCACCTACGAAAGACGAAAGGCATGGGGAACCCTACTTGGATTTGGACCCAGAAACTTTTGGTACCAAATCTGACACTGAACTTACTGAGTTATCTGAATTCTTAAACATTGGCTCTAAATGTCTGTTTTGAAAGAAACACAATAGAAGTTTATAGCACAGAAAGAAAGCCATTCAGCCCTTCATGTCTGTGCCGAATCTGGGTAAAAAAATCCAAAATTAATCTCAATTAAAAGTCCCCCATCTCCCCATAGCCTTGTACCTTCCTTTGCTTCAAATATTTATCCAAGTTTCCTTAAAAGAAGCAATGGTCTCTGCCTTAACCACTCCCTGTAGCAAAGCATTACATCCTCCAACAACCATCCATGTAAAAGAAAATGTCTTAACCTCTCTCCTCACTCTCCAAGTGACTATTTTAAATTGATGACCACTCATCACTTAACCCCAACCAGATGAAATAGTCTTTCCTTATTCACGCTATTAAAACTATTAATGATTATAAAATCCTCTCCTTGTATCTCCTCATAGACTTCTCTGTTCCAGTGGAAACAGTTCCAATATCTCAAGTCTTTCCTCATAACTATAGTCTCCCAACCCTGGCATCATCCTGGTGAATCCAAGCTGTAAACTCTCTATGATGATAATGTCCATTCTATAATGGGGCACCCAAAACGGCACACAGTCCTCTAACTGTAGGCCAATCAATGTTTTATACAAATTTATCAGTTTTTCTTTACTGTCATTCTTTATCTCCTATTTATAAAACCTTAAATGTTGTTGGCCTTTTTTATGGCTGAATCTACGTGCACTCAGCCATTCAGGGAATTATGTATTTGAACTCTTAGATCTTCAAACCTAGTGTCTTTCTATTGAGTGTATACTCCCATTCTTTGTTTTTTTATCTCCCAAAATGTATTAACGCACACTTATCCATATTAAATGGCATCTTCTACCTGCCCACACACTGCTCCAACTTGTCTGTGTCCTCCTGAAATATTTGACAGTCGCCTTGCTGTTTGCTAAACCCCCTACTTTTGTGTCGTAGGCAAATTTCAAGATTGTGCTCCATATACAGTACCTAGAACAAAAGAGGACCCAGCACTAACTCCTGGGGTACACCACTTCCAACCATCTGAGCAACACCCATTTACTCCTGCTGATTGTTTCCTGTCTGCCAAGCAACCCTCTATCCACATTGCTACATCTCCTCTTCTAGAATATGCCTGAATTTTTCTAACGAGCCTCTTAAGAAACACCTTATCAAATGCCTTTTGAAGAACCATATACGCTGCATCCATTAAATCCCCTTTCTCTATTCAAATGGTCACTTCTTCAAAAAGCTCTGTTAAATTTGTCATGCATGAATTGCCCTCAACAGTTCCGTCCCCGCTATCCACGGTTAAGCCATACATTTTTAATTGCTCACTAATTTTGTCTCAAGTTATTTTTCTTTTTGGTCACGGTATTTATTTATTTAAAATCAACCATGTAGAAATCTCTGATTACTTGTAGGATTTATTTTTAGCGTCTTCTCAATTTCACACAATACAGATATTGTTAAGAAGGTCTGTTTTGCAAATGATATAAGGGAGTTTTTAAGCTGTTGAAACCCTTACACTATGTAATTGTATCGTAAGCTGCCCAGCACCTACAGTCTTCTTGTAAGTTCTCTTCATTTTAGCAACTCATTTGCATATTCCCATTACAGTTCATTATGTTGATATAGTCTTTTGGATTTTGCAACAAAAGGCTCTCTCCCAAATCTCGTCTCCCATTCATTCTCTTTCTGCTGCTGGTCCTGGTTAGCAGGAATCAGTCTTTGCAGTAAGTGCCTTTGACGTCACTCAATGTATGCAGCCTGTGCTATTGTCTTACTCTGAGCTGTACTGGGTATCGCAGTGTCTGGTCTCAGCTCTTCATTCAGACTCACTGCAGCAAGACAAGGGAGTGCTTGGTCTTTCATTTCTGTTGAATTTCCAGCAGAAGCTTTTGGCTTTCACTTGTGAGAGAAGTATAAACAGCATTTTGTTGAGGACTGCTGTGTGTTGTATCAGCTTTCAGGCTCGAACAAGGCAGCTGGCAGCCGCAGAGCCCGGGCTGCATTGTCTAGTTTCATGACCCCTGCTGTGTAGCTGCCTCATCTTTTTTTTGCAGCATCTGAACCAGCCATGTTCGGCACGGAGTCTTCATGTAAGTACAGTACTGCAACAGTCCAATGATTAGTTAGCATCTTTCGCATTGTGCCAAAGCTTTGTTTTATTGCATGAAATGCAGGCTTCAGTCAGGGCCACTTCAAACAATGAATTCACAGCTCCTCTTAGAATAGAATTCAGTGTGAAGCAGATCCGAAAGATTCGTGTCACTGTATCTGGTTTTCAGAATTTGAGAGAATCATTTTCTGGGTTTGCTGATGATTTTGTACGAAATGTGTTAAAAACACAAACGCGATCGAGGTGCACAAAATAACAAAAATAAGGCCTTTCTGGCAACAGCAATAAATCATGGAGCAGAGTGGAATGGCTGAATTTGTTACAGAAGTGCACTACACAGAATCTGCTCATTGCTCATAAATTATTACAGTGACTTTACTAAAATACGTTCTGTTGAATATTCCGAGGCCTAGTGACAGGACTGGGTACTTGAGTTCAGGAAGTTTAAAAATCCTAAAAGCTCCTCATGGTTCCGTGTGATCTGTAACCTGCTCCCATAAATGAAGGGGGTAAAGGTATTATTCTCAGCAGAGAATTGGCGACTGGGAAACAGGGACCACCCCCTCCACACCCACCCCCACCAACATCATTTTTTACTAGAGATACTATTGACAGATGATCTAGACACTGCATACAGACCCTGAGTGCTCTGGTGCCGTACTTGTCTGATAAGATGCTACAGTGTTGAGCTGCGTGGAATCATTTGAGCAGCTGGGCAAATTAATGTGTGCACCGTTGTGAGCTGTCCATCTTGGAAGCACACTATAGCTTGCATGAGGCTGGAGAGAGCCTGTTATCACGAAGTGAACTGTTATTTACAGGGCTCCCTTGTTTGATAAAGCTGTCCAGGCATTACCCGGTTCACCCTTGTGTTTGCTGATGTCTCTTGCTGCCGTGGTTACCAGATTGTGATGGCTGAAAATTGATATCTCTTGCAAGCTGGCATAGTAAGTATGGGTTTTTGATGAAGTCTGTGGGTGTTATATTGCCCCAGCTTTTCATGCAAGAGGAGTGAGTTTGGCTGCTTGTTGGCAATGTGACTCACATTCAAAATAAAATGGAATTAGGTTGCCACACAAAATAGTGCTTTAAATATTGTTCACAGCAAAAATACTGTGGTCTTCTCATGAGGTGTGATGTGATATTATGCCACTGGTAATCATTTTTCTCTTTTTAATGATGACAACCTCTTTGAATTAGGAGGATCTGCAGAAATGTTTATATTTTAATCTGTGGATTTTATCTCGAGTTAAATCCTGGTGGCTTCACACTTTCACTCTTTAAGGAGTCTACGAGCGAAGTGACAAAATGGCAGTTTTCAATGGGTTACTTTCATTTTTAGTTCCATGAATGAGCTTTAATGAAAGGTTTGATTTGGCTCGATACATTTCTGTCATTCTGCTGTTGAGAATTCATTTTTCCAGACTTGCAGCAAGTGGGTTTTTTCTGCTGTTCTGAGAAAAAGGATGTAAACCTCCATGTATTTAAAATCCTGCATCGAGCACTCTGTGCTTAAAGGATTAAATATGGGGTCGGTTTCTGGACTGGAAATTCAGACATGGTTCTCAGGGCTGACAGCTTTACATTTTCTTTTGTCGTCCAAATAGAAATCTGCCATATTCCTTTTCAAACAATGCAAATGCTAATTAATAGTCGGTTTCATATACAGTAATTCTTGCCAAATGTCTTGATGGAGGGACCAGTAACAGAGATGGAAGGGAACAATGCCTAGTTTATTGAGTGTTTATATTTTTGCATTCAATCTGATTTCTTTTTAACAATAGAATGATACTGACTCTGAATCAATGAATTATTGTACTTTAATTCTTAACTGATTTACTTATCATTTTTTCTAATATAAAATGGTGCCTCGTACATTTCCAGGGCTTGGCAGGTTATTTCCACTTCGGTACTTGAACTGCTTCTGAAAGAACGTAAAAATATTGTGCAAATTACTGAAACAAAGAGGAACGTGGTTACCTCTCAGTTGATTTGGATTGCTGCATTTTTGGGGTTTGTGATCTGTTCAAATCAGGACGTTTATATGCTGCAGCGCTGGGCAGAAGACCAAAGGGTGATTATTAAAATAGGTAGAAATTTATCTGATTGCATGAAAATAAGTACAGTAGTTTGAACTTAGGCAGTTGAGCAAATTGTTGCTTTACCTAGGGTGTAATCAACAGCAGTTGTGACCTTAGACTAATCAAGTGGCTTATGGCGTGATGGGCTGCACAGTAAGTACTGGTTCTGTCGCGGGGATCAAGCAACCAGTGTTCTCCAGCTTGTTTTCATGAGGATCATAATTTAAAAGATTGCCCCCATAAGTATTGAAAGTATAAAATAAACTGAGAACAAAATGTGCATTTTTATTTAGTGGTAGATATTATTATGGACCAGCAAAAGGGATGATGCCACAGTACACGGTTTAAGTTGTGTACATACCCATGGTCTTATGGGGTAGAAGATTCGTGTTAGATTAGATGCACAGAATTATTGGATGAAATGGTGAAAAGTACATTGTATGCCTCCTGCTGCTAAACTGGAGAAAAGTGTACAATATTGATGTGGATTGTGTTTATCAACTTAAAATATGGTGATGATTATTAAAATCGGAAATGCCACACGTCTTCCCCAATGGCTTAGTGAGCTTCAGCTGAAATATGGGCATTACAATTGCCTCAGCTACTTGAGTTAAGGAGGGAAAATAAACCAGGGTTTGCTCTGGTGATTGCCATTTAGTGACCTGCGCTGAAGTGCATGTGTCCAGATGTCAAGTGATGGGCTCAGTCGACTGTGATGTTCCTTGCCGTCTGTAGCCCGCTGACACTCACTGCCAAGGCTCTTAAAGGATAATGGCTACTTGGGCGAGATTCTGGAAGATCAGTGGAGCCAATAGAACTGTATCCAAACAACGGCTTCAGGAGCGGAGACAAAAGAAGGGGAGAAAATTGATTAGAAAAAAGATCTAAAATGGCTGCGAGTCTCTCTGTGTCTGAACAAAATGATAATAACTTCTTCCAGTTAAATGCTTCTTACAGATATTAAAGGCACTATTCTGGCCATTGTCTCCTGGAAAGATTCCAGTAAAAAGGCATTGCATAATAGAGGCTCCTATAGAAGTGAGATTTACATATGGAGCATTTCATTGAAAAGCAATTTCAGGGACGAGAGTGAGATCAAGGTAGGTGGAGTGAATAAGTGGGGGTGGGGGAGGGAGGGCGGCAAGAGCTGAGGAGAAGCTATGCATTGATATGACAGCAGATTGTGGAACTGCAGTGGTTAGTCCAACTGTATGCCAACATGCATTGATGAAAAAATCTCAAGGAACCCTCTTAGTGAAACAATAAAGAGGTAATGTGGGCCACTGGGGAAATTAACCAGGATGTTACTAAGGAACTTCTGTATTCCTCGCTGTTGAGATGTGATTGCTGTCTTATAACAACCTTAACGTTGCAGCAGATATATATAAATCTGCTCATCTGACTGGATGATTCAGATTTGAATGTCCAGCCATGAGACGGGATCTGCCAGAGAATCTCAAAGATGCTTCTTCACTGCTAGTGTAGAAAAGCTTTACTGTAATTGGAAATATGATTACAGTCCTACTATTGTGAACATACTGAGGCTATGTTCCCTAATCATGGTAGAACAAGAAAATCCTCCTAGTTTAAGAAACCTGCAGTGCAACGTCTACCTGCTTGTTCTTCTGTTGTTGCGTTTACTGTACTCAGTGTGTATACAGTTGGCAATCGGGGAGTCTGTGTTTACTCATGCTGTTCAGTGAGGTATTTGTGCATTACCACCTGCTCAAAACAATTTACAGTAGTAAGAATAAGTCAGGGAAAGGCACAGAACTCTGCTGTATCACTGCTGCTTTTTTCACCCTCCTTCTTTCCCTCTTTTATTTCCTGAGGGTGTTGGTGTACTGTGCCATGTGCATCAATTCAATTCAATTCAATTCAATTCGCTTTATTGGCATGACAAGTTACATCTTATGTTGCCAAAGCATCGAAAAACATTCATGTTTGTTCACAAAAATACAGATCTATCCATACAGTGTATAAACAGATATATCCCTGAGTGTATAAATATACTTTCATATAATTTATATATACTCTTTTCTTATATTTAGTGGTTGTCCCTCTGTTTATGGCAAGCAGTAACATAGTGTGCCGCTAAGGTTACACAATTTCTCTCTTCCCCTAGTAGGTATGGGAGTTTTTGGTCGTCATTCAAATTTCTGAAATCCGGGCATATTTTTGTGAATTTTGGGTAGAAATTCTCCCTTATGCCCTGATATTTTCTACAAGCTGTGAGGAAGTGCATCTCTGTCTCCACCACTCTCTGACTGCAGTGAGAGCATATCCTGTCCTCTCTTGGTAGCCGGGTCTGCCTGTGTCTACCTTTTTCGATCGCCAGGTTATGTTCACTAAGTCTGTACATTGTCAAAGTTTTTCTCAGTTTGCTATCCTTTACCATGGCCAGGTAATCAGCCATGTTGTATTGTCTGTTTAGGGCCAAGTAGCAATTGAGTTTGCTTTGGGTTTTTGTTGTTTCTGCCCAATATGACAGATATTTTTCCTTTTGCTTAGCGACGATTGTGTTGGGTCGAATTCTTTGTGTTACGCTGTCACTGTCCTGGGGCTGGTTATTGTTAGTAGTGTTAGTAGTTACTTCACTGAGTCCCAGGACTAGTTGACTGAGGGTAGCAATCCTCTTGTAGCTTGCCCAAAATACAGTTCTTCAAGTATGTTTTAGATAGTGAGTGTTAGCAGGCTCTCTGACTGTGTGGATACACAGTTGAACACTATCCTCTCCTCACCCCAAAATCCATGTACATGCCCTTTCCAAAAGGCTAGTGATCAGGAGTGGCACCCCCATCTTACCACCCCCCCCCCCCAATCCAGAAATGATGAAGACAATTGTAGCTTTTCCACCATCTAGATTAGGAGTTAAAACTAGTATCTTCCTGGTTGTATAGCTCAATACCACATTACAGGAGCCATTGGGGCAGCTCAGCTTATAAAGGTATGATTTTTATGGTATTGCCATTAAGAGTATTTTAAAAGCATTGCATTGTGGTTCCTTTGATAGCTCAGCACAGTGAATTCCTGCAGTTGGTAGCAGGGTTACATAAATCAGATAGGCCCCAGCTTCCATCCCTGTTCTTTGCCGAGTTATAAAAAGAAAAAAAAGACTTGCATTTGTATAGCGCCTTTCACGGCCACAGGATGTCCCAAAGCGTTTTACAGCCAATGAGGTACTTTTGAAGTATAGTCACTGTTGCAATGTAGGGAACGCGGCAGCCAATTTGCGCACAGCAAGCTCCCATAAACAGCAATGTGATAATGACCAGATCATTTGTTTTACTGATGTTGACTGAGGGATAAATATTGGCCAGGACACCGGGGATAACTCCTGTGCTCTTCTTCGATATAGTGCCATGGGATCTTTTACGTAAACCTGAGAGAGCATACGAGGCCTCGGTTTAACATCTCATCTGAAAGACATTGCAGCACTCCCTCTGTACTACCCTGGAGTGTCTTCCTAGATTTTTGTGTTTGATTCTCTGTAGTGGGGCTATGAACCCTCGACCTTCTGGCTCAGAGGCGAGTGTGCTACCCACTGAGCCACGGCTGACTCTCAGCTGGGTTGATGATTGGATGCTACAGTTGGCCTCAGAGCCCAGGGAGGGACAAATCGACCAGCGATCCTGTTGCTGATCGCTGTCTAGTGACTCCTGCTGGAAGGGCATGTGTCTGGATGCTGGATATTTCAAATGGACAGCTGTGATTGCCACTACTCTGCTGGTGGGAGGGCAGCTGCTACCTGCAAAACAATATATGTGAGCAGTGAGTCAACATCTTCCGGTTAGGAGGGGAAAAAATCGGCAAAGAAAGTTTTGAAGAAAACCTCCCTAGCACTATACAAGGGGAAATCCTCGGGTGAACACCAGAGGCTAGAGGCCTCCTAACAATCCTAAAATTAATATCCACTGCAAAAATATGAATATCTCTATAATGGATCGTACTAGGGAGGATTCTTCATAAAAATATAAGTAGGCTCACATTGTTCCTACTTCTATATTAAATGGAGATTTTTTTTGTATTATTTTGAACCTTCATATTCCTTTGTAATAAGTACATTTATAGTCTGATAACGTCTGCAAAAAGTATTCTTTGAAAGTTAGACCTGCACCAACATACCTGGCTCTTTCACTTGTTACAGTGCTTTCTGTAGGAACTTAAACCAGCATTTCAAATCCTTTTGTTTACTTTTTAATTGTCTGATCTGTAAGCACCCTTTTGCCTCACAAGTTGTTATTTTAAACAGAAAAGTGGCTGCTTGCCCCACATATTTGTTCAGACCCATGAAAAATAAAAATGAAAAGTTGCAGCACCTCACAATAGTTGCTACTTTTCCAATGTTCAGGTAGAAGTCGAGGAAATGTTCCGGTTTGAATATATCTTGCCAGTGCCATCTGCTGACCTTTGCACTTGACTTTTTGGTTATGGCTCTGTAGCTGACAGGAACCCTGGGGCGAGGAGCAGAGGTCACTGGCAAAAGCGCAGTTCTGAAATTGATATCCACTGCAAAAACATGAATATCTTCATGATAGATGGTGCCAGGGAGGTCTTTTTTTAATAAGCCGACTTCCTTAACATCTGCCTTTGTGCTGGGAAGAAGGGAAAGTGCTTTTCAATGATGGGACACTGGTGCGTTTTAAAACAAGAAGTGTGAAATAGCCAGGAAGAACCATGCAAAGTTTTGTTCTACACTCTAAGAGAGTTCAAGCTGTAATGACAATAATGGGTGTTAATTGATGAAAATACTGAAATTGTTTCCTTTTTGCTGTCTTTCTGTATAGATTGAACTTTAAGTGCTTTGAAAAGTTTTCTTTTTTAAATCTGCTTTATTCCCTCCTCTCCTGAAGTTTGTGACCAAAAGAAAGGAAAGCATTGTATTTATAAAGCACCTTTCATGACCTCAGGACATCCCAAAGCACTTTACAGCTAATAAAGTACTTTTGAAGTGTAGCCATTGTGGTAATGTAGGGAAACGCAACAGCTAACTTGTGCATAGCAAGGTCCCACAAACAGTAATGAGATACATGACCAGATAATGTTTTTAGGTGTTAGTTGAAGGATAAATATAGTGCTATGGGATCTTTTACATCCATCTGAGAGGGAAGACAGAGCCTTGGTTTAATGTCTTACCTGAAAGACAGCAGATCTGACAGTGCAGCACTCCCTCAGTGTTGTACTGAAGTGTCAGCCTAGATTACGTCCTTAAGTCTCTGGGGTGGGACTTGAACCTTCTGACTCAGAGGCGGGAAGCACTACCACTGAGCCAAGGCTGACTACAGGAAACTTTGTGCTATCCGGCACCGACGGGACCGAGCTGTTGCCGTCCCATCAAAACTGCCAGACAAACCAGCGCTAATGTTAAAACATACGGAGCTTTTGAGCTCCGTATCTATCAACAAACCCTGTTGCTTAGCAACAGCTTCTAAACAGTCGGCTGTAGCTTGCAAGCGTCTCTGTAGCTAAGCAACAGCTTTAGCTAGACCTTGCAGAGCCTGACTGGTGAAAAAAAAGCAACGAAAAGAAAAAAAACTTACTGAACCGACTCCTGAATTTTGCCGGTGGATCGAGCATTCCGGACAGTTAACCTCCGGATAAACCAAAGTTTCCTGTAGTTGCTAGGTTATGGTTGCACAGGCCACCAGCACTCCCTATTTCTCACCTACATGGCCACTTTACTGGCTTGAGCCGGGGCAGTGAATGTTCACAGCCCATGTGACCGCGGCGGGCATCACAGTTAAGCCTGATCCTGTCCTGAATCAGGCATCCACACAATTCCACTTTCCAGCAGCAATTACCGGATAGCAACGAATAGTTGAAACCCAGGCGGCTGGTGATTTTTTTCCCCTTCCTAGCCTGGGCACACTGACCCCACCATCACCCTAACTGATAACAACTTGAACCTGGGACCTTCATGGTATGGCACGATACTACACCATGCAGTGCTTTCATCTAATTAAGCGAATCCCACAAATGTTGACTGTGAGCAAGGGGAATAAATGGGAACAGCACAGCCACATGGGATTAGGGCTATTGCTCATGTGAAGAATAAACACCAACGCAGACTGGTTGGGTTGTGTGTAATTGGATATAATTATTTTAGACGTGAAGCAATGACAGATATCGCCTCCTACATTCCTACGCTTACCCCTCCCCAGTTACTCAGCATTCTCTTAATTAGCCCAGGCCCATAGTGTATAGTCAGGTGAACAAACTGTCCCAAGCCTCTTTTGCATTATCTAATTTTGCACGTCTGTGGGACTTTGGGAGTGAAGAGCAGGATATGGTAGTAATTTCTGTAAATGATTTTCTAAGCGATAGTTACATAATGGTTGCAAAGAACAGTTAATGGTGTTAGGTATCCCCAAATGCTAAGCTCGATACCTTTTTGAGTAGCCAAACAGAGGTGAAGAATATCTTCCTTCCCTCCCCATCCCGCTGTTCTCAAAAGGAGAAGAATTCCTAAAGCAAGTCAGTTGATAACTCTGTTACAGACCTCCAAGGGATAGGCTCAAGACTGATATTAGTTAGGCCCCGCAGACTTGGCAGGTGCAGGGGTGTGGTGCACGGTATGGAGAAGAAGTTAAAAAGTATGTTGAGAAAAATAAAAAAGAGGATTGGGAGGAAATCGATTTGTGGGAAAGAAACATCTTAATTGTACGCAGAGTAGATGGTGAACAATTGTCTGACATATTCCGTCCTATCCAAATGTAACCAGTAAAAGTTGGGAGTTTTTGATACTTAGACGTCTGTAACCAAGTTCTAGAAATTAATTTTCAACTATTACTGCTAAGTTTACCAAATATACCAAGCCTGAAAACAGTTTAAGACAATAATTTTTCTCCCCCTTTGTGCCGCCTTGTCTGTATTTGTCCATCGACAGTGGAGTTAGCGGAGATCAACAAAGATACTGGTTCTATTCTGTGGCCAAACACTATGATTGGTGCTCGTTGCAAAGGTATTGTGTATGCCTATCATTCTAATTTATTCATAAGTTTCTGCAAGTATAAGAATCCGTTCCATCTTCATTTTTTTTAAAAACCAATAAAGAGCCTCTGTGTATCTTTGTAATGTCATTAGCAGCTGAAATCCTGAGGTTTAAATCCCATTGTATAACTAATATCTGAAGATCATCTTGCAATGTAGGGCTTGATGAGGAGGTGAATTTGCAGCCAGGGGAGCAGTATTCAGATGCCATGACTTCTAATAAATTCATTACTTTATAAACAACTAGCTGGAGTGCCCGGCGGTGCCGAGGGTTTTTTGAGGGCAGGAAGTTCCCTCACCCTCTCTCTCTCCCTGCCCCTCTCTCTCTCCCTGCCCCTCTCTCTCTCCCTGCCCCTCTCTCTCTCCCTGCCCCTCTCTCCCTCCCCCCCCGCTCTCTCTCCCTCTCCCTCCCCCTCCCCCTCTCCCTCCCTCTCCCCCTTTCTTCTCCCTCCCGCTCTCCTCTCCCTCCCTCTCTCCCTCCCTCCCCCTCTCTCTCTCTCCCTCCCTCCCCTCTCTCTCCCTAGCGCCTCAGGCCCGGCCCGACTGACCTCAGCTGAGCTCCCGCTCCGGCCCGAGCCCCCGTGCGCGGCCTAGCGCCTCAGGCCGGGCCTGACTCACCTCGGTACCAGAACGGAGTCAGTCCGACAGCGGGAGGCCGGGTGCCCATCGCTCCGAAACGAACCCGGGGTTCCTCATGTTGAACCAGGTGGGCCTTTGGAGCCGGTTGGCCGGGCGGCAGTCGAAGGCCTTTCGCTCCGGATTCCCATGTTAGATTTCGGTCGGGGACAGCGGCGACGGTGTCCCGGGCCTCCGACCCGAAGAGCTCGGCAGTGACATCCTGCAGAGCGGAGAGGCCGGGGTGACAGGAGAGAGGCGAGAGAAGGAGGAGGAGGCCCAAACTAACAATGGCCGCAGCTAACGGCAGTTTGAAGGATTAGGCCCCGCCCACACATGCAATGAAACGCCCCCCCGTGACGCAGCGTGCTCCCCCCCCGTAGGATTGGTCAACCTTCACGTCACTCAATGCTAATGAGCGGATTCCCCCGTATGATTGGCCAACCCGCTAATGAGCGGATTTTTGAACGTTTTTTGTCTACTGTCCGAACAATTTTTGTCTGACCAAAAAGTAAATACGCCTAGTAGACTCTCCTAATCATAACCTTTCTTTTGATATAACATATGTGTAGGTACGCTCTATAACTTTTGAGTGATGCCCAGACAGACGGATCCTTTTATATTTATATATATATATAAGATAGATGCTTCTAAATAATAAAAGCCAAATCTGTATGGAGTAACTTGAATTGTTACTGAGAACCCTTTTGTCCTTTTATAGTCTTTTTCTTTATTGAGTGAGCAACTATTAGTTACAGTAAGGAGTTGCTCCTTGTTCTTGCAGGTTGTTTCAAGCTTGTAAGCAAGGGAATTCTAAGAATCTGTCCTTATCTCCCGAATTTTGTCCCAGGCAAATGCTAAACAACAACCAAAGATAATTGCGTTTAATAATACTGTTTTCAGTGGGACTTCATCCCAGAACCCCAAGTTACCACTTCCCAATGACCCGTATCCCCTCCCACCCAATTCCCAGGTAAAATTCTGATCATGTATAGATCAGCAGTTCTAACATTTCATGTTAGTTTTAAATTGAGGTGCTGTGTAATCTGTCTACTTATTCACCCATGCCCCACAGCCAATGAGTTGCTTCCTACATTGTACTTAGCCTGCAACTAACCGCCATTTCTCACCTCCTCCTGCCACACACCCTTTTCGTACCAAATTTTGCAGTGTTATCTGCAGCCTCTTGCCCTAAACTCTGAAGTTCCACACCAACTAATTTGTTTTTTTTAAATGGCCCTTGACAACTGAATGATGACGTGGGTTATTTCTAGCACTAGAGTTTGAATCCAGCCCAGACGGATGAGATGGAAATCTCTCTTCTCTCTGATGGTTCTAAAAATAGGCAGTTTCAAACCAGGTCCTAGTGGTTCATGAGTACACAACATAAAACAGCACATTATAGAATGAAGTAGCAGTGACACCAGACAGATGTAAGGATGACTATCCATATGAGGGATAAATCACCCAGTGAGGATTTTGAGCACTGTCCATTGAGGGTTTTGAACTCCAGTTGTCATATGTTAATTTTATATCCAGAAATCTCAATGCTTTCAATATTCCATCAGGTGGCTTGTACAGCAGCAGCGAGCTGTATTTGATATTGTGCAACTTGAAGTTTCATTCTTCCTTTCAACCTTCCAGTGGATGTGTGATTATTTTAAGAGTAAGATATTTATTTTATGAGTATTCTAATAGCTGCAGTGTTATAGGTCAAAAAAGCATTGCTAATGTGGCATTGATTTATAAGCTGGTGAAATGAGGAAAAAGTTGGGAAAAAAATTGCAGGGCTATGGGGGAAAGGGCGGGGGAGTGGGACTAGCTGAAGTGCTCTTGTAGAGAGCCGGCACGGGCTCGACGGGCCGAATGGCTTCCTTCTGTGCTGCAACCATTCTATGATTCTTTTTCTCAAACCCTTATGACTAAAGGCAGCTTCTCCTCCAAAAAAAATACAAATTCGCAATAATATTTAAAAAGGGTCTCAGTTGTGATGTCAGAAAATTACTTCAGAAAAAGCCTATTTGAACACATCACGCTTCAGTGCCAAATGCAATTTGACAGCTGTCCCAGACATCCAGCCAAGTCAGTTTTATGAGTTTAACCTTTTTGACTTGGTAGAGTGGGTATGTTTTTATTGTCCAAATATATATAAAATTTTAAAATATACCAGCATTTATCAGTTTTGCCGAATTGGGAACAGACTCTTGTTAAACGAAGAGATTAAATGGAGACCAACTGCTCTCCTTATCTTCATTTGACAAGATATTTCACACAAAGACCGTTAAACTATTTTATCACCTTTCATTTTTTAAATTTCTATACAAAATCATGGCAACAGTCTAAAGCTTTTAAACTTCACCAACCCACTGGGCCACTGTTAACCATTATTTTGTCATATTTGTTCTTAAGGCATTACAGTACCAAGTTCTCCATCTATCTCGGTTTGCGGTTTTGGAAGAAAATGAAAACCAAATGCTGTGCAATTGAAACAGGCTTCCCCTTTGGATGTGGTTTAATCCAGTGTGACCTCAAACCATGATTGATGTCAAAGCATCATCAGGCTGGCTCAGCTGATGCCTTTCACTCAGTTATGGCGTTAAAATGACAGGCAGTTGGTGTTTATTAACTGGAACTCGTGTGCTCAATTTGCACCTTTTTTTAAAACCTTTTCCTCCAAAGAGCTTTGACAGGTTTCCCTTTTTTTTTAGTGGGAATCATGCGGCTGTTTGTGTTTGTTAAGGCTTAGAGAGTGATGCAGATGTTTGTAAACATAGACATAGAAACATAGAAGATAGGAGCAGGAGTAGGCCATTCGGCCCCTCGAGCCTGCTCCGCCATTCAATGCGATCATGGCTGATCATCCAAATTCAGTACCCTGTCCCTGCTTTCTCCCCATATCCCTTGATCCCCTTAGCCTTAAGAAATATATCTAACTCCTTCTTGAATATATTTAATGAATTGGCCTCAACTGTCTTCTGTGGTAGAGAATTCCACAGGTTCACCACTCTCTGGGTGAAGAAATTCCTCCTCATCTCAGTCCTAAATGGCTTACCACTTACCCTTAGACTGTGACCCCTGGCTCTGGACTCCCCCGCCATCGGGAACAGCCTTCCTGCATCTAGTCTGTCTAGTCATGTTAGAATTTTATAAGTTTCAATGAGATCCCCTCTCATTCTTCTAAACTCTAGTGAATATAAGCCTAATCGACCCAATCTCTCTTCATACGTCATTCCTGCCATCCCAGGTATCAGTCTGGTGAATCTTCGCTGCACTCCCTCCATGGCAAGAACATCCTTCCTCAGATAAGGCGACCAAAACTGCACACTATACTCAAAGTGTGGTCTCACCAAGGCCCTGTACAACTGCAGCAAGACATCCTTGCTCCTGTACTCGAATCCTCTCACTATGAAGGCCAGCATAACTCTGCAGATGTGTTGTATTTCTGTCTTCAAACAGGTTAAAACATATTCTTCTGTTTCAGTGGATAGAGATTTCTGGCTAAAAGAGCACATAAAGCTAGGCTGACACTCCAGTGCAGTGCAGAGGGAGTGCTGCACTGTTGGAGGTGCCGTCTTTCGGATGAGACGTTAAATTTGCTCTCTCAGGTGGACGTAAAAGATCACGGCACTATTTCGAAGAAGAGCAGAAGAGTTATCCCCGGTGTCCTGGCCAATATTTATCCCTCAACCAACATAACAAAAACCGTTTATCTGGTCATTATCACATTGCTGTTTGTGGGACCTTGCTGTGCGCAACTTGGCTGCTGCGTTTCCCAGATTACAACAGTGACTCCATTTCAAAAGTACTTAATTGGCTGTAAAGCGCTTTGAGACATCCGGTGGTCGTGTAAGGTGCTATAGAAATGCAAGTCTTTCTTTATTAATAAAACTATAGTCGGAGTTTTGGTTTTACCATAGGGACAGCAATGTAGCTCAGCAGTAATTTCAAATTTGTTCCAAATTTACAGCTGCTTTAAATAAGAATGCAATATGCAAGGTGTAGATTTATTTATATTCACTGTTGAATCAGAATTTTAAAAAATCCCAAACTCTTGATTCTGACTTTTAGCTGACTATAGCAAACGGACTTTAACTGACTCGGATTTGTGCTGTAAGCTGATACTTTCTTGGAGACATCTGTGGGGAGTGAGAATACTTTGGATTAAGAAATATAAACTGGATTTGGTCTCCTATGGTAAATGGAATAAACAATATAGATTAGAGCAAGGTGGAAGGGCCTCTGGGTATATCTCTTATGAATTCCTTTGTCCACATTTATAATGGAAAATGCCTGTGCAACTTGTAATTCTGATTGTGCAGTCTGGTCACCAGGTTGCACACACTCTGGCTACTGGGACCCTACAATTCTCTCAAAATGGTTAATTAATTTTTTTTCATTTGCCAATTTTTTGTCCATAACTGAATTTTTTAATGTCTAAATTAAGACTTCAACTGAAATAAAAATACAACAATTTCACAATAGCAATTATATTTATCGATTTGAATTGTCTTCTGAGTGTTTTAATGCCTTAATTAAAGTTTTTACTTGAAAACCTCAGCCTCTCCCAAAAGCCTGAACTTGAAGTTGTTATTTTTGCCCAGAGCGGTCATGCTGTGAGCTGAACTTAGATTGTACAGTGTACCGAATTTCCCAGGATGTATCTGTACCATTCACTCACCTATACTTTAAGAATATTGCTTCTAGCAGTTTCAGCACAAAATGTTCCAAATTATTTGAAGAAAAACTGGAGGAGAAATTTCAAAAGCTTTACTGAGATAAATTCTGAGAGAGTGTTCTTCTAAAAAAGCAAAGGGTATGTGTTTGTGTGTGTGGGTGAGAGAGAGAAGGAAGTGGCAATGTTCTGACATTGCTTGTGTGTGTAATAGAGTACTGTTATATGCCAGAATATAATAATGGACAACATCAATCTGGAAAATCAACAACTCTGGCACTGGACTATAAGTGGAGATCAACAAAAATATTGGTTCTACTCTGTGTCAGGTGTCAGCCGTGGCTCAGTGGGCAGCACTCTCGCCTTCTGAGTCAGAAGGTTGTGGGTTCAAGTCCCACTCCAGAGACTTGAGAACAAAGATTTAGGCTGACACTCCAGTGCAGTACTGAGGAGTGCTGTGCTGCACTGTTGGAGGTGCTGTCTTTAGGATGAGACGTTAAACCGAGGCCCTGTTTGCTCTCTCAAGTGGATGTAAAAGATCCCCTCGAGAAAGAGCAGGAAAGTTATCCCTGGTGTCCTGGCCAATATTTATCCCTCAATCAACAGAACAGAAACAGATTATCTGGTCATTATCGCAGGAGCTTGCTGTGCGTTTCCTGCATTACAACAGTGACTACACTTCAAAAATAATGTAAAATGCTTCTGGATGTTCTGAGGTCCTGAAAGGCGCTATATAAATGCAAGTCTTTCTTTTCTGTGGTCAAAAACTGAATGGTGCTTGTTGCAAAGGTATTGTGTGTAACATTCTAATTTATTAAGTCTAAGAATCTTAGTTTTGTTTAAAACAGTAAAATGATTGTCTTATTATATTCTGGCATATAACACACATAATTCTATCACACATACAAGCAATTGTCATTTAAAATAACAACAGAAAATGCTGGAAAAACTCAGCAGGCCAGGCAACATCCGTGGAGAGAAAATAGAGTCAACGTTTCGGGGCAAACCCTTTGTCAAGACTGGGAAAGCACAGGAAATGAAATAGATTGAAAGGCCAGGCTGGGAGAGAACAAAAGAGAAGTGAAGAGACATTAAGAGGTATTCAAAACGAGACGAGATGGTAATAGGACTAGTGGAGACAAAAGACGGCTCTAGATTAGGTGTGAATATTGTCATTTCTTTCTCTCACCCACAACAGACCTTTGTTTTGTATTCTTTAAACTTTAAAAAGTAAAGGAGAGAGAGAGAGACAAAGAGAGAGACTGAGGTCAGAGGGCAAGAGAGACTGGGGTCAGGTAGAGACAGCCTGGTGTCAGAAAAAGAGGGTTGAGGAGAAAGGGTGTGTCTTTATGTAATGTTACTTCAATTTTCAGTCAAAAACAGGTGAATTTTAAAGCCAGCTAATTACCTCACCTGTGTTTTGTTGACAGTTGGAAACCTGTGAGACTGATTCTAATTGCTAACATCTGTGAGACAGCAAAGGAGAAGAGAGAGAATAGAGAAAAAGGCAGAGAGGCAATTTCTTTCCTCATTTTAATTTGATTTTTTTTTTTAAAGTTCAATTTTGAAAACAAAGTCTGAGGGAATAAATTAGGTAGGGGGGATAAGAGGGGAAGAGAAGGAGGCATACTGGTTATGGATGAGTGGGCAACTGGCCTCTTTCCACCTGCCCTGGGGGAGCGAGTGGGAATGGAGACAGTGGATGGAGGGCTAAGGATGGTGAGTGAAAGTGCTGTTGGTGGCTCCTTTTTCCACCACTCCATCCCATGTCATACCATATTATCCACCATCTCCCACCTGATAGGAAAAAAGAAAAGAAACAGAGAAGCAAAAAGAAGAGTTAAGGAAAGAGTGAGCGAGACATATAACCAGAAAGGGGGGGGAGGGGGGGAGAAGGAGAGAGAGAGATGTCTGTGCACAGTACAACATGGAACCAGGCTGTTTGTCTCAAGCAGTCCGTGTTGATGTTTATTCTCCACACGAGAGGTAGTCCCAATCCCACGTGCCTGCTTTGTTTCCATATCCCTTTATCCGCATTTCCTATAATCACCTGTCTGACCTATTCTTAAATATTGGCATGGTCTCTGTTTCAGTCAGTATCTCTGGCAGTGTATTTTCACAGCCATCCCTCTGCGTAAAAGAGTTTCTCCTACTCTCTGTCCGAAATCTCTTGCATTTAATATTAGATCTATGACTTCTCATTCTAGACCCTTCAATTACAGTCTGACAAGTTTACATAGATTGTTTCCATTACAAATGTTGACATACGAAGTTATAATGCAAATCCAAAAACAAGGACCAAATGTATGACTTTAAAACGGGTTCTAAATTGCATCTGCACACCCTGGTTCAATTACCCCCCACCCCCTAAAGACGACACTTAGGAGTGAAATTGGTCTTTGGCAGTAGCACAAAACGGACGCTAGCAAATGGTCAGCTCAATTTACACCCCACCCCATTTTCCTTGGTGTAAAACGGGCTGCTGATTCGCTATCATTCATTTTGCGCTACCGCTGAAAACCAATTTCCCCCCCTAGTCTTGACTCCCTTTGTGCAATACCACGGGAGATTGACGAGTGTTATTAATCAATTTGACCTTCCAAGCGGATATTATGTGAACAATAGACTGTCATACTGGTGGCTTAATTTGATTTTGACACCTAACTCCAATGTCAAATCGCTTGCCTGCTCACGTCTCGTTTGGCTCTGACACGAGTCTGCAAGTTCCATTAATAAATGTGAAGGATGAGTGAGATTCCGATGCAATTAACTTAGGACTACATGTAACAATTATGAATGCATGTAACAACTTCCCTGTAGGAGGCCTACTGCACCAGTTAACCTCATAGAAGTGTAGATATCCCTATTCATGCCAGTATTCATGTATTGTCTTTTTCTCCAAAAAGTCAACAGAACTCAAGAATACAACTAACTGATGTCTATTTTAAATTCACAATATTTTGTTTGGGTAAGATCATCTGAAAAAAGACATGCTACAGAAATTTTAACTATTCCAAGATTTGATGGAGCCCTGCTTCTGTCACATACCACACTATGGTTTGGTTTTAGTTTGTGTGGTCCATCTCACTTCCTGCTCAATTATATTTATGCCTCGTTCATTAATATCTAGTTAGTATATTGGCAGAACAATAATCAGAAATCCCCAATTCTACATTTTGAATTATTTAATTTGAAAGATGACTGAATTTCAAAATGGTAATGTGTACTATATGTTTACAGTGCTTATAGTGTAGTTCAGCAAATTTTGCACCACAGTAGGAAACCTTGAGAACTGTCATTTTGCATTTTGTCTCCTATAGCAGTGCAGTCCCTGCTGGCCTCTGCACGACAGTCATTTTGTTGCTAAGGGAAAGAAGGAATTATACTAAATATTTTGTAAATGTTAGGCACGAGCTGTAACTGTAGACCTACGTTCTGAAAATAATTTGATTAGTTTCATGTAGAGTACATCCTATTCATAGCCTAAAACATGCAAATAATTGTCTTGTTGTATTTGGGTTACCTATATGTAGAATGGTAAATGATAGATTTTGATTTATTTATAAATAAATAATATTCCAGGTATCGGTGTAGGACACATAATTAATGCAATCTCATATATTCTGTGGATGCTTCGAGACTATGAAAGGTCATGAAGTCATGAAGTCCTTCTGCCATTTTTGACATCTAATTCACAGGGTGGCAGAGGTGTGCTCAGCATTGCTGACAGAGCTTCACAGCTCGCAGTGAGATTGTAATCCTTTGTGACTGTGACGAAGGCAAACTATCATTCCTCGTCCTTCTTGACTTGTCTGCAGCCTTTGACATGGTTAACCATTCCATTCTTCTCCAGTGCCTCTCCATCGTCGTCCAGCTGGGTGGGACTGCACTTGCCTGGTTCCATTCTTATCTATCTAATCGTAGCCAGAGAATCACCTACAATGGCGTCTCTTCCCGCTCCCGCATCGCTACCTCTGGTGTCCCCCAAGGATCTATCTTTGGCCCCTTCCTATTTCTCGTCTACAGTTGCCCCTTGGCGACATCATCCGAAAACACAGCGTCAGTTTCCACATGTACGCTGACAACACCCAGCTCTACCTCACTACCTCTTTTCTCGACCCCTCCACGGTCTCTAAATGGTCAGACTGCTTGTCCGACATACAGTTCTGGATGAGCAAAAATTTTCTCCAATTAAATATTGGGAAGACCGAAGCCATTGTTTTTGATCCCCACCACAAACTCCATTCCCTAGCCACTGACTCCATCCCTCACCCTAACGTCTGTCTGAGGCTGAACCACACTGTTTGCAACCTTGGTGTCATATTTGACCCTGAAATGAGCTTCCGACTCCATATCCGCGGCATAACAAAGACCGCCTACTTCCACCTCCGTAACATCGCCCATCTCCGCCCTTGCCTCAACTCATCCGCTGCTGAAATCCTCATCCATGCCTTTGTTACCTCTAGACTTGACTATTCCAACGCACTCCTGGCTGGCGTCCCACATTCCACCCTACGTAAACTTGAGGTCATCCAAAACTTGGCTGCCTGTGTCCTAACTCGCACCAAGTATCGTTCATCCATCACCCCTGTGCTCGCTGACCTACATTGGCTCCCGGTTAAGCAGCACCTCGATTTCAAAATTCTCATCCTGGTTTTCAAATCCCTCCATGGCCTCGCCCCTTCCTATCTCTGTAATATCCTTCAGCCTCACAACCCCCCGAGATATCTGCGCTCCTCTAATTCTGCCCTCTTGAGCATCCCTGATTATAATCGCTCAACCTTTGGTGGCCGTGCTTTCTGTTGCCTTGGCCCTAAGCTCTGGAATTCTTGGTCTAAACCTCTCCGCCTCTCTACCTCTCTTTCCTCCTTTAAGACGCTCCTTAAAACCAGTTTGGGTGGAGATAAGAAATAGTAAGGGTAAGAAGTCACTGGTAGGAGTAATATATAGGCCCCCTAACAGTAGCTATACTGTAGGACAGAGTATAAATCAAGAAATAATGGGGGCTTGTAAGAAAGGTACTGCAATAATCATGGGCGATTTTAATCATCATATAGATTGGACAAATCAAAATGGCAAGGGTAGCCTTGAGGACGAGTTCATAGAGTGTATTCAGGATGGTTTCTTAGAGCAATACGTTGAGAAGCCAACCAGGGAGCAGGCTATTTTAGATCTGGTAATGTGTAATGAGACAGGATTAATTAATGATCTCATAGTAAAGGATCCCCTAGGAAAGAGTGATCATAGCATGGTAGAATTTCAAATTCAGTTTGAGGGTGAGAAACTTGAGTCTGAAACTAGTGTCCTAAACTTAAATAAAGGCAATTACAAGGGTATGAGGACAGCATTGGCTAAAGTGGACTGGGAAAATAGATTAAAGGGTAAGACGGTAGATCAGCAGTGGCAGACATTTAAGGAGATATTTCATAAATCTCAGCAAAGGTATATTCCAGTGAGAAAGAAAGGCTCTACTAGAAGGATGCACCATAAGAACATAAGAAATAGGAGCAGGAATAGGCCACTTGGCCCCTCGAGCCTGCTCCGCCATTCAATAAGATCATGGCTGATCTTGGGCTCAAAGCCACTTTCCCGCCCGCTCCCCATAACCCTTCACTCCCTTATCTTGCAAAAATCTGTCTATTTCCACCTTAAATGTATTTAATGACCCAGCCTCCATGGCTCTCTGGGGCAGAGAATTCCACAGATTTACGACCCGCTGAGTGAAGAAATTCCTCCTCATCTCAGTACTAAAAGGGCGACCCTTTATTCTGAAACTATGCCCCCCGAGTTCTAGATTTCCCCACGAGGGAAAACATCCTCTCTGCATCTACCTTGTCGAGCCCCCTCAGTATCTTATATGTTTCAATAAGATCACCTCTCATTCTTCTAAATTCCAATGAGTATAGGCCCAGCCTGCTCAACCTTTCCTCATAAGTCAACCCCCTCATCTCTGGAATTAATCTAGTGAATCATCTCTGAACTGCCTCCAAAGCAAGTATATCCTTCCTTAAATAAGGAGACCAAAACTGTATGCAGTACTCAAGGTGTGGTCTCACCAATACCCTGTACATTTGTAGCAGAACTTCCCTGTTTTTATACTCCAACCCCTTTGAAATAAAGGCCAACATTCCATTTGCCTTTTTGATTACTTGCTGTACCTGCAGAGTAACTTTCTGTGTTTCATGCACAAGGACCCCCAGGTCCCTCTGAACTGTAGCATTTTGTAATCGCCATTTAAATAATAATTTGTTTTTTTATTTTTCCTGCCAAAGTGTATAACTTCGCACATTCCCACATTATACTCCATCTGCCAAATGTTTGCCCACTCACCTAGCCTGTCTATATCCCTTTGCAGGTTCTTTGCGTCCTCTGCACAACTTGCTTTCCCACCCATCTTTGTATCATCCGCAAACCTGGCTACATTACACTCGGTCCCTTCATCCAAGTCATTAATGTAGATTGTAAATAGTTGAGGCCCCAGCACTGATCCCTGTGGCACCCCACTAGTTACCGTTTGCCAACCGGAAAATGACCCATTTATCCCGACTCTGCTTTCTGTTAGTTAGCCAATTCTCTATCCATGCTAATATATTACCCCCAATTCCGTGAGCTCTTATCTTATGCAGTAACCTTTTATGTGGCACCTTATCGAATGCCTTCTGGAAATCCAAATACACCACATCCACTGATTCACCTTTGTCCACCCTGCTCATTACATCCTCAAAGAACTCCAGCAAATTTGTTAAACATGGTGAGGGCGATGGTTCCTCTGGGGAGTGCAGCCAGTGCCAGGTCCACAGCACCATGGAAGGCTCAGCTGCACAGGTGGGGAGGAAGAGGAGAGGGAGAGCAATAGTGATAGGGGATTCAATAGTTAGGGAAGCAGACAGGCGTTTCTGCGGACGCAGACGTGACTCCAGGATGGTATGTTGCCTCCCTGGTTCCAGGGTCAAGGATGTCACTGAACGGCTGCAGGGCATTCTGAGGGGGGAGGGTGAACAGCCAGAGGTCATGGTCCATATCGGTACCAACGACATAGGTAGGAAGAGGGATGAGGTCTTGCAGGCAGAGTTTAGGGAGCTAGGAAAGAGGTACCAGTGCCACGTGCTAGTGCGTACAGAAATAGGAAGATAGAGCAGATGAATGCGTGGCTGGAGAGATGGTGTAGAAGGGAGCACTTTAGATTCCTGAGGAATTGAAACCGTTTCTGGGGGAGGTGGGACCTCGACAAGCCAGACGGATTGCACCTCAATGGGAACGGGACCAATATTCTCGTGGGAGGGTTTGCTAGTGCTGTTGGGGAGGGTTTAAACTAGCTTGGCAGGGGGATTGGAACCTAAGTATAGAGTCAATAGGGAGGGAAGAAAAACTGGAATTGGAAAACAAAAATGTAGAAAGTTGGAAGGACAGCGAAATCAAGGGCTAGATAGTAGTCAACAAGGAGGTTTGCCTGTACTAAATGGTATATACTTCAATGCAAGGAGTATAGCGAACAAGGCAGATGAGCTGAGGGCACAGGTAGATACTTGGGACTATGATATTATAGCTATTACAGAGACGTGGCTGAAAGAGGGGCAGGTATGGCAGCTCAACATTCCTGGTTACAGGATTTTCAGACGGGATAGAGAGGGAGGTAAAAAGGGAGGGGGGTCGCATTATTGATTGAAGAAACTTACAGTTGTGAGGAGGGATGATATGTTGGAGGGATCATCAAACGAGGCCATATAGATCGAATTGAAAAACAATAAAGGGGCGATCACACTGCTGGGAGTGTACTACAGACCCCCAAACAGTGAGAGGGAGATAGAAGAACAAATATGTAGACAAATTTCTGAGAAGTGCAAAAACTATAGGGCAGTAATAATAGGGGATTTCAACTACCCCAATATTAACTGGGATAAAATTAGTGTGAAGGGTATAGAGGGTGCGGAATTCCTAAAATGTATCCAGGAGAACTTTTTTAGCCAGTATGTAGCAAGCCCAACAAGGGAGGGGGCGGTTCTGGACTTAGTTTTAGGGAATGAAGCTGGGCAGGTAGAAGGCGTATCAGTGGGGGAGCATTTTGGTGCTAGTGACCATAATTCTGTTAGATTTAAGGTAGTTATGGAAAAGGACAAGGATAGACCAGGAATAAAAATTCTAAATTGGGGAAAAGCCAATTTTGCTAAGCTCAGAGGGGATTTAGCCATAGTGGACTGGAAACAGCTACTTGAAAGTAAATCAGTGTCAGAGCAGTGGGAGGCATTCAAGGAGGAGATCCGGAGGGTTCAGACCAAATATGTGCCCTTAAAGAAAAAATGCGGAACGAACAAATCTAGAGCCCCCTGGATGTCTAGAGACATACAGGATAGGATAAAGAAAAAAAGGGAGGCGTATGACAGATACCGCGGGCTAAATACTCCAGAATCTTTAGAGGAGTACAGAAAGTGCAGGGGTGCAATTAAAAATGATATTAGGAAAGCAAAGAGAGAGCATGAAAATTCTTGGCACGTAAAATCAAGGAAAACCCAAAGATGTTTTATAAATATATTAAGAGTAAGAGGATAACTAAAGAAAGGGTAGGGCCTATTAGAGATCATGAGGGTACTCTGTGTGTGGAGGCGGGAGACGTCGGTAGGGTTCTTAATGAATACTTTGCGTCTGTTTTCACAAAGGAGAGGGGCGAAGCAGACATTGCTATCGGGGGAGGAGGAGTGGTGTGAAATATTAGATGAAATAAACATAGTGAGAGTGGAAATATTAAGGGGTTTAGCAGCTTTAAAAGTGGATAAATCCCCAGGCCTGGGTGAAATGTATCCCAGGCTGTTAAGCAAAGCAAAAGAGGAAATAGCAGAGGCCCTGACCATCATTTTTCAATCCTCTCTGGCTTCAGGTGTGGTGCCAGAGGACTGGAGGACTGCTAATGTGGTACCCTTGTTTAAAAAGGGAGAAAAGGATAGACCGAGTAATTCCAGGCCAGTCAGCCTAACCTCGGTGGTGGGAAAATTATTGGAAAGAATTCTGAAGGACAGGATGAATCTTCATTTAGAAAGGCACAGATTAATCAAGGATAGTCAGCACGGATTTGTTAAGGGAAGGTTGTGTCTGACAAACTTGATTTAAATTTTTTGAGGAGGTAACAAGGAGGGTAGATGAGGGTAATGCGTTTGATGGAGTGCATATGGATTTTAGCAAGGCCTTTGATAAGGTTCCACATGGCAGACTGGTCACGAAGTTAAAAGCCCATGGGATCCAGCGCAAAGTGTCAAGTTGGATTCGAAACTGGCTTTAAGACAGGAAGCAGAGGGTAATGGTTGATGGGTGTTTTTGTGACTGGAAGGCTGTTTCCAGTGGGGTTCCGCAGGGCTCAGTACTAGGACCCTTGCTTTTTGTGGTATATATCAACGATCTTGACTTGAATATAGAGGGTATGATTAAGAAGTTTGCAGATGATACTAAAATCAGCTGTGTGGTTGATACTAAAGAAGGAAGCTGTAGACTGCAGGAAGATATCAATAAATTGGTCAGGTGGGCAGAACAGTGGCAAATGGAATTCAATCCGGAAAAGTGTGAGGTAATGTATTTGGGGAGGGCTAACAAGGAAAGGGAATACACATTAAATGGTAGGACACTGAGTAGCGTAGAGGAACAAAGGGACCTTGGAGTGCATGTCCACAGATCGCTGAAGGTAGCAGGCCAAGTAGATAAGGTGGTTAAGAAGGCATATGGAATGCTTGCCTTTATTAGCCCTGGCATAGAATACAAGAGCAGGGGGCTTATGCTTCAACTGTATAAAACACTAGTTAGGCCTCAGCTAGAGTACTGCGTGCAGTTCTGGTCACCACATTACAGGAAGGATGTGATTGCACTAGAGAGGGTATGAAGGGATAATTACTAGTCCTAGCCCCTTTAGGGCTACCCCGGATCAGTCATATTTCTCAAGACGTTCACTTTCAACTAAAGTTTGAGGTAGCCGAATCCGAACGACACTTAATTGGGTCTAAAGGTCCGGACTATCTCTCCCTAAAGGAAAGGAACAACACGAGACTGTTACCGTCCTCCAGATAGCACTTTTAATAAGTTTAGCTAGACTGTAATGTTCCGGATATTATGAGGGTCCGGAAAACTCTCCCAGAATTCTGCAACTCTCCACCAAAGAGTGTACAGAGATTGAGTTCGCGAGTTTGATACAGAAGTTTTATGTGAGACAATTCTAAAAATATATATTTAAAGAACCAACATGTAATTTACAGTTGGTGACTTAATCGCAACATTAACAGTTCCAAAAAGAGAAAACTTACAATCTTGTCAGAGAATCTTACTTTTAAATCTTAACTTCACTACAGTATTACAGTTCTTACAGGCAGGATATCCACCAATATCAAATACCATTGATCCCCGAGGTTCAAAGTGTTGGAGACTTACAGAGCCGCCTCTGAAGCCGAGAATCGCTTTGCCCGATTAAAGCGAGTCTGTTATCCCATTTGAGAGTTCAATATTTAAACCTTTTTCCAGTGGTATTTCCTTTAAGGTTTTCTGCTGATGCAAGCTAATGATCTCTAGTCATTTTTCTGCCGACCTCTGCAACTCTTACTGCCACCTCAGCCAGACTCGTGTCTCATCTCTAGGTGTTCTAAGTTTACCATATAAAAACGGTGTGACGGCAGGTGTTCCTTACATTATGTGATCTTTACGAGGGCAGATGTTCCTTATCTTATGTGCTTCTTTACGAAGTGTAAATTAGAACACCTTATCCATGGTGAACCATTGTTCTTGTTCCCAAAGGTCAGCCTGTCGTAGCCCTTCACCTTCTGTTTCAATAAGGTTAATTATTCAGGGTCAATATACAGGTATATAAAAAGGAAGAGAGTAGCTAAAGTAAACGTTGGTCCCTTAGAGGATGAGACTGGGGAATTAATGGAAATAGAGAAATAGCAGAGACTCTAAACAATTACTTTGGATCGGTCTTCACGGTAGAAGACACTAAAAACATCCCAATAATAATAGATAATCAAGGGGCTATAGGGAGGGAGGAACTTAAAACAATCTCTATCACTAGAGAAAAAGTACCAGGCAAACTAATGGGGCTAAAGGCCAACAAGTCATAAGAACATAAGAAATAGGAGCAGGAGTAGGCCAATCGGCCCCTCGAGCCTGCTCCACCATTCAATAAGATCATGGCTGATCTGATCCTAACCTCAAATCTACTATCACTCTCCATCCCACCCAAACCCATGTGATCTCCCGGGAGAGGCGAAAAACCAGATATAAAACCCAATGGCCAATTTGGGAGAAAAAATCTGGGAAATTCCTCTCCGACCCATCTAGGCAATCGAAACTCATCCAGGAGATCACTCTGTCCCTATATTTTCTACAGTACTTACCTTCTGTAAAGGCGATCTCCACCCCAGCCAGGAACAGGAATAAAACCATCTCCTGAAATCTAACAGAATTGGAACACAAGAAGTAGGAGCAGAACCAGGCTACACAGCCCCTGGGCCCGCTCCACTACCCACAGGGCCACGACCATTCCGAACCTAGACTTATGTCCAATTTCCTGCCCGCTCCCCGTAACTCTTAATTCCCTTTACTTCTAGGAAACTATCTATTTCTGTTTTAAATTTATTTAATGATGTAGCTTCCACAGCTTTCTGGGGCAGCAAATTCCACAAAACTACCACCCTCTGAGTGAAGAAGTTTCTCCTCATCTCAGTTTTGAAGGAGCAGCCCCTTATTCTAAGATTATGCCCCCTAGTTCTAGTTTCACCCATCATTGGGAACATCCACACCGCATCCACCCGATCAAGCCCCTTCACAATCTTATATGTTTCAATAAGATCGCCTCTCATTCTTCTGAACTCCAATGAGTAGAGTCCCAATCTATTCAACCTCTCATCATATGTCCACCCCCTCATCCCCGGAATTAACCGAGTGAACCTTCTTTGTACTGACTCGAGCGCAATTATGTCTTTTCTTAAGTATGGACACCAAAACTGTATGCAGTATTCCAGGTGCGATCTCACCAATACCTTGTACAACTGCAGCAATACCTCCCTGTTTTTATATTCTATCCCCCTAGCAATAAAAGCCAACATTCCATTGGCCTTCTTGATCACTTGCTGCACCTGCATACTAACATTTTGAGTTTCGTGCACCAGGACCCCCAGATCCCTTTGTACTACAGTACTTTCCAGTTTCTTGCCATTAAGATAATAACTTGCTCTATGATTTTTCCTGCCAAAGTGCATAACCTCACACTTTCCAGTATTGTATTCCATCTGCCAAATCTCTGCCCACTTACTTAGCCTGTCTATGTCACTTTGCAGGTTTTTTATGTCCTCCTCACTCACTACTTTCCCTCCCATCTTTGTACCATCTGCAAACTTTGATATGTTACACTCGGTCCCCTCCTCCAAATCGTTAATATAGATTGTAAAGAGTTGGGGACCCAGCACTGACCCCTGCGGAACACCACTAGTTACTGATTGCCAGTCTGAGAATGAACCATTTATCCCAACTCTCTGCTTTCTGTTAGAGAGCCAATTCTCCACCCACGCCAGAATATTACCCCCAATCCCGTGATTTTTTATCTTGAGCAATAATCTTTTGTGTGGCACCTTGTCAAATGCCTTTTGGAAGTCTAAATACACTACGTCCACTGGTTCTCCTTTATCCACCCTGTATGTTACTTCCTCAAAGAACTCAAGCAAATTTGTCAAACATGACATCCCCTTCATGAAACCATGCTGAGTTTGTCCTATTAAATTATGTTTATCCAAATGTCCCGTTACTGTCTCCTTAATAATGGACTCTAAAATTTTACCAACCACAGATGTTAGGCTAACAGGTCTATAGTTTCCAGCCTTCTGCCTACTACCCTGGACCTGATGGCCTGGATCCTAGGGTCTTAAAAGAAGTGGCTGCAGAGATAGTGGATGCGTTGGTTGTAATCTACCAAAATTCCCTGGATTCTGGAGAGGTCCCAGCGGATAGGAAAACCGCAAATGTAACACCACTATTCAAGAAAGGAGGGAGACAGAAAGCAGGAAACTATAGGCCAGTTATCCTAACATCTGTCATTGGGAAAATGCTGGAATTCATTATTAAGGAGGTAATAGCAGGACATTTAGAAAATCATAAGACAATCAAGCAGAGTCACCATGTTTTTATGAAAGGGAAATCGTGTATGACTAATTTGCTAGAGTTCTTTGAGGATGTAACAAACAGGGTGGATAAAGGGGAACCAGTAGATGTTGTGTATTTGGATTTCCAGAAGGCATTCGATAAGGTGCCACATAAAAGGTTACTGCACAAGATAAGAGCGCACGGGGTTGGGGGTAATATTTTGGCATGGATAGAGGATTGGCTAACTAACAGAAAACAGAGAGTCGGGATAAATGGGTCATTTTCCGGTTGGCAATCAGTAACTAGTGGGGTGCCACAGGGATCAGTGCTGGGGCCTCAACTATTTACAATCTATATTAATGACTTGGATGAAGGGACCGAGTGTACTGTAGCCAAATTTGCTGACGATACAAAGATAGGTGGGTTAGTAAGTTGTGAGGAGGACACAGAGTCTGCAAAGGGATATAGATAGGTTAAGTGAGTGGGCAAAAATTTGGCAGATGGAGTATAATGTGGGAAAGTGTGAGGTTATCCACTTTGGAAGGAAGAATGAAAAAGCAAATTAATATTTAAATGGAGTGAGACTTCAAAATGCTGCGGTACAAAGGGATCTGGGGGTCCTAGCACATGAAACACAAACTTAGCATGCAGGTACAGCAAGTAATTAGGAAGGCTAATGGAATGTTGGCCTTTATTGCAAGGGTATGGAGTATAAAATTAGGAAAGTTTTGATGCAACTTTACAGGGCGCTGGTGAGACCGCACCTGGAGTACTGCATACAGTTTTGGTCTCTATATTTAAGGAAGGATATACTTGCATTGGAAGCAGTGCTGAGAAGGTTCACTAGGTTGATTCCTGGGAAGAAGGGGTTGACTTTTGATGAAAGGTTGAGCAGGTTGGGCCTATACTCGTTGGAGTTTAGAAGAATGAGAGGTGATCTTATTGAAACATAAAAGATTCTGAGGGGGATTGACAGGGTGGATGCTGAGAGGATGTTTCCCCTAGTGGGGGTATCTAGAACTAGGGGGCATAGTTTCAGAATAAGGGGTCGCCCATTTGAGACGGAGATGAGGAGAAATTTCTTCTCTCAGAGGGTCATGAATCTTTGGAATTCTCTACCTCAGAGAGCTGTGGAGGCGGAGTCACTGAATATATTCAAGGCAGAGATTGACAGACATTTGAACTACAAGAGAGTCAAGGGGTATGGGGAGAGAGCGGGAAAGTGGTGTTGAGGTCAAGATTGGATCAGCCATGATCTTATTGAATGGCGGAGCAGGCTCGAGGGGCCGATTGGCCTACTCCTGCTCCTGTTTCTTAGTTCTTATGTTCTACCTCTTTGACCAAGCTTTTGGTCACCTGCCCTAATTTATCCTTATGTGGATCGGTGTCAAATTTTTTGTCTTAAAATACTCCTGTGCCGCGCCTTGGGATGTTTCACTACGTTAAAGGTGCTATATAAATACACGTTGTTGTTGTTTCTGTTGGGAAGATAAATGCCAAATTGCCGCTGTCCTGTTTGCAGTCCTATTACATAGGAATAGAATCCCGACAGTTTATTTTGCCAGAGACAGCACAGAACAGACTTCTTCTAGTTTTGCTTTTTTTCATTCTGCGGAGGCCTTGAACTTTGCAGGTTCTTTTTAGCCTGGCAAAGGGGATTTTTTTGGGAGTGCCAATTTAAGTAGCTTAGTCCTGTGGTTGAAACCAGTCTATCACAGATCTTCCAAGATACATAAGCCCTGGTTTATGGGCCAATAAATTCTCAATCATGCATTTAGGAATTGCCCTGTCTCCACCTAAAACTTTGTTTCTTTTAGGCATTAACACAGCCCATGTCTCTCAATGCACCTTCAGCTGATGAATGATATCTGTGTTACTTGGACTAAAATGAAACCTAAAATTTTAAACTGCATCAGCAGTTCTTATGTTGCAAGTAGTACATTTAGAGTTGGCACAGTTACAATGGCAGCTAGTAGTGTCTAAATCTATTTCTAGGTGTCCCTTCAAATACAGTACTTGCAGAGTAAGGGGACCAATTCCTCTGATCTCCTAGATAGGCCCAAGCTCTGAAGAAGTATCTCCATGGCATTGGACCTGATATTTGTTGTATTTATTGATGTGAACTAAGAGAATTACTTTCATTCTTCAGTGAGACTATTCACTTTCAGTGTTTCAGTTGCATATTTAATAGATGGGTGCCTTAGTTTACTTATAGGGACATTGTGGGAGACATAAATGAGTGGGGCAATGTACTGGGCACCATTTCCTAATCTATTTCCACAAACATATTTGATGCCTTTCAATTCGTGAGGGAAGTCTGCACCCATGATAAACTGTATTGTAGACCATGTCACTACAAAGTATCACAAAGTATTTACAGCACAGAAACAGGCCATTTGGCCCAACAGGTCTATGCCGGTGTTTATGCGCCACACGTGCCTCCTCCCACCCTTCTTCATCTAATCCCATCAACAAATCCCTCTATTCCTGTCTCCCTCATGTGCTTATCTAGCTTCCCCTTAAACGCATCTATGCTATTCGCCTCACCCACTCCCTGTGGTAGCGAGTTCTACATTCTAAAGAAGTTTCTCCTGAATTCCCTATTGGATTTATTAGTGACTATCTTATGTTTATGGCCCCTAGTTCTGCTCTCGCCTGCAAGTGGAAACATCTTCTCTATGCCTACCCTATTGAACCCTTTCATAATCTTAAAGTTATCAGGTCACCCCTTAGTCTTTTTTTCTAGAGAAATAAGCCCCAGCCAGTTCAATCTTTCTTGATAGGTATAATGTCTCAGCTCTGGTATCATTCCAGTAAATCTTTTTTTCACCTTCTCCAATACCTCTGTATCCTTTTTATAACATAGAGACCAGACTGTTCACAGTTCTCCAAGTGTGGTCTAACCAAGGTTCTCAGCTTTTCAGTTCTATCCATCTAGAAATGAACCCCAGTGCTTTGTTTTTTTTTATGGCCTTATTAACCTGTGTCGCTATTTTTAGTGATTTATGTATCTGTACCCCCAGATCCCTCTGTTCCTCTACCCCATTTAGACACTTAAGCCACGATTTTACAAACCATGGCGGCGAAGTCGATGGCTGGTCCCGACCTCGCTGCTGGCTCCATCCTGGCCTCTGAAATGAATTTCCCTGATTGGGCTTGTTAAGCCCGCCCAGTGTGTTTGCCAGCCAATTAGATGAAGCGGGCCTGGTGACGCCATTTGATGACGCGCCATCAGCCAGTTTTCTTAAAGGGACCATGGCCAAATTTATTTTGACATTTGTGAAGTCAGTATTCTACAGCATTGAGGTGCTGCGAACACTGCACAAAGGTGCAGGGCTGCACTCAGGTTCTCCTGTGACTATGGAGGGAGTCACAGCATGCAGGAAGGTCCTCTTCCTTTCCCATGGGCGGAAGTGACCTCCCCAGGAGATCAACACAGCCTAGTTGCACATTGCAAAGGAGGGCACAAGCAGGGATGTGGTCAGGAGGACCTGGTTGCAGTGCCGCAAACCTTTCAATGATCTCAGTAGATCACGAAACATTAGTACAAAGCCACACTCAACCTCATCCTGCTGTGCCTCTCATCACATCCCCATCACTCTGCCTTCCCTACCCTACTCCTGCACTTCCTTACTCACACCAACTTACCTTGCACCTCCACCCATCCCTCTCTATCTACATTATCACATCCCCATCTCGCTAGCCACCCCTCACATTCACCCTCATCCTAGTGCAATCATACCAACTAACAACACACAAGGGTAGGCACTTGGGTGTTTTATGCAATGTTTATGTAAAGTTTCTGTTAATGTGCTGTCAAACATTGAAACCTTTGTTTTCAACACTTTGCGTTCTTGGACAGATTTGTGTGCACCTTTGGAAGTGGCTTAGTGAGTTTCAGTGAATGGTGAGGCATAACGGTACCCTCCCCCCCCCCCCCCCACAATGGTCATGAGTGTGAAAGGAATGGCTTGGGCATTGTAGGGATGCTTTATGTTATTGGTGTGGGGTGGTGCCAACATGGCGCATCATGGGGCAGCTAGGGTGTACAGTGTCAAGTGAAGTAAATCTGGCCATGGTGAGGCCATCCCTGGCCTCCCAGGCAGCATGTGTTCGGGTGCTGATGCCCTCTGTCCTGTGCAGCATCAGTTGATTGCGGAGAAGGTTGGTATGGTTGGTGCTGCTGGTGTGCCTGGGATGCTGGTGTTGGGGCTGATCATGGTGGGATTCTGAGGACCAAGTGTGAGAGATTTTCAAGGGCACCTATGCTGATGGAGTAGATGGCAGGTGAAGTAGAGATGACAGAAGCGATCTGTCAATGGTGGGATAGGTAATGAGGTCAGACTGGATGGAGACTTGTGTAAAGACTTGCAGCATTCTGAATCTGTAGTGGAAATGCAGTTTAGAGAAGCTAGTGGTTACGGGAACATTTCTCAATCAGCTGGGAGCTTTGACTTGACATTTGAAGCTGTCAACTCATCAGCTGATTCAGTGGCAAGTGACCTCCCACCTCAGCTTCACAGACGAGGGCTAGGCACAGTGGGAAACCAGTGGACGACCTGTCAGATCCAAAAAGCTGATAAAAAAACCATTGATAAGTGGCTGTAAACAAGCCACTAATTTTAATTGCCTCCCTCGCTGCTGCGTGTCGGGTCTGCTCAGCGCTGACAGACCTGACATTTGGTAAAGGTGTGTGGCAGCGGGTTCACAGCAGGGTCCCAACCTGCTGGGGAAAAAAACTCACTTTCCCACCCAACCCGCCACCGATCGCGTCCGCTGACCCCCCACAAAATCCTGCCCTTACTTACCAAGGTGTATGTGGCCTCCTTATTCTTCTTACCAAAATGTACCACCTCACACTTATCTATATTGAAGTTCATTTGCCACTGAACTCTAGCTACGTTATACTCATTTTATGTGATGAGCATTCTCTTCCTTGCATTCCCTAGAAGTGTTTAAGTTAAATGGATTGTCACACATTCACAACCTTTGTCTGTCTTTGGCAAAATCACACAACCAGGATGAGTCTGAGATAATCTGCTGGGATTGGCTGATACAGTGGCTATTAACAGAAAGTCTGCCTTTCAATAAAAATATTGAAAACAATTTCTTTTCTCCTGCTCCTTCAGATTTTCATCCTTTTTTGATTATTGTTGCTGGGGTATGGCCCTCTTGTATTACACTGAACTGGCCAATCTTCATGTGAGTCCCGATGGTAAGTCCATCCATCATCTCTTGTCCCACATTGGTCCAAGGTCACTGTTGACAGTACGTGCTGGTATTTCTAGCAGGGACCACTAGATACCAGTGAAAAGTGGGAACCCCAGCTAATTTACTACTGCCTAGCTGAGATCAACCAACTCCGCACAGACCAGGGATCAGACCTGAAACCTTCTTGGTCAATATAGCTCAGCACAACACCCAGTACTGAATCTTGAGATTTGACATCACAGCCAAACCTGATTTTTTTTTCTTGCCCGACATTTATGGGTGGCCTTTCCGGCAAGAATCTCTAGATATCGACCAAGAGCAGGAACCCTTCTTTCTTCCCCCACTCATGGGCACTGTGGCTAACTGTAGTGACCGTACGGTTATCCTGGCTGAAATGAGGTAACTCAGCACAAATGGAGAATCAAACCTGGGGATGTTCTGGCATGTATTGTTTAGACCTAAAGCAGACAGTTCTTTACCCACTAGTTAGTCAGGGATGCCTGGAGAATACTACTTAATCAATGGTGTGTCTGAACAAAGTTTGTTTTTAAAATGGTGGCATTTTTTGGATTTGACGGAGCTTTTGATGCAGTCATTAAAGGACCTGATTCTCTGTAAATCCTCTAATGTGCCTAAAGGAGCTAATCTAATCGTGTAATTGACTTGGTGTGGATCATATTTCTAATGATTAATCTTGATTGTGCTTGGGGTAAAGAGTAGTTGGGATCTAAACAGTCACTCTTTCACAGACACAAACCTAGAATTTAGTTTGAAGAATTCCTCCTGAACAGCAGTTTTGTTCTTCTGTTTGTATGTGTCATCTTAATTGAACAATTTTCCCAGTAATACAAAGTAGGTCTGTCAATGCTAGGATTTCTTGATGATCAAATGATTATTGAAAAATTACTACAATGCAGCAACAACAACTTGCATTTCTATTGCGCCTTTAACTTAGTACAGTAAAATGTCCCAAGGCACTTTACAGGAGCGTTATCAGACAAAATTTGACGCCGTGCCACATAAGGAGATATTAAGACAGGTCAAAGGGTAGATTTTAAGGAGCGTCTTAAAGGAGAGAGGCAGAGAGGCGACACATCAATTACTGAGACTGCAGAATGCATCCAATTCTTTAATTTGCTTCCCCTCTAGAAGATAAAAGCACCCTTGCCCAGGGCTTTATTATGGTTTTGAATGCTGAACATTTTTTGTGAAATTGCAGATTTTATAGTTTGTATATTTGTGGGGATGAGAATATTGTGACTTCTTTTTACTGAATGTTTTCAGAAGCACATGATGGAGTGGGGTTGGACTGTGCAAATGGTTAAGCACCAGACTCTCAACAGAAACTTAGACATACCAGAATGAATAGAAGCAACTCTTCCTGCTGACCTGTCACAGGGAAGCTTTGGTGTGATGTATTCGGAGAATTTCCTAGCATAGACTGTCAGCTCCTTGGCTGGAGCAAGATACAAAAGTGGTGAGCAGTCAGGAAATGGGGAGGCAGAAGGAATAAAAAGGGAGACAGGAGTTTTACTGGTGGAAGAATATGAATAGATAGCAACTGATAGTTTTGGCTTTCATTAGTACAATATTTCAACTGTGAGGATCACATAATGACCATGTACAGTAATGGGTAAAGCTGGAAGCTACAGGGTGAGCTTATGTGCAGAGGTTGAGTGCTTTAAGATTATTTTTTTCTCCACTTTACCTCATTTTTACCACTATTGATGTCCCCTCCTTAACAAGGTAATTGACATTTTCTATGCCTTCTCGTGGCCTGGCTCCATTCTACTTTTGCATCTCATTCCATTCTTAGATCCCAGTATGGTCCCTCCATTTTTCTGCATCTGGACTTTTGTGCTTTTCCCTCTCCCACCGTGTTTCACCAACATTGGCAGAGCCTCCACTCATCATGGCCCTGCATGTTGGAACTTTCCCCTAAAAACACTTGTCCTCTCATCAACTGCAAAAGCCTCTTCCAATCCTAACTCGCCATCTGTATTGTTGCAGTAGAGGTTTGTTTCATGCACACCCCATTTGGGATTTATTTCCCCCACACTTTCATTCCCCTTATTTAGGACATTTGTCTAAGCGCAGCTGTAGAAATTGAGCAGTGTAGTGTGCAAAAACTGTGTCCAAAGTTAATTATAATTTGAAGGGCAGCCCTCTGGACAACTGAGAAGTGCAACAAGCAGCACCTTGTCTTTTTAAAAAAAATACTAAACTGCTTGGTTTTGGCTGAAGGCTTTCTCCATGACTGCTATAGTGTCACTTCTCAGCCACTTGATTTCAATTACACTTAGTGAACCAACTGGTTTCATCCCCTCCACGCTGGAAACATTTAATTGGCCCAGTAAAAAAAGATTTGAAAGTATTTTTATTTAAAAAAGTATAAGAGATTTGAGGTCTGATAACAGTCAAATTTGGGTCTCTGCCTGGGAATCCAGCCTTATACCTCTGGAGTGACTATACCAGGCTTTCATTGGACACATAACTTATTAGTTGCACATTAATGTGAAGCAACTTGAGTTATTCTTGAAGCCTGTGATTTCCAGAGATCAGTGTTTCCATACCCATATGCCGTAAAAAGAAAAATGTATCACTTGAAAGGTTAGCAGTTGTATTACTGTATTTTGGATTAAATTTACAGTAGATGTTTCTGACTTGAAGTCTGCAAGTCAATATCAAATATAGGACAGGAGCAAAGTCATGTAAAGAGTAAAAAGCAAAATACTGGATAAGAACATAAGGACATAAGAAATAGGAGCAGGAGTCGGCCATTCAGCCCCTCGAGCCTGCTCTGCCATTCAATAAGATCATGGCTGATCTTCTACCTCATCTCCACTTTCCTGCACTATCCCCATATCCCTTGATTCCCTTAATATCCAGAAATCTATCGATCTATGCCTTGAATATACTCAATGACTGAGCCTCCACAGCCCTCTGGGGTAGAGAATTCCAAAGATTTACCACCTGAGTGAAAAAATTTCTCCTCATCTCAGTCCTAAATAGCTGACCCATTATTCTGAGACTGTGACCCCTGGTACTAGACTCCCCAGCCAGGGGAAACATCCTCCCTGCATCTACCCTGTCAAGCTCTAAGAATTTTGTATGTTTCAATGAGATCACCGCTCATTCTTCTAAACTCAAGAGAATTTAGGCCTAGTCTATGCAATCTCCCCCCATAGGACAATCCCCCCATCCCAGGAATCAGTTTGGTGGACCTTCATTGCACTCCCTCTATGGCAAGTATATCCTTCCTTAGGTAAGGAGACCAAAACTGTACACAATACTCCAGGTGTGGTCTCACCAGGACCCTATATAATTGCAGTAAGACGTCTTTACTCTTATACTCAAATCCTCTTGTATTAAAGGCCAACATATCATTTGCTTTCCTAATTGCTTGCTGTACCTGCATGTTAACTTTCTGTGAGTTGTGTACAAGGACACCCAGGTCCCTCTGAACACCAACATTTCCCAATCTTTCACCATTTAAAAAATACTCTGCTTTTCTATTTTTCCTACCAACGTGGATAACTTCACATTTCTCCATATTATATTCCATTTGCCATTTCTTGCCCACTCACTTAGCCTGTCTATATCCCCTTGAAGTCTCTTTGCATCTTCCTCAACTTACATTCCCACCCAGCTTTGTGTCATCAGCAAACTTGGATATATTACATTTGGCCCCCTCATCCAAATCATTGATGTAGATTGTGAATAGCTGAGGCTCAAGCACTGATCCTTGCGGTACCCCACTAGTTACAGCCTGCCAACCCGAAAATGACCCGTTTCTTTCTACTCTGTTTTCTGTCCAGTAACCAATCCTCAATCCATACTAGTATATTACAGGATGTTGGAAATCTGAAACAAAAACATAAAAAGCTAGAAATACTTAGCAGGTCAAACAGCATCTGCAGAGCGAACAGGCAAGCTCATGTTTCAGGTGTAAATCCTTCATCAAAACTATGACGGTGGGCAGAATTTTAACCCCAATAAATGGGTAGGTCGGGGTCGGGTGGATAGTTAGAGTTAAAAAACTGAATCCCACCTTTCAGTTTTAACAGAGGCAGGACAGGGGGTGGGCATGCAGCTAATCCGCTCCCAGGAGGTGGGTCATCTATTTAAATATTATAATGAGGCTGGCATGCCTCATGGTGATCCACCATTACAAATTTACTGTGGCTGGTCAGGTTTCCCAGGCCTTGGGGAACCTGCCAGGTAAAGGAAAGTGAGGACTGCTGGATCCAGGAGTTAAGTGCCTTTCCACTTATCTGTTGGATCCAGCGTTCCTGCCTCACCAACCTCCCTGTGATCGGACACCTGCCCCCCCGCCCCCACCACCCCGAGGCTTCCGATCCCCCTCCATAAGGCTCCCCTCCCCCCCTTCCCCTCCCCCTCTCCCCACCCCCCACCCCCCACCCACCTCCTCCTCCTCCCCCTCCCCTCCCCTCCCCTCCAGTCCCTTCCCCCTCCCCTCTCCTCCCCTCCCCACTCCAGTCCCTTCCTTATGTCTGTGGATTCACAAAGTATGAGAGAGAAAACATGAAGTCTGTCAAGTTAACCTACTGGTCAGGTTAACATGGAATGACCATTGTGAGAAACTATTAAACAGCATGGGTAGTGAATTATTCTGATTTCCAAATATGCACATTTAGAAAATTACTTTTGGGAGCTATCATGTTGATTTCAACATCTGCCAGCATTTGCACAGAAGTTCTCTGAACATCCCTTAAATGTTAACAGTGCAGTTCCATGTTTGATTTTGCACAAGAATGACTGAGCTAATGTAACACACATAGGGTGGCTATGATTATTAAAATTTATGAATCAAATTAAAATAATTGAAGAACAACACTCAACCATGGAATTGGTGTTTGTGAATTCCATTCTGTAGACGTATGTCATTTTGGGTTTGAAGTTCAGTCCAAGAACAACAAGCACTTTCAAGCAGTGAGTATTTAAGAACATTTTCCCACACCCTGAAATGTTCATCTACAGACACCCGGCTAACCAGAAACAGATGGGAATACACATCCTCAAATAACAATGAAATGTTGCTTGGAACGGTGTCTTGCACAAATATCACATGTCCACAGACCTACATCTTTTCCAGCAACAGCAGGTGAAGCTTGTAATGTTGCATTTGCATTGCAGGACGCAGTGTACTGCAGTGGCCCTGAATTTGTGTACCTCCGGAATGTGCCTCTGACCTGAAATAAAACCACAGAAGTACTTGGTGGCTTCGGAGCCTTCAGGTCCAGGGCCTCCAGGCATACGCCTGCGTAAAGGCCCACGGATCCCAGGGACGCAGGCGGTTCGGAAGCATCCCTGGGATCACGTGGGCCAGGCCAACCAGTTCAAAATGGGGATTCCTCATAAGCTTAAGAGAAATCCCCAAATAAATAAATAATTAACAATTCTAATAGAAAATAAATATTCCCATGTTCAAAATTAATTCAAAGTCCCTTTGATTAAGCATTTAAAATAAAAATTTAATTTTTTGAAAAATATTTAAAATGTTTTAATTCAGCCCAAAATTTACATGAGCTAATTTTAACTTTCTGTATGTTTTAATCATTTTTCAAATTTTATTTTAACATTTATTTTAATCCTTACCCTGGTTCCTCTGGGGAGTGCAGCCAGAGCCAAGTCTACAGCACCACGGATGGCTCAGCTGTACACTGGGGAAGGAGGAAGATCAGGAAAGCAAGTGATAGGAGATTCGATAGGTAGGGAAACAGACAGGCATTTCTGCGGCCGCAAATCTGGTTCCAGGATGGTGTGTTGTCTCCCTGGTGCCAGGGTAACTGAGCGGCTGCAGGACATTATTGATGTGCCAAATAACTGCCTGAATCCATGAGGTTACAACTTAAAACTAAAGGCTTTTATTAAGCAAGAATCTTGGCATCAAGTTAACACAGGACAACCATCATTCATCACCAACTCAGCCCTTATGAGTAAAACCCAGCTCTTATAAATAAGACTCACACCAATCAGGAGGATCCATAAAGGCAGAGCTAGGGAGGAACATTAGTTGTTACACCTGTAAAACATTTACAGACATTAACAAGTACAACAACAGACAATCCAGAACACAGAGTTATTTCATCACAATTCTGAGGTGGGAGGGAGAACAGCTAGAGGTCGTGGTTCATATCGGTATCAACAATATAGGTACAAAGAGGGGTGAGGTCCTGCGGGCAGATTTCAGGGAGGTAGGAAAGAAATTAAAAAGCAGGACCTCAAAGGTAGTAATCTCTGGATTACTCCCGGTGCTACGAGCTAGTGAGTATAGAAATGGGAGGATAAAACAGGTGACTGCGTGGCTGGAGAGATGGTGCAGGAGGGAGAGCTTTAGATCCCTGGGACATTGGGACTGGTTCTGGGGGAGGTAGAGGCACCTCAACAGAGCTGGGACCAATATCCTGGTGGGGGGAGGGAGGGTGAGGGTGTGGAGGGGGGCGGCGTTTGCTGGTGCTGTTGGGGAAGGTTTAATCTAATTTGGCAGGGGAATGGGCACCAGAATGTAGCATTAAAAAGGAGAAACAAGGTGCACAAAGGATTGGGAGAGACAGATAGCATTAGAGTAAGAAATAGTACGGTATTAGGTGGGGTCAGATTAAGAGAAAATACAAGAAGGTCTAAGATAGGTTTACAATGCATGTGTGTAAATGCACAAAGTGTGGTAAATAAGGTTGGTGAGCTGCAGACGCAAATAACCACATGGGAATATGATGTCGTGGCGATAACGGAGACCTGGCTCAAAACAGGGCAGGATTGGATACTAAATATTCCTGGATATAAGGTGTTCAGGAAAGATAGGGAAGGAAAGAAAGGAGGTGGGGTGGCAGTATTGATTAAGGAGAATCTTACAGTGCTGGAGAGAGAGGATATCCTGGTGGGGCCAAGGACAGAATCTAATTGGTTAGAGTTAAGAAACAATAGAGGTACCATTGCGCTACTATGTGTATTCTATAGGCCACCAAGTAGTGGGAAGGATATAGAGGAGCAAATTTGCAGGGAAAGAGGTACAAGAACTATAGGGTAGTGATCATGGGGGACTTCAACTATCCTAATATAGACTGGGATAGTAATAGTGTAAAGGGCAGAGAGGGGGAAGAATTTCTGAAGTGTGTTCAGGAGAACTTTCTTGATCAGTACGTTTCTGGCCCAACGAGGAAGGATCTGATTCTAGGGAGCGAGGTGTGTCAAGTGGAACAAGTATCAGTAGGGGAACATTTAGGTAACAGTGATCACAGTATCATAAGGTTTAGATTAGCAATGGAAAAGGACACGGAGCAATCTAGAGTAAAAATACTTAATTGGAGGAAGGCCAATTTCAGTGGGTTGAGAATGGATCTGGCCCGGGTAAATTGGAATCAAAGATTGGCAGGCAAAACTGTAATGGAATAATGGGCTGCCTTTAAAGAGGAGATGGTTCAGGTACAGTCGAGGCACATTCCCATGAGGGGGAAAGGTAGGGCAACCAAAGTCAGAGCTCCCTGGATAATGACAGAGATAGAGGAGGAGACATTCATTATAGCCCCGTTTGGGGCGCTAACTTTTAAAAGTTGAGAAAATTAGCGCCAGGCGAGAATAGTAAGCGGGTAGTCAGAGAAGGGGTGGGGCCGATTAGGGACCAAAAAGGAGACCTACGCATGGAGGCAGAGGGGGATGGCTGAGGCACTAAATGAGTACTTTGCATCTGTCTTTACCAAGGAAGAAGATGCTGCCAAAGTCATAGTGAAGGAGGAGGTAGTTGAGATACTGGATGGGATAAAAGTTGATAAAGCGGAGGTTCTACAAAGACTGGCTGTACTTAAAGTAGATAAGTCACCAGGACCGGATGGGATGCATCCTAGGATGTTGAGGGAAGTAAAGGTGGAAATCGCGGTGGTACTGGCCATAATCTTCCAATCCTCTTTAGTTACAGGGGTAGTGCTAGAGGACTGGAGAATTGCAAATGTTATACCCTTGTTCAAAAAAAGGTGTAAGGATAAACCCAGCAACTACAGGCCAGTCAGTTTAGTGTTGGTAGTGGGGAAGCTTTTAGAAACGATAATCCGGGACAAAATTAACAGTCACTTGGACAAGTGTGAATTAATTAAGGAAAGCCAACACGGATTTGTTAAAGGCAAATCATGTTTAACTAACTTGATTGAGTTTTTTGGTGAAGTAACAGAGAGGGTTGATGAGGGCAATGCAGTTGATGTGGTGTACATGGACTTCCAAAAGGCGTTTGATAAAGTGCCACATAATAGGCTTGCCAGCAAAGTTGAAGCCCATGGAATAAAAGGGACTGTGGCAGCATGGATACGAAACTGGCTAAGTGACAGGAAACAGAGGCCTGGAAATTGGGTATAGCCCCGCTTGAGGCGTTAGAACTGGCGATGCGCTAAGTTTATAGCCAGACGAGAGCTATCCGCGCCTGGGGCGATATTGGGTTGCATCGCCCCCAAAGGGGATTCAGGCGCTAAATCAGCCGTTGCACGGTGCTCTTAAGGCGCAAAAGGTCAGGCGCTACTCAATTTCGACGCGGATGGGCGCAGCGCAGGTGAACTCAATTACGGCAAAGCACGAGACCTGCAGGCGCTGGCCGGCTCTTAAAGGGGTGGGTCAGTCAGACTGAGCTTCAACACCCAATGCCCTGTAGGCCTCAGATTCGGCGCTCACCCTTGTCTGGCGGTACAAAGTTCATCATTATGGAGAAGGTTAGGCAGAGAGCAGAGCGCTTCAGCACTGAGGCTCTGGACCAATTGGTGGCTGCAGTTGAACACCGTCGACAGGTGCTGTACCCAGATAATGGCAAGAGGCCAAATCAGAAGGCTTACCGACGATCTTGGAGGGAGGTTGCTGTGAGGGTCAACTCCAGCAGCATGGCGACCAGGACCCCTGTTCAGAGTCCGAGAAGGGCCTGGGAACGCTCCATCCAACTGTCACTAATAGCGCCAGGCGGAAAGGTTGCGGGCGCCACCGAATATCCGGTCTGGGGCGCCAAAAAGGCGTTGCACACTGAAATGATGTCATGATCTGCCTGCGCCCGCGGGCGCGCGCAAAGAGTTAGCGCTGGCGCTAAAAGGATACTCAATATGGGAGGTGGCGCTATATTCACTGCGCCCGCCCGAAAATTGGGTAACACCCCAATTCTCGGGCTCTTTAGGCGCTAATCGCTGGCGCTACCAACCGAATTTCTAGGCCTAAGGGTTTTATGGGCATTCGCTGGGCAGTAGTTAGGCAAGCTCTACGCCAGCAAAAGTGTTTTTGGGGTGCATGCGGACGATCTGTCAAGGAGAAACTTGACAGATCGCAAGTTCTGTGTTTTCATGCGTGCGCGGCACATGCAGAAAGCCGGAACTTGTGGAGCTATTCTGAGGACTTACGACAGCGTACGCCGTCATCGGCCCCGCAAAATCTGGGTCATTGTTTGTTTTAAGAAATTTTAAAGATCAGCCATTCTCTCCCTGCCTTCATTTTGGATCATGTACATCTAGCGAAAAGCAGTGGGGTTTTATAGGGAAGAAATTAAAGAGGAAAGTGGCACTAAAAGATGGAATATGTTTAGAAAAAGGCATTTGTTCACCAGGGAGCTTGTCTATAAAATATGGTGGCAGTCCAGTTCTTGTGTTTTGGTGCAAATAGATGGGTGGGCAACCACTCTCTTTTAATGACAGTAACTGGAGTGATTAAAATGGAGGACATGGAGGGGGAGAGGTTGGTGAATAGTTTAAGAATTTAATTTCTGGTTGATTTATTTTCTTAACCTTTTCTTTCATTCTTTGAATCTTCTCTGGTTTAATGTTACTGCTGCCTTACGGGGCTGCTGAGGATGGAGATAGTTACAGTCATTAGGAACAACGGTGAACATATGGTTTGGAGCTATTTCTACAATTGCCATTCTGAATTTTTATTGGCAGGCTATTTCATCATGGGGAGTAACACAGTCGAGACTGTTCCTGTCCACACATGAGCTAAGCAGGGGTCGCTGGATGTCGATCAGTAGCAGAGACCCTGGCTGATTTTCTCTGCCCGGGGCTCTAGTTGCTGAAGACAGTTGTAATACTCCCAAAGCTGTCCCAGCTGAGATCAACTCATTTAGCACAGACTAGTGATTGAATCTGGAACCTTCCTAGTCTGATGACGGTAGCACACCGTATGCTGGCTTTACCTATTGAGCATCAGGAGATTTTCTTCTTTGTTGATCAACATTTCAAGAAATGAATTCTTCACTTTGAGTATGTCTGCCCCAGGGGCCACAGATTACTGCTTTCTAGTGGTCTTCACAAATCTTCTTCTTAGGCAGTCCCTCGGAACCGAGGATGACTTGCTTCCACACTAAAAATTAGTTCTCAGGTGCCTGATGAGTCCAATGCAGGACCTACAGTCTCTGTCACAGGTGGGGCAGACGGTGGTTGAAGGGGCGGGTGGGTGGGGTGCTTGGGTTGACGTGCGCTCCTTCCACTGTTTGCGCTTGGCTTCCGCTTGCTCCCGGCGAAGAGACTCGAGGTGTTCGCCGCCTTCCCGGATGCTTCTCCTCCACTTTGTGCGGTCTTGGGCCAGGGATTCCCAGGTGTCGGTGGGGATGTTGCACTTTTTCAAGGAGGCTTTGAGGGTGTCCTTGAAGCATTTCCTCTGCCCACCTGGGGCTCTCTTGCTGTGTCGGAGCTCCGAGTAGAGCGCTTATTTTGGGAGTCTCGTATCGGGCATGTGGACGATGTTACCTGTCCATCGGAGCTGATCGAGCGTGGTCAACGCTTCGATGCTGGGGATGTTGGCCTGAGCGAGAACACTGACATTGGTGCGCCTATCCTGCCAATGGATTTGCAGGATCTTACAGAGGCAGCATTGGTGGTACCTCTCTAGTGCTTTGAGGTGCCTGCTGTACATGGTCCATGTCTCTGAGGCATACAGCAGGGCGGGTATCACTACTGCTCTGTAGACCATGAACTTGGTGCCGGGTTTGAGGTCCTGGTCTTCAAACACTCTCTTCCTCGGGTGACCGAAGGCTGCACTGGCACACTGAAGGCAAATAAATAGCAGGTTCAGCAGACATAGCCATTGCGTCATTTTTCATGCATTATCACCACTAGTTTTTCCATTAAAACAGCACTTCCATGAAAGGCATCTGGTAGCCCTTTCTTCACTTGCACATGATGATTTAATTTACATTGAAATATGTCATTTGGTTCACTTGCTTGTGATCTCATCATTCCAGTGAAAATGGCACACGACCCATCTAGCCATTCTCCCTTCCTCAACAAAAATGTTTGAGCACTTTTTAAATAAGATTTTCGTCTTTACTGCCTGGGCGGTAATCTAGTGAGATGCAGCACACACCATTCATCGAACCCGCCTGATTTTCATTCCATTAAATGCCCCGCCAGATTACCACCCAGCTGATGAAGACAAACATCTATCCCATAATCTCTTTTCAAAGAATACTCCATTCTTTTCTTTCACAAGATAATTACGGATGAGGAAGGCCATTCGGCCCATCTTAATTCATCCATACCGACAGGTCCCTGCGATTCCCCCCACTGTAGCATCCAATTGTTTTTTTTAAATGATCCCAGAGTTTTTGCCTCAACTACTCTATTTGGAAGCCTGTACTGCATGTGTACGCTTTGCGTAAAGAAGAGTTTCCTGATACCTGTGTTAAAGTTAACTCTTTACTAGTTTGAACTTGTGTTTATTGTTCTATTCCTGCATTTAATTTAAAGTACTATTCTGGGGTTACTTTTTCTATACCCTTAACAATCTTGAAGTCAATGGGAATCAGGGGGAAAACTCTCCACTGGTTAAAGTCATACCTAGCACAAAGGAAGGTGGTTGTGGTGGTTGAAAGTCAATCATCTCAGCCCCAGGACATCACTGCAGGAGTTCCTCAGGGCAGTGTCCTAGGCCCAACCATCTTCAGCTGCTTCATCAATGACCTTCCCTCCAACATAAGGTCAGAAATGGAGATGATCGCTGATGACTGCACAGTGTTCAGTGCCATTCACAACTCCTCAGATAATGAAGCAGTCCATGCCCGCATGCAACAAGACCTGGACGACGTTCCGGCTTCGGCTGATAAGTGGCAGGTAACATTCGCGCCACAGAAGTGCCAGGCAATGACTATCTCCAACAAGCGAGAGTCTAACCACCTCCCCATGACATTCAATGGCATTACCATCGCCGAATCCCCCACTATCAACATCCTGGGTGGTCATCATTGACCAGAAACTTAACTGGACCAGCCACATAAATACTGTGGCAACAAGAGCAGGTCAGGGGCTAGGTATTCTGCGGCGAGTGTCTCACCTCCTGACTCTCCAAAGCCTTTCCACCATCTACAAGGCACAAGTAAGGAGTGTGATGGAATACTCTCCACTTGCCTGAATGAGTGCAGCTCCAACAACACTCAAGAAGCTCGACACCATCCAGGACAAAGCAGCCTGCTTGATTGGCACCCCATCCACCACCTTAAACATTCACTCCCTCCACCACCGGCGTACCATGGCTGCAGTGTGTACCATCTACAAGATGCACTGCAGCAACTCGCCAAGGCTTCTTCGGCAGCACCTCTCAAACCCGCGACCTTTTCCACCTAGAAGGACAAGGGCAGCAGGCGCATGGCAACACCACCACATCGAAGTTCCGCTCCAAGTCACACACCATCCTCACTTAGAAGTATATTGTCAATCCTTCATCGTCGCTGGGTCAAAATCCTGGAACTCCCTCCCTAACAGCACTGTGGGAGTACTATCACCACACAGACTGCAGCGGTTCAAGAAGGCAGCTTACCACCACCTTCTCAAGGGCAACTAGGGATGGGCAATAAATGCTGGCCTTGCCAGTGACACCCAGATCCCATAAACAAATATTTTTTAAAAACTCTTTACGATCACCTCTCAGATACTGTACTTTCTAGGCTGGAAAACCCATGGGGGAGAAATTCGGTATCGCCCCGTTTGGGGCGCAATTATCGGCCGGGCGCAAAGTTTAGCACCTGGCACTAATTATCACCTCCGACTGCAAACTTGGCTTCTATCGCCCCTGGAGATGATTTGAGCGCTAAATCAGGCGCTACACACCTCTCTTAAGGCGCTAACGCCGAGAAGTGAGGTGCTACCTCAGAGCGCTAACGGAAGGCGCTAATCAACCAAATTTTTCCCCCCATGTTTCTCCAATCTTTCCTCATACTCTAACGCTAGGGACCAGTTTAGGGCCTTTCCCTATGACCTATCTTATCTGGGACCCAGTTTCATATAGAATTACATAGATTGTACAGCACAGAAACAGGCCATTCGGCCCAACTGGTCAATGCGGTGTTTATGCTCCACATGAGCCTCCTCCCATCTCCCTTCATCTCACCCTATCAGCATCTTCTTCTATTCCTTTCTCTCATGTGTTTATCCAGCTTCCTCTTAAATGCATCCATGCTATTCGCCTCAACTACTCCCTGTGGCAGCAAGTTCCACATTCTCAGCACTCTCTGGGTGAAGGAGCTTAATCTAAGTACAGGAAACTTTGTGCTATCCGGCACCAACGGGACCGAGCTGTTGCCGTTCCCTCAAAACTGCCGGACACTCCAGCGCTAATGTTGAAAGATACGGAAGCTTCTGAGCTTCGTATCTGTCAACAAACCCTGTTGCTTAGCAACAGCTTCTAAACAGTCCAAGCATCTCTGTAGCGTCTCTGTAGCTTAGCAACAGCTTCAGCAGACCTTGCAGAGCTTGACTGTTGAGGAAAAAAGCAACGAGAAGAAAAAAAACCTAACGAAAACAGCACCTGATTTTTGCCGGTGGCTCGAGCATTCCGGACAGTTAGCCTCCAGATAACACAAAGTTTCCTGTAGTACTTTCCTGGGCAGCCAATGGGCACTGCTGCCTCTTTTGTGCATTTCCTGACAAGGCTAAACAGTTGATATTTCCTGATCAAAAAGAGCTGAGCTCGGCAGCATTAGTCCTATTTTGCATCCTTTGGAGACCAGGTACGAGCAGAGTGAGCGCAGCCTTCACAGCAACCGCAATAAAATTGTTACAGTTGTGAAGGAACTTTGTGTAAGTGCACTGGACCACAAACAAAGTATGTGTGTCGATTATTGTCCGATTACACGACTGTGACTTTTAAAGGTGCTATATAAAGGTAAGTTGTTGTTGGTCTGAGTTTGCGGTCTGTAAATGCTGCCCTTCTCACAGCCTGTAAAAGGAGTTTCCTCCCTGTCCTCCTCTCCTCACCTATCTAGTTTGAAGGATCCCTTCCCACTTCATCTTTAGCTAATTTTTCACCATTCCCAGTATACTTGTGGCATCCATTTCTCCTTCCAATGTGTGTCTTAATACTAAGCAGAATAGAAAAGGTAAAAAAAAACCTCGTCACAGCTGCTGTGTTAGTGAACCTGGCAAGTTTATCTTTGGTATTGTTTAACAGGCTTGTAAGCACAAGCCTTTAAGCATGTTAGTAGTTCTGCACTAATTCTTTTGATGGAAAAGAATAAGGGCAGGATTTTAATTCAGGAGTCGGGACTACAATTTTCGGGGTTGTAGTCCCGCCTCCATCGAGATGCGGCCAATCCACATGATCTTAACTTGATTGACCTTGTTGAGCTCGCCCAGCGGGCTCAGCAGGCCAATTAAGGGCCACCCGGCAACAGGTAACGTCACAGACTGAAATTTCATCTGTCAAGAGTTTTTGACAGATGAAATATCAGTGTTTGAAAGCTGTTTGAAGCTGTCAAACACTGACAGTCTTACTTCTAACCTGAGTCCTTCTCCACAGACTCAGTTAGAAATCTCTCCTGCACAGAAAGCTGAAGGCTGTCACTTTTGATAGTTCGCAGCCATTCTGCTTTCTGTGCCGGTGAGATGAGGGACTCCCGGGACCTAAAGGAAGGAAGGCTGAAAAGGCAAGAAAAGGTAATTTAAACTTCTTTAATCACTTTAGACATACCAAACACACTTACCTTTGCACTCATGCACACATCACTCACCTGAACACCAACATCTCGACCCCTCCAAGTCCTTCAACCCGACGGCCCGCCTCCTCTAACTTGGCGTGGTTTGGAGCCGTCGGGAATCCCACGCTTCAAGTTTAAAAATAGGGATTAGGCTAAAAACTGCCTGTTAACTACCTGTTAACAGGCAGTTAATTGGCACTAATCCCTTCCCGCCTCGGGTAGGCGGGTCCCAGTGCGGGGCGGGTACTCGCCTCCTTTGAAACTGGCATGGAGGCGGGTTTGGGTGCGGGATGGGGCTGGGACCCCTGATTTCGGGCTTTTAACCCCCTGCACGCCTCCAATCTCGACTCCATGGCCCAATGAAAATCCTGCCCTAAGTGTCTGGAGCTGGCGCACAGATACAACATAATAGTGACTAAAGAGGCATTTGGACGCAGTGGTTGGGGAGGGTAAGCTGTTTTGGGCCAAATAACCTGGATCTGTATTTTCCTTTCGATCTTTGTGATGTTGAACAAAAGGGTTACATGCCGTTGGGCAGAGCAAAGTTAGGCAAGTTCGAGGTGTAGTTTCAGGAGTGAGAGGATATATCGCTGCAGGGCAAAAGAAATAATATAGAAATGCAAATCTGTATATAAAATGTGTAAATGATACCTGCCAGCTTATCAGGGGCCAACAGCTGATGACTGGCTGCATCTGTTAGGTAGCAGCAGCAGATTCTCTTACAGAGGAAAGGTTTCGATATGCTGAGTTAGTTCAAACAACATCATAAGGCAAATTGCCACCTAGCCACGAGGCTGGAGCCAAAACACAATCCACAGAAGCTGTGGCACCGTATGACTGTGTGGAAATGAAACATATTGCAAATGGCAAATTAGTGTTGTAAATTGGAATGCTTTTGTCAAGCCACAAGTTGAGGAAATCGGAACTGGCCAGCAGCAAACAAAAGACTTTGTTGTCAGCAGCCTGCATAAAGTGTTTCATTTATTACACAAAACTGGTACATTTGTTTGTCTAGAACACAGTTTATTAAACCACCCCAATCGTGCCAACTTCCTCAGTAGTTTTAATCTATTAAATTGTTATGCATTATGTTTGTCTTGTGCTGCCAGTTTTGCTTTGTCAATTCGCAGATAATTACAGGGTGTTCAGCTGGAGAAGATGAGTTTTCAATTGGCTCATTTGAAAACGTATTACTGTATGAACATTTTGGATGAAGATGGTCTTGTTTGTTAGAGGTTTCTATTGTTTGAGCCAAATACTTAAAAATATACTTCTGGTACGCCATTGTAGCAATTAGTGTTTCTGGCTTTTGAGTCTTTTGCAGCTTCTAAAAGGTTCCCGGTAATTCTGTTTCTGTAGACAGGCTTGATGGACTTTTCTTCTGGGATGAAAAAGTACACTACTGTGAGGTAGGTGGTGGACTGGATTCGAGTTAGTGGACCAGATTTTGCTGTAGCAGGTCATCTAACGGCAGCTGTCGTTAGTTAGACTTGCCCCTGCACCCTTCAGCCCAAAAGATTTTTGCCCACAAAGTTGCTGAAAGTGCGAGCTGATAACGGCGGAGCTGGGACCTGAGTGAACAGGGTAACCAACAGGGTATCTCCCTTACCACTGAGATTTAAGGATTGGGAAATAAACAGAGGAAGGACTGAGAAGGAGGGTGAATTAGAGTGGGTGAATTCAATGTCAAATCAGGTACAGAAAGAGAAATAAAGAGAGGAAGAAAGATTGGATTAAGAGAGAGACAAAAAGGAAAATGTGAAAAAAAAATTACATTTAAAATTTGACATTTTTAAAAACTCCCCACAAAATTCAAAACTTGAAGGAATGAGACTCTACACTTGTAATAATTATTTTTCAGTGGCAGAGATGTTGATTGGCAGTTATTAACACTTAACCACGTCGTTAAAAGGTTCTTGTATAGTTACTAGCCCATAACATCTGCGGCAGATTTAGGTTGTATCTACCGCACAAATGCAGCAACTTCACGCCATTCAATACATGTCAAACATAGAAACATAGAAGAGAGGAGCAGGAGTAGGCCATTCGGCCCCTCGAGCCTGCTCCGCCATTTAATGAGATCATGGCTGATCACCCAAATTCAGTACCCTGTCCCTGCCTTCTCCCTATATCCCTTGATCCCTTTAGCCTTAAGAAATATATCTGTTAAGTCTGTGTGTTATATTGCGAATTACTACACAGACCACAAGAGTAAACTTTAACAGGACTTTACTGGTTGAAGGTCAGGGCGGAACTGCCCAATAAATCATTACACAGCACTTATATACCGGTGTGGTCACCGCCGGTATTACAGTATACAGCAGCCAAGATAAAGTAGTGCAACACTTAAAATAGTTCTCTTAAAGGTGGAACGGTTACATACACTACAATCCTCCCTTTTTAGCTTACAATATACCTATTCCCCATTAAACATAACATCATGACATATATACCCAACTTCATGTAAAAACAGTTCACAGATTCAGTCTCTGCGGGAAACAGTTCACAGATTCAGTCTCTGCGGAAAACAGTTCACAGATTCAGTCTCTGCGGAGGCGCCTCCTGCGCTTCCTGACTCGGTCCGGATAACGCCTCGGTGGTGTAGTAGTTCTCGGTGGTGTAGTAGGTTCACGTTGCTGGGGTGACTCATCCAATAGTCCTTCACTGGACTTAACAGCTTGAACTTCCGTAGCTTCAGAACCAGCTTGAACTTCCGTAACTTCAGAACCAGCATTGCTGACTTCTAAAAGCTCGAGTACCTTGGGAAGTTTTTCTACTTCCAAACTGATTTGACTCAGTTCGGAGGGACCACGTGCGTGACCTGGTAGAGGTGATAATGGTTCAGATGGGTCATCATCTTCTGCTTCGTCTTTTCCTTTTCTGCTTCTTGGAGACTCTCTGGGCTCCACTCCCAGCTGCATGCACAGTTCCTCCTCCTCTTCCTCCTGTTGCCGTATCAGCGCCACCATCTCCCGGTGTTTCTTAGACTTTTCGTGATTCTTCATGGTTTTTGCACTTTGGAAGATTTCCCCACAAGCTGGGCAGAACAGGTCGTGGTAATATTCGGTGTCGTCCTGAGCTAGGCCAGCGAGAGGGCCTTCTATTTCCTCCCGCAGGTCGTGGTAATATTCGGTGTCGTCCTGAGCTAGGCCAGCGAGAGGGTCTTCTATTTCCTCCATGCCCAGCTGGACGTTAGCCAGCTTTTGTTCCAAATCCAGACATCTCTCCTGAAGAGACTTCTTCATGTGTTCAGCTTCATCCAGCTTTTTCTGGGCTTCCTGCAAGTCTTTTACTAATGACATCATTTGCGATTTCAATACTTCAACTTCATTCGGAGATGGATTGATCGGACTATTCAATCCCTCTACTGGAGCAGCTGTTTCAGCATTCTGTTGTTCTACATTGACGTGAGTCAGCGTACTCTTGGCATCCAAGGGCTGCTCTGCTGCAATCTTCTCAGTCTGTGTTGCAACCTCAGCCATTTCAATAACTTTTGAGAGCTCCGAACCCCTTTCCTTTGAAGATTGAAGCTCGTGTTCAAGTTTTTCCCATTTCAGAGTCTTGTCCCTCAGCATATGAAGGAGTTGGCTGACCGTTAACTCTTCTGACATCAGACGTTTCCCAGTATCGTCGTCATGTGTTTTTGACGTATAGGCTGCAGGGCTGTTTGTAACCTTGCACTGGGGCTCCTTTGCTGCTTTTAATTCGCCATCATCCGCAGCCTCCACCATTCGAATTTCAACAAATGAATCGTCCGGTGATGCTGCACCCAACTTCAGTAGGAGCTCGGAATTCATGGCAACCAAATCAGCCTTTTCTGCCTGCAACCTGCTAACAAGCGCCTTTAGTTGCTGAACATCTTGCTCCACCAGATTAGAGCACGCACCTTCAGAAACCGAATCAGCTTTGATTTGTTTGGCCTCCTCGCGCAGACGGTTTGTGTGTTCCTGCTCCATTTTCTCCATCAGCTGCTTCTGCTGTCTTTCCAGATTCTCCCACTCTGTGTCAAAGAACTTTTTCGTTGCATTCATCTCTTGCTCAAAACGGCGAATCATTTGTTCTAATTGCTGTTGTAGTTTGAAATGGAGTTGAGTTCGAGCCCGGTGTTCCTCAGAAATGTGCATGTCTGTAGACTGGACAGACTCAGAATTCTCTGTCAAACTATGTTGTTGTTGTTCAGTGGAATTCTGTTCTGATACTTTGTTCTCCTCTGAAGCATAAGCATTTATGCACTCCTTCGTTTTTCCATCATTAGTCTGCAAGTCCATTTTAGACTTGTCTTTTGCACATGGGCTGGTCTTACCATCATCAGTTCCAGAGTCTGAGCTGATTGTCTTCACCGAGTTCTCACTCTTTATTGCTTTTAGGGAGTGCCAGTCCATATTTATTTTCCTGATCCACTCCCGTCCCAGAAGTGGTGGACCTCCCTCAGGTAGTACATATAAGTCCATTCCTTGGTGTTCTTTGCCCTTGTGTCTCACCTTGACTTTTATCTTTCCGATGGGGTATACTCTTCGCCCCGTGTATGTCTGCAATACAATCTTGGTATCTCTCAAGGGTATATGTGAGAATAGCCGCTTGTAGTCCCTTTGGTTTATGACTGTTAGGGCTGATCCTGTGTCCAATTCCATTTTCACTTGGACTCCGGCTATTTTGAACGTGACCCAGATAGTTTGTAGGTCAGCTTCCTTACTCACATTGTGAATTCTCAGACTACCCAGTTCCTGGCTGTTGGAGTCTGAATCCGAATTCTGTTCATCCGAACTCTTCTCAGCCACCTTATGTACCTTTCTGCACTTTTTCTGCGGTGACTTTTTGTTGCTGGTCTTCTTACCTGACCGGCATACGTTAGCTATGTGACCAAGCTTGCCACATTTTCTACATTCCTGGTTTTTAAACCAGCATTGGTTCTGATCGTGTGTTGTCTTTCCACAATGATAACATTTCGTTGTACCCAAAGCCATTTGATCTACGCCGAGTACCACTGCCTTCAGCTGCATTTCCGCCGTGCCTCTTGCTGCGGCTTCGTGCGATGCTGCAATAGAGACAGCCTTATCAAGTGTAAGATCATTCTCTTCGAGCAGTCGCTTTTGTGTTCCTTCCTTTGACAACCCACACACGAACTTGTCTCTCAGTGCCTCTGTCAGATTTTCCCCAAACTGACAGTATTTCGCTAGCCTACGCAGTTCAACCAAGTACTCCGCGTTGCTTTCCTCTTTCAGTTGCGTTCTCGCATAAAATTTAAATCGTTCTGCTAACATCAGCGGTGTGGGGTTCAAATGATCCTTCAGGACAGCAACAATATTAGCGAAAGTCTGATCCGCCGGTTTAGCTGGTGATAGAAGATGCTTCAATAGCCCGTATGTCTTCGCACCCATCGAGTTTAGTAAGGTTAGTGCTTTATCATCATTTGATATTTTATTTGCCTTACAATATATCTCTATGCGTTCTACATACGTGGCCCAATCTTCCACATCGGGATCGAAATCGTTGATGTTACCACGCTTAGGCATCTTCGCAATCTTTTTGAGAAACAACAACGAAATTTTTCTTTAACTTTTTTTTTTTCAAAAATGGCGGTTTCCCGCGCTTACCTTCTTCCCCGCCTCCGAGAATGGCGGTTTCCCGCGCTTGTCTTCTTCCCCGCCTAAATGGCGGCTTCCCGCGTTTCTTCCTCTGGCGGGAGGGGTAAAGCTTTGCCCTCGGGCGACGACCGCTGGCTTTCGGAGTTCGCAGCCTGCGCGCCGGCTTCAGTTTATTCTGAAAGCGCGAGAACAGCTGATTGAGTTCCTTGTTCCCTTTCCCGACAGGGGCAACCGGGCGCTGGGGACAACCAGTTGGCGGCGGACAGTTCCAGCTCTTGGTCCTTTGCGGCAAGCTGCTGTAAGCCGCTGGGCGGAAATCTCGCTCGTTCTCCCTCGCTCGCTCGGTCTCCCTCGCTCTCCCGCTCGCTCGGGCTCTGTCTCTCCCGCTCGCTCGGGCTCTGTCTCTCCCTCAGCGGTTTTCAATCGTGCCTCCCAGCCCCTCTCGCAGTCCGATCCTTTCCCCCCCCCCGGCTGCGGCTGAGTTCTCCGTGGTTTTTTTTTAAATTTATTTATTTCCTCCCGCGCCTTACGATCCCGGTCGCAGCGCCTCGCGGCCTCGGTAGCTGCCCGGCCTTTTTCACCGGTCGCGGTCGAGCTGTCTCTCGACGCTGTTGTGTCTCCCAGCCCGCTTGTAGCCCGGTCTCTCACACCGGCTGCGTTTGCCTGCACCGCGGCTTCCGTGCCATACGCTGCCCAGTCTCAGCGCCTCTGGCCCCGACTTCTGTCCGGCTCCTTTCCCCGGCCGTGGTTGAGTTCTCCGCCCTTATATTCTCCGTCTTTTTTTCTCCCCTACTCACAGTCAACGTGGCCGACTTGCTTCTCGTGGCTGATCGGCTCACTCACCGAGTGATAGAAGGGACGATCACTGCCTGTTGCTGATGGAAGGCTTCGTGTCAGAATTCTTCCTTCTTCCTTGCTCTGCAGACTCAAGTCTTCTCTCAGCAGAATGACGAGGGCGGATGCCTCTTCTCGACGCCCGTTAAACTGCCTTGGATGTATCTCTGCCGCAGGGTAAGATCGAACTCGTCGCCACTGTTAAGTCTGTGTGTTATATTGCGAATTACTACACAGACCACAAGAGTAAACTTTAACAGGACTTTACTGGTTGAAGGTCAGGGTGGAACTGCCCAATAAATCATTACACAGCACTTATATACCGGTGTGGTCACCGCCGGTATTACAGTATACAGCAGCCAAGATAAAGTAGTGCAACACTTAAAATAGTTCTCTTAAAGGTGGAACGGTTACATACAATAGTTCTCTTAAAGGTGGAACGGTTACATACACTACAATATCTAACTCCTTCTTGAATATATTTAATGAATTGGCCTCCACTGCCTTCTGTGGTAGAGAATTCCACAGGTTCACCACTCTCTGGGTGAAGAAATTCCTCCTCATCTCAGTCCTAAATGGCTTACCCCTTATCTTTAGACTGTGACCCCTGGTTCTGGACTCCCCTGCCATCGGGAACATCCTTCCGGCATCTAGTCTGTCTAGTCCTGTTAAAATTTTATAAGTTTCAATGGTGAGGCAGGCAGCGAAATGCTGTTTTCACAAAGCTAATGGCAGAGCGGTGCAACTTGGACAGCATCTTTTGGATACTGGCATTTAACCGCGTATCTGCTCCTTGCCTGAAGCTGTTGTACCATTTACACAGAAATAATGGAGAGTGCCATTAGCCTCACTGTTATTTTTACAGCAAATTCTGGCCCATTAAAATTCTCTGAGAAAAATTAAGTACAAATGATTAAGGCTGGCATTTGAATTTCTGCCTTTTAAGAGCAGTTAGCATTGATGGAATTCAACAAGTGACATTTATAATCGGACGGGTAATGGTATATCTCACACTCAAAGCTTTGAATCTGATTATCCTTCTTTCCTAACTATCTGTTTATCATTCATTCCTGACCCGAGATACTGGAAGACAATGTAATCTATGGTTTAAAAAAACTTAGCAGGAAATGTGAGTAGAAGAGGATTTATTTTTATATACTTATATTTATGAGTAAATGGATGAAGGGTCGATAACGAGAGGTCACAGATTTAAGGTGATTGACAAAAGAACCGGAGGCGACATTAGGACAAACTTTTTTACGCAACGAGTGGTTAGTGTTTGGAATGCACTGCCTGATAGGGTGGTGGATACAGAGTCAATAGTCGCCTTCAAAAGGGAATTGGATAAATACTTGAAGCAGAAAAAAGTGCAGGGATACAGGGAAAGAGCAGGGGAGTGGGACTAACTGGATTGCTCTTCGAAAGAGACAGTGCAGACTCGATGGGCCGAATGGCCTCCTTCTGCACTGTACTATTCTATGATTCTATTCTATGATTTTGGGTGGTACTGTTTATAATAGAGATGGACCATTCTATAGCTAGTGAGGTTTAATACATTTTGTGAAATTTTGGCAGGTTTTCTAGTGTAAGTGACAGTGATCTGAATATTTAATGCAGTCCATGAGCAAATGAAAAAGGACCTGAGATTATAGAACAAGAGGTTGCAAGTTTGTAATGCAAAACGGCCTTGGTTTTGTTTTAAAGTTCACTCCTAAAGTCTATCGTTGACAAATGTTTATTTAAACTTAACTCTGCAATTGCTGCACTGTTGGGGGTGCCATCTTTTGAATGAAACATTAAATCGAGATCCTGGCTGTTTCTTCAGGTGGATGTTAAAGATCTCATTCATTAATCACAGAAGAGCAGGAAGTCCTCCTAGTGTGCGCACCATCATTGATCCCTCAACCAAAACCACGGAAAAACTGATTAACAGGACATTCATTTCTATGTTTGTAAGATGTTGCTAGCACATAATGGCTGCTGAATTTACCTGCCTGATGAGAGTCAATGCACCTCAAATGCAATTTACTGTATGAAACACTTTGTGAAGTTTTAATCACATATTAAGGGACTTCCAGTCTAAGTACTATCTGAAATAAAAACAGAAAATGCTGGAAATACTCAGCAGGTCAGGCAGCATCTGTGGAGAGAGAAACAGAGTTAACGTTTCAGTTCGATGACCCTTCATCAGGACTATCTGAGTTTAGGGCATCAGGTGTTTGCTTCACAAAGCTGGCAGCTGAATGTCCATCCCTAGAATTTAACACCGATCAGGGGGGTAGCATCATTATTTTACTTTGGGATCAATGGCATAAAACCTGTTTAAATCACCTGCAATAAGCTAGAAGGAAGCCTTTGATGGAATGTAAACCTTTCCTGCCTCTCAGTAGCTTTTAACTTAAATCAGCTTGCTGCCCTTTCCTATAGCAGCCATCAACAAAAAAAAGAGTTGCACAGCATCCCTTACAAACTCCACAAACACACGAAAAAACACTGGATCGCTGCAGCCTAAAACAATTATTGGGCCACAAATTGCGGTCGGTGGCATAGCAATGGCGTACGCTGCCGACCTGCGAAAAGAATACGAACTTACCTAATGCGAGGCCTGGAACAGAGACATCTTCTTCAGCGCTGCAGTGTTGTGCGCAGCGTATGACATCACGGAGGTCAGGAGCGCAACGTACAGCCTACAAAATCTGTCAAAACTAAGACACGCCCACAGAAACTTCTTTCAGTCTCTTCCATTGAAATTACATTTTAAAAACTTCCAATTAAACTGGTACTTGGACTTATTTCATATATCAGCATTTTGTTTTATTTTTTTCATCCATACTCACAACTTATTAGTCCCTATGTATACAATTTCCTGTTTTGATACAAGTGATGTTGTTGAACTTCAAAAAGAGATTCCCAGCCATATATTCAATGTTAATTTTCAGGATTAAAATATATTATTCAGACCTCATTTAGACTGGTAATAGATAAATCTATTTTCCTCGTTATAGATGCATTATATTGTTTGTTATGTTCATTTTTGAGTTGAAAGGACAGAATTGGTCACTGAAATCTGATAGATGTTCATATTATTTAACTTTCTTATTCATCTTCCCAAGTAATTAAAATGAATACTTTCTATCTATCTGGCCTTCTGTGTTTCTAAAGGATATTTTTTCATGAGCAATCAATTTAATCTTCAGAATTTAACTGAAAATATGATAATAGTATGCTCACATGAAACTTGCAAAAATAACGAAAAAATTCTTTAACTACTGTTAGATTGTACGATTTGGATGTGTGTGCTCCGGTTAATGATGTAAAACTAAAGTACACGAAAATCCCCTTGCTACACACTGTTACCCTTGAAATTGATTTCTGCTTAAAAGCCTGTGCAAAGTCAAACATTCCGAGGGCCCGCACTGCGCTGTGAGAAGTGTGTTTTGACTTTAGGAGATATTTTTATCCAGGTTATTTAAATATTTACTTGTGTGCTTGTGTACGTCTCTCTCTCATACACATCTAAAAAGCACCAATTTATATTGAACGTCAAGCTAGAAAAATTGAAACCTTTTTATTCTAGTGTGACATGTTTCCTGGTTCTGAAGATTGGGTGTCAGTACTGTACCGTGCCACAGTATATATGCTTTAAATTGAAAGGCCATTTGAACCTTAATCGACTGACAAAAGAAGTTCCCTCCACCAAGACATGCACATAGATCTTTTAAGATGTGAAACAGGCTCCTGCGCCTGCTTTCACTAACTGTAAAATTTTCAGACCTAATTGCTGGGCAGTGGGTGGGTATATAGCCCAACTCCGCACCAGTAATTGTGATTTCCAAGGCGGTGCGGATGATCTGTCAAGGCGTACCTTTACAGATTGCATGTTTGGGAGTCAGCGCATGTACGCGTCATTTCAAAGTACGCATCAAACCCACCCCAAAATCTGGGCCAATATCATTCGTTAATCACAACAGAGATCAGGCAAGAATAGGAAAGCTAACCTACCTGCAGGAAAAAGTGCTGCTTTGCCCGAGTTTTGTTTTAAAGAGGAGGTTTGTTTCCTATGGGTGACTGGGTTCAGAATACATGGAGAGGAATGAAGAGAATAATATTTTTCGTAGAGGAAGATATTTTGAGAATTTGTTGCTTCATTTTTCATCGATTTTTTTTTTAATGAGTTTGATGTGATGATTCTAACATAGCCAAAGAATAAGAGTCAACCTGCTTTAACATCCAAAATATTGCAAAGGAGCTTTCTCTGAATTCATCCCTTCCTCCACATCATATACCTCTCAGGAGAAAACTCAGATTTGTTCGTATTAGAAATCACACTAAATATTTTTGCTCATCCTCCCTCAGGGACCTCGAGAGGGACATGCTGCACCAACCTGCATACTACTGGTGAAATCCTTGAATTAAGGACTTCTCCTTGTCTTGGGTAATGTTCCTGTTCGTTAAGCTGCATTAAACATTTTGTAAAGGAGCGGTGAGCTGCTCACAAATTGTAATCTGCAGTAAAGCTGTCTGATCCTGGAGAATTCCATGCACCAGTGTGTTGGATTCCTCTTTTGCATTCTTCTAAAGTGAAGAGTGCCCGATAAATTTATTTTCAGATGTGTGAGTATATAATCCTGGATATTATGAAACCAGTGTAGGAAGGATAAAATCAAACCAGTGTAGGAAGGATAAAATCAAACCAGTGTAGGAAGGATAAAATCAAACCAGTGTAGGAAGGGTAAATGTTAAGAGTTTGTAGTATTCTCTGAGTAAGCTAGGACTGCCACTGCTTTATGAGATGCGCCGCGTGCTCACACACACAAACACTTGGCACAACCTTTTAAAGAACTACTTGATCAGCAATTTTTTTTTGTATTTAAACGTGGCCCTGTCAGTAACCTTTCCTGTCTCCTTTTTTTCTAAGAAGTAACTATTAGGTGTCGGCTTGGTTTTGTGTTAACACTCTCCTCTGAGTCAGCAGGTTGAGGGTTCAAGCCCTACTTTAAAAATGTGACCATATAATCTAGGCTGCCGTTTCAGTAAAGTACTGAGGAACTGCTGCATTGTTGGAGATGCAGTCTTTCCAATGAAATATTAAACCAAGATTCCATCTGCCGGTTTAGGTGGATGCAGAAGATCCATTGCACAATTTGAAGACGAGCAGGGGAACTCCCCTGCTCTTCTGGGCAACATTTTTCCCTAGAACAAAACCATCAAAACAAATTGACTCGCCATTCATCACATTGCTGTTTGTGGGACCTTGCTGTTTGCAAATGGCTGCTGCATTTTCCTACATTACAAGAGTGACTGCACTTCAAAAGTAATTAATTAGATGTAAAGTACTTTGGGATGCCCTGAGCGTGTGAAAGGCACCACATAAATGTAAGATCTTCCTATTTTCTTAATTTGTGACAGAGCGGCTTGCCATTGACTGCCCATAGCTAAGAGAAAGTTAACGGGAATCATTCAGATGATTACTGTATTGTAAAGCAAATACTTACTGACAAAAACGGGCTTCTATAAATGTCGACCACCAAATTGAGCAATGTTTATTTGGACCAGTAGCTGTACCAGTACAACATTGGACTATCTTTGTGACATTTGAGCTTGCTTGCATTCAATGGAGGGCACTTTAAACCAACCTACTAGGTGGACACTCGTGTTTCAAAGTAACAGGCTATTAAACTGTTCCATCTTGGTAGGGTGGGCAGGTGGAAGAGAAAGGGAAGAGCGAAAATAACTGGGCAGCTTGGTCGCAGTTGAACTCCTAGTTATAGGACCTAGGTTTAACTCCAGGCCCCCACTGACATTCAAACTAGGGAGTGGGGTGGGAGGAGGCGTGGTGATGAGGGGGAAGGAAAGAAAGACTTGCATTTATATAGTGCCTTTCACAACCTCAGGACGTCGCAAAGCGCTTTACAGCCAAAGAAATACTTTTGAAATGTAGTCACTGTTGTAATGTAGGAAAAGTGGCAGCCAATTATGCACAGTAAGCTCCCACATACAGCAATGTGATAATGACCAAGTAACCTATTTTTGTGATGTTGATTGAGGGACAAATATTGTCCGGAGCACTGGAGATGAATTTGTGCTCATCGAAGTGTGGCATGTTAGTACTGAGGAATGGAATATTTCCTCAGTTTTAACCCAGTATTGGCATCCAGAGTTCTCAGACTAAGTAGAACAAAAGTAAGATGCAGTGAAAAGCTCCCTGTACACTGCTCCAACAAATGTGAATTAATTCCAGCCTTAGAAGCTTCATGCCATCAATGTGACTTTCAATTTCCATACCAGCTATCCTTGTGACATCTCATGGGTGTTTTTACACTACCTGGATGCAGCTGTTAGAAGGAGACCAGGTCTCCCTCGCATAGCTGTATTTTACAGGGCAAACAAGTGTATTTTTCTCATCCTAATCGCATCATAGACCCATGAAAATGTAGGTCTATGAATCTGTCATTGGAATAAGGAAGCTAGTTTGGATAAGGTGAACAAGGGATGCCTTACTCTGTGTAACAGTGGAGTCCAGTGCACCTAATACAAAATCACAACTACAACTTGGAATTATAAAGCACCTTTAACATGTCCTAACTCGCACCAAGCCCCGTTCGCCCATCACCCCTGTGCTTGCTGACTTACATTGGCTCCCGGTTAAGCAGCGCCTCGATTTCTAAATTCTCATTGTTGTTTTCAAATCCCTCCATGGCTTCGCCCCTTCCTATTTCTGTAATCTCCTTCAGCCCCCCCGAGATATCTGCGCTCCTCTAATTCTGCCCTTTTGAGCATCCCTGATTATAATCGCTCAACCATTGGTGGCCGTGCCTTCTGTTGCCTAGGCCCTAAGCTCTGGAATTCCCTCCCTAACCTCCCTGCCTCTCTACCTCTCTTTCATCCTTTAAGACGCTCCTTTAAACCTACTTCTTTGACCAAACTTTTGGTCACCTGCCCTAATTTATCCTTATGTGGATCGGTGTCAAAATTGTTGTCTTAAAATACTCCTGTGCAGCGCCTTGGGACGTTTTACTACATTAAAAGCGCTATATAAATACAAGTTGTTGTTGATAAAGGTCTCAAGGTGCTTTCAATGGAGGTAGATAAGGAAATGGATGTAGAGTCATGAATCAAGTGATTAGGAAGGATGCCTGAAAGCTTGGTCAAAATGATGGATTTTAAGAAGGTTTTTAAATGTGGAAAGGTGGAGAGTTTAGGGAGGGAGTTCGAGAGAGGGTCTCAGACAGCTGAAGGCTCTGCCCCCAATGGTTGGACAATGGAAGGGGAGAAGCACACATGGCCAGAATCTGAGGAATGGAGGATGTAGGAGGAGATATAGGGCTCAAGGAGATTGTAAAGATAAGGTGGGGTGAGTCTATGTAAGAATTTGTAGACGTAGATGTGGATTTTAAATTCAATTCTTTGAAGGACAGGAAGTCAATGTAAATCAGTGAGGATGGGAGTAATGGTTGAAACAGGATACAGACAGTTGTGTTTTGTAAAAGGCAGTGTATGGAGGATGGTAGGCTAGCAAGGGTGATCATTGAAGTAATCGAGTTGAAGTGGAGGAATAAATGGTCTTGGTGCTGAATAGAATATGCGGTAAGGAGTCAAACAGGATGCCAAGGTTTTGCATGGTCTGGTTCGCCTGAGTGAGTGGCTGGTAAGGGGGATGGAGTCAGTGGCAAGGGATTGGCGGGCCCAAAAACTATGGCTTCCGTCTTTTTGACGTTCACGTGGAGGAACTTGTGGCTTATCCATGACTTGATGTTGGACAAGCAGTCTGACAGCACTGGGGAGCCAGCTTAGAACGGACTGGTTCCCCAGTCTGAATGTAAAAGAGAAGAGACTTGCATCAAATCAAGGTCACAGATGAGAGGTCAATGCTTTAATCCACTTTGTCACCATTCACTTTCACCTGCTCCTAATCAGATTGATACATGGACCAATGGACAAAAGCGCAAGGAAACATGAAGAGAGCCGTGCTGGCCCACAGATGTTGACTATAAAATTACATATTTTATACTGATTGCAGGGGCTCTGACACAAATTTTCAGATCCTCTCTGGCCACAGGGGAGGTGCCAGAGGACTAGAGGACAGCTAACGTAGTACCATTGTTCAAGAAGGGTAGTAGGGATAAACCAGAGAATTACAGGCCAGTGAGCCTAACATCAGTGGTAGGGAAATTATTGGAAAAAATTCTGAGGGACAGAATTAGTCTCCACTTGGAGAGGCAAGGACTAATCAAGGATAGTCAGTATGGCTTTGTCGGGGAGATCATGTCTAACCAATTTGATTGAATTTTTTGAGGGGGTGACTAGGTGTGTGGATGAGGGTAGTGCAGTTGATGTAGCCTACATGGACTTCAGTAAGGCTTTTGACAAAGCCCCGCATGGGAGACTGGTCAAGAAGGTAAGAGCCCATGGGATCCAGGGCAATTTGGCACATTGGATCCAAAATTGGCTTAGTGGCAGGAGGCAGAGGGTGATGGTCGAAGGTTGTTTTTGTGACTGGAAGCCTGTGTCCAGTGGTGTACCGCAGGGATCGGTGCTGGGTCCCTTGCTGTTTGTAGTGTACATTAATGATTTAGATATGAATGTAGGAGGTATGATCAGTAAGTTCACAGATGACACGAAAATTGGTGGAGTGGTAAATAGTGAGGAGGGAAGCCTCAGGCTACAGGACGATATAGACGGGCTGGTCAGATGGGCAGAATAGTGGCAAATGGAATTTAACCCTGAAAAGTGTGAGGTGATGCATTTTGGGAGGACTAACAAGGCAAGGGAATACACAATGAATGGTAGGACCCTAGGAAGGTCAGAGGATCAGAGGGACCTTGGTGTGCATGTACATAGATCCCTGAAGGCAGCAGGACAGGTAGATAAGGTGGTTAAAAAGGCATATGGGATACTTGCCTTCATTAGCCGAGGCATAGAATATAAAAGCAGGGAGGTTATGATGGAGCTGTACAAAATGCTAGTTAGGCCACAGCTGGAATACTGTGTGCAGTTCTGGTCACCACACTAAAGGAGGGATGTGATTGCATTGGAGAGGGTGCAGAGGAGATTCACCAGGATGTTACCTGGGCTGGAGTGCTTCAGCTATGAAGAGAGACTGGACAGGCTGGGGTTTTTTCCTTAGAGCAGAGAAGGCTGAGGGGGGACCTGATTGAGGTGTACAAAATTATGAGGGGCATAAATAGGGTAGATAGAAAGGAACTTTTCCCCTTAGTAGAGGGGTCAATAACCAGGGGGCATAGTTTCAAGGTAAGGGGCAGGAGGTTTAGAGGGGATTTGAGGAAAAACTTTTTCACCCAGAGAGTGGTTGAAATCTGGAACTCACTGCCTGAAAGGGTGGTAGAGGCAGGAAACCTCGCAACATTCAAGACGCATTTAGATGAGCACTTGAAACGCCATAGCATACAAGGCTACGGACCAAGTGCTGGAAAATGGGATTAGAATAAATAGGGCTTGATGGCCGGCGCGGACACAATGGGCCAAAGGGCCTCTTTCTGCGCTGTATAACTCTTTGGCCTAGAAATTCGGTTGGTAGCGCCAGCGATTAGTGCCTAAAGAGCCCGAGAATTGGGGTGTTGCCCAATTTTCGGGCGGGCGCAGTGAATATAGCGCCACCTCCCATATTGAGTATCCTTTTAGTGCCGGCGCTAACTCTTGCCGTGCGCCCACGGGCGCAGGCAGATCATGACATCATTTCAGTGTGCAACGCCATTTTGGCACCCCGGACCGGATATTCGGTGGCGCCCGCAACCTTTCCGCCTGGCGCTATTAGTGACAGTTGGATGGAGCGTTCCCAGGCCCTTCTCGGACTCGGGGGGCGCTATTTAAAGGGGACAGCACTAGTATAAAAGCTGCAGCCATTTGGGCTGGCCATTCTGATCGTTGCTGGAGAGAGTTGCTGACCTTATGATGGACAGTAATTTTCTCATTGAGCCTTCGGAGGCACTGGCACTGGCAGCTTGAGGGCCCGGCTCCCGAGCTGGTGATGCAGCATCTGAAAGCAGGGAGGTGGAAGAGTGGCTTCAGCAAAAGGACAGCTTGGCAGCAAGGGATGCCAGATTGCGGCAAGGCTATGACATGGGTCCACAGTGAGAAAGCATGCTGGCGGGGGGAACAAGTGGAAGGAGACAGTTGTAAAAGGTGAGAACCTTACCATCGCTGTCGACAATGGGGTCGGCAGCTGCAGTGGTTACAGGACCACTCAGACGTCCTCCAAGAATCTGGTGGATTCTCTCCTCGAGATCCGTGAGAGTGACCACTTGTGGAGGTCCTCAACCGGTGCGAAGCTGGTCTTTGCCAATCCTCGCCAGCTTGGACAGCAGGGGAAAGGAGGGGAAGTTATGTTACCTGATGCCCTGAGTGATCATCTCATGCCCCCCATGGTGGAAGGACCCTTACATGATGCCCTGAGTGATCATCTCATGCCCCCCATGGTGCAAGAGCCCTTACATGACGCCTTGAGTCAAATGTGCATGTGTGTGCCCAGAAAGGGCCATGGGTGCTTGCTGGCAGATGGCCAATGGGGCACAGGCCACCCTGTAGCCATAAAGTCAGGTGCAAATGAAGGGATGCAGAAGTTTGCAGAAACAACACCCACCCTCACGACCCGAGTGAGGTCGTTGAATTTCTTTCTGCATTGGACAGGGCTCCTGGTCACCATGCTGCTGGAGTTGACCCTCTGGCATACATCCCTCCAAGCTCGTCGGTAGTCCTTATGATTTGGCCTCCTGCCATTGTCTGGGTAGAGAACATCTCGCCGGCGCTCCACTGCGGCCACCAATTGCTCCAGAGCCTCATTGGTGAAGCGCTCTGCTCTCTGTCTCACCTTCTCCATCTGGTCCAAGTTTTTAGCGCCAGAGAAGGGCCTGCGCCGATTCTGAGGCCTGCAAGGCGCAGAGTGTGGATGCTGAAGCTGACTGACCCACCCCTTTAAGAGCTAGCCGGCGCCTGGAAGTCTCGTGGTCATCGGTAATTGAGAGCACCTGCGCTGCACCCGTCCGCTCCGATATTGGGTTGCGCCGGAAGTTTAGCGCCTTAGGAGTCCCGTGTAACGCCTGAATTCACGCCTCAATCACCTTTAGGGGCGATGCAACCCAATATCGCGCCAGGTGGCAATAAGTTGCGTCTGGCTATAAACTTTGCGCTGCGCCAATTCTAACGCCCCAAGCGGGGCTATACCCAATTTCTAGGCCTTTGACTCTATGGGCTAAAAATTCGGTGGCGCCGCGTTTGGGGCGCCAAGCTCGCCTGGGCGCCGGAATTTGCGCTCCGGCCAGAGCCGCTTGCGCCCTCCCGATATTCAGTGGGAGCGCCCCAAGAGGGACTCGGGGCGCTGCTCGAGGCTCCCCGCGTCCCGCTTGGGGCGCTCAAACTGAATATCGCCGCGCTACATGCCACAGCGCCACATGCTGTGGCACGGCACGCTGCTGTACTGCAGGCCTTCCTCCTCTTCTTAAGGGGGAGGGGCCTGCACCAGCGCGATCACCGATCGCGAGTGCCAGCAAAAGAGCTCGACACCGAGGAGAAGTGCCGGGCTTTTGGGACACAGCCGACACTGCCCGGGGGGTGGATCAGGAGGCCGGGGAGGGCGGCGCGAGGAGGTGCTGGCAGGCGACCACGGGAAAAATGGCCGCCCCGCACCTCCACCTTAATTTGCGCCACTACCGCCACAGGTAGGCCCTGTGAACCGGTTGCGATTTGCGACCGGCGTTACAGAGGCGGGCGCGACCAAATATCGCGATCGGGGCGGGAGCGGGGCGCTGCGCACACCAATGACGTCATCGGTGGCGGCGCAGCGCTACAAGCTAACGCCGCCATTAGCGCCCCGCTAAATATCGCGGGAGGCGTGGCCAGTGGCGCTAAAGCCACTGAGTGCCCTCTTTGGGCGCTAACTGGTGGCGCAGCCCACTGAATTTCTAGGCCTATGACTATAAGTAGTGGTCATGTCGAAATCTGTGGAGAGGTAGCATTTTAGTTGAATTTAGTTGATTTTTTTCAGTCATTATTGAAGAGTGCAATGGTATGGTGAGAAAGATGGTAAAAAGAAGCTTGGTTCTCTGCCCAGAAACCATATATCGTTTCAGCTATTTGTGAGAGGCATTGAGAACTGACAGACAAACGCTCATTTCTCAACCTGCCTTGTCCTCCCAACTGGAGAAGTAAATGTAATTGTAATCGAATCTTAACCTACTACTGCTACTACCACTGTTACGATCTCCTATTCCACCAGTAGGAGTGTGGTGGTGAGGGTGCGACGTTACTGGTCTTATCTGTCTTGCATGTAGTGCCATGCACTGTGGAAGCCTAAGTTGAGCTTTTATAGGTCCCGCACAAGTGCATGGGTCCAAGTGGTTCTTGGTTGGCCTCAAGGTCAACACCAATCTGGAGGGATCTTCGATGTGGATGCCTGCAGGGCTCTCTTCATGTCAAAGTTCTCATCTGACCGGTGATATGCCCAAATAATTAGTCATTGACCAGAGAAGATTGTGTACGGTGTAAAGAAGTATCTAACCTTGGACTCAGAAGCAACAGGCTAAATGCTGCAGCTGTTTTTAATCTGTGCAGTACAGTAGCACATAACTCCACGTGAGTTGCAGTGATCGAAAGGTTCACATGATTTTGTAACCAGCAAGAGCTTAGCTTGTGGAAATCACATCTCAACTATGAGAAATGAAATTCATTGGATAATGTCTTTGCCATCTGTTTTGCAGTGAGGAAATATGAGATACAGATTTCTGGTTGAGTTAAAAATCATTTTTAAACTGCTCACTTACTTTGAATGAATATGTACAGTATGAAGTAGCTCAGCAATCGTAAATGATAATCTTACTCATGCAAACTTCTGCTAACAGCTGTCCATAGTGTAAATCACAAAGGGAAAAGCAGCATTCACTCTTATCAAGTTTAATGTTCATATTTACTTTGTGGAATGACACACAATATATCACTGGTTAGTCACAATAAGTTAGGACTATTGCGTCTCTCTTACCTGTCTGTTTTCTTTGTGTTGCTCTTTCTTTCTCTTTCTCTGAACTTTTGCTTCTCTCTCTCTCTCTTCCTTTCTGCTTCACTCTTTTTATTTTTCTCTCTGTCCTTTTCTGTTTCTCTGTATGTTTTTTCTGTTCTTTTGGGTTGCAGATAGTGAAGGAAGTGATGGTGTATGACAGGGAAAGGAGCTGCCAATGGCTGTGTTCCTGTGGGGATGCTGGGTAAGATGTGGCCTGCAGCCCTCAGCAGCTCCCGTCCCATTACTCACGCTTCCTTGCTCCCATTGCACTCCCCCTATGTAAGAACACAGGATCGGTAAACTTACAAGGAATATTAATCAAAGCGCCTCAGTTGAATCCTTAACCTCTTCATCTTAACTCCTCGTGAAAGAGCCATCTGGGAACCTACTATCTATATTTTGGAGAGCATTAGCTGCTTGAATTTGGCTTACTTGAACCATCTTATATCAAGTGGTCCAAATTGTATTAACATTTATGTTACTAATCTCCTATTATCTTGCCCAATTCATCAAAGAGAAAGACTATGAAATCATGAACTAATTCAATTAGAAGCATTTTGATATCAAAAAGTAAGAGTGTGGCAGGTACTTAGATAGATATTAACTGACAGAATTAATAGATATTAACTGACAGAATTAATATGAGGCTACAAAGGCAGTTCAAGTATTTCATAATATATTTTCCATGAAGAAAGCCGTCATAGTCTTTGTTTAAATTTATAAAAAACTTTTGTGAATGAGGAATATAATATCAGTGCAGTTTGTAGCTCGTGTAAATGTACAGACAAGTGGACAAGAGGTCTGCTGCAATACTGAAACTAAGTTGGAAAATATTGTTCTTAATTTACAACAATTGGTTAGCTGAGGCCTACTAGCTGAGGTCTGCTTGAAGGATTTAGACTACGGCATTTACACTGGCTAGCCTCTTTAGGAGGTAGACTAGCATTTAAAGTGCTAGGCCTAAGGGTATATAGTACAGAACTGAGCACATAACTGGATGTTACTCTGAATCTATAAGAATTTACATAATCAGGCTGCAGTAGAAATTAATGTGAACAGTTGGCTATTTTTTGTTGAAACGGGAAGGCCTGCACTTGGACTGTCCAGTATATTAGCTGCATTCAGAGTGTTGTCAGTGTTTAACAGATGTGTAATTTTTTGGCATCTGTCACATTTTTGAGAGATGCCTTACTAAGGTGAATTGCCTAGAAGGAATGGTCTGAGAATTATTTTGCCCCATTCAGATTAGATTATTAGTGCCCCCTTGTGTTGGCAGTGAGGTGGTAGCAATTTTAAATTTGTTGCAGAAATTTGATCTACAGTGCATTGCCAAATAGAATCTTTGAACTGAATGTTAAGATTTTGCTTTTAAAAGTTCACTTTTCAAATCTTAAACTTTAAAATCATATTAAACAGATGCAAGTATTACCTTTTAGGCTCCTTCATTAATTTACTCAATTTGTACCTTTTACCTTTTTGAAAGCTCAGTGCACACAACAAGATGGCAGCTGTCATCTACTGGGTCCGAGGTGGGCAGGGGGAGGCACAGGGCTGTGGCTGTGGCCAGCAACTGGCAGGGAGAAGCTGAACCAGGAGCTGCTGCAACACGCATTTGTGAGGGAGAAACTAAACACAATTAGTTTGCCCTGACAGGGTAATTGATTTGTCCAGACACATGTTGTAGATGTGTCAATGTGGCTGGTACCTCGACCATGGCCAACTTTCTTCAGCTCTCCAAAATGTTGCTAGTTTTGAAATGGTATTTCAAGAAGTCTGCATTCGGATACGGGCAGCAGAGTTTTGGATTACCTCAAATTTATAGAGGGTGGTAGATGGGAGGATGGCCAGGAGAGCATTGAAATAGTCGTGTCTGGCAGTAACAAAAGTATGGATGAGGGTTTCAACAGCAGATGAGTAGAGGCAGGGGCAGAGATGAGCGATGTTACGGAAGTGGAAGTAGGCAGAATTTATGATGGAGTGGTTATGGAGCCGGTGCACCATCTAAGGAGCATTTAACACAAAGGGCTGGATTTTGAAACTGGAGGCGTGTAGGAGGCGGGACTACAACTTTCGGGATTGTAGTCCCGCCTCCATCGAGTTGTGGCCAACCCACGTGATTTTCGCTTGATTGACCTTGTTGAGCCCGCCCAGTAAATTGGTAAGATCTATACCTTTGAGCAGAATGCACTCACTATTGATGAATCGGTTCAGAACATATTGTCTGGATTTGCAGCTATTGCCTGGAAAGACTATTTTGTATTCAATTTCTGTGTCCTTTTATGTGAAAGTCTAAGTCAGTTTGTGACTGCTCTCCGATAGCCAAAAGCTAAATATACAACACAGTGTATTATTAAACCATGCAGACCAGAAAGGCCCATGTCTGGTTTCACAACCACTGATATGTTAGCGAATCTATAATATGATATTAGTTGGGATGTTACAATTGGCCTCAGCCCCTGCACTAGGAAGAGGAAAATTCGGCGAGGCTTCCTGCTCCTTAGCACGATTCAGTGACCAATGCAGGGCTTTCTGTCTGGATGTCAAGTGAGGATAGGATTGGTCTTGAATGTGACGTCAAGTAGCTTGCAGACGGCCACTACCTAGGCTCACGCAAAGAAAATAGCCATTTGGGTGAGATGTCAGAGGGCCACCAACATTCATGGAACTGTACTCCAGCAAGAAAAGTGTATATTTATCAATCCAGGGCATTTCTGATCCAGCTTGTTATAAGGGCTCAAGTAAGTTGGCATCCAGTCCTTATAATGGTAAACGAGAACCAGTGACCGGAATCTACATTGAGGATGTGGTTCTGTGAATATGAACCAATCAATAACAGCAAAGAAGCAGAAGGTCTTTGTGCCATTTGTAAATTGCTTAGTAATACAGTTTGCAGCTTGCATTCGACATCTGAGAACAACAAAAAGAACCTTGCTGAAGGTTATACTTCAGAACTATATTTAATGCATTTGAATCAGCCTTGTTGAACACTCGTTACTTTGTGAGTGGTCAACACCTTGGAATATTTCAAAGGCATTGTCGGTGCATCAAGGTTACATCTTTTGAAATTGATCGATTTTGGTGCAACTATAATGGGGGTCGCAACCTGTCTGGTGACATTTGTTTGTTGCCCAAGTAATTATTCACGGGTTTGCATTCAGTAATTTCTGGCTTGCAAGCCAGGAGTTCCTGACACGAAATGGCCCTTCTAACTTTGTAAAGTTCTGACCAGAGTTTACACTTGAGTGCATTTTAAAAGGCAAATGTTGTTTAGCTGCACATCTTTAGCAAAATGGCAACACCAATGCACGGTCAGTCAGTAAGCGGTCTTTGGCTTTGCTCTTGTACTAGGTAAGCATTCAGAGTCTGTGGCAGTCGGAAGTAAACGTGGTGGGTACTCAACAGAGAATGATAGAATGTATTTCTCGAGTAAAGAAGATGTGCTAACTCATGAGTGGAGTAAACTGTGTGCCTGGCTGTGTGGCTGATTACAGAAACGTTGGAATGTATAGGGCCAGATGAGGCCATTTCAGTCCATCTGGCCAAATTCTGTTTATGCAATGTGTTTAATATAAAAATAATTAACAGGCACTGCTTAATAAACTATACAAATCTTAAGGCTCATGATAAATAAATACGACGACAAATGATCACACTCTGTGCTTTTGCACTTTTGTGTATCAAATGAGTTGTTTGGAAACCTCTCTACACCAACTTTCTGTGTCTGCTCCTCTCGTGCACATAGTGAGCCAATGAAGAAAGTTGAAAATAAGGCTGAATATTTGTTTTTAAATATTCTCGAGATGTGGGTGTCGCTAGCATTTACTGCCCATCCTTAGTTGCCCTGAGAAGGTGGGAGTGGGCCTTCTTCTTGAACCACAGCAGTTTAATACCTCGGAGTGGTTTGCTAGGCCACTTCAGGGGCAGTTAAGAGTCAGCCAGCCACATATAAGGAATTAGTGAACCAGTTGGGTTTTCACAACAGTCCGGCAGCTTCATGGTTACTGAGACTAGTTTTTATTTCCGGGTGTTTTTTTTTTACTAAATTCAAATTCTCAAACGTGGGATTTGAACTCGGGTTCTCTCTGGATTATTCACCCAGGCCTCTGGTTTAACTAGTCCAGTAACAGAACCAGTACACTACCATACCCAGCAGTTAAACTCTGAGACAAGTACTGTGTTCTAACGAGTGTTCATGACTGTAAATTGCAAGAAAATAAAATGAAATCTGTAATACATATTCTATACAATGATGATTATATGAAGTTGGATATAATTGTAGTACAAGACACTTTATCAGTTTTACTAAAATCCTGTGGAACTGTGCTTCTGCCTCTGAAGATGAATGTTAATGCATGTTTCTCTTCTTTCTTTTGCAGTGAGTATGTTTTTGAATACATTAACCCCCAAATTCTACGTTGCTCTGACAGGCACATCATCTTTGATCTCCGGGCTTATTCTGGTGAGTAAATATCATTGTTACGGCTAATAATGCAGGCATAAGTAATTGTTGCATAGTCAGATGGCTGATTATCCAGGCTGCAGTGGAAGGAGCTGTTGAGCCTGTCCAGCACCCTGAACCTTTTCAGTTTTTCCACCGGTTGTAGTTTCTTAATTTTTCTGCCAGCGTTTTGACACTCGTGCTCCAATGGACTCTGTTGGTAAACATGTGGGGTTGCATGTCACTGGAATCGAGAAGGTTTCCAGGTTGCAGTTCCAGGAATACCTACTGCTGCTGAAATCAAAAAGGTCCCTGGGTACCAGTCACAGAGCTGCATGTTGCTGACCTTCTGTTCCGGGGCTGCCTGTCACTCAACTCAAGGTTTCCAGGTAGGATTCTTGGAGCTGCTTGTTGACTGGAACTGCACGGTCCCTGGATTCGAGCCCTGGAGCTGCCTGTTGACTGGAACTGCACGGTCCCTGGATTCGAGCCCTGGAGCTGCCTGTTGACTGGAACTGCACGGTCCCTGGATTCAAGCCCTGGAGCTGCCTGTTGACTGGAACTGCACGGTCCCTGGATTCGAGCCCTGGAGCCGCCTGTTGACTGGAACTGCACGGTCCCTGGATTCGAGCCCTGGAGCCGCCTGTTGACTGGAACTGCACGGTCCCTGGATTCGAGCCCTGGAGCTGCCTGTTGACTGGAACTGCACGGTCCCTGGATTCGAGCCCTGGAGCTGCCTGTTGACTGGAACTGCACGGTCCCTGGATTCGAGCCCTGGAGCCGCCTGTTGACTGGAACTGCACGGTCCCTGGATTCGAGCCCTGGAGCTGCCTGTTGACTGGAACTGCACGGTCCCTGGATTCGAGCCCTGGAGCTGCCTGCCTTCTTTCCCAATTGAAAAGCAAGAAAGACTTGTATTTTTATAGCACCTTTCACAGCCTCAGGAAGCCCCAAAGCGCTTTACAGCCAATGAAGTACTTTTGGAGTGTAGTCACTGTTGTAATGTCGGAAATGTGGCAGCCAATTTGCGCACAGCAAGCTCCCACAAAAAGCAATGTGATAATGACCAGATAATCTGTTTTAGTGATGTTGACTGAGGGATAAATATTGGCCAGGACACTGGGGAAAACTCCCCTGCTCTTCTTCAAAATCGTGCCATAGGATCTTTTATATCCACCTGAGAGAGCAGACGGGGCCTCGGTTTAACGTATCATCCAAAAGACTGCACCACCGACAGTGCAGCACTCCCTGGAGTGTCAGCCTAGATTTTGGTACTCAATTCTCTGGAGTAGGACTTGAACTGACAACTTTCTGACTCAGAGGCGAGAGTGCTCCCCACTGGGGCACGGCTGACACTCGGGAGTGAGTTCTGTGTGTTCTCTGCTGTGCCACTGGATGAACCCCCTCCTCCTTTTACAAGTCACTAAAATAAAATGTAAACATCTTAAGGATGAATAATAATTTGAAGGGGAGAAGTCACAGCAGTGGAAAGTACTTCTTTCATTTAGTACAGTTTACAGAAGGACTATGAGCACACTATTTTACTAGCACACTATTATACTATCTGTACTCCCTTTACACATCTGCTGCTGATTTCAGGGCACTCCACCCTCAGCTTATTGAAGCATGATGATGTAACATTTTTATGTATTTCCAAACAGTGCAGCAGTTCATCTGAGATTATACTGTCTCCTTGACGGAAATTGAGGTCGCCTTTAATGGGTTATGAAGCCTTCTGCCTAGACTGGAGCTGAGACTGCTGAAGGCTGTGTTATGATGCTATATATTATTGTTAACTTCTGCCAATCTAGATAGTGGAGAGGGAAGGGGTTATTGGCACAATTACCAGGGATATATGCTATTTTACTGCACTGAGCCAGCCTTCCTGTAATCAGCTATATCAGATGTTCCCGATGCCATGCTGCAGTTAGTATAGTAGCCTGCTTACTAATTAACCATGTGTCTTAATTCCCTACAAAGTTCAAATATACGTCTTATTACCAGCTCTGGAGTAGGACACTGGCTTTATTGTCATCTCTGGAGCAGGACACAGGCTTCTTGTGCTGCTCTGCTTGGGTTTTGTTAGCTGGCTGGTGTGTTGGTTTATTTGTACTGGTCATTCTCTAGCTTGTCACAGTCTGGTCCCCCTGTAGTGAAAGAGTAGTGTTTATGGTCTGGCAGTGGTAGTATTGATGTGTTGGTGCTGCATTTACCTGCTTCTCTCTGGTTTTATTTCTCATTGAGTTTGTCCTGTAGGTCTGCGATACCATCACTTGTGAAATCCTGTTTAGATGTGTTTTAGGAAGTTGGCGGGAATGTGAAGCTGTGGCATTCCAGTGCTTGTTTTTTCTATTAATTTGGAAACGATTTGCACAAAGATAACTTGAAACAACAAATGATTTGTCTTTTGGATTTAAGAGCTTTTCTGTTATTTTGGAGAGTCAGTAGCCAACTCTCCACTAAACATACACCTCACTGCATTAAGCGTGGGGTGAGCAATATATCTGCTGAAGACTCGTTTTTGTGCAAAGCCTTTTCTTTTGGTTTAATATTTTTAAACGTAAAGACATTTGTTGGGATAGGTAGTGGGTGAGTGGATAAGCTCACTCTACATTCCTCTGTATTCAGAGGTGGTAAAGTGGGCTGCCAGGCAGTAATGTACAGGAAGTGGTGAAGGATAGGCGCAATATTTATTTGACCTGGGAAGGTAGAGTACTGGGAGCATGTCACATCCATCACTAATGAGGTAAAAGCTTCATGGATTAAAGATAATACAGTGTCATCTGACAAGCTTCGTAACTTGTGTTCTCCACGGGTTTGTATGTCATGTGGATGATATTGTGAGTGCTTTGCTTTATGTAATTCACCGCTACTACACTACTGGGTGTTCTTTGATTTATGCAGGATCTGTCAAGAAATTGCTCATGAATCTTTTTGGTGTAAAGTGATTTTGAAATGTCTGTTTTATTACAAAATCACATTCTGTTCTGAGATCCAGTGATATGGTCACAGTGTAAATGCTCCCTCCCCTCTGGCGACACCATGGATTATTTATGTTAGGTGGAAGTGTGGTGTTTACTATTAGATGTATTAAGCATATTATGGCATGGCACCAAAAATCTCCACCTCACACACATGCGCGCACACACTCACAAACTAAAAAGAGATTTACTAAACATTTTTTCACCAAGATAGTACAACTTTAATATCTTATTAAAGAATCATTCCTAGCCAGTCGCTCCTCCTTCCATCCCCGATCGGGTGTTTCAAACACAATGGGTAAATCTAGTTGGGTAGAATTTCCATGGGGGTTCTCCCGATCCCCTGCCAGAACTTTGGCAGAAGTCCATGAGCAATAGCATAAACCACTGTTTGCACTGTTTCTCCAGGGTTTCTGCTGAAGTTATAGTGAGAGATTGGGAGAACCCCCATTGAAATTCTACCCCACTGCCTCTGTTGTTGTGCCATTACCCACCATATGAATGCCCATGCTGCAAGGATGTTAGGAATGCTGATCTATTCAAAGATGGAGAAGAAATAAATTATTTTTAAGTGACATTTTTATTTGATGGAGTATTAGAATTCTCGTTTTGGCCATTCTTCCACCAGTAAGAAAGACCATACTTGCATTTATATATAGCCTTTCACGACCTCAGGACGTCTCAAAACGCTTCACAGCCAATAACATACTCCTGAAGTGTGGTCACTGTTGTAATGTAGGGAAATGCAGCAGCCAATTTGTGCACAGGTAGGACCTACAAACGTCAGTGAGGTAAATGACCAGATAACCCGTTTTAGTAGAGTTGGTTGAGGGATAAATATTGGCCGGGGCAGAGTCGTGCCAAATGAAAACTGACCAAAGCCCACTAACATTTAAAGGGAAACGGACTGGGGCAAAGAGAGGTACATTGCAAACAGCACCATTCTAAGAAAGGCTGGAAGGAATTGCCAATATCTCTGATCTGGAGTTGACCAATGCTGAATTTTGTAGCTGTATCTGACTGTTGAGATCATCCACATCTCAGTGCAGGCTAGGTAGGATAATATCCTAGTGGTTGGCTTTTCCTGCTGTCGTTGTACCATTTAATATTTAAAGCTTGAACTAAAATATTGTGGATATATATAGAACTACTGCAGTAAACAAATCTATCATAGTAGCGATACCTTAAAGATGAAAATGAAAATGTCATTAGATGATCTTCTCTGACAGTGGCAGTGTGTAATCTGTGCCCTGTTGAAGGGTTTTGAAGATACGTGAGGCAGCTTAGCATAGTGTGCATGCTGAGGAAGAACCAGTAAATATGGCCAAGAGGGGAAACTAGTTGTGAGGGAAGTAGCAGGTTTTGAGTGTGCGAGTGGAAGCAGAACAGTGTAGTGAACTGTCCCTTTGTGATTGAAGGAGAGGATAGGATTGATATTGCTGGGCTAAAGTCTGGTGGTTTAGAGCTGTACACAGATTGAGAGATGTAAAGGGGAGTGTTACCTTGGCAATGCTGCTAAGGTCATTAAATTTTTTCCTGCACGGTGGCAGGTCACACAGAATCACAGAAACCCCACAGTGCAGATAGAGGCCATTTCGGCCCATCGAGCCTGCACCGACACATATCCCACCCGATCCCTGTAACCCCTACACCAACACATATCCCACCCTATCCCCGTAACCCCATGTATTTAATCCCCCCAACACTAAGGGTCAATTTATCATAGCCAATCAACCTAACCTGCACATCTTTGGACTGCGGGAGGAAACCGGAGCAAACCCACGGAGAATGTGCAAACTCCACACAGACAGTCACCCGAGGCCGGATTCGAACCCGGGTCCTTGGTGCTGTGAGGCAACAGTGCTAACCACAATGCCACCGTACTGCCTTGGTCCTTGGAACTATGCTGAGCCACCTCTCTCCATTGCTGCTGGCTAATTTTCCAGGGCACCTGTTGCCCATTGAACAGAAAGAGGACCTCCTCCTTGTTCCTCACTTGCCTCACATAAGAATATAAGAATTAGGAGCCGGTGTAGGCCATATGGCCCCCCGAGCCTGCTCCGCCATTCAGTAAGATCATGGCTGATTCATGAGCACCTCCACAGTTGCATTAGAGAATTGGCAGCCCCTAGATGACGTCAAGCTGCCTCAGTAACAGAGGCCGCGATTTTGCCGACCGAGGCGGGTTCGGGGCGGGTGGGGTCGGTCTCGTGGTCCCAGCCGGCTGCCTACTGCAGCCCACACTCTCCAAATGTAAGAAGTCACACAACACCAGGTTATAGTCCAACAGCTTTATTTGAAATCACAAGCTTTCGGAGCGCTGCTCCTTCGTCAGGTGACGAAGGAGCAGCGCTCCGAAAGCTTGTGATTTCAAATAAAGCTGTTGGACTATAACCTGGTGTTGTGTGACTTCTTACATTTGTCCACCCCAGTCCAACTCCGGCATCTCCACACCACACTCTCCAAGCGATTTTTCTTTAATTGGACTTGGCTTTTCTTTAAAAAGCCTGCCGTGCGAGGTTCCCGGCCAATTAATAGAAAGCGGGCCTGATGACATCATTTGATGATGCGTCAACAGCAGGTTTCCTTAAAGGGGCCATGTCCAAATTGATTTTGACAGTTCTGCAGTCACTATTCTACAGGATTGAGGTGCTGCAAACACTGACAGGCACTGCACAAAGGTGCACGGCTGCACCCAGGCTCTCCTATGACTCCCTCCATATGCTTATGGAGGGAGTCACAGCATGCAAGGAGGTCCTTTTCCCTTCCCGTGGGCGGAAGAGACCTCCCCAGGAGACCAACGCAGCCTGGTTGCACATTGCACAGGAGGGCACAAGCAGGGATGTGGTCAGGAGGACCAGGCTGCAGTGGCACAAACCTTTCAATGATCTCAGTAGATCATGAAACGTTAGTACAAAGCCACACTCAACCTCATCCTGCTGTGCCACTCATCACATCCACATCACGCTGCCTTCCCTACCCTACTCCTGCACTTCCTTACTCACACCAACTTACCTTGCACCTCCACCCATCCCTCTCTATCTACATTATCACTTCCCCATCTCACTAGCCACCCCTCACACTCACCCTCATCCTACTGCAAGCATACCAACTAACAACACACAAGGATAGGCACTTGAGACATTTAGCCAATGTTCATGTGAAGTTTCTCTTAATTTGTTATCAAACATTGAAATCTATATTTTCAACACTTTACCTTATTGGACAGATCTGTGCTCACCTTTGGAAGTGTCTTAGTGAGTTCCAGTGATTGTTGAGACATAACTCTTCCCCCACCCCCGCCAATTGTGATGAGTGTGAAAGGAATGGCTTGGGCATTGCAGGGATGCTTTATGGTGCTGGTGTGGGGTGGTGTCAACCTGGCACATGGCAGCCAGGGTGTACAGCGTCAAGTGAAGTAAATCTGGCCATGGTGATGCCATTGCTGGCCTCCCGGGCAGCAATGTGGTCGGGTGCTGATGCCCTGTGTCCTGTGCAGCATCAGGTGATAGCGGAGAAAGTTGGTATTGATGTTGGTGTGCCTGGTGATGTTGGTGTTGGGGCTGATCATGGAGGGAGTCAGAGGATCTAGGTGAGATTTTTTCAAGGGCACCGATGTTCACAGAAATCACAGAAACCACACAGTGCAGATAGAGGCCATTTCGGCCCATCGAGCCTGCACCGACACATATCCCACCCGATCCCCGTAACCCCTACACCAACACATATCCCACCCTATCCCCGTAACCCCACGTATTTAATCCCGCTAACACTAAGGGTCAATTTATCATAGCCAATCAACCTAACCCGCACATCTTTGGACTGTGGGAGGAAACCGGAGCACCCGGAGTAAACCCACGCAAACACGGGGAGAATGTGCAAACTCCACACAGACAGTCGCCCGAGGCCGGATTCGAACCCGGGTCCCTGGCGCTGTGAGGCAACAGTGCTAACCACTATGCCACCGTGCTGGAATAGATGGCAGTTGAAGTTCTGAGATGATAGAAGCGATCTGTCAATGGTGAGAGAGCTTGCTCCAAGGAGGTGACAGTGGATAGAGAGTTTAATCCAAACACTTCCAAACTGCATACAGTTCAAAAGTGTCTTCCAAGTCTTGAAGACTCAAGCTTCTGACATCAGAAAGTGACCAGCTGTGAAATGGTAGTTTTCATACCACTTTTGCAGCTGTCACCTATTCACAGCAATGGGGAGACATAGAGAACCTGACCTACTTACCTGACGTGATCTCTGAACGACATGAACCCCATTAAAAAAGTGGGAAAATAGAACTATCTTACATGCCTCCCCCGCCACTTGTGTCGGGTCTGTTCTGAAATCGCAGACCCAACACTTTGGAAACTTACATGGAGGCGGGTTCCCAACCCACTGTCAAACATTTCGATTTTGACAGCGGACCTGCCTCCGAACCCACACTGAGCGCCAGCAAAATCGTGGCCACAGTCTTCACCGATCACCATTGAAAAGTGTACCTCCCCTTTAAGGGCTGTAGGCAGGCCCATCAGATTTCCCAAATGGCAAGCTACCTATAAGGAGCGTGAATAGTGCTGGTAGTTCACCTGTTTTATTTAAATGAGGCCCAACTGCAAGACATGATCGGGCCTCCCGCCATTGGGCAGGTGGAGAGAACTCCCCGGTCAATGTGCGCCATATACGAAAATCGCCCCCAAGATTTAGACTGCTGCCAGCTCATTTTGTTCATCACCAAAAAACATTGGTACTCACTTCAATGGTAATGAAATCTGCACAATCGCCCCAAGCCAGAATGACCCCCGCCCCTCCCCCCCACCCCTCCCCCCCCCCCCCCCCGCCCCCCCCCCGGCAGGAGGCATTTGACTGTTACTGGGGTCTGTTAGCAGCAGTGCTGACATAGAAACATAGAAGATAGGAGCAGGTGTAGGCCATTCGGCCCCTCGAGCCTGTTCCGCCATTTAATGAGATCATGGCTAATCATCCAAATTCATTACCCTGTCCCCGCTTTCTCCCCAAATCCCTTGATCCCTTTCTCCTTAAGAAATATATCTAGCTCCTTCTTGAATATATTTAATGAATTGGCCTCAACTGCCTTCTGTGGTAGAGAATTCCACAGGTTCACCACTCTCTGTGTGAAGAAATTCCTCCTCATCTCAGTCCTAAATGGTTTACCCCTTATCCTTAGATTGTGACCCCTGGTTCTGGACTCCCCGCCATCGGGAACATTCTTCCTGCATCTAGTCTGTCTAGTACTGTTAGAATTTTATAAGTTTCAATGAGATCCCCTCTCATTCTTCTAAACTCTAGCGAATATAAGCCTAATCGACCCAATCTCTCTTCATACGTCATTCCTGCCATCCCAGGTATCAGTCTGGTGAATCTTCGCTGCACTCCCTCCATGGCAAGAACATCCTTCCTCAGATATGGCGACCAAAACTCCACACAATACTCAAGGTGTGGTCTCACCAAGGCCCTGTACAACTGCAGCAAGACATCCTTGCTCCTGTACTCGAATCCTTTCGCTAAGAAGGCCAACATACAATTTGCCTTCTTAACCGCCTGCTGCACCTGCATGCTTACCTTCAGCGACTGGTGCACAAGGACACCCAGGTCTCGTTGCACTTCCCCTTTTCCTAATCTATTGCCGTTCAGATAATAATCTGCCTTCCTGTTCTTGCCACCAAAGTGGATAACCTCGCATTTATCCACATTATACTGCATCTGCCCAATCACCCAACCTGTCCAAATCATACTGGAGTTTCTCTGCATCCTCCTCACAGCACACACGCCCACCCAGCTTTGTGTCGTCTGCAAACTTGGAGATATTACATCTAGTTCCCTCGTCTAGATCATTAATATATATTGTGAATAGCTGGGGTCCTAGCACCGATCCCTGCGGTACCCCACTAGTCACTGCCTGCCACTCGGAAAAAGACCCGTTTATTCCAACTCTTTGCTTCCTGTCTGCCAACCAGTTCTCTATCCAAGACAGTACCTTACCCCCAATCCCGTGCACTTTAACTTTGCACGCTAATCTCTTATACGGGACCTTATCGAAAGCCTTCTGAAAGTCCAAATACACCACATCCGCTGGTTCTCCCTTATCTATTCTACCAGTTACATCCTCAAAAGATTCCAGTAGATTAGTCAAACATGATTTACCTTTTGTAAATCCATGTTGACTTTGTCCGATCCTGTCACTGTTTTCCAAGTGCTCTGATATTACATCTTTTATAATGGACTCTAGCATTTTCCCCAATACTGATGTCAGGCTTATCGGTCTATAATTCCTCGTTTTCTCTCTACCACCTTTTTTGAACAGTGTGGTAACATTAGCTACCCTCCAATCCATGGGAACTGTTCCAGAGTCTATAGAATTTTGGAAGATGACCAGCAATACATCTACTATTTCCAGGGCCACTTCCTTAAGTACCCTAGGATGTAGATTATCAGGCCCTAGGGATTTATCGGCCTTCAATCCCGTCAATTTGCTTAACACCATTTCCCTACAAATACTGATTTCATTCAATTCCTCCCTCTCATTAGACGTTTGTTCCCCGATATCTCTGGGAGGTTATTTGTATCCATCGTTTGTGAAGACAGAACCAAAGTATGTATTTAATTGGTCTGCCATTTCTTTGTTCCCCTGATTCTGACTGCAAGAGACCTACACTTGACTTCACCAACCTTTTTCTCTTCACATATCTATGGAAGCTTTTACAGTCAGTTTTTATGTTCCCTGCAAGCTTACTCTCATATTCTATTTTCCCCCTCTTAATTAATCCCTTTGTCCTCCTTTGCTGAATCAGAAACTGCTCCCAATCCCCAGGTTTGCTGCTTTTTCTGGCCAATTTATATGTCCTCTCCTTGGATCTTATGCTATCCCTAATTTCCCTTGTTAGCCACGGTTGAGTCACCTTTTTTGTTTTATTTTTATGCCAAACAGGGATGAACAAATTCTGTAGTTCATCCATGCGATCTTTAAATGTTTGCCATTGCCTATCCACCGTCAAACCTTTAAGTAACGCTCCCCAATCCATCCTAGCCAACTCGTGCCTCATACCATCATAGTTTCCTTTATTTAAATTCAGGACCCTAGTCTCTGAGTCAACTACTTCACTCTCCATCTTAATGAAGAATTCCATCATATTATGATCGCTCCTCCCCAAGGGGTCTCGCACAACAAGATTGCTAATTAATCCATTCTCATTACATAATACCCAGTCTAAGATGGCCTGATCTCTAATTGGTTCCTCGACATATTGGTCCAGGAAACCATCCTGTATACACTCTAGGAATTCCTCCTCCACAGTATTGTTACTAATTTGGTTAGCCCAATCTATATGCAGATTAAAGTCACCCATGATAACTGCTGTGCCCTTATTGCACGTGTCTCTAATTTCCCGTTTAATGCCAACCCCAACCTCAGCATTACTGTTTGGGGGTCTGTATACAACGCCCACTAACGTTTTCTGCCCCATGGTATTTCTCAGCTCTACCCATACAGATTCCACATCATCAGAGCTAATATCCTTCCTTACTATTGTGTTAATCTCCTCTTTAACCAGCAATGCTACCCCACCACCTTTTCCTTTTTACCTGTCCTTCCTGAATATTGAATACCCCTGGATGTTGAATTCCCAGCCTGGAGCCATGTCTCCGTAATCCCAATTATATCATATCCATTAACATCCATTTGCGCAGCTAATTCATCCACCTTATTACGAATGCTCCTCGCATTAAGACACAAAGCCTTCAGGCTTGTTTTTTTAACACTCTTAGCCCTTTTAGAATTATTATTTACTGTAGCCCTGTTTGATTTACACCCTTGATTTCTCTGCCTTCCACTTTTGCTTTTCTCCTTCCTGTCTTTTGTTTCTATCCTTGCTTCCCTTTCCTCTGTCTCCCTGCACAAGTTCCCAACCCCTTGCCACTTTAGTTTAAACCCTCCCCAACAGCACGAGGAAACACTCCCCCTAGGACATCGGTCCCGGTTCCGCCCAGGTGCAAACCGTCCAGTTTGTACTGGTCCCATCTCCCCCAGAACCGGTTCCAATGTCCCAGGAATTTGAATCCCTCCCCCTTGCACCATTCCTTTAGCCACATATTCATCTGAAATATCCTTCTATTTCTACTCTGACTAGCACGTGACACTGGTAGCAATCCTGAGATTACTACCTTTGAGGTCCTATTTTTTAATTTACCTCCTAACTCCCTATATTCAGCTGTTAGGACCTCATCCCGTTTTTTACCAATATCATTGGTACCTATATGCACCACGACAACTGGCTGTTCACCCTCCCCCTCCAGAATGCCCTGCAGCGGCCCCGAGACATCCTTGACCCTTGCACCAGGGAGGCAACATACCATCCTGGAGTCTCATTTGCGGTTGCAGAAACGCCTATCTATTCCCCTTACAATAGAATCCCCTATCACTATAGCTCTCCCGCTCTTTTTCCTCCCGTCTTGTGCAGCAGAACCACCCATGGTGCCAGGAAGTTGGCTGCTGCTGCCTTCCCCCGATAAGCCATCTCCCTCAACAATATCCAAAGTGGTATATCTGTTTGAGAGGGGATGGCCACAGGGGACCCCTGCACTACCTGCCTGTGCCTACTACTCTGCTTGTAGGTGACCCATTCCCTTCCTGCCTGTACAGCCTTTACCTGCGGTGTGACCAACTCATTAAATGTGCTATCCAGGATGTCCTCAGCATCGTGAATGCTCCAGTATGTATCCATTCGCAGCTCCAGCGCTGCAATGTGGTCTGTCAGTAGCTGCAGCTGGATACATTTCCCGCACACATGGTCGTCGGGGACACCGGAAGTGTCCCTGATTTCCCACATAGCGCAGGAGGAGCATGCCACGGGGCCGAGCTGTGCTGCCATGACTTACCCTTTAATTAATTGAAATTAAATTAAATCAAATCAATACCACTAATTACACTACAATTAAATGATATACTCAAGGGCCCTTGTTTACTAGCACACCCGCTGCACAACGGAGACCTTAGAAACTATAACCACAAAAATTAAGACCTTCTAAACTTTATAAACTATTAACCTTAACTGTCCAACTATAGAGTAGTATAAATCCTCTAGTAGTGATTCTTCATGTGTTAGTCTAAACAGTAAGTGTTGGCACGCTATTCATGATGGAGGGCATCACAGCCGAGTCTGATCCTATCCTCCCCCAATGTCTACACACTTGCACTTTCCAAAAGGGATCACAAGATAAGAATTAAAAGTGGGAACCCTGTCTGATTTTTTTTTCATTCCCAACAGCCTTACTGCAGCTGAATCTGGGATGTTCTGGTCTGTATGGTGTAGTATACTGTACCATGTGGTGCATTGACTAATAAGCCATCCATTCTCTATTTCTTCGAGAAAAATAAATTAAAGCTGTACTAGGAAGCCTGTTTCACCAGCAAACTCACTTGAAGAATCACAAACGTAAAATCTTCCATGAACCACCACAATCGGGCAGTCTTTTAGAACGCAATTGTATTTTTTTCCTTGCATTAAAAAATATTCCTTGATGTATTTAAGAGTGGTGACCTGGTGCAGTTTTAATAATACAGCTGAAAATGGGTTTATCACAAAAAATAAGCAGTTTTAATAAGTGTCTAGTCCAATACATGATTCTAAATAATTGAAAATGACTTTTAAAAAACTATACAGCATGATTTACTAGTTTCATTGGCGTACACTACTCAGTTTCTTAGTAAATTAAATATATTTTAAAACTTTTTAAACGTGTCTACTAGTGCCTGTGCCCTCAAAGGACTGCAAATGGGCACAATTAGCGGAAACTCGCCATACTGATTCATTCGATCCGGGGGCGTGGCCAGTTTTGTGGATAGGGCCGGCTTCCAGCACAATGTTTTTTAAATCAGTGTAAAAGATCGTAGAAACTATATGATGTTTGCAGCTTTTGGATCATGGAAGTTTTCTCCACAAGAACTTGGAACAACTTATAGAAATGGGACAAAGATCAAAAAAGGTATAAACACATTTAAGATAGAAAAGGGGGAGATAATTGATAAACTAATCAAACTTAGAGAGGATAAAATTCCAGGTCCGGACGGATTGCATCCACGCATATTAAGAGAAGTTAGGGAAGAGATAGCAGATTACATGTGACATATATATAAAAATTCATTAGAAAAGGGAATAGTGCCAGAGGACTGGGGGACAGCTAATGTGGTTCCTATATTTAAAAAGGAAGATAGAACAAGTCCAGGAAAGTATAGACCAATTATCTTAACGTTGGTGGTAGGAAAGATAATGGAATCCTTACTCAAAGATGTTATAGAAACTGAAAATATAATAAAGAGTAGTCATCACAGATTCCAAAAGGGAAAGTCATGCTTGAGCAACCTTATTAAATTCTTTAAAGAAGTAACAGGGAGGCTACATAAGGGTAATGCAGTAGAGGTAATATATTTGGGTTTTAAAAAAGACTTTGATAAGGGGGTACAGATACACAAATCACTTAAAGTAGCGACGCTGGTTAATAAGGCCATAAAAAAAAAGCAAACAACGCAGAGGGATAGAATTGAAAAGCGGAGAAGTTATGTTAAACCTGTATGGAAGCTTGGTTAGACCACACTTGGAGTACTGTGAACAGTTCTGGTCTACATATTATAAAAAAGGATATAGAGGCACTACAGAAGGTGCAAAAAAGATGTGTACTGAAATGATACCAGAACTGAGAGATTATACCTGTCAGGAAAGATTGAACAGGCTTGGGGCTCTTTTCTCTAGAAAAGAGAAGACTGAGGGATGACCTGATAGAGGTCTTTAAGATTATGAAAGGGTTTGATGGGGTAGAAGTAGAGATGATGGGCTCGATTTTCATTGGGCCGTTGAGGCGGGATTGGAGGCGTGTGGGGGGTTAAAATTGCAAAAACTGGTGGGCGGGCCCAACCCCACCTCCATCCCGCCTCCAAGCAATTTTCATTAAATCGTGTCTAATGGTCCTGTCTCCGTCCCGCCTCCAAGAGGCGGATAGGCCGTTAAGGCCCTTAACAAGCACTAAATTGCCTCTAAAATGCCATTTTGAAAGGCCTTTGTGATTTTAACCCTTTTCCCATGTGAAGCACGCCTGTTCTGAAACACGACGGTGAAACCTGGTGGTAGCACAATTGGATTGCTGACTATCAGCTGCAGCTCAACCATTAAATAGGAGATTTGATCAGCCATCATTTGCAGGTGGCAGGACTTTGTTGTCTCAGGTCTGGGGGAACTTGTGGAAGGCATAACCACAGCTGTGAAAGTTTGGAGCCTGACACCCATCTCCAGTGTGACCTCCTGGGAAACCCCTCTCGCCACCTTGACTGAGCGCTTCCTCAACTGAGCCATTTATTTCCTTCCCTTCTGGACATTAGATGAGGACGAAGACTAGCTGCGGCACCAGCAGAACCATGAACAACAGCAGCACCAACAACAGCAGCACCAACAGCAGCAGCACTAACAGCAGCAGCACCAACAGGAGCGCCAAGCTGCTGCTCACCCACCTGAAGCTGCACAGGCCAGAAGGGGCCAGCACATGGAAGCCCGTCGGCGCAGGAGATACCCCCCCAAACAGGATCTACAGACACAGGGTCAGCTACCTCAACATGTCTGAGCAGCAGTGCCAAAGGCGGCTCCGACTTTCGCGAGAGGTAGTGGGTGACATCTGCGCAATGCTGCAACAAGACCTGCAGCCCAGAGGACCAGGTGGACAACCCTTACCAGTGGCCGTCAAAGTCACCACCACACTCAAATTTTTTGCCTCAGGCTCATTCCAGGGATCAACAGCAGACATCAGCGGCATCTCCCAGGCGGCCGCACACAGTTGCATCACGTAGGTAACCGATTGCGCACAATCACATCCATTTCACCAAGGATCAAGCAAGTGTCACGGCACGTGCGGTTGGATTAGCTAATCTGGCAGGCTTTCCAAGGGTGCAGGGCATTGTTCATTGTTGACTGCACACATGTGGCCCTTAAGGCACCCCATCGCAATCCAGGTATTTTTGTCAACCGCAAGGGCTTCCACTCCCTTAACGTTCAGCTGGTGTGTGACCACAGGAAGGAAATTTTGCATGTTTGTGCCAAGTACCCTGGCAGTTGCCATGACTCCTTCATATTGCGCCAGTCTAGTGTGCCTCCGCTATTCAGTCCGCCAGACCAACTTAACGGATGCCTATTTGGAGACAGGGGCTATCCCCTGAGGACATGGCTAATGACGCCGTTGAGGAGCCCATCCAACGAAGCTGAGGAGAGCTACAACTCCAGCCACATATCCACCAGAGCCATAATCGAGCAAACCATCGGTTTGCTGAAGATGCGCTTCAGATGCCTGGATAGATCAGGTGGAGCCCTGCAGTACCCAGCAGCCAGGGTCTCCAGAATCGTTGTGGTTTGCTGTGCACTTCACAACATGGCACAGCGTCGTGGCTTGCAGATTCCTGAGGACCAAGTGGCTCCTCACATATCCTCCTCAGATGCGGAGGAGGAGGAGGAGGAGAGCGAAAACAAACATCTTGCAGAGGCCCATCAACCAGCGGCAGCAGTACGCGAGAACATTGCTGCCCGGGATGCAAGGAATGCACTCATCTTGGCCAGATTTGCTTAGCCTAGCCAATCAAGCACTTTTTCCTCACAGCTTCTTACCTGAGCATTGGCAATGGCCAAGAACCAGCGGATTCCTAGCAATTTGACCACCATATTGACAATTGCAAGTAATCCTAAGCCCTCAATGTGGAAGTCCCATTTGCGAAATGACACACGCCACAACTACAGCAGTAGCCATCAGATTTTTTATTTACAGTAATCATCTGATAGCTTTTTAACATAAAACATCAAATTTCACCCAAGTGACTACCCTTGTGACTATTTGTGCAGTATCTTTCTCTTACGCGTGCTCCTATGTGGTGCTTCCCCTGTGGCTTCAGCAGGTGTGGAGGCCCCTTTCTCACTTTCTTGCTGCTCCTGTCTCGACATCTTTGGCGGGCATCCTCTGGGGTTGCGAGCCTGTGAGGGCTAGCCAACAGTCTGCTACTCCTGCGGCTGTGCAAGGGTTGATACGCCGATCTCAGTTGGGTGTGGACTCTGGTGGGGCTCTGACCGAGGGCTCTGCAGTGGCATGGACCAAGTTTGCAGACGACACAAGTTTGCAGACGACACAAAGCTGGGTGGGCGTGTGTGCTGTGAGGAAGATGCCGAGAAACTCCAGGATGATTTGGACAGGTTGGGTGATTCGGCAGAAGCATGGCAGATGCAATAAAACGTGGATAAATGTGAGGTTATCCACTTTGGTGGCAAAAACAGGAAGGCAGATTATTATCTGAGTGGCATTAGATTGGGAGAAGGGGAAGTGCAACGAGACCTGGGTGTCCTTGTGCACCAGTCGCTGAAGGTAAGCATGCAGGTGCAACAGTTGGTTAAGAAGGCAAATGGTATGTTGGCCTTCGTAACGAGAGGGTTTGAGTACAGGAACAAGGATGTCTTGCTGCAGTTGTACAGGGCCTTGGTGAGACCACATCTGGAGTATTGTGTGCAGTTTTGGTCGCCTTATCTGAGGAAGGATGTTCTTGCCATGGAAGGAGTTCAGCGAAGATTCACCAGGCTGATACCTGGGATGGCAGGAATGACGTATGAGGAGAGATTGGGTTGATTGGGCTTATACTCCCTGGAGTTTAGAAGAATGAGAGGGGATCTCATTGAAACTTATAAAATTCTGACAGGACTGGACAGACTAGATGCAGGAAGGATGTTCCTGATGGTCGGAGAGTCCAGAACCAGGGGTCACAGTCTAAGGATAAGGGGTAAGCCATTTAGGACAGAGATGAGGAGGAATTTCTTCACCCAGAGAGTGGTGAACCTGTGGAATTCTCTACCACAGAAGGCAGTAGAGGCCAATTAATTAAATATATTCAAGAAGGAGTTGGATATATTTCTTAAGGCTAAAGGGATCAAGGGGTATGGGGAGAAAGCAGGGACAGGGTACTGAATTTGGATGATCAGCCATGATCGCATTGAATGGCGGAGCAGGCTCGAGGGGCCGAATGGCCTACTCCTGCTCCTATCTTCTATGTTTCTATGGAAGTGTGAGCGCTTGGAGAGGAGCCCCCACTTCCTTGATGCCTGCCACCACCTTCCCTCTCATAGATACATAGATACATAGAAGATAGGAGCAGGAGTAGGCCATTCGGCCCTTCGTGCCTGCTCCGCCATTCGATGAGATCATGGCTGATCCTTTAATTCAGTATCCCGTCCCCGCCTTCTCTCCGTAACCCTTAACCCCTTTTGCCCGTAGAAATATATCTAATTCCCTCTTAAATATATTTAATGAGCTGGCGTACACTGCCCTCTGTGGCAATGAGTTCCACAGGTTCACCACTCTCTGAGTGAAGAAATTCCCCCTCATCTCTGTCCTAAATGGTTTAGCCCTTATCCTTAAATTATGTCCTCTAGTTCTGTTCTCACCCGCCAAGGGAAACATTCCTTCTGCATCCAGTCTGTCTAGACCTGTCAGAATTTTATACACTTCTATGAGGTCCCCTCTCAATCTTCTAAACTCCAGTGTGTACATCCCTAAACTACATAGTCTCTCCTCATAGGTCATTCCCGCCATTCCTGGTATCAGCCTGGTGAATCGCCGCTGCACCCCCTCCATGGCAAGAACATCCTTCCTCAGATGAGGCGACCAAAACTGTACACAGTACTCGAGGTGTGGTCTCACCAGTGCCCTGTACAGCTGCAGCAAGGTATCCCTGTTCCTGTATTCTAACCCTTTTGCTATGAAGGCCAGCATACCGTTTGCCTTCTTGACCGCCTGTTGCACCTGCATGCTCGCCTTCAGTGACTGGTGTACAAGAACACCCAGGTCTCTCTGTACTTCCCCCTCTCCCAATCTATTGCCATTTAAATAATAATTTGCCCTCCCGTTCCTGCACCCAAGGTGGATAACTTCGCACTTGTCCACATTATAGTGCATCTGCCATTTATCCGCCCAATCGCCCAGTCTGTCCAAATCGCTCTGGAGCTTCCTGGTCTCTTCCTCTGAGCCCACCCCCCCTCCTAGTTTAGTGTCGTCTGCAAATTTGGAAATGCTGCATCCGACTCCCTGATCCAGGTCATTAATGTAAATTGTGAACAGCTGGGGGCCCAGGACAGATCCCTGTGGTACCCCACTTGTTACTGCCTGCCATTCAGAAAATGAGCCGTTTATTCCAACTCTCTGTTTTCTATCTGACAGCCAGTTCCCTATCCACGCCAAAACTTTCCCCTTTATCCCATGAGCCTCAATTTTCCATGCTAATCTTTTATGTGGGACCTTATCGAAGGCCTTTTGGAAGTCCAGGTACACCACATCTACTGGCTCTCCCCCATCTATTCTACCAGTTACTCCCTCAAAAAATTCCAATAGATTAGTCAAGCACGATTTACCCTTTGTAAATCCATGTTGACTCTGTCCTATCCTGTCCCCATTTGCTAAGTGCTCCGCTATTTCATCCTTAATGATGGACTCCAGCATTTTGCCCACAACTGATGTAAGGCTTACAGGTCTGTAATTACCTGCTTTTTCCCTACCCCCCTTTTTGAATAGTGGGGTAACGTTAGCTACCCTCCAATCCATCGGCACTGTTCCCGAGTCTAATGAATTCTGAAAAATCATCCTTAGTGCATCCGCTATCTCTAGGGCCACCTCCTTCAGTACCCTAGGATGCATGTTATCAGGCCCTGGGGATTTGTCCACCTTCAATCCCTTTAGCTTCCTTAACACCATATCCTTAGAGATATTGATTTGCGTCAGTTCCTCCTTTGCCAATGTCCCTATTTTTCCCGATATCCCAGGGAGGTTTTTTGTGTCTTCCTTCGTAAAGACTGACCCAAAGTATGCATTTAGTTGATCTGCCATTTCCTTATTTCCCATTATATATTCCCCCGTATCTGACTGCAATGGACCAACTTTGGTTTTCACCAGTCTTTTCCTTTTGATATATTTATAAAAGCTTTTGGAGTTAGTTTTTATATTTTCCGCCAGCTTGTTTTCGTAAGCTATTTTGCCCCTCTTGATCATGCCCTTTGCCCTCCTTTGCTCTATCTTAAACTGTTCCCAATCTTCCGCTCTGGCGCTTTTTTTGGCTATTTTATACGCCCTATCTTTGGATTTTATGCTGTCTCTAATTTCCCCTGTTATCCATGGGGCAGTCCCCCTCAGCGCTTGCAAGTGGCTTGAGAGCACCTCGCTGCACATCAGGGGGGCCATGGGGACCCGTATCTGCACTGGCAGTCCTACTCAGAAGGACTTCCATGAAGGTCTGGTTTCTCTGTTCAATAGATGACCATCGCTCCTCCAGAGATGTCATTCTATTCAGAACACTCACCATGTTTTCTGCACTCTAGCAACTTATCACCTCCATGGAGGTTGCCATCCATTCCATGGTGATGCGTTCATGCGCCAATGACTCCACAAAGGCTCTGCTCATGTTCGCAATGGACTCCTCCATTTGCTCCACACTCACAGCGACCCTGGAGACAAAACCTGCCAGAGACTCCTGCATCTGTTCCTGGAGTTCCAGCACCGCTGATCTTGTGGATGGACCCAGAGGCAGAGGGTCGACATACAACTGAGCCAAGCTGGGAGAGTCCTGTGCCCTCCAACTAGGACTCTCCACTGCTGTCCCTGTCTCCACCATCTGCTGATGCTCACTTGTGAGCTGTGATACACCAGGTGACAACTCTACTCTATTTCCCGAAGGTCCCACCGAGGTGTGAGTGTCTGCGCTGGTGCAGGGTGCGCTTAATTCTGCTGACACCTCGCCCTCCTCAGAGGTTGCAGCTTCCTCTGAGGGGTCTTGAGGCTCAGGCTCTTCCTCCTGACTAGTGGGGACGGGTGCTTGCGATGGTCCTGTGGGGGAGTAAAGGAAAGAGTCAGATGTGATGCCAAGGTTACATGCACATTGCATATTGCAGATGATCATAAGTCCATCTGTTAGAGCTTCAGAATCATTATCAGCGACTCATGCAATGTCAATGAGAGAGATGGAAAACTATTCTGTCACCAGCTTGCTGTGATGCACCCGTCTGTCCGTCCCCCACTTGGGAATCTTCCTCCACTCCCACAATCTCCAGGACCGCATCCTCCCAGGGGGTGAGGTGGGCGACTGAGGGTGATCCTCCTCCTGTCCTCGCTCTTTCCCTCTTATTGTGAGCTCTCTTTCCCTGCAATGAGGGAGACAAGTGGAGGTTGAGTGAGAATGAAGGAATGAGTGTAGAGAATCCATAGCATAGATGCTTAGAAGGAGACAAAGATGGAGTGAGGTGGCAAGACCAAGGGCCCTCCCTGTGTGTTGTCAGTTGTTTTCATAGCATCACAGTGACAGGGAGTGTGAGGGCTGCATAGTTGAATAGTTAGGTGAATGTGACCATTGAGAGAGAGGGAATGGGTAAGGGTGCATGGATGTCAGTGTCAAGTGGGATGTGGAGGAAGAGATTGCTAAAGCTGAGTGCTGGTGAGAGGCAATGGGGATCAGATTGAGGGTGATGTTAAATTCATACTCACTTTTCCAGTGTGCAGAAGGTCATGAAATCTCTTCCTGCACTGAAGCCAGGTTCTGCGGGTTACTGACAATGAGTTGACTTCCTCTGCCACCTGGATCCACACAGCCTTGGTCTGCTGGGGAGGCTTCTTCCTCCCTGAAGAAGGGAAGAGCACCTCTTTATGTGATCTTGCTCCCTCAACTAAAGCCTGCAGGGCAACCTCATTAAAGTGGGATGCAGACCTAGGTCTCTGGCTGGCCATTCTACCTCCAGGTGCCTCTCACTGCAAAGGCCAAAAGGTTGGCAGCCTGCAGAAGAAGCAAGGCTTGTTGCAGACCTTAAATGCAGCAGCAATGATGACGTCATCGGAGGCGACTTTCAGACTAGAAAAACTCAATGGTCATGGGTTCCCACACATTGGAACTCAATTGGCCAATTAAGTTAAAATGGCATAATTTTCCCACATCGATTTAGAATCGGGTGGCTAACATGAAATGCGGATTACACGACCCCAGCCCGCCCCAGGATCAAAACCCAGCCCATGTTTCCACTTGAGGGCGAGACCAGAAATAGGGGCCATAAATATAAGTTGGTCACTAATAGAGAATTCAGGAGAAACTTCTTTACCCAGAGAGTGGTTAGAATGTGAAACTCACTACCACAAGGAGCGGTTGAGGCGAATAGTATAGATACATTTAAGGGGAGCTAGATAAACACATGAGGAAGAATGGAATAGAAGGATATGTTGATGGGGTTAGATGAAGAAGGGTGGGAGGAGTCTCATGTGGAGCATGAACACCAGCATGGACCTGTGGGGCTGAATGGCCTGTTTCTTCGCTGTAAAAATGTTAAACCTGTTCATTCAAGGCGATGGGTCATATTCTTTCTGTTGCCTGAAACCTTGAACTACTTTCAGTTGACTGACAGCACATAGACTAATCCTCATTCACAGTCAGCAGAAAAAATGGAGCCTCTTCTCATATCCTTTATCTTTCAGTACATTTTTAAAAAGGTTGTGACTTTTTAATGCTAATGATTTGCTTTACAGTTAGTGTGTATCTCAACTATGAGGCAATCTTAAAAGCTGTGCCAGATTTTCAGGTTTTAATCAGTACATTGATTTTTTTTTATTGGTCCACAGATATTTGAATGGTGGTACTTTCGAAAGTATGGAACATCATTTATTGAGCAAGTTTCAGTCAGCCACTTACGACCATTGCTTGGTGGAGTGGACAACACCGCCCCCAGCAACTCCACCTCTAGTAACGGAGATTCCGATTCCAACAGACAAAGTGTATCAGGTAACTAGCAGCATGACCTTCAGTAGTAACTGCCATTCTTTGAGAATACTCCTCGTTTAATTTTAAAATGCTGTGGGCACTTTCTGTGTCTCCTAAGTCTCCAGGTTAAGATATTTTGCCCCAGTAAAAGGCCTGTTAGTCTAGTGATGCACGGTACCATACTTGAGGTCAAAGTGTACAACAGATGTAAAGCTTGGACAGGAAACTCCAGCTATTCCACCAATCATGGCCACTTTTTCAGGCATTGGATTTTCTCCCCCAGAGCTTTCTTCCTCAGCACCTTCCTGCTTTCAAAAGTCTCCTTAACATCCTTCTCTTTGACTATGCTTTTGCCCCCTCCTCAAAAGATTTTTCCTATCTTTTTCTTTTGCTTAGGGTCCACTATTTGTCCACCATCCTGCAAAACCCTCTGTCCCTCTGTATGTAAGAAAACATTATAGAAATGTAAGTTGTTAAGTGATGGCTTGGAGAGAAGTAATGTTCACAGGGAATTAACAGGTGGCCAAGTGAATCTTAAATATCCTATAATATTGTTAAGCTGACACTAAACATAGTAAATATATACAGAATTACAGGTGTATTGTTAAATAAGATGTTGGTGTGTACAAGTAGATAGAATGCAAGTCCAATGAAGTGATGCTGACCCTCTGAAAATGATACAGGAAACTTTCTGGTATCCGGCATTGACGGGACCGAGCTGGTGCCATTAGATCAAAACTGCCGTATAAACCAGCGCTAATGTTGAAACATACAGAGCTTTTCAGCTCCGTGTGAATCAACAAACCCTGTTGCTTAGCAACAGCTTCAAAACAGTCGGCTGCAGCTGCAAGCGTCTCTAGCTGAAGCTGTTGCTTAGCTACAGACCTTGCAGAGCCTGACTGGGAAAAAAAAAGCAATGAGAAGTAAAAAAACTTATAGAAAACGGCTCCTGAATTTTGCCGGTAGATAGAGCTTTCCGGACTTTTAACCTCCGGTTAAACGAAAGTTTCCTGTAAGTGGCATTTAATATTGAGTGCCAATTTGCTAACTCTTGTAGCATTTGGCTGTTCTCACCTTCTCGGTTTCTCCGAGTTTGAGAAATTTAGGACGGGTGGATTTTACTAAAAACTTGGAGTCTCTTTACTAAATGTGGCAAGTTGGCAACTCTGCAAATATGAGGGCCAGTTTTAACTAGGGGCAGGAATTGGAATGCAGACAGGGAACCCTCCCATTTTTCATGGGCCAACCCACTTCTGCAGCTGAAAAAGTGGGGTTGGTTGCTTCCTCCCAGGCTGTTTCCAGTGTCACTTTGGAGCACATTAGTACTGACACTAATTCCAATTTTGCTTTCCTGCATGGGAAAACCTCTTATTACAGCTTTCTGGGTAAGATCAACCATTCAGCAGAATAGCTTCACATGTATGCTCCTTTCCTGGTGGCTCTGAGATTAAAGGCAGTGAGTAGCTGAGCCCTGCAGACAAGGAAAATCCCAGACTCAATCTCTAGTCTATGCTGGGTTATCTCATCTCCATCTGGGTGGCTGTAAGGATCTTGCATTGGGCCTCAGAGCTACTGGTTCAGGGAGAGAGTAAGTCAGTCAGGTAGCTTGTTCTTGTTTCCTAACTAGTGACCCCCGTTTGAACTACTTGTCTGGACAATTGGATGAGGTCAGGTTCCAGTTTGGCTATAGAAACATAGAAGATTCGGCCCCTCGAGCCTGCTCCGCCATTTAATGAGATCATGGCTGATCATCCAAATTCAGTACCCTGTCCCTGCTTTCTCCCCATATCCCTTGATCCCTTTAGCCTTAAGAAATATATCTAACTCCTTCTTGAATATATTTAATGAATTGGCCTCAACTGCCTTTTGTGGTAGAGAATTACACAGGTTCACCACTCTCTGGGTGAAGAAATTCCTCCTCATCTTTGTCCTAAATGGCTTACCCAATGGTCGGGGAGTCCAGAACCAGGGGTCACAGTCTAAGGATAAGGGGTAAGCCATTTAGGACAGAGATGAGGAGGAATTTCTTCACCCAGAGAGTGGTGACCCTGTGGAATTCTCTACCACAGAAGGCAGTTGAGGCCAATTCATTAAATATATTCAAGAAGGAGTTGGATATATTTCTTAAGGCTAAAGGGATCAAGGGATATGGAGAGAAGGCAGGGACAGGGTACTGAATTTGGATGATCAGTCATGATCTCATTGAATGGCGGAGCAGGCTCGAGGGGCCGAATGGCCTACTCCTGCTCCTATCTTCTATGTTTCTATGTTACCCCTTATCTTTAGACTGTGACCCCTGGTTCTGGACTCCCCCGCCATCGGGAACATCCTTCCTGCATCTAGTCTGTCTAATCCTGTTAGAATTTTATAAGTTTCAATGAGATGGTGCCCCTATGTTCAAATAGTCTGCTGACACTCTTGGATAGGCATATACATGATGGTCACTGTGGAACTGTCCTCCAGCAAGGTATGACACCTTAGTGAGAGGAGGGCAGAAACTTTGAAAAAAGATAGGTAGGGGAAAAAAATACTACATTCCTGCACTCCATGATACTCAGATGTACCATGCTGCCCATGATTCAGAATTGTTTAAATAATGAAGGAATTGCTAAGATTGATATGGAGAAGCATTTTGTGTAAATCCAGGAAAGTAGTAAACATGGGAATAAGTGACAGCGCTGCAGTGTGACAGACCACTATGCCATAGAGCAGCAGGGAATGGGTTCATACCCGCGAATACCTTCACTCTGATTACATAAACCGTGGCAAGATTGGCATAGCACTGACAGAAAATATATCGACTTAATAGAGGCAGTTCCCCCCCAATCCAAAATAAATACACACAAAAAAGCCACAAGCTAAACTTCACTTTAGAAATAACAATTGTAGACTTGCCGAATAGATTTGTGTTGTAAAATGTGAAGGGTTCACCAAGGAATTGGACTGATTCCTGGATGAACAAGGAACAGTGGGAGAAGGTCAGACCAATTCTTGAAACAGGATCTTGATGAATTGGAATCTCATTGCTTCATTCTTGTATTCTAAAAGCCTGTAAATTACTGTGCAGTATTATTGTATGGCTGCTTCACACATTCATGTCAAATTCCTCAGACTATTATTTTAAGAGAAGCATAACCTGTTTATTTTAAATGGACTAATGTCTCGGTTAAAATAGATAATAAAAGAATTTGCTATGAATGCATTAGATGCATAACATCGGCCTGTAATTTCCGACAGGAGGCTTCCTGCGAGCAGATGCCTCCTATCGGAAAAAAATCTACGCACTTACCTGAGGGCTCCCGAGGTCCGGACACTTCCGCTCCTGGGCCTCTCCACAGTCGAAATGCGCAGGGCCCACGTATCCCAGGGGCGCAGGCAGTTCGCAAGTGTCCCCGGGATCACGTGGGCCAGGCCAGCCAATAGGAGAAGGGAATCTCCCTTGATACTTTTGACAGACCCGTCAAAAGTATGAATGGAGATCACCACAAAAGCACAGTAAAACATTAAATAAATGTTTAAAAAAGCCATCACATTTTAAAAATGAGTTAAAATTACATTAAATCAAATATTTTAAACAAAAATTTAATTTTTTGAAAATACGGGTTGTTTTCCGAGTGGCAGGCAGTGACTAGTGGGGTACCGCAAGGATCGGTCCTAGGACCCCAGCTGTTCACAATATATATTAATGATCTGGACGAGGGAATTGGATGTAATATCTCCAAATTTGCAGATGACACAAAGCTGGGTGGGAGGGTATGCTGTGAGGAGGATGTCATGAAACTCCAGTACGATTTGGACAGGTTGGGTGATTGGGCAGAAACATGGCAAATGCACTATAATGTGGATAAATGTGAGGTTATCCACTTTGGTGGCAAAAACAGGAAGGCAGATTATTATTTGAATGGCAATACATTGGGAGAAGGGGAAGTGCAAAGAGACCTGGGTGTTCTTGTGCACCAGTCGCTGAAGGTAAGCATGCAGGTGCAGCAGGCAGTTAAGAAGGCAAATGGTATGTTGGCCTTCGTAGCGAGAGGGTTCGAGTACAGGAACAAGGATGTCTTGCTACAGTTGTACAGGGCCTTGGTGAGACCGCACCTTGAGTATTGTGTGCAGTTTTGGTCACCTTACCTGAGGAAGGATGTTCTTGCCATGGAGGGAGTGCAGCGAAGATTCACCAGGCTGATACCTGGGATGGCAGGAATGACGTACGAGGAGAGATTGGGTCGATTGGGCTTATACTCACTGGAGTTTAGAAGATTGAGAGGGGATCTCATCGAAACCTATAAAATGCTGTCAGGTCTGGACAGACTAGATGCAGAAAGGATGTTTCTGATGGCCGGGGAGTCCAGAACCAGGGGTCATAGTCTAAGGATAAGGGCTAAGCCATTTAGGACTGAAATGAGGAGGAATTTCTTCACCCAGAGAGTGGTGAACCTGTGGAATTCTCTGCCACAGAGAGCGGTGGAGGCCAGTTCATTAAATATATTCAAGAAAGAGTTGGATATATTTCTTGAGGCTAAAGGGATCAAGGGATATGGGGAGAAGGCAGGGACAGGGTACTGAATTTGGATGATCAGCCATGATCTCATTGAATGGCGGAGCAGGCTCGAGGGGCCGAATGGCCTACTCCTGCTCCTATCTTCTATGTTTCTATGTCTATGTCTATGTAATATATCTAAATTCTGACAATGTTGTGTAAGATGTTTATACTTAAACGCAAGAAGTTCATAATACAGGAAAAGAGCTTCTTAAGAATTCTATAAATCCACACTTTTTCCTTCCTAATTAGAAAGAACATCAACAATTCCTTCAGTTCCCTCCCCTCACTTTTTAAAACTTGGCCACTAGAGGGAGCATTTGTTCAGCTATCAGTCAAAACCCCAATATTGGAAGTCTTATCAATCTGGACCTTTGCCTTTTAATCCTCTGCAGCCATCAACACAGTTTAGGAGAAACGGTGTGTAGGTCACAGCTGTTGGCTAATGCCCTGTCTTACTGTCCTGAAAGTTGTTAGTAAACAAATACTGGAAGAGTATTTGCCCTGTAGAGTACTATCCACAGAGTCTGTGTTCAGCACATTTGAAAAGTAGCACCAGAGGGTTTATACTTTGGCTCCATTTAGTGATTAAGATAACACAGCAGACTCCCTAACAAACTATTTTGAAAAATCTACCAAATGCTTGTTTTGTCACAAGGGGACTGTGAAGGAGAAATGTTATGTAGACACCCTGTCAAAGCTAATGGCGTATCTGATATATTATTTACTTTGCAGGATAAACCTACTTCATAAATAAACATAGCTATCTTTCACAGGCTAATGCAGTTTAATGAAACGTTCATATTTCTAGACAGTGCTGCAGCAGCTGCAAATTCCTATTGGAAATGTAATTTTACCAGACGTTCTTGATAAACAATACACTGATGTCCTGCTGTTGGGTCCTCGTTTTTCCTTGCAATTTAGTTTGGGATTATGAAAGCCAGGCTCATTTTTACCCTGCAAATTAATTCAACAGGCAGGTGGCTTTTGTAGTGCTCTGTGACTACAGTGAAGTCATCAAAAATGCCCTGATCCAGGAGGCTTTGATAGACGTGCCTGCTACTTTAACTGGCAGCAATGATTTACATATCGATCACCTTTAATCTTTTAAATCCAGATTTGCTTGCAACTGGAGTGAAGGAAAAGATTTAGAAACAAGTTGTAATGTTTAAGCGATTTAGACAGAGATTTCAAGCGTGGCTGTTTGAATGCCTTGGGTGCTTGTATTACTGTAAATAGTAAATGAACTGGGAGGCCCCAGATAATGAAGAGACCAGTTGCAGATCTATTTCTAATGTATCAGTGATGCATGTTATCCGAAACACAGTGAATGTGAAAGTACTTAATAGTAAATGAGTTTTTCTGTGGGGCAATTGTTAAAAGATTATCCCTTACTTCATTACCTGAAGGAGTTCAGTTTGTGTTGATGATCAGGCCGGTGATTATGAGATTGTAAAAAGCCAATTTTCTCGAATAATTAAGGTCAACTCAGCATAGAAAGAGTCAGCAGCTGCATTATGAACTTGCAGCTCTCGAACCAGAATTTCAGAATTGAATGTTCCTTTCTTCTCATTCTTGCTCCAGCCGCACTCCCATTTCAGGTGGGAGGGTGTTGGAAGAGTGTATGTGCATTCTCCCCATGCCTAACCATTATCAATGTTGTTCCATCTCCATTTTTGGCTGTTCACAGACATTTTGTGCAGAGTGAAATGGATAAGATACTTCAGGGAGATGCTCAAAAATGCTCACACTTGGCCTTCCTCCAGGCCTTTAGTTTGTTCGTGAGACTATCATTCGACATTGCTCAGGAAAGGGGAATGTGCCGTCTCTCTCATCTGCCATGGTAGATTTCAAAGTAGACCTGGAAAGCAACATACTATAAATTTGACAAAGAACAAGCCATTCCTAGAAACATAATTAGACTAGACTAACAGGGAGAATTTCCATTAAGAATCTCCCACTCATTTGCTGTAACTTCAGCAGAAGAGTTGTCGATACCTCAGAATAATGGTGTAAACGGTGTTTGCGTCATTTTCCCGGTTTCCCGCAATTATTTCGTTGAAGTTACAGTGGAAGATTCCCCATGGAAATTCACCCCCTAAATGTTTTACCTAATGCCAATGGGATCTTGAAACCGGATGTAACCATCAGGCTTTCTCCCAATACATTTAACTACTGTCCACAGCAAAGGTAGTTTTTAGAGGCAGAACGAGACTCCCACGATCTAAAACCTGCAACGTTATCGTACCGTGAATTGGATACAATGCACCAGAGACCATGTGGGATGACCACCATATTCCCCTGTCTATTCCAAAAGCCAGTAAGTACCACAGCCAGACCATTGCATTCGGGCTAAAATTACTAGTCAGATTTATTTTACAGAATAATTGCACAGATGCAGTAAAACACAGCAAGTTACTGATAGTATAGTTACTTAGAAAACAAAGGTAAAATTAGTTTGCAAATGTAATATCTTCTTTATAGCATATTTATTACACGGCCTGATAATGTGTAAGACATTTGAAGGAAGCAATCGCCAGTAGACTTCCTAATGTGATATTTGCATGTCAATATTCCTACCTGATAGAGTCCACCTGTCAAGATAGATTCAATTGAAATAAACTAAAAGTATGAAGATAAGTCTGCACTAAAACACAGCCCAAAGGCCTCTAAACAAAGACTTGTCAATCTGTCGAATTCAAAGACATAATGTTGCATTTTTTGTACATATAATCACTTAAACAGTAGGAGTTCCTATCTCATCTAGAGCTTGTATATCTATTAATGCTTTGATCAAGTGTAATTAGATTAGCACCTAGGCCAAATATTGTGTCCTTGCTCATCTGTAGATCAAGGAATCTGTTGTATTCTTGTAAACAGCTAGGCTCCAATTTGTAAGGAAAGGCAGCTTTCACTGTAACTATAGTTATTTCCTTGTGCTGTACAAGTATTATAAATAGTGCAAAGCTGGTCTTAAGTACAGTATTCTTTGAAAGTAAGATGTAGATTTCTTTGTAAAATGTAATGTTGAAAGCACTGCAGTTACTAGGCCATGTATGTTTTTCTATTTTCTCCTCTACCCCTTTCTCAGGTGAGAGGACACTTGAGTGACTTGCCAAGCAGAGTGCGCCAGTGACCTGGGTGATTTAAAATTTTATTTTTCCCTCTTCCACATCTTGCCTTTTCCCATGGGAAACCAGTGGTTTCTTCGGCACCTCCGCGCAGAAACAGAGCTGAGATCAGCAGCTCAACGCGTATAGGGCAAAAAGAACTCGCAAACGCAAACCCTCGCGTGACACTCGGGTGACTTTCCTTCCCTCCCCCTCCCCTGGTTGCCTGGCACTGTACACCAACTATGGCAGGCCTGTTCCCAGACAGCTTGCAGTGTCACTCTGAATTGGCTTCTGAGACATGTATAAAAGCTGCTCATTTTCTCTCTTCCTCTGAAGAGAGCAGCCAAGACTCAACTTTATGCCTTTACACAATAACAGAACTGTGATTGTGATTCAGGTGTGGAATTGCAGACCCAGACGAGGCCTCATTATAAGTGATTCTGTGTCCTACTTTTTAACTTAATGTTTGGTGGTTGCAGGTTTCAAGTTGCATCCTCCCATTGAAAACCTCAATACCAAATGAGTGATTGGAAAAACTACCCTCTGATCCCTATAAATTCCTGCGATATTCATTTTTTAATAAAAAATAAATGTTATTGTCCTTTCCATACAACATTAAAATAACAGTGAGGGAATGCAGTCTTCCCCTTTTAGCTCACTCCAACAGGGATAATGTCGTGAGCTTTCATTAACCCCCAACAGCGAGAATGCCACGAGCTTTCATGAACCCCCCCATTTCTCCCCCACAACCAGTAGCAGAAAGCAAATGGCCAAAAAGTGATTAATGATGACAAGACAAAAGAAAGGTTTAAAATAAAGTATTGCTTTGCTCTCTCCAGGAGGGACTGCTCTCCTCTCCAAAGCCCTAGGTAAAATTTGCCTTTTCTTTTTGTTTTATTTTTCTCCCCTTGCGTTGACTATCCCGCTGCACGCATAACTGCCATAAACTTTCTGAACCCTGAGGGTTTACCCACTCCTCCTTCAAACTTGATCAAAGTATCTTCAGCTCGTTGCACTAAAAATCAATCATTCCAAATTAATAGCTTGTAATTATTGTCACACAGCGAAATATCATACATTTATTTTTTTGGTACATCCTTCCATGTCATTTGTCCTGTTGGTTTTTCTTTCAAAAAACAACCTTTTAGTCAACACAGCTGAAGAGCAGTTTTGAAGTGTTGACTTGAAGGTCGAAAAAATAATCCTGGACCCCCTTTTAACTTTACCAACAAAGAGGAAAGAGAAACCAAAACTTGGAGTGGGAGCTGAATTCTTGTTTAGGGAAAGCTGTGCATCAGAAAGGGATAAATGTTGGATTAGTGTAGACTTTAGCTAACTGCTGTCTGCTCTGTTATGTAATCAGTTTATTTTCTCACCTCTTCCCCCATTTGTTTTTTTTCAAATACATCCCCCCCCCCTCCCCCATCATTGGGAGTTGTGCAGTTAAGAAATTCTAAATGGGCTCTCTATCATGTAGTGCAGTTTTATGTATGACAGTAATGTGTTATATTCACTCCAGACTAATGGATAATAAACAGATAATTGGTTTCTATTTACTCTGACAGAATGCAAGGTGTGGCGAAATCCGCTAAATTTATTTAGAGGTGCAGAATACAATCGGTGAGTAATTCTGTATGCAGTGTTTAGTACCACAAGAGTGTATGGAAGCTTCTCATTTTATTGTATAATTATTAACTTTAAACTGCATAAATAACTTGGTAACATGTGACGTGAGCTATAATCCTCATACGTTTTCCTGAGTTGCTTGGTTTTCGCCCAGCATAATTAATACAGCAAAGAAGTCTGTTTGCTATATGTGTACCAATAAAACTGTTCCAGGAGTGTGATACTGGTCAAAGCGCTGATTTGACAACTGCTTCTTTGGGCCACAGAAAGAATTGTGTGATTAAGCATTTGACTTGTCTCCTGCATGGATTATTTTCTGTTGGTACGGCATTATAGAATATGAGGTTTTTATTCTTCAAGAGAAGGGAGAATAATTGAGCTTTCATTTACACTTTCTGTGGTTAATTTGCAATTTTGTTTCCGGAAGCAACAGAATTTCTAATAATCACCTTTTTACATTATTGATTGGTGCAGTTTCTGTTCTTTCGACCTGGAAATTGAAGCACAGTTGTGAGGATTGTCCGTATTCAGCGAATCCTGGCTGTAGCATATATAGTTTGTTCTGTTCATTGCTCTCTTTTACTCTGTTTTATTCTTTTGAAGGTATACGTGGGTAACGGGGAGAGAACCTCTGACATATTATGACATGAATCTTTCTGCACAAGATCATCAGACCTTCTTCACGTGTGAGACTGACCACTTACGGCCTGCAGACGCGAGTAAGAAGGACTGTAAGATCTAGAATTCAGACCTTTGTGAATATTGCTCTCTTTATTTACTGTTAGTCTGTCTGACTTGTAATTCAAAGATCACGATCATTTTCTACAACCCCTCATAACTTTATGTGGTTTCTTTTTAGGCATTGCAAATTAATCTTACTTTTCCCCCCATTTAAGCTTCAGTAGGTACTACACCCTCCAACTTTAAAAGTAGGAGCGTCTCTGTGCTTTTAAAAATAATTTGCATTTGTTTTCTCCCTGTTTTTTTTTCCAATATTGTTTCCTTTCATCCACTAGAGATACTGACTTGTGTTGGGTTATAGTTCCACAGGCTCTGAGCTCCCTCTGGGACCTTGCCCAAGTTCATTCTTGATATGCGAGTAGTGTCAACCGGCTGTTCAACTGTGGGGGATCGCAACCAAGCCCGTTTCTGTCCTCTCCTGATGTCTGTGCATCCGCACTTTCCTGCAGGAGACTGGATCTTGATCTTGAGTGGAAAGCCTTGACAAATCGGTTCTTGCCCTTTCCTTGTTGGGAGAGGTTTAGGCCAGTTGTTGCCCCAATGCACTGCAGGTGAGAACTGTTACTCAGCGTAGACCTGGGAGCAAACCTGCCATGTTACTATTCTGTATGGCTCAGTGCCATACTAGTCCGTGCATCTACCAGGTTGCCATTGGGGAAGCTCCTTTTCAATATTAATCAAATTCATAGCGACAATTAACACTGCAAAAGTGAAACAAAAGTTTTTCTTCTTTCAACAAAGGAGTTAGAATTCCTCTTTCTTTCTACCGTTTGTTTTGAGTAGTTAACTTTATAATTGGTCAGTATATCAGGAGGTTAATTTTTGTACAAGAGAATTTAGGTGCACAATGATACTGGACAATGAAACTAATTTAAGGTAGAATGTTGGGTGATACTGTGTTCTGATATCACAGAGTCAGTCGTCTAAAGTTATACTGTCCCCGAGACCTTGGAAATCAATTAGAATTGTACTGTAGTATGTGCAAGTAAATCATTCTCTGAATGTCTTTTAATTCTCTTCTTAAAACTACAACAAAATCTTTCTCCTCTTTATCTGTGACTGATAGTGATCTTGCTTTGCTATGTGATGTTTCTGAACAAATATTGTATTTATTGAAACGCCGATCCATCTTGTGTGCATTCTGATAATTAGATTATAAATTCATAAGTATCAGTAGTTATATATCTGTTTTTTACATTACATAGGATTACACAGGATATACGGCACAGGAACAGGCCATTCGGCCCAACCAGTCCATGTTGGTGTTTATGCTCCACTCGAACCTCCTCCCGTCTTTCCTCATCTAAATCTTTCAGCGTAACCCTCTATTCCCTTCTCCCTCATATTTTTGTCCAGCCTCCCCTTAAATGCATCTATACTATTCGCTTCAACCACTCCCTGTGGTAGCGAGTTCCACATTCTCACCACTCTCTGGGTAAAGAAGTTTCTTCTGAATTCTGTTAACTGACTAGATGTTATAAATTCTGAACTTTTCCCTATCTTACCCGAGCTGCTTGTAATCATGGGAGATAATAATTCCTGTTAAGTGAATACTCCCCTCCCAGATTTTAAAAAGGAATATTTCATACAGCAAAGTAAAAAAGGATTTGAGGTTTAATAAAGCAGAAAAATACTACAACTCGCCATCAACTTTTGGAAATCAGATTATTAATTCCATATACACAAGTATAACTGGTGTTAGTAGAATGTAACCTCCTTCTAACCCTGACATCTGGATGTGAAGCAATTTATGGTTTTTTTTTAATACTACTTGTACCTAAATTAAACTACTTGTAAAAAGTTAAAGAGGCTCAGAGGTATGAAAATGGGAAAACATGCCAGATGGTAAGTAACCTACACATTGAAACTACAGGGATGGATTCTATTGAGCTGTATCCCTACACTAAAGCTGCTGATTTATTCAGCAGTATGCAGCATCAGTCTGCATTGCTAAATAAATATTTATGAGTTCTTTATATGTTTCTGGCATTTGTTAGTGGCAGTACACTGGAATTCTTTTTGTGAGGAACTTTTTTATTAATTCATTCCCAGGAAAGGGGTGTCACTGGCATGGCCAGCATTTATTGCCCATCCTGAGTTGTCCCTGAGAGGTTGGTGGTGGGCTTTCTTCTTGAACCTCTACTGACTGTGGGGAGAAGGTGCTCCCACAATGCTGTTAGTTGGGGAGTTCCGGGATTTTGACCCAGCGACGATAAAGGAACGGTGTGATATACGTCCAAGTCAAGATGGTGTGTAACTTGAAGGTGATGGTGTTTCCGTGCACTTGCTACCAATGTTCCCTGTAATTTTTTTTTTCCTTGTGCGGGCCCTTTAACTGGCTGCGCGGCCCATTCAAATGTTGGCACATGCGCTGTTTCTTCAGTGTAAAAGCCGGTGAATGGCCTGCGCGGGACCTCCAGACCGCTGCACGGCCACACAGCTTAGCGGGAACATTGCCGGCTACCCTTGTCCATTTAGGTGGTGAAGGTTGCGGGTTTGGGAGGTGCTGCTGAAGAAGCCTTGGCGAATTGCAACAGTGCATCCTATAGATAATAAACAGTGTGGGAAGGGTACGTCGGTGCTGGATATTTAGGCTAGCGAATAAGGTGCCGATCAAGTGGACTGCTTTGTCCTGGATGGTGTCGAGCTTCTTGAGTGTTGTTGCAGCTGCACCCATCTAAGTAAATGGAGAGTATTCCATCACACTCCTTAGCTATACCTTGTAGGTGGTGGAGAGGCTGTGGGGAGTCAGGAGGTGAGTCACTTAGCACAGAATACCAACCTCTACCTGCTCTAATAACGACGGCAATTGTGCAGCTAGTGCAGTTGAGTTTCTGGTCAGGATGTTGATGGTGGAGGTCTCAGTGATGGTAATGCCATTGAATGTCATGGGGAGGTTGTAAGACTCTCTCTTGTTGGAGATGGTTATTGCTTGGCACTTATGTGGCATAAATGTTGCTTGCCACTTATCAGCCCAAGCCTGGATGTTGTCCAAGTCTTTCCATATTCAGGCATGGACTGCTTCATTATCTGAGGAATTGTGAATGGAGCTGAAAACTGTGCAACCATCAGTGAACAGTACTGACCTTATGATGGAGGGAAGGTCATTGATGAAGCTGCTGAAGATAGTTGTGCCTAGGACACTGCCCTGAGGAACTCCTGCAGAGATGTCCTGGGGCTGAGATGATTGGCCTCTAACAGCCACAATCATCTTCCTTTGTGCCAGGTATGACGCCAGCCACTGGAGAGTTTTCCCCCAATCCCTCTTGACTTTAGTTTGACTAGGGCTCCTTGGAGCAACACTTGGTCGAATTGCCCTAATGTCAAAATGCAGTCACTCTCTCCTCACCTCTAGAGTTCAGTTCTTGTGTTCATGTCTGGACCAAATCTGTAATGAGGTCTGGAACCAAATGGTTCTGGTGGAACTTAAATGAGCATTGGTGAGCTGGTTATTCTTGAGTAAGTGCACTGTTGATGACTCCTTCCATCACTTTGACAATTGGGAAGTAGGCTGATAGGGTGGTAATTGGCTGGGTTGGTCTTTGTTCTGCTTTTTTAGGACAGCACATATCTACTGTAAATGGGCTAAAATATATGTGGAAACCATTTTTGTCCAATGGGATCAGGTTCATAAAACCTCTTGAAAGTGACCAGGCTCAGCTTCCAGATTGCTATCCTACAAGGCAGTGTCTTCATGAAGATGCAGCCTAGCTCTACAGGTTTATCTCATCACTGGGTGGCTGGATTCAGTGAAATGCTATAACCAGGGCAGGGAAGCTAATCTTGAGGTTAACATGAGTTTATTTTTCGTGAGAGATTGTTATTTTAGAGTTTTGTTGCTGTCTGCATTATCACTTATTTTTTCATTCAGAGGAATGCTACCAAAGCCAAGCCTTTACCAGTTTTCACACAATGAAAATGGGTCACTGCCACATTGGATGAATCTCAGTTGGAATTTGTTTGTAGATTAGTGCCAGAGAAAGGGTAGGTGAGCTTTCAAATCCCAGTGACTTGTTCCATCTAGGGCATTAATCTTACTTAAAAACAAATGCTCTTATTTTGTTTGAACAGTAATGCAGAAAGCTTGGAGAGAAAGGAACCCGCAAGCAAGAATTTCAGCAGCACATGAAGCCTTAGAATTAAATGAGTGAGTGACTTTTTTGCATTGTGCGTTCAAGTCCCTTTTTACATAAAGGTTTTCTTCAACCATTCCAGTGATTTGGTGTGTACTCTTAACATGTCCTTTTTACCTGCTATTTCTGTACACAGCCTTTTTGTAGCAATATATTTTACACGTACCGTAAGGATGGACACTCATTTTAATGCTGATGTAGTATGATCAACTTTTGTACCGTTTTCTAGTTTCCACTGTGCTCTGACCAGACCACTGTCCGCTTTTCATCCAGGGTATTTTACCATTGGCGTCCACTGCTACAGCCGCTGCAAGCAAAAAGAAGGTCCCAAAATGGAATAAACTTCACAATGTATGTTCTTAAAAAGTTACCTGGGAGTGATTTCAGGGCTGTGATCTTAGTTCAAAAGTAGGATGCTGGTTACAAACTGCTCGAGCTGTGCTCATGTGATTTGTGACTTTATCTGAACTACTCAAAGAAATGACTGCCTCTTAATCACTCCTGGGTGTCCTTATTCTCCATTTCACTTTATTTGCCTTGGCATCACACCAGCTGGTCTGAGAGTTGTACAATCTGGCACTCACGTTTAATTCACTCACTCAGACCCTGTTCCGCAGAAGACTTCTGACATCATTGCAGTAACAGAAAGGTTTCAGTGTTTGGCTTCTTAGCTGCTCATCAACATGTATATATTAAAAGCTAACAGCAAGCTACAGCTTGTTTGGCATGACATCAACATGTCCCTGTGTGTACATTTAACAGGAGTTAATATTTTTATGACCCCTGTTTGATTAATTGTTTCAATAATCGCTAAAAAAAATTCATTGACCAAAGCAGTTGGCAGTTGACACAGCCCTACTGTTGAATATTATTCCACTTTGTATTTCAAGATGAAATCTCTTAACACTGCTGGTATCCTGTAATCTGTTTTATTCCAGGGTCAAACATTCCGCTGGTAGCTATCAACAGGCTCAGTAGATCATTTTCCCCATTAAAATGACCAAGTTGCCATTCTTCGAGTGTGAGTCTGGACAGTGAAGCCTAGATTTTCCAATTGGAGTTAAAGTAACATCAAATGGAAAATCTAGCCCTGAGTCGGCCTGAGTCTCGGCAGCCTGATGTTCGCACATTTTCTAGCAGTGGTGCTACCTACCAGGCATTTAGGAAACTTAGACTGAATATTTTTAGCTTCAATAGAACTTACTCCTTTCTGATCTCTTCGACCTGTGACTTGGTAAACAGGGCTAGTTGTCAGTGTACACGGGTCCTTGAATAGTAACTCAAAAGAATGATCCTCGATCCTGAATATTTTTTGTCTTTTTCATATTTTGCAGGAAACAAAATGAGCCAGATGGTACTATATATCTTCCTCGTTGCCATCTTCATTACCCTTTATCTAAGTCACAGTGTCTCTGTCACACTCAGCGTATTTGTCTTCTAAGAGTGTTACAAATATTCTTAATAAATTAAATGATAGAAGATATTGTAAAGAGTGGCAGTGAGTAATTAGGCAGTATGGTGCAGTGTTAGGGGTATTGTAGCCTAGTGGTTATGGTACAGGACTAACAACTCATGAGTTCAAATCCCACCATGGCAAGTTGTGAAGTGAATTCAATAAAATCTGATGATTTGTAGGCTGGCACCTGAAACATTAACTCTGTTTCTCTCTCCACCGATGCTGCCTGGCCTGCTGAGTTTTTCCAGCGTTTTCTGTTGTTATTTTGGATTTCCAGCATCCGCAGTATTTTGCTATTGTATTAGTGCATGTCTAATGCCAGTCTTGTGGAATACAGGGAGAGCAGTTTTAAAGTGAACCTGTATGGGAAAGATTTCCTCTGTGAGCAGGCTGTAGTGAAATTATAAACCTATTTATAAAGAATTACAGTATGTTCATGATTTTGCCAGAACTGTAACTAGATTTAAAAACTATTGATGGATATTATATCATGACTTTATCAGCATGTAGCTACATGCAAAGATAGGTCAAATTGATTGGTTCAGATATCAATCTGGGTAAAATTGATTGGTTCAGATATCAATCTGGGTAAAATTGATTGGTTCAGATATCAATCTGGGTAAAATTGATTGGTTCAGATATCAATCTGGGTAAAATTGATTGGTTCAGATATCAAACTGGATTCAGATTCTGAAACCTGTGTTTTTATTGCAGTAGACAGCTTTACGTATTGGCAGTCACAAATCCAATAAATCTGAATGGATTCCTTTCAGGGTCCCAACTAACGTCAGGTCACCACACTGAGGAAGAGCTTTCAAGTGGTCTTTCATCAAATCAATAAATGAACTTTCAGACATTTGCAGTCTTTCGAAATCTCAGGCCTAAAAGAGAAGCTTGTTAAATGGTGTGGGTATCTTAATTTTTTTCCTTCTCCTTTCACAAAGCCGCTGACCCTTGCTTGGACTACAGTTCCATGAATGCTGGTATAGCTCTCAGTAATTTGGATAGGTAGCCATTTTTATGTGGGTACATAGATAGTGAACGTTGGCAAGTTATGCTAACATGAGGGGCATTTCAGCCGCGTGTGATCCTGCCAGTACCTGATTGTCACGTGGAGTTTTTGTATTTTCCAACAGTGGGACTGGATAGTCATTGGGAATAGGAATCCTACCTGTTTTTATTTCCTCCCCCTCTGCATCCGGGGGGTGCACTGAGGCTATTTCTAGTTTGCCAACGACTCCATTTCGATATCGGCTAACTCGGCATAGTCTGAGAATCAAACATAAGAACATAAGAAATAGGAGCAGGAGTAGGCCAATCGGCCCCTCGAGCCTGCTCCGCCATTCAATAAGATCATGGCTGATCTGATCCTAACCTCAAATCTACTTTCACAGAACCATCTCCTGAATCTAACAGAATTAGACACACGAAATAGGAGCAGGATCAGGCTACACCTGATGGATTTTGGTCCACCTGCATTTAAGAACAAATTTAAGGACTGATACAGTTGGTGAGGCCATTATGTCATTATGGCACCAATTTGCATCATTTCTGCGTTTCTTACTTACAACCCTGAATAAATTATATCACCATCTTTTCACTAGGATGATTACAGTCTTTTAGATAGCACACCACTGAACCATCACTGGGTTATCTGCTGTGGTGTTCAGTGCATGTGGGAAGTGGAGCACACTATTTAGATGCAGAGAAGTGGGCATGCAGTTGTTAACCGAGGCCCAGGATGTCTACATTATTAGTTTAAGAAAAGAAAATCTACCTGTTGATGTTATTTTATAACTTGCGATAGCTTCAAGTGAAGCCAGGTGTCATCAGGTATGACTCTTTTTGCAGGTGTGCCACTGCCTACATTCTTTTGGCCGAAGAGGAGGCCACTACCATTGTGGAAGCAGAAAGACTTTTTAAACAGGCACTAAAAGCAGGGGAGGTTTGTTATAGACGGAGTCAACAACTGCAGCACCACGGAGCCCAGTACGAAGCACAGCACAGTAAGTAGCCCGCAGCGCCCATTTTTATGACCAGCAATCTTATTTCTATTTTACTTCACTTGTGTTTTCTTTCTTCATTTCTTGAAGGCGCTGGATAGAGGTTGCAGAATATCACTGTGTTGGTGGGGGGAGGGGTGGTGGGCGGGGAGAGAAAATAGGAAATAAAAGTCATGCCTCAGTGGCTACACGGGGAGTATTGTTGGTGATCGTGGAGCAGACTGTTTGCCCATTCCCTTGGCAGCAGAGGTGTGAGGGCCAGGAGGATGCGGGCAGTGTGCAAAGAAAAATTGCGTAAAAAGTTTTATTTAAAAATACTTTCCCAGTCGCACTGCTTGCCACTTGTGCTCAGAGGTTTGCAGGTGTATTACTTACTGCTCTTACAGCTGCTGTACAGAGTTGAAGAGGGAAGAGTGGCTATTTTTCTGTATACAAGTCAAAGAAAATATTAAAAAGATACTTTACTCCCTTTGGGTGAATGGAGGTCCTTAAAAATATGAATTTGGAGAGACTGGCATTTTCTAATTTGAGGAGAGTGGGACTCCACCATTAAATCTGGGAAGGGATGAGGAAGTCCCTTGAAATAAAGGCCTGGCATGTGGAGATCCTTCACTGAAAAGAAGAAACTTCCTTATATACATTGGATCAGAATCCAGCTGCCCCTCTTGGGATCAGAGAATGTAGGGGACTATGATGGGGGACACTGAATCTTTTAAGGGATAGAGTGGAGCACCATTTATGTTCCTGTTTATTGGGTTATTTTAAAGGATTGGGGGGTGGGGGGGAGCGTGGCTGGGTATAGTTGGAATTTTATTGGGGCATGTTTTGAGACATTGTTATTCTACATATTGGGCTGGACTAGGCTTATACTATTGAATGTTTCTTCACGTAAAGTGCTTTAGTCTATAGGGTTGAGGCTGAACAAATGTAAGAATTTTTTCATTAAAAAAACAATGCTTTAATACATTGACTCTCAGAGCTAAATCCCCCTATTAATTCTGCAGCTGACTGGTGTAACCAACAGTATCTTGGCCTGAGATAGCTGTGTTCATTTCATCTTCATTTAGGAGATTTTCAAGGAAGCTATTGGTCATTCCTTCAGAAAGGTGAGAAACAGATGACATAATGTGAAATATTAAAGCACCCGCTGTGCTTGTAATAGCCCATTTAAAACTAAATAAATAAAGCTACCCAATTAAATAATCTTTGTGTTCATTTAAGACCATTGGGGTATTCTAAATTGAATCTGCAGGGAGACGGCAGTAAATATTTTATCATCACTCACAAGTCAGAGTATAACTCGCTTGTGGAAATAATGTCCTACTTCATTTCCCTTCATAGCATGTCATGTATTTATTTTACCCTTTTTAAATATGTATTTGCACAACAGCTCATGAGAACATATTTTCTAGACGTCATTACACTAGCAAGTTCCCAATCCTATCATATTAAGTTCTGTAGTACTAAGGAGGGAAAACTAGTGGGTAAGCAGCCCCTGTCTCTTCTTGCCTTGCTGAAAGCAACCAAATTCAAAGCAACATGTGCAGGAGTCTGGGGAGTAGGCTGTCTGCAGCTGCTTTTGTCAGATAATGGTTTGTAACATAGAACGACCTGAAACGAGAAGAAAAAAAACCAAAGTGAGTAAAAACCAATCCCAAACAAAGAAATAGTGACAGAGAGTAGGATGGAGAGTTCTGCGGCATTGACAGATGTCTCTGGCCATAATCTCTTTATTATTACATTAAAATGCACTTCAGCTTTCTCATTTATATTCCAAGAAAAAGTGGTCCCGATTGCTGTGAGCGGTAATGCTGTTGTACCAGGTACATAATGTGATCATGCCCACTCATTTATTTATTTTGGTTTCCACTTCTAACTCTTTCTAATCCCGATAAGTTATCAAATGGGTAAATTGTTGAATAATTAGGTGAGGGAGATTGTCAAATGGAGACTTTGTAAAGCCCTGCCTTTCTGTAGTGCCAGACTGGTTATTGAACACATGGCTGTTAATGCCGATCAAGGGATAAGGGGCAAGTGAGCCATATATCCACGTGAGTACGGAATGCATCCTTTGCCCCTTCTAGACAAGACACATTTTGTATTCACGGTGACATCAGTTCGTGCAAATTTGTAGCAGTTACCAAAAAAAAGGAGAAATTGAAGAAGGCACAGAATCTATGAATCCTCTCAGGGCTATAGTAATCCTCTGATATAATTCCTCAACTCATTTTTTTTAATTTGAACGTAGTTCGAATGAAGCTCTTCAGTAGCTGTCAGTTTATCTAACATTACAACACAATATTTATCCTTTTACAAAGGTACAGAATGTTTTTGTAAATGCGCCATTTTAAAAGAAAACCATACTTTGAAAGTGTAAAATATTTTCCAGGTACCCTAAGGGCTAATTTACAACATTCTTTGACTAAAGTAAAGAAATCGTTGTTATTTTTTAAGATTGAGTTTTGGTGCAGGAAAGTAACTGAAGGATGAAGCGGTTAGATCAGCCATGATCTCATTGAATGGATGAATAGGCCCAAGGGGCTGAATGGCCTACTCCTGTTCCTGGGTTCCTAGGCAAATGGTTGTCGTCACCTCTGAAAACAATACTTGTACATACAGGATGTTCTGTCTTTCAGGGCGGGACACAAACGTGTTAGTTTACATTAAAAGAAGATTGGCAATGTGTTCGAGAAAACTGGGAAGGACAAGAGAAGCAGTAAAAATGATGCGAGATGTGAGTAAAAGTGGACATTGTGAGAACAATGCGACTGTGGCTTATTGCATGTGATAACTCTGTTTAAAAGGGCTGAATGCATGAACTGACTATCAGAAAGGAGGAGCATTCCTAATCAGTCAGCAATCTGAAGACTGTGACCAGTTCCACCAGTCATTTGAGGCTGATGTGATCTCTGGAACATTCCAGGCTGCGTCCAGTAGTAACAACATTCTAACAATATTGTCCATAGCTCATGACTGAGAACATATAGAAGTCAATGTGATATCATTGACATTTGATGCTCTTCTTCTGGGCTATTTATCATGCCCTATTTAAACAGTTGCAAGCCCAAAATAATGGGCATCATACTGATTTCAAATTAAAAATGTTCCTCCAGAATAATGTTCTGAGCATGTTCCGCTTCTCTATACAACAACAAAAGATCGGCAAACAATAAATATCACCATTTTAGCCCCTTGCAAAATATTGTACCTTCAGTAAGCCATTGAACTGTGACCTCAACATTGTGTACAGCTTTAAAGAAGAGCTAAATGAACCATTCACATCTATTGAAGTTAGATTCTGGGACTTCAACAAGCGTGCTGAACAGACTAATCCAATCTGTGCCAGTTATAACATAGATATGTAGATATGCTGCAAGATCATCACAGAATCAAAAATCATACTTACATTCACTGATTTAAAATCTTCGGCTGTACGGTTCAGCCCGTTAGCGCCGGTTGATGAGGCTGGTTTCAGTGAAAAAATGGCGGCCATCTCGCTTCCGCCCACTTCCAGTGCGGAAGGCTGGCGGCCGCCATTTTGGGCAGGTCAGCAGCGCTGCCGTTGCCTGTGTTCACTGCGAATATGGTCATTAGTCAGATTGTGACGTCAATCAGTGATCAACGCTGAATTGATGCACGACCTGCTATTTTGGATGTCGCCGCTTCTTTTGATGCCCTCTCCAAAGCACACACAGCTGAACATATGTACGACGGACCCCACACCTGCGCTTCTTAAACGGACATGCACAACTTTCAGATAAGTTTAGATTTTTGCTTTTGTACTGGTTTCTTTACATTTTATTTGAGTAGTGGCTTGGTGTAAAACATTTTAAAAGTTTTAACCTGTGCAGGGAGTGCTGCTGGACGTTTGCAAGGCTTTGGCTCTTAAAGGAAGACCTCTGAGAACTTGCTCCCAGTCCTGGGGGCTCTAGTTACAATCCCTCTTCAGCTACAGCATGACATGGAGATGGAGCAGAGGCAGCAAATGGGACAAGCTGCTTGAAGAGGGAGGAGGAAAAGGGAGAAGCAGAAGAGGAGGAAGCAGAAGAAGAGAAAGCAGAAAGAAGGAGGCAACCCAGACAGCCCCTTTCTAGCTGGGATATCCAGGATCAAATGATCCACCTGTGGTACTGCTGAACACAACCCCAATTCCCCTTTCAACATTTGTCCCACACCTTGCCTTCCCTCTGTTACTGACCATGATAGCATCCTCTTGCCAAAATACTGAAATTAAAGCCACCACAAAGCAAACTTTCCAATCCAACTTTATCCATATATGCAGCCAATATTACATCAAAAAAATCAACTAATCAATCTTGTGCATTCCCTTAGTGACTGTCTTACATGTGCCTTTGTCTATCCGAGTGCTCTTAAGCAGTGCTACCCCAGTGGCTGCAGTGTGGCTGGTGGAAGGCTTCTGACTTTCAGTAGGGGACACTGCAGATGGCCTTGCAGGACGACCTCGAGAAGCTGGTGGCTGGGAGTGTCAAATTGAGTGACGGTGTTTCTTCTTCACTCTCTTCTCCCTCTTCTTGGTCAAACACTGACTGGATGGATGTCTTGGGTGTCTGAAATGGGGAAGGCACAAGGGTAGATTTGTGGTGAGGTGAGGGGGGTAAAGCAAGAAGTGCATGCTTACACCATGTGCAGCTTGTAAATCAGAAGTTATTGTGGGATGAGGGGGAAGTGGGATGTGAGAAGGAGGATAACGTATGAGGATACCGGCAGCTTGTATACTTTCAGCCCCGCCGCTGGCCCAGGGCTCAGCCATGCCCCTGCCAAGAATGGCCAGCACCGTCTCCTCTAAGCGGGTGAGGTGAAGCTAGGAATATGAGGTGCGACTCGTGTTTGGTAGTGATTGATGGAAGGTGAGTGATGGGGGGGAGTCGTGCATTGAGCAGTGTGTGAGGCTAGTGGAGCAGTTGGTAGGAGATGGCTTTTGAAGATGCATTCACTGACCTTGACCACTCGTCTGAGGTCATGAAACTTGTTTGGGCACTGGGGCCAGGTCCTGCGGGGCAACACAGTGTCACCCCCAGGACCTGGCTCCAGTGCCCAAAGTAAAGCTTTTAAGTAAAGCTAGCCTCGCGTGAACATCGAGATCTTGGGCCCCCTGTTGAGCGCACAGCCTGTCAGCAGCACGTTCAGCGCTGGGCTGTGCTGTAGAGATTAGATTATCTCTGGTCTTTCAGATAATCAGGATCGACTGCAAACCAATGTGGTGGGAATATTGGGGGCGAAATTGGGTGCCTTTGCACCTCCCGTTGGGGGGTGCTAACGGGGCGCAAATGGCTTTGCGACCAGGCGCGGCACTTACATCGACTCCCGCCATATTCAGTGGGAGTTTTGCGGCGGTGCTACAGCATTGAGCCCTGATTTCCTTCGCCCGGAGATTGTGATGTCGCCGCTGAGCACATCGCTCCGGTAGCGCCCTGGACCCGAAATTGACTTCCGCCCCCTGCAGCAGCACCGGTCGAAAACACAGACGGCTGCAGGAGGCGTGCATTGGGCGGGCGGGCGCTTCAGGGGCAATGATTAAAGGCGAGGTGGCTGAGGTAAGTAAAGAAAAGCCTGACCTTTCTTCTTCCAGTTTTTTTTGCGGGTTCCTGCCCGCGATCAATCAGTGCCGGGCTGATCATGCGGGATTGCGGCTGCCTTGGTGGTCCAGGTAGGTACTTTTTCTATTGCAGAGCCTGCAGCGATGGCCCTTCCCTTTAAAGGGAGGGAAGGAGCCTTTGAACGCGGCAGCGCTGCACGAGCGCAGGTATATTGTGCATTGCGGTGCCTGCGCCCGTTTTTCAGCACTATCGAACTTCACCCCCTTCAACGACTAACACAAACGGACAAAAGTACTGATGTGTTGAAAATACATAACCCAAACGGGTCAATTTAGTTTGCAATATCCTTTAATATCTTATTTTAAAAATCCCTAGCTTATTACCTATTTCTCAATGTAACTCTCAATCTGATTGTTTTGGGATGAGGGGATGGACATATGAGGAGAGGTTGAGTAGATTGGGACTCTACTCATTGGAGTTCAGAAGAATGAGAGGCGATCTTATTGAAACATATAAGATTATGAAGGGGTTGGATCGGGTGGATGCAGGGAGGATGTTCCAGATGATGGGTGAAACTAGAGCTAGGGGGCATAGTCTTAGAATAAGGGGCTGCTCTTTCAAAACTGAGATGAGGAGGAACTACTTCACTCAGAGGGTGGTAGGTCCATGGAATATGCTGCCCCAAAAAGCTGTCGAAGCTACATCATTACATAAATTTAAAACAGAAATAGACAGTTTCCTAGTAGAAAAGGGAATTAAGGGTTACGGGGAGCGGGCAGGAATTTGGACATGAGTCTAGGTTCGGATAGGTCATGGCCCTGTGGGTAGCGGAGCGGGCCCAGGGGCCGTGTAGCCTGATCCTGCTCCTGTTTTCGTGTGTCTAATGCTGTTAGATTCAGGAGATAGTCCTGTCATAGTGGATTGGCGGTTAGGATCAGATCAGCCATGATCTTATTGAATGGCGGAGCAGGCTCGAGGGGCCAATTGGCCTACTCCTGCTCCTATTTCTTATGTTCTTATGTTCTTATGTTTTACAGTTGATGAAAGAATTCCCTCTCCTCAGCATGTTCAACATACATGAAAATTTACTGGAGGCACTTTTAGAGCTACAGGCCTATGCTGATGTGCAAGCAGTTTTAGCTAAATACGACGGTGAGTCCTTGTTAAGTGTTAAAATCAGAGGATTTTTACATCCTGGAGGAAAGGTAGGAAATTCATTGGTAGTGTTTTGGTTTAACAACAACAACAACTTGCATTTATACAGCGCTTTTGACGTAGTAAAATGGCCCCAGGTGCAGCACAGCAGTGTTAATGATATTGGCCTAGAAATTCGGTATAGCCGCGTTTGGGGCGCTAGTCCTGCGATGCGCAAAGTTTAGCGCCAGGCGCAATTTAGCGCCACCTAGCACGATATTGGGTTGCAGCGCCCCTAAAGGTGATTGCGGTGCTAAATCAGGCGCTGCACGCTACTCTTAAGGCGGTAACCTGGCGGCGCAACCCAATTTCGCCGCGGCGGGGCGCAGCGAAGGTGCTGTCAATAATCACTTTCCCTGAGACACAGTGGCGCCGGCCAGCTCTTAAAGGGGCAGGTCAATTGGCATCACCAGACACACTCACTGCCTTGTAGGCCTTCAAAGCGGTGGGAGCCTACCTGTGGCGCACCAGCCTAGCAATACATGGAAAGGGTGAGGCAGAGGGCGGAACGCCTCACTGATGGGGCATTGGATGCTTTTGTTGGCGCAGTGGAATCAAGGCCAAGGAAGATGGTCGGAATGTGATTTATGTTTTGGACAGTCCCCCGGGTGTGAGAGGCAGTTATGTGTCGGTGTATTAGTTTTGCTTTCTGTTGCCATAGCTTTCTCATGTTTGAAGGAACCACATTTTGTGTAATGAAACACTTTCTTCATTTACAATGGCCATGCCTGCTATGTACATGCATCTTGCCCTTCATAGGCTTGGGGGTATCAGACCGGTTCCATTCCTGTTTTGGAATGACAGCAAGCATTCCATGAGAGGGGCCTAGAAGCTACTTCTGATCAGCCTCTGATGCGCAGCCTGAGAAGAGCCGCTCGCGTAGAAGTTCAGGCCAGCAGCCATCTTCTCAGCCACCGACAGAGATGTCCTGCACCTTATAAGAACATAAGAACATAAGAAATAGGAGCAGGAGTAGGCCAATCGGCCCCTCGAGCCTGCTCCACCATTCAATAAGATCATGGCTGATCTGATCCTAACCTCAAATCTTCTATCACTCTGCATCCACCCGAACCCATGTGATCTCCCGGGAGAGGCGAAAAACTAGATAAAGACCCAATGGCCAATTTGGGAGAAAAAAATCTGGGAAATTCCTCTCCGACCCATCTAGGCGATCGAAATTCTTCCAGGAGATCACTCTGTCCCTATATTTTCTACAGTACTTACCTTCTGTAAAGGCGATCTCCACCCCAGCCAGGAACAGGAATAAAACCATCTCCTGAAATCTAACAGAATTAGAACACAGTAGGAGCAGAACAAGGCTACACGGCCCCTGGGCCCGCTCCACTACCCACAGGGCCATGACCATTCCGAACCCAGACTCATGTCCAATTTCCTGCCCGCTCCCCGTAACCCTTTATTCCCTTTACTTCTAGGAAACTATCTATTTCTGTTTTAAATTTATTTAATGATGTAGCTTCCACAGCTTTCTGGGGCAGCAAATTCCACAAACCTACCACCCTCTGAGTGAAGAAGTTTCTCCTCATCTCAGTTTTGAATGAGCAGCCCTTTATTTTAAGATTATGCCCCCTAGTTCTAGTTTCACCCATCATTGGGAACATCCTCACCGCATCCACCCGATCAAGCCCCTTCACAATCTTATATGTTTCAATAAGATCGCCTCTCATTCTTCTGAACTCCAATGAGTAGAGTCCCAATCTACTCAACCTCTCCTCATATGACCACCCCCTCATCCCCGGGATTAACCGAGTGAACCTTCTTTGTACTGACTCGAGAGCAAGTATGTCTTTTCTTAAGTATGGACACCAAAACTGTATGCAGTATTCCAGGTGCGGCCTCACCAATACCTTGTACAACTGCAGCAATACCTCCCTGTTTTTATATTCCAACCCCCTAGCAATAAAAGCCAACATTCCATTGGCCTTCTTGATCACTTGCTGCACCTGCATACTAACTTTTTGAGTTTCGTGCACCAGGACCCCCAGATCCCTTTGTACTACAGTACTTTCCAGTTTCTTGCCATTAAGATAATAACTTGCTCTATGATTTTTCCTGCCAAAGTGCATAACTTCACACTTTCCAGTATTGTATTCCATCTGCCAAATCTCTGCCCACTTACTTAGCCTGTCTATGTCCCTTTGCAGGTTTTTTATGTCCTCCTCACTCACTACTTTCCGTCCCATCTTTGTATCATCTGCAAACTTTGATATGTTACACTCGGTCCCCTCCTCCAAATCGTTAATATAGATTGTAAAGAGTTGGGGACCCAGCACTGACCCCTGCGGAACACCACTAGTTACTGGTTGCCAATCTGAGAACGAACCATTTATCCCAACTCTCTGCTTTCTGTTAGAGAGCCAATCCTCCACCCATGCCAGAATATTACCCCCAATCCCGTGATTTTTTATCTTGAGCAATAATCTTTTGTGTGGCACCTTGTCAAATGCCTTTTGGAAGTCTAAATACACTACGTCCACTGGTTCCCCTTTATCCACCCTGTATGTTACTTCCTCAAAAAACTCAAGCAAATTTGTTAAACATGACTTCCCCTTCATGAAACCATGCTGAGTTTGCCCTATTAAATTGTGTTTATCCAAATGTCCCGTTACTGTCTCCTTAATAATGGACTCTAACATTTTACCAACCACAGATGTTAGGCTAACAGGTCTATAGTTTCCAGCCTTCTGTCTACTACCCTTTTTAAATAATGGTGTTACATTAGCAGTTTTCCAATCTGCCGGGACCTTTGCTGAGTCCAGTGAGTTTTGGAAAATTATTACCAATGCATCCACAATCCCTACCGCTACTTCCCTCAAGACCCTGGGATGCAAGCCATCAGGTCCAGGGGATTTATCCGCCTTGAGTCCCATTATTTTACCAAGTACCACTTCCTTAGTGATTTTAATTGTATTTAGTTCCTCCCCCCCTAGAGCCCCCTGTTTGTCCAGTGTTGGGATATTCTTAGTGTCCTCTACTGTAAAGACTGATACAAAATAATTGTTCAGTGTTTTTGCCATCTCCATGTTTCCCACCATTAATTTCCCGGTCTCATCCTCTAAGGGACCAACATTTACTTTAGCCACCCTTTTTCTTTTTATATAACTATAGAAACTTTTACTGTCTGTTTTTATATTTTTTGCTAATTTACTTTCATAATCTATCTTCCCTTTCTTAATCAATCATTTTGTTATTTTTTGCTGTCTTTTAAAGACTTCCCAATCTTCCATCCTCCCACTAGATTTGGCTACCTTATATGCCCTTGTTTTTAGTCGGATACTATCCTTAATTACTTTACTTAGCCACGGATGGCTATCTTTTCTTTTACACCCTTTTTTCCTCAGTGGAATATATTTTTTTTGGAAGTTGTAAAATAACTCCTTAAATGTACACCACTGGTCATGTACCGTCTTACCTTTTAATCTATTTTCCCAGTCCACTCTCATTAATTCCGCTCTCATACCTTCATAGTCTCCTTTATTCAAGCTCAGCACGCTTGTTTGAGATCCAACCTTCTCACCCTCTAATTGAATATGGAACTCAACCATGTTATGGTCACTCATTCCAAGGGGATCCTTTACTAGGACATTTTTAATTAATCCTGTCTCATTACACAGGACCAAATCTAAGGTTGCTTGCCCCCTGGTTGGTTCAGTTACATACTGCTCAAGAAACCCATCCCTAATACACTCAATGAACTCTTCCTCAAGGCTGCTCTGCCCAATTTGATTTGTCCAGTTAATATGATAATTAAAATCCCCCATAATTATAGCTGTTCCCTTATTACAAGCCTCAACTATTTCCTGATTAATACTCCGTCCAACAGAGTTGCAACTGTTCGGAGGCCTATAGACTACACCCACTAGTGTTTTTTTCCCCTTATTATTCCTTACCTCCACCCAAACTGTTTCACTATCGTGCTCCTTTGACCCAATATCATTTCTCTGTATTATAGTGATTCCTTCCTTTATTAACATAGCCACCCCACCTCCTCTCCCTTCCTGCCTGTCCTTCCTGATTGTTAAATAACCTGGTATGTTTAATTCCCAGTCATGGTCACCCTGCAGCCATGTTTCTGTAATGGCCACAAGATCATACCCATATGTCATTATTTGTGCCGTTAACTCATTCATTTTGTTACGAATGCTACGTGCATTCAGATAAAGAACTTTCAAATATGTTTTGTAACACTTAGTTCCTGTTTTTTCCCTTTTTAGTACTTTACTTTTTACTCCATACCTTCTGTCCCTTCCTGACACATTCTGTTTTTTAATTCCCCCACTGCTACCTAAGTCTATGACCTTCTCTGTTGTCATTTCTATGATTTGCTCTCTAGAAACCTCCCCCCCACTAATTAGTTTAAAGCCCTCTCTACAGCCCTAGTTATATGATTCGCCAGGACTCTAGTCCCAGCACTGGCCAAGTGGAGTCCGTCCCAACAGAACAGCTCCCTCCTGTCCCAGTACTGGTGCCAGTGTCCCAAGAAGCAAAACCCATTTCTCCCACACCAGTCTTTGAGCCACGCATTTAACTCTTTAATTTTATTTATCCTAGCCAAATTCGCTCGTGGCTCAGGTAATAACCCAGAGATTATTACCCTTGAGGTTCTGTTTTTTAATTTGACCCCTAGCTGCTCATACTCCTTTAACAGAACCGTCTTCCTTGTCCTATCTACGTCGTTTGTACCAACATGGGCCACGACAACTGGATCCTCCCCCTCCCACTGCAAGTTTCTTTCCAGCCCAGAAGAGATGTCCTTAACCCTGGCACCAGGCAGGCAACACAGCCTTCGGGACTCCCGCTCTTGACTGCAGAGAACCCTATCTATCCCCCTAATGATACTATCCCCTACCACTACAACATTTCTTTTTACTCCCTCCACTTGAATGGCCCCCTGTACCACGGTGCTGTGGCCAGGTTGCTCATCCTCCCTGCAGTCCCCGCTCCCGCCCTCACAGGGAGTAAGAACCTCGATCCTGCTGGACAAGAACAAGGGCTGCATCTCCTTCAACACTACATCCTGGATCCCTGTACCTTCCTCACTCGTAGTCACACCGTCCTGTCCCTGACCACGGACTACATCTGCAGTAATTAACTTCATAGGTGTGACCATCTCCTGAAACATAGAGTCCAGGAACTTCTCCCCCTCCCTGATGTGTCGCAGTGTCCGAAGCTCGGTCTCAAGCTCCATAACATGGAACTTGAGTTCCTCTAGCAGCAAACACTTGTCGCAGATGTAATCACCGTTAGCCTCAATGGGGTTCAACGGCTCCCACATCTCGCAACAGTAACACATCACCTGCTCCATTCTATATAATTAATTTAATTTCTTATTATTAGTTATGAAGACCCTGCCCGGATATATATGATAATATCACACCACTATTCAATAGGACTTACCAACTTAAAGGTATGAAAGAGAAGAGAAGGAAGAAAACCAACCAACCAGCTGATCACCAACCTCCTCCTTGAATACTGTCTGTGGAGCCTGTTTGGTTGACTCGTCTCGCTGCTCCGCCTCCGCAGTGCTGTCTAAGCCTGGGAGTGGGGAATAAAACAGAGCAAAAAACACACCCTCACCTCCCACTTATCCGAACTCTCCCACTTAGCAAAACTCCAACAGCACTCAATGCACAAAGCACTCCGTGCACCGCACTAGCCCCTCCCCTTTTATACCCGGATTCTACTGAGGCTGCAGATCTGGCTGAAGCAGCTGGCACAGCTCAGTCACCACCTCCTTTCTAAATCGCAGCCTTCTGACACACTGCTCCTCCGGCATGTTCATGTAGGAAAACTGCTGTCGGATAACCCTGCCAGCGTAAGGTCTGCTGTGGCGACGTCTGTTGGCCCTCCTCCGTCTGGCCATGCCCGCCCCCCTCTCCCAGCGTCTCAGTGCCCTTTCCAGATGATTCAGCAGCAGGACGTTCCCCTCCAATGCAGCTCCCATAATAAGTGCCCACAGGAAGGTTCCCCGTTGTCAAGGCTCACCAACAGCAAGGTGATGGTCAGAAGGCTGAAGATCGTCTGTCTGCGCTGGCTCAGTGGTCAAATGGCTCTCAGTGTGCAGCTCAGCAACTCTTTGTAGCTCTCGAGGAAGTTGTGATCCAAAAATGGCTGCCACTTTTAAACCACACCAGTCCCCTTTAAATAACGCTCCTCCAGCCCGAGAGCGACTTGGTCAGGCCCAGGTAAGCTGTCACTATTAGCGCCAGGCGCTACGGAGGGGGGCGCCACTGAATTTCCGGTCCGGGGCACCCAAAAGGCGTTGCACACTCAAATGACATCATAATCAGCCTGCGCCCATGAGCGGTTCGCTAAGATTTAGCGCCAGCGCTAAATGCATGCTCAATATGGGGCGCCCGCCCGGAAATTGGCTAGCGCCCCACTTCTCGGCCTCTTTAGGCGTTAATCGGTGGCGCTAACAACCGAATTTCTCCCCCATTGTCTGATATCAAATAAGTGCAGAAATACTTCTTTGAGCTTTTTCCTCAGTCAGAATCTGAAGGTGCTGTTTCATGTTCATATTTCTACCTTTATTTCTGGATGATTTTTCCTATCCCCAGTTTTCTCCCCTGCTTTCCTCAATCATAGAATCATAGAAATTTACGGCGAAGAAGTAGGCCATTCGGCCCATCGTGCCTGCGTCGTCCGAAAAAGCGCTGTCCAGTTTAATCCCGCTTCCCAGCTCTTGGTCCGTAACCCTGCAGGTTACAGCACTTCAAGTGCATATATATCCAAGTACTTTTTTTATGCAAGTGAGTTCCAGACCCCCACCACCCTCTGGGTGAAAGAAGTTCTCCTCAACGTCCCTCTAAACCTCCTAATTACTTTAAATCTATGTCCCCTGGTTATTGATCTCTCTGCTAAGGGAAATAGGTCCTTCCTATCCACTCTATCTAGGCCCCTCGTAATATTATACACCTCAAGGTGCTGACCCTTGCTGGGGGTACTGCTCCACAAATGCTGGCACCCTTCAGTACCTTACTCATGTAGCCTTTCTGTATAGGTGAAACTAGACTGAGTATTGCAAGCTATTCATTCATGGAGGGTATGTCAGCTGAACCCAGTCATGTTCTCACCCAACATCTACAACTGTAAAGTTGTCAGCAGGGGTCCCTGGATAGCCAGCAGGTTTGCGAATCCAGGCAATTTTTTTCTTCTCCCTAACCCAGGATGTGCTGAGGCTAATTGTAGTGCTCCAGTTGCCGCTGTGGTGGAGAGAAGTTAACTCAGCTCAGACCAGAGATCAAGCTTGGGACCTTTTAGGCTGAATGTCTTAGTATAGAACTATGTGGTGCATTTTCCAATTCAGTCACGGGGATGCACCTGGAGTCATTTTTAATTTAAGAATTAAATTCATATTGCGTGTGAGAGGGTCATGATCATCAGGAATGAAGTGTAATTCACATGTGACCAGATAAAAGTATCATTAGCCCTCTCTTCATTATCATACTCCACTGGACAAGTAATCCAGAGTCTTGGACTAATAATCCAGAGAACGTGAGTTTAAATCATTTGAATTCAGTTTTAAAAATCTGGAAACAAAATAGCAGTTATCAGTAAATGTGACCATGAAGCTGTTGGATTGTCGTAGAAACCCAACTGGTTCACTAATGTCCTTTCGGGAAGGAAACCTGCCATTCTTGCCCAGTCTGGCCTATATGTGACTCCAGTCCCACACCAACGTAGTTGACTCTTAACTGCTCTGTGAAGTGGCCAAGCAAGCCTCTCAGTTGTATCATACCACAACAAAGAATAATTGCACCGGTTCAAGAAGAAGGCCCAGCTTCTCAGGGCAACTAGAGATAGGCAATAAATGCCGGCTTGAGGATGAATTTTTAAAAAATGGAAATGGGGCTTTGTTGGTAAGCAAAGAATTAAAACGATAGTCTTTGAATCAACTAAGATATAAACAATCTGTTTTACTGTAAAAATCTATAGAATTGATTATTAGTAAATTTCTTAATCTATATTAGAATTCAAATATACAGAAGAAAAATATTTTTTAATTTGCAAGACTGGAATAGGTTAATAAATTGTAGTTCTGTTTTAAGTATTATTGTTACTGTTTGATATATTAAAGTTCTCAGATAAAATCTGCACTGAAAAATAGCTGCTTGGTAATTCTTGTTCCAGGTACAATTTGAGAAACAATTTTTTGTGCACTTGTGGACTTTTAGATGTCAATTGTGTTCTGCTACATTTTGCCTGAACAAAGTACAACAGTAGAATGCAGATTTGAAACCCTCGCCAAGCAAGAATTTGATTGTCCCAGGCTTAAATATTCTGTTTTTAAACTCCACTGAAGATGACATTGTTGACACCTTTGTTGCTATGTACAGTGCTAAGCAACAGCGATAATGTACGCTGTTGCTGTGTATTCAAAGGAACACCGCCTAATTAATGACATCATGACTGTGATTTTTGAAGGTCAGTCTGCATCAGAAAAGAGTGATGGACTTTTTAAAGCTTTGATGTTTTTGAAGGAATGGACCCAAAATATGGAAAAGCACTGCCTACTTCACTTACAATGCCTAAACTTTGTTGTATTTTGGAAACCATTACATCTGTAGTTTTTTGTGTCATATTTCAATGTAACACTATTATTTACTGTAATGTAGTATTTGTTTATTTGCCAGCCAATTAGTTGTTGTCATGCTGGTGTGAGCTAGTTGCCAAGGTGATGAGTTAATCTTTACCTCATTTTGCTTTGGGGCAGCTAACTCCACTCTGCTTTTTAGTATTTAATCAAGCAGTGTTTTTCTGAGTAGTAAAATGTTCAGTATCTGTTTTAATTATAAATATAGAACACTGATGATTCAGTAGGTCAAAGCAGCGAGTGACACAGACCAGGGCAGTTTTTGGGTCAGTCCTTAGTCTTTGCAGTGGTAACTGATCTCCGCAGGGAGGTGTGCTATGATTGCCTTCGGCACCCTTGGGTCAGGGAGGGGGATATCTGCTGAGTTACTGGTTCGAAGGATGGGGCTCGGTTTGGCTGCGATGCCCTCAGTGATTGAATGGCCTGCAGACACTCATTGTCTATGCCGACATTGATGGCCACGTGGGTGAAGTACCAGAGGGTGACCAGTACTCATGGAATCATATCTCCTCAAGGAGAGGAGGAAGGCAAGAGGAGAACATTGGCAGAGACAGGAGGATTAAAAGTGTTGAGCTACTCGGCTGTGTTACATATTGTTTTGATTGGATGGACAGTTGTTACCGATTCCTGCTGAGGTCTCACATTCTATGAAGATTCATTTTAAAATTGCACTGACTGATGAAAAGGGACCAGATTTATCTGATTTCCAGACTGAAATCTTGGCTATGTTGACAGAACTGCAAGATGCATAGAGAAAGAGCCACCTGACCGCTAAGCAGACAGCTTACAAACTGTAAGGCCCAAGCACCAGAGGACACTAAAATATTCAGTGCAAGAGTATGCACATTGTGCCAGTAGAACGTCTGACGTGTCCAGGTATTTAAAAGAAAAAAGCAAATCAAACATTTAGTAGTCTTTGGCCCCTGTATTAGTAGGAAGCTCCTACTAATCCACCTGTGTGGGTTAGATTGTTGAAACCAGACTCCAACACTAACTCTCAACATAAGCAGAGTTTAATAGGTGGTACTCTAACCACACAGCTGCTTCTGGAGGTCTTGTTTACACAACAGCACTTTATTCCAGAATCCAGGTGGGCATCTTTTGCATTTAGTCCCAAGCAGTTCACATTTGCAAAGGATTACTAATTGCATCACCGCTTGCTGTTCGTGCTTGAGTTTAGCAATATGTGGACTGCATGGCTATAACTCATGACCTCGATCTGAATTCATACGGAAATAATTTGGAGTTGATCCACCAGGAAGCCCTTCATGTTTGCTTTAATAAATTTGCCCCATTTTTCCAGTACGTATCTTAATCTTCAACAGCACCTACCAGCTCCATGACTCCTACCACCAAGAACAACATTCACTCCAAGTTCCCCTCCAGGTCACACACCATCCTGACTTGGACATGTATTGCTGTTACTTCATTGTTGCCGGGTCAAAATCCTGGAATTCCAATCAAACACCATCTTGTGAGCACCATTACCACAAGGACTGCAGCAGTTCAAGAAGGCACCACCTTCTAAGGACAATAAAGGATAGGCATTAAATTCTGCCTTGCCAATGTCTCCCACATTCTGAGAACAAATAAAACTGAGGATCCTTGTCTAGATCAAGCCTGAATTTGTAGGAATCCTGAGTATGTATAAAAGTACGTCTTCAGTATCAGTAGGCACATCAGAGCATCTAACTCCTTAAGTTCAAGTTAACAGAAAATATTTTAGCTTTACGTTTTATGGAAAGAAAGTTTTTATTTGATTATTTTTTTAAATATGTGTTCAAATTGAAGGAAGCTGTGCATTCATTTCAGAAATTCAGGTATGACCTTCATTACAAGAGGATTTGAGTACAGGAGTAAAGAAGAAGTCTTACTCCAATTATATAGGGCCTTGGTGAGACCACACCTGGGGTACTGTGTACAATTTTGGTCTCCTTGCCTAAGGAAGGATATACTTGCCATAGAGGGAGTGCAACGAAGGTTCACGAGATTGATTCCTGGGATAGCGGGACTGTCGTACGAGAAGAGATTGAGTAAACTAGGCCTGTATTCTCTTGAATTCAGAAGAATGAGAGGGGATCTCATTGAAGCATACAAAATTATTACAGGGCTTGATAGGGTGGATGCTGGGAGAATGTTTCCCTTGGCTGGGGAGTCTAGAACCAGAGGCCACAGCCTCAGGATAAAGGGTAGGCCATTCAGGACGGAGATGAGAAGAAATTTCTTCACACAGAGGGTGGTGAATCTTTGCAATTCTCTATCCCAGAGGGCTGTGGAGGCTCAGTCATTGGGTATATTCAAAACAGAAGTCGATAGATTTCTGACTAGTATGTGCATCAAAGGATATGACGATACGGCCGGTGAATGGAGTTGAGGCAGAAGATCAGCCATGATCTCATTGAATGGCAGAGCAGGCTCGAAGGGCCAAATGGCCTACTCCTGCTATTACGTTCTTATGTATAGACTTGGTGGATGTTCTGTAGTCATGATACAGGGCTGGGAAGATGTTTTTTCCTACAAAAATATCTTTAATTTTTGTTTTATTCATTTTATGGGATGTGGGCGTGCTGGCAAGGCCAGCATTTATTGCCCATCCCTAATTGCCCTTGAGAAAGTGATGGAGAGCCGCCTTCTTGAACCGCTGCAGTCTGTGTGGTGAAGGTACTCCCACAGTGCTGTTAAGTAGGGAGTTCCAGAATTTTGACCCAGCGACGATGAAGGATTGGCGATATATTTCCAAGTCAGGATGGTGTGTGACTTGGAGGGGTACTTGGAGGTGATGGTGTTCCCATGCATCTGTTGCTCTTGTCCTTCTAGCTGGAAGAAGTTGCCGAAGAAGCCTTGGTGAGTTGCTGCAGTGCATCTTGTAGATGGTACACACTGCAGCCACGGTACGCCGGTGGTGGAGGAAGTGAATGTTTAAGGTGGTGGATGAGGTGCCAATCAAGCGGGCTGCTTTGTCCTGGATGGTGTCGAGCTTCTTGAGTGTTGTTGGAGCTGCACTCATCCAGGCAAGTGGAGAGTATTCCATCACACTCCTTACTTGTGCCTTGTAGACGGTGGAAAGGTTTTGGGGAGTCAGGAGGTGAGACACTCGCCGCAGAATATCCAGCCTTTGACCTGCTCTTGTTGCCACAGTATTTATGTGGCTGGTCCAGTTAAGTTTCTGGTCAATGGTGACCCCCCAGGATGTTGATGGTGGGGGATTCGGCGATGGTAATGCCAAGGCGGTGGCGAGACTCGCTTGTTGGAGATAGTCATTGCCTGGCACTTCTGTGGCGCGAATGTTACCTGCCACTTATCAGCCCAAGCCTGAACGTCGTCCAGGTCTTGTTGCATGCGGGCATGGACTGCTTCATTATCTGAGGAGTTGTGAATGGCGCTGAACACTGTGCAGTCATCAGCGAACATCCCCATTTCTGACCTTATGTTGGAGGGAAGGTCGTTGATGAAGCAGCTGAAGATGGTTGGGCCTAGGACACTGCCCTGAGGAGCTCCTGCAGCAATGTCCTTGGGCTATGATGATTGACTTTCAACCACCACAACCATCTTCCTTTGTGCTAGGTATGACTCCAGTCAGTGGAGAGTTTTCTCCCTGATTCCCATTAACTTCAGTTTTACTGGGGCTGCTTGATGCCACACTCGGTCAAATACTGCCTTGATGTCAAGGGCAGTCACTCTCACCTCACCGCTGGAATTCGGCTCCTTTGTCCATGTTTGGACCAAGGCTGTAATGAGGTCTGGAGCCAAGTGCACCTGGTGGAACCCAAACTGGGCATCAGTGAGCAGGTTATTGGTAAGTAAGTGCCGCTTGATTTTACTGCTGATGACACCTTCCATCACTTTGCTGATGATTGAGAGTAGACTGATGGGGCGGTAATTGGCCAGATTGGATTTGTCCTGCTTTTTGTGGACAGGACATACCTGGGCAGTTTTCCACATGGTTGGATAGATGCCAGTGTTGTAGCTGTACTGGAACAGCTTGGCTAGAGGCGCAGCTAGTTCTGGAGCACAAGTCTTCAGCATGATAACCGGGATGTTGTCAGGGCCCATAGCTTTTGCTGTATCCAGTGCGCTGTGCCATTTCTTGATATCACGTGGAGTGAATCGAATTGGCTGAAGACTGGCTTCTGTGATGGTGGGGACCTCAGGAGGAGGCCGATATGGATCATCCACTCGGCACTTCTGGCTGAAGATGGTTGCAAACCCTTCAGCCTTGTCTTTTGCACTCAGGTGCTGGGCTACACTATCATTGAGGATGAGGATATTTATGGAGCCTCCTCTCATTAGTTGTTTAATGGTCAACCACCATTCACGACTGGATGTGGCAGGACTGCAGAGCTTTGATCTGATCTGTTGATTGTGGGATTGTTTAGCTCTGTCTATAGCATGCTGCTTCCGCTTTTTAGCATGCATGTAGTCCTGTGTTGCAGCTTCCCCAGGTTGGCACCTCATTTTTAGGTATGCCTGGTGCTGCTCCTGACATGTTCTTCTACACTCTTTATTGAATCAGGGTTCAATGTCACATAAAAAACTGTCAATGTTGGGAAAATATTATAAGTGCAGTTTATGATCAGCACAGAGTGACACAGATTGCAATCTCATTTTAATACATACAGTTGTTTTTATACTTTAAGGTTGCCAAAACTCTACAGAACACAATAAACCAATATAAATAACCAACACAGTCAAACCCATGTAAGGTAATCCAGGCACCCTGAATAGATGTCAGTGTGAGCAAGATGATCCATTTTTGTCAATGATGGGTTATTTATTGGATTCTTTCTGCATGGTGTACTGTGATTTGGGTCAGTTGGGAAAAATGAAAAAAAAGGAACCTCTGAAAGTAGTTTTAATTAAGAACAAGTGTTTTGTGAAAAAATTCACTTTACCATTAAGAGAAATGGAGTGCCTTGATTTTTGTGGTGTGCTGAGGTCATATAATCATGGTTTCTTCTTTCTTTTGTGACAGATATTAGCTTACCAAAGTCAGCAACAATATGTTATACAGCGGCACTACTTAAAGCAAGAGCAGTCTCCGACAAGTAGGTATCCTCAAAGCTGTTAACACTAGGTTAATGTCAAGAATGAAATTTCTGATCAAAAGGACTGAAACAGATTAAACATGTAAGATCCATTTCTTTTACAGAGTGAAAAATATCAAAATAAGTTATATCTTTAAACCAATATGAGCATGTCTCACTTCAAACAAGCAAAGGACATTCGACAGATATAGGAGTGATTACTAAACTATAATCTCATCTCATTGTCCAGTAAAGAGCTGAAGCTCAATAAATGTTGTGCTCATGGTTTATGACATCATCTGAACTTGACAATGAGATTACACCCATCAATCTGTCCCAAGTATCCATTATTTATTCTATATATAAACCATCTGATAGATTGACAGTTCAAATCAGAACTGAAAAAGTAAGGCCGGATAGTCCCTTTATAGGACGGATCAAAACAAGAGGGAGAGAGAGAAACAAAAGGTAAAATACCAAGTCAATGGAATGGAAAATCAGACGGGCTGTAGAACGGGCGGCTGATCTGCTACAATCAGTTTTCTGACCGTGTTCAAACTAAAAATTACCCCCAAAACTGTTTTGGGGCAACAGTGTCTTGTGAGATTTTTTAACCTTTATGAGGGTTGAGCAATACCAGATGGTGCAATCAGATGTACAGAGCCCTTGTCCTGTGTTACTAGACTTCCGGTAGCCTTTTGTGTCATCATGTATGTCCTTCAGTGGTTCACAGAGCCGTGTGGTTTCATGATACAAATTGTGACAAACGGTCTTGCTGTTGTTGTAGATTCTCACCAGAGGCTGCCTCCAGGCGAGGGCTGAGTACTGCAGAGATGAATGCTGTAGAAGCAATACACAGGGCAGTAGAATTTAACCCACATGTACCGAAAGTGAGTGACTGCTATTTTCTCCATTAGCTTTCATGCTAATAGCTTTGTTTGGAAATGCTCATTTTAATGCTTCTGTGGAATCTAATTGGCTTGAAATCTCTTACAATGTGTCACTAGGGAATGCATTAAATCAGAGTTGTTTCTAGTTGTGGGGATGGGAAGGCAATGAGGGAAATCTCTGTGACTGACGTGTCTCTCTAAAACTGACAGTTAAATTCATTCTAAAATAGTGCTATTAAACACTTGATGCCTGACAAGTTGAATAGCAGATAGACTATTTAGTCAGTTTGCACGATAGAAATTATTTCATGTGAAACATGATCAGGTTTGAAAAATGAATAACTGTATTTACAATCCATGTTCTTCCAACACAATGCCTTTTTAAAGAATAGCTTTTTTTCTTTTTTTAGTATTTATTAGAAATGAAAAGTTTAATACTGCCACCAGAACATATTTTGAAGAGAGGAGACAGTGAAGCAATAGCGTATGCATTCTTCCATCTTCAACACTGGAAACGGGTAGAAGGAGCTCTCAACCTATTACATTGTACCTGGGAGGGAAGTAAGTGCCTTTTAGAAGTAGTATATCTGAGTTATTTAGTCCCACTCCGGTGTACTTCCATTAGTTCTGTGATGTATTCCTTTCCCAGTTAAATTGCCACGGTCATTACCACAGTCCTGATGACTGCCACAAGTCCAAAGTCTGTTAATTGGGATGTACCAATTGAAATGATAATTCTCCAATTTATCGGATTACTCCTGTTAAGTGAAATACATTGGAAATCAATTGTTGCCTTTGAAAATGTCCCCACCATTTCTATGAAATTGCATTGCTTAAAAGAAAGACTTGCATTTATATAGCTCCTTTCACGTCCTCAGGATTTCCCAAAGTGCTTTACAGCCAATGAAGTACTTTTGAAGTGTAGTCACTGTTGTAATGTAGGAAACGCGGCAAGGTCCCACAAACAGCATTGAGATAATGACCAGATAATCTCTTTTTAGTGATGTTGGTTGAAGGATAAATATTGGCTAGGGCACTGGGAAGAACTCCCTTGCTCATTTTTGAAAAAGTGCAATAGGATCTTTTACATCCACCTTAGAGGGCAGAAGGGGGCCTCAGTTTAACGTCTCATCCGAAAGACGGCGCCTCTGACAGTGCAGCGCTCCTTCAGTACTGCACTGGAGTGCAGGCCTAGATTTTGTGCTCAAGTCTCTGGAATGGGACTCGAACCCACAACCTTCTGACTCCGAAGTGAGAGTGCTACCGAGAGTGAACTACAAGTAGCACACTGTGACCTTTGCACAGTCTGGGATATTGCTGAAAGTATTTCTGATTATCTGTAACTCATCTTGCAGGATTAGATATAAGATATTTTCATTAAGTTGTCGACGGTTTTGCTTCCCTTGATGGTGAAATTGCACTTAACTACAGAGTGCATTAAATGGGAGCTAATATTTTTGCCCATTTTTCTTACTGCACTCACAGGGACGTCCAGCTTTGTGTTTTTCTGGAAGCTTGTGTGCATTATGAAGCTATTAAAAAAACTCAGCTAACTGGCCAGTTGGAAAACACGAGCAAAAATGCTACTCAACTTGCTCAAACAGTCACTTCGCCGACATAAATAGCATATTCGCGCCAGTCCAGTTATGGGGTGCACAATTTCTCTGGGAAATGGACGGAGAAGGCAGAAGGCGTAAGGCAAGATTTACAGATCAGAATCTGCAGATCATAGTAAACAGCCTGAAAGCACTGAAGTGCTTTCTACAGAGGAGCAATCCAGCTATGCTTAGAGGAAAAAGCAAGTGTGGGAGTTCTTCACACAAGAGGTTATTATGGCGTCACATACGAGGAAAGTTTGGAATGATATCCAGAAGAAGATATCAGACTTGAAGAGAAGTGCCAAGGTGAGAAATAAGAATGAAGGTGAATAAATGTAGCCTGCCATGTATGTAGATAGCTACTGACAACAATCAAAGTTACAAATGCGACGCAAATTTGCTTCACTGCTGTAGTATACATAACTCAAATTAAAAAGTAACCAACTGCAAATGCAGTGCAAAGGGAAACAATGAACATGGTTGTAAACTAGCACAGCAGGCTTAAAAAAGAAGCTGGAACGATACCGTAGAGAAAGATTGAAATTGATTATAATTCACACATACCGCTGACAATTATGGTGCACTCAAATATTCTTACAAACTTTCTGTCGATAAGATACTTCACATTCAAGTGAGCTACACATACGGCCATATAACTGCTGCTCTCACAAATATTTAATTCATATTTATCGTTTCTTTACAGAAATAAAACTGAAAGCACAGATGGGTCAGGGGTTTCAACAGGTCAAACTTCTCACCCCCTTCAACAATGCTAGCATCAACTAGAAAGCTGTACACAGCATGGATTATGCACAAGTTGGAGGAGAGGCACATGCTCCTGGTTTGTATAATTAAAAACATATATATCCTCTCTGTGCAAACATGTTTCTGCAAACGTGAAGCAATGAGTGTGGTGCAGTGTGAAAGGTGCCACGTACTGTTTGTGCAGCAACATCATGCCTAACAATGCACGTCAGCTTCTTATGTGCCCTTATATTCTTCTCACAGATATGCTAGGATACCAGGAGCAGCACAGCTCAGTGCCATCACCACTTCAAGCATGCACTTGTCCAGAGACACTTCACTTGGGAAGGTTTTACTGACTTAGATGAGGAAGCACAGGGTGAACCATTTCTTGTGGGTATGGAAGAGGCAGAGGTCTTGGCTAAAGAAGGCCTGGCCATTGCTGAGCGGAGATATAGCATCGCCACGGGTTCTGTTGAGCTCCTTTGTGATTCCAATCTCACGGGGCAGCTATAAAATAGTCACGAGCATGAATGGATGCAACAGTCACTTGCCTCCTTGTAGACCATGTTGCAAGTTGGTTTGGTATGCCTACGATTCTACTCACCAGTTACTCATTGTGATGAAGCAAGAGTTGATTGCTCTGCATGCTGCCGTTAGCAACATTCAGCATCAATGGCAATGATGGAAGACCTCAGTTATGCAGGTGGCAAGCACAGTAAGAGCATCTCTCAGGAATGCTCTCGCTAATGATGTCAAGGCATTGAGGTCCCTATTCCATGACTTGATAACAGCCTGATTCAATGCAACATATGCCAAAGAAACGTGACTGAGGAATTCGGACAATGCAACGCTCTGAGGACTCGGCCTCCAGTGGGTCACATGCGATTAGAAGCACAGAGACAGGCCTATGGCTCTCAAGTTGCCGGCAGTCTGTCGTTTGCTGCTTCCAGACAACGGACAGGGAAAAAGTCCCTGAAAGCAAACCAGCCTTAGGGGCCCAAACAAGAACGGCTCTTCCTGGCACAGTCTGTGTCTGCTACATGTCAAGGTAAGAGGAATCATAAACAGGTCCACTCCAGACCTTTCAGGAAGCCTCCACACTGACCCCATCAAATATTTTGTCAAGTAGAAGTAGTATAGTAGATACACCATGGTGCAGTAGTTCAATACACCTTCACTATAATGTTCAATGAAGACACAACTCATCACCTTAAACTTAAATCATTGCTAACTTTTGAAATTAACGGTTTTCATGTAAACAGCAGTACTGAGGAATGGATGTTCATAAAAGAAAAGGTTTGAAGAAACATAAAGGCGGCCCTTAAGAAAAGAGCTGCAGTGACTGCTCAACTCTGCCAGTTTCTCCTCCTCCTGTGCCATGGTTTGTGGCTGCTTGTCTTCAAGAAACATTGTATGCCTCTTTTTTTTAATTCATTGATGGGATGTGGGCGTCGCTGGCTGGCTAGGCCTGCATTTAGTGCCCATCCCTAATTGCCCTTGAGAAGCCTTCTTGAACCGCTGCAGTCCATATGGTGTAGGTACACCCACAATGCTGTTAGGAAGGGAGTTCCAGGATTTTGGCCCAGCGACAGTGAAGGAACGGCGATACAGGTCCAAGTCAGGATGGTGTGTGGCTTGGAGGGGAACTTGTAGGTGGTGATGTTCCCATGCGCCTGCTGCCCTTGTCCTTCTAAGTGGTAGAGGTTGCGGGTTTGGAAGGTGCTGTTGAAGGAGCTTTGGCGAGTTGCTGCAGCGCATCTTATAGATGGTACACACTATGTTGTGCAGCAAGCAGTACACCGCTATTACCCTGCTAACACTCTCCAGGGCAGCCTGGTCCACTCCGAGCCATTGTTTGAGCAAATATCTGCTTAATGATAATCTGACTGACATTTACGTCAATGACTGCCCATTACTCAGGAGTGTGAGGATTTCAAGTCATGTCACAAACCATGTTTTGAACAGGCAACCCATATTCCAATGAACACGTGATTTCCGTAAGTTATGGGCATCATGGGCACTCCTTGGAAACTGCGTTTGTATGCATAATTCTTTGGTGATTGCAGACAATGTGGATGTTCATCAAGTGGTATTTTTTCTGTAATAAACACCATGGGATGCTGCATGGGTGGAATCAATGGTTCCTATGCCTTGGGAACGCTACAGTTTGTGAAAAGGCTAATCAGTCCCTCCTGCTGAACACCAGCACTGATTTTAATCTATTCAGTAAAATATCAAAACAGGACATCGGTGACCTGCGTAATGTAATGGTGAACTGCAAACTGATTCCTACCATATCTCCTTCAAGGCATAGAAGGTGCCTGTGGCAAAATAGTTGATATCCATTATCACTTTTACTATTGCAAGCAATGTAATGCCAATATTGCTCCTTGGATGCAGGAAATGGCAGTTAATAGATTTCTTGGGGAGGTATAGCCTCAAACATTGCACATTAGTAGATATGCTACCTGGGATAGTAGTAGATCCTGGTGGTTCTCTTCCTATGACCTTTTATAGCTCTCGTCTTCCTCCTCTCCTCCACCAACGTGTCTACTGAAGTGAGACATGCTAATGCACCATTGTGAGCTAAAATAGTTAAGTTGCTCTTTAAAATGTCTCCTCCTCTATTCCATGTTAGACTTTTGCCAACTTCTCCCCATTGTCTTAACATCTCCCCACTATTTTAATCGTCTTAAGACTTAAGATTTCTTTACTCGGAGAGTGGTGAGAATGTGGAACTCATTACCACATAGAGTGGTTGAGGCGAATAGCATAGATGCATTTAAGGGCAAGCTAGATAAGTACATGAGGGAGAAAGGAATCGAAGGATATATTGATAGGGTGAGATGAAGTAAGGTGGGAGAAGGCTCATGTGGAGCATAAACACCGGCATGGACCTGTTGGGCCGAATGGCCTGTTTCTGTGCTGTAAAATTCGATGTAATCATTAACACAATGTGGCCTGGAAGGCAAGCATGTTGTCTTCCAGTTCACGTTGATTTGCATGTTTGTTTTTTGAATTATTGTTTAGCAAACTAAAAGAACATGACATCTGTGAATTGATGTGTATTAATCCAGTTCAGTCCTGGGAAGAATTTTGGGACCATGAGTAAAAGACCTAGAAATTCGGTGGGCTGTGCCACCAGCTAGCGCCTAAAGAGGGCACTCAGTGGCTTTAGCGCCACTGGTCGCGCCTCCTGCGATATTTAGCGGGGCGCTAATGGCGGCGTTAGCCTGTAGCGCTGCGCCGCCACCGATGACGTCATCGGTGTGCGCAGCGCCCCGCTACCGCCCCGATCGCGATATTTGGTCACGCCCGCCTCTGTAACGCTGATCACAAATCGCGCCCGGTTCACGGGGCCTACCTGTGGCGGTAGTGGCGCAAATTAAGGTGGAGGTGCGGGGCGGCCATTTTTTCGGTGGCCGCCTGCCAGCAATTCCGTCCCCGGCCTCATGATCCCCCACCCCCCCCCCGGCCCCCTCCCCCCCCCGGGCAGTGCCGGCTGTGTCCCGAGAGCCCAGCACTTCTCCTCGGTGCCGGGCTCTTTTTACGGCACTCGCGATCGGTCATCGCGCTGGTGCAGGCCCCTCTCCCTTAAGAAGGGGAAGGAAGGCCTGCAGTACCGCAGCGCGCCGTGCCACAGCGTGGCGCTGCGGCACATTGCGCTGCGATATTCAGTTTCAGCGCCCCAAGAGGGACGCGGGGCGCTGCTCGAGGCACCCCACGTCCCTCTTGGGGCGCTCAAACTGAATTTCCGGCGGGCGCAACGGCTCCATTCGCAGCTGTAATTCCGGCGCCCAGGTGAGCTTGGCGCCCCGTTTGGGGCTCCACCGAATTTCTAGGCCAAAGTATTCTTGTGTTTCATTAATGCACGTATGTTACTTCGAACGCACAGAGCAATTTTACACTCTCTAGTTTTTACTTCATTCCTCACAATTGCCCCCATCACATAGTCTCCTTTGGCTGAAGGAGGGCACTGGAGATGATTTAAACTGGTCATATTTTAGCTGTACTTATTTAAAACCACCACAAGTTACTCTGATTTGGTAACATTGTGTGCGTTCTATCTGGAAAATGCCTGCAAGGGTGAAGTATGTATACCCGCAATCAGATTTCATGTTTTAAAAATACATTTCCATTCAAAATGGGTTCAATTCTTTTTTGGATAATTTAAAAATCACGTTAAAAGAATTTGTGAAATAAAACCATGCACATCAAATGTCAGATCCTGAAAAGAGAAAAAGTAGGTTTTAGGTTTTGATTAAAGGCCCTTCAGATGTTGTAGATTTCTAGACATTTTTGTTTTTATTTCAACTTTCCAACAGATACAGTTTTTTTTTCTTTTTCTCTTTTGAAAGGGTTTCTGATCTGTAATTTGTTGTAAACTCTTAAAGATTTTTCAAAAACTGAATTCAGATTTTTAAAGGACTTAAAGGGACAGAATTTACGGTGTCTTCGATGACCTACGCTGAGCGTACGCCGTCCTAATCCTTCTGTTTGGGCCCCACAAGTTCCGGGTTTCCGTATGCACTCAGTTGGGCTATTTGTCGAACTACTGCCCAGCAATTGCCCACAAAATCATTACAGCTGGTGAAAGCAGGTATAGGGCCTGCTTTCACCAGCATAAGGGTTAATATAAATCTTAAATTAAAAATTTTTAAATAAAAAAATGATGCACAAATCCTTAAAATTAGTTTAAGGAAATATTGGCCCGGATTAAAATAATTTTTCAAAAAATTACATTTTTATTGTATTTGATGTAATTAAGGGATTTTAATTAAATTTGAAAATCAGAACGTTTATATTTATTAGAGTTGTCTAAATTGTTTAATTATTTGGGATTCCATTGCATGTCATTAGGGAATTCCGTTCAGAAAAGACTGCAGTGGAATCCTCCTTTCTCATTGGAGGACCGGTCCCATGTGATCCCAGGGACGCTTCCAAACCGCCTGCGTCCCTGGGATCCGTGGGCCTTTACGCAGGCGTACGCCTGGAGGCCCTGGACCCGAACCCTCTGTGGCTTTGGAGCCAGGAGGTAAGTTCGTAGATGTTTCGCTGGTCGGAGGTGTGCTCCGGAGGTAAGCCTCCAACCGCAAATTCAGGGCCAAACCTTTTCAGATATTTTGGCAAAAACTTGATAACGGCTCTTATTTACAGTAAAATGTTTCTCAAAGACTTTCTGGTCTGGATCGGTTTCCCATATATTTATTTTCAGTGCTCAGGTCCTTTGTTTTAAGGTGCACCATCATTATGAAGGAACTTGCGAGGGTTGAACTCTATTTACTCTCTAGTCCATGCACCATCTGCTCCAAGGCTGTCTCCAGTGCCATTCTGAACTGGGAACTCTGCATCATGGGGATTTAAACCCATATCCACCACTGCAGCTGCATGACACGTTGGTGTTCCAGTGTGCTGTGTTACTGCACCTTAAGTATGCTATTAATAGGGGCAGTAAAATATGATGATCTGCTTTCAGAATATTACTGCTATAGTTAAAAGGAAAACAAGTAATGATTATCAAATGCGGGGGCCTGAGAGATATTACTATTCTTCGTTTTGGCTTTTAAAGGGGCCTTTAAGGATAAATTTGACGAGGCTTCACCTGTGGCACTGAGCTTCACTGATGGCAGAAAATGGGGCCTCTGACCTTGCACACCCTGCCTGCTGAGTTTTGCAACACATGATTTTTGAGACGAGAAGACTCATTCAAGTGGAATATTTCTATAAATCAGGTCCCATGCTGAATTCCACGACTTCGGGTGAGGCTTCACCCCATCGTGCTCCTCGCCTGTATAAAAGGGGCACATGACAATTAAACAAAATAAGGTTGCTGGTGGTTGAGTAAATGTCGAAGATCTTTTTTGCCACTGAACAGAAGGTTGTGGGTTCAAGTCCCACTCCAGGGACTTGAGCACTAACAAATCTAGGCTGACACTCCCAGTGCAGAACTGAGGGAGTGCTGCACTGTTGGAGGTGCCATCTTTCGGATGAGACGTTGAACTGAGGACCCGTCTGCTCTCTCAGGTGGACGTAAAAGATCCCGTGGCACTATTTCGAAGAAGAGCAGGAGAGTTATCCCCAGTGTCCCGACTAATATTTATCCCTCAATCAACATCACTGAAACAGATTATCTGGTCATTATCACATTGCTGTTTGTGGGAGCTTGCTGTGTGTAAATTGGCTGCTGCGTTTCCTACATTACAACAGTGACTACACTTCAAAAAGTACTTCATTGTCAGTAAAGCGCTTTGGGACGTCTGGTGGTTGTGAAAGGCGCTATATAAATGCAAGTTTTTTTTGCTTAAAGCCTTCAGTTTGCCAGCCAACACTTTACTGCTGCTCCCATCAGCTTCCAGAAGAAGAATTGAAGGTCACTGCCCTTTAAACACCAGCAGCAGCTCTTTAAGAGCTGCTGGCTTGTTCAGTTTTGCAAATTATGTCCATCCACCTTTCATGCCAGATCCCCTGCTCGTAACTTCCATGCACAGGTAGATTATTCAAACGAATTGGAGGCCTTGCCTTGCAAAGTTTAAGGAAGCAAGAGGTGAGCATAGACCCAATTTTGCCAGTCTCACAAAATCAGGGCTTCCGTGTCCTTTTCTAAACACTGCTTGTGGTGAAAGATATTGCAGCAGTGGCTTTTCCCCTGTTAGCCACTTGGTGGCATTGTAGATTGTCTTTCAGATAACAATGGTCAGTTATCACAAAACAAGACCAGATCCAGGAGACAATCCCTGGAGAGCATTTTTTTTAACAAAAAAAAGCAGTTTAGTCTACAGCAGTTCAGAGAGGCTAGTTTCCTTTCCATGAACCTATTGTTGGAGTAATATTTCTCTTAATCTTAAATCAAGACAATTCAGTGCGACTGCCCTGCTCATTGTTATGAGCAAACTGTTGGTTACTTTCTTACTTTACGAATTCAGTCCAGCCACCAACTCAATCTTAGGCCTGAGCTGGTCACAGTTGCTCGGTTGGTTGTATAAGTGTGAAAATGTTTTTTGCTTATTCTGCAAACATTGGCCCATAACTCATTGGCAGTAATTAACAATTAGCACAGCGTTAAAAAGAACCTCTGACAGCTAATCCCGATTTAATTAAATATGCGCGTACCTTAAATGGCTCCAAAACAGGCTCCTTGCGCCTCTTCAGTCCAGTTCTAACTTTCTGTGGCATGTTTAGTTCGTAACTACCGTGCAAGTACAGCAACTTCACGCCGTTCAATGCTTTTCAATGGTGAGCCAGACAGTAAACATGAAAATGTTGTGTGCCTCGATACAATCCTTTTAGCTCTACTTTTATAATCGATGTTCAAAATATCAATTTTATAAATATTGCATGGTTGAAATAACGAATGTACTGTATTTTGAAAAATTATGTGATACCAAAGGTTAGGAAATTAAGCTCCTCAAAAGCACTGAGGTCAGCTGGCTCTCTTGGGTAAGGCTGAGCTTCTCACTGAACTCAAGCCATTTCATTGTGTAAATGAAGACATCAAAATAAGTTATCCTCAGAAAGTATTAAGCTAAAATGTAAAGCTGGGTTTGGATTTTTTTAAAAGATTAAGCCTATGATCATTTTAACTCGGTATACTGCGGGTTCAGGTAACAGTTCTAAAGTCCTAACAGCATGAGGCGTCTTTTGAACATCCCACATTCTTTTGTAGTCTTTGGTATTTCAAGTAAGTTATCAGTTACTGGATAGCATGGAATTATAAATATTTACACAGTAAGGGAGCTTTATACATTATACTGGGGATTTTTTTAAAGACTGTATATAATTTAGTTCATTTTTATAACGTGCATTTAACAATAATGGAATAAAACATTCTTTCCTCAGCTTTCCGAATGATCCCCTATCCCTTGGAAAAAGGTCATCTTTTTTATCCATATCCAATCTGCACAGAGACAGCAGACAGAGAACTGCTGCCATGTAAGTTCATGAAAAAAAACATGGTTATGTTTACTTACAAATTTCTTTTAATATAATATAGTTATGTTGGTTATTTCTAAATTCCTGTTTCGAATTTACTGTCTACCTGCAAAACAAAGGGTTAACCATTATATCAGGTTTGTTTCTGGTAGACTTTAGCTTTGTGTGTAGACATAGTTTAAAGGATGAATGGGCACCCACAATCTACCTTGTACAGTTGGTTCTGCCACAGAATGTTATAGCAAAGGAACAGGTCATTCACCCTATTAATTCCACACCATCTAGTCTAACCCCACTCTCCTGCTCACTCCCCAATCCGTTTAATATTCTTTTTAAAGCAACTATCTAATTCCCTTTTAAAATAGTTTATGGATTCTACTTCCACAGTGGTTTGTGGCAGAGAATTGCACATTATAACCACCCTTTGTGTAAAGATTATTTTAAATCTCCCATTTAATTCTTTTGGTGATGATCTTAAATTTATGTCCTTTGTTTACCATTTTCCAAGCAGTAGCAACAATCTATCACTATTTACCTTATCATAATCCTTCATAATCTTTAAGACATCTGTCGGATCATCCTTTAACCTTGTGAACAAAGCTCTAACTTCTCAAGATTTTCTTCATGGTGATAGATTGGGAAATGTTGATGTACAAAGGGACCTGGGTGTCCTTGTGCACCAGTCACTGAAAGCAAACATGCAGGTGCAGCAAGCAGTTAGGAAGGCAAATGGTATGTTGGCCTTCATTGCAGGAGGATTTGAGTACAGGAGCAAGGATGTCTTACTACAGTTATACAGGACCTTGGTGAGACCACACCTGGAGTACTGTGTGCAGTTTTGCTCTCCTTACCTAAGAAAGGATATACTTGCCATAGAGGGAGTGCAGCGAAGGTTCACTAGACTGATTCCTGGGATGGCAGGACTGTCATATGAGGAGAGATTGGGTCGACTAGGCCTGTATTCACTAGAGTTTAGAAGAATGAGAGGGGATCTCATTGAAACGTATAAAATTCTGACAGGGCTTGACAGACTGGATGCAGGGAGGATGTTTCCCCTAGCTGAGGGCTCTAGAACGAGGGGTCACAGTCTCAGGATACGGGGTAGGACGTTTAGGACTGAGATAAGAAATGTCTTCACTCAGAGGGTGATGAACCTGTGGAATTCTCTACCACAGAAGGCTGTGGAGATCAAGTCACTGAATATATTTAAGAAGGAGTTAGATAGATTTCTAGACACAAAAGGCATCAAGGGGTATGGGGAGAGAGCGGGAATATGGTATTGAGATAGCGGATCAGCCATGATCATATTGAATGGCGGAGCAGGCTCGAAGGGCTGAATGGCCTACTCCTGCTCTTATTTTTCTATGTTTCATAACTGTAAACCCTCATCCCTGGTAACATCCTAATGAATCCACACTGTATTTGTTCAGTTATTTTTATATTCTTCCTATAATTGGGGGCACAAAATTGCACATAATACTCCCAAAAATGGCCCAACCTAAGGTCTTATACAAGTTTAGCATTACCTCCTTGGTTTTTCATTCTATGCCTCTAGATGCAAAACCAAGGATGTTGTTTGCCTTCTTATGGCTTTATTTACACACGTTGTCAGCTTTAATATCCTGTGTGCCTACACGCCAAGATTCCTCTGGCCTTCTAATCCATGCAAAATGTATTGCTTCACATGTTCTGCATTGTCTGTACGTGTCACCTATCTGCCCATCCGCTATCCATGTCCACCTGCAGCCCTTCACAATCCTCGTCAAATATCCCATACTCCCCAATTGTTCAAACCTTTGCTGCAGATATTCTGTACCACTATCCATCACCCCTGTTCTCACTGAAATACACGGGCTCCCCATCTAGTAACTTTTAAAATGGAATTGGATAAATACTTGAAAGGGAGAAAATTGCAGGGCTGTTGGGGAAAGAGCGGGCGAGTGGGACTAATTGGATGGCTCTTTCAATCACAGGCACGATGTGCCGAATGACCTCCTTCTACGCTCTATGGTTCTCTGATCTCCCAACACATTAAATTTAAAATCCTTGTCTTCGTCTTTAAATTCTCCATGGCCTTGCTCCAATCTATCTTGCAATCTTCTCCAGCTCTACACTCCCCTCACTACCCCTCCGCTGAATATTCCAATGTTCTGTGTCTGGCTTTTTATGCCTTCCCTCTCCCTTCACCCCATCATTGATGGCAGAATTCAGCTGCCTACGCATCACCCTTTGGAATTCATTCCCTAATCTGCTCTGCCTCTTTAAAATCAAATCAAAGCCAACTCTTCAACCAAGTCTTCAATCACTCCTTCTAATCTCTCCCATCCTAGCTTGGTGTCTGTTTCTCATAAACCTATATGAAGTGCCTTTAGACATTCTTCAGATTAAAGGTGCTGTATGATGCAGGTTGTTGTCACGCCGTCACCATCCCCATTGTGGTATCTCCACATCCCTAAGCCTCTGCACCAAGCAACTCCTCACCTCCATGACTTCCATCTTTGCCTGAACTCCCCCTGCCCCCTCTTCTATCACTTCACTTCTGTCCTTTCCTCATTCAATCTCAGCCTGCACATAATCTCCCTCACAGACACCTATAGCCACCCTGTCTTGCCATTACCTTGAACACTCCAAATCAGCCATTTTGTTTCCAAAGTTTGAATTACCAGTAAATATCCAATTTTCCCTGTAGGAAGTATTCCTCACTCTAGCACGATTAGTCAAAATGAAAGTAAACAATAAATGGAAGACTGCTTTATTAAAGAGACAAATATTATAAGTGTATTTTTAGATATAATATCAATGGTACCTTAGTTCCTCTTCAAGCTGCATCATCCCTTTTTGCATGTCTTTAGTACATTTACCCTGACCTTTTTCTTTTCCTTTTAAATTGTATTTGATTCGTGGACTGGATCCAAAGATGGCCATTTATTTGTCTCTGAATTTAAAAAGGCTAACTTAAAACAGGAAGGATTCTGCAGCAATATGTTACATGCAAAAATATTTAGTAAAGATGTATTTTTTATATCTGTCTTCGTTTCTGTTTCTTTCTTGTCTTGTTATGTCTTTGTTTCTGTCTTTGTTTCTTTCTCTTTCTCTCTCTTTTAATGTTTCTGTTTTTTCACTTTGTTTCTGGGCACCTGTTTTCATTTTAATTTCTCTTCCTGTTTCTTTTTGTCTCTTTTCACTTTATTTCTCTCTCTCTATTTCTTTCTTTCTACCTATCTGATGCTATCTGTTCATATCCAGCGTTTCATGAAGTTTCAGTGTATCCCAAGAAGGAGCTGCCATTCTTCATCCTCTTCACAGCAGGCCTGTGCTCCTTCACCGCCATGTTGGCCCTCCTCACACATCAGTTTCCAGAGCTCATGGGCGTCTTTGCAAAAGCTGTAAGTACCCCTGTCCAGGTCAATTCTAACACTGTTCACTAGCCTCCTGCACTTTACCAGCTCTACAAACTTAAAGGATGTTTTCCTTGAATGCTGTTAGCAGTATAGTCAAGTACAGTATAGTCATTTGTTAGAACTGTGACATTGACCTTAGTCCAAGCGTTTGAGAAATTGTATTTATTAGAGGTGTTCTTGTCATATTGTGAAAGTACTGTAGAAACATAGGAACAGTAGTAGGTCATTCAGCCCCTCGAGCCTGTTCCTCCTATGAAGGAAGTCATTGTGCCTGTTCCTCTGAGATTACTTTGGGAACACAGTGCAGCATTGTATTTATCATTTTGGTTGACTTTCTTTTGCCTGTTTTGAAAGAAAGAACTTGTATTTATATAGCCCCTTTCATGACCTCAGGACGTCACAAGACGCTTCATAGCCAATGAAGTAGTTTTGAAGTGTAATCACTGTTGTAATATAAGCAAACGCAGCAACCAAATTATGCACAGCAATGTCCTACAAACAACAATGAAATAAATGACCAGATCATCTGCTTTTAGGTGTTGGTTGAGGGATAACTGTTGGCCGGGACACTCAAATCCTTACCCCGACCCTTCAACGCTTCTCGACTTTCCTACTCTCCTGCCGCCGTTCCAGGTTTTGACTCCCCCTTAGATAAGCCTACAGCTTCCTTCTGTGCCTCTCTTGACATCCTCCGTCGGGCCCATCGAGGTACACGTTGCTGCCTCCTTACGAGCAGCAATCCAACTGCCCCATTCTACTCTCTCACCGACCTTCCCGCCCAGTGCGCCCGCTGGGGGCTAATCTCGCCAGTCTCTTTCCCGTCCCACTCACCTCTGGCAATGCTGATCCTGTGGACTCTGCCAGTGGATCGGCTATCACGGCCCTTCTCCACATCTCCCTCCAGAATGTCCGTTCACTTTTGAACAAGGCCCTTGCCATCCTTGAGCTTATTGTGGCTGATTGCATTGACATCATGGCCTTGGCGGAAACCTGGCTAACGGGAGATGACACCTTCCCCCTTAATGATGCCTCTCCTCCTGGTTATACCTTCCATCACTTGCCCCGCTCAAACCGCCGTGGTGGCGGTATAGCTCTTATCACCAAATCACAATTTGGTCTATCCCGCTAATCCTTTGCACCTTCTCCTCCTTTGAGCATCTCACCTTGTTCCACCCTTCTCACTTCTCATTTAAAATCCTCGTTCTCTACCACCCACCCAAGAACCACACCAAGTTTCTCACCAAGATATTTTCACTGCTTTCCTCCCTCAGCATCTGCTCTTTCTCCTCCGAGTTCACTGCCCTCCTATCCTCTCTTAATCTCTCCCTCCATATAAACGCCCCTACCCATATTCACGGCCACCCCCTCGACCTTGACATCTCATGTGGCCTCGCTACTCCTATCCCGGTCTGACAACGCCTCTGTTTTAAAATTCTCATCCTAGTTTCCAATCCCTCCATGGCCTCGCCCCTCCCTATATCTGTAACCTCCTACAACCCTCCAAGATCGCTGCACATCTTTAATTGCACCACCTTTGGTGGCCGTGCCTTCAGCTGCCGAGGCCCTAAGCTCTGGAATTCCCTCCCAAAACCTCTCTGACTCTCTAGCTCTCTCTCCTACTTTAAGATGCTCCTTAAAACCTACCTTTTTGTCCAAGCTTTTGGTCATCTGCCCTAATAGCTCGTTATGTGGCTCGGTGTCAAATTTTGCTTGATAAGGCTCCTGTGAAGCACCTTGGGACATTTTACTATATTAAAGGCACTATATGTATTCAAGTTGTTGAGAACTTCCCTGCTCTTCTTCGAATAGTGCCGTAGGATCTCTTTTACATCCATCTGAGAGCGCTAGCTTTAGGGTCTCATCTAAAAGACAGCACCTCATTCAGTGCAGCACAACCTCAGTACTGCATTGAAGTGCCAGCTAGATGATGTGCTCAAGTCTCTGGACTTGAACTCTTGATCCTTCTGACTCAGAGGAGCGATTGCACCCAGTGAGCCATGGCCGACACTTGGATATGGTTCTCAAGTTCTTTTTTTTACTTCCATGACCAGTAGTAAAGGTTTTTTGTTTCACTTTTCTTTTTCCACATATGATTAGCTCCTGGTTTTATTATATGGTCGGGTTAGAGAGTTTCTTGAGCTGAGGAAGATGAGAATTGTGCTCAGTTCTTTGTCGTCTCGAAGAAGTCAAGAATGGAGTCGTTTTTGAATGTTGGGTCACAAAAACTGCACAGTTCTTCAAGAAGCAAAAGATCAAGATATAACGGAACCAACCTTCATTCAGCCTTTTGTTCAAATGCAAAAACATTTCATGAAAATGACATTCTTGCATGTAAATTTACTGAATAGATTTTTAGCAATACAGCCAAAACATCTGGACATCTCAATATCACAATCCAAAATAAATAAATATATATAAATATAAATTATTTCAAACAATAGTGTGGATCAAGAACTCATGATTCTCTACATTATATTTATTAGGGATCACAGAACATTCTTGCACATTGCATGAAGAAAAATATATTCATATTTGGAAGATGAAAAGGTCTTTCAGTATTCATAAAGCTTATTATTTTAAATGATTTTCTTTTGGAGCAATGATGGAAACATCCAACAATGTGTCAAACTGTTTAGCGGTCCCAATAGTGCAGAAATACATGCTTTTACAACTGATGTTCAAGAAAAGGAACAAAGCCAGCCTGTGTTGATTGCCAGCATAGTACAGGAAACTTTGTGCTATCCGGCACCCACGGGACCGAGCTGCTGCCGTTGCCTCAAAACTTCCGGATAGACCAGCGTCAATGTTATCAGATAGGAGCTTTTCATCTCCATATCTGACAACAAAGACTGTTGCTTAGCAACAGCTTGTCAACACTCGGCCCGTGGCTTGGAAGCGTCTCTGAAGCCGTTGCTAAGATACAGAGACACCTTCCAGAGCCTGCCGTATCTGACCACAAACACTGTTGCTCAGCAACAGCTTGTAAACACTCGGCCCAGTAGCTTGGAAGCGTCTCTGAAGCTGTTGCTAAGCTACAAAGACGCTTTCCAGAGCCTGCCTGTGAAAAGAATGCTAGGAGAAGAAAAAAAACCTAACCAAAATGGCTGCTGATTTCTGCCGTTAGATCGAAGCTGCCGGACATTCAACCTCCGGATAGCACAAAGTTTCCTGTAGCTCCATCAGTTGAGTGCATGGCTTCAAGTAGAAAGCTGCAAAATTGAATGGCAAATCGTGCTGGGATTCAGCCTATTTTCCAGAGAGGATGAGTTTCAGAGATTCACAGTTGGCCCAGGAAATAGAGAACCAAGTCATTGCCTCTTTTTGAGATTGGGTGAGCAGAGCAAGGAAGAAAATTGAGGTTTCAACTCTTGGCAGTCAGTCACAGCGTCGCAATAATGATGGTTCTGTACACACTACTGACTGGAGTTGAGTGCATACAGCAACTTGCCTGCTAAAAGAGCAACTTTAAAAAATAAAAATAAATTGTATTTGCGGTATTGCAAAGAGCTGCTGGAACTTTCACATCTCTAATTTTAATAATATGGACAGATCATATGAACCAGGGAACCTTGAGCTGACAAATTTATTTTACATAGTCTTCAACCTCAGGTAACAGCTGTGCTCTGATGTCAAAGTTTTGTCAAAATCTGAACCCGGGTCACAACATGAAAGTCTGTGACCTTAACGCATCGAACCACCTGAGCCCTGGGTGTATAGTTTTTGACTTTCTTGTCCGGAGTAGTGTGCGTCCATTGTGTTACTCAATAAGTCTAATGATAGAAGTTCCCTTGACTCCAAAGTGATGATGTTCGTGTGTGGGTGCCTAAAGGACCCCTGTGACTACTGTAGACATATCAAAATCACAATTCTTTGATCTTTCGCTGACCCTTACCTTGGCTGATAGCACGAGTTCCAGTAGAACTAAACTGTGTCAAACACAAATGCTTCTTTTGAGTTAGACAGGTAAGATCTGATTTGGCAGCAGTGTGACTGAAGTTGTAGTTTACATTGACAAGTATTGAAAGATGGCTGTTGACTCACCGCCGCTGCTGTTCTGAAAGTATCTATCGAGCACTTGTATATTATACAAAGTGATAGAATGACCGTCTACTTGAGAAATGGGATAGCTCTGCAATAGAAATGGACACAAATCATTAACCATTTTACTGTAATGTAGATTATAACATTCACTTTCTAAAATGTATTTCAAATGAAGCTTTTGCACATGGCCTTAATGGTGTGCAGTCTAAAGTACAGGACCTTTGTAGATCAATGGCATTAGAACATAGAATCAGCAAACAATTCAGAATTACTTTGTGTCCTTAAGGTGCAAGTCCTTTTTGATCTTACCCTTATCTTTCTGATCGGTTTTGCTAAGGCAGAAGCAAGGTTTTGTTAGGTCGCCCTTATGTGCAAAAGATGTTGGACGGAAATGCCACAAAATCACATGATTTTTACCAAACCAGGACTACTTACATGCTATTTTCTCATTTTTGTTTTTATCTTTTTCACATGAGGGTGACCTTATAAAATCCCACTTAGAGATGCAAAGGGGCAGTTGGAAAGATCAAGGAAACTCAGATCAAAGGGTTTTCACCTTTGTGCCATGGTTATACGTGATTTATGGTGTGAACTCTGACTCTTGAGCAGAATATTGTTTAAAGTCTCAATAAAACAAGCTGGTTTGGCTCTCTGTGTGTCGGATGCCCAACTACCTTTAAAATCATAGGGTGCATGCTGTATTATGTGGCACATACACATATGTATGTGGTGGTGCCCAGTTTTCAGAGGAAGCCAGTGTTTTGCTCCGGTTTCTTGCATAGCTTTTAACTATCCAAATTCGGGAGGTGAATGTGGATAGCAAGATGCCAAGTTCACCAACCAGACGATATTGGCTCACAGTGGCATGAGTTCAAGTTTCAGTGAGGTGCAGATACCTTGTAGATAATTAGCGTTCTCTAGTCTGACACGAACACATAGGAGGGAATTTTAACTCCCCCACCTCTCACTGCTCCCACTTGCGGAAACCAGACGGTGGGGCAGTTAAAATGGAGTGGGCGACTTAGTCACTGGCTTCCCGCCTTGCTCTGGTCGACTACAACTTTAAATTGGGACACCCGCCCAAAGCTGGTGGGGTCCTCCTTTAAATACGCAGATTGGGATCCGATGACTCCATTGGGGCCTGACTGCCATATTAACCTGAGGCCTGGGCAAGGGGGCAGTGGAAGCTTTCCCGACAGACCAAACTTGCTGGGAACTAGATCAAAGGCCGGAAGAGGTCCAGCAAGCTAAGTTTCTTTTAAAAAATGTTAAGTTTCCTTGTGGCCAGGAGTAGCAGGAGTGCCTTGGTGTGGTAAACCACTGTATTGTATATTGCCACCTCTGGGTGGCGCTGTGTATGGAGGCATGCCTCAGCTGACTCCACCCACCACTGTGTGGGTTTCGTTCAGACTTGTTCAGTCACTCACGAAGAAGCATGGTCTCTTCTTAGCTAATAAAAGCCTTATTCATCTCTTCTTTCGACTCGTCATCTCTTCTTCGACTCATCACCTTTTATGAAGTAATTGATAAGCGTATCAATTTTATTAGCTAAAAGTTAAATGGCGACACCTGAGGAGCAACAACAGCAACGGATACAGCAGACATTGCTGAGAGCCCTCAGACCACCACGCCTGGACCTCGACCCTCAAGATGTGGGTGCATCAGCCAAGTTTGAACACTGGCTGAGCTGCTTTGAATCCTTCCTCGCAATCTCACAGGTTACAGAGGAAGATCACAAACTGAAAATTTTGACCGCCCAGGTGAGCCATCAAGTATATATGCTAATCCAGGACTCTAATACGTACGTGGCGGCCCTCGAGCTACTAAAAGGGCAATATACGCGCCCAGTGAACACAATTTACGCCCGACACCTCTTGGGATCCCGCAGGCAGCAACCGGGAGAATCGGTAGGGGCATTTGCACGGGCGCTACTGGCACTCTGCAGAGACTGCGATTGTAAAGCGGTAACGGCTGTGGAGCACGCGCAGGGACTCGCCTGTGATGCCTTCGTCAGGGGCCTCCAGTCAGACCACACCCGGCAGAGACTGCTAGAAAGCAAGGAACCCGACCTGAAGACGGCCATTGCCCTTGCGCTCTCGTTAGAGGAGGCCCACCGAAACCTCGAGGCATACCCCCGTAACGGCGCCGAGACATGGCAATCGAAACCGTGGGACACGGGACCGCCGCCCCCGGCACCAACCGCTGCAGCGACCCAACCGAGACAGCAGCCTCCGGTAAGAACTGCTTCGATGCCCAGTAACCAGGCCCAAAAATGCTATTTCTGTGGCCAGTTAAAACATCCCAGAGCGCACTGCCCAGCTAAGACAGCTACCTGCTCGGGCTGCGGGAAGAAAGGCCATTACGCTAACGCCTGCAAGGGGAAGCCAGCCAGCAGCGCAGCGTGCGGGCCGTGGGAGCAGCCATCTTATCCGCCATTTTGTGTACCCCCGGCCGCATGGCATCCACCGCCATCGTATCCAACGCACTCAACCGCCATTTCGTCACCGGAACCGACCACCGTCTCGGCGGATGACTATAGTGACTCACTAAGCCACATACTGGCCTCCGTGACGCTGGATCAAGGCCACCCTCACCATCTATCCAGCTCCATGATGGATATCGCGGTAAACGGCCGCGCCACCAGTTGCCTGATCGACAGCGGGAGCACAGAGAGTTTCGTCCACCCCGACACGGTACGTAGCCACTCCCTCACGATTCTGCCAACGCACCATCGCATTTCTATGGCGTCCAAGTCCCAGTCAATGGACATCAGCGGCTACTGTGTGGTGACCCTGTCAGTAGGGGGCACTGAATATCAAAAATTTAAACTGCTAGTCCTGCCCCGTCTTTGCGCTGCCGTCCTGCTAGGGTTGGATTTTCAGTGCCACCTTAAGAGTGTCACACTAGCATACGGTGGACCCCTCCCCCCACTCACAGTCTGCAACCAACAACTTTTAAATCGCCCGCTGCAAACCACCTGCAGCCTTTCCACATTAAAAGTCCCCCCCCCTCCCCTGTTCGCTAACCTCACCCGCGACTGTAAACCCATCGCTACCAAAAGCAGGCGGTACAGTGCCGGGGACAGAGCTTTTATCAGCTCTGAGGTGGAGCGGCTCTTGAAGGAGGGCATTATCGAAGGTAGCACTAGCCCCTGGCGAGCCCAGGTTGTAGTCGTTAAAACCACTGCAAAACGCCGCATGGTAATCGACTACAGCCAAACCATAAACCGGTACACCCAGCTGGACGCGTACCCCCTCCCTCGCATATCTGATATGGTCAATCAGATTGCGCAATACAAAGTATTCTCCACCATCGACCTTAAGTCAGCGTACCACCAGCTGCCCATCCGCCATGAGGACCGCCAGTATACTGCCTTCGAGGCAAACGGCCGCCTCTACCACTTCCTTAGGGTCCCCTTCGGCGTCACCAACGGGGTTTCGGTCTTCCAAAGGGAGATGGACCGAATGGTTGACCAGAACGCGCTGCGGGCAACCTTCCCCTATTTGGATAACGTCACCATCTGCGGCCATGACCAGCAGGACCACGACGTTAATCTAGCAAATTTCCTCCGTACGGCCCAACGGCTGAACCTAACGTACAATAAGGAAAAATGTATGTTTCACACCAAGCGCCTGGCCATCCTCGGCTGCGTGGTGGAGAACGGAGTCATCGGGCCCGACCCCAACAGAATGCGCCCCCTAATGGAGCTACCCCTTCCCCACTGCCAAAAAGCACTGAAGAGATGCCTGGGGTTTTTCTCCTACTACGCCCAGTGGGTGCCCCTCTATGCAGACAAAGCCAGGCCCCTCATCAAAGCCACCTCCTTCCCCCTGACACCAGAGGCGTGTGCAGCCTTCACTCTTATCAAGAACGATATCGCGAAGGCCGCAATGCACGCGGTGGATGAGTCCATCCCCTTCCAAGTGGAGAGCGATGCCTCCGACTTCGCCCTAGCCGCGACCCTTAACCAGGCGGGCAGACCCGTGGCCTTTTTCTCAAGGACCCTCCAGGGCCCCGAGACGAGACACTCCTCCGTCGAAAAGGAGGCCCAGGCTATTGTAGAAGCGGTGCGTCACTGGAGGCATTACCTGGCCGGGAAACGATTTACCCTGCTCACTGACCAGCGTTCAGTAGCTTTTATGTTTAATAATAAGCAGAGGGGTAAAATCAAGAACGACAAGATCTTGAGGTGGAGAATCGAACTCTCCACCTACAATTATGATATCTTGTATCGGCCAGGGAAACTCAATGAGCCCCCAGATGCCCTATCACGTGGTACATGCGCCAACGCGCAGAGTGATAGGCTGCAGTCCCTCCACAATGACCTCTGCCACCCGGGGGTCACCAGGTTTTTCCATTTTATCAAATCCCGTAACCTGCCCTACTCCATCGAGGAGGTGAGGACCATGACCAAGAGCTGCCAAATCTGCGCCGAGTGCAAACCGCACTTCTATAGGCCGGACAGAGCAAGCCTGATCAAGGCCACACGCCCCTTCGAACGCCTGAGCGTCGATTTTAAAGGGCCCCTCCCCTCCGCTGACCGCAATGTGTACTTCCTCAACATAGTTGATGAGTACTCCCGTTTCCCCTTTGCCATCCCTTGCCCAGACATGACCAGTACCACGGTCATCAAGTGTCTGAATGACATCTTCGCTCTGTTCGGGTTCCCCAGCTATATACATAGCGACAGGGGCTCATCGTTCATGAGCGACGAACTTCGGCAGTACCTGCTAACAAGAGGTATCGCCACGAGCAGGACCACCAGTTACAACCCCCGGGGGAACGGCCAGGTGGAAAGGGAGAACGCGACGGTTTGGAAGGCAGTCCTCTTAGCACTAAAATCTAAGGGCCTTCCGACCTCCCGCTGGCAGGAGGTCCTCCCTGCAGCGCTTCACTCCATTCGGTCACTGCTTTGTACTGCCACTAATGCGACCCCTCATGAGAAAATGTTCGTTTTCCCCCGGAAGTCTACATCGGGAACCTCGCTACCGGCATGGTTGACTTCTCCTGGGCCCGTCCTACTGCGGAGGCACGTGAGGACGCATAAAACGGACCCCCTGGTCGAGCGGGTGCACCTCCTACACGCCAACCCCCAGTATGCCTGGGTGACATACCCAGACGGGCGGGAGGACACGGTCTCCATACGAGATCTCGCACCCTCGGGTACCCCTGAATTACCACCGTTATCCCCCTTACCACCGTTATCCCCCTTACCACTGTTATCCCCCACCACCCCTCCCAACCCAACCCCTGCAGACGGCATGCCAAAGCCCCAGGAATCTTCGCCAACCACCCAGACACCAGACCCGACGTCAGATGCTGCAACACCACCGCCGCCACCACGACGATCAGGACGTCAGACAAGGCCTCCTGATAGACTTAACTTGTAGTACCCTTCACCCCGCCGGACTTCACATTAAACAAGGGGTGAATGTGGTAAACCACTGTATTGTATATTGCCACCTCTGGGTGGCGCTGTGTATGGAGGCATGCCTCAGCTGACTCCACCCACCACTGTGTGGGTTTCGTTCAGACTTGTTCAGTCACTCACGAAGAAGCATGGTCTCTTCTTAGCTAATAAAAGCCTTATTCATCTCTTCTTTCGACTCGTCATCTCTTCTTCGACTCATCACCTTTTATGAAGTAATTGATAAGCGTATCACTTGGGCCGCCTTTGCCCGGGCTTAAATCCCCCCCCCCCCACCCCCCCAACACCCAATCGGGGGTCCTCCGTGGCGGCAAGCTGAGGCCTGGTCATTAAAATCATCTGAGCCTTGTTTCATTCCTGACTTCCGGGTGCGCTGCTCGCTTTGTGCACCCCCGCACCAATCCCGCCTGAACTTGTATCTTTAAGTTGCAAGTCCTTTTTGATCTGTGCTTTCCCTTTTTCTTTCTGGTCAGTTTTGATAAACCAGAAGCAGAGTTTTGCAAGCTAACCCTTACATGCAAAACTATTGTATTGAAAAGTACAGTTCATGCTTGACATTTTAGAAGAAACATTACAGATTTTTTAATATAAAAACAGAAAATGCTGGAAACACTTAGCAGGTCAGGTCAGATTGTTTAATAGTTGGTGTCTATTCTTATCTATCCAGTTGTAGCCAGAGAATCACCTGCAATGGCTTCTTTTCCCACTCCCCCACCGTCACCTCTGGAGTCCCCCAAGGATCTACGCTTGGCCCCCTCTTATTTCTCATCCACATATCATCTGAAAACACAGCGTCAGTTGCCACATGTACACTGACGACACCCAGCTCTACATCACCATCACCTCTCTTGATCCCTCCACTCTCTCTAAATTTTCAAACTACTTATCCGACCTTCAGTACTGGATGAGCAGAAATTTCCTCCAACTAAATATTGGGAAGACCAAAGTCTTTGTCTTCAATCCCCACCACAAACTCCGTTCCCTGGCCAACGTCCCATTCCTCTCCCCTGCAACTATCTGAGGCTGAATCAGACCAGGGAGCACAAAACCAAGCCCATTCCTGACACCAGAAGCTGCTGGATAGTGATTTGGGATGGGACTCGTGGCTGATTTTCTCCTCCTTAATCCAGGGTCTAATTGTAACACTCTTACTGCCACCCTGCTAAAGTCAGCTAGCTCAGTATAGACTAGGGATTGAAGCTGGAACTTCCTGCTCTTTATGGCTAAGTTAATCACTGGGCTAATTCTTTGATACATTGGGGACCCTCCTTCACCCGGTGCGGAGGGGAGCGAGCAGGCAAGGGGACCTCCTCGTGGGACTGCTCCTGGGCCTGGCCAAAGTGGCCATCAACAGGTCCAGGCAGCAGGGGGTCGTTCAGCCCAACTGCCTGCCTCTCTTCCACGGCCACGTTCGCACCCGGGTGGCCCTGGAGATGGAACACGCGGTGTCCACCGGCACGCTCGAGGCCTTCCGCGACCGGTGGGCACTACAGGGACTGGAGTGCATTATCAGCACCGGAAACAAAATTTTAATTTCATTTATTAAGTCTCAGTTGTAGTATTTTCGGTTAAGTTACAGTTTTTTAGTTGATGCACCAAAACAGAATTGGGGACCCTCCTTGTTGATTTCTAACCTGTTCTAATATATTGATGACTAGCTGGGGAGCCCCGCGTTGCGAGGGCAATTTTGGGGCGCTTGGTCTCCCTGCCCCTGTGTGTCCCCCCTCTCCCTGTCATGTCCTCTCCCTGTCCTATCCCTCCCTCCCTCCCCTCCTCTCCGCTCCCTCCCCTCCCCTCCCCTGTCTCCCTCCCTCCCTCCCCTCCCCTGTCTCCCTCCCTTCCCCTCCCCCGCTCCCCCACTCCCCTACCCTCCCCTCCCCCGCTCCCCCACTCCCCTCTGTCCCTCTCTCCAGCCCCTCCCCCTGCCTAGCGCCTGAGGTCCGGAGCTGAGGTCCCCCGTGTATCGCGCGGCTGATGGACGGCCGCTGTGGGCGGGCGGGCGGCGCATGCGCGGTCAGTGCGGGCGGCGCGAGCCCCCCGCGATTTCCCGAGGTTCACCCCCCCCCGCGATTTCCCGAGGCTCTCTCCCCCCCCCGCGATTTCCCGAGGCTCTCCCCCCCCCCCCGCGATTTCCCGAGGTTCGCCCCCCCGCGATTTCCCGAGGCTCTCCCCCCCCCCCCGCGATTTCCCGAGGTTCGCCCCCCCGCGATTTCCCGAGGCTCTCCCCCCCCCCCCCCGGCGATTTCCCGAGGCTCGCCCCCCCCCCGTGATTTCCCGAGGCTCTCCCCCCCGCGAGTTCCCGAGGCTCTCCCCCCCCCCCCCCCCGCGATTTCCGATTTCCCGAGGCTCTCCCCCCCCCCCCGCGATTTCCCGAGGCTCTCTCCCCCCCCCCCTATTAAATTGTTATTTAATTCCCTAACACATCATTAAAATATTTACCTTAGTTCCCTAACACACAGAAAGTGTGGGGGAAAAAATTGTGAAAAATCAAGATGGCGGCCACTCACCTCGGTTCAGAAGGATAAGGCCCGCCCCCACACGCACCGATTGGTCGACCAGTCAGGTCACCGAAGCGTAGGATTGGTCAATCGTCGAGTCACTCGACACTCAACTGTAGGAAGGAACCCGCCGTCCGATTGGTGGACCTCGACGTCACACGGTCGCTAATGAGATGCTAATGAGCGGAACGCTGAACGTTTTTGGGATACCGCGGGCGGGATTTTTGTCCGGCCGAAACGTAAATACGCCTATGACCGGTCCGGAATCGCAAGCTTTCTTTTGAGGCGACGCGCGCGTCGGTACGCTCTGTAACTTTCAAACGTATAGAGAACGGACAGACAGACATCGGGACAGACAGAAGAGCCGTTATATATATATAGATGAAGAATGTTACCTTGCAAGGTGTCAGAAACAATCAATTTAAAGCTTATCTTTAATTACTGACAAAACAATTGAATCAAGTTATAATGAACAGTGATTGCTATAGTTGAGAAAGTTTAGGCCAACTTTTAACTCTGATGGTTTGAATTTAATCTTAAAAGTCAAAGGCCTAGAAATTCAGTGGGCTGCGCCACCCGTTAACGCCTTAAGAGGGCGCTAAGTGGGTCGGAAGCCACTGGCCACGCCTCCCGCTAAATTTAGCGGGACACTAATGGTGGCGCTAGCCGTTAGCGCTGCGCCGCTACCGATGACGTCATCGGTGTGTGCAGCACCCCGCTGACGCCCCGATCGTGATATTTAGATGCGCCCCCTGATTTAACGCCGGACGCTATGTGCGACCAGTTCAGGGGGGCCTACCTGCGGCGGTAGAGGCGCTAATTAAAGGAGAGGTGCGGGGCGGCCATTTTTGTTGCTGGCCACCTGCCAGCACCTCTCCGCGCTGCCGTCCCCCGCCTCCTGAGCCCCCACCCCCGTTCCAAGAGCCCGGCACTTCTCCTCGGTGCCGGGCTCCTTTGCCGGCACTCGCGATCCTCGGGGGCCCAGCTGGGCCCCAGATCGCGCTGCACAAGGCCCCTCCCCTTTAAGAAGGGGAGGAAGGCCTGCAGTACTGCAGCGCGACATGCCGCAGCATGTGGCGCTGCGGCACGTTCCGCAGCGATATTCAGTTGCAGCACCCCAAGAGGGATGCGGGGCGCCTCCAGTAGCGCCGCGCTTCCCTTTGGGGCGCTCCAACTGAATTTCCGGCGGGCGGCCGCGACTGTTTCCGGGGCGCTACTTTTAGCGCCCTGGCGAGGCTGGCGCCCTAAACAGGGCTATAGTCAATTTCTAGGCCAAAGTCCCTGTACAAAAGATGTACCAGAGGGATTTATTTACAAAGTCATGCAGTGTTGTTTTCAATAAGTCCAATTGAGATGGTGAAAATACAGATGATCATAATTGAAGTGTCACAATTGTGGTTGCAGATACCTGTGAACAGTGATGAAAATAAATTGTTTTTTGGGAATTTAAGGATGAGGTATATTTGAATTACCAGATATGGCAACTCAGTGTTTTAGAAATGTGTGCTGGATCAATCTCTTGGGCACTGAGATATTTCCACAATTATTACTACAGGTATAATGTTATGTGCTAACTGCAAAGTGCAACCGTAACACTTTTCTAAAGAAAGAAAGAGTGTCTTGCATTTATATAGCGCCTTTCACAACCTCGGGACATCCCAAAGCGCTTTACAGCCACTGAAGTACTTTTGAAGTGTAGTCACTGTTGTAATGTGTGGATTTAGTGTTAAGAATAAAAGCCCTTCGTCTATGTTCAGCATTAAAAATAAATCCTTGACAATCTTTTACATTTAATTATACTCAGTTTGCTGCTTTCTGTAAAGTGCATTACAAGAAAGGACGCTGGCACAACGAGTAGGTTAGCATCTGCTTTTACAATGGGTGTGTTTAGCAGTATAGCGCAGCAATGGGGTGAATGTCAATATTGCCTGAGGCCATATAAAGCATCAAACTGTGGGTCCAGCAATTATCTGATTGTAAGTCTTACATTCTTGAATGGTATCTGAAAGATGTGGGGCTTTCCAGCCTGCATGTCGTGGGAGGAAACCACAGTTGCTTTGAATAAGTTCCGGCATTTTACTTCGTAATATCTCATTCCCACTTTAGTGTCTCAATGGGCATTTAATTTGCTAGAATTCGCTCACAAATCTGATACACTCCTGCTTGGCTTTGTCCCACCCGCCTCTTAGCTACTGAACAGAGTTCAGTGGAAGGATTTGGAGCCAATTTTTCTCTGCTTTGTGCATCCACAATGCAGGTTTCACTAGTGCACAGCAGAGGAAAACAACAACAACAACTTGTATTTATATAGCACCTTTAATGTATGAAAACTTCCCAAGGCGCTTCACAGGAGTCTTATAAGACAAAAACTTTGACACCGAGCCACATAAGGAGAAATTAGGGCAGATGACCAAAAGCTTGGTCAAAGAGGTAGATTTTAAGGAGCGTTTTAAAGGAGGAAAGAGAGGTAGCGAGGCGGAGAGGTTTAGGCTGGGAATTCCAAAGCTTAGGGCCTAGGCAACAGAAGGCACGGCCACCAATGGTTGAGCGATTATAATCAGGGATGCTCAAGAGGCCAAAATTAGAGGAGTGCATATATCTCGGGGGGGGGGGCGGTGGGGGGTTGTGGGGCTGAAGGAGATTACAGAGATAGGGAGGGGCGAGGCCATGGAGGGATTTGAAAACAAGGATGAGAATTTTGAAATCGAGGCGTTGCTTAACCAGGAGCCAGTGTAGGTTAGCGAGCACTGGGGTGATGGGTGAATAGAACTTGGTGCGAGTTAGGACACGGACAGCCAAGTTTTGGATGACTTCAGGTTTACGTTGGGTAGAACATAGGGGGGCCAGCCAGGAGTGCATTGGAATAGTCAAGTCAAAAGGGCAAAGACCAATTTATGCTAGTTCTCTTCCTCTCTTGCACATAATACACATTTCTAGCGGTATGCCTGGCTGTGGGTGAAACAGGTGGGAACATTTAAATTAAATGTGGATCATGTGGGATTGACTTCAGACTACATCCCGTGTCATTTTCCTGGGTTTCTGTCTGGCAGAGGGCCAAACATAGAAGACCAGGTGAAAATGGGTCTTAGATGTTGTGTTCTGTCCCCTTGGGAAAGTTCTTTAAATTTCTGGGCCAGTAAGGAGGATCAATGAGGCTAGAGGCCATCTGGTTGATTTTGGACAGCAGTCCCAGGGAGGCGGCCATCACCACTGCAGCAGATCTCTCAGGCCCGCAGCAGTGGTCGTGTTTACTCCCCCAAATTTCAGGATACGCTCGTTTCAAGGAGTATTGCTGTCCCGCGGGTAAGCCAGAGCATGGAAATGACCGCTAACTGCCTGAGTTGTGTACATAGGGGAGGAGGAGGAACATTGGGCCCTTTTGAAGTTTTTTAGTATTTAAGAAAAAGTACATCTGCAAATACTGTATGAGTGTACCCACTCTCACATACTATTTCCGGTCACATTGCACCTTTTTCTTAATTGTTACACTTTATGGCCTAGAAATTGGGTTTTGGCGCAGCGACGGCTTTAGCGCCGGAAGTTAGTGCCGGAGCTAAGTCGCGCTGGGCGGGCCAAAAATTCACTAGTTCTGCGCCCAAACGGCTGCCGGCGCTGCTGAAAGCTGTTTGCGCCTGAAAACTGGCACTACGCGCTGAATTGCGGCGCTATTCCGGCGCTGCGGCGCCCGCTGCGGTGCGGCAGGTTCGGGAAGTGCAGGCCTCCTCCTTCCCTTAAGGAGGAGCTGCCTGCACCCGGCCGCGGCCCGCGAAAATCATTGTAAAAATGAGCCCGGCACCTCGGACAAGTGCCGGGCTTGCATCTGTCCCGGGGGGGGGGGGGGGGAGAAGTCCGGGGAGGGAGCTGCGGCCAGGCGGCCAGCGGGAAAGCGGCCGGCCGCCGCGGGGCCTTTAATGCGCCGGCGCAAAGTCCAGTAAGGCACCTCTGCCAGAACGTTGCTTGCGGCTGCCACGGGCGAGGCGGCCGCAAGTCAATTTCGGAGTTCGGGCGGGTTACCATGGCAACCAGGACGCTGCGCACACCGATGACGTCATCGGTGCCGGCGCAGCGCTAACGGCCTAACGCCGATTTAGGGACCCACTCAATTTCCAAACTGGCCATAACTCCGGCGCTAGGCCCTCTAGTGCCTCAAAAGCGGCGCTAAGCCTACCGAATTTCTAGGCCTACAGTGCTTCTCCCAGTGGGGGTGGCTCTCAAAGCAAGACCTGAGGTGGGTCTGGATCAGGTTGGAGTTCTGCTAGAGTTGCGAAATTGAGACATTAGGTTCCAAATCGACAGTTGGATTCAACAGAATCAGCATTCAAATCTAATGTTACTGTAGAATAATACATGAGGTGCTATTAATTACTGATTAACTGCTTACAAACGGACCTGTTGATTAGTCAGTGGATTTATGAACTTGATTTTGTGACCTGAAATAGTATGATGTACTGTCTGGTTGCACAATTGGCAAAGTTGTTCCTCAGGCAATAATGACTAAATCTTCTGAGATATTACTCATTAATGCATCCGATGAAGGGAAAAAAGAATGTGCATTTAAATAGCAGCTTATCACATCCTCGGACATCCCAAAGCACTTCACAGCCAATTAATTGCTTGAAGTGCAGGCACTGTTGTTTTAGTAGGCAAAAGCAGCAGCCAACTTGTGCACAGCAAGGTCACATAAACAGCGAATGAAATGAATGACCAGTTAATTTCTTTTGGTGATGTTGCTGAAGGGAGAACTGTTGGCCAGGATCCCAGGCAAACTCCCTGCTCCTCTTCCATTAGTACCAGCTCATCCAAAATTTGGCACCTCTGACGCTGCAGAACTCCCTCAGTACTGCACCACAGACAAGTCACCATTAAATGAGACGTTGGTCCCATTGAAATATTGTACTTAGAACTGCATTGCTTTCTGAAGAATGAAACACAGACACAGATTGCACTTTGTAGCTGCAATGGAGAGTCTGTAAAAGCTCTACTTTTTATGTGCACTGAAGTAATCTGCAATTATTTGAATGAGACTAACTGCTGAAATATCCCTTTAAATCAGTGTCTCTCAAATTCACTTTCTGTATTATTGAGCATTTAATTACTGCACTTATTCTAAATTCTCTCCTTAAATGAGTATTTTTTCTGTTATTTTTCTCCGCAGTTTCTCAGTACACTGTTTGCTCCATTAAACTTTGTGATGGAAAAGGTTGAAAGCATCTTACCTTCTAGCCTGTGGCATCAATTGACACGGATCTAAAAAGAGAGGAGCTGTGATAGACTGACTACCATGACACCTGTGCCAAGCTCACATCTTGCAGCGTGCAAGACAGCATGAAAAAAAGGATGAAAATCTGTGACTTAAAGACTCTATATGTTATGTTTTGTTCTTATGTGAACATGTTTTCTGTTGTACCAAACAAAGTTGTTGTTGTTCTATTTTATTATTTTGCCGTTAGCAAAATTCTACAAAAATAAACAAAAAAGGCCCCAAAAATAAAGTTTAAATTTTGTGTAAAATAAGTGGAATGGCACATTTCTTTGACATTGTATTGTGCAGTCTCTTTGTCCCATTTTTATTGCACTTTCTCCCCTATTACACACAATGTACCATTTCTTACCCGATGGGAAGGACAGGCGCTCCTGAGCCTTGCCAACTCCCAGGTCTAGAAATTCAGTTGGCTGTGCCACCCGTTAGCACCTTAAGAGGGCGCTAAGTGGGTCGCAAGCCACTGGCCACGCTAAATTCAGCGGGACTCTAGTGGTGGCGCTAGCCGTTAGCGCTGCGCCGCTACCGATGACGTCATCGGTGTGCGCAGCGCCCCGCTGACGCCCCGGCCGCGATATTTAGAAGCGCCCCCTGATTTAGCGCCGGACGCTATGTGCGACCGGTTCAGGGTCGCCTACCTGCGGCGGTGGAGGCGCAATTTAAAGGAGAGGTGCGGGGCGGCCATTTTTGTTGCTGGCCGCCTGCCAGCACCTCTCTGCGCTGCCGTCCCCGGCCTCCTGAACCCCCCCCCCCCCGCCCCGCCCCGCAGAGTGCCGGCTGTGTTCCAAGAGCCCGGCACTTCTCCTCGGTGCCGGGCTCTTTTGCCGGCACTCGCGATCCTCGGGGGCCCAGTTGGGCCCCAGATCGCACTGAACAAGGCCCCTCCCCTTTAAGTAGGGGAAGAAGGCCTGCAGTACCGCAGCGCGATGTGCCGCAGCGTGTGGCACTGCGGCACGTTGCACCATGATATTCAGTTGCAGCGCCCCAAGAGGGATGCGGGGCGCCTCCGGTAGCACCGCGCTTCCCTTTGGGGCGCTCCAACTGAATTTCTGGCGGGCGGCCGCGAATGCTTCCGGGGCGCTACTTTTAGTGCCCCGGCGAGGCTGGCGCCCTTTGGGGCGCTACTGAATTTCTCGGCCCCAGTCTTTTTTGGGGGGAGGTTACATTTTTGAGCTTATCAAGATGCCAGTGCTGGGGAGTGGAGCACTCTTCATTTCTGGCTTTTAGTGTCAACTATCACCATGGTCGAATGCAAAATAAAATTCTCTCGACTGTGCCTTAATCCCAGTCTCACCACACTATCCCTATTCACAAGTCTGAACATCTCCATTTACCACACCAGTGTTCGGATTGGTCTCTCTGAGTAAGACTGCATTTTGTAGAAATTAAGGAGAGATTTGTTTTGTGGGCCCTTGGCCACTAGAAACTGGTTGAATGCCAAACGAGCACCAATTCTAGTAGCACCTTAACAGCTAATAGCAATCCATGCTGGATTTAATAGGACAGTGTGCTAACCATTGTGCCACTTACTCTAGCACGCTGACACTTTTGATTAGGCTACTAGAAGGTGTGAAGAGTGAGTCAGAATGCCTTGCCCAAGCCTTCAATTATTTTCTTCATTCCAATGGAGAACAGCCCAATCTCTGCTTGCAGTCTCCTTCATAGCAAAGCTGAGATCAATAACTCCCATGGTGACCCTCGGGACAAATCTTTGCCTTATTACTTTAGTGGACTATCAAAAGAATGGGCTAGTGTGTCACTTACAGATACTGTACTTTTAAACACTAAGCTTACATAGTAAAATAGAAACATAGAAGATAGGAGCAGGAGTAGGCCATTCGGCCCTTCGAGCCTGCTCTGCCATTCAATGAGATCATGGCTGATCATCCAAATTCAGTACCCTGTCCCTGCCTTCTCCCCATATCCCTGATCCCTTTAGCCTTAAGAAATATATCCAACTCTTTCTTGAATATATTTAATGAACTGGCCTCCACCACCCTCTGTGGCAGAGAATTCCACAGGTTCACCACTTTCTGGGTGAAGAAATTCCTCCTCATTTCAGTCCTAAATGGCTTACCCCTTATCCTTAGACTATGACCCCTGGTTCTGGACTCCCCGGCCATCAGAAACATCCTTCCTGCATCTAGTCTGTCCAGGCCTGACAGAATTTTATAGGTTTTGATGAGATCCCCTCTCAATCTTCTAAACTCCAGTGAGTATAAGCCCAATCGACACAATCCTCATACGTCATTCCTGCCATCCCAGGTATCAGCCTGGTGAATCTTCGCTGCACTCCTTCCATGGCAAGAACGTCCTTCCTCAGGTAAGGCGACCAAAACTGCACACAATACTCAAGATGTGGTCTCACCAAGGCCCTGTACAACTGTAGCAAGACATCCTTGTTCCTGTACTCAAACCCTCTTGCTACGAAGGCCAACATACCATTTGCCTTCTTAACCGCCTGCTGCACCTGCATGCTTACCTTCAGCGACTGGTGCACAAGAACACCCAGGTCTCTTTGCACTTCCCCTTCTCCCAATCTATTGCCATTCAAATAATAATCTGCCTTCCTGTTTTTGCCACCAAAATGGATAACCTCACATTTATCCACATTATAGTGCATTTGCCATGTTTCTGCCCAATCACCCAACCTGTCCAAATCGTACTGGAGTTTCATGACATCCTCCTCACAGCATACCCTCCCACCCAGCTTTGTGTCGTCTGCAAATTTGGAGATATTACATCCAATTCCCTCGTCCAAATCATTAATATATATTGTGAACAGCTGGGGTCCTAGGACCGATCCTTGCGGTACCCCACTAGTCACTGCCTGCCACTCGGAAAACGACCTGTTTATTCCAACTCTTTGCTTTCTGTCCGCCAACCAGTTCTCTATCCAAGTCAATACCGTGTCCCCAATCCCATGTGCCTTAATTTTGCATGCTAATCTCTTATGTGGGACCTTATTGAAAGCCTTCTGAAAGTCCAAATACACCACATCCACTGGTTCTCCCTTATCTATTTTACCAGTTACATCCTCAAAAAATTCCAGTAGGTTAGTCAAGCATGATTTACCTTTTGTAAATCCATGTTGACTTTGTCCTATCCTGTCACTGCTTTCCAAGTGCTCTGCTATTACATCTTTTATAATGGACTCTAGCATTTTCCCCACTACCAATGTCAGGCTTACCGGTCTATAATTCCCCGCTTTTTCTCTACCACCTTTTTTGAATAGTGGGGTAACATTAGCTACCCTCCAATCCATGGGTACTGTTCCAGAGTCTATCGAGTTCTGGAAGATGACCAGCAATGCATTTATTATTTCTAGGGCCAGTTCCTTAAGTACCCTGGGATGTAGATTATCAGGCCCTGGGGATTTATCGGCCTTCAGTCCCATCAATTTTCCTAACACCATTTCCCTACAAATACTGATTTCTTTCAGTTCCACCCTTTCATCAGACCCTATGTTCCCCGGCATCTCTGGGAGGTTATTTGTGCCCTCCTTTGTGAAGACAGAACCAAAATATGTATTTAATTGATCTGCCATTTCTTTGTTCCCCATTATAAATTCCCCTGATTCTGACTGCAAGGGACCTACGCTTGACTTCACTAATCTTTTTCTCTTCACATATCTATAAAAGCTTTTACAGTCAGTTTTTATGTTCCCTGCAAGCTTACTCTCATATTCTATTTTCCCTTTCTTAATTAATTCCTTTGTCCTCCTTTGTTGAATCCTAAACTGCTCCCAATCCTCAGGATTATTGCTTTTTCTGGCCAATTTATATGTCCTCTCCTTGGATCTTATGCTATCCCTAATTTCCCTTGTTAGCCACGGTTGAGTCACCTTTTTTGTTTTATTTTTATGCCAAACTGGGATGAACAAATTCTGTAGCTCATCCATTCAGTCTTTGAATGTTTGCCATTGCCTATCCACCGTCAACCCTTTGAGTGCCATTCCCCAATCAATCCTACCCAACTCGCTCCTCAGACCATCGTAGTTTCCTTTATTTAAATTGAGGACCCTTGTCTCTGAGTCAACTACTTCATTCTCCATCTTAATGAAGAATTCGATCATATTATGATCGCTCCGACCCAAGGGGCCTCGTACAAGATTGTGAATATTTTAAATGGAGTCCTTATTGTAGGTGTACATATAATAGGAAATTTATACAACAATTATGGCCATTTAAAGAAAGAGCTTGCACTTATGTAGTGGCCTTCACATTCTTGGAAATCCCAAATCAATTCACAGCTAATGAATTGCTTTTAAAGTGTAGTCTCTGTTTTGTAGGCAAACGTGGCATGCAGCAAGGCCCCACAAACAACAAAAGATAAATGACCAGTTAATCTGTTTTAGTGGTGTTGATTGAGGCATAAGTGTTGGCCAGAACACTAGGAAAGGTCCTTGCTCTTTGAAAAGTGGTATGGGATCTTTTACTTCAACTTGACTAGGCAGACGGGGTCCTGGTTTAATGTCTCATCTGAAAGACAGGTTCGTGAGGTAGTATTGTTACTGTTACAAAGTTTGTAATATAATTATAAGGTTTGTAATATAAAAACATTTGAAAACTATGTATTTCACAATAATATGATTAGGCTTACCTATATAATTTTTTTTAAACAAAAAGGCCTAGAAATTCAGTGGGCCTTGCGCCCACTTAGCGCCTAAAGAGGTCTTTTGCGCCGGCGGGGTGGTAGCGCGGAAATTGAGTGCAGCGGTATTGGCGGCGGTAGCCGTTAGCGCTGCGCCGGGACCGATGACGTCATGGGTGTGCGCGGTGGCCCGTAACGCCCCGAAACCGCGCCGATCCCCATATTTATTTGCACCCGCCTCCTCCGAAGCGGGCGCAAACAGCGAACAGAAAACGGGGCCGTCCTGCTGCCATAGTGGGGCGCTTTAAAGCTGAAGGTGCGGCCGGCCGCTTTTTCGGCGGCTGCCTGCCCGCACCTCCTTCCCCGGCCTCCTCCACCCCCCCCCCCCCCCGCGGCATTGCCGGCTGGTTTCCGAGGAGCCCGGCACTTCTCCGTTGTGCCGGGCTCTTTTGCCGGCACTCGCGATCGGGGCTCCGGCCGTTGCAGGCACCTCCCCCTTAAGAGAAGGAGGAGGCCTGCAGTACCGCAGCCTGCCGCACCGCATCGGGTGGCGCTGCGGCAACTAGCGCGCCGATATTCAGTTGCAGCGCCCCAAACGGAGGCGGGCACACCCTGGTATAGCGCCCGCTTCCGAATTGGGGCGCAGAAGACGAATATACGGCGTGCGCTAATGCCTCCCCGCCCAGCGCTAACTTTTGGGCGCGAGCGAGCTGCCCGCGCCCAAGTGAATTTCTAGGCCAAAGAATTTTTTAAAAATATTAATAATCTGTAGATTGTCCTTGCTATACACTTGGCTAGGAAATCAGGTGTTAATTTTGTTCATTAGTGTTGATTGTGGGGGTACATAGGGGATAAACAATACTGAGTGGAGGCACAGCAGGAGTTACACTCTCCTAACTTCGGCAGTTTGATAGGTTTGTCAGTAAAACCCAGCACAAAAATTATTTTTATCGGCTTTTGGTCACACCTTGTGCACTGTAGAAGGGAACTATTAGTTATGGCTGTTGTGATGCTTAAGACCCAGGATGTTGGTGACAAGTAAACAAATTCTAGATGAAGAAAACTCACCCAACCACTGGTTTAGGCTGGTGGTATGGGTCCAGTATCTGCTGAGATGTGTGGATTCTTATTATCAAACTCGTGCCTCTGTCAAGTAATTTACCAGATTTTGAAGGTGGCATACAGGATACAGTAGCATAGTGGTCATGTTACTGGACTAGTAATCCTGCACTAATGATCCAGAGACATGAGTTTAAATCCCACCAAATAAATCTGGAATAAAAAGCTAGTATCAGTAATGGTGACCTTGAAACTACCGGATTGTCGTAAAACCCCATCTGGTTCACTAATGTCCTTTAGGGAAGGAAATCTGCTGCCCTTACCTGGTCTGGCCTATATGTGACTCCAGAACCACAGCAATGTGGTTGACTCTTAACTGCCCTCTGAAATGGCCTAGCAAGCCACTCAGTTATATCAAACCACTAGGAAAACCTTCACCACAAGGACTGCAGTGGTTCAAGAAGGCAGCTCACCACCACCTTCTCAAGGGCAATTAGGGATGGGCAATAAATGCTGGTCTTGCCAGCGACGCCCACATCCCACGAATGAATTTTTTAAAAAGTCGGTTTTTATTTTCTTATCGTTTTAGTCGATGTTTCTACATATGCAGCAAATTTCAGAATCATAAATTGTTGCAATATTAAAAGAAAAACTGCATGTTTACTTCCTAAAACTGATAAAATAAAAAATTGTTAAAAATTATACTTGAAAGAGCATGAGGCATGATTCAGGAAAGGAGCCATACATAAAATACTTTTAATTTTCACTTTTAAGGGTGATTTCACCAACTTATCTTGGGCTTAATTTGAACAGAATTCAACATTGTAGTGTCCTTACTGAAATTGTAACAATACAAAAACCCAATTGTTTTTTAACCTGATCTTATGATTCAATTACTTATCCTTGTAAGGGCGACAATTTCAAAGAGTAGCTTATGTAAGTGTGATTGCAGTTTCTGCTGCACTGCCTGTGCAGTGAAACATTCTCACCCCCGCGGTGCTGTATGTGTCTCATTACTGCAGTAGAAATTAATGTTTAGTGTGGTGAATTATGTGATAAAGTAACCGTCCTTTACTTTTTCGATTTAGCTTAACTTTTCCCAGTTCAAAATGTTTCAGTTTTAAAAAAATTGCCTCAAAACTGAGTACTGGACATTGGAGGAAGAATTTGAGGTAAGTGTTTTTACAGGTGGACATATATCATTTAAACTGTAACTGAGATTTTGAACCCCTCCTTGCAGTGGCTTTCAGAAGGTGCAATGGAAATGGCTGGAAGGTAGTTTAACTCATTCATGGTATTTTGAAAAGTTATTAATGAAGTGTTTCTACCAGCTTTGACCACCATCAATATTTGCGTTGGTTTTAAACTGCTCAAAACACTAATAATTTCTGTAAATAATGGTGAATATTCGCAGGGGCTCATCCACCGTAACTTCAGGGGATAGAGCTGCAAAAACGGCGGAAACCCCCACGGAAATTCAGCCCCAGTGACTAAAAATAGGTGCGTGTAAATGTGTATTCTTCTTTAAGTGCAAAACTCTTCACCTAAACATCAGAAGTCTCTTGATTTGATTCACAGCCAGAAAGATCATTCTGGGTTGTGACTTGATCAACAAGTGATTATATTACCAAAGACGGAAATTTGATCTCCACCAGCAATCGATTAAAGCAGGAGGTATTGTCTGGAAACTAGGTGGTTCGCAGCAGGGAATGGAAATCAGTGCATATCACCAGCACTTTGTTTACAATCCTTGGACTAGACAATTATAGAGCAACATTCATAGAATCCTGGGAACAGGTTGATTTATTTTACACTGCTTGTAAATCACTATCCCCAGCTTAGGGAAACAGACATAAAATAGACAAGTTTTTTTTATAAAACTTATATAAAGCAGAAGATTTCAGCTCAAACCAGCCCCCAGTGAACAATGACATTTCAGAAAGCAATAAATACCTAAGACACTGGGGTAAGTCAGTAGGGGTACTGTTCAAAAATAAACCATCAATAAATATATGTCTCCATCAAAAAACACTTAGCCATCCACATTTTTTTTGGAAGAACATAAATAAGCATGTAATGAGAAAAGTTTTGGCTCATCAAGCCCACTCCATTTATAGACCATGTACAATCTACCCTGTCATGGACTTTACCTATTTAATCTTGGGGAAAGTTCTCCATAACCTATTCCCTGATCTTGAAGGTAAGTAGTTTACTGGCTAACTGTTACCCCTAAAGAAATAAGAGCTCAGTACATCGCCTAAACTGCTTTGACCATGAGCACAGTTTCTTCCTCTTATAAGCACAGAGAAGAAAACAAATGACAAGAAATTGCAAGCATTAGCTAGGTGTGGTATCCAGTATACCGTGCGGGCCCTGGCTCTAGAGACAGAAGCAATCCAAACACTCAGCCACTCTCTGGTTGCAGGTGAATGTGTACATAATTTCATTCTCCAGCCACACTCAGATTTTGAGGTGGTTGTTCAAAAATTGAAACTGAATGGGATTGAGCACCAATAGACTTGGTCCAGACTCGACCGACTCTTGTGTAACAAGCTATTTTAAAATTCTAAAGTTTAAAAAATGTTTATGGCATTTTACGTTACAATATTCAACATTAATAATTTATAGGACATTGTTGTGGAGATAAAGAAGTTCAGTAAACTATAGCATTTGGGTTACAACTCTAAGATACTGCGCCATGGAGTTGCAGGGACAGATCAGTGGCGATCACAAAAGAAGAACAATATCTTGTATAAAACAAATAAATCATACAGATTCACAAAAACCAAGACAGCTGAATGTATAGTAAACTTGTCTTTTATCTAAACTGACATGCAGGAACTAGATTCCAATCTAGATAAAGATATGTATAAAACACAACTCATTGCATTTTCATTGTCCAAATGAATAGTGTATAAGTTACAGTGAATGGAGTGACCATGTGAGGATTCTGAAGCAGGAAGACCGAGTGATTAAAGGGATAGCAAACTTAACTTCCACCTTTACAGTTATGCAGGAGTTAAGTTAAAATCCTGATGATTATAGCGCATAAAATGCATCTCATTGCATGCAGGTGCAGCAGGCGGTTAAGAAGGCAAATGGTATGTTGGCCTTCGTAGCAAGAGGGTTCGAGTACAGGAACAAGGATGTCTTGCTGCAGTTGTACAGGGCCTTGGTGAGACCGCACCTTGAGTATTGTGTGCAGTTTTGGTCACCTTATCTGAGGAAGGATGTTCTTGCCATGGAAGGAGTGCAGCGAAGATTCACCGGGCTGATACCTGGGATGACAGGAATGACGTATGAGGAGAGATTGTGTCGATTGGGCTTGTACTCACTGGAGTTTAGAAGATTGAGAGGGGATCTCATCAAAACCTATAAAATTCTGTCAGGCCTGGACAGACTAGATGCAGGAAGGATGTTCCCGATGGCCGGGGAGTCCAGAACTAGGGGTCATAGTCTAAGGATAAGGGGTAAGCCATTTAGGACTGAGATGAGGAGGAATTTCTTCACCCAGAGAGTGGTGAACCTGTGGAATTCTCTGCCACAGAGGGTGGTGGAGGCCAGTTCATTAAATATATTCAAGAAGGAGTTGGTTATATTTCTTAAGGCTAAGGGGATCAAGGGTTATGGGGAGAAGGCAGGGACAGGGTACTGAATTTGGATGATCAGCCATGATCTCATTGAATGACGGAGCAGGCTCGAGGGGCCGAATGGCCTACTCCTGCTCCTATCTTCTATGTTTCATGGCTCAAAGAAATAATGTAACAGTTAAGGCAGTGTGAACTGAGTAACTTATGAATCCAAATAAATCTGAAGGAAAGCACATTGGTTGAAAATATATCAATCTTGCCTTCGAATTTATAAGTGTGCAGGAATCAACACCTTACCTCTTCTATGTCCTCTCCCTCGTCACCTCTGTTCCCCTATTGTTCCACTTTACCCAAGGAGGTGCTTCTTACATCTATCTGAATCTATACCTGTAACTGTGCTAATGAGGCAATCTAGGAAACAGACTGCTTCCATTTCAGCCCATCCGTAATCTACCAATTGCCATTCTGGTGTAAATTAAGAGGAAAATCTAAGTTATCTCTAATGACTCACCCATCAGGGGTTATGCTTAGGAAGAAAATAGTTAACAACTCAACATTGACATCTGTGACATGAAAAGTTTATTTTGGTATTAAGATATTTTAATTTTAGTTCAGTTCAGTGTGAGGTTGAACTCAAGGTCAACCGAGGAATTACATTGCCACTGTACGTCATTGCAATTGAAAGTTTATGAAAGTCAGTTCCATATACAAATCTTCTAGTTTAGCAGGTAGGTTTTAGAAAGGGTGCTTTAACTGCTTGAGGACTGAATATATCTTTATTGTTTTTTAAAATATTTGTATCATCAGTAATTTGTTATATTTGTGTAATTGTCTTACTTGTAACTAAATCTGATTGCTAGTTGTGGCCTGAACATAATCATCTGACATTATGGTATTTTCTGCCTTTCTGAAAAGACAGGAGAATGTGCTTGGCATCCCAGGTAATCTCCAGTACAATATTTCATATTTAAGGAGTATTTATTAGTCATAGCACAATATCCTTTCCACAGCATGGATACGGGCACAAGTTTTAGTTTTAGGAGATTCGACTGCTTATGTAAACTGCCTTTCATGTTACAAGTGTTAGGAGAAAGCCCAAACTACAACAATTGGTGATGGATAAAATGAACTAGACCACTCACTGACCAAAATGTTATTTTAAAGTTTAAACTGAAGCACATTCCCTGGAAGTAAACTGCACATAAGACATGGACAGAGAGGTGGAATTGGCTTATTTTGTGGGGCAAGAATGCTCTTCCAAGTTCCACAAAAATAATGTGGATTTCTGTACATGCATTGATTTTCTAGACCCCATCCTTTCTCCACAAAGGGACATCTACATTGATAGCACAATTTACATTACCAAGTTCTGTTGATTAATAATATTTTACGGTAACTTTTAATTAGTACTAAACAATTTATAGAAAATTAGTCCAACACTTAACACAAGTATCTTGTATAATGGGTTACTGCAAAGGGTTAACGCTTAATTTTCAAGACCACCAATATAGTGCCTGCTGAGCCTGACAAAAAGTGCAGTACTCAAGTCTTTGGGGTCTTTGCTGACCCTTGCTCTCCGCATGGTCTTAATTGTTTCTCTGTGTTAAACCACCTACTAAGAATTAGTACAACTCTGTATCGACAGATGGGGTTTCCTCCACTATTATCCCATGGCACAAGAAACAAATGGAAGGTGCAAATGACCACCTCCAGCTGTGTAGTCGCTGACGAAATCACCCTGGCTACCAACAAGCTTCACAGAGCTCTCCTCAACTTTAGATGTTGCACTTGTGAAATAATTATTTATGTAGTTTATTTCATAGTTAGGGCTTTTTTTTTTAATTGTCTTAATGTAAAGTGGAATTTGTCATGCCTATTAGTAAGTATTGTAACTATAAAGTCCAATTAAACGGACTCTCTGTCTAAATTAGAACAAAGAAAGATTACAATGTTATTCTACCATATTTACAACCTGTAGGTTTTTACAAAGTTGAGATATGGATAGATGTACATTTGATTTTGATGCAAATATCTTAGCTTTTTTAAAAGCAATTTTGACCCACCACAATATAATGGGGGAGAAATTGAGTATAGCCCCGTTTGGGGCGCCAGCCTCGCCAGGGCGCTAAAAGTAGCGCCCCGGAAACATTTGCGCCTTCGCACCGGAAATTGAGTGGTTGCGCCCCAAAGGGAAGCGCAGCGCTACTGGAGGCGCCCCGCATCCCTCTTGGGGTGCTGCGAGTGAATATCGTGGCGCTACATGCGCTGCGGCATGTCGCGCCATGGTATTGCAGGCCTTCCTCCCCTTCTTAAAGGGGAGGGGCCTTGTGCAGCGCGATCTGGGGCCCAGCTGGGCCCCCGAGGATCGGGAGTGCAGGCAAAAGAGCCCGGCACCGAAGAGAAGTGCCGGGCTCTTGGAACGCAGCCGGTACTCCGCGGGGGGGTTCAGGAGGCCGGGGACGGGAGCGCAGGCAGGTGCTGGCAGGCGGCCAACAACAAAAATGGCCGCCCCGCACCTCGCCTTTAATTTGCGCCTCCCCAGCCGCAGGTAGGTCCCCCTGAACCCGTCGGACATAGCGTCCGGCGGTAAATCAGAGGGCGCTGCCAAATATCGCGGCCGGGGCATCAGTGGGGCGCTGCGCACACCGATGACGTCATCGGCAGCGGCACAGCGCTAACAGTTAGCGCCACCACTAACGTCCCGCTGAATTTAGCGGGAGGCGTGGGCAGTGCCGCGCCCGGGCTCCAGTTGTCTTGCGACCCACTTAACGCCCTCTTAAGGCGCTAACGGGTGGCGCAACCTACTGAATTTCTCCCCCAACATGTATAAAGCATTGTTCTATACTCGCAAATCATGAAATTGGAGCTTGCCAATGAGTGAAGAGCCTGGCTGAGAGGAGAATTAGTATTCAATTATGGGATAGTCAAAGGGCAAATAGGCGCAATTTTCCAGAACGTTTGGGAATTGCCGTGATAAAAATATTGCAGTAAATTTGTCTCATAATTAGCACACAAGTGATCACAGACCTGAATAAAATACCCTACTAATGATTTCCTATCCCATTTATGTTACAGCCCTGCGTTTGGAGTCATTGCTGCAGTACAAATCAGTCCATATCACTGCCCTCTAGAGGACTGAGACCCATTTTGAGAGGTAGTTTTGGTGCCTGCCTCTGGAGGCAATGTATTAAGGCAGCATTTGGCATCAAATCTACCATTTTATTCCACTTGCAGGCTCACAAGTCAACAATGCAATTTTATCATTGTTGACCTGCATCTGTACATAGGGGAAGGTTCGCAGCTAGAATGACAGTTACAAAAGTAATTTACAATAACTGCACATGCACAAAATTGCACATGGCAGTATAATCATGGCAAGTCATTATCTACATGTGTGCCTTGCAGAAATGAGCTTCTGGAGACAGATGAGGCACATCCAGCTAGCAAGTGTAAACCATACAACCACCATACAGTATTTTGAAATGGTAACCTGTTTTCCAGAATTGAAAGAAAAGACCTGAAAAATAATCAAAATTAACTTATTCTTTGCAAAGTTTTCAATGAAAAGATCAAAAAATTATATATTCACAAAATAAGAGGAAGGTTAGTGATTAACTAACTAGCGATTACTTTGGTAGAAATATTCTGAGCACTGCTTGAAATACACTTGGGAAGTAATGTCAGTTCAAGCATCCACGATAGATTCAACTCCTGAATCTCACTAAGACAGTCAGCGGAGGATTCAATGCAGGTCTAACCGGCGACATACAGAGGAAGGTGTCTACTAGCATATTAGTGCAGTCTGTAGATGCAACTGCTAACCTGCTTGACTAAATGCATAGTTTTGGAACCAAAGCTCATGCTGCTGGTGACTAGTTTACAGCACCATTATAGGAGGAGACCAAGAAATAGGAGGGAGGCAATAAAGCATAGACATTAAAGATTTCCTTTAAAAGCTGCTCAGTACTGCTAGAAGTAGATGGAAATGCATCCCTCTGTATACAGCTGCCCTGATCACTTTTTATTTCCCTCCCCACTCGCATGGTTTGAAGACCATCTCCATTTGAATGTTACAACCCGATTATAAATTCAGTTCATTGTGCCTTTTGTTTGTTCATACTGGCAGCATGAAATGATTTTGCTGGTGCCACTGTAAATGTTTCAGAGGTGTAAGAGTGGAATTCAGAAGTGAAGGACACATAGAGCTAGGTTTCTTATTTCAAACAAATATTCTTGGGTATTAATATCAATAGTGACCCCATCTCTCCACAGGAAGACAGGAATCATTCATCTTCTTTAACTTTTCCCTATAACTGCATCATTCAGGGCATTCTGAGATGAACAACATATTTTGAAAGAAATAGTTATTTGATCTTTCAGCATTAATAAAGACAAGGCATTTTGAGTATCTTTATGATGTAAGAGTTATATTCATCTCTTTCTATACCTGCTGAGTCGTCTTTTTTTATTTGTTTTTATGAGATGTGGGCGTCGCTGGCAAGGCCAGCATTTATTGCCCATCCCTAATTGCCCTTGAGAAGGTGGTGGTGAGCCGCGCCTTCTTGAACTGCTGCAGTCCATGTGGTGAAGGTACTCCCGTAGTGCTGTTAGGGAGTGAGTTCCAGGATTTTGACCTAGCGGCGATGAAGGAACAACGATATACTTCTAAGTCAGGATGCTGTGTGACTTGGAGGTGGTGATGTTCCCGTGCGCCTGCTGCCCTTGTCCTTCTAGATGGAAGAGGTCGCAATTGGCAGTACAAAATAATAGCAGGTCAAACAATGAGCAGCGCCGATAGCACCAACTTTTTTTTTGGTTGATAGTATACCATAACAGGAGTACAGTAATGTGGAAAAATGTAGTATACAATTTAAAGAAAGTATTTTGGCCACTTTTCTGGTAAATTCAGTTTTAATCCAAATTTTCCTGAATACTGTAAAATTACATAATCTAAATTATTTTTATGCTTGACTCAGTAGTGGTATTCTTGCCTCTGAGTCAAAAGGTGTGAATTCAAACCCTAGTCCAGCATTTGAGCATATAATCTAAACGGACACTTCAATGCCATACTGAAGAACTACTGCATTGACAGAGGTGCCACCTTTGAGATGAGACTTAACAACGAATCCCCTTCTGCCTGTTCAGGTGGATGTAAAAAATCGCATGGCACTATTTGAAGAAGAGCAAGGGAGCTCTCCCGTGAAGAGAAGCCATTGCAGGAGATTCTCTGGCTATGATTAGATAGGTAAGAGTGGAACCACGCGAGGGCAGTTCCACATAGCTGGACAACGGAGGAGAAGCGATGGAGGAAAATGGTGTGGTTGACCGTGTCAAAGGCTGCAGAAAGGTCAAGAAGAATGAGGAGGGATGGTGCACCACAGTCACAGAGGATGCCATTTGTGACTGTGGCGGGGGTGGAAACCTGATTGGAGAGGGTCAAACTGGAGTTGCTGGAAAGGTGGGCACGGATTTCTGAGGCGACAACATGTTCAAAGACTTTGGAGAGGAAAGAGAGTTTGTAGATTGGGCAATAGTTTGCAGGGACCAAGGGATCAAGACTTTTTTTTTGAGGGGGGTGATGATGGCAGATTTGAAAAGGAGAGGGATAGTACCTGAGGAGATTGGGAACTGTTTATAATGTCAGCTAGCATGGGATCCAGGACAGGAAGCTGGGTGGTCAGCAGTTTACTGGGAATAGGGTCGAGACAGCAGGAGCTGGGTCTAATGGACATGATGAGCTCAGAGAGGATATGATAAGAAATACAAGAGAAATTAGGGAAAGATGTGAGTTCAGGGCTAGGGCAAGGATAACCTTGGTGGAATCGAGGCTTGGTTGGCAAGGGGAAGGGGAAATGTGGCAGAGGCAGCTGAATGGATGGTCTCAATTTTAGTGACAAAGAAGACCATGAGCTCCTTGCACTTGTTGGAGGTGAGGGTGGAGGGGGAAAGAGGGGTTTCAGGTTGGTAATGGAGAAAATGCATTCCAGGATAATCCTGGAGTAGTGAGCAGTTTTAGCAGAAGAGAGCAGGGCCCGATAGTGCTTTCAGTGGTCCAGCCAGATCTGGCGATGAATGGCTAAACCGGTAGTGCGCCATATACATTCAAGTCTGTGCCTCTTGGACTTAAGGGAGCAAAGATGTGGTGATGTACCATGGGGAACAACCTGGGTGGGAGAGAGCAAAGGTTTTACACGGCCCAAGGGCATCAAAGGAGGAGATGGGGGAGTGATTAGAGCAGAGCGATAGCTGCAGAAATGTCATGGTGAACGTACAACTAAGGTGGAAGTTTGAAAGTGCCATTGTAAGTGCCTTGGAAGAAAGTTTTTTCTAGAGGTGGACGTAGAAGTAAGTGGGGTTGGATAGGGGATGGGAGTGGTGAGGGATACAAGGAAGTGTTTAGATAAGGCCATGTGTGTGATTGAAACCCCAAAAATTACACCGTTTTTCTGGGCTTACACCGAACGATCAGGAAAACCCCCACGGAAATTTGTGACAGTTTTTATCTGTGTTCTAACAAATGTATAAATGTTCTATTCATCATTTATACTGAATTGGCATTGCAGGGTTTTGCAAACAGTTTTATAATAGAATCGACTAAACTTTGGCGATTTTCTTCAAGCTGTTTTATTTACTTGTTTGAAGCACAACCTATTCTGCCTGTGCTGTGCATGTTGTGGGACAAGGGGAAGCTTCTGTTATTGCTGGAAAATATTTGCTGCATTTACATACTGGGGGAAAAAAAGATGAGTTTGTGAACACCAAAGAAGTTTGAACAATGAGTTGGGGGGCTTTTATTGCAATTTGAGGTCCGTTTTACAAAAGTGAAATTGAGTGTATTTGTGCATGTATTTTTTTGTTTAACTAACAATACGCAACTAGCTGTAGACCCAGGACTCATTCACATGTAATTTATAAATTAAAAAAGCAACACATTTGTGAGCAAAAAATAGTTCCTGCCAATCACTCACATATGATAGGCAATACTTTATAGACTTAAAGTAATTCTTCAGAGTTAAAATCAAAATTATAATATATTTTCAGATTTATGTATATGACTGCTAAGATTGTACAAACTACAATGATCTATAACTTTGACTAATTTCAAACCAAGTATATCTTGAAAAGATTAGTCTTCAAAATGAATGCTGATTATTTGGTGCAGTGGGACAGGCAATAATCACATTGTGACAGTCAGGTAACACAGGCAACAATTGAACACGGATTCCAATCTTCAAACAAATATTTTCATTGCATTAAATGAAGTTCAAAATTTCATTTTGGTAGAATCTTGAGAATATTAAAAAGCTGTGATTTAATGTTTTTCCTCATAACCATATAATAGCAAAATGCACAAAAATACAATCTTTTAAGCCATTTTCTGCAGAATCACAGTCAACCACCATCCAACAGGCAGCTTAAAATCTCCATAAAACAGATTTCTTATCACACAATAATTTCTATCTTTCTTAGTAACTATTACAAGTTTATTTAGGAGAGGAGTAATATTGTTTCTATAGTTGAACACTTGACTGTTCATATTACCACAGCAAGAGGAGACTGAAAATTACAAAACTGTTCTTAAATAATATGCACAGTGCACAGTAGTTACTACATGACAAATGTTTATAATGTTGGCACATGGCAATATTAATCCAATGATTTCAAAACAAACTTATGAAGTAACTGTGCTTTATTTTTATGGATATTTTTCAACTTAAAGTACACATTTTTGAAGTGTTATTGGTTTACTTATTCAGCAATAGGGAATAATATGAAATTATATATAAAGCAAAATTATCACTACGATTACAAAAATCATTTGATTTTAATATCAGACAACTGATGAAATAAAACTATAAGTACCTCACTTCAACAAAGCCCATCAGTTTGACTTAACTGTGCTGGGAATCAACTGGTGCCTGAGAAAATATTCAATATAAGTTATTTTCCCTATTAACCATGCCCCCAATAACTGGCATCAACCGCATTGTAAAGGCGACAAAATCATCAAGAACTTTTTCATATATAGTAGTTTTTGAAATTACTTTTTAAATTCAAGTGCAGAAGAGTCGTTGCATTCCTCAAAGATATTTTTCCCAAATAGAACTCCTAATTTCCTGCATCAAATTTAGACATTACAAGAAACTGTAATTTAGTGATTTCCTGAGTGTGTTTGTGGGTTTTACATTCACATATATTAAATATATGTCACCCATTGGAGTGGTTTATGGGGAGCAACTGCTCCTACAATGTTAATATTGAGGGTGCATTAATGTGAGATGATTGCCTTTGCCTTGTTCAAGGTGGCCTTGTTGCTAGAGCTTCCATTTGCTTGTCTGTGTTTGCCCATAAATCAGCAGATTCAAACCTCCTGAACTCTGAACATCACAGCTTGCGATCAAAGCTTTAGTGTGTGACTTTTTTAATTGCCAGCTAAATTAATTATATAACTTGTGACTTAAGTTTGTGCTGTGATCACAATTTGCAATATTAAAATATTTTCTCCATTTCCTGGCGGCAGTGATTCAAGCTGGAATATGGTTCCATGGACAGTGGCGGGTCCCCAGTACCTGAAATAATGGGCCTTCTTCATGTGCAAGCTGAGACAGTGAACGGCAGTGAGCTTTTTGACTGCTGTGGGAGGAGGAAGAGAGTCTTTAAGTCCATTGTGCCCTCACCTGATGTCTGTGCTCACCTACTTTCCAGCAGAAGTCACTGGATAGCAATCAGGAGCAGGAACACTGGATGATTTTTCCTCTTCCTAGGCCAAGAACATTGAGGTCAATGAATGTGTCCCCACCATTGCCCTGGCAGAAATCAACAGATTGGTCTTGATGACGCAGTGCCATTAGTATATTTATCCGATGAGCCGCTGGGAGACCTCATGGTTGGAACTTTAACATAAAAACCAGTTCTACCTGATTCAAAATGTTGAGTGAGCACCAAGATCGCAGCGCACTGGAAAAAAAACCTGACTGAAATCCACATCAATTCTTGCTGGAACGATGCAGATGAGCTATACATGACCCCAGATGTGAAAGAAGTACAACTGGAATCTGACCAAACAACATATGACAATAGAACATTTAAAATAAATTGGTCACCAGGCCACCTGGACTGTGAAGAAGCTGCTGCATCATATGTAGAACCTGGTTCTGCATTTAGTTTGTTAGCCGAGGTCTTCCTGAATTGATGCAGAAAATTGATCAAAATGAAACTGCAATTTAGTCAGTTAAGTAAATGGTTGGGGAACATGCTTGTTTCAGGTCAGATTTGTGGAAAGCAAATCATGGCAGAGAACAAAGGCATACTGATCAATCTAAAATAGGGCCGCAATATCTTGTGGATGATGTCCAAAATATTTACCTGAATTAAGATGCTCACCATCAAAATAAAATAAAATCAGCACTTTTTTGATTCCAAGAATTTTCCATTTATAATTTCCAAATCAGGAGCAATTTTCTGTTTTCAAAATCTTTTGACTTACCAACTATGATTTATCAAAATTTAATAATGAAGGAGACAATTACCAAGAGCAAAATACTGCATTTCTAGAAAGGAAAAGGATGCATCCTATTTAGTTTCCCCTTCATAATAGCCTTGGTCCAGTGACTTTCTAACATGTACCCTGTTTGTACTGAAAACGATGTCAATCTTCAGTATATAAAATAATTTAGGATGTTAAGAAAAGTAGATACTGCTGTAGATTCAGAGAATAGAATGATGACTGGAGACAGGTTGTTTAGTCAATAATGGAAAAACAGGTAAGAGTGTTGTCTGTCCCATAGTGAACATCCAAGCTTCCCCTTGCCATTCATGTCTGATCTAGCCAATCAGCATTCTTAGGAGCTTTGCATGTGTGCACATCTGTCATTTCGTGGCACTCCTTACAGCGGACCACACAACACCAGTGAAATTTACATTCACATTTCGTCACTCGCATGACACGGGATGTGTCATAGCCCCGTCCGCAGCACATCACTTCGCATCCGTCCATCCCTCGAGAGGTCCTGTTACACACTCTGCCCGCTGTACCCAAACAACCTGGCAAATAAGGGATAAATATCACAGTTCTTTACGACATTGAAAACAGGTAACTGATAGTTGACACAAAAAATTCCCTTTAACATTTAAGAATAAGTTCTCACACAAGAAGAACCTGCAGTATGTTTAAGAATGCTGAGCTATATGAACCATGCTAAAGATTATATTTCTGCTGTTTCAGAGTCCAGTTTTCAGTATCTGATTAGCATGCAGCTGTCTGATATATGATAGCACACAAAGATATCAAACTGTGCCGCATCATTCTATTTGACTGTGAATGATTAATGAGGCAATTTATCTCCACTTTTCGTTGTAATGTTAAAGTTGACAGGTGATCCATTATAAAAACTGAACATTTACTAAGCATGTTGTAAAGTAAAATGGTATCTCTCTGGTGGAAAGCAATGTGTGATTTGATCATACAGGAAAGTAAAGGCTTTGAATTAGTTTTAAAAAAGGTGTTCAAAGAAAGCACACAGAACACCTTGGCCAGAATCTGCCTCAATGTTTTCTTGAACATGTATGTTTTTTTCCCCCTCAATTGTTTCCCTTCTCCCCTGAAGTAATTGCCTCTTGCTGGGCTGTACTTCCATGTTCGTCAAAGCCCTCTGGAACCTCACCCGTCTGGCCATTCTTCACCTCGGAATGTAGGCAGTGCGTCACAAAAAGCTCATTTACCATTAAAAACATCACATCTGAGTCCCATCTTTTTTCTCGCCCAATAACCATGCCACATGTGGTCACTGGATAGCGATCAGGAGTAGCAGCTCTCCCTGGCCGAATTGGAGTGTCGCCAGAGCTCCTGGGCTGAGATTAGCAAATGCAAGACAGACAGAAAGTTGAGCCTGGAACTTTCCTGGTTTGTATGGCCATGTTGTGATAGAGCGCAAACTAGTTAATTATTTAAATTTATACATGAGAATGATATTAGGTATTTGCTATTTCACTCATAAATCAGCAGAATTGCCATTCAATTATAATCTTGTATTTAATGATCAAGATAATGCCTTATTACCTGCTTAGTGCATTTCCTAATGGCAGATACTGGGCCAGATAGTGCTAATGTTACAACAGAACAAGTAAGCAAACATTACTACTTTCATTTTGTGATGAATCCATAATTCACAATTATGGCATCCTGACAAGTTATCAAAGATTTTCTTATAAAGGCATCATAGATATTACCAAGTAAAACTTCTGACGGGGGCTAACTCTCAGGTTTTGCAATCTTATTTAATTTTTTTGAAGTCAACAAATCAACACTGACAAAGGCGGTGTTGATTTGTTGGCTCACGTTCACTGGAAACGGGAAAGGGACTGTTCAAATACATTCAATTGGAACCTTCATATTAAGATTTGACTGTAAACTCCTCTATTGGGGCCAATTTTTAATCCATAAGTTAAGTATGCCTGTGCCACCAATGTTTATGTTGAAACGTTTCTACAATTTTCTTTTTAACATGCATTTTGTACCTCTATGTTTCTCTTCATCTCTCAGCCTAAGCCTGCTGATATCTCAAACTTGGCAGACACTTTGGATATAATAATTTGGCTCCACTTGTGAGAGGAGAGGGATAACTCTAGATTTACTCCTACATTCAGCATTTCTGGGTGCTGTCATGGGTTAATCTAATGTGATGTGCCATCAGTTAACAGAGAAATGGTCTATGAAAGCGGGGCTTTTGACGAGCATTGCTTCCTGTGCTTCTAAATCCATACTAGCTCAATGTAATCTCATCATGGTGGCACTTTGTGCTTTGTTTTTGGGACATGCTGGAGACATAAAATTAAATAGCATGAGTAATATCAAATACTTTAAAATGTATGGCGTTCTGAGCACAGAAAACCAGATTCCCCTTACTTTAGACTCATACTGCATGTAAGCAACAATTGAAAATAATTTAACAAAATGAAGATCGAATGTGTACGAGAACAATGAAATTAGAAACTGATTTTAGAAAAGAATTACATTCCTGTTTCCATAGTGTATTTTCACCAGAACCCAGCTAAAAGTGAGTTATCATCATCAATGTCCATTTTGCAAAACAACTTTCTGCCATAAAAATGCAAAATGTTGAGCATATTTTTACTTATCTTGCAAGACTGCATCAGTGATATGACTTAATTGCACCAGAAGCAAAATGTCTACTGGGATTCATATATGAAGGCAGAGATGTGTCTGTGTAGGGTATGGTAGCATAGTGGTTATGTTACTGGACTAGTAACCCAGAGGCCTGGACTAATGATCCGGCGTTCAAATTCCACCACGGCAGCTAATTCAGTTAATTTAAAACAAATCTGGAATTAGTAATGGTGACGGATTGTCATTAAAAACCCCATCTGGTTCACTAATGTCTTAGGGAAGAAAACCTACCGTCCTTAACTGCCCTCTGAAAAGGCCTAGCAAGCCACTCATCAAACTGCTACCAAAAACACTAATAAATAATAAAACCAGACAGGCAACCCAGCATCAACCTCAGCACTAGCTTTGGACATGGCAAAGTCCTCCTCACTAACATCTGGGGATTTGTGGGAGAGCTGTCCCACAGACTAGTCAAACAACAGCCTGACATAGTAACTTCACCACAGGACTTCAATGGTTCAAGAAGGTGGCTCACCAGCACCTTCTCAAGGTGTTAAGTCTTCTTTTAAAGAAAGGTTTTGCCTCTATGAGCAGAGAGGTTCAACAATATATATTCAAATTAATGTTCATGCAGCTGAACTGGGACAGAGAAAGAAGGATTGGTATCAAGCTGGATAAAGTACAAAATGGCCTTAAGTGGCTGAACTCAGCATTATTAGAGTTATGATTGCCTATTCCTTTAACAAATATCCCAATGTGATGTATAGTGTTCTTGCCTGTTCTGAACAGATTCAGCATCATTTTAACAGCTAACAAATAAAAACAATCAATGTGACACCAAGTCCCATTATGGCTTTCCTGCATTGGGAGACAGAAGGGAACTTAAAAATATAACGATGTAACTCAAATGCAATAATTCATGTTTCAACCATCCCAAACAGAAAAAAAATGATAAATGCTCGAGCCTAGAGTAAACAAACGAAAGAAGCTATGGATTGTGGAACCTTTAGGGCTGTGTAAGTACTGGCTGCCCATATAGGTCTCACCAAGGAAGGTCAGAGGTAAATGTTCAAGCTTTATGAATAAGACAGGAAAATGAGCCAAGGACACACTCTCTAGGACCTGAATTCTGAAGCAGCTAGGGTTGATTTTGAAATAACACTGCCATGAAACAGATTATTGTATTAAACTAGAGTTTTAAAAAGTGAGATTATTTTGATGAAATTACAGAACGGAAAAATGGAATATACCTCTTGTTATTTTGATTAAAGCCTTTGATACAAACAGCCTCAAAAAGTTGTTCGTTCATAAATCTTCCAATAACGAGTATGTTGGCAAAAGCAGAGCGAGCTTGTTGCCCGAGTGGCTGCAATATCTCAGTAATGGGTTTATGCTGTTAGAACATTGCACAGAATTAGCAACTGTGCTATCATCATCAGACAGTTAATCATCACTTGCAACTTCAGACCACAGAATTATTATCAGACTCCCAAATAAATGAACAGCTGTGTGAACTCTATAAATTTACTACTGCGTCTTCTTGGGATGCTCATAAAATAAAAAGATCAATAAAAAATACAGGAAATAAGAACTTGGGCAGTGATGGAAAGGCCTCTCCTCTCCCGCAGTCTGTACGAAAGACTATTACGATAAAGTGCTTTCAGGAATGTACAAAACCTGACCAATTCATTGGTAATTCAGAACAATAAATATGAGACAAAGGCCGGGGGAAAGGCTGCTACAACACTTAGTAAAGGCAATTATACAGACTAAATGACTCCAGTCTAACAGACCAGTTATATTACCACGTTTGCGCTGCTGCACAATGATTTCAAATATACATTGAGGTAAAACTGGCAGTATGACTGGAGAGTCAGTTTGGTGATCTTACTGAAGAGTACTTGATGACAAGAGGGGCAGTGGCCCAACTGCAGGCCTGCTTGGAATTAGTTACCTCAGCACTGACGAAAAGTTGAACCTGAGATCTTATGATTTGCATGGTTTAGTCCTACACAATACTTTCACCCATTATATGTTTTTTTTAATGTTTTAATGCTAGTGGTGAGTCAACAGGCCCACAGTCAACTGCCCTAACAATAAAGTTTATCTGGCATTCAGAAACCAGTGAGAGGAATTCTTCAAGCACGGATGCACTGAGCACTGTTATATTTAGGCAGAACACAACTTGGCAGCCAGCAGCAAAAATGTTGCTATTTGAGGGTGCCAGCCAGGGACTGGTACCTGTAATATAACTGGTCGCAAAATGGTCATACACTGTAGATAATATCAACATTACATTCATTAATCGTAAATGTCAAAGTCAAAGCAGTCTCTGAGGCCTGCTAAATGCTTACATGTGTAGTCTTTTTGAAAAAAGAATACAAAACCATGTTTCATCAGTTGGTCAGGGTGCTCTGTGGATACAGAAGAGTTAGCCCCACTAAAGATGCTCACTGAATTACTTTTATCTGGCAGTTGTTGGCAAACAACACAAACTGAAATGAAAGGCATTGAGGCCTATCTCAACATTTACACTAGTGTATTGCCAATGTGATGCCAGATTTATGTAGGTATTGGTGTAAACCCGACAGTAAACTAGTGGTGTTACACCACGGTATATTGCTTCCTCTGGAATCAGTGCATCTGCATGCTTTTAAGTTATATGCCTGAACAGTAGAAACCAGTGTGCTATAACAATGAGTATAACTTGAGTTGGGACATTCTGCTAATTCACTGTATTATCTGCAAACTTCTAATTCCACAATACCAAGTTCTTCTTAAATCTCACCTCAACAACAAATGGCTGGCAAATATAACCCATATAGGATTTGTCACTTTATTGTCCTGCTAAGTACAGGTGCACTATCGCTTATCCGAAACCCTTGGGACCAGATGTTTTTCAGAATTTGGAATTTTTCGGATTTCAGAATGGTATTCAGAATCAGTATGTAACACCCAAGCGGGGGTCTGGGCAGCACCCCGTAAGCAAACACATTAATATTTCTGCAGCAAACCGTATGAATATTCACACTGAGTGGGATAAATAAAGACTATAAATAGTATTACAGTTTATTTGTACAGTAATAATTTGGTAAATTAAATAGTGGGATAAATATAGACCATAAATACTCTAGTTACGCTCCACGAAAAAACTTTCGGTTTTCAGAGGTTTTCGAATTTCAGAATTGCGGATAAGGGATAGTCTACCTGTATATGGAATTCCAGATTACTCTACACAAAATACTCAAATTAAAGGATGCTCAGTCAATGTAAAGGATGCTCAGTGAATGTAAAGGATGCTCAATGTAAAGAATGCTCAGTCAATGTAAAGGATGCTCAGTCAATGTAAAGAATGTTCAGTCAATGTAAAGGATGCTCAGTCAATGTAAAGGATGCTCAGTCAATGTAAAGGATGTTCAGTCAATGTAAAGAATGCTCAGTCAATGTAAAGGATGTTCAGTCAATGTAAAGGATCCTCAGTCAATGTAAAGAATGTTCAGTCAATGTAAAGGATGTTCAGTCAATGTAAAGGATCCTCAGTCAATGTAAAGAATGCTCAGTCAATGTAAAGGATGTTCAGTCAATGTAAAGGATCCTCAGTCAATGTAAAGAATGCTCAGTCAATGTAAAGGATGTTCAGTCAATGTAAAGAATGCTCAGTCAATGTAAGTGATGCTAAGTCAATGTAAAGAATGCTCAGTCAATGTAATGGATGCTCAATGTAAAGAATGTTCAGTCAATGTAAAGGATACTCAGTCAATGTAAAGGATGTTCAGTCAATGTAAAGAATGTTCAGTCAATGTAAAGGATGTTCAGTCAATGTAAAGGATGTTCAGTCAATGTAAAGAATGTTCAGTCAATGTAAAGAATGTTCAGTCAATGTAAAGGATGTTCAGTCAATGTAAAGAATGTTCAGTCAATGTAAAGAATGTTCAGTCAATGTAAAGGATGTTCAGTCAATGTAAAGAATGCTCAGTCAATGTAAAGAATGTTCAGTCAATGTAAAGAATGCTCAGTGTAAAAAATGTTCAGTCAATGTAAAGAATGCTCAGTCAATGTAAAGGGTCAATGTAAAGGATGCTCAGTCAATGTAAAGGATGCTCAGTCAATGTAAAGAATGCTCAGTTAATGTAAGGGATGCTCAGTCAATGTAAGGGATGCTCAGTCAATGTAAAGAATGCTCAGTCAATGTAAAGGATGCTCAGTCAATGTAAAGGATGCTCAGTCAATGTAAAGAATGTTCAATGTAAAGAATGCTCAGTCAATGTAAAGGATGCTAATAGTAGTGCTTGACATTCAGCAAAACATTGCAAGCTGGAGTTCCAAGGAGACTGCTCACTGAAGCACGTCTTCACATGGGTGAAATTCAATGATTTTTTTGGTTGGGTCATTTGAGAGAGCGCCATGTGCAAGTGTAATGTTGGAGCGGAGATAGGAAACTTGACATCTTTTGACTTAGCCAGTCCGAATCATACTTCCAACCAGTTGTTAGCAGTAGTGAAACTGTGATGCCCTGCTGACTGCAACAAGATGCAAAAAGGGAACACAAATGGAGAAAATAAAATCAACACTTTCTTCGCAGGAAGTGATAAGATTCAAATGCCAGTGGCAATTGACATTTAAGGTGCATTCACACTTCCAAGTTCAGAAGTGATTTTGGCTTTGCATCAGTGCTAAACCTGTACAATATAAATTGGGTGTTCGGGCCTGAACTGACTTGAAAATGAAGTGCTGAGAGCATTCCAGGGATTCTCACTCTGTTTCCCCCAGTTTCAGGTCAGGCCCTGACTCTGGAATCAGGCTGCAGTTATACAATACCTGCAGCATCAATAAGCAGTAGAAATGGCTTTACTCGGCATTATATTTGTAGTAAGAATGCACCCTTACAGGAAAACATAGAAGAAACATAGAAGATAGGAGCAGGAGTAGGCCATTCTGCCCCTCGAGCCTGCTCCGCCATTCAATGCGATCATGGCTTATTGATAAATTACAGTAGGCTGGATCTCCACAGGAGGTTTCCCACCTTGGAAAGAACCAGAAACTGCCTGGAACACCTTCCTTGAGCCTCACTTTAATCACCTACCATCATGCTCAAAAGTCATGGGAAGTCCAAATATCTGCTAGTGGTATTTTTTAGCCTCCAGCAGACACAATCTCCAGTAGCTACAGACAGCACAATGAACATTCCTGTGGTGGGACATTTGTATTGCTTATTGGAGTGAGTTATCTGTCCAGTGAAGGATTCTATAACTTATTTACCCTCTCTTTCCTTGCAGTGTAGAAATAAGTGCCTATCTGATGCGGGGAGGGGAGGGGGGGACATTTTAGGAACATTGGAATGTTCAGTAGTGAAGTTGACCAGATTAAAGCAAATACAGTATATTAAATATAGGATGCTACTGAATGGTTGCAGTGCAGAAGGAGGCCATTCGGCCCGTTGAGCCCATGCCAGCTCTCTGCAAGAGCACTTCAGCTAGTTCCACTACCCCGCCCTTTCCCCGTAGCCCTGCAAGTATTTTTCCTTTAGACATTCTTCTTTAAATGATCAAAAATCAGATGATTTCTGGTGCTTCTATCATCAGGCAGAATCCCGAGTTATTGTTGGTAACATGGTGTCTAGCTATTACTAGCAGGAAAATCTTTCTCATTCTTAGGACGGAAGGGAGAAAGCTTTGAACTGTATATAACCTGTGCTATACTTGATTTGGAGTGCTCAATGCTAACGTTGCAAAAAGTTGAAAATGTTTGAATTTCCCAGCACTGACATGTCTCACTTTGAGTACAAGTTTCACTATGATTAAGAAAAATCTGAAAGTGAACTTAATGTAACGCTGAATGGAAGACATTTACTATATTGCAGGAATTCAGGTATACACCCACTTAACAATTCTTCTTTGGGATATGACAGCCAAAGTATTGCTTGGAAAGGTGGGGTTTTTTTCAATAGAACAATGTAAATTACGGTGTGATATGATAGAAGGTTCCAACAATTGAGGGGTCTAGAATGAAGGGCTATAGATTTAAGATTAAATGCAAGAGATTTAGAACAGACAGCAAGAGAAACTTCTTTACACAGACAATCGTAAGGCTGTGGAATTCACTTCCAGTGTTAGTGTTTGAAGCAGAAACGATGTCATCGTTCAAGATTAGATTGGATAGGTGGATGAAGGAAAAAGGGATGGAGGAATATGGGAACTGGGTGGGTAAATTTAATTAGAACTATTTGCTTGGATGGAGGGTAAATGCTAACATGGATTGGTTGGGCCACATGGACTATATTCGGGTTGTAACAATGTATTTCTATGTCCATTATTTTCAGCTGGATTTCACAATCACTAATGGGAGCTTTGGATTCGGAAAGGGTTAAACCTGTGATGTTCCATTTTACAATTACAATTTTCTAGACAGGTCCAGTTTTTGGTGTTACACCAGTAGAAGCTTTCATTTTATACCTACAATACATTGTTGCCAATTCTTGACAGTTCTTTGCATTTCATGGTTCGGTGTGTTGGTGTCTAGCAGATCTGACTGTGAAATTTGTCTTTGACACATTACAGTTCTGTCAGGTCAAGTGAAAGGTATAAAGGAAAGGAAAATCATCAGCAGATGTTGTGGTGGAAATATTCCACAGACATTCTTCATTTTCAACACATTTACTGCTATTTGTCTGTAATGAAGCTAACAGATGTCACAAAAATAGACTCAATACATACTCTTAAAAAAAGACCATAAATGTCAGTTCTTCATGAATGTCATAAATTCTCTTTTAATCTTGTTGGTATAAATTTTATACCCATATCTATATTTGAATGAAATGATGTACTGTTTAAAAGTCCCAATATTTTTAATCTAACCAACTGTTGTCTGTATCATTGAACAGTTACAGTTCCCATGGTGTTGCAAAACACAAAGTTTATATTTTAGTGTCAGCTACCCTTGGCAACCGAGAACATTGCAGAAAAAGAAAAAAAAAAGTTGTGTGAAAAGCTGTTTTTAATGAAGTAATATTTTCCTGCATTTCATAAGTGTGCAGTTGCATTCTGGCACACTCGACAGGAGATTGTAATATATTCTGATGGATTACCACATGGACTTTAAAGAAAGCAAGCGTGTGCCAACAAAAAGTGTGAGTAAAACAAAAGCATGAATTTGCAAGATGTTATGCAAACATTTCCAGGGAACACCAATGTTTGTTTTAGGACTGTAAAATTTGCAGAGATGATTGAACACTGTATCTTTGCCAAGAATTATGTAGACGTAACCTAGTGTTTGAAATACTGCTCCCACTGTCAAAAGGCTGCCACCCACCGTTATTCAAGACAAAACAGTATTAAAATATCATCTCATTTCCTTTTTTTTCCGACAGCCACCATATTTAAAAATATTCAAAAGACGGGATTTTGTACTGTGGAGTACGTAATACAATGCACTTTGTTTTCACCACCTGGGAAAACCTGTCGTTGCATCTGGTCAAGTTCAGCTGCTGCTTAAATTGTCCACTGGATAAAGTTCATAAATTAGTACATGAAATGGTGCAACTGACACTACTGCATAGTGCGACTGCTGAATCCAAACTGGTATCACGGCAAAAATCCTACAAAATGATATGTTGAGATTGAAAGGACTATCCTGGTGTTATCATTTGACCTCCATTTTGAATGTAACTCTTTCCGGTCCATCCCAAATGCTCTAAAACCCCTATATTGGCACAATATTATAAAAACAGATGCAAATATTTCAATAATTCTAGGCTGTTAACTAACGCCGAAGAATTATACATATATATAGGTCCCATATATAGGGTCTGTTTGCTGCCCTAATTGAATTCTTTCCTTTGAACATCATGAAAACTGACTTCCTAGCTTTTCCTCTTTAATGAAGCCAAAAGTGACATTTACTGGAGCAAAAACACATCAGCACTGCCACCAACATATTGCTGTCTGCTACATTAAACGGGCAGTTTGACCAAATAAGTCCAAAAAGCAATTCTGTAGTGAGCATGGAGGTACTTCTTATTATTTGGTAAATGCTGTCCTCACAAGAGGAATATTAGTGCTAAAGAATGGAACAGTTTCTCATTATTTGTGCTTTCTGGTAGCTTCACTGCTTCCTGGTTAGGTATTCCCTGGAATTTAGATGGTTAAGGGGCAATTTGATCAAAGTTTTCAAGATATTAAGGGGAACTGATAAGGTAGATGGAGAGAAACTATTTCCGCTGGTTCAGAAGTCTAGGACTAGAGGGCATAGTCTAAAAATTAGAGCCAGTCCTTTCAGGAGTGAAGTTAGGAAACACTTCTACACGCAAAGGGTGGTAAAAGTTTGGAACTCTCTTTCACAAATGGCAAATTGATGCTAGGTCAATTCTTTTTTTTAATCTGAGATTGATAAATTTCTGTTAACCAAAGGTATTAAGGGATATGGGGCAAAGGCAGGTATATGGAGTTAGGTCACAGATCAGCCATGATCTCACTGAATGGCAGAACAGGCTCGAGGGGCTAAATGGCCTACTCCCGTTCCTATGTTCCTACAGTGAGGTTTGAATGCAGTGTGAAGTTCCCTTTACTTTGTGTAACAATATTCCTTGATTTTACCCTCAGAAGAACATCCTTAACGCACCACTGTGACTTCTCCATTGTTGCTCTGAAACTGCCAATGTAACGTGAATTAGTGTTAAATTTAAGGTCATTAAAGCTTGTACCTATTGTCAGTTTGATTGAAATCTCCCAAACTTGTTTCATTCAAGAGCCCTACTACCAACAGAAGGGAAATACTTTTATCCCACCAATTTGAGTTGGATTCAAAGCCAAGTCCCACCGGAGAAAGGAAGTCACTCTGACTGCACCAGTCAATCCCCAAGTATAGACAGCAAACCATTTAGTTATAGTGCTTCCCATTTAAAGCTATTCTGGCAATAATAGGAAACTTCTAAGAAAGGGTATGTACTGTAAAGTAAGAACAGTTTTATAATTTCAATACGAATACCTATAAAGGCTCAGTCTAGGCTTAGGTCACACTGTGAGTAGCAGCAACCAGAATGGGTTTATATTCAGTGAAATAGAGCACAAATAGTGGAGAGACACATTACCTGCTTCTCTGTCCATGACACAATAATCTGGAGAGTTCTCAAAATACACCAGGTCATTCTTTGTTGGCTTTTTAAAGTTCTTATTTGCTACAGTAAAACCAGTCCCATCTTGGTTCATGATCACCTGGATAGCTCCATTGTATTTTCTCCGCAGGTAATGACCAGTTTTTTGAAAGTCTGCCATAGCAAGCCAGCAAGTTCGCAAAGTGCATGATCCGCTAACTCCGTGGCACTTACATTCAAGTTTCAGGAAGCGCTTTACAGCCTAACAAGAAAATAATACAATATCTTCAGTACTCAACATCAATTCACTGGAGACATCAGCAGCAATGCTCACGGTATAATATTAAGTAAATAACTGGTCCTACATGAACTCAATTGCAAATTGGATAGTAGATATCATAAGTGTTGAAAACTATTCCTATTTTATTCCTACAAAAGCAAAATACTGCGGCTGCTGGAAATCTGAAATAAAAAGAGAAAATGCTGGAAATATTCAGCAGGTCAGGCAGCATCTGTGGAGAGAGAAACAGAGTTTCAGGTTCTGACGAAGGGTCATCAACTTGAAACGTTAACTCTGTTTCTTGCTCCACAGATGCTGTCTGAACTGCTGAGTATTTCCAGCATTTTCCCTATTGTATTACTGTCATAACTCAGGCCAAAATGGGTACAATGTTGTTCTAATCCTATTTTTTGTGAATGCATGCGTGGGAATTACAGTTTTATTTACTATTTATAAAGTACTTAAAAGATCGTATATATATTTTTTTCTGTCTATGTGTTCTCTCACTGGAATCCTGGAAATAATGAGCATGAGAAACAGGATGGTTACCACCAAGAATTCTTACTGCCGCAGTGCTGATGTTCACGGGGTTATCAGCAACATTCCTACTCGCAAAAATGAAAGATAATTTATGACAAGCAGCTGATCTCTTCTCTAACCTATGAGGTGGAGAATTAATTGATTGTTATACTTGGCGAGTCTCCTGAAAGTCAGTCACACACTCCATTCCAAGAACTGAGAAATGTTAATTCTTCTCTGAACACCACAGTGTGATTTTAACACTGTATGGATTTGAAACAAAGCAGTTAATATATTGAATAAAACCAGATAATACTTGAAACATATAGCAGATCTGTCAGCATCAGAAAAGAGAAAAGTTGTTAGCTTTTCAGGGTTTGATCCTTCATCAAAACTGACAAAGGGTCTACAACCATAACAACCTTTCTCTTTTCAGATGCTGGTGTATTTAGTTCAGATTTATTGTATTTTAAGTTTTTTTAATCCTTTTTATTTGTGCAGTTAATATACAAAACCACTTTCAGCAAGGAAATGAATCGGACCTCAATCAAATTGGGGTAATTGGACCAGCTTTCAATCTTTTTAAGTTTGTGGAAAATCGATTTTGGTGCCTTTTACTGCAGCAAGTGTGTTTTTCTGCCCAGCACACAACTTTTACATTTCGCTGTCAGTGTGTCAAATGAATGCTAATGCACATCCTGAAGGGTACATGGACAATCATAGGCAATCTCACTCTGATGGGCCAGTGTGGCTGGAGCAGAAATAGAAAATGTGCTTTCCTTAGGTTAGTCAAGGCACGTTGTTGGAATAAAGTAGAGGGGGAAAATATTGATAAGCACAACAATTCAACAAAATTTGAAGAAACACGTATTACTTCTGTGTGATGGCACTGTGGCAACGTGATGTATACCTCTTCTGACTTGAAATCAAAAAGGTTTAGCAAATACCTTTATTCTGAAAAAATCTGCTTCCCATCCCCAAATCACATGTAACAAGCACACAATCCAATAAGCTGAAGAGTAAGAATGAACACACCTTTCTACCAGCTCGGTTATTATGCAGGTTCATCAGTGCCCGGGCATCCTTTCCTTTGTTTTCCTTGGCATCCACAAATGCTTTTGCAAAACTAATACCGTAATCAATATTATCACTGCATCCTCCCCAGTCAAAGGTTCCCTTGTTGTCCTTGGAGATGCCTTTTTTTTGGGGGTCGCAGGAACAGGAGCTGAGTTCCCCCTGACTACAGGCTCTCGTTATGGCAAACACAACTCCAGCCGAGGAGATGGCATAAACAAAGGCGGCTTCTCTGCTACCTGTACCAGGATAACACAAGACGATTGGTTAAAATGGCTACCGGCACAAGGCAAGCCCACATAAACAGAGGAGAATATCGCTTCCACAGGAATTTTTACCATCAGTATCCCCTTAAAATTAGGACATTAAAAAAATGACACTTAACTTCAATGGCGGGATCTCCAGCAGAACCAGGAAAATTCCAGTCTTCCTGGGCTGAATGGTTTTATAGGTTTTCAGCTCACACAGTGTGATACTGAAACAAACAGGATTACAGTAACAAAGGTACTTAAATGTCAGGAGTAGCTTTATCGGTATAGCTTTGATTTCACACAATGAAAATAAAAACTAAGGGGGAAAAATTTGGTTGACAGCGCCACCCGTTAGCGCCTTAAGAGGGCGCTAAGTGGGGCGCAAAGCAACTAGTGCCCGGGCGCAGCAATGTCTGCGCCTCTTGCGAAATTGTCCGGACATTTTGCAGCGGAGCTAAACAATAGCGCCCGATCTCCTGCGCACGCAGATCTTGACGTCATTCGAGAGTGCAACGCCGTTGGAGCACCCCGGACCTGAAATTGAGTGGCGCCCCCCTCTTTCCGCCTGGCGCAACCAACGACAGGTTGACTGGAACGCTTCCCAGTCGCTGTGGGGCTGGGGGGGCGCTGTTTAAAGGGGGCCTCTTCCTGGCTTTTGTGTGGTAGCCATTTTTGCACCACTCGTTCTGAGAGAGAGAGAGAGATTTTGAGAGAGACAAAGAGAGAAAGAGAGACTTCTGCATTGAGTCAACGCTGTCTGAGGTAGTTTTGGCTTCTGACCATAACTTTGCAGGTACTTTGCTTTTTGACCTTCATAACTTTGATTGCCTAGATACTATGGGGGGCTGCAATGGATGGGAACGTCGTCCTTCTCCATCACATTCGGAGGGCACAGAGACGCAAAGAGAGAGTGGCAATCATGGCCAGACGGAGGAGGGCCAACAGGCCTCGGTACAGGAGACCTTACCCTCCCAGGGTTTTTCGGCAACAGTTCTCCTACATTAATATGTCTGAGGAGCAGTGTTTGTGAAGGCTGCGTATCAGTAAGGAGGTGGTCACTGAGCTCTGCCACCTGCTTCAGCCAGATCTGCAGCCTCAACTGAGGAGCAGGATGTCTCTGTCAGTGGCAGTGAAGATAACAGCGGCTCTCAACTTTTATGCCACCGGCTCATTTCAATCAGCTACTGGGGACATCGCCAATATCTCCCAGTTCGCGGTGCATTGCTGCATCCGTCAGGTCACAAATGCCCTCTTTAAAAGGAGACGAGAGTACATCTCTTTCCCCATGACCCCGGACAAGCAGCAAGAATGCGCAATGGGCTTTGCGATGATAGCAGGCTTCCCCATGGTGCAGGGCGCCATTGACTGCACGCATGTGGCTTTGCGGGCGCCGCAAGAGAATGCCGAGGATTTCCGCAACCAAAAGGGCTTCCATTCCTTAAACGTCCAGTTGGTCTGTGACCACAGACAGCTGATACTCGCTGTCAATGCCACTTTCCTGGCAGCAGCCATGATGCCTTCATCCTGCGCCAGACTTCTGTGGCAGACCTTTTCCAGGCACCGCATCACCCAGGAGGTTGGCTTCTCGGGGACAAGGGATATCCTCTGTGCACCTAGCTGATGACACCGCTCCGTTTGCCCAACACCCCTGCTGAGCTACGATACAACGAGAGCCATCAAGCAACCAGGAACATCGTTGAGTACACAATCAGCGTGCTCAAGCAACGGTTCCGCTGTCTGGACCACTCTGGAGGAGCCCTGCAGTACTCGCCTGAGCGAGTCTCCCACTTCGTTGTTGTGTGCTGTACACTGCATAACCTTGCAATCCTTAGGACACAGCCAATGCCACCAGGCATTGGAGCACCAGCAGAGGAGGAGGAGGAAGATGAGGAGGATGATCATCAGCAGCACCAAGGCGGGAGGGAGGCACAAAGTGGAAGGGCCGTCCATCAAAGGCTCATAGCAAGTCGCTTCTAGGCCCCCTCTGAGGAAATGGCTTCTGCCATTCAAACAACCTGAATGAAACCATCCCACAGCCCCTAAGCCGGTCAAGGCAACAATGATTGCAAAGACCAAACATGTACATTTTGAATACAGACACTTCTTTATTTCACAAACTCTGTGTGTCTCATTTCCGCATGACAAAGTAATAGAAAAAAACACAAAAAAAAGCAGTCATTCACATAACTGGCTCTCACAACCTGGAGACAATGTCCAAAACAGTTACAAAAATTTGACCACGAACCTCAGCCTTCAATAAAACAAAAAAAAACACTTTGTCACACCTCCTACTTTTTGCCCTTCGAGGGTGATCTGCTTCCCTTGCAAAATTCCCCCCTTCCCACCCTGCAGCTCCTCCGTAATGGGACCCCAGTGGCTGGAGCAAGGCTGGGGGAAGGCTGCTGATTGTCAGAAACTGAGACTGCAGATGCCCTGGAAGGATGGCCTGGACCAGCTCTGGGCCTGGAGGGCCCGGCTGCTGACTGCACCAACTCTGCATGGGCAGCAGCAGTCTGTCCTACAGGCGGTGGCAACTGCAGTGGAGAAGTGCCAGTGGTGGCAGCAGGAATGCTGTCATCTTGAGAGAGGACAGCAACTCCCTGCTCGACCAACACACTGGCACTCCCACGGGGCAGCACTTCAGCATCCGGAGCAATCTGATAGCGCACAGATTGCTGGCCTGCTGCGGCGCGGTGAGAGCCCCGAGGAAATGTGCCCGATCCAGCGAGGGTGGCAGCAGTTAGTGCTCGCGTGGCCTCAATCTGTGTCTGCATGAGACCAGCCACTGACTGCATTGCAGCACTAAGCATTTGCGTGGCAGCCACCTGTGCTACAGTGAAGTGCTCCACACTCCTTGCCAGTGATTCAATAGATTCGGGCAACCTTGCCACTGCAGCCATGAGCTCAGTGTGCCTGTGCTCCGCCTGGGCGCTCATTTCAGCGAGGACTCGCTCCTCCTCTGCGTCCAGTGCAGCAGGACTCGAAGCCATACTCTCCCTCTGGGGAGAAGGCCCCCGAGTTTCCCTACCCCCATCATGTTGCTGCAGCCCACTGGGTCCTGGAGCTTCACCCTCATCAGACCATTCCCCCCTGCTCCCCTCCAGGGAAGGTGTGTTCCCAGTGTGGGCATGGGCTGCCTCAGTAGAGGGTGGCGCTGATGCTCTGGCTTCCTCTTCCTCCTCGCCTGCAGCTTCACTTCCACTGGCAGCTTGAGGGCCCGTCTCCTCACCTGGTGAATCACCATCTGAAAACAGGGAGGTACAAGAGTGGCTTTAGCGTGAGGACAGGGTGGCAGCAAGGGATTTAGTAATTTGGATTGAAAGTGTCAAAGGCTGGTGTTGTGAGGGACAAGTGGAAGGAGAGAGGACAAAAAGGTGTTGTCCAGAACGGGGTCGGCGTCTCCAGTGGCGACGGGACCAATTACCCGGCTTGCCACAATCCTGTGGACGCGCTCCTCAAGATCGCTGAGGGGTTGCAGCTGAGGCCGCCCTCCACCGGTCCGTTGCTGCTGTCTCTTATTATGAGACAGCTTGGTCTGCAAGAAAAAGGACAGTGTCTGAGTAAATATACAGCCATGGTCTTGCCTGAAATGCCTCCCATGGTTGAATAGCCCTTACTGTATGCAAAGTGTGGAATGTGCATGTGTGTTTGATGAAAGGGCCATAGGTGTTAGATGAATGTTGGGCATTGGGGCTTTCAAGACCCTCTGGCCATAAAGTGAGGTTGAGATGGAGGGATGAAGAGGTTTTGAAAAAAAGGCACTCACCCTGACGACCCGAGTGAGGTCGTTGAACTTTTTCCTACATTGGAGATGGGTCCTAGGCACCATGCTGCTTGAGGAGACTCTCTGAGCCACCTCCCTCCACACTCTTCTGTACTCGCGTGGCAAAGGCCTCCTGCCACTCTATGGGTACAGAATGGATATTCTGCGCTCCACCAAATTTATCCCAATAGTTTAAAAATAATGAGAAAAGGAGGTACAGATTCAAAAACATTGATGGCAAAAGTATCGGTATAAATCCATAATAAAAACAGAAAATGCTGGAAATACTCAGCAGGTCAGGCAGCATCTGTGGAGAGAGAAACAGAGTTAACGTTTCAGGTCGATGGCCCGTTGTCAGAACTGGGAAAAGCTGGAGGTGGAACAGGTTTTTAAGCAAGTGCAGAGGCAGGGAAAGTGGGAGGGGAGGAAAGAACAAAAGGGAAAGTCTGTAATAGAATGGAAGGCAGGAGAGATTAAGAGACATAAAGAGAGATTAAGAGATGGTGCAAGGCAAAAGGAGATGGTATAAACCAATGTTGTAATAGTCATCAAGAGTAGAATTATTCTATAAATCAAGATTCAGAAAAACCTAATTGCTAAGTATCAATGGAAAACTGAATAAATTGCGTAGTTTACATATAACAGCTGTCTGGGATTGTTTGCTTGTATACCACTCAGACTTCTGATTGTTTTGACTATCTGAACCCCTCAATAGTCTTATTCACTTGTAACTCACTCCTAGCCTGACACACATTTATTCCATATATAATGCAGTCGAGTTTAATCCTGCATTCAAAGGAACCACGTTAAAAAATTACGTACATAACCTTTAATTAAATGTTCAGATAGGTATTTTTTTAATTGTGTTATCATCTAGGCTGACACTCCAGTGCAGTGCTGAGGGAGTGCCGCACTGTTGGAGGTGCCGTCTTTTGGATGAGATGCTAAACTGAGGCCCCATCTGCTCTCTCAGGTGGATGTAGAAGATCCCATGGCACTATTTCGAAGAAGAGCAGGGGAGTTATCCCCGGTGTCCTGACCAATATTTATCCCTCAATCAACATAACAAAAAACAGATTATCTGGTCATTATCACATTGCTGTTTGTGGGAGTTTGCTGTACGCAAATTGGCTGCCGCGTTTCCCACATTACAACAGTGATTCCACTTCAAAAGTACTTGACTGGCTGTAAAGCACTTTGGGACGTCCGGTGGTCGTGAAAGGCGCTGTAGAAATGTAAGTCTTTCTTTTCTTTCTTTTTATTAATTAAAGAAAGAACATAAAATATTCCACAGCCAGCAATATAAATAACTAAGTATACACAACGCAGGTAAAATCCCAATTTGGTATGGGAGCCGAAGATATTAAGGATCATTCTATTGTGAAAATAGTGTTAAACACAAAACCAGTATGCATGTTTGTGCTTAATTATTATTCAAATAAGGACCCAGATTCTCTCAAATAACTTGAGTCTGCCTTTTTCATTTAAAAGTATTCATATGCACCTATACATGAGTGTACTGATAGCAGAGAGACAAGTTAGCATGTAATGCAAATGTGCATTTTGTAATCAGAGCAAAAAAGAACCTACACTGCGTATTAATATTTCATATAATCACCTACCTATACTCTCCTGACATTACAGTTTAGCAGCCTGGTGAATGGAATTTTATGCACGGGTCCATATGTGAGCATAGAGTTCCTTTGTGGCTGACTTTATTGTGACCTGGACAAATGCATAGATAGGAGTATAACTTTGGTCTGCCAGCTCTTCATTACACTTCTCAGCTACCATTCTGAGGCCTGTAGCTACAGTATAACTGCAGCCTACAAAGACCACCAAATAGAATAGACCAACCATAGCAGTTGTGAAGATAAATACATTTCAGAAAATAGTTTGTCTTTAGATTCCATATTTTACTTACTTCTGAGCATGACTCTGCCAAAAAGCGTGTGGTCTCTGTCCAGGGTGTTACAGTTCCAGCGGTGATGGCGGAATTGATGCTGACATTCTGCGATCCACTCTTTGGCCCCATCTCCAATTGACTGCATTGTATCGGGATGTTTGTGACAAAGTTGCCGCTGTCTGCTCACCAAGCCTGGGATATTATCACAAATCACCCGGGTTCCTAGGGCACCCATATACCTGCCAGAATTGGTAGAAATAATCAGAGACCGTCATATTCAAGGTACAAAAACAGAACAACAGTGTTGAAAAATTAATTTTTTTTGCATATTACAGCCAATGATGATGATAAGCTGTTAAATCACATATTCAATGCTCCTCTCCGCTCCTCTCCTCCACTGCTCATGCCTTCCTCTTCTCCCTCCTTTTCCCCACTCCTCCTTCTCCTCCCCTATCCCCCACCCTCCCCACTGAATAAAAAATAACCAAGTCTCAAACCATCAAGGTTCATGTTTTAAATATCTAATGAGATTTATTAAGTTCAGAGCCAGAAATGCTGTTATTGTGATATATACTTACAGGAGCACCTCATGACTGTATCCTGTGTAAAATATGTTGCTTAAAGCTGAAGTATAGTCATCTGTGTGACATTCTTGATAAGGGCAGGTGATCATTTGAACTGATCATCCAAAAAATCCTAACAATGCTTTGCAGCTACCTCACTTAGTGGTAAACAAAAATATTAATTCCATGTATCTGCTACCTTGTAGGAGAAAGAATTTCTACTCATTTCTAGTCTCAATTGAAGGTTGGCAGTTTAGTCCCCATGTTCTCCAGGCAGGTAGATAGGGCCTAATGAATTCTCGGCTGTTCACCCAATGATTGGTGCTACATTTAGATAGAACCTTGGGACCCATTGGGAGTTCTTTTGGCAGTCACTACCCTGTAGTTCTCATGGAGTACCTCATTTAGCTGGGTCCCAAGGGTTTCAGTCCTCCACATTCCTGATGTAGAAAGATGTCGGAAAGTTGATGGCTGCACCAAATTGGTTCTGTTGCCTCACCATTTGGCTTTGCAGTAAACATTGAGGCACTGGTGCTCTTGAAGAGCTTCACTGTAACAATGTTGTTCAGCTTCATGACTCCTCATTTGGTCTTTTCTCCATGCCAAATCAGACTGCTAGCTAGCAGACCTTTAAATTAATTCAATTTTGTCGTTTACTTTGAAGAAAACTGTGAGAATTGGTTCAGACTCCAAGCTTTGGCATTAAATCTGTAGAGATAGCCAGTCACGAATAAATTTTCCATATGGGAGTGAAAAGGTGATTACTTGAGATCTGTCTTTTTTTTGGAAACCTTCAAATCAGCAACCAGGGATCTGATCATTTGAACCAACAGGGTTTTTCTTTCTTGAATGTTCCTCTATTGAGCTAACAAATTTACACCAAGCAAAATTATAGTCCAGGAAAACACACTAGAGAACAACCTGTAGTTGTGGGTTACCAGAAAGCCCTTCTTGTAGTTAATACAAATCTCAAAACCAGGACTTAGCATAATACAAATATTTGCAGGAAAATACTGAAAATGAACTGAAAACTAAAAATAAATGTAGGCTTTTCTTCCCCTTCTCCAATATAAGGAGCGGGTAAGCATACAATCTTGGTGAAAGCCTTTTTTCTGTTAACTGTAATGGTCCTAAGTAAAATGAGTTTGACCAGTCTCATTTCGTTATTCACAATACCAGAAAAAAAAATAAGAATAAGTGGCAGTATGGGTGCTCTGCTGAGGTGGCGGGATAAGAATGTTGGGTAAAATGGAGACCTGTAATCTATACTCTATGACTATGCTGTACCTGAACTCTCTGAGACTCCTGGAGTCTGTCACTGGGTGCTTCAATGTTGAAAACTGTCCCATTCTCCAACACTGACTTTCCCCTCTTTGACAAGTAGAAAAAGTTCATCTCAAAATGTAAAAATGCCCTAAAAGTGGCACTGTTAAAGGTTTCAAAGCAGGTTGTCCATCCCAGACCAAATGGAACTTTGGCATCTGGCTGCACTATACCTGAATTGTCCTCCAAAGTTGAAAAACGATTCCACAATATTAAATAAAATGTATGATTTATTTAAAAAGCATAAAGTCAAAATGTATGGACAGGTGGCACCGTATATGTGTGCTCCTTCATGTTGCCAGAGAATGGCAAGGTGAAATTCATCCTTGTAAAACTCACACCCCTCAGGATGAGTTCTTGAATTTGAACAATATGTTATAATGAGGTTACTGTCCTTCCCATAGGTTGAGAAAGAATCAGAAGACTAGCCGCCCTAGTTCATTCTGGCACATTGCAGTGCTGTTAAAAAGGCAGAGAGGGGAGAGCATAATCCCTAACCAAGAGTAAAAGAACAGTGCATGGAATGAAAGTCTTAAAGGGTGAGAGAAATGAATGTTAAAAAACTGGAATTATTAAAATCAGACACTACAAATTACAAAAAGAAACTTCTTCCTGCAGCTGTTAGGACAGTGTACAAGTGATGGATGCTAATGGCCAGAAGAAAAATAAAAAGACCACGTGAGCGTGTTCTTGTATGGTCGAGGAAGAGTTATGCCCTTTCACCTGAAAATAACATTTAGAGGGACATCCCTGTGATTGTTGGTTGCAAGTTAATCTTACCTTTGACATAAAGAAGATAGAAAGTGGAAAAGAGGAATGTCGGGACATCAGATCGAAGTCCTGTGAAATTCTGTCGGTTTTCTTCTTTCCTGTTGTAGTTTTCCATCTTGCTCTTTTTCTTTTGACCATTTTAGGCCATTACTTATGATTGGTACTGAATATCTGTAGCAATGAACTTCGAAGTATTTAAAGTTCAGGTATATGTAAAGATAGTACCTAATGGAGGGACACAGCCACTAGAATTAAAACTGTGTTTTGCTCTATTCCTTTTGCCTGACAAGGCTGTTAGGCGCTTTACAATCAGCTATTCCCAATATTGATGAGCAAAAGTATTCGGAAGTGCAATTTCGATTAGGCCAACGCATTTAAAATCAATTTAGGATTTTTGTGGAAGATTTCAGAAGACTAACATTGGCATTATATATCCAAGGCACGTGTAGGAATTTTATATAATTTGCTGATTTTTTGTCAAGTCGAACACTTGCTTCCTGACACATTTACAAAGACGCACTTCACTCAAATTTAGTTTTGAAAACACACAGCATGTTTATGTTTTATTACTGAAAGACTTTACATTTAGTATTAGGCGAGTTTAACCTGTTATCAGTTTGTGAATGTAACCAGTTGAACGGTTTGGAGAAGGCTCCTCTCACCTGTTGCTTTGGACGGTGCGAGATGTTTGACACAGAGTTGTGATCCTTTGCGGTCCCAGCGCAACAAAGCTAATTCTCTGTAAGATTTCGGATCACAGACTATTTCCTATAAGTCCTATTCTTATGCTCACGCCCAATTTACCTGCAGCCGTTAGATTTGCATTTCATTCAAAATTTCATAAATTTATATTTAATTCGACAGATTAGAGCGAAAACTTCAAGTGCTGGATTTGCAGCTGGTTGCAATGGTTCCAGCGACTACACAAGAGCAGCGACAAACAAGTCCCAAAAAATGCAGGGCAAAGAATTTCCAGAATCGTGTCGAAGTTCTTCGGCTTGTAATCCTCTCCTTCACCTGGTCATAGTGGGGGCAGGGGCTCACTACTCCCAATCATGAAATATAACGGCATTGTATCCCCACCATTTACTTCAATCTGGGGAATGTCTGTTTTATTGGGGGCTTTTGTACAGGGTCCAGCTGGTCGATGCCACTCCAGTCTGCTGCCCGGGCTTTCATTTGCGGGTGAAACGGTTTGTGGAGTAAAGGCTGCGGAAGCTGTCTGACCAGTGTAACTTGTCGTCCTTCTCAACATATTCAGTAAGGTACTGTATTATTACTCGTGTATTACTGGTCACCGCTACACCCAAACGCTGCCCCCACCACCACCAAAACCCTTCAGACGTTATCCGTCTCTCCTTCGGGAGGAGAGGATCCGGTGAAAGAGAGTTCTTCGACATTTTTCTATTTTCGGATTGAGTGTCTGCAGGCGCATGAACCCGGAGCCACTAACACCGAGATTACACAAAGCGAACCGATCTTTTCATCGCCAGGGTGGAGACTAAGACGCTCCTTAAAACCTACCTCTTTGGCCAAGCTTTTGGTCACCTGCCCTCAAAGTTGTTGTCTTTGAATACTCCTGTGCAGCGCCGTGGGACGTTTTATTAAATTAAAGGCGCTATATAAATACAACTTGTTGCTGTTGACTAAATCCAATCCGAAAGTTTGAATCCGCGTTTATTCAAAGGTTGGAATGGATTACTGACGTTTCACGTAAAGTGTGCGGAGATTGTAAAATCAGTTAAAAATACTAAAAATGTTTGCTACAAAAGCTAAATTTAAAAAGTGCCTTCATGCTTCAGGGTGCTGGCGTGGGCTGTGTGTGTGTTATGTTTATTTTTGCTTTCAGCACTGTCGAAATAGGAGAGCGAGGAAGGCGAGTGTGTTGCAAGTGGAAGGTGTAACACATCAGGCTGTGTGGTGCCTGCTATTCTCGGTGCTGGGCACAAGCAATATTGCGTTGCTTTGCTACTTTCTGCTATTCTTGAAACACAAACCGATTGAGTGACTTACCACCAGGACGAGTAGACTCGAGGTGCGACCCACAGGACGATCAGAGGCAGGGACAGCCAGCGCCCCCGGAGCATGGAGTTCATATTAAAACGCTTTAATCCGGATCCGGGCCAGATCGGTCATGGTTTGGAGAAGAAATGCCATTGATTCGCGCTTTCAGATGACCAAACGCCAGTACTAATGAGTGAGAGTCTCTTCAAATTCTCCTCCAGTCTTGGCGGAAGCTCACCAATATCGGAATCGAAGCGGATCCCTTTCCACGGGACGCGGCCTTGCGGACGTTCCGCTGTAACTTTGTCATCAGGAGCATTTCGGAAAGCCTTGCGACTGGTCCACTTTACAGATGCTGTAACTCTATGTGCTTGCTGTTGGACATACCAGTGGTTTTGGGAGCAGATGTTGGCTGCCTCCGGTCCTATGGTTATAGACGGGGTGGGGCAAGCAGGTCCTGATGGATGAAGGTTAGGGCTGAAATTATGTCAACCAGCCTCGCGGCAAAAACCCCAAACCTTAGGCGTCAGCAGTCCATCATTCACATAGGAGGGACGAAGTCCGTCATCTTTCAACTGGACTGGACTATTTCCACAGAACGGATCTTCCCCAGTCAGTCAGAGGACACCACATTAACCCCTGCGAACCGACCCAGGAATTAGTGTTCAATATTGAAGAGCTTGTTCGAATGCAGTGGGGAAAAGGGGATTTAGAATAGATCTGAGACTACAATACGTTACATCTGACAAGTTGTCAGTGCTCCAGTCACGTTTTATAGGGAATCAACTATAGAATAAAGCCTTTGATCGTAATAAATAGTCGGATTGTTCGATCATGCGGATTAGACAAAACAGAAAGATTACCGGGTTACAAATAACCATCGTCTCTCCAAAGCTGCTGATACAATGTGTACATCGAATGAATGGGGCTTGAAAGTCCCGAAATTAGTGAAACTTACATAAATTAGATTCAACACAGTAATTGAATTACTAAACGTGCTAGATGTAGAAGACCTAAATATGAATTAATTATCTGCCTTTTCAATACTCGTGTTGTTAATGCTATTGATTTTGCCTTCTTAGAGATAGAGGGAGGTAATATTTTTTGTAACACAGCCAGTCGGTGCATGTGGCTGCCAGATCCTTTGAACTTGCAGAATATCCCGAGGTTTTGTCGCAACCCATTAGATCAGGCTTTGATCTCGGGTTTGGAAAAATCGGCAGCATTTAGGTTTCGAAGAATTCAGTTCTGCAGTGCTGAAGGAAGGAAGGGAGGGATATGTAGGGCAGTTGCCAGTCCTGATGAACAGCCTGGTCACTCAGTGTCCACTTATTCCCAATCAAACAAAACCTACATGGTTGATGCCATGATCAGCGATTTGAGATAAATCCATTACCACCCACAAACACTTTGATATAATCGTGGAACAATAGTGCACCGAGGTGGGGTTTCCAAGGCTGTTAACACACGGAAGTATAGCAATATCAGGAATATTTCTTTAACAGCACTTGTCTAAAATCCTGAGTTGTTTTAGTCGGAATGTTTGCTGGTATTATGACTGTCATTTCCCCCACTAGTTATATCACATTTTACTATAGCCCATTTAGCATTGATATCGCCAGTAAATCTCATATGGCCATATTGAAGTTAGAATGTAATCTATTCCCACATTCAAGTACATTAATATCACCCACGAGGATCTGAAACTAACAAGTAGACATTAGAAAAATAGACACTGGAATGTTGTACTGATTCATATGTTTTCATATTTATTTGGGTTAGTAGGTTTCCATCTGTAATAATGTAATAAACTTCCAGGCATTTTTTTTTAGAAGAGGGAAACAAACGCGTAGATGAGGCCACGATTTTGTTCCTAATCAATCTGACATGTTTGCAGTTCTGTTGCTGAGTTGTGCAGGCGGATTGGTAAAACCAAGCAAGTTAAAGCGCGTTTAAAACTTAGATAAATAAAATAAGCAGTGCATATAGTCGCCGGGAATTTTGTATGTCCAAAACTGAAATCCAAGGATGAATAAACACACAAGTCTCCGGTCAGTTATGTTTCAGTGACTGGCCAATTTAAACACTGCTCGTTTATTTTAACACTCCCGCCTCTCTTATCAGTAAGTTGTGTCTATAACATGTGTATGTATTGGTTCAAACTGTACAAATGCAGAATTTTTATACACCCCAAATGCTGTTTTAAAATGTATTTTATTAGGAGCTAGAAAAACTCGGCATTTGGTGCAAAATGATTTCTTAGTTCTTAGCGAAGCCCCGCTCTCCCCTCTCCCCTCTTAGAAAGCCTGAATTTGCAATTTCCCTGCTGGCTGAGCTATGGCTGTGTAATATAATCACAGGGAATTCAAACACAAATGATTAGAACACTTCGGTTAAGATATATGGTATATTTAAAGCAAATGCAGTATTTTTTCAATTAGGTGAAAATTAATGCAATTTTACTAAAGTTTATCAGCATCAACTTGTAGGAGATAAACGTGAAAGATACAAATCTGAATCGAAACATTAAAGTAATTCACTGTCATTTTAGGATCCTTTTGTCAATACTCACCGGAACTTCAACATTTGTAATCGTACAGTGAAGCTTAAATATAGCGTCGCTGTTTTCAAACCTTGGGTATTTCACAGATAGTTCACAAGCTGCCCAGAAAGGCTTTCTTTTAAAATGAGAAAGCGACTTCAAACTACCAAACATATACAACCGCCTTCCCTTCCAATATCCATCAGATTTTCAAGTTTGAAAAGGGAGTGGAATATTGCATTATTACTGCAATAAAAAGTGTATCTCCAAGAAAAAAGCTGCTAACTCGATTCGTGTTGTTTTTCTCTCGGAGTTCAATAAAGCAGGTTAAAGGGGTCTTTGGATTTCAACATATTCCCTGTAGAAACCTAGATAAGGTTTCCGCGAAAATCTGCAATAATCGGGATGAAATAATGGATAAATTGGCTGAGTGCAGCTTGTGTTGCCGTAGCAGTTTAGTAATCAGTTCACGAATCATATTGTTGGGACATGCAGTTAGAACAGACATCTTTATTCCCGGGCTTTATCCTACATACTACGTTCGCGAAATGGTTACATTTATTTCTCAGAAGCTTTTACAGTCAGATCCGAGTTCTGCTCTGAAACAAAGGACCTGTTCCTTCGAAAAACACTAGAAGCCATCTCTGCAAACCCCGTTGATGTACAATAGTCTGCAGCACTTGCAATTTCCCTCTTATATCTGCCGGTCAGGATCTTTCCTCAGATGGATCTCTGAATTCTTCAGGCCTGGTCGCTGCAGGCCATTACAGAAACTGGCAACAATATAAATATTCAACTTTTAAAAGACCCGTATAATGGTAATTGGAATCGACTTTTAAGCCCCAATAATTTAATACACAGCTAATCTACAGTTCCAAATATAGCCCCGTCTAAATCAGATATTATGGATTGATGCATATAATTATATTTCTTTCCAAGAGCCGGCACAGATGGACTGAAAGTTTTTGACGTGCGGTCTGCATACATCGAATATTGTAAAACTTATCTGTACAATTCTATTATATAGTGTTACATTTAAAAAAGTTAAACATTTTACACTAAGTACAGCCCTGCACTATTTCATACACAACGGTGAAAGTGCAGATCACGTAACAATATACCGACACATTTCTGTTACTCCAATAGCACACAACATCGAATTTTTTGTATCTAGTGTTTCATTCATATAATCATACGAATTTCTGCAATTTGGATACTCTGTTTTTCTCTTTTTCTTTCAATCTACATTTTGTTTACATAAACAAATTAAAACCCGTTTCATGTTATGTCTGTTTGAGCCAAACGTTACAAAGCAGCATTTTCAGGTTTGCTTCTTAAATACTTACACAAATCATGCTATTTACGTTTAATGTTAATGTTATTTGTACTGGACTCATGGGAGCTTGCAAGATCACATTTCGTTGTTCATGTACTTGTGCATTGTACAATGACAATAAAGTTGAATTATTAATTATGCAAATGAGGGATTACGTGTTACTTGATATTGAATTTTTAAACTCGAGATGCTTCCAGTGAGTGAGTGGAAAATAATCAAATTCCGACCACGAATGAACGTGCTGTCATATATACCTAATATATGCATGGCCGGTGTGTGTGTAATCTTCCAGTTAGATTTCCCTGCCACTGTTTCACAATTGTTGATTAAGTGTCACCATAGACTTTTAACGAACCCTTCCTCTGTCTAGCAATTCAGGACGATATTACAAACAAGAATGTTGCTACAACATTTTCAAACGCTGTAAATGTCTGCACACATTTCTTATCGAAATGACAGCGTTAGAATAAATAAGGACATAATTTGAACCGTGGGGTTCAGAATGCACACCCGCGCTGTCCAGGATGAGCCGCGAATTTCACATCATTATGTTAAAGTCATTAACCAAAGGAAAGACACATATGACTATGAATTTCTTGCCCCGATCCGCTGAAACCTGAACAGTTGACTATTAATGTTATACTTGCAGTTATTATACCGACACTGCGTTACTGAAATTCCACGTGGAACTACAAAACAGAAAGTTGTAAAAAGAAATTAAAATCAGATGTCTTATAAACTGTGCCAAAGAAAGGAATTAATAATATCACATCCATCAGAGACTAACAAAAAATCCATCAGAGCTATAAAAAAATCACTTTCAGTTGCAAAGTATTGTTGCTATTATCATTTTCCAGGAGCCAAAGTCGCTTCATTTGCAAAGTCAGTTGTATTTGACATTAATTGCTATAGGGCCACCTTTCTTACATATTTTCATCGGGTTAGTTGTAAATGTATATTGGGATATTTATTTTCAACTGGAATGTCGCTGTGTTGTGAACAAGCATTCAGGCCAGGGCAGCGATGAAGTTTAATGTATGGCTTTTCAGCACTCAGCCCGTGAAAAGGCCTGGAGCGAGAGCACTTCCACATTTCAAACAGAACATGGTTTCAAGGAAAGCAACAATTTGTCACTTCGACAAGACCTTAGAACAGCTCTAAAACCTTGAAACCGAAGAGTCAGTTTTGACAAGAAGCCATTAAATAGAGCACACGTGGAAAGCTCAGAGAATGGGGGATTCATACTGAGGGGCGGGGAGACCTTACTGACAAGGAGGTCCCATAAGTCATAAACTTTCCTGTCGTCAATCAAAATGGTACATCCGAAACAACCTCGCACATATTCAAATTCAGACCACATAGAATGAGTACAATACGTGGTTGCAGGATAAGCAAAAACTATAGTCAATAACAACGAAAGCAAAGGTTACTTGAGTCGGTGTTATGCTCTTAAAGCTCTGGCATGTTATACGTGTTACAGCATGGCGTGAAATAAATAGGTGGATGAATTGTGAAGGTTAACGTGGATTCAAATTCTAATAATTATGCAATAATTGTTCCATAGAAATTAACCCGCTCAACATTAAACGCTACCCCAAACCGCCAGTTCTTTTGGTCTGTTTAATCTTTTAGCGGGAACATGCGCTTCTATCAGTAACTTGGCGGATTTTGTCAGATTAAATACCAGGAGAAAGTACTTGTCAGGAACTCCTTTCGGTAAAGGATTAAACGCGTTAAACCGCATTAAGTCTTTGGTCCTGACAAGAACAAACGAGGTTTATGCCAACACTGGGACCAATTAAGGACATTTAAATCCCCCCTGTCTGGTCCACCCGACACACGCATATCTTTGGCACATCTTCAGTTCTGGTATTCGCCCTCCCAGTTACTAGGCTTTATAACCGTAGAACACGCGTCATTTGTAAAATGTGTATTTTGCGAAAGTATTCGGCAGATATTAATGTATACACTTCCAGGAAAAATTTGCAATAAACGACAAACATAAAATATGCAGTCAACAGACCTCCACTTTACAGATAATACTGTCTGATAGATGGGCAATATAAAAAAATATTACCGATAACGGCCCACATTCGCATTGAAACTTGGTCTATTTTATAACAAAGGGACCAACTGAAGTGGAATCAGGAAGGAGCTAAAACGTGACATTGAAAGAATGGAAAAGACAACTGCATAATGAGATCATAAAAAAATCAGACCTACAGCCGCTTTTCAAATAACTCGTAGATCAGCCGGAGGTTTCAGGGTGTGAGTGAACGGGCCATGTCCTTATCGCATACATTAAAGCCCAGCTCCCGTTTATTGATTGAACTGAACCCAGTCTTGGAAAAGCACCCAGTAGAATTCTGCTCATTGTTGGAGCCTTTCAGGCTTCCCACCATTTAAAAAAAAAGTTACTCAACGCCAATTTCTAGTATGAGCTTGGCTAATATAAAACCGGCACAGGCCAATCCATTTAGATCAATTAAAGAGGATTAAAGTCGATTAACTTATCTGGCCGGACAGCTACAGTCTTTCAAAACTCGGCTGCCCCTGTCCTAATTCGCACCAAGTCCCGTTCACCCCTGTGCTCGCTGACCTACATTGGCTTCCTGTTAAGTCTCAATTTTAAAATTCTCATCCTTGTTTTCAAATCCCTCCATGGCCTGGCCCCTCCCTATCTCTGTAACCCCCTCCAGCACGGCAACCAATGTTTCCCTTTAGCTAGCTGGCTGAAGCTCCTGTGCAGGCCGCTTGCTGATTTCTCAATGGAAAAACTGTGCCTGTGGGGAAGTTTGAAGCCTTTAGCGGCCCAGGCCCTAAGCTCTGGAATTCCCTCCCTAAACCTCTCCACCTCTCTACTCTCTTTCCTCTTTAAGATGCTCCTTAAAATTTACCTCTTCTGCCCATATATCTTCTATTGTGGCTCGATATCAAATTTAATTTGATTAGGCTCCTGTGAAGCACCTTGGGGTGTTTTACTGCGTTAAAGGCGCTATATAAATACAAGTTGTCGTCTTTCAAGCTAACCCTCACCGTACTGAGGAATATAATCTGCAAAGTATAGAAAGTGGTCTACTGATGGTGGATATCGTCACTTTACATAAGACATTTGTCCTAAAACAAGTCTAACTTTAAACAAATTAATGATGAGAAATTTTCAAAGTTCAAAACAACAGCGCACATTTGCTATTTTAGCCAAGGTTGGTGAATTCTATCCTGTTATCTCACTGGCCCACATACAGCTGTCAGACAAACATAAATGTGCTGCTTCTTTCAGTTAGCCAAATCAGGGCTTGTCGGGGCTCTGGGCACCCTCGCTCCTAAGTCAATATAATGCACACTCAATAGATCCACTTTCCTATTGGTGCATACAACTAATTTATCTCGGGGGCCAGGAACTCGACAGGTAAGTGCCGTTACTGAAAGACACCAACCCATAACATTCTTCTCTCATATGTTTCGCCTCAGATATACCCAGCAAAGACCCCGTTCTGAAGAGGAGTTGTACAGAAGCGTGTCCTCCTGGTTGATGCACTGCGCCCACAGCTTCACAAGCACTTACCTAAAACGGGCATTTTCCGCGTTCCACAGATGCAAGCTCAAGCTAAAAATTGGAATAGCCTGAGATATGGATATGTGTACTTAGCTGTACAATTACCTTCCCTTTTCAATAACATAACATGCAAAACACTAGGGAGTTTGTTATCTCTCTTGCACTTTGCAATGCAATCTTACCTATGGGGTTAATAAAGTCACTGTCTCCCTCAAGCATTTCTATTCATCAAAGGACAACTCAATTATGAAGTTCTGAATGTTAAGGGGTATTTCTGAAATTTTTTAGGATGGAAAAGTGATCTGTTACTGGTGACACATTTTTAATTGCAGTGTTAGCAGTTTTCTGCATTTGTTTCTGGAACTCACTGGCCCACTATATTAGAAAGTTCTATGTTTGGTATTAAAATTCAATGCACTTAATAGGTAGAAGTGCACTTGGACCAAGTATGAAACTGGGGGTTCAGCGAAAAGAATGGTAAAAAAAGATAATGGTCCGGAACTTGCAGTCAAGAAGGTGTTCGCTGCTGACCCCGGAGTACGCGTCACACAAGGATCTCACGATCCCTGCGTCGAGAACTTCAGGTTTTCTGACATTCAATTCAACGGAGGTTAGTGGGGATTCCCTTGTTCGAACTGCGGTGGCGTCAACAGGCTGTCTAAAGTAGCCAATCAAAACGCAGAATTGACAGTGAACAAGGAAGCGAGTAACCTCTTAAAATTGTAACTTTTAAAAAGTGTTAGAAAGAGCAAAACAAAGATTTAGAGCTCTCACATGGGGAAAAGGCAAACCTGAAATAAAGGTGGACAAACTTTAAAAAAAATTAAAACTTTTTTTGAAAAGTTTGACATTTTTAATTTTTTAAAATTAAAATGGACAAATTTCACACTGCACAGAATTAAAATTAGTTTTCCAGGCCCTTAACATTTGTTTAGCAGTAATAATGCTGTCAAAACCCCAGGTATACCTGATCCCTTTGGGTCTAACTTTTAGTGGGGAATTTAACAGTGGACTTACTGCGGAAGAGCCGAAGTTTTCAATCAGTTTCAATGATTTGGCTGATTACACAGATTTCCAGCTGTGTGTGGGGCGTGGGCACAGCGCAGCCTGGTTTGGAGGCGTCAACAACTGACCGCAACATCGGGATTTCCGCATGCACCAAATCCCGAAGTTGCGGTCAGCTTCAAAGGCGAATGACGACAAATGCTGCTAGTTCACCGTCATCCTGACCGCAAATTCCGGGCCATTGAAATGCGTCCCTGAGAACTTGTGCTCACAACCCAAAGTGTTTCACAGACAACCACTTTTGAAATGTAGTTACTGTTATGAAGGGAAACTAGGAGCTGGTTTACCAACAAGGTCCCACAAACTGCAATATGATACATAATTAGTTAACTAGTTTTGGGGAGGTTGGTTGAGGGATAAATGTTGGGCAGGACACTGGGAGAACTTCCCTGCTCTTAGATCAATGCCATGGAGTCTTTCATGGTGAATTATAATGGCAAGCAACCAGAAAGCTCGGGGTCACGCTTGCAGACTGAACAGAGGTGTTCAGCAAAGCGGTCACCCAATTTGCGGCTGGTCTCCCCAATGTAGAGGAGATCGCATCGTGAGTAGTGAATACACTATACTAAACTGAAAGTACAAGTAGTAAATTGCTGTTTCACCCGGAAGGCGTGCTTGGGGCCCTGGACGGTGGGAAGGGAAGTGAAAGGACAGTTGTTGCATCTCTTATGCTTGCATGGGAAGGTGCCAAGAGAAGGGGAGCAGGTCCACAAGCGTGACCCTGCGCTTCCAGTCGCTTGCCATTTTAGGTCTCCGTCTCACTCCCACTCTGACCTCAGCCTCCTACACTGTTCCAATAAAGCTCAACTGAAGTTCGAGGAACAGCACCTCATCTTTCAATTAGGTAGTTTACTCAACACCGAATTATCCACTTTACTCAACATCAAATTCAACAATTTCAGATCATAATCACTGCTCAGCAGTGCTGGTAATGATTCTACTGCTGCCTTTCCTTCTTGGCTCCCATGTTAGCGGATATTGTTAACGGTTCTCTCTCCTCTGGTATTGTCTCCCTCTCCTCAAATAAAAACTTAACCCTTCCATCCTTGCAAACTATCACCCCATCTCCAACCACCCTTTCCTCTCCAAAGTTCTTGAACGTGTTGTCACCTCCCAAATCCGTGCCCATCTTTCCCAGAACTCCTTGTTTGAATCCCTCCAATCAGGCTTCCAACCCGCCACAGTACTGAAACTGCTTTTACCAAGGTCACAAATGACATCCTAATTGACTGCGACAAAGGTAATGTAACCCTTCTTGTCCTTCTGAACCTGTCTGCAGCCTTTGGCACGGTTGACCACAAAATCCTGCTCTGCCTCTCCACCGTCATCCAGCTGGATGGGACTGCACTCGCCTGGTTTCATTCCTATCTGTCCAGCTATAACCATAGAATCACCTGCAATGGCTTCCCTTCCCGATCCCACATGGTCACCTCTGGCGTCCCCCAAAGATCTATCCTTGGCCCCCTCCTATTTCTCATCTACATGCTGCCCCTTGGTGACATCATCTGGCAACACGACGTGAGTTTTCACATGTACGCTGATGACACTCAGCTCTACCTCTCCTCCACCGTCCCTATACTATCAGACTGCTTGCCCGACATCCAGCACTGGATGAGTAGAAATTTCCTGCAATTAAATATCAGGAATTACATAGGATATACAGCACAGAAACTGGCCATTCGGTTCAACCAGTCCATGCCGGCGTTTATGCTCCACTCGAGCCTCCTCCCGTCTTTCCTCATCTAAATCTATCAGCGTATCCCTCTATTCCCTTCTCCCTCATATGCTTGTCCAGCCTCCCCTTGAATGCATCTATACTATTCGCTTCAACCACTCCCTGTGGTAGCGAGTTCCACATTCTCACCACACTTTGGGGAAAGAAGTTTCTTCTGAATTCCCTTTTGGATTTCTTGGTGACTATCTTATATTGATGGCCTCTGGTTATGCTCTTTCACACAAGTGGAAACATTCTCTCTGTATCCACTCTATCAAAACCTCTCAATTTTAAAGACCTCTATTAGGTCACCCCTCAGCTTTCTTTTTCAAGGGAAAAGAGACCCAGCCTGTTCATCCTTTCCCGATATGTATACCCATGCATTTCTGGTATCATCCTTGTAAATCGTCTCTGCACCCTCTCCAGTGCCTCTATATCCTTTTAATAATATGGCAACCAGAACTGCACACAGTACTCTTAAGTGTGGTCTAACCAAGGTTCGATACAGGTTTAGCATAACTTCCGTACTTTTCAATTCTATCCCTCTAGAAATAAACCCCAGTGATTGGTTTGCCTTTTTTATGGCCTTGTTAACCTGTGGCGCAACTTTTAGTGATTTGTATATTTGTACTCCGACATCCCTTTGTTGCTCTACCCCAACTAGACTTGCACCGTCCAAGTGATAAATGACCTCCCTATTTATCCTACCAAAATGTAATACCTCACAATTATGTGTTGAACTTCATTTGCCAATTATTTGCCCATTCTGCAAGTTTATTAATATCCTGTAATTTGTTGCAGTCCTCCTCGGTATTGGCTATCCCCCCCAATTTGGTATCTGCAAATTTAGAAATTGTGTTTTTGATTCCAAAGTCTAAATCGTTAATGTAAATTGTAAACAGCAGTGGTCCCCAGCACTGATCCTTGTGGAGCACCACTACCCACCTTCTGCCATTGTGAATAGCTACCCTTTATTCCCACTCTGCTTTCTGTCTTGAAGCCAGCTAGCAATCCATTCTGCTACTTGTCCCCTGACTCCACATTCTCTGACCTTATTCATTAGTCTATTATGGGGTGCCTTATAAAAGGCCTTTTGAAAATCTAGATAAATTACATCTACTGCATTACCATTGTCTACTCTCTGTTACCTCTTCAAAAAATTGAATAAGGTTGATCAAGCAAGATTTACTCTTTTGAAATCCATGCTGACAATTCATTATTGTCCTTTTCGTTTCTAGATGTTTTTCTATTCTCTCCTTTAGTAGGGATTCCATTATTTTTCCTACCACTGATATTAAGCTGACTGGTCTATAATTCCCTGGACACGTTCTATCCTCCTTCTTAAATATAGGTACAGTATTACGTTAGCTATCCGCCAGTGCTCTGGCACTACACCTTTTTCTAACGAATTATTGTGTAGTAATGCCTCTGCTATTTCTTCGGAAGACTGAAGCCATTGTCTTTGGTTCACACCACAAACTCCAATCCCTTTCCACCGATTCTCTCTCTCTTCCCGGCAACTGTCTAAGGCTGACCAAGTCTGTTCGCAACCTTGCTGTCATATTTGATGATGAACTGAGCTTCTACCACATATCCATTCTATCACTAAGACTGCCCATTTCCACCTTTGTAACATCGCCCGTCTCCGCCCTTACCGCAACTTATCTGCTGCTGAAACCCTCATCCATGTCTTTATCACCTCTAGACTTGACTCCTGGCCGGCCTCCCTCGTTCTACCCTCCATAAAGTTGAGGTCATCCAAAACTCTGCCACCCGTGTGCTAACTTGCACCAAGACCCGTTCACCCATCTCCCCTGTGCTTGCTGACCTACATTGGCCCCCAGTTAAGCAACGCCTCAATTTTAAAATTCTCATACTTGTTTTCAAATCCCTCCACGGCCTCGCCCCTCCTTATCTCTGAAATCTCCTTCAGCCCTTGAATCCCCTAGACCTCTGAGCTCCATCTATTCTGGCCTTTTGAACATCCCTGATTTTAAATGCTCCACCGCTGGCAGTCGTGCCTTCAGCTGCCTAGGTCCTAACCTTTGGAATTCCCTCTGCCTTGCCACTTCTCTTTCCCCCTTTAAGACACTCCTTAAACCCTACGTCTTCGACCAAGCTTTTGATCATCTGCCCCAACATCTCCTTATATGGCTCAGTGTCAAGTTTTTTTTGGGTAACACTCTTGTGAAGTGCTCTGGGATGTTTTATTATGTTAAAGGCGCTATATTAAGAACATAAGAAATAGGAGCAGGAGTAGGCCAATTGGCCCCTCGAGCCTGCTCCGCCATTCAATAAGATCATGGCTGATCTGATCCTAACCGCCAATCCACTATGACAGGACTATCTCCTGAATCTAACAGAATTAGACACACGAAACAGGAGCAGGATCAGGCTACACGGCCCCTGGGCCCGCTCCGCTACCCACAGGGCCATGACCTATCCGAACCTAGACTCATGTCCAAATTCCTGCCCGCTCCCCGTAACCCTTAATTCCCTTTTCTTCTAGGAAACTGTCTATTTCTGTTTTAAATTTATGTAATGATGTAGCTTCGACAGCTTTTTGGGGCAGCATATTCCATGGACCTACCACCCTCTGAGTGAAGTAGTTCCTCCTCATCTCAGTTTTGAAAGAGCAGCCCCTTATTCTAAGACTATGCCCCCTAGTTCTAGTTTCACCCATCATCGGGAACATCCTCCCTGCATCCACCCGATCCAACCCCTTCATAATCTTATATGTTTCAATAAGATCGCCTCTCATTCTTCTGAACTCCAATGAGTAGAGTCCCAATCTACTCAACCTCTCCTCATATGTCCATCCCCTCATCCCCGGGATTAATCGAGTGAACCTTCTTTGTACTGACTCGAGAGCAAGTATGTCCTTTCTTAAGTATGGACACCAAAACTGTATGCAGTATTCCAGGTGCGGTCTCACCAATACCTTGTACAACTGAAGCAATACCTCCCTATTTTTATATTCTATCCCCCTAGCAATGAAAGCCAACATTCCATTGGCCTTCTTAATCACTTGCTGCACCTGCATACTAACCTTTTGAGTTTCGTGCACCAGGACCCCCAGATCCCTTTGTACTTCAGTACTTTCAAGTTTCTTGCCATTAAGATAACTTGCTCTACGATTTTTCCTGCCAAAGTGCATAACCTCACACTTTCCAGTATTGTATTCCATCTGCCAAATCTCTGCCCACTTACTTAGCCTGTCTATGTCCCCTTGCAGGTTTTTTATGTCCTCCTCACTCACTACTTTCCCTCCCATCTTAGTATCATCTGCAAACTTTGATGTGTTACACTCGGTCCCCTCCTCCAAATCGTTAATATAGATTGTAAAGAGTTGGGGACCCAGCACTGACCCCTGCGGAACACCACTGGTTACTGATTGCCAGTCTGAGAATGAACCATTTATCCCAACTCTCTGCCTTCTGTTAGATAGCCAATCCTCTATCCATGCCAGAATATTACCCCCAATCCCGTGATTTTTTATCTTAAGCAATAATCTTTTGTGTGGCATCTTGTCAAATGCCTTTTGGAAGTCTAAATACACTACGTCCACTGGTTCACCTTTATCCACCCTGTATGTTACTTCCTCAAAGAACTCCAGCAAATTTGTCAAACATGACTTCCCCTTCATAAAACCATGCTGACTTTGTCTCATTAAATTATGATTATCCAAATGTCCTGTTACTGTCTCCTTAATAATGGACTCCAAAATTTTACCTACCACAGATGTTAGGCTAACCGGTCTATAGTTTCCAGCCTTCTGTCTGCTGCCCTTTTTAAATAAGGGTGTTACATTAGCAGTTTTCCAGTCTGCCGGGACCTTTGCTGAGTCCAGGGAGTTTTGGAAGATTATTACCAATGCATCCACAATCCCTACCGCCACTTCCCTCAAGACCCTAGGATGTAAGCCATCAGGTCCAGGTGATTTATCCGCCTTGAGTCCCATTATTTTACCGAGTACCACTTCCTTAGTGATTTTGATCGTGTTTATCTCCTCCCCCCCATAGCCCCCTGCTTGTCAAGTGTTGGGATATTCTTGGTGTCCTCTACTGTAAAGACTGATACAAAATATTCATTCAGTGTTTTTGCCATCTCCATATTTCCCACCATTAATTTCCCGGTCTCATCCTCTAAGGGACCAACATTTACTTTAGCCACCCTTTTTCTTTTTATATAACTATAAAAACTCTTACTATCTGTCTTTATATTTTTTGCTAATTTACTTTCATAATCTATCTTCCCTTTCTTAATCAATCTTTTTGTTATTTTCTGCTGTCTTTTAAAGTTTTCCCAATCCTCTATCCTCCCACTAGATTTGGCCACCTTATATGCCCTTGTTTTTAGTCAAATACTATCCTTAATTTCTTTACTTAGCCACGGATGGCTGTCTTTTCTTTTACACCCTTTTTTTCTCAGTGGAATATACTTTTTTTGGAAGTTGTAAAATAACTCCTTAAATGTACACCACTGATCATGTATCGTCTTATCCTTTAACCTATTTTCCCAATCCACTTTACTCAATTCCGCTCTCATACCTTCATAGTCTCCTTTATTCAAGCTTAGCACGCTTGTTTGAGATACAACCTCCTCACCCTCTAACTGAATATGGAATTCAACCATGTTATGGTCACTCATTCCAAGGGGATCCTTTACTAGGACATTTTTAATTAATCCTGTCTCGTTACACAGGACCAGATCTAAGGTTGCTTGCCCCCTGGTTGGTTCAGTTACATACTGCTCAAGAAACCCATCCCTAATACACTCAATGAACTCATCCTCAAGGCAGCCCTGCCCAATTTGATTCGTCCAATTTATATGATAGTTAAAATCCCCCATAATTATAGATGTTCCCTTATTACAAGCCTCAACTATTTCCTGGTTGATACTCCGTCCAACTGAGTTGCGACTGTTCGGAGGCCTATATACTACGCCCACTAGTGTTTTTTTCCCCTTATTATTCCTTATCTCCACCCAAACTGTTTCATTATCCTGATCTTTTGACCCAATATCATTTCTCTGTATTACAGTGATTCCTTCCTTTATTAACATAGCCACCCCACCTCCCCTTCCTTCTTGTCCTTCCTGATTGTTAAATAACCTGGTACGTTTAATTCCCAGGCATTGTCACCCTGTAGCCATGTTTCTGTAATGGCCACAAGATCATACCCATATGTAGCTATTTGTGCCTTTAACTCGTCTATTTTGTTACGAATGCTACGTGCATTCAGATAGAGAACTTTCAAATATGTTTTGTGACACTTAGTTCCTGCTTTTGCCCTTTTTATTACTTTACCTTTTACTCCACACCTTCTGCCCCTTCCTGACACGCTCTGGTTTTTAATTTCCCCACTGCTACCTAAGTCTTTGACCTTCTCTGTTGTCATTTTTATTATTTGTTCTCTAGGAAGCTCCCCCCCACTAGTTAGTTTAAAGCCCTCTCTACAGCCCTAGTTATATGATCCGCCAGGACTCTAGTCCCAGCACTGGCCAAGTGAAGCCCGTCCCAACGGAACAGCTCCCTCCTGTCCCAGTACTGGTGCCAGTGTCCCAGGAAGCAAAATCCATTTCTCCCACACCAGTCTTTGAGCCACGCATTTAACTCTCTTATTTTATTTGTCCTAGCCAAATTCGCTCGTGGCTCAGGTAATAATCCAGAGATTATTACCCTTGTGGTTCTGCTTTTTAATTTGGCCCCTAGCTGCTCAAACTCCCTCAGCAGAACCTCCTTCCTTGTCCTATCTATGTCGTTGGTACCAACATGGACCACGACAACTGGATCCTCCCCCTCCCACTCCAAGTTTCTATCCAGCCCAGAGGAGATGTCCTTAACCCTGGCACCGGGTAGGCAACACAGCCTACGGGACTCTCGCTCTTGGCTGCAGAGAACCCTATCTATCCCCCTAATAATACTATTGTAAGATTCGCAAAATTTGTGCATTTCCCTGAAGGTTATTATCGATAAAAGGGGACCCTGCGTGGACATTTCTTTGAAATTAAAAAGGGTGCCCAAGATGGCGTCCGTGCCTCATGGCAGAAAGCCTGCGGGTCTCTAAAATGGATTCTGCAGCCCAAGCAGTTTGAGGGAAATCGAAACTAAGGCTGCAGGTTTCCTGTGAAAAGAGCTTTGTGATTTGGGACCCAGACAAACTGTGAATTATGTATTAGGCCGAATTAGAGGCAGATCTGAATTCAATGAGGCCTATAGTTAAAGCCATCAAACAGTCTGCATACATAATCGGAAACAGATTAAACACATCCATCGAGGCTGGACAAGCCCATCAAGGACTTTCAGGACAATACGAGTCAATTATCAGGCTGGTAGATGCAATTACCGGCCATCTAAAAACCCGTCAGTATAGATTGCTACCATTATTTTAACTAGCCCGCCAAAAATAAAACAAAGAACTAACCTGGTTTGGCGGGCAGATAAGGTTTTTCGACAAAGGTATAATTGAAGGCCCCCAGGTAGCAAGGGGAGTGGCTGGAAGAAGAAGACTGCCGCTCCCCGGTCCTTCGGCCCCTCGCCCTCGTGGCTTCCGCTTTCCCCCGTCCCGCACTTACCCCCTGGCCTTTGCCCGTGCCCTCTCCAACTCCATCTGGACTCGCCCCGACACCGGGTCGGGCGAACACGGGCAATTCAGGCCAGGCGAAGCGGGGCGCGACAAGGGGAGGAGGAAGGCCACCCGGGGAAGGCCAACTGAGGGTAGGCTTCGAATTATCGGGCCTTCAGCCTCAGCCGACCTGCGAGTATCTTCATGCAAACTCAAGCTGTCGGCGAAGAATCATCCCTGCAAGGTAAAGTACCCAAGCAGAGACTGTAACTTTGGGGTACTTGAACCTGGACAACGCCCTTGCAGCACCCGGAGCCCACGTGACGACGGCAGGCTCCAGAGAGCACCAAGAGCGAACCCCGAACCCAACCGCTGTTTTGAGTCTAACAAACCCTTTTATTGGTGAGCATGAATTCTGACCCCTCATAGATTAACCTAGTTAGGTATAGGGGGTGGGATAAGGATAAGGGGATTGTTAAGATAGTTGTTTTCCCTCGATGTGCCGTGTGTTCCCCATTCCCTGTATAAGTATAGTATTATGATGACTCTCTTGTAATTTGCCTGTAGAAGTGTACACTAATAATTTTCCATAAGATTGTATCACGTTTTCCTCTTCAATAAAATCTTGGTTTTGTTTGCACCCAACCATCTGCCTACTCGAGTCTTCTCTGTATCGCTGCCTGTATCTAAGTCCGGTGTCCAGAACCCAGGGGGCGAGCGATTCGAACCGCTCAGGGAAGGTAGTCAGAGGCAAAGCTGACTGACCCGAACACGCCTGTGCACAAAAGCTCCAACAATATAAATATAAGTTGTTGTTGCTGCCATTTACTGCTCCTTTGGACCCATCCTTTGTTTCTTTACTTGTCCCATTACCCCCTTTTGCCTTGCACCATCACCCCTTTTGTCATTTAATCAGTCCTGCTTCCACCCTATCACAGACCTAACCTTCTGTTCTTTCCTCCCCTTCCCTGTACTTGCTTAAAACCTGCTACATCTGTAACATTTTCCAGTTCTGACAAATGGTCACCGACCTGAAACGTTAACTATTTCTCTCTCCACAGATGTTGCCTGACTTGCTGAGTATTTCCAGCATTTTCTGATTATATACGAAGACACTTCTGGTTGACCTATAGCAATAACAACTTGCTTTTGCATAGCGCCTTTAACATAGTAAAACGTCCCATAAAATCTTGTGCATACAGTATTAAAAATAAGGTTAGGAGGTACTTTCAACATAAAATACCGCTCAATATACTGGCCCAGAAATTCCGTTCGCAGGGCTGAGATCTGGAAAAATCTGCGCCAAGACCGGAGGGCTCGCGGGAGGCGCAGAGTTCCGTTGCTGGGCCTCTCCAAACTGCCGGTGTGCAGGGCCCACGTATTGGAGGCGCAGGCAGTTCACAGCGTCCCTGGGATCACGTGGGCCATGGGGAGCCAATCAGAGAAGGGAATCTCCATTCATAGATTTGACAGGAAGACCTGTCAAATATATGAATAGAAATCACCCCCAAAACATAGTAAAACTTCAAATAAATTTAAAACAAAATCATATTTTTAAAATGACTATAAATTACATAAATTTAAACAAAAATTTAAATTTTTGAAAAAAATAATTAAAGTTTTTAATGGGGTGTTTGCGTGGGTTTCCTCCGGGTGCTCCGGTTTCCTCCCACAGTCCAAAGATGTGCGGGTTAGGTTGATTGGCTATGATAAATTGACCCTTAGTGTTAGGGGGATTAAATACGTGGGGTTACGGGGATAGTGTGGAATATGTAGTGGTTACGGGGATTGGGTGGGATGTGTGTCGGTGCAGGCTCGATGGGCCGAAATGGCCTCTATCTGCACTGTGGGATTTCTGTGATTTCTGAAAGTATTTTTAAATGATAAATCAGTGGAACATTAAACTTTTTTTTTTAACTTTTTCAACTTATCCTGGTAAAAGCAGGCCTTGCGCCTGCTTCTACCAGGCGCAAGAATTGTTAGTGTTTTCTGCGGGCGGAGGGTCTCCAAAAAACGTAACTCTCCACCCGCAGAGCCCCTGCTCCAGGACAGCCGGAGGATCTGTCAAGAGCTTTCTTGACAGATTGGAAATGCCGGTTTCCAGCGCATGCCTGAAACCGGCATTTCCGATGCCCCTACGGGTGAGTACACAGCACGTACTCACCCATAGGGACTGGAATATCCGGCCTATTGTATGTATTGAAAGACCTGTCAATTTGCAGATAGCTGTAGTTTTACTGATTGTCCCTTTCCATGGAAATACACCATTTTGTGTCTCCATTTAACAGGGAGAACATAAGAATTAGGAGCAGGAGTAGGCCATACAGCCCCTCGAGCCTGCTCCGTCACTCAACAAGATCATGTCAACTCCATTTTCCCGCCCAATCCCTATATCCCTTGATTCCCCAAGAGTCCAAAAATATCTCTATCAGCCTTGAATATTCTCAACAACTCAGCATCCACAGCCTTTTGGGGTAGAGAATTCCAAAGATTCACAACCCTCTGAGTAAAGAAATTCCTCCTCATCTCAGTCTTAAATGGCAGATCCCTTATCGGAGACCATGCCCCCTAGTTCCAGACTCTCCAGCCAGGGGAAACAATCTCTCAACACCTACCCTGTCAATTCCCCCTCAGAATCTTATATGTTCCAATGAGATCACCTCTCATTCTTCTAAACTGCAGCGAGTATAGGCCCAATCTACTCAATCACTCCTCATAGGTCAACCCTCTTATCCCAGGGATCAATCTGGTGAACTTTCATTGCACCTTCTAAGGTATGTATGTCCTTTCTCAGATAAGGAGACCAAAACTGTGCACAGTACTCCAGGTGTGGTCACCCCAAAGCCCTGTACAATTGTAGTAAGACTTCCTTACTCTTGTACTCCAATCCCCTTGCAATAAAGGCCAACATGCCATTTGTCTTCCTAATTGCTTGCTGTACCTGCATGCTAACTTTCTGTTTCCTGTACGAGGACACCTAAATTTCTCTGAGCACCAACATTTAATAGTTCCTCACCATTTAAAAAAATATTCTTCTATTCTTCCTACCAAAGTGAATAACCTCACATTTCCTCATATTATACCCCTATGGAGTTATTGAGCGGAAGTGGAAATCCCATGGGTAGGTGTCTTTACCCATCGCAGTTACCCAAGATGCAGTACAATGGGTATTTGATGGAAGAGTCACAATACACGTTTGACAAATTTACTAGAGTCCTTTGAGGATGTAACGAGCAGGGTGGATAAAGGGGAACGAGTAGATGTAGCGTATTTGGATTTTCAGAAGGCATTCGATAAGGTGCCACATTAAAGGTTACTGCACAAGAGCTCATGGTGTTGGGGATAATATATTAGATTGGATACAGGATTGGCTAACTGACAGAAAACAGAGTCGGAATAAATGGGTCATTTTCAGGTTGGCAAACTGTAACTAGTGGGGTGCCACAGGGATCAGTGCTGGGGCCTCAACTATTTACAATCTATATTAATGACTTGGATGAAGGGACCATGTGTATTGTTGCCAAATTTGCTGACGATACAAAGATAGGTGGGAAAGCAAGTTGTGAGGAGTACACAGAGTCTGCAAAGGGATACAGATAGGTTAAGTGAGTGGGCAAAAGTTTGGCAGATGGAGTTTAACGTGGGAAAATGCGAGGTTATCCACTTTAGTAGGAAGAATAAAAAAGCAAAATATTATTTAAAAGGAGACTACAGAACACTGTGGTACAGAGGGATCTGGGTGTCCTCATACATGAAGCACAAGTTAGCATGCAGGTATAACAAGTAATTAGGAAGGCAAATGGAATGTTGGCCTTTATTGCAAGGGGGATGGAGTATAAAAGTATGGAAGTCTTGCTACAACTGTACAGGGCGTTGGCGAGACCACACCTATAGTGCGTACAGTTTTGGTCTCCTTATTTAAGGAAGGATATACTTGCATTGGAGGCAGTTCAGAGAAGGTTCACTAGGTTGATTCCTGAGTTGTAGGGGTTGTCTTATGAGGAAAGGTTGAGCAGGTTGGGCCTATACTCATTAGAGTTTAGAAGAATGAGAGGTGATCTTATTGAAACATTGAGGGGGCTTGACAGGGTAGATGCAGGGAGGATGTTTCCTCTCGAATATATTCAAGGCGGAGATAGACAGATTTTTGAAAAACAGGGGAATCAAGGGTTATGGGGAGCGGGCAGGAAAGTGGAGTTGAGGCCAAGATCAGATCAGCCAAGATCTTATTGAATGGCGGAGCAGGCACGAGGGGCCGAATGGCCTACTCCTGCTCCTATTTCTTATGTTCTTATATGCCGAGCAGAAGAAATGACCCATGGTAATGTATGTAGGAACAAGAAAGTTCACACACTGGGAATAGAACCCCATTCTGCATTGGGATGCTGAATCAAGTGGACGGTATCTACCATTTTCAATCCTTCCGCTGTCTCGCCTTCAGTTTTACCCTTTAATTTCACATTTTCATAGTTAACCTGCTCTATCATTTAGTGATCTTAAGTGAAGTTATGTCAAAGTGAAACTCAGCCACTGTTCAATTTTGCTAATCCTAGTAAGTTACAATGTGAGGCTTTAGATGTGGAGACAATACTCTCGCAATATGTTAGTGTTTAGTATTTGTGTTTGGAAGGGAATGCCGTATTTCATGCTGTAATATGATGCGACAAAACATGCGCAGAACTATTTCTGTTTTGCACATTGCAAAAATTAGATTTTAAAGATAATATAATTTTTTGAGAGAAACCACTGAATTGCTCAGCATCTATCCTGTCAATCCCCCTCAGAATCTTATATGTTTCATAAGAACATAAGAAATAGGAGAAGGCTATTCGGCCCCTCGAGCCTGCTCCGCCATTCAATAAGATCATGGCTGATCTTCTACCTCAACTACACTTTCCTGCACTATCCCCATATCCCTTGATTCCCTTAATATCCCCAAATTCTATCGATCTCTGTCTTAAATATAGTCAACGACTGAGTCTCCACAGCCCTCTGGGGTAGAGAATCCCAAAGATTCACCACCCTCTGAGTGAAGAAATTTCTCATCTCAGTCCTAAATGGCCGACCCCTTATTCTGAGACTGTGACCCCTGGTTCGAGACTCCCCAGCCTGGGGAAGCATCCTCCCTGCATCTACCCTGTCAAGCCCTATAAGAATTTTGTATGTTTCAATGAGATCTCCTCTCATTCTTCTAAAGTCCAGTGAGTATAGGCCTAATCTACTCCATCTCTCCTCATAGGGCAACCCTCTCATCCCAGGGATTAGTCTAGTGAACCTTCATTGAACTGCCTCTAAGGCAAGTATATCCTTCCTTAGATAGGGAGACCAAAACTGCACAGTACTCCAGGTGTGGTCTCACCAAAGCCCTGTACAATTGTAGCAAGACTTCCTTACTCTTGTACTCTAACCCCCTAGTAATAAAGGCCAACATGCCATTTGCCTTCCTAATTGCTTGCTGTACCTGCCTGCTAACTTTGTGTTTCCTGTACAAGGACACCTAAATCTCTCTGAACACCAACATTTAATAGTTTCTCACCATTTAAAAAATATTATTTTTCTATTCTTCCTACCAAAGTGAATAACCTCACATTTCCCCACATTATACTCCATCTGCCACTTTATTGCCCACTCACTTAACCTGTCTATATCCCTTTGCAGGCTTTCTGTGTCCTCCTCACAGCTTACTTTCCCACTTAGCTTTGCATCATCAGCAAACTTGGATACATTACACTCTGTCCTTTCAGCTAAGTCATTAATAAAGATTGTAAATAGCTGAGGCCCAAGCACCGATCCTTGCGGCACCCCACTAGTTACAGCCTGCCAATCTGAAAATGACCCATTTATCCCAACTCTCTGCTTTCTGGCCATTAACCAATCCTCTATCCATGCTAATATATTACCTCCAATCCCATGAGCCTTTATCTTGTGTAACAACCTATTATGTGGCATCTTATTGAATGCCTTTTGGAAATCCAAATATACTACATCCACTGGTTCCCCTTTATCTACCCTGCTAGTTACATCCACAAAAAACACGATTTTCCTTTCATAAAACCATGTTGACTCTACCTAATCATATTATGATTTTCTAAGTGTCCTGTTACCACTTCCTTAATAATGGATTCCAGCATTTTCCCGATGACCGATGTGAGGCTAACTGCCTGTAAGTTCCCTGTTTTCTCTCTCCCTCCTTTCTTGAATAGTGGGGTTACATTTGCTACCAGTGCATCCACTATCTCTGCAGCCACCTCTTTTACAACCCTAGGATGTAGTTCATCAGGTCATGGGGATTTGTTGGCTTTTAGTCCCATTAGTTTCCCCAAGTACGTTTTCCCTCTACTGATATTAATTACTTTAAGTTCCTCACTCTCATTAGCCACTCCCCACTATTTTTGATATACATTTTGTGTCTTCTACTGTGAAGACAGATACAAAATATTTATTTAAGGTCACTGCCATTTCCTTGTTCCCCAAAATAAGTTCTCCTGTCTCAGCCTTTAAGGGACCAACGCTTGCTTTTGCCAGTCTCTTCCTTTTTACATACTTGTAGAAGCTCTTACAATCTGTTCTTATATTTCTTGCTAATTTACTTTTATATTCCATTTTCTCCCTTATCATCAATTTTTTGGTCATCCTTTGCTGGTTTCTAAAGCTCGTCCAATCATCAGGCTTACTACTATTCTTCGCAACATTATAAGCATTTTCTTTTAATCTAATACTATCCTTAACTTCTTTAGTTAGCCACGGTTGGATCACTTTTCCAGTGGATTTTTTATTTCTCAATGGAATGTATATTCGTTGTATTATTCAGCTACTCACTGCCTAAACCAGTTGAGCCATGAGGGGCAGCTGATATGGCTTGATACATAAGGAATCTGAGGAACCCTAACATTTTTGAATTGGAGAAAGTCATCATCATGCTCGTGTGAATCCTTTGGCAATAGCTCTGCCCATACTTAGGTCATGGTCAACCAAGACTCTCAAAGGCAGCAAAGGAATGTTACTGACCCTAAGATTACACTTGCATCTCTCAGCTCTGGAGTTCATTCTTAGTTCTTACCTTCCACAGATGCAAGAATTCAGAATCTTCCAAGTCTAAGCATGGTAATCGAAAAAAAAAAGCACATCATGCTGTGGGTGATATTCCACAGTCTAGAGAAACAGGTTGATTTAAACAGCAGGTATTGTCCACAGTACCAGTGTTGCTGAAGAGTTGGTGCAAATCATGGTTGGGATTCATGCTTGCACTTAGTAGAAGAGCAATGTATTCTGGTGTACCTATTGCAGAAGTCAGGATATGGAGCTACATGTTGCCCACCAGATTTCTGTGTGAGAGTGATCAGAACTGGCGTATTGCAAGCAGTATACTTTTCATTAGATCTAACATTAAGGTGAATGCTTTCATTTGATTCATTGACTTTGAGCTTGACTTGTGTTTTTCCTTTTGATTCTGAACTGCGCCAGGGCTATACTCCAAATTGCGAAAAAAGATACTTCCCTAACTGAAGTTCCTTCTCTTTCATTCCTGTAGTATTCCAGAAGAAAAAAGACATTAAAAGAATCATTCATGGGTAAGCTGGACAGCATTGTGGTCTCTGATGCAGACTCTAGAAATTGCTGCAGATTTGGCTGCTCCATCTGATTGGTTTGTCTTTCACAATTCTGAAAGAAAGAACCAACCAATGAATGGAAAGTTCTGGTAGAAGAAAAGAAACACCACTTGTGTTCAGAAATTTGGAAAAGCTCTATTTTAATGTTTAAAAGCTCTATTTTTAAAGGTGCTACTCAACATAACAAGAAATGGTTACATATTGGAATTTGGAAGTATTTAGTAACTTAGCAACACAACAATTTTAGGGTGGATTGTGTTATGCCAAGAAGTCAAATTGAAAGTTTTTTTGTTGCAGTGATATTGTAAAAACTGTATTTCTGACAGTGATATATGTTTAACTCTGGCTGTTTATCTGGAGTTCTACATTTAGGGTAATCCCATCGTAAGTGGAGAAGACCTGAAAATAATGATGTGACTTTAATCTAGATTTGATGGAAGACCATTCGCTGAGATTTTGTGTTCAAAGCTGCTCCAGCATAAAGCTTTCACTTCAAGTGAGGATAAGCTCACAACATATTTTTAAACATACAATACAGTGCCAAGTTCAGAGTGAAGGCTGAGATTCAGGAAACATCATACACAAGAAATCAGAAAGCCTATGATATTTGAACATGTTTTCAACTATTTATTTATATCAATATAACCGTGAAATAGCTTTTTATATTCTATAACCAAGCATTTGAAATTTAAGTCACATTATTTAAGAAAAATATCTTTGATGGTAAAGATAAAAACAATTTCAATTGGACCCAAATGTGTTTTCCCTTATACATTGGAAGCTATCCTTCTGAAAGTTATTTTTATGTTTTTTAATCTTACATAGCTGGAAAGTAAACACAATCTAATTACCATGTTTACATTCTACCCCGCTAGGCTGAATAATACCTGATTATTAACGAGATAGCTGAATATCAGGCGTTGGCATTTTTACAACCTTTTAGTAACATTATGCATCAAATTTGACATGCCTGCCTAAAGTAGTTATTGACTGTAGACCAAACTATCAGATTAAAGGCCTGTTAGTTCTACCATATCAACGGTTTTCAAACTCAGTCCCCAGACTCTAGGATGTCTGCATGGTGATCAGAAATCCGTCAGTCTACCATCAGACGTCCTGTTGACTTACTAGTACATAATTTCTGTTGCTGTATGCTAATAAAAATATTTTCTGAATGATAACAGTTTTCTTCTGGATAGATAACACTGTTTTTCATTCGGAAGTTAGGACAGCGAGTCCCAGGAGTGACTCAATATTTGCAGGGGGCGGGGAGCTCACACAAGGGAAAGTTTGAAACCTCCACTGCAAGAAAATATATTATGCATACTCTAGCAGGTGTTTTATGCAAGAATAATCTTGTAATCAGTTATAGCAACATTCACAACCATGTTTTCATCCCATAGATACTGCAGTAATAATGACTAAAGTGTTTTTCTAACCTGTACCAGTGTACAGGAAACTTTGTTGTATCCGGCACCGACGGAACCGAGCTGTTGCCGATCTATCAAAACTGCCGGACATACCAGCGTTAATGTTGAAGCATACGGAGGTTTTCATCTCCGTATCTGACAACAAACACTGTTGCTTAGCAACAGCTTCAAACAGTCAGCCCGTACCTTGGAAGCATCTCTGTAGCTTAGCAACAGCTTCAGAGAGACTTTCTAAAGCCTGACTGTTGGAAAAAAAAGCCACGAGAAGAAAAAAAACCTAACAAAACGGCTCCTGTTTTCTGCCGGTAGATCGAGGTTTCCGGACATACAACCTCCGGATAAACCAAAGTCTCCTGTACTTAACTTAAAACAAAAACTCACATACAATGTAGTTGTTGAAAAATACAAGCATTGTTCTTTTTTGTCATCAGAGTGACGCTAACAAGTGTCAAATAGTTTTTAAATAAATAAAACCTCTATTTCCAGCTAATTTCTCAGAATACGTAGTTTTATGAGGAGAAAAATAAATCCAGTTCCGAACAGGCCAATTGCTACCTTCTTTAGGAATCGATTGTGATGAAAGTAAACTTGCGATGGTGGCATGCGATTGGGAGCACGCTCTTGGTTATTCTGTAACTAAAACGGAAAAGTGTGATCACATGGTATTTGTGAAAAATGCACAGATGCAACACTTTTAAAAAATCCTGAATGCTAAGATTAAGATCAAATCAGCATAAGTTATTTCATGTATGTAGCTCAATCCACAAAGTTTTTTTTTATTGAATTCATTTCATGAATATAACTGCTGTATCATAAATGTGTTCCATATAGTCATTTGCAGATCCATAAAGTAGTGAAAATAAATGAAATAGAATCCTGTTGCTTTAAAATTCAGCAGGTAACTGCAATAGATCATACTATATTAACAGGTGATTATTCAAATCAACATAAACTCCAGATCCAGATCCCAACTACACACAAAAAAATCTCTCCATCATTTAAGAATGTTGATGGATAAAAGATTCTAATACTTATTGGAAATTGTGCCTTCTCCAAATGGCAAATTTTACCTTCACTAGTTTCCTGTACCACTTTCAGTAACAGCACATCTTATTGTACTTCACTCCCAATTAAGGTATCCAACATAAATTCCTGTTTGAATCAGTTATCAAAATTTTGAAAAATACTGCAGTACAATTTTAGAGTTCTGTTTTAACTACTCAAGCCACCATACCTTTGGTAGAAGAACCAATTTATTAATTCTATAAGCAAAGAAGCCAGTTCTCATAGAAATTGAAAACCTTAGTCAATGCTATAATGCTAAGGTGTGCTGATTAACTCATGTTGCTACTTTGCAGATGTTCTGTAACCCTATGCTAACGCAAAGTAGCCCAGGAAGAGGTGAAGCTGAAGGAGCTTTTAAAAAAAAATTGTTCCTGGGATGTGGGCGTCGCTGGCAAGGCCAGCTTTTATTGCCCAGCTTTTATTGCCCTTCCCTAATTGCCCTCAAGAAGGTGGGGTGAGCCGCCGCCTTCTTGAGCCACTGCAGTCCTTGTGGTGAAGGTACTCCCACAGTGCTGTTAGATAGGGAGTTCCAGGATTTTGATCCAGTGACGATGAAGGAACAGCAATATATTTCCAAGTCAGGATGTTGTATGGCTTGAAGGGGAACTTGGAGGTGATGGTGTTCCCGTGCACCTGCTACCCTTGTCCTTCTAGGTGGTAGAGGTTGCAAGTTTGGGAGGTGCTGTCGAAGAAGCCTTGGTGACTTGCTGCAGAGCATCTTGTAGATGGTACACACTGCAGCCACGGTGCGCCGGTGGTGGAGGGAATGAACGTTTAAGGTGGTGGATGGGGTGCCAATCAAGCAGGCTGCTTTGTCCTGGATGGTGCCGAGCTTCGAGTGTTGTTGGAGCTGCACTCAACCAGGCAAGTGGAGAGTATTCCATCACACTCCTGACTTGCGCCTTGTAAATGGCAGAAAGGCTTTGGGGAGTCAGTTAAATTTCTGGTCAATGGTGACCCCCAGGATGTTGATGGTGGGGGATTCGGTGATGGTAATGCCGTTGAATGTCAAGGACTCTCTCTTGTTGGGGATAGTCATTGCCCGGCACTTAAGTGGCAAGTAACATTCGCGTCACACATCAGCCCAAGCCTGAATGTCATCCAGGCCTTGCTGCATGCGGGCATGGATTGCTTCATTATCTGAGGAGTTGCGAATGAAACTGAACAATGTGCAATCATCAGCGAACATCCCCACTTCTGACCTTATGATGGGGGGAAGGTCATTGATGAAGCAGCTAGGACACTGTCTAGCAGCAAACCTGGGGATTGGGAGCAGTTTAGGATTCAGCAAAGGAGGACAAAGGGATTAATTAAGAGGGGGAAAATAGATTATGAGAGTAAGCTTGCAGGGAACATAAAAACTGACTGTAAAAGCTTCTATAGATATGTGAAGGGAAAAAGATTGGTGAAGTCAAGCATAGGTCCCTTGCAGTCAGAATCAGGGGAATTTATAATGGGGAACAAAGAAATGGCAGACCAATTAAATACATACTTTGGTTCTGTCTTCACAAAGGAGGACACAAATAACCTCCCAGAGATGTCGGGGAACATAGGGTCTAATGAGAGGGAGGAATTGAATGAAATCAGTATTTGTAGGGAAATGGTGTTAGGGAAATTGACGGGATTGAAGGCCGATAAATCCCAAGGGCCTGATAATCTACATCCTAGGATACTTAAGGAAGTGGCCCTAGAAATAGTAGATGCATTGCTGGTCATCTTCCAAAATTCTATGGACTCTGGAACAGTTCCCATGGATTGGAGGACAGCTAATGTAACCCCACTATTTAAAAAAGGTGGTAGAGAGAAAACGGGGAATTATAGACCGGTAAGCCTGATATCGGTAGTGGGGAAAATGCTAGAGTCCATTATAAAAGGTGTAATAGCAGAGCACTTGGAAAACAGTGACAGGATCGGACAAAGTCAACATGGATTTACAAAAGGTAAATCATGCTTGACTAATCTACTGGAATTTTTTGAGGATGTAACTGGTAGAATAGATAAGGGAGAACCAGTGGATGTGGTGTACTTGGACTTTCAGAAGGCTTTCGATAAGGTCCCGCATAAGAGATTAGCGTGCAAAGTTAAAGTACACGGGATTGGGGGTAAGGTACTGTTCTTGGATAGAGAACTGGTTAGCAGACAGGAAGCAAAGAGTTGGAATAAACGGGTCTTTTTCCGAGTGGCAGGCAGTGACTAGTGGGGTACTGCTGGGATCGGTGCTAGGACCCCAGCTATTCACAATATATATATATATATAAATGATTTAGACGAGGGAACTAGATGTAATATCTCCAAGTTTGCAGACAACACAAAGCTGGGTGGGCGTGTGTGCTGTGAGGAGGATGCAGAGAAACTCCAGTATGATTTGGATAGGTTGGGTGTTGGGCAGATGCAATGCAAATGCAGTATAATGTGGATAAATGCGAGGTTATCCACTTCAGTAGCAAAAACAGGAAGACAGATTATCAAAACGACAATAGATTGGGAAAAGGGGAAGTGCAACGAGACCTGGGTGTCCTTTTGCACCAGACGCTGAAGGTATCATGCAGGTGCAGCAGGCGGTTAAGAAGGCAAATGGTATGTTGGCCTTCATAGCGAGAGGATTCGAGTACAGTAGCAAGGATGTCTTGTTGCAGTTGTACAGGGCCTTGCTGAAACCACACCTTGAGTATTGTGTGCAGTTTTGGTCACCTTATCTGAGGAAGGATGTTCTTGCCATAGAGAGAGTGCAGTGAAGATTCACCAGACTGATACCTGGGGTGGCAGGAATGACGTATGATGAGTGATTGGGTCGATTAGGCTTATATTCACTAGAGTTTAGAAGAATGAGAGGGGATCTCATTGAAACTTATAAAATTCTAACAGGACTAGACAGACCAGATGCAGGATGGATGTTCCCGATGGCGGGGGAGTCCAGAACCAGGGGTCACAGTCTAAGGTTAAGGGGTAAGCCATTTAGGACTGAGATGAGGAGGAATTTCTTCACCCAGAGAGTGGTGAACCTGTGGAATTCTCTGCCAGAGAAGACACTTGAGGCCAATTCATTGAATATATTCAAGAAGGAGTTAGATATATTTCTTAAGGCTAAGGGGATCAAGGGATATGGGGAGAAAGCAGGGACAGGGTACTGAATTTGGATGATCAGCCATGATCGCATTGAATGGCGGAGCAGGCTCGAGGGGCCGAATGGCCTACTCCTGCTGCTATCTTCTATTAAGTCATTCAAAAAGCTTACCATTTCCATTATTGGACTGGCCTCCAGTGATTCCTTTCAGGACCTCTGGTTAGCAGTTGAGGCTAATTCATTAAATATATTCAAGAAGGAGTTACCAGGATTTAGTTAAAACTAAAGGGACCAAGGAATATGGGAAGAAAGCAGGGACAGGGTAATGAATTTGGATGATGAGCCATGATCTTATTAAATGGCGGAACAGGCTCGAGGGGCTGAATGGCCTACTCCTGCTCCTATCTTCTATGTATCTATGCCTTGAGGAACTCCTGCAGCCATGTCCTGGGGCTGAGATGATTGGCCTCCAACAACCACAACCATCTTCCTTTGCGCTAGGTGTGACTCCAGCCAGTGGAGAGTTTTCCCCCCGATTGCCATTGACTTCAATTTTACTAGGGCTCCTTGGTCAAATGCTGCCTGCCTTGATGTCAAGGGGTCGTCATTCTCACCTCACCTCTGGAATTCAGCTCTTTCATCCATGTTTGGAGCAAGGCTGTAATGAGCTTTGGAACCGAGTGGTCCTGGTGGACCCCAAACTGAGCATCGGTGAGCAGGTTATTGGCGAGTAAGTGCTGCTTGATAGCACTGTTGACGACACCTTTACTGATGATTGAGAGTAGACTGATGGGATGGTAATTGGCCAGATTGGATTTGTCCTGCTTTTTGTGGACAGGACATACCTGGGCAGTTTTCCACATTGTTGGATAGATGCCAGTGTTCTAGCTGTACTGGAACAACTTGGCTAGAGGCACGGCTAGTTCTGGAGCACAAGTCTTCAGCGCGACAGCCGGGATGTTGTCTTGAGCCCATAGCCTTTGCTGTATCCAGTGCGCTCAACTGTTTCTTGATATCACGTGGAGTGAATCGAATTGGCTGAAGACTGGCTTCTGTGTTGGTGGGGACCTCAGGAGGAGGCAGAGATGGATCATTCACTCGGCACTTCTGGCTAAAGATAATTGCAAATGAGTGCTGGGCTCCGCCATCATTGAGAATAGGGATATTCATGGAGCCTCCTCCTCCCGTTAGTTGTTTAATGGTCCACCACCATTCACGACTGGATGGGGCAGGACTGCAGAGCTTTGATCTGATCCGTTGTTTGTGGGATCACTTAGCCCTGTCTATAGCATGCTGCTTCTGCTTTTTAGCATGCATGTAGTCCTGTGTTGCAGCTTCCCCAGGTTGGCACCTCATTTTTAGGTACGCCTGGTGCTGCTCCTGGCATGCTCTTCTACACTCCTCATTGAACCAGGGTTGGTTCCCTAGCTTGCTGGTAATGGTAGAGTGAGGGATATGCCAGGCCATGAGGTTACAGATTGTGGTGGAATACAATTCTGCTGCTGCTGCCCCACAGCACCTTATGGATGCCCAGTTTTGAGCTGCTAGATCTGTTCTGAATCTATCCCATTTAGCACGGTGGTAGTGCCACACAACACGATGGAGGGTGTCCTCAGTGTGAAGACGGGACTTTGTCTCCACAAGGACTGTGCGTGGTCACTGGTACCAATACTGTCATGGACAGATGCATCTGCAGCAGGTAGATTGGTGAGGATGAGGTCAAGTAGGTTTTTCCCTCGTGTTGGTTCTTTGCACTGTCAATTCAAGTTCACCTCTTGAAAGTGGTGTGCTCCTCCTTCAAAGGTATCCTTGAAGATGATGGATATTCAGCTCTTAGAATATATTGCCTGAATAGTTATAGCTAGAATGACTGTTTCAAAAGATTTGTTCAGACTTCAGTAGTTGTAAGTAGATCTTCCTCCTAGCGTCTAGAAAGCAGTGGTAATAGAACACATACCTCTCCTCACTTTGAACTGAAACATGGAAGGGTAAGAGATGTATTGAGAACATGTAACATGGCACAACCACTAAAGGAACAGCAACCTTGAATTTGGAGCATGCTCCTTTGAAATGCTATAACCAATCCATGGCCTTGATCTAACTCAAACATTGATATTTATTTCTTCCCATTGGATTCAAGATGTGTTTTCCCCTACTGGTAAGCCAATAACTGTGGCTGCCCATAGCTCTGGATTCCTGTTGGTACTGTGCTGGGGCAGTGGAACTGAAGGCTGCTGGGTGCTTTAGTGGTCTACATTATCTTATCTTTCTAAAGGGGTCGCTATATTGTTGTTAAACGTTGGATCCTAAGTGGAGCCATTGTTTTCAGAAGTGAGAGGAGAGAACAGGATTCAACCTTGGATCATTTCAAACAATTTTCATCTCTACCATCTTCAATCTGACAGAGCTCCACACAAACTCTTTAATGTCACTACTGTATGAGGGCTGATCCAGGATAATTACTGACTGATCTTAATTTTACAGTTGAAAACTGGTGTGATTATGGTAAAAAAAAAAATCATTCACAATGCATTTCCCAGCACTGCTCAACTCATTTAGTTAGTCAATTAATTTTAAATAGTGGAGGTGGTATCAGCAAATGTGGCTGATATTTTCCATCTCGTACAGGTGATCTTAAGTTCTACTCAACTAACTTATGTTTTCTTTTAAGTACTGTAATAAAAGCATAACTTTCAACTAAACAAAGAAAGCTTGTATGGTTAAGTCAACGTGGTTTTCGAGCAAAACAATTAATTTCTGGATTAAAAGAGGCATATCGAATAAAACATTTCACAGAACACTCTGTTTTATCAGGTATTGCTCCATTAAGTGCCATGTTGTTTTAAACATGCAAGATTATATATTAAAACTCTAAACAGTAATGCTTTGCTGGGCTCTTTTCAGATATTCACTACTAGATCTCCACATGGCTTCATTCAGTAACAGATTCTTTGCTGACACTAATACTCCATTTGCTGAGTCTCTCTAAATTTATTCCCACTCCAACAGTCAATTACTTTCAAGTGACACTTTCTGACAAGTGCCTGTCGATATGTTGTTAGTTCCCAAATGACTGATGTGGTGTTAACATACAGCCTTGACCTCTCCCACCCTCACTATCTCTTTGTCACCACTCTAGTGTTATCCAGGTTATATCTGATTCATCTACAGTCTTATACAGGGCTATAGGGAAGCTTCTACTTCAAAAACATGTATACGTTTTATTAGAACTACTAAAATCTACTAACTTAAATCTGTACAACAGTGTCGGTTCACCTTCCTTTACCTTCAGCAGAAGATTCCTCAACCTCTCCACTTCTTTATCCAGGTCCTGAATACATTTAACCAAGTCAACACAGGCCAAAGCAGATTTTTGGCCAGGGTCCAAATCCAGTACTCTCTGAAAATGGGTAGACGAACGTAGATGTGAATTGAAGATATTAGTGAAAGATAACCATTGAAAAAAAATCAAATCTTTATCTATTATTCTTCAGATTGAATGTCAACCAGCCTGATGTCACTCCAGTACAATGGAAGCTTTCCTCAAAGAAACATTTAAGATGAGCTATTTTGCAACAAAATCTCTGATTACAGGACTCACATTTTGTACTGATTTCTACAAATGAACTTGCTGCAAACTGCCAGGTGCTGCCATCATTTTTATGTAATGATTGAGTTGCCAGACCAATAAGTTCATCTCTGTACATACTCAGTTCTCCATCCAGTCAGAGGGAAGCCTTACAGAAGCACTTCCTCAGAAGGAGGGAAAAGAACAATCTTAAGGTAAGTCACTGTGGTTTTTACATTCCACCTAGCTGCTCAGTAGTTACTTATCCTCTCAGTTGGAGGAAGCTGTGTGGCACTAAGGAACCTAAATGTAGGAGATCGGGGGGGGGGAGGAAGAGATAAAAATAGAGAGCCCAGTTGATTAAAGCACCAAGTATGGATGAAGTAAGCCGTACAGACCAGCAAGGTTACTGGTATAATCTCTAATCGGTACTGAATTGGTTGACGTCAGTGAAACAAAACGTGGGGAGGGGAAGGAAAAAAGTCAGCAGTCCTGTTCAGTACCCTTTGTTGAAATTTCATGTGCTGACGGTAGGCAAGGATAAAATTGGGCTTTTCTGCGATGGCCTCTATGGTGGAATATCCTGCGGACATTGAATATCTAAGCTCATGCACGAGGAATGATTACTTTGGCAAGATACCATGGGCTGCTGATGTTCATGGAACTATAAATCAGCAGGAGTCACTTACCATCTTCAGGAGAAGAGGGGTAAAAGAAGAAAATTGGCTGAAAAAATCCTAGTATGGTAGCAGAATATTTACTTTTTCAGCATTCATTTAATGTCAGTGACCATAAAGTCTGAGATGTTTCCTAAAAATTAAAACATTTAAGTATTTTAAGATTAGCCAAGGTATTTCAAAAGGTGTGTCTAATTGAGGAAGTAGGGCAGTTCAATTTTGTGAATTATCAAAATAAGGTAAGCCTTGCAGGGGTAATGGAGAAAGGAACATTTACTTTGAAACATACCAGTTCTGAGTTGGTTGCTAATTGGTTTGCCACATTCTGAACCGTTGCCATCAGGTGACTGCAGTGCTTCTTCAGTTTTATCAAAAATTGGGTAAGTTCTTCACTGCTTGAAAAAGAAATTACACAAATTACCTAAAACGTAAACCAACAGACAACAATCAATTTCAGGCTGTATGAAAATCAGTATTTTCAGTTAAGACTTTACTACTGTGGACTAGTATAGAAAGTGCAGGGGTGAAATTAAAAAGGAAATTAGGAAAGCAAAGAGAGGGCATGAAAAAATATTGGCAAATAAAATCAAGGAAAACTCAAAGGTGTTTTATAAATACATAAAGAGCAAGAGGATAACTAAAGAAAGAGTAGAGCCTATTTGAGACCAAAAAGGTAACCTGTGTGTGGAGATGGAAGACGTGGGCATGGTTCTTTATGCATACTTTGCGTCTGTCTTCACAAAAGAGAGGGACGATGCAGATATTGTAGTTAAGGAGGAGTGTGAAACATTAGATGAAATAAACATAGAGAGGAAATATTAAGGGGTTTAGCATCTATGAAAGTAGATAAATCACCAGACCTGGATGAAATGTATCCCAGGCTATTAAGAGAAGCAAGGAAGGAAATAGCAAAGGCTCTGGCCATCATTTTCCAATCCTCCCTGACTACAGGCGTGGTGCCGGAGGAAAGCTAACGTTGTACTGTTGTTTAAAAGGGAGAAAGGGATAGACCGAGTAATTACAGGCCAGCCAACTTAACCTTGGTGCTGGACAAATTATTGGAAAAAATTCTGAGGGACAGTATAAATCGTCATTTAGAAAGGCACGGATTAAACAAGGACAGTCAGCATGGATTTGTTAAGGAAAGGTCGTGCCTGACTAACTTGATTGAATTTGTTGAGGAGGTAACAAGGAGGGTTGATGAGGGTAGCATGTTTGATGTAGTCTACATGGATTTTAGCAAGGCTTTTGACAAGATCCCACATGGCAGACTGGTCAGAAAAGTAAAGGCCCATGGGCAAATGGAATTCAATCTGGAGAAGTGTGAGGTAATGCATTTGGGGAGGGCTAACAAGGCAAGGGAATACACAATAAATGGTAGGATACTGAGAAGTGTAGGGGAACAGAGGGACCTTGTAGTGCAAGTCCACAGATCCCCGAAGGTGGCAGGACAGGTAGATAAGGTGGTTACTTTCCTTTATTAGCTGAGGCACAGACTACAAGAGCAGGGAGGTTATGCTAAAACTGTATAAAACACTAGTTAGGCCTCAGCTAGAGTACTGCATACAGTTCTGGTCACCACATTACAGGAAAGATGTGACTGCACTAGAGAGGATACAGAGGAGATTTACAAGGATGTTGCCAGGACTGGAGATTTTTAACTATGAGGAAAGATTAGATAGGCTGGGGTTGTTTTCTTTGGAACAGAGGAGGCGGAGGGAGATTTAATTAAGGTGTATAAAATTATGAGGGGCCTAGATAGAGTGGATAAGGAGGACTTATTTCCCTTAGCAGAGAGGTCAATAACCACGGGGTATAGATTTAAGTAATTGGTAGAAGGATTAGAGGGGAGTTGAGGAGAAATGTTTTCATCCAGAGGGTGCTGGGGGTCTGGAACTCACTGCCTGAAAGGGTGATAGAGGCAGACACCCTCATCGCATTTTAAAAGTACAGGAAACTTTCGATTTACCGGCACCTAAATAACCGGAAATCTCGGTTAACCGGCAAAATTCAGTAGGTTCAGGTAAGTTTTACTTCATATTGTACTTGCCTTCCTCGATCTGTTGCTGTGCAAGGGTGTGGCTGCAGCTGTTGCTAAGCTACAGAGACGCTTGGAACTTGTGGCCATTGTTCTGAACCTGTTGCTAAGCAACAGGGTTTGTTGCTAAGCAACAGGGTTTGTTGCTTTATACGGAGCTCTTGGCTCTCCGTATCTTTTACTATAGCTTTCGGTTATCCGGAATTTTTGATGAACCGGCACGTCGGTCCCGGATAAAAAAAAAGTTTCCTGTACATGGATATGCACTTGATGTGCCAAAACCTACAAGGCGACGGACCAAGAACTGGAAAGTGGGATTAGGCTGGATAGCTCTTTCTCAGCCGGCACAGACACAATGGGCTGAACAGCCTCCTTCTGAGCCATAAACTTCTATGATTCTATAGTAAACTAACTGACTGCGACAAAGGTAATCTATCCCTTCTCGTCCTTCTGGACCTGTCTGCAGCCTTTGACATTGTTGACTGCAAAATTCTGCTCCAACGCCTCTCCACCGTCATCCAACTGGCTGGGACTGCACTCGCCTGGTTTCATTCCTATCTTTCCAGCTGTAACCATAGAATCACCTGCAATGGTTTCTCTTCCCGATCCTGCACTGTCACCTCTGGTGTCCCCCAAGGATCTATCCTTGGCTTCCTTTTAATTCTCATCTACATGCTGCCCCTCAGTGACATCATCCGGCAACACGACTTGAGTTTTCATATGTAAGCTGATGACACCCAGCTCTACCTCTCCTCCACCTCTCTCGAAGCCTCCACCGTGTCTCGATCAGACTGCTTGTCCGACATCCAGCACTGGACGAGTAGAAATTTCCTCCAATTAAATATCAGGAAGACCAAAGCCATTGGGCTGGATTTTCCTAAGCCCCTGGAGTCGGGTTGGAGGCGTGCGGGCGATAAAAATCGGAGATCCGGGGGTCCCGACCCCATGTCAATTTCATAGGAGTCGGGTTGCCGACAAGTGCTGGAACCCGACTCCCAGAGGCGGGAAGGGATTAAAGGCAATTAAACTGCCTGTTAACAGGTAGTTAACAGGTAGTTTTTTGCCTATTCGCGATTTTTATTGCTGGTTTGTGGGCTTCCCGACAGCTCCATACCACGAAAAGTTTGAGAGGCGGGACGTGGGTCTGAGGTCTTGGAGGGGTCGAGATGCCCAGTGTTCAGGTGAGTGAGGGGTGCAGGAGTGCAAAGGTAAGTGTTTTGCAAGTGTTTAAATAAGTTTAACTTACTTTTACTTACCTTTACAGGAGTCCTGCATTCCGGTGTCCGGAGTCGGCTGCAAGAACCACAGAAGCTCCGATTTTTAAAAAAAAATCAGCTTCTTGGTTTCTGCAGCAAAATGATTTTAAAGTTATCCTGAGAAAGGACTGAGGCTGAATTAGCAGTTTTTCAGTGCTTGACAGCTTCAAACAGCTGTTAAACACTGATATTTCATCTGCCAAAAGCTTTTGACAGATGAAATGTCAATCTCTGATGTCACCTGTTGCCGGGTGCCCCTTAATTGGCCTGCTGAGCCCACAGGGCGGGCTCAACAAGGTCAATCAGAGGAAAATCCAGTGGGTTGGCCACATCTCCATGGAGGCAGGACAACAAGCCCGAATGTGGGTTTCCCACCTCCAACCTGCCCCCGTCGCAAAATCCAGCCCATTGTCTTTGGTTCACGCCACAAACTCCATTCCCTTTCCACCGATTCGATCTCTCTCCCTAGCAACTGTCTAAGGCTGACCAAGTCTGTTTGCAACCTTGGTGTCATTTGATCACAAATTGAGCTTCTTACCTCATATCCATTCTATCACTAAGACTGCCCATTTCCACCTTCATAATATCGCTCGTCTCTGCCCTTACCACAACTTGTCTGCTGCTGAAACCCTCATCACCTCTAGACTTGACTATTCCAATGCACTCCTGGCCGGCCTCCATAAACATGAGGTCATCCAAAACTCTGCCGCCTGTTTGCTAACTTGCACTAAGAACCCGCTCATCCATCTCCCCTGTGCTCGCTGACCTACACTGGCTCCCAGTTAAGCAATGCCTCGTTTTTGAAATTGTCATTCTTGTTTACAAAAACCTCCATGGCCTCGCCCTTCCTTATCTCTAATCTCCTCCAGCTCTATAATCTCCCTAGACCTCTGCGCTCTGCCTATTCTGGTCATTTGAACATCCCTGATTTTAAATGCTCCACCATTGGCGGTCATGCCTTCAGCTGCCTAGGTCCTAAGCTCTGAAATTCCCCCCCTAAATCTCTCCACTTCTCTTTCCTCCTTTTAGACTGGCCCAGTGCATTATTCGTACTCACAAAGTGAAAAAATAAGTCTCCATTGCCACTGGGCTGTGAGGAAACTAGTATGTTCATACTTGCTAGTGCTGTTGACTATGCAACACCCACATATTAAAAGTAACAGACACTATAGGGATATCAAAACATCTTGAGATGCCATTTAATTTACAAACCAGACTTTTGATTCGCATGTAAATTCAGAGAAATGTGAAGTTTGTTTTGTAGCGAACCCTGAGTGAGTTCTGTTTTAGTAGGCTTTATTTTTGAGTGAGCAACACAAAAACTGCTCACCAGTTCTAATAATCTGTACAGAATACAAATGGCAACTATTAGTTGCTAAAATGGGGATGCTGGAGCACACATTAGACTATGGAAAATCAATTTGCCTGATGGTGCCCCAGTATCATTTCTTAAAGTCTGTTTGGTACTTCTAAAGTTAAAAGCTTGGCAAAAGTTGAAGGCAGCACACATGGGTATATTAAAAATGACTAAATCTGATTTATTTAGACAGTAGGTATTATTAACCCATAACATATGGTGATGCTTTCTCTCATTTAGGTGAGATCAGACTTCATGGCCACCAGTAAGATAATGCTTCCAGTAGCAGCCTTCCTGGTTGGATCTATTTTTCACGTTTTAACTAGGGTTAATATTATGGCATTAAAACTACTCCATCTAATTATATTATTGCAATTTCTTTTGTTTCAGCATCACAATGTTTGAGCTGAAAATTTTAAACCACAGCTGGTTAGCTCAGTGAACGTGCAATTTCCCTTTGAATATGCTGGCATTTTAAAACAACGCGTTATTGTTTAAGGTTCAGAGACATTGCTCTAAACAAAGATGAGTAGCCAAACTGCCTTTCTCACAGGTATTGGCAATGAATTCTCAGCCAATGAGACTGCTTTGTTATGGCTATTTCGCTGTGTATTTGAATATTGAACTTTTACATCAACTCTACTTTCCCACCCTATCTCCATATCCTTTGATCCCCTTAATGCCCCAAAATCTATCGATCTGAGTCTTGAATATACTCAACAACTCAGCCTCCACAGCTCTCTGGGGTAGAGAATTCCAAAGATTCACAACCCTCCGAGTGAAGACATTTCTCCTCATCTCAGTCCTAAATGGCCGACCCCTTTGAAAATAATCACGTTGAAGTCAATATTCCTCAGATAGTCTCTTTCTTTAACTCATTCTTTTCCAGGAACTCAAAGTAATGGAAATTATCTCCCTCAGTCTTCCCTTCCTCCTACAATTTATTCCCTTCTGAAATCCAAGCTTGTCATCACCCAACCATGCTTTCTTGATTCATTTGATCTTGTCTCTTTTCAATCTTGGTTAGGGAACTCTGTATCATGTGCTTTGACCCTTCGCCTAATTTCTCAATTAGGATAAAGGGGAAACAATAAGTACATGTAGAATAAACTGTGGAGAGACTGATCTTTGGTATTGCATTGGAAAATGCTGATAGTTCTCTTAAATATAATGAAATTCAGTTTACAATGAAACATTTTAATGCATCACATAACTAAACAGAACATTATTATTGAGACACACATACCGATAGTGGAAAATTAAGCACTAATCCTTCACTACTTAACTTTAAGGAGCAGTGAACTATATTGCATATATAAATGGAACTCATTTCTAAATACAAACCACTTAATCTGTCTGCACTAAATCAGTTTGTGAATTCTACATTTTAAAATCATTTATTCTAGTTCAGGTACAGGAAACAATCTTGGGATTGCAGTCTTGACGATAAAAGCAGTCAGTTTCACATCAGATTCTTGACCTGAAACTGACTGCATACTCCATCAAAAGGTTGTGATCCGGAGACTGATGGTTTACCGTAACTTGAACTACCCACTTTTTCATCACATTGTCAGTTTGTAATGCTCAATCAGGCACTTCTAAGATAGGGGAACTCCTGATTTAGCAACATTTTGGAGAGGGTGGAAAGTCAATCAACATTTCATTTTTTTCCCCAGAGTAACACTTCTTTGAGTCATCAGTTAGTGTTCACAAATGGCGAAGGGCAAAGTTGGCTTTAAGTTCTCGATCTCTAACATTGTTCTATTGAGAATGCTGTTTCAAAATAGAGACAGGCCACGAACAACAAAATAAAAAACACTTTTAGATATGGTTTCTGAAAGATTATCAGCTATTTTTGAAAGCTTGATCCTTTTCACTGATCCATCTGCACTATACTATTTGTTATAATTACATAGCAAGTTCTGATGGATAGCTGTAACAGTTAACAAAATGTTTATTATTTTAAGCATTGCCACAACCATAATCTGCATGAAATTTAACAAGGGATTGAAGTGGTCAACGTAGAAATTAAATTGATTATGCTGTTTCCAAATCATTATGGAAAAGTCTTCAGATGCATTGAACTTCAGAAATGTACAGCTTTGTTTTATTTTTATATCTCTGTCTATAACATGCCTAAATCTCTACAAAGAATCCTTGAGAGCTGCACTGAAACCAAATACATACCAATAATATTTTTTTAACATTTTTGGAAATGCATGAAAAAATGTAAATATTTTGAAAGAAAAACATTTTAAAAAGTATTTCATGTATTAAAATCCTGGTTTCATCCATTTTTGTTAAAAAAACAATTTTCAGACTGTGGTTTGGAAACTGCAACAGCAGTGAATACATGGCAGAACTTCAAGCAATGCAAGAAAATGCAATTAGTCACTGACAAAGCAAATGAAACCGTTCTAATTCATCACTAGTCCAACAGTATATATTTTAACCAAATCATTAAACAACTTTCACAGTAAGGGCTGTGCAGTACTGGGCTTAATGTCATTCAGATATTTAATATTTGCTGTTTGGGGAACTGTTTTGTAGACTAATCATCCTAATGGTCCTAGGAAAAAGTGTTTGTGAAAGCAAACGGCAATCCATCAATCCTAAATGGTTTAACTGCAATGAGCTTCAGTATTCTTTAGTTTCTAACCAAGATCAGTGTTTGCCCATGGGATAAGCTAATGCTGATATTCACTAGGTGAAATAATACTATAAGCAACAAATCTGTGACAAACTAATCTCCCATATGACCTAGTTCAGATATGGAAACTAGATATCTTCTGCATTTGAAGATTCTAGAGATATTTTTTTTTAAAAATCAGGCAAACTTTAAGGTGTTATTGAGTAAATAAACAGATGGTATCTTGTAGCTTCAATCAGCTAAGTTACCACAGTTGGTATAAAGAAGGGTAGGGTTACAGGTGGAATATTGTCCGAGTCAGTTTATTTTAGCCTTGCTTTTTGTATACTGACATTTTCCTGTTAAACTCTAGATAGCAGACTGTGTTACAAAATTAATAGCAAGCATAAACCAATCTGACTGTAATTCACATTTTTATGGACAGGTTATTTCAGTTTTGGTTTGGAGAAAATAATTTACACCCCTATATCTGGAAGCCATAAGCTCATACGCATTGGAATAACTTCTCTAATGGATTTTTAAGCACATTTACTGCAAATGGGTTTGGAAGCAAAATTGTAAGAATTTGGGAGGCCTAATTTTTATCACCAGTATAGTTATATCCTGTTCAGCGAATAACCCACTTGCTTTTAAACTATCCCTCGCTTCCAAATTTGACTATTGTTCAAATTCTTGTCAGTGAATTCTCCCTATAGTGTGGGTGCATCTTCCAGTCTATACTAAGTAAATGTGCCCACCTAGTGGTGGATACAGATTAGTTCTGGTAACTTAAATGCAGAACTGCCAGACACCCTAGATTACAGAATCATAGACATTTCCACACAGAAGGCGCCCATTTAGTACAGTGTACTTGTGCCAATCCGATTTCACTGCTCTTTCCACATATCCTTTAATATTTTTCTTCAAGTATCCGTCTCTTTCTTTCTTAAATAATCATGGTAAAACATTCCATACTCTAGTAATTGTGCCTGCACAAAAATTCTTTCTACCGCTAATCCCGACTTTGTACCGCTCGTTATCCTTTCATTGAACAGTATGTCAGCTTGGCTCAGTCTCATCTCTAAATCAGAAGGCCATGTGCTCCAGTCGCACTCTTGGATTTTGCTCATCATTTAGACTGACACTTCAGTGCAGTACCAAGAGAGTGCTGTATTGTCAGAGGCACCGTGCTTCAGATGAGGTATTAAAGGTCTTCTGGTTCAGGTATGTTAATAATCCCACGGCACTACTCACACAGGAGCGGAGAGCTCTCCCTTTATGCTGGCTAACACTCCCCCCTGAACAACCACCATCCAAAACCGATTCTCACAACTCATTGCTGTTTGTAGGATCTTGCTTTTCTTTCACTTAATTCAGTGGAACTAATCTTTCCTTATTCCCTCTCCAACTCTTGCATACTATTGAACACACCTATTAGCTTCTCTTTAACATTTTACGTCCAGTGAATTGTGTCTCATTTTCACAATGGCCCAGAAATTCGGGTCGGGGGCTTCCCGCGGGTGCAAGCTCCCGATCTGCACTTAGCTTGCGCGCCGGCCGTTGAGCTGTGGGCTCCCGTGGAATTCCGATCCGGGGCCTGGTCCAGCTGCCGGCGCGCAGTGCTTGCGTACCCCAGGGGCGCAGTTAGTTCGATGCGTCCCCTGGGATCACGTGGGCCATGGGCAGCCAATCGGAGCAGGGAATGCTCCATTCATAAGTCTGACAGGAAGTGCTGTCAAGACTTATAAATACTACGGCCCCAAAATAGCACTAAATCTTCAAATAAATTATAACAAAACATCACATTTTAAAAATAAACTATAAATTACATGAAATAACTATTTTAAGGCTAAAAATCAACTTACCTTGCTTTAAAGTGTTTAAAAATAATAAACCTGTGGAAAAAATGTTTTAATTTTAATTAATTCACCACTTACCTTGTAAAAAGCAGGCCTTACGCCTGCTTTTTATATTTCTAAATTCTGCAGGCTTACCCTCCCGGGAAAACCTGTAAAAAAAAACAAAGTTCAATCCGCACGCGCAGCCTCCCCCGCGCACGCGTTTGACCTCGGAATCTCTTCGTTCAGAGGAACGGAAGTGTCGGTTTCCCGCGCATGCGCAGTGCATGCAGGAAACCAGCATTTCCATCGGGCCTACAGGTGAGTACCCCGTGCGTACTCACCCGTGGAGACCCGAATTTCTGGGCCTATATCTTCTTATCCCTGGTATCATCTTAGTAAATCTGTGTTGCACCTTTTTCATAGTTCAGGTAATCTTTCTAGAATGGAATGTCCAAAACTACACACAATATTCCAACCAAACTAACCAATGCCTTGTACAGATGTTTCATTGCCTCCTTGATTTTGTATTAAACCTCACACATATAAAACCCAGAATACTATTTGCCCTTTTTACGACTTTTTTGTACCTGCACTCCAAGTTTTAAAGACCTCCATTCCTAGATCTCTCTATTTCAGAGAACTTTGTTTAGTATATTTCCATTTTCTGTTCTTTTCCCCAAAATGTACTACTTCATCCATCCAGGACAAAGCAGCCCACTTGACTGGCACGCCATCCACCACCTTCAACATTCACTCCCTCCATCACTGGCATACCGTGGCTGCAGTGTGTACCATCTACAAGATGCACTGCAGCAACTCGCCGAAGCTTCTTCGACAGCACCTCCCAAACCCACGACATTTACCACCTAGAAGGACAAGGGCAGCAGGCGCATGGGAACACCATCATCTCCAAGTTCCCCTTCAAGTCACACACCATCCTGACTTGGAAATATATCGCCGTTCCTTCGCTGGGTCAAAATCCTGGAACTCACTCCCTAACAGCACTGTGGGAGTACCTTCACCTCATGGACTGCAGCGGTTCAAGAAGACCACCTTCTCAAGGCCAATTAGGGATGGGCAATAAATGATGGCCTTGCCAGAAACGCCCACAACCCATGAACGAATAAAAAAAGCTGCCCAGGCCCTAAGCTCTGGAATGGCATCCCTAAACCTCTCCACCTCTCTCTCCTCCTTTAAGATGCTCCTTAAAACCTAACTCTTTGACCAAGCTATTGGTCATCTGTCCTAATGTCTCCTTTGGCTCCGTATCAATTTTTATCTGATTACACACCTGTGAAGCACCTTGGGACATTTTACCATGTTAAAGGCGCTATATAAATGCAAGTTGCTGTTGTTGAAGATGGAATTATACCTCTTCCCATCACTGGGGAAGAGGCAGTTGAGTGTAAATAAAGTAAAACTCAGAAGGTTCTCTGGCAGGACGTGGGGAGAGAGAGAAAAACAGCTAAAGTTGATTACTGTGTATAATATCAACTGGTAACAATGAAACAAATAATTTCTGTATACATAACAATGCTTTTGAGTTTTGCTTGGAAGAAATTGAACACCCCATCATCTGGTGCTTATATGGATCTTCACAAATGGCATCTGAACAAAAAGTAACTTTAGTCAGTGAGGAGAAACATAAAGCCCAGCACTTTTCTACCTGCTAGTTGGGTCTAGTCGGGACCTCTTAACTTACGAACAAGTTACATTTATATAGTGCCATTAACATAGAACAATATCCCAGAACGCTTCACAGAGGCGAAACAGGCAGAAAGTAGTCTCTTTATCTAGGTAAATGGTGAAATAAATTACATTCAAAAAGGTTAAAGGTTCTAGGGTAACTGTTGAGCAATCACCAAGAAACTGGTTATAATTATAGTATTCTATGTATATATGTTTCTTCAATGATTTGACCTTAAATACTGTACGTTCATTTGTTTGACAGAATTGTTGCATGGATATCTGATGTATCATATATAGACAGGACATCAAGGAGGAATGCAATGATCCTGAGAGACTGGACTCTGGGAAGTTGGAGTTGTGGTTCCCCCACCCCGGGGAGGAAAATATAAGTTGAGTATCTAAGTCAAAACCCAAAAGGAGAAAGGGAGACACAAAAGGCGAAATGCTGTTCCAGTTGTTAACTTATCAATGCTACTCAGTATTAAATATACTCTGTTCTGTATACATAACCTGTTTGGAGCTTCATCTGGAAGAGGTTGAAGACCTGACTATCTGGTGCTAACGTGGGTCTACACAATAGGAACTAGAGTGTATGATTTTTTTTCATTTCTTAAACCAGGCAGATGAAAAGCTTAATTCAGTATAGTTTATAGTTTTAAGTTTGTTTCTTCCAATAGTTCAGTGGGTAAATGTACTATGTGATGCAGTAATGTGCCATTAAGATCAGGAAAGTCCCAGCTTTGATTGCTGGCCTGTTCGATTAGCTGACCTAAGCTAAGGCAGCAGAGGGGACATTACAATTGGTCTTAGGGCTATGGAGGGGTGGGGGGGGGGGGGGGAAGTCAGGCAGGCTTCCTACTATTGATTACTATCCAGAGCTCTGTTTGAAAAATATGCATTTGTGGAGGTCTGGTGAAGACAGAATTTGGCCTTCCTATGATGTCCCTGTGATTAAATACCATACATAGGCTTGCACAAGAATAGCCACTTGATTGAGATACCACAGAACTGCCAAAACCCATGAATCTATAACCCAGTTAACAGTCTGTGAGAGGGGAAGGGGAAGAAAACTGGGGGAGGATAAGGGAAAAAAAGAGAAATATTAATATAATGGACCACCTGTGATGTTGCTATTTACAATGTAATTTCCTGATGCATCACTGAGCAGATGTAGTACTAGAAAAGAATCTACTTGTACTACAGCCCGGGATTATGAAAACTGATAAAGTTGCCATTGCAATTCTATACTTTTTGGATAAATACCCTATTTTCATAAAGTTTTATTCATATCACAAATTGTTAGAAATTATTGCTATGCAATTCTCTGCTCATTTTAATTGAAATGGAAAATATTCTAAAATGTAGTCCACTTCGTATTGGCATTTCTTTCAATTTAGAATCAAAAGAAGCCAGGCAACAGATTACAACTGTGCACAATTCAAGCTGTAGCCATAGCAGTGATATTGGGGGGGAAATCACTTGATGGGAGATGAACACCTAAAATTATTCAGTTTGCATAAATAAATGCTTATAAAAGATAATTTCAGATTTACAAATTCCGTTGGCAGAAATGTTCACTTAACATTAGTGGAGCAGACTGCATTGATGCTTCACTCAGGTAGGTTCCAATTCATAGTTACTCAATTTGGTTACATCAAAAATGTCTTAACTACTAAAAGGGCCAACAACAGTTACTATCCATGATTTTAGATCTTGCACTTGAAAGTATACACACAGTAGAAAATTTAAAAAAGCTGCACAGGGAGGCATGTCTACAGCTGTCCAATATTCCTCTTAATTTGCAATGTTTATCCTATCATAGACTCCAGAAAACAATTTTTTCTTCCATTCATCAGATAATAACAAGCTTCATAATGTATTTTGTCAAAAATGGCTTTGCTTTAAAACTTTAAATAGGTAAAAATATAAAGTGTCATATAGTTTTGGGAGCATACTGGAATCCAGTGTACTCCTAGAACGACAGACTTCATGTAACTCATAATTGATACATTACTTATAGGCCAAGGTTTCACTATTATTTGGATAAAATGAGTGACTAGTATTCTTGTTTCCATCTATCCAAAGGACTCTCTTGTTTATATTACAGCCAAAATTAAAAGACAAAAAGCAATGCAAATGTATTAAAATAATCTTTACAGAAACATTTTCACCATTAGTGCCCCCTTCTAAAATTAATTAGAAATAATGATAAACTTGCAGATTACTTTGTTTTTCTAGTTTTGATGTTTTCATTTTCTTGTGATGGTTGGTGAGACCAGGGGATTGGTTTGGATGAATTTCTGAGCTGACAATGTGAAGATTAATTAACATACACATTTGAAGTTACATGACTTCTGAAACACCCCGTCAGAATACAGCTCTCCCCCCCCCCCCCACTAACAAATGACCATTTCCATAATATTTTTCTACCACTGAATGACTACTTTACATGTACCATGGCAAAACCCATGATAGATGGAAAGCCAGATCTTACTAAAAAGTGTATATAAACACATCCCAGAAACAGATTGCAAGGTCAGATTCCTGAAATAGTGCGTCTCTAACAATTTTTCCCCATAAAACATCGACATTCAGTCCCTTGCTTCAGCGTGTTTGATATACTTAGTAACTCAAACACCAACTCCAGCTGGATTTGTTTGGACTGCTTTATTCTGACACCTAGTTTAACATTAATAAAGGTCAGAGTTTGCTCATACAATTTGTATTTAAAATTCATATAAAATGTTTTCCTCCCTCCTTTCAAATATTTACTTCATTTATCAAAGAATAGAATAAGTTTTAACATCTTTTTTGTAACTTCGACATGGAATGTAGGTGATAAATATTTGATAATTAAGAAATCTAAACATCAAGAAATATCTCCTTTTGGAGCATTTCAGGAAAACAAAAATATCGGATCTCAAGCACACTCTACAGGTACAAACTGAACAAACTGGGTCTTGTGCCCACAATTTACATTGCAAATTATTATAAACATTATCTTAGCAAAATGTTTTCATTCAAAACACTGATTTCAAAAGCATTTTGTCAAAGGTGAGGTAGCTAACTCACATTGGATTAATTAAATCACAGCTTATTTTGGGAGACAGGATAATAGTTGATCTCATTCCCACTGTCATCCATAACCTAAATCCAAACTTTCTGACAATCTCAGGGACGTTCTGTGAACCTAGGCATATTTGCAGAGAGGCAGAGGGAATTAAAGGTTTCAACGCCTGTCTGCTTACTGCAAGGTCTTCCATGGCACGTAATTAATTGCGATATTTGCTTGAAGAGCATCAATAATGTGAACACTTTACAAACTACATCTACACACTGACAATAATCTGTTACTGATGAATGACCCCCAGCAGTTTCATGAACTCTTAGGACATAACGTGAATGGAGACAGAGGTTTTCACTGCAAAATAATTCTCCTGGTGACAATAACAATCTTACATTTAAATGGATATGGAAACTTTAGTCTTTAATATCTAGGAATACAAATACCACAGTTAGATCAAATTCTTCACTTTAACTTTCACTTTAAAATGATTAAGGGTCTTATTGGGAGAAACTTCCAAATGAGAATAATTTTAGTTTTATTTCATGTGCCTTTCAAACAAATTCTCATTGCTGGATTATAATTTGCTTGTTCCCCACATTCTCCCTGCAAGTTGCTTCACTTTGTCCCAAAAAGCAATTTTCCAAAATGGCTTTCTTGACTTCTAGAACATATAGTAAGTCAACGTACTACTTTAATCCACTGCCAACAAGTAATTTTATCTGCAAGATCGAAGTACTTTGGTCAGAAAGCCTTTGCAATTGTTATTTAAGGGAGAAAAAAAAATGGTGCCCATTTTTGTTTTTAAGCTTTAAAGTGACTTTTACAGCTCAAGAGAAATCACATTCTTATTAGCTATACTCAGTCAAAAGGGAAATACTATTGCTCCTTTCTTCAAGAAAAGATGATCAAGGATCAGAGAAAATACCGTGGGTGGGAGTTCAGTGTATAGAGGATAGCCTCATCTAGGGAGGAGGTAATCATCATTTAATACCCTCCACATAGAATTGCCTTCTACTCAAGTAGTACATAATAGGGAGGGCGAAACTGGTAGATCAAGAGAGAGAAATAACTTAAATTTAAGTAGCGCTTTTCATATCTCAGGACATCCCAAAGCACTTCATATTTGGGACACATATCTCCCATCTCTCTGGTAAAAAGGATACCTATATCCTCTTTATATCAACCAGGTCTAATCAATAATTTTAACTAAAGGTGGCTGGGCTACTCCATATAACTTTACTGTTACTCCCCTGAATTTAAAAAAATGAACTTACTGATATAGCATCACTTCCTTGGGATGTCTCAAAGGTGCTTCACAACCAATGAATTACTTTTGAAGTGCACTGGTGTTATGTAGCAAACCATGGCAACCAATTGCCCCACAAACAGCAAAAGCTGATTTTTTTGTGGCGATATTGGTTGAGGGAGAAATGTTCACCAGTTCACTGGGGAAACCCTTTTTCCAATAGTGTGCCATGGAATCTTTTAAGTCTGTCTGAATATGCAGACAGTTCAGTGTTTTATCTAAAAGACAGTGGGGTCGATTTTCCTGGAGCCGTCAGGCGGGGCTTCAGGCGTGTGTGTGTGGGGGGGGGAATCCCGAATTCGGGGGTCCCGACACCATCCCGCCCAAAACCCCGCTCCACACAAGTTTCAGAGGAGGCGGGTACCTGCCCCGCACTGGGACCCGCCGACCCCAGGTGGGAAGGGATTAGTGCCAATTAACTGCCTGTTAACAGGTAGTTAACAGGCAGTTTTTAGCCTAATCCCTATTTTGAGGGGTGTCGTGTGGGATTCCCGACGGCTCCAAACCACGCCAGGTTAGAGCAGGCGGGCCATCGGGTTGAAGGAGTCGCGATGTCGGTGTTCAGGTGAGTGATGGGTGCATGAGTGCAAAGGTAAGTGTGTTTGGTGTGTCTAAAATGTGTAAAGAACTTTTACTTACCTGTACTTACCTTAACAGCCTTTCTTCCTGTAGGCATCGGGAGCGCATCACTTAGCCGGCACTTAAAGCTGAATGGCTGCGATTTGTGAAAAGTGACAGCCTTCAGCTTTGAGTGCTGCTGAGAGTTCTAACTGAGTCTGTGCAGAAGGACTCATGTTAGAACTCAGACTGTCAGTGCTTGGCAGCTTCAAACAGCTGTGAAACACTGATATTTCATCTGTCAAGAACTCTTGACAGATGTAATTGCAGTCTGTGACATCACCTGTTGCCGGGTGGCCCTTAATTGGCCTGCTGAGCCCGCTGCACGGGCTAATCAAGGGAAAATCGCGTCGATTGGCCGGACGTCGATGTAGGCGGGACTAAAACCCAAAAGTTGTAGTCCCGCCTTCTTCCCGACAGCTTCGGGAAAATCGACCCTAGTATCTCCAACAGTGCAGCACTTGTTCACTATTACACCGTTACCTTCTTAAAGCAACAGTGGTATAGAGATTGATGTTAAATTAATGAAAAACTGCAAGACTGCTGCAAAATATAAAGGAATTTAGGTACTCACTATGGCGCTTTTTAACAGCCACTGTGCTGTTAGAAAAGCATCTGCTTTATCTGCTTAAAGTAGTTACTCACTTCACTTTATTTTTTATTACCTGCAATCAAGTGTGTTCAGTGTAGGTGACTGGGCAACTTGTAGCTCTTCTGGCTGCATTTCACAAACTGCTTCCAGAATTTTCCTTTGATCGTTCGGATCAGTAATTCCAATCTGCAGAAAAATTTAAATGTCTATAATTTATGCTCAGACCACAATAAGTTTAGAAAATAGCAATTCATGTGCTCATAGTTCTCTACAAATTTACCATTAACCACAAATCAAATCAACTTTTATTGTCATTGTTAGTGCACAAGTGCAGTACAACGAAATGTAGGCTTGCGGCTCCCGAGAGTGTACATTTAGATTAAGACATTTAAACATTCAACATACATTTGGCTTGTAGTGTATTAACATAAACATAACCATAATAAAGTGCATTGGCAGATGTGCAGGCTTTAGAGTTTATTTGTGGAGTTCAGTAGAATGACAGCCCTGGGAAAGAAGCTGTTCCTAAATCTGGTCGTACGGGTGCGAATGCATCTGTAGCGTCTCCCAGATGGCAGGAGGGTGAACAGACTGTGGCTGGGGTGGGTAGGGTCTTTGATGATGGACCGTGACCTCCGTAGACAGCGTTTCTGGTATATGTGCTCTATGGTCGGTAGCCGGGTGCCGGTAATGCGTTGGGCAGTTTTGACTACCCGCTGCAGGGCTTTCCGGTCATAGTAGCTACAGCTGCCATACCATACTGTGATACAGTTTGTCAGGATGCTCTCTATTGTGCAGCGGTAAAAGTTAGAGAGGATCAGGGGTGACAGGTTACATCCCTTCAGCCTCCTTAGGAAATATAGGCGCTGTTGGGCCTTCTTCACCAGAGAGGAGGTATTGAGGGACCAGGAGAGGTCTTCCGTGATGTGGACTCCGAGGAACTTAAAGCTGTCTACCCTTTCCACCACAGCCCCATTGATGTGGATGGGGGTGTGACTTCCGCCTTTAGACTTCCTGAAGTCCACAATGATTTCTTTGGTTTTCTTGATGTTAAGGGCCAGGTTGTTATCGGCGCACCACTTCACGAGATGCTGGACCTCCTCCCTGTAGGCTGACTCATCGTTGTTGGTGATCTGGCCTACTACCGTGGTATCATCCGCAAACTTAATGATGGTGTTGGAACCATGAACAGCCACACAGTCGTGGGTGAAGAGGGAGTAGAGGAGGGGGCTCAGCACACATCCTTGTGGGGCCCCCGTGTTCAGGGTCGGGGGGGGGGGCGGAAGGTGTGGTTACCTAATTTGACAGACTGGGGTCTGTTTGTTAGGAAGTCCAGGGTCCAGTTGCAGAGGCAGGTGTTCAGGCCAAGAGTTTGGAGTTTGGTGGCCAGCTTGTTGGGGACGATAGTGTTGAATGCTGAGCTGTAGTCTATGAACAGCATTCTGATGTAGGTCTCCTTACCATCTAAGTGATTCAGTGCCGAGTGTAGAGCAGTTGTGATTGCATCCTCCGCTGGTGTATTTTTACATTTCATTAGAATCCCTCAGGGCAATAGTGAACGCTTCGATTGTGTGTAAACCCATTCATATATACATGATTTTGTGATTACCTTTATTCAGAATAATATCCTTATAGGCATATTTTGTTAGTTTGCACTTATAATTCATAAATTGTCAATGGTGATAGAAGCAAACAAACCTAGAGTACCCACTTAAAACTGAAATAGTTAGGAATCTTGATTCTCACCCCGGGTTTCTCAGAGATACTCATCCTCCTTTTCTCCTGCAGCGTCTGCACTGAGGGACTGATTCATCCTTGGTGATTTCAATTTTCATCTCGGCTCTGCTTTCCCTCTCTCCTCTGAAATCACTGTCTTCCTGTTCTCTCTAAACCTCTCCCTTCATATAGACTCTTCTACCCATATTCAAGGCAGCCCCTTGCTAGATCTCCACTAGCTAGAAGGAGGAGGACAGCAAGCGCATGGGAACACCCCCCCCTCTAAGTTACACACCATCCTGACTTGGACATATATTGTAGTTTCTTCACTGGGTCAAAATCCAGGAACTCCCTACCTAACAGAACTGTGGGAGTACTTTCACCACACGGACTGCAGCAGTTCAAGGCAGTGTCTCACCACCACCTTCTCAAGGGCAACTAGGGATGGGCAATAAATGCTGGCCTTGCCAGTGACGCCCACATCCCAGGAATGAATAAAAAAATTAAAATGAAAATAAAATCGACAAGGCCATCTCTGACCACTTCCTTATATCCCTCACCACCCATATTCCCCTACTCCCTTCCAACTAAGTTCCTCGTGTCCGCTGCAAAAAATTCTCCCCCCCCCCCCATTCACTTGCAAATGCACTTCCAAACTTCTAACTGCCGAACTTTTGCCCATCTACTCGCAACAATATTTCTGCAGTCACCGATTTGCTCAACCACTCCTGCACCTCCACCTTTGATGCTCTTGTCCACAGCAAAACTTTTACTGTCTTCCTTCCCAGTCGCTGCCCTAGTATGGCCCCCATCTTCACTCCTTCAAGTCCAAGGGGTGCAGCCTTCAGTATATCTGGTGCACAATTTGCTTAGCCATCAATCACCAGTTGTGGCTCGATCATATCAAGTGCTCTTGGGTCTCATTCTCCTCTGCAAAACCACCCACTCTTCCAAGAGACGAAAAATAAGCGCCATCTTCTTTTCTTCCATTACCAACCATCTCCTTCAACCCTCTTCCTATCCCTCCACCTTCATCTTTGCAACAAGAAGTGCGAGGAGCTCATGGCTTGTCACCTAGATTGAGACCATCTGATCAGCTGCTTCCCTCCCTTCCTTGCCCTCCAAGTTAAACCTACCCCAGGTTCCCCTGGCCCAAGCCCTGAACCCATGGCTCTTTATAGCTTCTTTCCCATCTCCTCCCCCCCCCCCCCTGCCATGCCCTCTCCAAGCTCATGTCACCCATGACCCCATTCTCACTAAACTGCTGACCATCCTGTAGTGATCAATAACATGTCATTCTATAGTGGACACTAGGTGGAGCCGTAGAGCTGTATATAGCTGTATGTATAAGACTACACTACCCAGCTGTATAGATATTAAGACTACATTACCCATGAGGCACTAGGCTACCCACAAGGCAACAGTCAAGATGGCAGCCTGCACACAGGAGCACACATGCTGCATCTCTACAGATACTGTACCTAGAGAACGTGTACTGAATAAATGACTAGCTAGAAGCTAGCTGTGTTCATAATAAGAATGTCTAGTTATTAATGAACATAAGATGGTACCAGGGTGGTGAAGATCTGCTGAAAATTGTGAAAAGCGACATGGAGAATTTGAAGCCACCATAGCGTTTGAAACTCTCAGAAAAAATCGACTACAATTGGCAGACTTTTAAACAGCAATTCGAACTCTACATTGCAGCCATCGGATTCGGTACGAAGCCAGACGCAAGGAAGATAGCGTTGCTGCTTATGGTTGCAGGCCCACAGGCCATAGAGGTATTTAATACATTTGTATTTAATCCAGCGGAGAACAGAGACAAATTAGATGATGTGCTACAGAAATTTGATGCACATTGTTCTCCCAAAAAGAATGAGACGTATGAAAGATACATCTTCCGTTCTCAGACACAGCAACAAAATGAGACTTTTGATAGCTTTATAACTGATCTGAAACTGAAAGCACAGACATGTAATTTCTCTGAGCTCAAAGCATCCATGATTCGCGACCAGATTGTGTTTGGTATTCATGATAAAAAAGTCAGGGAACGTCTGTTGAGAGAAACCGAACTAAATTTGGAAAATGCGGTGAAAATATGCCAAGCCAGCGAGCTAGCTCGAAAGCACGCGAAGACTTTCAGTGAAATCAATAATGATGCGATTGTAATGAGTGATAATGCTGCTGTCGGTGCTGTGTCCTATCAGGGGAAGAACAGAAATGAAAAGCAATCGGGGGATGAAATTTTTAATTGTAAACGCTGTGGTTACAAACACCAGTTAAAACAATGCCCAGCGTTTGGAAAAATGTGCACAAAGTGTAATGGAAAGAATCACTTTGCCAAACAATGCTTTTCAAAAGTAAAAACTAAGAAAGGGCAACGAGTTAATGTAATTGAGGACACTGATTTAAGTGAGACATTTTTTGTAGGAATGGTGTCATGTGACAATATCAAAAAGGATACAGAAAATGTGCAGCCCTCAGAAATGGACAATGCTGAACATAAAGTTAATGCAGTAAAAGAGGACAAATGGATGATCCCACTGCAGGTAAATGGAGCATTAGTTACCTTGAAACTAGACACTGGGGCAAAAGCAAACTTAATCAGTATGAGTGACATTAACAATATGAAAGAAAAGCCCAAAATACAGAAAAAGTCAGTACTACTGAAGGACTATAATGGACAGAAAATAGATAGCTTAGGTGTATGCAGACTTAAAGTGACAGTCAAAGACAAAGTGCATCATCTCAGGTTTTCTGTTGTGGCTGAAAAGCTTGATTCACTACTGGGTGACAAAGCTTGTGAAGACTTAGAACTGGTCAAGAGAGTCTACCGTATAAACTGTGCCATAAGCAGACCAGATGACTCAGGTGATGAAGCAGAGAGCCCATCAAGGATGAAAAGGCCAAAGGGTATCCATGTCTTCAAAAAGCCTAGTTTCTCCAAGAAGAAAGAAAAAGACTAAGGTCAAAGAGAAGCCAAAGGAAGAAAAGCACAAAGAGGAAAAACACAAGGAGAAAAAGTCCAAAGATATAACCGCAGCAGATGTTGTTAAGCAGTGGAAAGAGAAAAGAAAAAGAAGAAGCCTGCACCAGAGCAGGAAGCAGTTCCGGTGGATACTCCTTCTTCCCTCAGGCCAATCTTTGGTGTTCCATTAGCCGAGGCTGCTGAGAGGACTATGCTGTATGATGGGATCCAGCTGCCAGCAGTTTTTCGAGAGTGCATTGACTACATTGAAAGTTATGGCATGAAGAGTGAAGGAAACACTGAAACCCTCTCCAAGCAAAGATCGCAAGGAGACCTCGATCTATACAAGAGCAGATTGATGACAATGCCGCAACTGCATCTTGTCATTCACCGCCAGAACAATCTCATGAAGACACATCAGACTTACCCGTGTTGAGAAGATCCACACGTGAAGTAAAAAAGCCTGATAGACTTAATCTTTGAGTACAATGTAAAGCTTTGAAAATGTGTTGACTGTTTTGAAAATGTTTATGTTTATAGAGCACTAACAAAAGTGTTACTGATATTATCTTTATTGTTTTCTTGAAAGTTGATTGATATTGATTTTGTTAAACCTCAAAGAAAGGGGGATGTAGTGATCAATAACGTCATTCTATAGTGGACACTAGGTGGAGCCGTAGAGCTGCGTAGAGCTGTATATAGCTGTATGTATATAAGACTACACTACCCAGCTGTATAGATATTAAGACTACATTACCCATGAGGCACTAGGCTACCCACAAGGCAACAGTCAAGATGGCAGCCTGCACACAGGAGCACACATGCTGCATCTCTACAGATACTGTACCTAGAGAACGTGTACTGAATAAATGACTAGCTAGAAGCTAGCTGTGTTCATAAGAATGTCTAGTTATTAATGAACATAACACATCCAACTTCCCTTCCTGGCCCCCATGCTAGCTTACTTTGTAAATGTCTCCCTCTCCTCAGGTATTGTCCCTTTCCTTTCAAAACAACTGCCATTGGCTTGGTGGGTAAGGGGCAAACAGTGAGGGCAAAACTAGCAGAAGCAACTGAACGGATGGCCTCAATCTGTGTGACAAAGAAGTCCATGAACTGCTTTAATTGTTGTTGGAATGAGGGTAGAGGGGGAAGAGGAGAGTAGTTTCATGAGACAGTTGTAATGGTAAAAAGCAGGGGGTTACTTTGCTCTCGTGGATGACGCTGATGTAATGGGCAGTCTAGCCAGATTTGGTGATGGATGGCTAAACCAGATGTGAGCCAGTTATGCTCATGGAGAGCAATCTGCCAGAATTGAATATGTAGATGTTGTTGTATAAATAGAATCATAGAATAGTACAGCACAGGAGGCCATTCGGCCCATGGAGTCTGCGCCGGCTCTTTCGACGAGCAATCCAGTTAGTCCCACTCCCCTGCTCTTTCCCCATAACTCTGCAATTTTTTCTCCTTCAAGTATTTATCCAATTCCCTTTTGAAGGCTACCACTGAATCTGTACCCATCACCTTATCAGGCAGTGCATTCCAAACCCTAACCACTCATTGTGTAAAAAAGTCTTCCCTCATGGCACCTCTGGTTCTTTTGCCAATCACCTTAAATCTGTACCCTCTGGTTATCGACCCTTCAGCCATTGGAAACAGTTTCTCTTTATTTACTCGATCTAAACCCTTCATGATTTTAAACACCTCTATCAAATCTCCTCATAGCCTTCTCTGCTCCAAGGAGAACAACCCCAGCTTCTCCAGTTTATCAACGTAACTGTAATCCCTCATCCCGGGAGCCATTCTAATAAATCTTTCTGTACCCTCGCCAAAGCCTTCATGTCCTTCCTAAAGTGTGGTGCCCAGAATTGGACACAATACTCCAGCTGGGGCCGAACGAGTGTTTTATATAGGTTTAGCATAACATAACTTCCTGGCTTTTGTATTCTATGCTTCTATTTATAAAGCCCAGGATCCCATTAAGTCCAGGACCTCAATAGAATATGTGTTAAAAATGCTACTACAGGTAGACTATCCTTTATCCGCACTTCTGAAAACCGAAAACCTCAAGCTTTTTCGTGGAGCGTAAGTCGTGCGCACGACATGATGTTTTTTTGTGGAGCGTAAGTCGTGCACACGACATGACCCGAGTGGCGCCAAACATGACGCTGCCTCTTTTCTGACCTGATTTGCGGGCCAGCTTAGCGTAGGAGTCAGCCGATACCGGCTTTCCCACAACTGGCGGCGGCAGTCGAGCCCCAAACCCCCGCTAAGTCAAGGAATTCAGATACGGAGCAGGGGGAGCTGTAAACAGGCTGGGAGCGGCAGCACAGAGAAGCAGGAAGGGGAATGAGACACGGAACAGTCGCAAGAGGTAGCCTGAACTTTTAAAATTTATATTAAATACAAATACTAATTACCAAATTAATTTAATGTTCAGAGTTTCCCAGTCTCATAATACATTCTGAAATCCGAAAAAATTCCGAATTCCGAAACACAGCTGGTCCCAAGGTTTTCGGATAAGGGATAGTCTACCTGTACTGAGCTAAACATTGTTCTCTAGGCATTAAATTCTCAGGGCAGCAGGGCAAGGAGATGTAGATTAGAATTCACATGGGACATCTGAATGAGTGTACTGTGGACAATGAAAGATAGTTTAAAAAGTGAATCTAATCATGGCTGTTGTTCTGTACATTTACGTGACCTAAAATAAAAATGCTCCAACGATTCGTACCAAGCTTGTTCTGCCTTTGGAGAGATTGAAAACGCACACATGCGAAAGACACAAATATTCAGTCCACATCACAAGGGGGTCCTCGTGTTATGCCCTGGATTAAGCTATTATACAAGTACATATACAGCAGTGCAAGTTGACTTCCACAAAAGAAACCGGGATGAAGGGTCAAGGCCCATAGCGAAGGATACCATCAAAGTTAAAAAGTGAGCACGAGGTACATCAATAAGTACTGAAAAGTGTGTTGCATGATTTTAGAAAACATTAGAGAACTGCTCAAATGTAAAAAGATATGCAAGCTTAAAAAAGTAATGGATTGAAATCTTTGTTTTTGCTTTCAGTTAATATCTATAGAATCACTCCATGAGGAGGCTTTATAATAGACTTCCTTCCGTGGTATTCTTTATAAAAATATTTTTCTCCTTTTATAGTGCACTCAACTTACATTGCTTGTCCGGACAATCAAGTGAACTGGACAAAATGCGTCTGCCTAATCCAAATGGTTAAAAGCCTTATACTTCCCTTCTGTTTGTTTGTTGTCCGGGCAAACAGTTTAGCATGTTTATCGGATCATATTTTCTCTGATGGCTTGAGCTGGGTGATAGCCAGGAAGCAATCGGTGTGCCTGGTTTGTGCCCAGGTTTGAGTCAGAAGGCAGCCAGGAAGTGGTTAGAGCACATTGTGTGTCATTAGGTTCTTTCTCTGAAGACAGCATTGAAGCAATTATTATATTATGCCCTAAACGTCTAGTTCCATGGCTGACCTGATTTGTCCAGTCACAAAGGACATTGGGTAAACCAAACAAACCAGGTCTGCATGGATCAGTCATTACAAGCAGTGTGCACTGTATTTTAGCTGTTTTTTTATACAGAACTAATTTTTAATATAAATTGCGAGTTCTCTAGCTTGTTGATTAGGCTCATCACTTCCCAGAACCTAAAATTATGAAAGGTTTTGATAAAGTGGATACAGAGAGAATGTTTCCACTTGTGGGGAAGAGCATAACTAGAGGCCATCAATATAAGATAGTCACCAAGAAATCCAATAGGGAATTCAGAAGAAACTTCTTTACCCAGAGAGTGGTGAGAATGTAGAACTCACTAGCATAGGGAGTGGTTGAAGCGAATCGTAGAGAGGCATTTAAGGGGAGGCTAGACAAGCATATGAGGGAGAAGGGAATAGAGGGTTACGCTGATAGATTTAGAGGAGGAAAGATGGGAGGAGGCTCGTGTGGAGCATAAACGCCGGCATGGACTGTTTGGGCCAAATGGCCTGTTTCTGTGCTGCATACCCTATGTAAGTGGGGAAACTGGATGCACTGAGGCAGGGCATCTAATACCGAGACAAATACTCCAGCAGCCCCCTTCCCCATCCCTTTGCGCTGTATATTTAACTAAGCAGCTATGAGCGACTGACTGCTTTCCAAAGATATTTTATGCAATTAAAATATTAGCAGCATGATTTCCAGAGATTTTTTTAAAAGGGGAAATAAAACAAAACATAGCGCAGCAGCAACAAGTCACACATATTGTTCTGGACCCTCTGGTGGCAGCTATCATATTGCAGTGACATTCTGGACATTTTTACATGCAGTAGCACCCTCTGGTGTTGGTTATTGTGTTAGCAGTGTGTTTGTATGAAAGAGGTCATTTGACCTTTGTTCCTTTCTTCCTGTGTGAGGTCATTTGACCTTTGTTCCTTTCTTCCTATGTAACCCAGGAAGTAGAATTCCAGGAAGAACCTGGCAGTAATGGAGGATTCCATGAGGGTCTCACAATCCAATGTAATCTGATTTCATATGTTAGGCCAAGCGCAATATCTGTGAGTATCTTTATTTGTTAGCATAATAGCAACGTTGTCAGAGTAGTATTTTGATAACACTATGTTTATAAAAGGTTAATATTTGATAGTTACAGAAGTTAGTCCAAATGTTAGTTAGTTATACAATTAATCTATTCTACTGTTGTAAATATATTATATCTTATGTAATATCGAATGTATAGTACTCAGTTTATGTACAAAACATACTTTGTCTTTGTTTACAGTTTCACAAATTTGTTCAAGTAAAGCTTCAAAACAGCAAACGGCTTTACAAAGAATTATTTTGGATAAGTGTTTAACTTGCTGGATAACTAGATAGGAGCACGTCTAGCGCGGACAGTACAGTGAAAAGATATCAGTGAAAAGATATCAGTGAGAAGAAAGTTACGGCTCGCCCGAAGCCATTGAAAGGGCTCTCTTTGACAGGTTGGAGAACTTTCCGAGGTTGACGAGTAAGGAACCCCAGAAGCTCTGCGACCTTGGAGATCTGCTGTCGGAACTCGAAGCCGCAAAGCAGGACAGCTACCTACCCGGTCTATCGTACTTAGACACTTCCAGAGGGGTAAGTCCCATCATTGAGAAGCTTCCATTTAACCTGCAGAAGTGGATAACGTTTGGATCAAAGTTCAAGCTAAAGCACAACGTGGCGTTCCCACCATTCTCTGCGTTCGTTAAATTCATCCGTAAAGAAGCCAAAGCTAGGAACGACCCCAGCTTCAACTTCTTCTCCTCCCACCCAGCACTTGCCAGAAGAGACAAGTTCGACAGACATGGAAAGACACCAATATCTGTCCACAAAATGCAAGTGTCCTCAACTGAGCACACAAAGATTCAGAAGACACCTGAGGATATGAGCAAACAATGCCCTATCCACAACAAGCCCCATCCATTAAAGTGGTGCAGAGGCTTCAGGGAGATGTCCCTGGAAGATTGGAAACAATATCCTAAAGAGAACTCTATATGTTTCAAGTGCTGCTCTTCCCTGAGCCATCTCGCCAAGAACTGCAAGGTATATGCAAAATGCACGGAAGGCAAAAGTGATCGGCACGTTTCAACACTACACCTAGGCCCAGCTCCTTGGGAGTCAGAGTTGCCTCCTCCCGCTTCAGAGCGGGGAGAGAGAGGGAGCTGCCGGTCCGGAGATTACATCCAGGTGCACTGAGGTGTGTGGAGGAGTGAGCGAGCGCAAGAGCATGCTCCAAAATATGCCTCGTTAATGTGTACCCTATAGGACGTCGCACACTAGAGAAGAAGCCAGAGATGAAAGCACACTTCCTAGAATTTGTCAAGAAAATGCTTGTCAACGATCATGCAGAGATAGCTCCTCCGCTCCAAGAAGGCCAAGAGTGTTGGTACCTCCCTTCCTTCGGAGTCTATCACCCCGAAAAGCCGGAACAGATCCGCGTGGTGTTTGACTCCAGTGCACCATATCAGGGAGTCTCTCTCAACGACGTACTCCTCACAGGGCCCGATCTCAACAACAGCCTCTTGGGGGTACTCATGAGATTCAGGAAAGAGCCCGTCGCCATCACTGCTGATATCCAGCACATGTTTCATTGCTTCGTGGTGAGAGAAGACCACAGAGACTTCCTCCGCTTCCTGTGGTATCGGGACAACTACCCCAACGGAGACATTGTGGACTACAGAATGCGTGTCCATGTCTTCGGGAATAGCCCGTCCCCTGCTGTCGCCATATACGGACTAAGGAGGGCTGCCAAGGAAGAAGACGACGACTTTGGCAGTGATGTGAGAGGGTTCATCGAACGAGAGTTCTATGTCGACGACGCACTGAAGTAATTCCCGACCGAAGCAGAGGCCATCAGTACCCTCAGACAAGCCCAGGAACTACTTGCACTATCCAACCTCAGGCTGCATAAGATAGCCTCTAACAGACCAGCAGTGATGGAGGCATTCCCCCCTGAAGATCGTGCTAAGGACATCAAAGACCTAGACCTCTTCACTGATGACCTCCCCTTACAGCGTAGCCTAGGGGTGTCGTGGAACATAGCAACAAACACGTTCATGTTCCAAGTCTTAGACGTCAAGAAACCCTTCACACGTAGAGTGCTCTCTACAGTCAACAGCCTATACGACCCTCTCGGTTTCTTAGCCCCTGTCACCATACAAGGCAGGCTGCTCCTCAGGGAATTCTCCACATGCGCTGAAGAGTGGGATTCACCTCTCCCTGAAGAGATGGAAGCAGAGTGGGACAGATGGAGAGACTCACTCCAAGACTTACAGGAGATCCGAATACCTCGCTGCTATTCGTCTTTCTCTCCCTTAAATGCCCAATTCAAAGAGCTTTGCGTCTTTGCAGACGCATCCGCTAAGGCCATTGTAAGTGTGGCTTATCTGAAGGTCACCACTCAAGAAGGACAAAGCAAAATCGGCTTCGTCTTAGATAGAGGCAAGTTGGCGCCCCAGCCAGACCTCACCATACCCAAATTGGAACTGTGCGTAGCAGAACGCAACCTACCCCCTCACAGCAGTCTACGGAAGCTGCATCCTATCATCGAAACCGACGGACTGTCTCCGAGGTGGTTCTTCTTTTGTCACCAGAGGACTCCAGTGACAAGTAGAGTTCGGACTATATGGAGTCGTTAACGACCCCAGACGGGGAGTGTTCTGGACCCTCTGGTGGCAGCTATCGTATTGCAGTGACATTCTGGACATTTTTACATGCAGTAGCACCCTCTGGTGTTGGTTGTGTTAGCAGTGTGTTTGTATGAAACAGAGGTCATTTGACCTTTGTTCCTTTCTTCCTGTGTGAGGTCATTTGACCTTCGTACCTTTCTTCCTGTGTAACCCAGGAAGTAGAATTCCAGGAAGAACCTGGCAGTAATGGAGGATTCCATGAGGGTCTCACAATCTAATGTAATCTGATTTCATATGTTAGGCCAAGCGCACTATCTGTGAGTATCTTTGTTTGTTAGAATAGCAACGTTGTCAGAGTAGTATTTTGATAACACTATGTTTATAAAAGGTTAATATTTGATAGTTACAGAAGTTAGTCCAAATGTTAGTTAGTTATACAATTAATCTATTCTACTGTTGTAAATATATATCTTATGTAATATCGAATGTATAGTACTCAGTTTATGTACAAAACATACTTTGTCTTTGTTTACAGTTTCACAAATTTGTTCAAGTAAAGCTTCAAAACAGCAAACGGCTTCACGAAGAATTATTTTGGATAAGTGTTTAACTTGCTGGATAACTAGATAGGAGCACGTCTAGCGTGGCCAGTACACATATCTTTACATTAACTTCTTCCAGCATCTTTACAGTTTAAATAAAAGTTATCAAAGTTTCCAAATGTCATGAAGGAAAGTGAGCCTATATTCATCCATAAGAGATGACCTTAATGAGATATGTAATGTGGTTAACTGAAAACGAAGTCTACCGTACAGCAGCCTCTAGTTAAATGGCTCAGGTGTGGATCTAACACCTTGGAGGTTAAAATACAAATTGGATAAGGTAAGAGGTCGCCTTTGGAGTAAAGTTCTACGGCGTTAGTCTACATCTCATCTTGCTCAAGTAATCATTCTTCGTATGTGTGAGCCTTCGCAGTTACAAACTTGGGGTCATCACAGCCGAGCCCAAAGCATCTTCATCCAATGCTCAGAGTGGTCACTGGGTGGCCTTCAGGAACGCAAGTTCTAGCAGTTTCCTCTCCCTAATCCAAAGCTGTCGAGGACAACGGCAGTGTCCCTACAGAAATGGAATAACTTGGGGATCAAACTTGGGATCCTCTTGGTCTGTGTGACTTGGTATTACCTTTCCAATATATGTAGTTACTCTACCACCTGACAAATTCCATTAGTAGGACAAAGATGGAAGCAAACCCAATCAATACCGCAAAACAACTTTTAAAATAGGGAGCAGTCACAGGTATAGATGGCTTTGTTTGACATTTTGATATATGTGCTCTGAGACTTAAAAACTAACATGAACGACACTGTTTAGAATAGAGATGTAAACAACATCCATTAATTCGACGTGCAACAGGTGGTAGTTCTGCACCAGGCCATACACCTTGCCTCAGGCAAGGCCAACGAGGGAAGCCAAGCAGAAGTCAGATTTCTAAAGACAATGAGGTCAAGTATTTTAAATGTGGTGAGTCAGGCCACAAGATGAACCACTACTCGTCTTTTAGAAATCCTGCAACATAAGTTGAGAGGCCATGTGAGCTTGTAAGGTACGAGATGGTCAGTTATGCGGTGACCACGGTAAGTTGGCACCTTACTTCCACCCGACCACGGTGAGTGGGACACAAGTAAGGGAGTTGCGAGACATTGGCTGCTTTTTCACAACAGTACATGGCAGCTTGGTGAAAGACCATCATTACGTGACTGGCAAAAGTTTCCCACATCAGGGACTGTGAATGGCCACTGAAGTACCCATGGCCAGAGTTTGGCTGGAATATTTAGGTTATAGAGATCACAGAAGTGCGAGTTTATTCATCCATACCATTTGATTTACTAATAGAGAATGATATCGATACAGAAGGGATTATAGGCAAGGAGATCAGGGTGATGCCATGCAGCACCAGCCTTAATGGTTCAGCATAGGCAGCTGCAGAAGTTGCTGACCAAGTTGTATGAGTTCTATGGCTCCCCACACCTGAAGAAATTCAATGGGGTAAGGCAATTTCAGGCAGAGTGTTTGCTGGGTTAGTTCTGAGCACAGTGGAGGTGGTCAGAGCAACAGCAAGTGGCATGCTGCATAATTCTAGGGGTTTCACAGTCCAGGGAAGCCTAGATAGTAAAAGTTGCGCTGGCTAAGTACCCCTGGAAAGCCAGACAGAACGCTCATCCCTCACCTTGCGGAATGAAAGAAATCCTGGAAGGGTGTTCAGTCACACAGGGAACAGGGGCTTTTCGGGAAGCAGGCCTGCACCACACCTCACTCAGGATGAACCTCAATGATACAGCACAGGAGGAGGCCTTTCAGCTCATCGTGCCTACGTCGGCTCTTTGGTGGAGCTACCCAATTCATCCCACTCCCCTGCTCCTTCCCCATAGACTTGTAATTTTTTTCCCCCTTCAGTATTTGTTCAATTCTCTTTTGAATGTTACTATTGAATCAGCTTCCACCACCCTTTCAGGCAGTGCATTCCAGATCACAACTCACTGTAAAAAATGTTTCATGTCGCCTCTGGTTCTTTGGCCAATCACCTTAAATCGGTGTCCTCTGGTTATCGACCCTTGTGCCACTGGAAACAGTTTCCCCTTATTAACTATCAAAACCATTCATGATTTTGAACACCTCTATCCAACTTCTCTTAACCTTCTCTGCTTTAAGGAGAACATCCCCAGCTTCTCCAGTCTCTCTACATAATTGAAGTCCCTCATCCCTGGTACCATTTTAGTAAATCTCTTCTGCACCCTAAGGCCTGGACATCCTTCCTAAAGTGTGGTGCCCAGAATTGAACACAATACTCCAGCTGAGGCCTAACCAGTGTTTTATAAAGGTTTAACGTAACTTTCTTGCTTTTGTACTCTATGGGCAGGATTTTCATTGGGCCGTGGAGGCGGGATTGGAGGCGTGTAGGGGTTTAAAATCGCGAAATCGGGGGGCACGAACCCATCCCGCCTCCATGCCAGTTTCAAAGGAGGCAGATACCCAACCTGTGCTGGGACCCGCCTCCCGAAGCGGGAAGGGGATTAGTGCCAATTAACTGCCTGTTAACAGGTAGTTAACAGTCAGTTTTTAGCCTAATCCATATTTTTATTCCTTAAGTGTGGGATTCCCGATGGCTCCAAACCACGCCAAGTTAGCGAGGTGGGCCGTCGGGTTTGGAGGGTTCGAGATGTCCAGTGTTCAGGTGAGTGATGGGTGCATGAGTGCAGAGGTAAGTGTGTTTGGTGTGTGTATAAAGTGTTTAAAGAAGTTTTACTTACCTTTACAGCCTTCCTTCCTTCAGGTCTCGGGAGTCCCTCATCTCACCAGTACAGAAAGCAGAATGGCCGCGAGCTGTCAAAATCTGCAGCATTCTGCTTTCTGTTCTGGAGAGATCTCTAAATCAGCCTGAGAGGAAGGAATTAACTTAGTGTACAGATTGTTAGTGTTTGACAGCTTCAAAGAGCTGTCAAATGCTGATATTTCATCTGTCAAAAGCTCTTGACAGATGAAATGTCACTCTGTGACATCACCTGTTGCCAGGTGGCCCTTAATTGGCCTGCTGAGCCCCCTGGGCGGGCTCAACAAGGTCAATCAAGTGAAAATCGAGTGGGTTGGCCACAACTCGATGGAGGCGGGACTACAACCCCAAAAATTGTAGTCCCGCCTCCTGCACGCCTCCAGTATCAAAATCCAGCCCAGGATCCCATATGTTTTTTTTTAATAACAGCCTTCGCAACTTGTCCTGCCATCTTCAAAGATTTGTGCACATACACCCCCAGGTCTCTGCTCCTGCACCCCCTTTAAAATTGTACCATTTAATTCATAGTGCCCCTCCTTATTCTTCCTACCAAAATATATCACTTGACACTTCTCTTCATTATATTTCATCTGCCATGTGTCTGCCCATTTCACCAGTCGGTCTCTATCCTCCTGAAGTTTGTTACTATCCTCCTCACTGTTCACTGCATTTCCGAGTTTCGTATCATCTGCAAACTTTGAAATTATCCCTTGTATACCCAAGTCCAGGTCATTAATATATACCAAAAAAAGAGCAGTGGTCCTAATATCGAGCCCTGGGAAACACCAGTACATACCTCACTCCAGTCTGAAAAACAACTGTTCACCACTACTCTGCTTTCTGTCTCTTATCCAATTTTGTATCCATCCTCCCACTGTCCCTTTAATCCCATGGGTTTTAATTTTGCTAACAAGTATATTATGTGGTACTTTGTCAAACGCCTTTTCAAAGTTCATACACACATCAACCGTTCTACCCTCACCAACCCTCTCGGTTACTTCATCAATTAACTCGATCAAGTTAGTCAAACACGATTTGCCTTTAACAAATCCGTGCTGACTTTCATTTATTAGCCCATACGTTACGAAATGCCAATTAATTTTGACCCGGATTGTTATCTCTAAAAGTTTCCCCACCACCGACGTTGGGCTGACTGGCCTATGTTGCTGAGTTTATCTCTCTTCCCTCTTTTTAAACAAGGGTGAAACATTTGCAATCCTCCAGTCCTCTGGCACCACACCCCTACCCAAGGAGGATTGGAAGATTGGGGCCAGAGCCTCTGCCATTTTCAGCCTTGCTTCCCTCAGTAACCTAGGATGCATCCTATCCGGTCCAGGCGGCTTTTCTACTTTGAGGACTGCCAATCTTTTATTCATCCTCTTTATCTATTTTTATCCTATCCAATATCGCTACTGCCTCCTCCTTTACTGCTACATTGGCAGCATCCTCTTCTCTAGTGAAGACAGATGCAAAGTACTCATTTAGTACCTCAGCCATGCCCCCTGCATCTACAAGAACTCCTTTTGGTCCCTAATCGGTCCTACCCTTCCTTTGACTACCCTTTTACTAGTTGTTTATATAAAAAGCTTTTGAGTTCCCTTTTATGTTAGCCGCTAATCTATTCTCATACTCTCTTTGCCACACCTCTTCCCTTCTTTAGGTCTTCTCTGTACAGTACTTTTTATATTCGGTTTGGTTCTCCACTGTATTATGAACCTTACAATTGTCATAAGCCTCCTTTTTCTGTCTTATATTAACCTCTATAGCTTTAGTCATCCAGGGAGCTCTAGTTTTGGATGCCCTTCCTTTCCCCCTCATGGGAATGTGTCTAATTTGTACCTGAACCATCTGCTGTTTGAAGGCCTCCCATTGTTCAATTACTGTTTTACCTACCAATTTTTGATTCCAATCCATCTGGGCCAGATCCTTTTTCAACTCACTGAAGTTAGCCCTCCTCCAGTTAAGTATTTTTCTGCTTGATTGCACCGTGTCCTTTTCCATAACTATTCTAAACCTGATGATATTCTGATCATTGTTCCCCAAATATTCTCTCACTGAAACATTCTCCACTTGCCCCACTTCATTCCCCAGAACTAGATCCAGCACGGTCTCCTTCCTCGTTGGGCTGGCAATACATTGATCAAAAAAGTTCTCTTGCACACATTTCAGGAATTCCTCGCTCTGCTTGCCCTTTACACTGTTACTAAGGAATAGCCTTGTGTCTCTTAACTGTTCAAAGGGGGAGACATGGGCGACCACATGGTACATCGCCCAACTGGGGACAGGGCAAGTTGTTCATGCTATCCTTGGTCCTAACAGCCTTCAACTCTGATCCCTGATGATTTCCTTTTGACGTTTAATGCTATCCAGGCCATTTCACTGATCTGTGATGACACTCACCGAGCCTACTACTTTTCACTCGCCCTCGATAATCCCCTCACTTTTGTCTACCCTAGTAAGATCCTGTATCACCTTCTCTAAAGCTATAATCAACATTCCCTTTTAGCTGCGTGACCGGTCAGTTCTCTGCCGGTCCTGCACAGCCCGGGACCAGCTTTTCCAATGGTGAATTTCACGCATGAGCAAAACTGTGAATGGGCTGTGCAGCCTCTTAAAGGGGCCGCGCGCCCCCCCAAAATAGGGGGGAACATTGGCGATAACCCATTCCTTTACGCTTTTGATTAAAAGAAAATTTTTGCAACTCTTCACCCAACTATTATACGTGGCTTTCCTACAAACATCCCACAGCAAAAAAAAACGCACAGCAGCCATTTTGATTATACTGATCATAGCTACTCCTCTTTATAACAGTAACGTCATAATAGGATGGTATCACAAATGAATTAAGTGATTCATGGCCTAAACAATGAAAAGCTACATAATTGCACTTCTTCCAGTTAGGACAAATTGACCTGAGTTTGTGCGGTCCTTGAATGGTGCACTCCTGGTGGAAGACCGTTGCCAACACAATACAAGGCCCGTGAATTAGACCAGGAACCAGAATGGCTCAGCAGTGCCAGAATGTCTGGGTTTCCTGCTATGGTGGGTACCATAGATGTGCCCATAGTAGCACGCACACCAATCATTCAAATGTTAGAGGAAATGTCCCCCTATCCCAGAGAGCATTGTGTTCAAATTGGCAAATGTTAAAATACTTTATTAGGAAGATTATTTAAAAGATCACAGAACTCTTAACTGAAGAAATTGTAATTTATGTCAAAAGCAAAATAATTATAATTGCAATGGAGATAAGGAGAAATCAACATTTTCTTTATTTCTGTATTGTTGAAGGCATATGACTATTGTTCTTTAATTAAAAACTGTAAAAAAAACTGTTGTGAGCAAACCTTTTCAAGGTCTTCTTTCCCCATTGTCAGAAGTCCTCTGAAAGATACATCATTCTCCTTCAGAAAGTGATAATAGAAGACATTTTAAAAAGTCAGTATATTTTATACAGAGGCTCTCTTTTACTAACTTGGAGTGGAGAGACATTAACATACAACTATATTATAGAACAATTCATTGCTAACCTATCCATAATTATTTAAACCTCAATTCTATCTTTAAAGATATCCTAACAAACTATATCAATTAGACACATCTGTATGATTAAAGAATCAATTGCAATCTTTTACAAATCAACTTCTGTATTGGTCTCAGATGGAGTTCTATTGTGTAATTTGTAAAAGGCCTCGAGCTTTGAAAAGGTAGCCTTCATAACAAAACTTTTTTGTCCCACGTTTTAGAAATGAGGCTTGCCTGTACTCAAGAGTATATAAATGGTTTGACGTTCATCTAAAATCTTCAAAAAAGGTAAAATCAAGAAAGCAAGGCAGCAATACAAAACATGTTAATCGATAACTCTGTGGCTATACAACTACCTGTCAATGTTAAAAGAAATCATATTTTCAGTTATCAAGAAAATGAACAAACGCACCTCAAATAACTTCTGAAGGTGTTCGAGTTCAAGCCCATGTAGAAACAGTTCTATATCACCAAAAGTTGAAATCGAACTATGGAAATTGAAGAAATCTTTTAATATACATCAGGAAAAAACATGGTTAAAACATTAAAAATCCGTTACAAAAAAAAATCACCATTCTTATCAATTACATTTCTGAAATCCTTTTCCAAAATAATGACATGGGGTCCTATGTACATCAAAAAGTGATACAATTTAAAAAATATATATATTATATCTGATTATTATAGGCAAACATTGGGTGTCTATCAGGATTATTGGAACTATTTCAATTTTCGAGCGCAATAAGCAAACTGTTTGAACTCTTGTTAAACATCTTGCTATTACATGCGTGACAATACTATACATCCTTACTGTTCTTCATTTCTGGTAATCTTGCTATAATAATATTGACCACTTTTCATGGACAGAAACAAGAGAAAATTAATAAGTACATAGTGTAGCACAAAACAACAATAGGAAAATTTACATACGTACTTTGGTTTTTTGTACAAGTTTAAAACTCAGCAAACTAACTTAAAATCAACGAGAAAGTATGCTTTCATGTAACTAATTCTTCATTCATTATTCCATGGAAATTAAAGTGAAATAAGAGATTATTTCTCTCCATATACAGTAGTTATCATTTAGTAGTATTTCTGTGCATCAATTTCTTGTAGCTATGTTTTAAACGGACCGATATTTAGTCAGATACAATTGTTAAAATGGTTAAACCAAGTATGACCGGAAAAGACATAATTTGACAAATCCTTATGAATGAAGTAATATAAATCAAAACAATACTACCAAAAATTCTACAAGATTCTGAACATTGTTTATTACCTTACTTGGTTGTTCGTTCCTGTGTTAGGATGATTTATAAAGTATTTGAAAATCGCCTCCTCTTTAGACATGTTCTGGAGTTTTCCCAATAAAGGTGCATTTGAAGTCACCGTGAGTAATGATGCTAACTGGAGGGAGAAAAAATAAAAGGCGTTTTTTGTTTAATTACAGTGAATCAGAACAGTGATCTTTATTACACGTTGTTTGCCATTAGTGGTCTGCAATTCCACACAACCAGTTTTAAATTTAAAGTGTCTTATTAAAATTTGTAATAAATATTTTTTTGGTTAAAAATAAAGCCTGCTGCACTAGTTTACAGATTACACACCTTCTGTTAAGCATAGGCAATTACAAAATACATTGAAATATATTGCAAAAGTAAATTAAGTGCTTTAGTTATGGTTTCTCGAACCTAAGCATCAGTGGTAATCCTAGCCCATTCACTTACTGACTTATCCAGCTGCACTAGGTAACCTCCTACCAGAGGTCCTAATCATTGGTGCTGAGCACCAAGGGTCAGGCATCACTGGCTCAAATTGGGCAGCCACTGCACTTGTGGTCAGTTCTTTCTTATACTGGGGGATTGGATTTGGTTCGATTCTGATATTTGGCAGCACAAAGTGACTTTCAGATGTTTAAGGATTGAGTATTGTCCTTCTCGAAACGTCCTTATTCTTCAATTGGTTCGTATAATCCAGTGTGAAATACTATATAGAGAGCTAAAAGTACTGCTACTTCACCAGTATAGTCGGCCAACACAATCTTGATACCCTAATTTGTTCTGAAAAATAGTTAAAAACTACAAATCCAACCCCTTTTTGTATGCGCGCATTTTTGGTGTTTACCTGTGAATGCTGATTTTTCTCAGCAATATCCGCTGCCATCTCTCCAGATTTGATCTTCAGTGTTTTATCAGCTCCTAACTCAATTAACTTCAGCACTGTACTTTTGTGGCCTTGACCTGATGCCCATGTCAGTGCCTAAGTGTTATGGAGAAGAAAAGTCTATTTAGAGGCTTCATAAAATTTGCAAGTCATTATAATCTTTAGATAAAATCACTGCAGATATCATCATACCTATAATACTTTCACAAATTAACTAAAAATTCCTATTAGGTAATCAGTTACAACTCAACAATAAAATATGATCCAAACTTTTGTGAATGACTGTAAAATCAATCCACAGAATACAAGTTTCCTTATCCTGGTAATGTTCTAGCCATGAGTGTGAGGTAATGCATTTGGGGAGGACTAACAAGGAAAGGGAATACACATTAAATGGTAGGACACTGAGTAGTGTAGAGGAACAAAGGGACCTTGGAGTGCATGTCCACAGATCCCTGAAGGTAGCAAGCCAAGTAGATAAGGTGGTTAAGAAGGCATACGGAATGCTTGCCTTTATTAGCCGTGTCATAGAATACAAGAGCAGGGGGTTATGCTTCAACTGTATAAAACACTAGTTAGGCCTCAGCTAGAGTACTGCGTGCAGTTCTGGTCACCACATTACAGGAAAGATGTGATTGCACTAGAGAGGGTACAGAGGAGATTTACAAGGATGTTGCTGGGAGTAGAGAATCTTAGCTATGAGGAAAGACTGGATAGGCTGGGTCTGTTTTCCTTGGAACAGAGGAGGCTGAGGGGAGACCTTATTGAGGTGTATAAAATTATGAGGGGCATAGATAAAGTGGATAGAAAGGACCTATTTTCCTTAGCAGAGGGGTCACAAACCAGGGGGCACAGATTTAAAGTAACTGGGGGAAGGTTTAGAGGGGATTTGAGGGGAAATTTCATCACCCAGAGGGTTGTGGGGGTCTGGAACTGACTGCCTGAAAGGGTGGTAGAGGCAGGAACCCTAACCACATTTAAAAAGTACATGGATGTGCACTTGGGATGCTCTAACCTGCAGGGCTATGGACCAAGAGCTGGGAAGTGGGATAAGGCTGGATAGCTTTGTTGGCCGGCGTGGACACGATGGGCCGAAATGGCCTCCTTCCGTGTTGTAACTTTCTATGATTCTATGATGACTTATCCACACCCTCTCTTCCCTAAGCGAAATGTATTTACTATGAGGTAACTGAAAAATTACATCTATAGTTGAGCTACTTTCAAGCAGGAGGTATTTTTCAAATGTTAATGCAAACAATGTAACTTGACCAAAGTTGCATACTGTGTAGCCTTTTTCATCCTGGATATTTATTTCTGCTCCATGAGCCACCAGCAGCGTAATACTCTGAGTGTGTCCTTCTCTAGCTGCGTACATCAGTGGGGTCATCTGATTACTGAAAGGGAGAATGACAGTTAAACCTGCAATCAAAATACTTCTTTAAAAAACCATGAAAATCACCACAGATGCATTTCAGAAAAACACAAATTTAATATAGAACTGCATCTACATAAATAAATACCTTTTTATATGTGAATTATATGAAACTCTTAATGAACCATTGCTAATCACTCAGTAACAATGATTCAACCATAGTATTTACTGGAGAAGTTGTACAGTGCATGACAAAAGTTTTACATATGGTGGCTAAACAGCAGCAGTGCAGTTAAATACTTGCTTTAAACACTTAACAGTTGAAGCTCCAGTGAAAAATGGCACATTAGCAGAACAAAGGTATCAAATGAATAATACGCAGGCATAATTCACCAAATGTTTGAATGCAAGAAAAAATAGAATGACCACAGTCCAGAAAATCGGTTCTCCCCACAGAACATGTACAATTTGTTCTTTTATGGACCCAACTAACATATATGATCTCCTGATGGTGACTAACCAATAATATGGTACTGTACAGTAGATTAATACAACATACAGCAGGCAAAGAAAACTAAGATCCAAATGAATAGGAAAAAGTCATCTCCATCAAATTTATATTGGTTTTCCAACAAAAATGATTGCTTCATTGGTTCCCAGTCTCGAGGCATTATACTAATCTTAATGTTTCCTTTAATCAAACTAAATTTATTTACTCATGCTAGACAATTTGCTCTCAAAGATTTACAAAAGAAAATATTAATTCTGTAATTAATTTTTGGATAGGCAGCACCCTCTTGTGAACAAAATTATGGTTACAGTTATACAAATTAGAACTAAAATGAAACCACAGACTGTTCTGTAACCAATAGAGTGAGCTCATGTTTAAGTGACACACAAGGTAAAATTGTTGGTGGCTCAGCTGGTTAAAGTACTGAGTACCCGAGTCATAGAAGATAGGAGCAGGAGTAGACCATTCGGCCCCTCGAGCTTGCTCAGCCGTTTAATGAGATCATGGCTGATCATCCAAATTCAGTACCCTGTCCCTGCTTTCTCCCCATATCCCTTGATCCCTTTAGCCTTAAGAAATATATCTAACTCCTTCTTGAATAAATTTAATGAATTGGCCTCAACTGCCTTTTGTGGTAGAGAATTCCACAGATTCACCACTCTCTGGGTGAAGAAATTCCTCCTCACCTCTGTCCTAAAAGGCCTTATCTTTAGACTGTGACCCCTGGTTCTGGACTCCCCTGGCATTGGGAACATCCTTCCTGCATCTAGTCTGTGTAGTCCTGTTAGAATTTTATAAGTTAATTTGGCACTTTGGGGGATTTGATTTTAAACAGTTTATTTTAACCTCATGCAATTCATTTGTATGGTATCATTTATAAATCTGTGAGCAATTTTGAGTACAATAACTTCAAAATGACTAATACGTTGGATAAGACAGTGGAAAGTGTTCAGAGACCAGCTACAAGGATGATTCTGAAATATAAGTTGTTCTTTTCCTTTTATAAGCTTCATTTGCTTGCCCATAGGAGTATTTGCCTAGAAATGATATTCCTTTGGCCTAGGAAAACAGCTAACATCCCTGTCATATTCAGTATAACACAGCTTGTAACAGTTCCTTTATCATGTACAGGAAACTTTGGTTTATCCGGATGTTGTATGTCCGGAAACCTCGATCTAACGGCAGAAATCAGCAGCCGTTTTGTTAGGTTTTTTTTCTTCTCCTAGCATTTTTTTTAAAGTCAGTCTCTGGAAAGCCTCTCTGAAGCTGTTGCTAAGCTACAGAGACGCTTCCAAGGTACGGGCCGACTGTTTACAAGCTGTTGCTAAGCAACAGTGTTTGTTGTCAGATACGGAGATGAAAACCTCTGTATCCTTCAACATTAGCGCTGGTCTGTCCGGAAGTTTTCATAGATCAGCATCGTGCCGGATATCGCGAAGTTTCCTGTACTGTATTTTATTAGAAGTTCTTTCCTTGTAATCTGTACAATCAAGATCATGTTTAATGACCTTCCATCAGATATTACTCCCAGTATTCTTCATTAACAGCAGCTCTGCAGTCAACTTATCTTGAAGCAAATCTGAAGATTTTGTATAAGTGAAAAAAGGTACCCAAATAATTTACAAAAGCAGTGATCAGGAGGTAAACTATAATGGCAATGGTACTGCCAGATTTGATTTTGTATGTGCACAAACAGCACTGGTTCAAAGGCACCTAAATACCACAAACACATCAAATTCAGGGTGGCAAAAACTTTTATTTGTAAGGCAAGGTGGGTGAAAGAGGGTAATCGTGGTCCAAAACAGTTTTGGCTTAAAGTGTTCAAATCCTGAGGTCCATAAAGTACTATAATGTATTAAATATTTCTACCACCAGAGGTCCTCGCTGAGCTTTGTAAATTAAAAGACATTCAAAATATAAACAGGCAAGTTTTGTTTTTGTAGCAGATTTAAAACATAAATTTGAAAGCTAATTAGTATCACTTCAGAAGTCATATCTCCTATAACCCTCCTTTTAGAGAGCTAAAACAATTTTACAAAAAGGGAGATATGTCGATAATGAACAGTGCAGGAGTACATTAATACGGCTGGTTTCAGAAAGCAAGGGTAAGGAATATAGAAACATGTATGCAAAATTAGCAAACCTCAAAATTAGAGATTGAATGAATTTGAGCTCCCATAGAATAGCAGATAACAGTGCAGACTAAGTCCATTGACTCATTTAAAAAGGACTGGATAAGTATCTGTTTAAGGGCAGGGTTGAAGGTTGCAAAATTAAATAGAGAGTCAAATATGCTGGAACATAATTATTCCGGATGGGTCATCTGTGCAAAGCAATTGATTAGAGCTGTATGTGTGGACTACAAGATTAAACTCCAACAGAATGTAGGGATAATTTCATTACTTTATGGCCCTGACACAGAGTCTAATGGTTCAAACGGTTTCTTCCAGTGTCATGGCCTCAACCCCGCTTCCTGGCAACAACTGAATATGTAGGACTTTTATGACCTCACTACCTAACTCATTGATTTCAAACAAATGCTTTAATAACTCCTGCATGCTATGGGCTGTTCTTCCCCGCCTCCCCTTCAGCCAAAAACATTTCTCTGCATTTGCACTGCATCTTTGATCAGAAAGGCAGTGAATTCCTACCCATGGACATCTGCAGGGAGGCTCTGAATGGTGCTCCCTGGCCAACATCCCAGGAGGGGAAGGCTCCTCGAGAGCTCTCTCTGACACACAGTCAAGATGAGGCTGATATTTGAACCTTGGGTCTTGAAGCTGAAACTAGAGTGCATTATCTGCTGCAACTACCACAGCATGATATTATTTATTAAAGGCTTTGCAAGAATGTAGAATTGTAGAGCGCAAATGTGTAAAACTTTATCCTGCAGTTTTATTTCCCCTGTTTTTGTCATCTTAATTCTCTCTGCTCCAGCCATCTAGAAATTTGCTTCTAGACCTCTGACCAAACCACTCTGGGTTTTGTTATTAGGAAAGGATATGAGTCTTGAGAGGATTGAAAACTGCTCTTGGTCCCGTTTCACAAATGCGGTTTACAGTTATACAGTAAATGTTCGTACCTGCTGAAAGTATTTGGATTTGCATTTCTGGATAACAGCAGCTCTACACATTTCACCACTTTTTCCTCGGACTCACTGCTCGCACAGGCAGCCATCAGCACCGAATACTGATCTACAGATTTAAAAAAGGCAAAATGTATTACTGCAAAATACCTAGAGGAAGTACAAACATCTAAAACGTAAAAACTGAAAGGAATATTGTGAAACAATTTGATGCAAATGTGAAAATTACCTACACAGCAGCTAATTAAGGTAGTTCCACCTATTGTTTGCACCAATGTAAATTAATGATTGAATTTTTATGACAGAAAATTCAATTTTATCAGTATGTACTTTGTACTTCAGATTTTCAGGCAATAAAACATATAATGCTGCATTTTATTGGTTAAGTGTGATTTTGATGTGTTGCAAAATTAAAACAGTTTAAGTGAGATGAAATGAAGTGATTTAAGATACCAAACAAATTCAACATACATCATTTTGTTATGTCGGTAATTTAAATAGTGACCTATCACAATCAGCAAATTGGTTGGTCAGATCTAAAAGCATTATGGATAATAAACAGTGATACAATTTACTTTATAACAATCAAAACTATTAAAACTGTTTAATAGATTTGTTGTTTAACAGAAAGTATTGGTGGTTCAGCAAAATGTAATAAATAGAATGCACAAAGTTGTAAAATAGGTTGTCATTTTTTGTAGGAAATATTCTTTCAGTTTCACTACAAAAAGCATCTAGCTTTCAGTTGCCTTTTATTCTATAAAATAAAATCAACACTCCATGTAAATTTTTGTCAGTATTCTCACAGTAAATGCATGAATTGGGCACGGTTATTTTATAAAATAGTTAAGCTGGAATTTTGAAGCACGCACAATAATTGTTTCCTTTTGAAGCCTCGAGCACCAATTACCCTCTTGGACACACTCTCTTAACCATCTGTTCACTACATGCAATGCTCATCAGCTCAGTAACTGCAAACGAGATGAATGAATGTCTTCGTACAGTCCACTGGTGTTCACAGATGTGGTCAATTTAAAAAGCAGGATTTACAAGTGAAAACATATACAATGGATCAAAGTAGATCTGAGATTTTACGTGAACCTACGTCATAGCCAGTCAGAAAATTAAACAGCAACAGAGTTTGCACATTTTTGGTCTGGGGCCGTTTCCAATTTGACTTAGCTTTGTTCGACTTGCAGCAACCTTGTCCCACCTTTTCCAATGCTCATTGTCACGTTCACATTTGACAATAACCAAAAGCCTGAAAATATACTTAGCTATATGAGATCTTGCACTAATTTCAAATATATAACCAGATTTCTAACAGAAATTCAGCTCAAAATCATTAAAAAGCTATTCTCAAAATTTTTGCCATTCCCATTTGCAACATTTTATCTTTCCTGCCTCTTACAAAAGCACAGGGTGTTCTTTCTATTCCTTCCTCCCCTCCTAACCCCCCACCCTGTCTCTGCACCTGCTTAATATCTGTTACATCTCCAGCTTTTTCCAGTTCTGATGAAGGGTCCCAGACCTGAAACGTTAACTCTGTTTCTCTCTCCACGGATGCTGCCTGGCCTGCTGAGTATTTCCAGCATTTTCTGTTGTTATCTCAAAATTACTTCTTCTGGCCTTGCACAAAACTAAAAAAATAAATCTACAGCAGTGGACAATGTTGTAAAATAGGTTGACTTACACCAATAGAACATGTATTACAGTACAAGGGTACAGGCATAGAATTTCCCTTTTTCCTAATGAATTATAGTGACAGAACAGAAGGAATAGTAGCACAAGGCTACAAACAGAGCTGATCACTTTTCACAACACCATGCCTTGTGCTCCACCACAATCCACTGAGATAGATACGTTTATAGAAAGAGTCAATTATACGTTAACACGCCCGCCACAATAAATTCATTAGAAGCTTAAATTTCACTATACAAAATGTAAAAAGGAGAGATAAAAAGGTTTGTGAATAATTAGTGATTTTGTTTGTTAGAAATGGAATGTGAAATTGAAGCCCACGAAGAGGCAGGATAGGCCCTTAACAAGCACTAAATTGCCTCGATTATCACATTTTGAAAGGCCTTGGTGATTTTAACTCTTTTCCGACGTGAAGCACACCTGCTCTGAAACACGACGGTGAAACCTGGTGGGAGCACAATTGGATTGCCGACTATAAGCTGCAGCTCCACCATTAAATAGGATATTTGATCAGCCATCATTTGCAGGTGGCAGGACTTTGTCTCAGGTCTGGGGGAACTTTTAGAAGGCATAACCACAGCTGTGGAAGTTTGGAGCCTGACACCCATCTCCAGCGTGACCTCCTGGGAAACCCCTCTCGCCACCTTCACTGAGCGCTTCCTTAACTGAGGCATATACCAAGTAATTCTAAGCACTCAATGTGGAAGTCCCATTAGCGAAATGACACATGCCACAACTGTACCAGTAGCCTTCAGATTTTTTATTTACAATACCAAATTTCACCCAAGTGACTACCCTTGTGACTATTTGTGCATTATCTTTCTCTTACGCGTGCTCCTACGTGGTGCTTCCCCTGTGGCTTCAGCAGATGTGGAGGCCCCTTGCTCACTTTCTTGCTGCTCCTGTCTCGACACCTTTGGTGGGCGTCCTCTGGGGTTGCGAACCTGTGAGGGCTCGCCAACAGTCTGCTGCTCCTGCGGCTGTGCAGGGGTTGAGACGCCGATCTCAGTTGGGTGTGAACTCTGGTGGGGCTCTGACCGAGGCCTCTGCAGTGGCATGGAAGTGTGAGTGCTTGGAGAGGAGCCCCCACTTCCTTGCTGTCTGCCACCAACATCCCTCTCATGGGTCAGGTCCCCCTTGCAAGTGGCTTGATAGCACCTTGCTGCACATCAGGGGGGGCCATGGGGACCTGTATCTGCACTGGCAATCCTACTCAGAAGGACTTCCATGAAGGTCTGGTTTCCCTGTTCAATAGATGATCATCGCTCCTCCAGAAATGTCATTCTATTCAGAACACTCACCATGTTTTCTGCACTCTGGCAACTTATCACCTCCGTGAAGGTTGCCATCCTTTCCATGGTGATGCCAATGACTCCACAAAGGCTCTGCTCATGTTCGCAATGGACTCCTCCATTCGCTCCACGCTCGCAGCGACCCTGGAGACAAAACCTGCCAGAGACTCCTGCATCTGTTCCTGGAGTTCCAGCACCGCTGATCTTGTGGATGGACCCAGAGGCAGAGGGTCGACATGCAGCTGAGCTGAGCTGGCAGAGTCCTGCGCCCTCCGACGAGGACTCTCCACTGCTGTCCCTGTCTCCACCATCTGCTGATGCTCACTTGTGAGCTGTGATACACCAGGTGACAACACTACTCTATCTCACGAAGGTCCCACCGAGGTGTGAGTGTCTGCGCTGGTGCTGGGTGCGCTGAATTCTGCTGACGCTGCGCCCTCAGAGGTTGCAGCTTCCTCTGAGGAGTCTGGATGCTCAGGCTCTTCCTCCTGGCTAGTGGGGATGGGTGCTTGCGATGGTCCTGTGGGGGAGTAAAGGAAAGAGTCAGAGATGTGATGCCAAAGTTACATGCACATTGCATATTGCAGATGATCATAAGTCCATCTGTTAGAGCTTCAGAATCATTATCAGTGACTCATGCAATGTCAATGAGAGAGATGGAAAACTATTCTGTCACCAGCTTGCTGTGATGCACCTGTCTGTCCGTCCCCCACTTGCGCATCGTCCTCCACTCCCACGATCTGCAGGACCGCATCCTCCCAGGGGGTGAGCTGGGCTACTGAGGGTGGCACTCCTCCTGTCCTCACTCTTTCCCTCTTATTGTGAGCTCTCTTTTCCTGCAATGAAGGAGACAAGTGGAGTTTGAGTGAGAATGAAGGAGTGAGTGTAGAGAATCAATAGCATAGATGCTTAGAAGGAGACAAAGATGGAGTGAGGTGGCAAGACCAAGGGCCCTCCCTGTGTGTTGCAAGTTGTTTTCATAGCATCACAGAGATAGGGAGTGTGAGGGCTGCATAGTCGAATAGTTAGATGAATGTGACCATAGAGAGAGGGGGAATGGGTAAGGGTGAATGGATGTCAGTGTCAAGTGGGATGTGAAGGAAGAGATTGCTAAAGCTGAGTGCTGGTGCGGAGAGGCAATGGGGATCAGATTGAGGGTGATGGGAAAGTCATACTCACTTTTCCAGTGCGCAGAAGGTCATGAAACCTCTTCCTGCACTGAAGCCAGGTTCTGCGGGTTATCGACAAAGAGTTGACCTCCTGGGCCACCTGGATCCACACAGCCTTGGTCTGCTGGGGAGGTTTCTTCCTCCCTGAAGAAGGGAAGAGCACCTCTTTATTGGTTCTTGCTCCCTCCACTGAAGTTTGCAGGGCAACGTCATCCAACCTGGGAGCAGACCTAGGTCTCTCGCTGGTCATTCTGCCTCCAGGTCCCTCTAACATGAAAGGCCAAAAGGTTGGCAGTCTGCAGAAGAAGCAAGGCTCCTTGCAGACCTTAAATGCAGCAGCAATGATGACATCATCAGAGGCGAGTTTCAGACTGAAAGAACTAATTGAGCCATGGGTTCCCACACATTGGAACTCAATTGCCCACTTAAGTTAAGATCGCATCATTCTCCCACATCGATTTAGAATCGGGTGGCTAACACGAAAAGCGGATTACACAACCCCAGCCTGCCCCAGTAACAAAATCAAGCCCGCAGTGTCTCCACTTGTCGGGAAGAGCAAAACTAGAGGCCATCAATATAAGATAGTCACTAAGAAATCAAATAGGGAATTCAGAAGAAACTTCTTTACCGAGAGAGTTGTGAGAATGCGGAACTCGCTACCACAGGGAGTAGTTGAGGCGAATAGTATAGATGCAATTAAGGGGAAGCTAGATAAGCATATGAGGGAGAAGGGGTTATGCAGATAGAGGAGGAGGCTCGAGTGGAGCATAAATGCAGTCATAGACTGGTTGGGCCCAATGGCCTGTTTCTGTGCTGTATATTCCATGTAATTCTAGGTAAAATAGTGGAATGAGGCCATGGAAGGAATTGACGAGGATATTGATGTAGGAACTTAAGTTCAGCCCTAGATTTAGCAGGTCACCCAATTTTCATATGGCTTGATTCAGCTGTGCAAATGCTGTCTGCAGACAGGACAAAGCTAGGCTAATTGATCAAGAGAAGTAGATATATGCACACATATGCAAGTTGGCCTCATGCCTGTGATGATGTCACCTACGAATAGCATGTAAATGAGGAAGAGGAGCTGGCAAGGATGGATCCTTGGGGGAACTCTGAAGTTGAACGTGCTGGATGGATTGGGTAGATGGAAAAAGAAGCTATTGCTCAAGATTTGCTTGCTACATTGAGACAGGTAGGAGTAGAAGCATGAAAGAGCAACCCCAGGTAGCTGGATAATAGAGGAAAAGGGATGAAGGAGAATGGCATGGTCAACCGCAAATGCCAAAAAAAAGGTCAAGGTGAGCAAGGAGAGATAAAACACCATGGTCACGGTCACAGTCACAGAGAGGTTAGTTATGAGGATATAATCAAGCATGGAGGTAGGGAGAATAGTTGAGTGTTTAGCTGAATTAGAAGGGGATTGAGGGAGCATGAGGTGGGTCTCATGGAAGGGATGAGCTTGGGGGTGGGGTGGGCAGGCAAGTTGGAAGAGGAAACTGCAGAATGGCAGGGGATCACAGGGGACTGAGAATGGGGAGAGGGAAGGCGGCAGCATCGACAGCTGCAGGGGTAGTCTCAAACTTAGAGATCAAGATTTGGTACCGTAGGAGAAAATATGGGTTGTGGGGAGAGAAGGAAGGGGTTTGAAGAGGTGGTTCATCATGGAAAAAATGAGGCCTGGATAGTAATTAATGTGGTCAAGACAGATCTGCAATGAATGAGTGAGACACTTGTGGGCCAGGCACACACAAGTTTGTTGCCACAGAACTTAAACGAGCCAAGATAATGACCATAGTAAGAATAGGAGACATTGAGTGATTTTGTGGGTTGGTCAACAGCAGCAGAGGTATCATAAGATAGAAGCCTAGAGGAGAGGAAGTTGGGAGTTTGATACAATACAATTCAATTCAATTTTATTTGTCATATATGCAGCAGACGTGTGCACTGCACAATGAAATGTTGATTTTTACGAGTCCTCCCAACATTGGAATAAATATGGCATAACAATGATAAAATACTAATAGAAATACAGTAATAAATAAAACAACAGTAATAAATAATAATAAATTATACGTTCATGAGTCTTATGGCCTGGGGGTAGAAGCTGTTTCGAAACCTGTTGGTACGAGACCGTATGCTTCGGTATCTCTTACCGGACGGGAGCAGGGCGAAGAGGTTGTGGCTGGGGTGGCTCACGTCTTTAATGATTCTCAGGGCCTTCCCCCGGCACCTCTCGGGGTAGATATCCTGGGCAGCAGGTAGTTTAATTCCTATAGTATGTTGTGCAGCTTTCACCACCATCTGTAGAGCCTTGCGGTCTGTGGCGGTGCAGTTGCCATACCAGGTAGTGATGCAGCCGGACAGGATACTCTCGATGGTGCACCGGTAGAAGTTGGTGAGAATCTGGGGGGCCATTCCAAATTTCTTCAGTCTCCTGAGGAAGAACAGGCGTTGGCATGCCTTCTTTGTTACGACGTCGATGTGATGTGACCACGTTAAGTCCTCCGTAATGAATACACCCAGGAATTTGAAGCTGCTGACCCTCTCCACCTCAGCCCCTTCGATGTAGATTGGGATGTGTCCCTCCCCCTGCCGCTTCCTGTAGTTCACGATCATCTCCTTTGTTTTGCTGATGTTGAGGGAGAGGTTGTTGTACTTGCACCATTCTGCTAGAGCTCTTACCTCCTCCCTGTAGCCTGTCTCGTCACCATTTGTGATCAGGCCTACAACGGTAGTGTCATCAGCAAACTTGATGATGGAGTTGTGCGTGGCCACGCAATCGTGAGTAAACAGGGAGTACAGAAGGGGGCTGAGCACACAACCCTGGGGAGCTCCCGTGTTCAGGATCAGTGTTGAGGAGGTGTTACTGCCTATTTTCACCACCTGGGGTCTGTCCGTCAGGAAGTCCAGGATCCAGTTGCATAGGGAGGTGTTAAGTCCTAGCTCACTGAGCTTGTTGACAAGCTTGGAGGGGATAATGGTATTGAATGCTGAACTATAATCAATGAACAACATTCTCACATAGGTGTTCCTCTTATCCAGGTGTGATGAGGCAGTGTGCAGTACAGTGGCGATGGCATCATCCCTAGATCTTTTAGATATTGAATTAGTGAGCGAGTTGGGAGAAAAGGGTGGATGGTAAGGGTGGTGGGGTTGAGAAATGGCAAGGGAAATGTCAGTGGTAAGGGGAAAGGGGAGGCGGTTAGTGATCCTCATGATCACAACCTTGGAAGGGGTGAGGTCACTCGAGATGGCGAGGTTGAGGTTTGGGGTTAAAGATTGGTGGGGCATCTTACACACAAGTCATATCTTTCCTCACGTATCCCTCCCAGCAAAGTAATCACAAAGACAATGAACCTTCATCGTCACTGGGTCAAAATCCTGGAACTCCCTCCCTAACAGCACTGTGGGCGTACCTTCACCACACGGACTGCAGCGGTTCAAAGCGGCAGCTCACCACCACCTTCTCAAGGTCAATTACGGATGGGCAATAAATGCTGGCCTTGCCAGCGATTCCCACATCCCATAAACGAATAAAAGAAAACAGCAGCAGCACTGTGCCAGAGCTCTCCTACCAGCTACTGCAGTCAGCTGCCATACTTCACTTGTGCAGTACGTGGCATTTAAAAGGCAACTTTCCTCCTCAACCTTTTGCTGAGTGGAATCAGAAGAAACAGAACAGACGTTGAGGGGGAGACTTGCTATTTAAATATCTCAGCATTGGAGAAGAGGGAAAACAACAAATAAGATGGACTGAGTGAAATACGAAAAAAAGAAAACATCACATGGAGTAGTTGAGGCAAATAGCATAGATGCATTTAAGGGGAAGCTAGATAAGCACATGAGGGAGAAAGGAATAGAAGGATATGCTGATAAGGTTAGATGAACTAGGGTGGGAGGAGGCTCATGTGGAGTATAGACCATTTGAGCCAAATGGTCTGTTTCTGTGCTGTAAATTCTATGTAAAAAAAAAAACAGTATTTATCACAGCAGCTGGCATGCAAGTGACAATCTCAGTGGATAGACTGTTGACCCCCATCTTATGCAAGTCACACTTTTAGGTGAAATTTTGGAAAGGCAGGGGGAGGGGGGTGGTCATTTTACACACAGGTCAGTTTATACACAAGTACATATAAAGTATGCTAAAATTATAACATTTATCAAAATGAAATATCAGAATTAGGCAACAAAGTATATAAAGTCTATTAAAGTTCAACCTACAATGACTGCTTTTGTAGTCTTTTATAAATTTCTCCTAAACATCCCGCTGCACATGTTGTGGTTTCCAGGAATCTCTCAATTCTCTATGATGCTCCTTTGCAACAACTTACAAAGCAAAATTTCCTTTTAAGATGGGCAGGCATTGATTTATGATCAAAACACTAGTAACTATTTTGATATTTTATAAAGGCTTTCCAATAAACTGCTGCGAAGCGCCTTGGGAAGTTTTTCTAAAGGTGCTATATAAATGCAAGTTGTTGTTTAGTAGGTGACTGAAGTGGATCCTTAAACTACACTGATCTGAAACACCTGTACAGTCAGATCTAATCTATGGATAATTATCAGTTCACACTCATTCTTCCTACCAAAATGTTTCACCTCACACTTTTCTGTGTTGAATTTCATCTGCCTTAAATTTTCATCCTAAAAACCTACCTCTTCGACCAAGCTTTTGGTCATCTGCACTAGCATCTCCTTATATGGCTCAGTGTTAAAAAAATTTTGATAACACTCCTGTGAAGGTTTCTCTTCATGTCACCTCTGATTCTTTTGCCAATCATCTTATATCTGTCTCTTCTCGTTATCAACCTTTCAGCCATTGAAAACATATTTACACTATCTAGAATCATAGAATGGTTACAGCACAGAAGGAGGCTATTCGGCCCATCGAGCCCGTGCCCGCCCTTTCCCCCTGCACATTTTTTTCCTTCAGGTACTTATCCAATTCCCTTTTGAAAGCCACGATTTAATCTGCCTCCACCACCCTTTCAGGCAGTGCATTCCAGATCCTAACCACGCGCTGCATAAGAAACCTTTTCCTCATGTCGCCTTTGTTCTTCTGCCAATCACCTTAAATCTGTGTCCTCTGGTTCTCGACTCTTCCGCCAATGGGAACAGTTTCTCTCTATCTACTCTGTCTAGACCCCTCATGATTTTGAACACCTCTATCAAATCTCCTCTCAACCTTCTCTGCTCTAAATAGAACAACCCCCAGCTTCTTCAGTCTATCCACGTAACTGAAGTCCCTCATCCTTGGAACCATTCTTGTAAATCTTTTCTGTACCATCTCTAAGGCCTTCACATCCTTCCTAAAGTGCAGTGCCCAGAATTTGACACAATACTCCAAGTTGAGGCCGAACCAGTGTTTTATAAAGGTTCATCATAACTTCCTTGCTTTTGTACTCTATGCCTCTATTTATGAAGCCCAGGATCCCTTTTTTAACCGCTTTCTCAACCTGCCCTGCCACCTTCAACAATTTGTGCACATATACCCCCAGGTCTTTCTGTTCATGCACCCCCTTTAGAATTGTACCCTTTAGTTTATATTGCCTCTCCTCATTCTTCCTACCATATACCACCTGCCTGTCTACGTCTTCTTGAAGTCTATCACTATCCTCCTCACTGTTCACTATATTTCCAAGTTTTGTGTCATCTGCAAATTTTGCCCTGTACACCCAAGTCCAAGTTATTAATATATATATCAAGAAAAGCAGTGGTCCTAGTACTGACCCCTGGGGACCACCACTATGTACCTTCCTCCAGTCCGATAAACAACTTTTCACCACTACTCTCTGTTTCCTGTCACTTAGCGAATATGAGGGGCGAGTTGGCTAAGGTAGATTGGAAAAATAGATTAAAAGGTAGATAAGCAGTGGCTAGCATTTAAAGAAATATTTCATAATTCTCAACAAAAATACATTCCATTGAGAAACAAAAACTCCACGAGAAAAATGATTCAACCGTGGCTAACTAAAGAAGTTAAGAATAGCATTAGATTGAAAGAAGAAGCTTATAATGTTGCAAAGAATAATAGTAAGCCTGAGGATTGGGAGAATTTCAGAAACCAGTAAAGGTTGACCAAAAAATTGATAAGGGAAAAAATAGAATGAGCGAAAACTAGCAGGAAATATAAAAGCAGATTGTAAGAGTTTCTACAAGTATGTAAAAAGGAAAAGAGTAGCAAACATAAACATTGGCCCCTTAGAGACTGAGACAGGAGAAATTATTATGGGGAAATAAGGAAATGGCAGAAACATTAAACAAATATTTTGTATCTGTCTTCACAGTAGAAGACACAAAAGGCATACCAAAAATGGTGGGGAACCAAGGGTCTAATGAGGGTGAGGAACTTAACATAATTAATATAAGTAGAGAATAAGTACTAGAGAAACAAATGGGACTAAAAGCTGACAAATCCCCTGGACCTGACAACCTACATCCTAGGGTTCTAAAAGAGGTGGCTGAAGAAATAGCAATATAGTAGCATGGATAGAGGATTGGTTAACGGACAGAAAACAGAGAGTAGGGATAAACAGATCTTTTTCAGGTTGGCAGGCTGTAACTAGTGGGGTGCCGCAAGGATCAGTGTTGGGGCCTCAGCTATTTACAATCTATATTAATGACCTAGATGAAGGGACTGAGTGCAATGTATCCAAGTTTGTTGATACAAAGCTAGGTGGGACAGTAAGCTGTGAGGAGAACACAAAGGGCAGGATTTTCATTGGGCCGTGGAGGCGGGATTGGAGGCGTGTGGGGGGCTAAAATCTCGAAATCCGGGGGCACGAACCCAACCCGCCTCCATGCCAGTTTCAAAGGAGGCGGCTAACCGACCTGTGCTGGGACCCGCCTCCCCAGGCAGATTTTAGCCTAATCCCTATTTTTATTGCTGAAGTGTGGGATTCTCGACGGCTCCAAACCACGCCAAGTTAGCGAGGCGGACCGTCGGGCTGAAGGGCTTGGAGGGTTTGAGATGTCCGGTGTTCAGGTGAGTGATGGGTGCATGAGTGCAGAGGTAAGTGTGTTTGGTGTGTGTAAAGTGTTTAAAGAAGTTTTACTTACCTTTACAGCCTTCCTTCCTTCAGGTCTCGGGAGTCCCTCATCTCACTGGCACAGAAAGCAGAATGGCCGCGAGCTATCAAAAGTTGCAGCATTCAGCTTTCTGTTCTGGAGAGATCTCTAAATCAGCCTGAGAGGAAGGAATGAACTTGGAGTACAGATTGTCAGTGTTTGACAGCTTCAAACAGCTGTCAAACGCTGATATTTCATCTGTCAAAAGCTTTTGACAGATGAAACGTCAATTTGTGATGTCTCCTGTTGCTGGGTGGCCCTCAATTGGCCTGCTGAGCCCGCTGGGCGGGCTCAACAAGGTCAATCAAGTGAATATCGCGTGGGTTGGCCACAACTCGATGGAGGCGGGACTACAACCCGGAAAGTTGTAGTCCCGCCTCCTACACCAAAATCCAGCCCACAGAGTCTGCAAAGGGATATAGATAGACTAAGTGAGTGGGCAGTAAGGTGGCAGATGGAGTATAATGTAGGGAAATCTGAGGTTACTCACTTTGGTAGGAAGAATAGAAAAACAGAATCTTTTTTAAATGGTGAGAAACTTTCAAATGTTGGTGTTGAGAGAGATTTGGGTGTCCTTGTGCAAGAAACACAGAAAGCTAGCATGCAGGTACAGCAAGCAATAAGGAAGGCAAATGGCATGTTGGCCTTTATTGCAAGGGGGTTGGAGTATAAGAGTAAGGAAGTCTTGCTACAATTGTACAGGGCCTTGGTGAGACCACACCTGGAGTAATGTGCATAGTTTTGGTCTCCTTATCTAAGGAAGGATATACTTGCCTTGGAGGTGGTGCAACAAAGGTTCTCCTGGGATGGGAGGGCTGCCTATGATGAGAGATTGTGTAGAATCGGCCTATAATCTCTGGAGTTCAGAAGAATGAGTGGTGGTCTCATTGAAACATACAAGATTCTGAAGGGGATTGACAGGGTAAATGCTGAGAGGTTGTTTCCCCTGGCTGGAGTGTCTAGAACTAGGGGGCATAGTCTCAGGATAAGGGGTAGGCCATTTAAGACTGAGATGAGGAGGAATTTCTTCACTCAGTGGGTTGTGAATCTTTGGAATTCTCTGCCTCAGAGGGCTGTGAATGCTGAGTCTTTGAGGATATTCAAGGTTGAGATAGATAGATTTTTGGACTCTAGGGGAATCAAGGGATATGGAGATCGGGCGGGAAAGTGGAATTGAGGTCGATGATCAGCCATGATTTTATTGAATGGTGGAGCAGGCTCGATGGGCCGTATGGCCTACTCCTGCTCTCATTTCTTATGTTCAAAGATTTGTACACAAGTACCCCCAGGACACTCTGTTCTCACACCCCTTTAAAATTGTACCATTTAGAATGTATGGACTCTCCTCAATTTTCCGACAAAAATATATCACCTCACACTTCTCTGCATTGAATTTCATCTACCATGTGCCTGCCCATTCCACCAGCCTGTCAATGCCTTCTTGAAGTCAAGTTTCGTATCATCCGCAAATTTTGAAATTGTGCCCTGTACCCCCAAATCCACATCATTCATGTACATTAAAAACAGCAGTGGTCCTAGTCTTAAACCTTGGGGAACACCACTGTATACCTCCCTCCAGTCTGAAAAACAGCCATTCACCACAACTCTCTGTTTTCCATCCTAGCCAATTTTGTATCCATGCTGCTACTGCCCCTTTTATCCCATTTTGCTGACAAGCCTAATATGTGGTACTTTATCAAACGCCTTTTGAAAGTCCATATACACACCAACTGCACTGTCCTCATCCACCCTCTCTGTTACCTAATCAAAAAATTCAATCAATTTAGTCAAACATGACTAAACCCTTATCAAATCCATGCTGCATCTCCTTTATTCATCCATACTTGTCCAATTGGCTGTTAATTTTCTCCCAGATTATTGTTTTTAAAAGCATCCCATCATCGACGTTAAATTGACTGACCTATAATTTATCCTTCTCCCATTTTTTTTGAACAAGGTGTAATATTTGCAACCTCCAGTCCTCTGGCACCACCCCTGTATCTAAGGACGATTGGAAGGTTGTGGCCAGCACCTCCGCAATTCCTACCCTTACTTCACACAGTAACCTAGGATGCGTCCCATCCAGTCCGGGTGACTTATCCACTTTAATTACCGCCAGCCTTTCCAGTACCTCCTCTTTATCTATTTTTATCTCATCCAGTATCCCAGCAACCTCCTCGCTTACCATAGCTTTGGCAAAGTCCTCTTCCTTGGTAAACACGGATGCAAAGTACTCATTTAGTACCTCAGCCATTCTTTCTGCCTCCACCAATAGTTCTCCATTTTGGATCCTAATCGGCCCCACCACTCCTCTGACAGCCCTTTTACTGTTAATATGCATATAGAAGACCTTTGGATTCCTTTTTATGTTAGCCGCCAATCTATTCTCGTACCGTCGCTTTGCCCCTCTTATTTCCCTTCTCCTCTGTACCTTTTATGTTCAGCTTGATTCTCCCATGTACAGGAAACTTTCGATTAACCGGCCCCTAAATAACCGGAACGCTCTATCCACCGGCAAAATTCAGGAGTCGGTTCAGATAACTTTTATTACTTTTATTACTCCATTTGTTGCTGTGCAAGGGTGTAGCTGAAGCTGTTGCTAAGCTACAGAGACGCTTGCAACTTGTGCCGATTGTTTTGAAGTAAGCAACAGGGTTTGTTGCTTCATACGGAGCTCTGAGCTCCGTATATCTTTTACTATAGCGTTCGGTTATCCGGAATTGTTGATGAACCGGCACCACGTCGGTCCCGTCCGTGCCAGATACCAGAAAGTTTCCTGTATTATCAAGTTGACATCTGTCACATGCACCCCTTTTCTGCTTCATCTACTCTAACTCCTTTGTCATCCAGGGAGCTCTGGCTTTGGTTTCCCTCCCCTTCCCCCTTCCCCCTTGTAGGAATGTACCTAGACTGTACCCGAACCATCTTCTCTTTAAAGGCCGCCCATTGCTCCATTACATTTCTGCCTGCCAGTCTTTGACTCCAATTTACCCAGGCCAGATCCCTCCTCAATTCACTGAAATTGGCCCTCTTCCAGTTAAGTAATTTTATTCTAGATTGCTCCTTCTCCTTCCACATAACTAATCTAAACCTTACGATACTATGATCACTAATCCCGGGATGCTTCCCCACTGTGACAATCTCTGCTTGACCCACTTCATTCTCCAGGACTAGATCTAGCAATACCTCCTCCTTCGTTGGGCAGGAAACACGATCAAGAAAATTCTCCTGAACACATTTCAGAATTTCCTCCCCTTCTCTGCCCTTAACACAATCACTGCCTCATTCAATATTGGGGTAGTTAAAGTTTCCCATTATCACTACTCTATAGTTCTTGCACCTCTCAGTAATTTCTTTGAAAATATGCTCCTCTATCTCCTTTCCAATATTTGGTGGCCTATAAAATACACCAAGTAGCGTAATAGCTCCTTTATTGTTTCTGAACTCCAACCAAATAAATTCTGCCTTCGAGCCCTCAAAAGACATTCTCTCTTTCTAGCACTGCAATATTTTCCTTAATCAAAACTGCTGCCCCTCCTCCATTTTTTCCTTCCTTATCTTTCCTGAGTACCTTGTACCCAGGAATATTAAGCATCCAATCCTCCCTTTTTTTGAGCCAGGTCTCAGTTATCACCCCTACATCATATTCCCACGTGGCGATTTGCGCCTGCAGCTCACCAACCTTATTAACCACACTTCGTGCATTTACACAAGCACTTCAAATCTAACTTACACCTCTTTGTATTTTCTATGAACCCACCTACTTCTGCATTATTTCTAACTCTAACTATCTCTTCCAGTCCTCTGTGCATTGACTGTGACATCATATGGGTTGTAAATTTGAGGAATTTAGCGATCCCACCAGTAAACTGAGTTAATGTCACTTGATAATTTAATTAATCAGAGTACTTCTGCTTCAGTTGTGAATGCGTTAATTCAGTTTCCCTGTACCTTTGAGTTCAATTGCCTCTAAGCATTTCTCCGATGATACCATCAACAGTATTTACACAAAACTACTGCTTTTAAATTAACAGGTAACAGAAGAAAAGGATGTCAAAATTGTTCTCAATTCCTTTTAGCTGGTTGATTTTTTTTTAAAAAGCAGCTCAGATAGTGGGATATGTATAAAAAGAATGGTCTATTAATATGCAAAAATATACAAATGCATGGATTAATTCCTTTGATTTTTCCTCTCGGATGTAGTTTGCTTGCTTGGTTTACACACCGGTTACTAATACACTGAAATGACGTCTGTTCCTTTGCTTACAACATCATTTTAAACCACACAAGAAGCAAATGAACCATGAAGACCATTGGAATGATACTCCCTAAATATGCTGTCATCTGTGTTCAATTTTTTCCCAGTTTGAAAATAATGATTGCAAAAGCCTTCTATTGTGTGGGAGTTAAATGTCACAGCTTAAAAAAATTGATGTATTTTGGATTTAATAACAATTGCATTCCCTTGAAATACAGAGGAACAATGTGGATAGCAAATTATCCTTTCAATTCTGAGACCTGAAGTAAAACCTAATCCAGACTAACAGGATGAAAGTCTCTTTTTATCTTTTAGGGTTGTTTTGATCCCATTTCCATTAGATAAAGCACAAAACTGGCACTAAATTGATGATCTTACCCAGGGAGGCCACAAGAACCACAGCTGTGAGAAATGGAAAATGTCGCACTGGCACAGTGGTGGGAGGTGGGGACTCTTCTAAGCTGGGGTCCTCTTAGGCAGAGTATCAGGTGCTTTAGAAATCGATTGAAATGCTGGGCAGTAGGACTGACAGTTTAACACATTCAAGGTCTAAATATTTTATTCGTAAACTGAGGCAACCTTCTCTAATCGAGGGCTCTTGCACGTTCTTCTGCCATATTACTTCAAAATCTAATTTTATTAGAATGTTCGAAAGTCAAATTCACTTCATAGACAGGAAGTTCCTTTGACTCAATTAAAAACACTTCCTTAGTTCCTAAGGCTCCAGTAAAAGGGTTGAGCTCTTCCATTGCAAGCAACCTTTGAAGAACATTCACTTTATATGCTACTCCATGCCACCATGTTTTTACATCAAAAGCTTACTCGTTCCAACAACCCATTTACTTGCAAGTCTTTCTTTCTTTACTCGGGATGATTCCCGCTGCAGCAGCGATGAGTGACTGTTTTGTTTAAATGCACTAACATTTTTTACTTAATTGGAGCTTAAAGATCCTGGTGAATAAAGAGTCAGTATTAATGCATCTGACACCTCTCAAGATTTAGGACTCCTTCGGATTCAGTTGTCCCAGAATGCTATTGTAAGAAATGGCTCAGATTTCGACTTGACTACAACCCCTCCCAGCAGCAGGTAGTTTTGGTTCTAAAAGAGCCTTTCTTTGTTACCTCTACTTTCACAATATCCAATCATCGCTCCTGTTTGCAATCTCCCTTTTCCTGTGGAGTTTCTTGTATATCTCTGCCTCTTCCCTAAGGTTCCTGATGCTTTCCAGAATGATTAAAGAATAGAATTAAGCAGTTTCTTTTCAGGCGTATCGAGTTATTTCATTCAATGACCTGATACCTTTTCTTCCAACTTCTGTACATTAACATGTAGAATCTGATTATACTAAAATAGAACCACATGATTTGGCAAAAGGAATTGTGATCTGTAACCTGATTGTATTCAATTTATTTTTCATAAATGCACTACTGATGTATTCTCTATTCATCCAAAGTAGTTAGGTTTTATTGCCCCACAGATTAACAGCTGTTTTTGTTTGAAACAGAATCCTATAAAACAGCACATTCCTTTCAGTCAACTTTTGCCATTTCCCCATTTACTCTCTTTCTATCTGACATCATGATTGCTTTCTATTTAATCCAATGTAACCAGCACAACCAAATATACAGCAGATTTGATTGCAAAATGTTTTCTCTTCAAGGCTTGTTTGAAGAAAACACTACTTCGGTAGCACTGTTATTCATGCAGTCATCTTTTTGGTTGACAAACTGAATCATTAACAACACAAGCACACTGCTCAAAAAATCCAGCTTTTCAGAATCTGCCGTTTCATACAAAACTAAGCACCAACATTAGACACCTTACCCCTCACCCTCAATGAGAACACAACTGATTTCCACCACTGAAAATCTAGTATAACAACAGAAAATGCTGGAAAAACTCAGCAGGTCAGGCAACATCCGTGGAGAGAAATTTGAGTTGACGTTTCGGGTTGGACCCTTCTTCAAAACTGGAAAGAAAAGAAACTAGATCGGAGATAGAGAAAATCTAGTTCTATTTTCTGCAGCCGGACATACGCTGGTGCATACACTTAAATTGTATTTAATTATTTCGGTTCTTTCATTCTAGTCATATTAATTGACTGCGTACCTATATAATCCGCAGTTAATAAAAAATACCTTACCTTTTACAAAACTTGCATTAGCACCTCTATTGAGAAGAAGATGAGTGATTTCAAAGTTAGCTATATTTGCAGCATACATCAATGGTGTCCAACCAAAGCCAAAACGTGTTTCCACATCTACACCTGTAGTAAAAGATGCAGGTTAGAGTATCAGGTTTAAAAATGGATCGAAAGTTTATATTCTAAAAGGACTAAAATAAAGGACTAAAATTATTTTAATATCCTGTATGCCCAATATTTATTTATGTCCCAAGAAACATTTATTCATGCTGGAGGGATTACATGTGTCCTGTAGAGATATTTTACAAATCTGCAAACCAACATCAATGAAAAACTTTGCTCATAATGGCCATCAACCAAGCATGCACTATTACGTTTAACAGGATCTTCCCAATATCTACATATTTCAAAATAGTCATTGGTCTAGCCTCACATATTAAAATTACATTAAGCAGATGTGCTGAAATGAAATAGCGACGAGCTTCAACCTATTTAATTTGCAAAAGGGCACCGAGAACAACGTCTTTGCCTTGTAAAATATTTACTCAATTGGTAATCAAAAATACACAATTATGTTATTAGTAAGACAATGGCATCACCACATCACTGATCCCATCTGTCACAGAAAATAATTTAAAAAAAGAATCAAAAATCTCACATACAAGTTGGAGCTGGAGCTCCAAATATCCCCAAAAGCCAACACAGCAACATTCGAGCAGTTCTCAGAGCAGGATGTTCCGGGAACTGAGATTTCCCAAAACATTTCCCAATGAGACGACAAAGGGCTTTTTAAAAGCTGTGCTACTTTCGTCAACGGGAAACAACTGATACTCAAAAAGTCCTGGTCAATCCTAGAATTAATTAAAAATAAACACATTTCATTTATTAGCGCCTTCCATGGAGAACTTCATCTTAACATCCAGTTGTAACCAGTTTGGATATTCGGTTTGTTTTACTCAGATGCAAATCAAATGAAATCATACAGCCAAAACTTGAACTAGCAAAATAACTATTTCCTCATAGAAATTAATTACAAATTGAAAACAAAACCTAGCTTAAACAAGACTTGGGGTAGAGTTTCCGCTTTGTGTTTGAAATTGTGCTGGTTAGGTTAGGCTTCAAGTTTCCACAAATTCATTTGCATAATCACCAACGTAAAATCTTCCATGAACCAGCGCAATCGGGCAGCGTAATAGAATGTAAATGTTTCTTTTTCCTGTCTTTCCATTGAAAAGTATTCCTTGATGTATTTAAGAGTGATAACCTGGTGCGGTTTTATTAATACAGCTCAAAATGGGTTATCACTAAAAATAAACATTTTAATAAAGGTGTCTAGTCTTCCACCTGTGAGTAACCCGATATAAAATCGTTGAAAATTACTTAAAAAATTATACTGAGCCATTTAATTGTTTCATTGGTATAACTAGTTGGTTGCTTAAATTAAATATTTGGTTTTGATATGAAAAAAACTTAAAACATGCCTACTAGTGCCCGTGTGCCTAAGAAAATGGGCACAACTTGAAGAGCCTTCCCGAAGCTGAGCAATCGGTGGACTCTCGCACTTTCGACCTGGGGACATGGCCAGTTTGTGGGCGAGGCCTGATTCGGGAAAAATGGAATCTTGAACTAGCATAAAAGATCGCGGCAAACACAAGCGCAAGTGGTTTTGGTCATAACTCACTTGTGTTTAAAATTCTCAATCTTTTGCGCTGGTTCCTCTCCAAAGTCCTTTAACGCGTTGTCGCCGCCCAAATCCGTGCTCGTCTTTTTCGCAACTCCATGTTTGAACACCTTCAATCAGGTTTCTGCCCCTGCCATAACACTAAAACGGTCCTCATCAAAGTCACAAATGACATCTTGTGTGACTGCGACCGTTGTAAACTATTCCTCCTCACCCTGTTTACAGCCTTTCACATGGTTGACCACACCATCTCCCTCCAACGCCTCTCCTCCATTGTCCAGCTGGGTGGGACTGCCCTTGCTTGGTTCCATCGCTGTCTATCCAATATCCTATTTGATCCTGAGGTCAGCTTCCAACCCCTTACCTTTTCTATCACCAAGACTGCCTACTTCTACCTGCGTAAGATCGCCCTTCTCCGCCCCTGCCTCTGTTCATCTGCTGCTGAAACCCTCATCCATGCCTCTGTTACCTCTCGACTCAGCTATTCCAACACACTCCTGGCTGGCCTCCCACCTTCCACCCGCCATAAACTTGAGCTCATCCAAATCTCTGCCGCCCGTATCCTAACTCGTACCAAGTCTCGTTCACACATCAGCCCTGTGCTCACTGACCTACACTGTCTCTTGGTCCGGCAACACCTCGATTTTAAAATTCTCATACAAAAGCAAAATACTGCGGATGCTGGAAATCTGAAATAAAAACAGAAAATGCTGGAAATACTCAGGTCAGATAGCATCTGTGGAGGGAGAAACAGAGTTAACATTTAAAGTTGATGACGTTTCGTCAGAACTGGAAAAAGTTAGAGATGTAACAGATTTTAAACAAGTGCGGGGGGGGGAGGAAAGAACAAAAGGGAAGGTCTGTGATAGAGTGGAAGGCAGGAGAGATTAAAAGACAAAAGGGATGATGGTACGAGGTAAAAGGAGATGGTAATGGGACAAGTAAAAAAACAAAATGTAGGTCTAGAGGAGGCGTAAATGGGAATAGCAAAATCAACAACAGCGGCCGTCTGAAAAAGTGGGGGCAGAGGTTATGATCTGAAATTGTTGAATTCAAGGTCGAGTCCAGAAGGCTGTAAAGTGCATAATCGAAAGATGAGGTGCTGTTCCTCGAGCTTATGTTGCGCTTCATTGGAACAGTGTAGGAGGCCAAGGACAGAGAGGTCAGAGTGGGAGTGGGGCAGAGAAGTAAAGTGACAGGCAACCGGAAGCTATACTAAATTGAAAGAAGTACACGTAAATCTCTGTTTCACCTGGAAGGAGTGTTTGGGGCCGTGGACGGTGGGATGAAAGGAAGTAAAAGGACATTGCACCTCCTGCGCTTGCACGGAAAGGTGCCGTGGGAAGGGGAGGGGGTGATTGAGGAGTGGACCAGGGTGTCGCAGAGGGAACGATCCCTTCGGAATGTTGAAAAGGGAGGGGAAGGGAAGATGGGTTTGGTGGTGGGATCTCGCTGGAGATGGCGGAGGATGATCCGTTGAATGTGGAGGCTCGTGGAGTGGAAGCTGAGGACAAGGGGAACCCTATCATGGTTTTGGGAGGGAGGAGAAGGGGTAAGGGCAGAAGTGCAGGAAATGGGCCAGACACAATTGAGGGCCCTGTCAACCACGATGGAGGGGAATCCTCGGTTGAGGAAAAAAGGAAGACATGTCGGAAGCACTGGTATGGAAGGTGGCATCGTCAGAACAGATGCGACGGAGAAGGAGAAATTGGGAGAATGGAATAGAGTCGTTACAGGAAGCGGGGTTCGAGGAAGTGTAGGCAAGGTAGCTGTGGAAGTCAGCGGGCTTATAGTGGATATTGGTCGATAGCCTATCCCCAGAAATGGAGACAGAGAAGTTGAGGAAGGGAAGGGAAGGGTCAGAGACAGACCATGTGAAATCGAGGGAAAGGTGGAAATTGGAAGCGAAGTGAATGAAATTTTCCAGTTCAGAGTGAGAGCAGGAACAGCACCGATACAGTCATCAATGTACTGGAAAAAGGGGTGAGGGAGGGGACCCGAGTAGGACAAAAAGGCAGGCATCAATAGGACCTATGTGGGCTCCCGTAGCAACACCTTTTATTGGAGGGAGTGAGTGGAGTTAAAAGAGGCATTGTTCAATGTGAGAACAAGTTCAGCCAGGAGGAGGAGGGTGGTGGTGATGGATAGGGACTGGTTGGGCATCTGTTCAAGGAAGAAGCGGAGCACCCTCAGGCTGTCCTGGTGGGGGATGGAAATGTAGAGGGATTGGACGTCCATGGTGAAAAGGAGACAGTTAGGGCCAGGAAACTAGAAACTGTTAAAGTGGCAGAGGGCATCGGAAGAGACTGGACAAGGGGAGAAAAAAAAGTCAAGATAGGAAGAAATCAGATCCGTGGGGCAAGAACAGGATGAAACAATGGGTCTGCCAGGGCAGTCCTGTTTGTGGATCTTGGAAAGGAGGTAGAAATGGGCAGTGCGGGGTTGGGAGACTACGAGGTTGGCGGCCGTGGAGGGAAAATCTCCAGAGGAGATGCAGTCAGTGAGTATCTTGGAAACGATGCCTTGATGTTCGGTAGTGGGGTCATGGTCCAGGGGGAGGTAGGAGGAGTTGTCAGAGAGTTCAGTTGCCGCAAGGTAGAGGTTGGTTCTGACGAAAGGTCATTGATCTGAAACGTTAACACTTTATCTCTCTTCACAGATGCTGCCTGGCCTGCTAAGTATTTCCAGCATTTTCTGTTTTTATTAAAAATTCTCATCCTTATTTTCGAATTCCTCCATGGCCTCACCCTTCCCCATCTCTGTAACTTCTTCCAGCCCGACAACCAATGTCCCCCATAAGCTGCACTGCCTTCTGCACCTTAGCGCGATCTCTGCCGACAACCCTCAGATCTCTACACTCTTCCAATTCTGGTGTCTTGCACATCCCTGATTTTCTTCGCTCCACCACTGGTGGCCATGCCTTCCGCTGTCTACGCCCTAAACTCTGGAATTCTCTCCCTAAAACTCACCACCACTCGCTCTTCCTTTAAGACGCTTCTTAAAACCTCTCTCTTTGATCCTGTCCTAATGTCCTAATATCTCCTTATGTGGCTTGTGTCAAATTTTATTTGATAATCGCTCACATGAAGCACCTTGGGATATTTTACTATATTAAAAGGTGCTTATATAAATGCAAGTTGTTGTTCGGCTGATTCCGCCTGGATTGTGCAGACATTACACGTAAACAAGCGGAAACTCGACCCCTTGATTTCAATCCAGTTTAAAACAGAGTCAAGTAAGGTCAAATTAACCGAGCTATCTGTCCTGGATCAATACTCATTCCTATTTTTAACTGGGATGGAAATTTGTACATAGTGTCAAGCATTTAATCCTTTTCTGTTGTTTTGGAGTAGGAGGAAGAAAAAAGGCTATAGCTGTGAAGCAGCAGTACACTTTTCAAATTTGGCACGATCAGTACTTTCTTGCTGTATTATTGAAAACAAAATGTCAGTTAAAATTATTTACATGTTTAAGCAAAGCCCGTTTGGTCTGATTTGTACCACCAGAAATATTCAAATTACACTCAACAGACTGCATGAAAAATGCAATAGTAGAAAGGTCCACAAAGCCCATTTGTAACACAATAAATAAATGCACTCAACTTTATTCACCATGTTTTATACAAATAGCTCTTTAATTACAGAACTTTGTCAGAATAATTTACAGTCACTTATTTCAGTTTTTAAATTCAGCTATTATATGTAAAAAGGAAAACTTCTGAAAAGTTTTGATTAAAATGTTGTAAATGAATGCTGGACAAGATTTTTAAAATAAGCTCTATAGGCATCGGAAAAGGATACTTAAGTGTTAACCAGCATGAATTTGATTACTAATGCTTCAACATGGGACCAACAGACTGTTAATGAGAACTCTGCTGCCACCAACTGGTGTCTCAATCTTCAACCTGTCTTATACTTACCTCTGCGTGTATTTGTACAACATAATTAACAAGAAAGGTACACAACACCTACGACAAATCTAAACACGGATATGTCCCAACCCAACAGGAGAGGGATATTATTCACCAAGAATGAGGCTCTCCTCATTTCATGGGTAATCGTTTAATTCCACCAAAGCTCACGTCGGATGTGAGACAAAGGAAGTGTGGAAATGTTACCCTTTATTCAAAAGAGCATCATGCAGAATTTATATAATTTTTATTTATAAAGCTGATGTACAATGGTGTTTTTCACGGTTAGCCAGGGGTGTTTTTTTTATTATAAGTACAGGTGCATGCTTAGTAGTATTATCAGGGACAATGATTTATCATCATTGGCTACAGCCTTGGGATCGGAGAGTAATGGGAAGAAGTGGGGGCAGAGAGTCTGGAAGCAATGGGCTTAGATCTGTGATCAAGGAGCACTGGGAAGGGAAGGGAGGAGAGAGTCAGGCAGTAAAGGGGGCTTGTGGAAGTCTGGTAGTGGAACAGAATCTAGCAACCTTAAGGGGGAGGGGCTCCAAGAGAATCTGATCCAAACTGCCTGTGGCTCCTTTTAGGTGCCTCCCACTGCATTCCTACCTTTTAGCCTTCTTTCCCTGACCTATCCATGATCTTTTTTGAGCAGTAACTTGTCCTCCCACAATGCTTTCCCCATTGTTAGCTAGTCCCTGCCTTTAAGCACTAAATATTAGTGAATCTGCCAATTTATACAGTCTTTAACATTAATTGCCATAAACAAAAATTACCTCATGAAACAGTTTTCAAGTTACCATTAAGTCCTAAAAAGGATTGCTGCCTTTTTCCAGAAGAGATCGATTTTGTAACTGAATCTGGAATCAAATTGGAGAGGGAAGGGCCTTACTATGACCAACATAGACAGAGTAATTCAATTCTTTCGTCATTTCTTCTTATGTTCCTTAAGTATTTTTTAATGGTAGGTCTGACTAGTCATTCAGGATGCTTGTTTTTGATAAATACTGTACAACCCTGATACAACTGAATGGCTCGTCAGGCCACTTAAGAGTGGTATAGGCCAGAGCAGGCAAAGACAGCAAGTTTCCTTCCCTAAAGGGCATTGGTGAACCACTTGGGCTTTTACAATAATCTGACATGGTCACTTTTACTGGTACCGGATAGATTTAAAAAAAAACTGAATTCAAATTCTCAAACTGCCACGGTGGGGTTAGAACTCACTGGATTCTCTGGATTACTAGTCCAGTAACATAAGTCCTGTACTCTAGTGTAGTGGTTAAGTGTGACACAAGACTATAAGATAGATTTTTCTCGAGCGAGTTTGGTCCAGCACCTTTCAGACATTACATCTGCATATATACAAATTTCTTGCTAACTAGACCAAATTCCATTTTTATAAAATAGAAACAACCACAGCTGAAGAGGTAGGAGATGTACAGGTCAGACACCAGAAAAGCAGACAGAAAAACTGCTAAGTATATATTAAAAAAAACAAATTAAGCATGAGTAGTCAGTAAAATCTACCAACAAAAAAAAGGAGGGGAACCAAGCTAATCATTCCAAATATTTAGTTTCTCATCAAATCAGAGGAATAACTTCTGGGAATGAGTTTTGTGACACAATAAAGGCATAGCAAATGCCTTTAAACAAAAGCATTTGAAGAAAATGACTGAATTTATCTTTGCAGTAGCATTTTCTATGTCTGAAGTTCCACTAATACTTTTTTTGATGACAAGCCTGCTGCTATTTAGACATTCAAGGGGTTTCCCAGAGCTAATACTGCTAACTGAAGGGACTCAACAAGGTTATAGGCTACAACTTCCAGCGTGCAGCGGTGCTTGTGATACCCAACAATTTTTTTATGACTGACAACAAGACTGGACAATCATAGAGCATGGCAGAATATGCCATTTGTTAGCCCCACCCTACTGTCCATCAATGGAGAAAGAACGACCAGCCCCAAGAGAAGCCATTATTAGAAGACATTCAAGGTCATTTCAATTTATTTTTGTTTAAAAAGACCAAAACAATGTTATGCATTAACTTAGGTTGTAAAAGTTACCTCAGGAAAAAATCCTATGTTAAATGTTATCTTCAAAACAATTTATTTAACAAATACACGTTACAAATTTAAATTTAACATTTTTTAATTTATAGTAATTTATTTTAAGTGATTAGAACAGGTGCATTTCGCGTATTTGTTTCTGAGATGGAACTTAAATAGCAGCAGAAAGAACAAAACCTGGAAGGATAGTACCGTTATGCAAGTATGGAGAGAAATATTAATTAAAAGTCCTGGTTTAAAATATTTTTATTTAAGCTTAAACATTTTAGAAACACTAGGCAGACATATTTGATTAAAAAACAGAAAAGTTCCAATTTCTTCAGTTTTACATTTTTTTATTGCCACCCTCTAAACAGACAGGACACTTTGCCTATTTGGTATTGTAGGATTATATTTCAAAAGCTCTTACCAGATGTTAGTCTCATGCACTATACAAAGGTCAGCAACCACAGGCAAGCTCTCTTGCTCCCCATGATTCAAAGCATGACCTATTGCACAAAGTGATCTCAAATAGCACGCCCCGAGAGAACAATGGAACTGTTTATTGTCTCGGACTTGCATGTAGGCTTCCACTACACACCCATGTCACTTCTGAGGAAGATTAATATCCATTACACCAGACAATTTCATATCAGACTGAATTCCCAAACAGGGTTATTCATGCGTATAGTCTTTTACACTAGTAGTAAAATGTAGCAGCTGTTGAAGTGGCACAAATAATACAAATGTCTTCAACCTGTCTATAAAAGAGTGAAACAGACAAAATGTTGCTCGAGTTTCTCTGAATGGTCTTTCTTTTTGCAGGCCATTTGAGTGACAGACAGTGACGGTCGTCTTCATACAAATCCCGTCCAGTTGTAGTCGTTTCAGAATTATGTAGGAATTCCGAACTACATAATTTACTTCTTGCTTCCACATCCATTGTGCCTCGTTAAAAAGCGTAACTAACTAAAATATCAGAAATAGCCAAGACTAATACTTCTTGCATTCTGAAACTCAGCCTTGCCTTTTGAGAAGCAAATCTGCTGGTCTAAGGTAACATGGTCTCCAACTACATTAATACAAATATAAAGGCCTATTGAAGACCACGCTGAGGACACTTCAGATGACCATGATTGGCGACACTGAGCAGCTATGGGACTTTAGGGCTTGTCTGCAGACTGCAGCATCTCTGCGTGGGCCGGGGCAGTCTGGCCTATTAGCTGTGTGGCGCTAACAAAGGCACCGATGGAGTGGGTGGTGGGGGAGCAGGCATACCATCATCCTGAGAGAAGACAGTAGGTGCCCCTCTCATGGAGCCAAGGCCACTCTTGTGGAACTGTGTCTCAATGCTACCATGGTTCGACGTGAAAACCATAGAAGTGATATGACGCTCTGGAGGCTCCTGCCAACACTGCCTCCCGCAGCCAAGATGGCAGCCATCTGAGCTTCCATGGCTGCAGTGTGAGCTGAGGCTCCATCGTGGCTTGCTTTAAGATTCTCCTTAAAGTCCACCTCTTTGACAACCCCATCTAATATCTCCTTCGTTGGTGCCTTGGGATACTTTCCTATGTTAAAGGTATATATGCATGTTGCTGTTGCACTGGGCGGGGAAAACACTATTTTCCAGGAACAGTCAAAAAGCGTTTCTTTCACTATCTTGAGGCTAGCATGCACAGCAGGATAACAGCACATAAAAAACAAATCAGTAGAATCAGAAATACAGAGCTGTTTCCTTACCAGAATTTAGAATTTGTTCAACCAAATGTGCCTTTTGTGATGCTAAAGCTTCTTTCAAAGTGCCTGCCTCTTTATCATTTTTTGATAGCTCAAGTACTGAAGTTTTGTCTCTTGAGTCCGTTTTTACTTGATATGTCTTCACTGGCTGAAAAAAAACAGAATGACAACTGCTAAGCATATAGAGGAGGAAAGTAGTATTGAGGAGTGAACAAGTAAACACTGTTCATTAATATGATTAAAGAAACAAGTAAGCCACTAGCCCAGATTTTGTGGTCAGCGGTGAAGGGATGGCGTTCGCTGTTGGCTTCAAAAAAAAAAGCAGCACATAGTGGGCTGATTTCCTCTTTTCCGACATCAGTTTCAATTTGGCAACTTCTACAGGGGATCTGTGGCATCCAGCAACAGGGCAGGCAGGCTGATCAGCCAATCAGATTGAAGAATTCTCACAGACAGCAAAGCAGAAAGTAAAAAGGGAATATAAACCACATTTAAATCATTGCACAGAAAGCAAAATAAAGATTGGGACGTACACACGGGGTTAAGGGAGAAATGTAAATATCAGAAAGACTTTAAAATATTTTATTAAAGATCTGCAATTTTTAAATGTTCTTCTGAGGGAATGAGGCTCTACACTTGTAAAATTAGTTTTTCAGGGCCAGAGAGGTTATTCAGCAGTAATTATGACTTAATACAGCATTAAAAGCTCAGTTACTGCTGACTGACAAGGCATTGGTCCTTACAGCGAGAATAGTGCATAAAAAGTTGAAGTTCACGACAAATAAGTGATTTCTAATGATTCCATCTGCAAAGACTGCAACAGCACATCCTGTAGAGGAGCAGGGTAACACCAACAGCAACTTCCGGATTTCCGCATGTACAGATGCCAGAAAATGCTGTCAGTTTTACACAGTAATAACGGAGTGCACCGACAGCCTTGCCGTTATTACTACTGCCAATTCCGGTCAATGTTTTTCTGCTTGTATTCCGTTGTTTAACCTTTCACCAATGGAATGAAACGGGGGCAGGGGTGGGGGTGGGAAGAGAAGGTATAAAGCACCCACTTTTGCCAATTAAATAAATGTCCTCAAATCTTGACTCACCACCAGTGATGCTACTTTTCCATCTTGCAATATTGTTACTGAGTGTAACAGTAACATTTAATAAAAGTGTAAGCATTATGTCGATAACTGCAAAGTGTACCCAGGGATGATTGATAAATTTGACACCGTTTTCATTTCTAAATACTCATTTGCTTTATAAACAGTGCTAATTTACAAATTCTGGTCCCCACTCCCAAATTGCCAAAGTGAAGATAGTGACCTCCACTGTACACCCTTATGTGGCATCAGTACCACACATTTACTGTCATGCTGCCAGCTGCTGTGGGAATCACAGGAGAGAAGGTGGAGTGCCCTTCCCTTTTGTCAAATAATACCCACTTTAATTTCTCCCAAAGCCTAAACATTAGCAAAGCATTAACCATGTTATCAATTAGAATTTATCATTTAAAAAAATTGATTTAAGTTATGAAGACCTTAATCAAAGCCAGGGAATTTAATCTTCAATGATTATGACAACCTAAGATTGCTTGAAATATCTTAATTAATTTTACACATTCGATCTAGTCAGCAGAAAGCTGGAGACACGCCAGCCCCACCAGTATTATTCTCCCCCACTCCCAGAAATGTTGCTCTGCAATGCTCAGCATAAATGAAAATTACTGCTTCCAGCAAAAAAAATGGTAATGTTACTTTTAACACTGCAGCAATATCCAACGCTGTCGAGAATTTGAGGAGTGAGAGTTTTCATAATTTACTGTAAAGTTAGTCAATGCTTTCTGCAAAATGGCTGCTTATGCACAAAATCATCTAACGGAGTGTATTTTTTTTCTGTATAATGCAAAGTCAAATGCCAAAATCTTGCTAGGGTATATGATGGGAAAAGTCATCCATTTTTGTACTACTTGCCATACCATAACAACTATGTTCATAGCTGAAAGATCAAATAGACCATTGTAATCTGTCTTTTTTCTTGATTGCACTAACACAAAAGGTAAGGCCTCCAGTAATTTCTCTATAAAGTTTGGCATGAGTACATATGTGGAACAAGCAAAACAAAAAGGCAACTACAAACTACTGTAGCATGACTAGTAAAATAAAAAAAAGTGGATGTCACCAAAACAACTCAACTATAATTGGAAGACGTGGGTAAATATAATTAAATACAATATTTCATAAACCAGCAGATAAACATAAAATGTACAATTATTCATCATAAGATTTGCTAGTACTTCTCATGTTAACATTACTTTAGTATGCTCATGAACACCGTGTACACAAATAAGACAACAACTGGGTGTAGTCTTTATGAAACTACTTATGGGTAGAACTTAAAAACAAAAAGGGGGCAAGCACTTTGCTGGGAGTGTACTATAGGCCCCCAAACAGTCAGGGGGAGATAGGGGAACAGATATGTGGCAAATCTCAGAGAAGTGTAGAAATAATGAGGTAATAATAGTAGGGGATTTCAACTTCCCCAATATTAACTGGGATAGTCAGAGTGTGAAAGGCTTAGAGGGTGCGGAATTCTTTAAGTGCATCCAGGAGAGCTTTTTGAGCCAGCATGGAGAAAGTCCTACAAGAGAGGGGGCGGTACTGGACCTAATTCTAGGGAATGTAGCCAGGCAAGTGGTAGAAGTGTCAGTAGGAGAGCATTTTGGTGACAGTGACCATAATTCGGTGAGATTTAAGGTAGTCAAGGATAAGAACAAAGATGGACCGGAAAAAAGGTTCTAAATTGGGGGAAGGTCGACTTTAATATGATAAGGCAGGATCTGGCCAAAGTGGATTGGGATAAGCTACTTGTAGGAAAATCCACATCAGAGCAGTGGGAGTCTTTCAGAAAGGAAATAGAGAGAGTACAACGCCAACATGTTCCCGTAAAGGTCAAGGGTGGGACCAACAAGCCCAAGGAACCCTGGATGTCAAGGGATATACAAGAATGGATTAGGATAATAAGGGAGGCTTTTGGCAGATACAAAGGACTAAAAACAGTGGAGGCCCTAGAGGAGTATAGAAAGTGCAGGTGGGTACTTAAAAAAGAAATGAGGAGAGCGAAGAGGGGGCATGAAAAAACACTGGCGGGCAAAATAAAGGAAAATCCCAAGGTGTTTTATAAGTATATTAAGGGCAAGAGGATAATCAGGGAAAGAGTAGGGCCCAAAGTGGCAATCTGTGTGTAGAGCCGGAAGATGTGGGTGAGGTTTTAAATGAGTATTTTGCATCTGTGTTCACTATGGAGAAGGATGATGTAGGCATAGAAATCAGGCAGGGGGATTGTGAAATACTTGAACAAATTAGTATTGAGAGGGAGGAGGTACTAGCGGTTTTAGCGGGCTTAAAAGTGGATAAATCCCCAGGCCCACACGAGATGTATCCCAGGCTGCTGTGTGAGGCAAGGGAGGAGATTGCAGGGGCTCTGACACATATTTTCAGAACCTCTCTGGCCATAGTGGAGGTGCCAGAGGACTGGAGGACAGCTAACGTAGTACCATTATTCAAGAAGGGTAGTAGGGATAAACCATGGAATTACAGGCCAGTGAGTCTAGCATCAGTGGTAGGGAAATTATTGGAAAAAATTCTGAGGGACAGAATTAGTCTCCACTTGGAGAGGCAAGGATTAATCAAGGATAGTCAGCATGGCTTTGTCAGGGGGAGATCATGTCTAACCAATCTGATTGAATTTTTAGAGGGGGTGGCTAGGTGTGTGGATGAGGGTAGTGCAGTTGATGTAGTCTACATGGACTTCAGTAAGGCTTTTGACAAAGTCCCGCATGGAGACTGGTCAAGAAGGTAAGAGCCCATGGGGTCCAAGGCAATTTGGCACATTGGATCCAGAATTGGCTTAGTGGCAGGAGGCAGAGGGTGATGGTCAATGGTTGTTTTTGTGACTGGAAGCCTGTGTCCAGTGATGTACCGCAGGGATCAGTGCTGGGTCCTTTGCTGTTTGTAGTGTACATTAATGATTTAGATATGAATGTAGGAGGTATGATCAGTAAGTTCGCAGATGACACGAAAATTGGTGGAGTGGTAAATAGAGAGGAGGGAAGCCTCAGGCTACAGGACGATATAGACAGGATGGTTAGATGGGCAGAACAGTGGTAAATGGAATTTAACCCTGAAAAGTGTGAGGTGATGCATTTTGGGAGGACAAACAAGGCAAGGGAATACACAATGAATGGTAGGATCCTAGGAAGGACAGAGGATAGAAACATAGAAGATAGGAGCAGGAGTAGGCCATTCGGCCCCTCGAGCCTGCTCCGCCATTCAATGCGATCATGGCTGATGATCCAAACTCAGTACCCTGTCCCTGGCCTTCTCCCCATATCCATTGATCCCTTTAGCCTTAAGAAATATATCTAACTCCTTCTTGAATATATTTAATGAATTGGCCTCAACTGCCTTCTGTGATAGAGAATTCCACAGGTTCACCACTCTCTGGGTGAACAAATTCTTCCTCATCTCTGTCCTAAATGGCTTACCCCTATCTTTAGACTGTGACCCCTGGTTCTGGACTCCCCGACCATCGGGAACATCCTTCCTGCATCTAGTCTGTCTAGTCCTGTTAGAATTTTGTAAGTTTTAATGAGATCCCCTCTCATTCTTCTAAACTCCAGCGAGTATAAGCCCAATCGACCCAATCTCTCCTCATACGTCATTCCTGCCACCCCAGGTATCAGTCTGGTGAATCTTCGCTGCCCTCCCTCCATGGCAAGAACCTCCTTCCTCAGATAAGGCGACCAAAACTGCACACAATACTCAAGGTGTGGTCTCACCAAGGCCCTGTACAACTGCAGCAAGACATCCTTGTTCCTGTACTCGAATCCTCTCGCTATCAGAGGGACCTATGTGTGCATGTACATAGATTCCTGAAGGTAGCAGGACAGGTAGATAAGGTGGTTAAAAAGGCACATGGGATACTTGCCTTCATTAGCCGAGGCATAAAATATAAGAGCAGGGAGGTTATGATGGAGCTGTACAAAACGTCAGTTAGGCACAGCTGGAATAGTGTGTGTAGTTCTGGTCACCACACGAAAGGGGGGATGTGATTGCATTGGAGAGGGTGCAGAGGAGATTCACCAGGATGTTACCTGGGCTGGAGGCTTCAGCTATGAAGAGAGACTGGACAGGCTGGGGTTGTTTTCCTTAGAGCAGAGAAGGCTGAGGGGGGACCTGATTGAGGTGTACAAAATTATGAGGGGCATAGATAGGGTAGATAAGGGCACAGCAGTCATCATGGGTGACTTTAATCTACATATAGATTGGGCTAACCAAATTACTAACAATACTGTGGAGGAGGAATTCCTGGAGTGTTTACGGGATGGTTTCCTGGACCAATATGTCGAGGAACCAACCAGAGATCAGGCCATCTTAGACTGGGTATTATGTAACGAGAAAGGATGAATAGCAATCTTGTTGTACGAGGCCCCTTGGGTCGGAGCGATCATAATATGCTCGAATTCTTCATTAAGATGGAGAATGAAGTAGTTGACTCAGAGACTAGGGTCCTGAATTTAAATAAAGGAAACTACGATGGTCTGAGGCACGAGTTGGGTAGGATTGATTGGGGAATGTCACTCAAAGGGTTAACGGTGGATAGGCAATGGCAAACATTCAAAGACCGCATGGATGAACTACAGAATTTGTTCATCCCAGTTTGGCATAAAAATAAAACAGAAAAGGTGACTCAACCGTGGCTAACGAGGGAAATTAGGGATAGCATAAGATCCAAGGAGAGGGCATATAAATTGGCCAGAAAAAGCAGTAATCCAGAGGATTGGGAGCAGTTTAGGATTCAACAAAGGGATTAATTAAGAAAGGGAAAATAGAATATGAGAGTAAGCTTGCAGGGAACATAAAAACTGACTGTAAAAGCTTTTATAGATATGTGAAGAGAAAAAGATTGGTGAAGTCAAGCGTAGGTCCCTTGCAGTCAGAATCAGGGAAATTTATAATGGGGAACAAAGAAATGGCAGACCAATTAAATACATATTTTGGTTCTGTCTTCACAAAGGAGGACAGAAATAACCTCCCAGAGATGTCGGGGAACATAGGGTCTGATGAAAGGGAGGAACTGAAAGAAATCAGTATTTGTAGGGAAATGGTGTTAAGGAAATTGATGGGATTTAAGGCCGATAAATCCCCAGGGCCTGATAATCTACATCCTAGGGTACTTAAGGAAGTGGCCCTAGAAATAGTAGATGCATTGCTGATCATCTTCCAACATTCGATGGAATCTGGAACAGTACCCATGGATTGGAGGGTAGCTAATGTTACCCCACTATTCAAAAAAGGTGGTAGAGAGAAAACGGGGAATTACAGACCAGTAAGCCTGACATCGGTAGTGGGGAAAATGCTATAAAAGTTGTAATAGCAGAGCACTTGGAAAACAGTGACAGTATCGGACAAAGTCAACATGGATTTACAAAAGGTAAATCGTGCTTGACTAATCTACTGGAATTTTTTGAGGATGTAACTAGTAAAATAGATAAGGGAGAACCAGTGGATGTGGTGTATTTGGACTTTCAGAAGGCTTTCGATAAGGTCCCACATAAGAGAATAGCGTGTAAAGTTAAGGCACATGGGATTGGGGGCAAAGTATTGACTTGGATAGAGAACTGGTTGGCAGATAGAAAGCAAAGAGTTGGAATAAACGGGTCTTTTTCCGAGTGGCAGGCAGTGACTAGTGGGGTACCGCAGGGATCGGTCCTTGGACCCCAGCTATTCACAATATATATTAATGATCTAGACAAGGGAACTAGATGTAATATCTCCAAATTTGCAGACGACACAAAGCTGGGTGGTCGTGTGTGCTGTGAGGAGGATGCCGAGAAACTACAGGATGATTTGGACAGGTTGGGTGATTGGGCAGAAGCATGGCAGATGCAATATAACGTGGATAAATGTGAGGTTATCCACCTTGGTGGCAAAAACAGGAAGGCAGATTATTATCTGAATGGCAATAGATTGGGAGAAGGGGAAGTGCAACGAGACCTGGGTGTCCTTGTGCACCAGTCGCTGAAGGTAAGCATGCAGGTGCAGCAGGCGGTTAAGAAGGCAAATGGTATGTTGGCCTTCACAGCGAGAGGGTTTGAGTACAGGAACAAGGATGTCTTGCTGCAGTTGTACAGGGCCTTGGTGAGACCACATCTTGAGTATTGTGTGCAGCTTTGGTCGCCTTATCTGAGGAAGGATATTCTTGCCATGGAAGGAGTTCAGCGAAGATTCACCAGACTGATACCTGGGATGGCAGGAATGACGTATGAGGAGAGATTGGGTCGACTGGGCTTGTACTCGCTGGAGTTTAGAAGAATGAGAGGGGATCTCATTGAAAGTTATAAAATTCTGGCAGGACTGGACAGACTAGATGCAGGGAGGATGTTCCCGATGGTTGGGGAGTCCAGGACCAGGGGTCACAGTCTAAGGATAAGGGGTAGGCCTTTTAGGACAGAAATGAGGAGGAATTTCTTCACCCAGAGAGTGGTGAACCTGTGGAATTCTCTACCACAGAAGGCAGTAGAGGCCAATACATTAAATATATTCAAGAAGGAGTTGGATATATTTCTTAAGGCTAAAGGGATCAAGGGATATGGGGAGAATGCAGGGACCGGGTACTGAACTTGGATGATCAGCCATGATCGCATTGAATGGCGGAGCAGGCTCGAGGAGCTGAAAGACCTACTCCTGCTCCTATCTTCTATGTTTCTGTGAACTTTTCCCCTTAGTAGACGGGTCAATAACCAGGGGGCATAGTTTGAAGGTAAGGGGCAGGAGGTTTAGAGGGGATTTGAGGAAAAACTTTTTCACCCAGAGGGTGGTTGGAATCTGGAACTCACTGCCTGCAAGGGCGGTAGAGGCAGGAACCCTCACAACATTGAAGAAGCATTTAGATGAGCACTTGAAACGCCATAGCATACAAGGCTACGGACCAAGTGCTGGAAAATGGGATTAGAATAGACAGGGCTTGATGGCCGGCGCGGACACGATGGGCCTCTTTCTGTGCTGTAGAAATCTATGACTATCTACGAGTAGGCCTAAACTACTAGAGTCTGGCACAGAACACTTTCAGAAATTGTAAAGACAAAATTATCAAGAGGTTTTGATCTTAACTACTATGCATAGAAACGATGAGATGGTTGACTACAAACATGCACCTGCAATAGACGTTTCTTTCAAATGCCAAGAACATCAAGCAAATATAAAACAAGTAGTTAGTAGTCTAATTTGCCAGCTCATTGAGTAGCAGTAAGTGAACTGCATGTACCACTGTATATATAAAAAATCCCTTCAAGCACTAAAGGTTGAGACACAAATGTATTTAGAAAAACAGAAATGAAAATTTGAAGTATCCTTTATAAACTGCACTCTCCCATCTAGAACTTTTCTGCTTCAGTTTTCTTTTGCACTGCAAACACAATTAAAAAAATTACTGCAGTTTAACTGTCCCAACAAGTCACAAAGCTACATTCTGCAATGAGATAGAATCTAAACTAAGCTGCTTTTATATTAAAACATCTTACAGGAAACTTTGTGCTATCTGGCACCGACGGGACCGAGCTGTTGCCGTTCCCTCAAAACTGCCGGACACACCAGCGTTAATGTTGAAGCATACGGAGCTTTTCAGCTCCATATCTGGCAACAAACACTGTTGCTTAGCAACAGCTTCTAAACAGTCAGCCGTACCTTGGAAGCGTCTCTGTAGCTTAGCAACAGCTTCAGGGAGACTTTGCAGAGCCCGACTGTTGAAAAAAAAAGCCACGAGAAGAAAAAAAACCTAACAAAACTGCTCCTGATTTTTGCCGGTGGCTCGAGCTTGCCGGACATTTAGCCTCCGAATAACACAAAGTTTCCTGTAATTTGGGTGCTAGGTACCAATATCTGTGAGCCAGCCCTGGCGGTTACATTCTTAAATCTGGCTCCCTTATCCTGGTAGACTTGTAGGCCGGTTGATTTCCTTTGGATCTACAAGTCTGTCGCCGGGATAAGGAAGCTAGATTTAGCACAGTGAACACTAGAAATTGGTTTTCTGGTGCCAGAGAGCCAGAATCTCAATTAGGCAGTTATAGAAAGATAACCCACAAGATTGATAGATGAAGCCAATGAGTGGTGCAAGAGTTATAACAAAGATTAACATTTCAGGTCCTTAAACAAAGAACAGTAAAAGTGCTGTACGGCAAGCGTCATCTTTGATAAAAAAAACATGATCTTCACTGGTTAACAATTCATTCATCCTAATTGTAAATTTTAACAACCAGCTATTAAAGCAGTTTATCTGCCACACAAGCATCGCACTCTGCAGCAGCGATTCACTCATTACGCAGACAACTAAACAAACAAGGATGGTCTCAAATAACTGGTAACCTGCAAAGCCCAAAATGAAATGCTGAAATTATATAAATCTCTTTTCAAAAATCTTCATCCTCCTTTTTACCATTAATTTTCTCCTCTCTTGAAAGCTTGGTTCTTGCTGGTGCATGGTTCCACAGCGGTAGACACCCTCAATTCCTCAGGTATGCCAAGACAATAAGCGGCGACAGGCTATCGGACAATCAGCCAGTTTGGGCCCACAGCCAGCCAAGCCTGGGTCTCACCTGACCGCCACGTGCACATTTCCTAGCAATGGTGGTTGGTCCCAGGAACTCTGGCTGATTTTCCTCTCCCTGACCTAGAGGTGGTAAATTGCAGTGCCCTTACTCAGCACAGAACGGAGATCAAACATGTCCATTCAAGCTGGTACATATAGCTCAGTTAATTATTGGTTTAGCTAGCTAAGCCATCAGTAGAACCTACTTCTGAGAATTTAATAAATCCCAAGTTTATTATTTAATTTTACAAATGTGGGGGATTGGAGGCTTTTGGCTTTGGAACTTGTGAAAAGCAATCTTCCATCCATCTAGCCTAGTCTGCTATATTAGCTTCAATTCTATTAAAATTAGGCAATAACAAGTGTAGAAGTGTACATATGTTGTAGGTCCTTACCACATCAAAAAGCAGTTTGGGACACGATAAAGCTGAATACCATAGCAGAGACTTAACCTTAAGGTTAGGTAGCCATATTATTTCTGGCATTAGACTGTGGGTATTTATGTAAACATAAAATTGTTCCAATATATATTTTATATATTGCTTTGAACAATTCTTCTGACCTTGCATCAGCAGCTCTGATGCAGAACAATAAAAGAATGATTTTGAAATACTGACCTTATGTTTATATTTGGGTTTACAATATTTCTCAGCCAATCAGATCCCTAACTTATCTCGAGCCACAATTTATATATTTTAATTGAGGTGGGGAAGCAGTAAAAGAAAACAATTGCAACACAAGGTTCTTCCTAGTCTTTGCCTAAATGGCTGGATAGTAGCCTTTCCAGGAGGGAGAAGCAGTGAGGAAAAAAGGACATGAATTTTTAAATGTTAAAATCGTATAGTGCATTGGACTGCCAACAAGGTGATAAGATGCAAGATCACCCTCCTCCTGACTTCATCCAGGATGATAAGGAAAGGTGCACAGTGATAAATGGACACCTCCTCTGAGAAAGGACAAAGAATAATCTGCGAATCTCAGCCCTGGAGCTCATTGTCCAATACCTTCAGACAGCTTAGAGCAGCATTCATGGAGACCAGGTTGTAAGTTAAGGCTAATTGCTCACTCAACATTTCTGTTGCTCCGATTCATCATGGCTGAAGAGCAATAAAACAAATGTAATTTTTCTTTGTCAGTCCTGATATCATGAGTTGAAAATAATATTCTGCTGGTATTCATTGAAGCACAATTTTTAAAGAAGCTGCTTTTCCACAAAGTCTTTTGTAGAATGTCATTTTGACAAAGCAGCTCGTCAAGTTCATGTGACACATGTTTTATAGCCTTTGTGGTTGAATAATTCACATTGAATAGGATCCTTTTTTAATTCAATCTTAAATTTTACAAATTAAGAATCTATTCAGACACCCACGATGGTGCTGGGAGAGATGTCCACATGCAGAATTCTTGTTATTTTTGATGCGTAAGTTATTTGTAAACTTTTAATAATTACTAGTCCATCTCCCGTGGAGTGGCACACGGGCAGCCAAGATTAAGCGTAGCCCTCAGGTGAAGTGGGGTTAGAGGACGGAGGCCAGTTATACTAGATCATACAAATGTAATCCAGTCCCCATTTTAAAGTCGTACATTCGGCACTTAATTTAACATGACCATTATAAATTCCTATGTCCACATTTAAAATGGAACTGCTTTTGTAAACTTCTCAAGTTGTAACTACAGGTTCCTGCCGGTGGTCGGGGTACAGGCACGTGAGAGTTCTTTCCTAATAGTTAATAATGTAAATGGTCAGAAAGCAGAGCGAAGAGAATCTCCACTCTCCAAATATTTAAATGATGATTAGGCAAACCATCCAAAGGGTCCAAGCAGCTCTGGCACTGCATTGGATGTACCCTCTGTGTTGTGCCCAACTGAAGTAGTGGAAGACTACCCCTTCCAAGGAGTCTCACACCACTTCACTGAGTCAGGTGAATAGAGGAGACTTGGACTCTCCTTGTAGATCTGTCAGATTGGACTGATGGCTAAATTTCAGTACTACCACTACAAGAAGATTTTTAGATATAAGCTACTGCTTCATGCTGATGATGCATAACATTCACCGACATTTACAGTCAATGCTAAGTCAAAATCATTTCGCACTCACACAAAACTTGCATCATGTTATGCATATAGAATTATAGAATGGTTACAGCACGGAAGGAGGCCATTCGGCCCGTCAAGCCCGTGCCGGCTCTCTGCACGAGCACTTCAGCTAGTCCCACTCCCCCGCCCTTTCCCTGTAGTCCTGCAAATTTTTTTCCATCAGGTGCTTATCCAATTCCCTTTTGATAGCCACAATAGAATCTGCCACCTCCACCACCCTTTCAGGCAGTGCATTCCAGATCATAACCACGCGCTGTGTAAAAGTTTTTCCTCATGTCGCCTTTGGTTCTTCTGCCAATCACCTTAAACCTGTGTCCTCTGGTTCACGACCCTTCCACCAATGGGAACAGTTTCTCTCTATCTACACTGTCTAGACCCCTCATGATTTTGAACACCTCGATCAAATCTCCTCTCAACCGTCTCTGTTCTGAGGAGAACAAGCCCAGCTTCTCCAGTCTATCCACATAACTGAAGTCCCCCATCCCTGGAACCATTCTTGTAAACCTTTTCTGCACCCTCTCCAAGGCCTTCACATCCTTCCTAAAGTGCGGTGCCCAGAATTGGACACAATACTCCAGTTGTGGCCGAACCAGTGTTTTATAAAGGTTCATCATAACTTCCTTGCTTTTGTACTCTATGGGCTGGATTTTGTCAATGGGGAGCTTTTGGAGGCGGGACTCCCACTTGTTGGGTTTTAGTCCCGCCTCCATCAACTTGTGGCCAACCCACGCTATTTTCCCTTGATTGACCTTGTTAAGCCAGCCCAGCCGGATTAGCAGGCCAATTAAGGGAAAGCCAGTTACAGGTGACATCAGCGAGTGCCGTTTCATCTGTCAAGAGCTTTTGACAGATGAAATGTCATCGTTTGACAGCTCTGTGAAGCTGTCAAACACTGACAATCTGTCCTCTTAAGTTGTGTCTTTACTCAAGACTCAATTAGAAAGCCTTCCTGACCAGAAAGCAGAAGGCTGCAGCTTTTGACAGTTCAGCGGCCATTCTGCTTTCTGTGCCGGTGAGCTGAGGGACGCCCGAGACCTGAAGGGAAGAAGTCTGCAGGAAGAAGTAAAGGTAAGTAAAACTTATTAAAACACTTTACACACACCTCACACACTTACCTCTGCACACATGCACCCATTACTCACCTGCACACCGGATATCTCGACCCCTCTGACCCCCGCAGGCCGACGGCCCGCCTCGCTGACCCTGGCGAGGTTCGGAGACATCGGGAAGCCCACACTTCAGGGCTCAAAATAGGAATTAGCCAAAAAACTGCCTGTTAACTACCTATGGGTCGGCTACCTGCCTCCTGGCAAGATGGCATGGAGATGGGTTGGGGGCGGGTTGGGCACCCGCCCCCAAATTCAGCTATTTTCCCAGCAGTCCCGCCTCCAAAGGGCTGGCAAAATCCAGCCCTATGCCTCTATTTATAAAGTGAAGGATCCCGTAAACTTTTTTAACCACTTTCTCAACCTGCCCTGCCACCTTCAATGACTTGTGCACATATACCCCCAGATCTCTCTATTCATGCACCCCCTTTAGAATTGTACCCTTTAGTTTATATTGCCCCTCCTCATTCTTCCTACCAAAATGTATCACTTCGCACTTTTGTGTTAAATTTCATCTGCCACGTGTCCACCCATTCCGCCAGCCTGTCTATATCTTCTTGAAGACTATCACTACCCTCCTCACTGTTCACTATACTTCCAAGTTTTGTGTTATCTGCAAATTTTGAAATTGTGCCCTGTCCTCCCAAGTCTAAGTCATTAATATATATCAAGAAAAGTACTGGTCCTAGTACTGACCCCTGGGGAACACCACTGTATACCTTCCTCCAAAGCGAAAAACATCTGTTCACCACTACTCTCTGTTTCCTGTCACTTAGCCAATTTCATATCCATGCTGCCACTGTCCCTTTTATTCCATGGGCTTTAACTTTGCTGGCAAACCTATTATGTGGCACTTTATCAAGTGCCTTTTGGAAGTCCATGTACACCACATCAACCGCATTGTCCTCATCAACCCTCTCTGTTACCTCATCAAAAAACTCAATCAAGTTCATTAAACACGATTTGCCTTTAACAAATCATGCTGGCTTTCCTTAATTACCCAATACTTGTCTAAGTGACTGTTAATTTTGTCCCGGACTTTTGTTTCTAAAAGCTTCCCACAACCGAGGTTAAACTGACTGGCCTGTAGTTGCTGGGTTTATCCTTACACCCTTTTCTAAACAAGGGTGTAACATTTGCAATTCTCCAGTCCTCTGGCACCACCCCTGTGTCCAAGGAGGATTGGAAGATTATGGCCAGTATCTCTGCAATTTCCACCTTTACTTCCCTCAGCATCCTAGGATGCATCCCATCCGGTCCTGGTGACTTATCTACTTTAAGTACAGCCAGTCTTTGTAGTACCTCCTCCTCATCAATTTTTTATCCCATCCAGTATCTCAACTACAGGAAACTTTGGTTTATCCGGAAGTTAACTGTCCGGAATGCTCGAGCCACCGGCAAAAACCAGGAGCCGTTTCGTTAGGTTTTTTTTCTTTTCGTTGCTTTTTTTTCCAACCAGTCATGTTCTGCAAGGTCTCGCTGAAGCTGTTGCTAAGCTACAGAGACGCTTGCAAGGTACGCCGACTGTTTAGAAGCTGTTGCTAAGCAACAGGGTTTGTTGCCAGATACGGAGCTCAAAATCTCCGTATGTTTCAACATTAGCGCTGGTTTGTCCGGCAGTTTTGATGGGACGGCAACAGCTCGGTCCCGTCGGTGCCGGATAACACAAAGTTTCCTGTACCTCCTCTTTCACTATGACTTTGGCAGCATCTTCTTCCTTGGTAAAGACAGATGCAAAGTACTCATTTAGTACCTCAGCCATGCCCTCTGCCTCCATGCTTAGGTCTCCTTTTTGGTCCCAAATCGGCCCCACCCCTTCTCTGACTACCCATTTACTATTTATATGCCTATAGAAGACTTTTGGATTCCCTTTTATGTTAGCTGCCAATGTATTCTCATACTCTCTCTTTGCCCCTCTTATTTCCTTTTTCACTTCCCCTCTGAACTTTCTATATTCAGCCTGGTTCTCACTTGTATTCTCAACCTGACATCTGTCATACTGCTTTTTCTGCTATAATCCTTTTGTAGTAACACTCAAATTTAGCCAACACTTCACAAATCTGCAGAGAGAGTTCAAGGGGGTCATTTTCACTTTGGGTGCAAACAGAAAGCTGGCGGTAGATCAGCCACCTGTTATATACCCCCGCTCAATTTTCATTCCCATCAGAAAGATTGCAATTAAAAATAAAAAGGGATAAAACTTTAACAATGCATAATTAATATACTTCTTTCAATTAGGACAAACATAAAACAATTAGCATTTATAATGTAGAAAAATGTCACAACATCAATAGTAGACTAACAGCAGCAAATTGCCATTATATTCTTACTTCTGTCAACACACTATGTTAGCGTCCAATTGTAATGAGTAACATTGAAAACTGCATCTCCACTGCCTTGGAATTATTTAACGTTTGTATTTCGAGCACATGCATTACTCACTTTAAATCACAGATGACTAATTATTGCACTCCCACAAAGGAGGGAACTGGGCCGCTAGAATGCACAACTTCAAATCTTCGAAGCTACTATTTCTCAGCTCAAATAAGTACAAGATTGAGTTACTTGGTTATGTATAATATGACTGCCTTCTTGTAGTTCTACATCAGTATATGAAGTACTATTTATCCAATACTGTTACCTTCATTTTTGGTAGCATTCCCTTATTGGCTCCAGTTAGCGGCTGTGGCTGGCAACCAGTCACTTCAGTGTATTGGCTGCCTGCCAACCAGTACAGGATTATTGCAATGCAAGGAGCTGCACAGGGGTCAGGGGTGGGGAAAACAGTCATGTTTCAATTGATGAGTGCAGCACACAAAACTTCCAAACTAGATTAGATCATGACTGTAGGACCCAGTAAAAGTGAGTACCCTCAGCAGATTGCACACCCTCAAAATATATAGTATTTCTATAACCTATCCTGCTTATTTCTGCACCAAACTATTTGGATGAGTTAAATTTACATAAACTTTATTTATCCAAATAAAAATAAACATTTATTCTCACGTGCGTGATCCTGTGAACTAGATCTGTACAAATTAATTTCTGAAAACTATTGTGATTTCCATTTTACATACCTGAAAACCTGTCAATGGATCACTGAAAATATTTGGCACTCCTTTTCTAAAGTTGTAAACCAACAGCAATAATGGTTTATGCTATCTCATGTTTACTAATTATTTCATCCAAAAAAAAGATTGAAAGTCAAAGAATTATTAGGACAGGAAAATCTGGTAACGGACATGAATAGTGGCGAACTGGAATAGATAGCTGTAAAAGCTGCTAATTGAAAATTAAGATAAATATACATACACACACATATATACACACGTGTATGTTTGCTTGTATATTATATATATATATAAAATTTTACATTGACACACATGGATGTTAAATATCCAAGGACAGAAAAATCAGGATCTCCATTACCTATTTGATTTCAGCAGGATTTTATATAGACAAATTAATGTGGCCTGTAAATAGATTATTTCCCCATTTGAAGACTGAGACATTACCACACAATCATTGATGATTTAATTGACCCTCCCTTGCTGTTGAATTAAAGTAACCCTTAGTTATGCATTTTTTTTTACAAGTATAAAACGTATCTCCTACTTGCTTATCTACGAAACAGTAGAGAATCATATTAACAACAGGAAACATAGAAGATAGGAGCAGGAGTAGGCCATTCGGCCCTTCGAGCCTGCTCCGCCATTCAATGAGATCATGGCTGATCATCCAAATTCAGTACCCTGTCCCTGCCTTCTCCCCATATCCCTTGATCCCTTTAGCCTCAAGAAATATATCCAACTCCTTCTTGAATATATTTAATGAACTGGCCTCCACCGCCCTCTGTGGCAGAGAATTCCACAAGTTCACCACTCTCTGGGTGAAGAAATTCCTCCTCATTTCAGTCCTAAATGGCTTACCCCTTATCCTTACATTATGACCCCTGGTTCTGGACTCCCCGGCCATCAGAAACATCCTTCCTACGTCTAGTCTGTCCAGGCCTGACAGAATTTTATAGGTTTCGATGAGATCCCCTCTCAAACTTCTAAACTCCAGTGAGTATAAGCCCAATTGACACAATCTCTCCTCATACATCATTCCTGCCATCCCAGGTATCAGCCTGCTGAATCTTCGCTGCACTTCTTCCATGGCACGAACGTCCTTCCTCAGATAAGGCGACCAAAACTGCACACAATACTCAAGGTGCGGTCTCACCAAGGCCTTGTACAACTGTAGCAAGACATCCTTGTTCCTGTACTTGAACCCTCTTGCTACGAAGGCCAACATACCATTTGCCTTCTTAACCGCCTGCTGCACCTGCATGCTTACCTTCAGCGACTGGTGCACAAGGACACCCAGGTCTCTTTGCACTTCCCCTTCTCCCAATCTATTGCCATTCAAATAATAATCTGCCTTCCTGTTTTTGCCACCAAAGTGGATAACCTCACATTTATCCACATTATAGTGCATTTGCCATGTTTCTGCCCAATCACCCAACCTGTCCAAATCGTACTGGAGTTTCACGACATCCTCCTCACAGCATACCCTCCCACCCAGCTTTGTGTCGTCTGCAAATTTGGAGATATTACATTCAACTCCCTCGTCCAGATCATTAATATATATTGTGAACAGCTGGGGTCCTAGGACCGATCCTTGCGGTACCCCACTAGTCACTGCCTGCCACTCGGAAAACGACCCGTTTATTCCAACTCTTTGCTTTCTGTCCGCCAACCAGTTCTCTATCCAAGTCAATACCTTGCCCCCAATCCCATGTGCCTTAATTTTGCACGCTAATCTCATTTGTGGGACCTTATCGAAAGCCTTCTGAAAGTCCAAATACACCACATCCACTGGTTCTCCCTTATCTATTTTACCAGTTACATCCTCAAAAAATTCCAGTAGATTAGTCAAGCATGATTTACCTTTTGTAAATCCATGTTGACTTTGTCCAATCCTGTCACTGCTTTCCAAGTGCTCTGCTATGACATCTTTTACAATGGACTCTAGCATTTTCCCCACTACCGATGTCAGGCTTACCTATAATTCCCCGCTTTTTCTCTACCACCTTTTTTGAATAGTGGGGTAACATTAGCTATCCTCCAATCCATGGGTACTGTTCCAGAGTCTATCGAGTTCTGGACAATGACCAGCAATGCATCTACTATTTCTAGGGCCACTTCCTTAAGTACTCTGGGATGTAGATTATCAGGCCCTGGGGATTTATCAGCCTTCAGTCCCATCAATTTTCCTAACACCATTTCCCTACAAATACTGATGTCTTTCAGTTCCACCCTTTCATCAGGCCCTATGTTCCCCAGCATCTCTGGGAGGTTATTTGTGTCCTCCTTTGTGAAGACAGAACCAAAATATGTATTTAGTTGGTTTGCCATTTCTTTGTTCCCCATTATAAATTCCCCTGATTCTGACTGCAAGGGACCTATGCTTGACTTCACCAATCCTTTTCTCTTCACATATCTATAAAAGCTTTTACAGTCAGTTTTTATGTTCCCTGCAAGCTTACTCTCATACTCTATTTTCCCTTTCTTAATTAATCCCTTTGTCCTCCTTTGTTGAATCCTAAACTGCTCCCAATCTTCAGGATTATTGCTTTTTCTGGCCAATTTATATGTCCTCTCCTTGGATCTTATGCTATCCCTAATTTCCCTTGTTAGCCACGGTTGAGTCACCTTTTTTGTTTTATTTTTATGCCAAACTGGGATGAACAAATTCTGTAGCTCATCCATTCAGTCTTTGAATGTTTGCCATTGCCTATCCACCGTCAACCCTTTGAGTGCCATTCCCCAATCAATCCTACCCAACTCGCTCCTCAGACCATTGAAGTTTCCTTTATTTAAATTGAGGACCCTAGTCTCCGAGTCAACTACTTCATTCTCCATCTTAATGAAGAATTCAATCATATTATGATCGCTCCGACCCAAGGGGCCTCGTACAACAAGATTGCTAATTAATCCTTTCTTGTTACATAATACCCAGTCTAAGATGGCCTGATCTCTGGTTGGTTCCTCGACATATTGGTCCAGGAAACCATCCCGTAAACACTCCAGGAATTCCTCCTCCACAGTATTGTTACTAATTTGGTTAGCCCAATCTTTATGTAGATTAAAGTCACCCATGATGACTGCTGTGCCCTTATTGCACGCTTCTTTAATTTCCCTTTTAATGCCATCCCCAACCTCCGCTTTACTGTTTGGAGGTCTATATACCACTCCCACTAACGTTTTTTTCCCCTTAGTATTTCTCAATTCTACCCATACAGATTCCACATCATCAGAGCTAATATCCTTCATTACAATTGTGTTAATCCCTTCTTTAACCAGTAATGTTACCCCACCTCCCTTTCCTTTTTGCCTATCTTTCCTGAATATCGAATACCCCTGGATGTTGAGTTCCCAGTCTTGGCCATCCTTGAGCCACGTTTCCATAATCCCAACCAAATCATATTCGTTTACCTCTATTTGCGCAGCCAATTCATCCACCTTATTACAAATGCTCCTCGCATTAAGACACAGAGCCTTCAAGCTTGTTTTTTTAACGCTCTTAGACCGATTAGAATTATTATTTACTGTGGCCACGTTTGATTTAAACCGTTGATTTCTCTGACTGCCACTTTTGTTTTTCTCCTTCCTATCTTTTGCTTTTATCCTTGTTTCCCTTTCCTCTGTCTCCCTGCTCAGGTTCCCAACCCCCTGCCATTTTAGTTTAAACCCTCCCCCACAGCACTAGCAAACACTCCTCCTAGGACATCGGTTCCAGCCCTGCCCAGGTGCAAACCGTCCGGTTTGAACTGGTCCCACCTCCCCCAGAACCGGTTCCAATGTCCCAGGAACTTGAATCCCTCCTCCGGCATCATTCCTCTAGCCACGTATTCATCTGACGTATCCTTCTATTTCTACTCTGACTAGCACGTGGCCAGGCAGCATCCGTGGAGAGAGAAACAGAGTCAACGTTTCAGGTCTGTGACCTTTCGTCAGAACTGGGAAAAAAGCAGGAAATGGAAAGCAAGTTTGGGGGCTGGGAAAAGGGGGAGGGGATGAATGAACAAAAGGGAAGGTCAGTGATAGGATAGAAAGGAGAGATTAAGAGACATTAAGAGATATTCAAGGCAAGGGGAGGTGGAAATGGGGCAGGTTAAGGAACAAAGAATGGCTCTAGATGGGGTGTGAATTGCACTGGCAGAATGAAGGACAGCTGAAGGGAGGGAAGAAAAAACAAAAGTGTGGATAAAAAAAATATATATATATGTGATGGGGCCGAGGTTATGATCTGAAATTGTTGAATTCTATGTTGAGTCCAGAGGACTGTAGAGTGCCTAATCGAAAGATGAGGTGCTGTTCCTCGAGAATCATATTACCATATGTCATTAAACTTTTTTGAAAAGAATGCCCAAACCATAAATCAACACAACACCAATACATATCATTAAACCCATCTTTTTTACCTTTACCTATTTTTGCATCATTTCTAAGGTGAATAAATAGAATATTTTACAAAAGCACATGATTTGTATCCAATTTGTGGCATACTGTATCTTCTAATCAGTATTGGTACATACAAGAACACTAGATAAGTTTGCAATGAAAATAAACTGTTGCATGCCCACCCCACATGAACTTTAGTTGTCTCTTTTCTGTACTTCACTGCCACCTGTTGGAACAGTCTACCAGGTTCTGTGGAAAAACTGAATTCCACTTCCAGTCCTGTTCCATATTATTTATGTATACACACTTTATGACAAGTTGGAATTTATGGATTGTGGCGGATGGGAGGCCAGCAAAGAGACACTGGAGAAATTGAGACTAAAGGTGACAAAATCCTGAGTAACGGTTTCAGCAGCAGAAGGGCTGAGGCAGGCAACGTGGTGGTGATGGGCTTAAGCAGTCTCGTTAATGGGAAAGACGTGGCTTTTGACATTCAGCTCTGGATTGACCAGAATGCCAAGATTTCACATTGTCTGGTTCTGCTTGAGCAAGTGTCCGGGGAGAGTACAATATAGTCAGTGGCACAGCAGTGGAGTTTAGGGAGGGACTGAAGACAATGGCTTTGGTCTCCCTGATATTCAGTTGGAGGATATTTTGACTCAGTCATAACGTGATGCAATATCACAGAATTGGTCATGAGTTCAAGGGATAAAGGTAAAGCTGGCTGTCATCAGCATACATGTGGTTGTTGACCTCGTGTCTGGGACAATGTCATCCAGGGGCAGCATGTATATGAGGAAGAGAAAAGGCCCATGGATTAACCTCGAGGACCTCCAGAGGTGATTGTGCAGGAAAATAAGCCATTGTTGAAGTTATGCTGGTTGTATTCACAAAGGTAGGAGTGGAACCAGGTGGAAATAGTCCTGTGTAGCTGAACTGTGAAAGAGAGGCGATGGAGGAAGATGGTGTAGTCAACCATGTTAAATGCTGCAGAATGAGGAGGACACGCGAGATAATGCACTATAGCCAGAGGATGTCATTTAGCCAGAACAGTTTTGGTGCCGAGAGAAGGGCAACAACGGGAGGTATCTAAATGAAACATTCATGTAATATTAAATCTAAATTTATTAAACATTACTTTGTGTTCTTTGGCACCATTCAGCACAAGGATTAAAAATATTTTTTCCAAATTATAGTTAGAAAATACTGCAGTGGAAATATATTAAATCAGTCAAGCTCCTTTAAAATCAAAGTGGGATTCTTTTTTCCATCACAGTCTTCCTCATCCACAAATCAACTAAATAAATTACACCTTTTGCAACGTTTTCTGTTGTATTGAATGATCCATTCTACATTTGACTATTTTTAGAATATCAGAAGAATTGACTGGAGGGAAAGTATCTATACAACAGCGAGAGAGATAATTTAAAAAAGACTTGCATTTATAGAGCGCCTTTCATGACCTCAGAATGCCCTAAAACACTTTACAGCCAATGAAGTACTTTTGAAGTGTAGCGTTGTAATGTAGGACACATGGCAGCCAATTGCGCACAGCAGACAGGGTCTCGGTTCAACATCTCATACGAAAGACGGCACCTCCGATAGTGCAGCGCTCCCTCAGCACTGGGTGTTCAAGTCTCTGGAGTGGGACTTGAACCCATAACCGTCTGACTCAGGCGAGAGTGCTACCCACTGAGCCACAGCTGACAACTCCTTTCAGTCCTGGTTGATGGAGGAATGTTGGTCAGGACACCAGGAGAATTTAGCTGATACAGTTCGAGATACACAATTTTTGAACGACCTCATGTTAAAAGGGTGCTGTCACCACAGTGAAGCAGCTACCAACAAATGTGTTTTTTGTTAACTATAATCAATAAATGATGCTGGTTAACTAAAAATACAATGGGCCGTATTTTCCGATGCCTACGGGTGTGTACGAGCTGTGTACAGACCCGTAGGGACATCGGAAATGCCGATCAGTCAAGAATGCTCGACAAATCGGACGCCTGCCCTGGAGAAGGGCCTCTGCGGGGGGGGGGGAGGGGGAGTTCCACTTTCTGCAGAATCTCCGCCCGCTGAAAACCCGTAGAAATCTTACGCCTGGTAAAAGCAGGTGTCAGGCCTGCATAAGAGTTAAAAAAAAGTTTTTAAAAAGTTTTCACTCATTTATCATTTAAAAATACTTTTAAAAAGGTAAGTTTATTTTTAGCCACGTAAATTTTTTAATTATTGTTTTCAAAAAATTTAATTTTTGTTTAAAATATTTAATTTATTGTAATTTGAACTTATTTAAAAAAAAGATTTAAAAAAAATGTATTTAATGTTTTACTGTGTTTTTGAGGTGATCTCCATTCATATATTTGACAGGTCTGTCTGTCAAGTGTATGAAGGGAGATTCCTTTCTCCTATTGGCTCCCCATGGCCCACGTGATCCCAGGAACGCTTGCAAACCTCCACATTTCGAGAGGCCCAGGAGCGGAAGTATACGCACCTCGGGAGCCTTCAGGTAAGTTAGTAGATTTTTCCAAATCGGATGCCTCCGCACGCAGGAAGCCTCCGATCGGAAAATATAGCCCATTACTTTTATATAGTAACTTTCACATTTAAATATCTCAAAGCATGTCACACAATGAATTATTAGATAGAAATTACTACTATATCAATGGATAAATGATAATACTTTTATTTTAATGGAGTGGTGCTTAAAACAGGTTAATGCTTCAATTAGAATAGAGGAATGTCAGACAACACTTTAAGCATTTGCTCATTATTATGTAGGCAAATGGAGCAATCCTGCACTAACAATGCCCTAAAAACAGATGAATGAAATGAGCATCCTCATTCCTTTTAGTATTGGTTGAGGGAGAAATGTTGGTCAGGACACCAGGAGAATTCCATTCTTTGAATAATACAATGGATCAACATCTAACTGAATGGGCAGCTAGTTAAACATCTTGGTTTAATGTCTTACTTCAAAGAATATCAGTAATTTTCTCTTCTCTTTCTATGCATTTTAGGGGTGTGTTAATTTCTCTTTGATGTGTCGGAAGTTTGTGTCTGGGAGGTGTCTCCAAATGTGTTTATTTCCCTTGTCTTGTGTGTGTATGGGCTTCAATATGTGTGTGTATTGTGTTTGAGGTGGTGCTCTTTCTATGTATGGTTGTGTGTTAGGGGGAGGGGGTGGTTTCGTTATCTCTTTCCCCTCTTATGTCTAGGTAAGCACAAGGTCACCAGAACATCTACAGGCACTTCCCTTAAAACATGGGCACCATTAATAAATATGCACGTGACTATTTTTATATCATAATTTGGATTAATTAAGCTGTTACTGTCCTGCAAGGCTACTTCACTGCACTGGGAACGATAGTATTTCTTTCCTTGCTGTGTGTTTGGTGAGGGAGTGAGCACTTTGCGTTGGGTGTCGGAGTGATCGCTGTGTATCTCCCTCCACCCAGTGGGAGACTGCAAGGTGATAACTCAGCACGTGTTGAGGCGAGTGAGCTGTTTCTCCCTCCTGTAAGTGGGTTGGGGGGGTGAGGGGTTGGTCACTGTGTCTTCCTCCTCCTCACTGTATGAAGATTGAGATGTGTGGTACCTGTCTGTCGTCTCACTCTGAGGGGGTCAGCATGGATATCGATTTCTCCCTCCTCAGTGTGAATGTTGGCGTGTACAATGTGCGTCTTACAGTAGTGTTGTACTACATGCAGTGCAGGAATTGCAGGGTGTAGTACCTGTCTCTCAATGTGAGGGGGTTGGAGTAGGTGGAAATTGTCTGCCTCCTCCTTTACTGTACGGGGGTTGTGTCTGGTATTTCTCCCTCCCTCCCTGTTGGGTGGGGATATTTCCCTCACTGCCTGCGTCTGGGTTGGGATTTTTCTCTCGTCTTCTTAAGTAAGCTGGGGCATTTTTCTCTCCCTGTGTTGGTTGGGGCATTTCCTCTCCTTACCATCTAATCAGGGTATTTATCTCACTGTGTCAGGGTAGTGGTATTATCTGTGATTGGGGCTCTCTCTCCCCACTTTCTGTCTGGGTTCAGGTATTTCTCTCTGTTGGGTGCAGGAGATTATTCCTGCTCTTTCTCTCTCTCTGTGTCTTTCTCTCTCTCTCTCTCTCTCTGTGTCTTTCTCTCTCTCTCTCTCTCTCTCTCTCTGGGTCTTTCTCTCTCTCTCTCTCTGGGTCTTTCTCTCTCTCTCTCTCTGGGTCTTTCTCTCTCAATTCAATTCAATTCAATTCAAATGCTTTATTGGCATGAAAGTTTACAGAGAACCATATTGCCAAAGCTTACATAGCAAAAAGGTACAGTTTTCCAACATTCTGTAGGTGTCAATCGGTTTGACATTTGTTGGGTACATACAATATTACTTTTAAACAATATTAATTTTAAACAGTCTTTGTACTTCATTTGGTACGTTCAATATTAATTTTAAACAGTCTTAATTTTAAACAGTCCTCAGGTTGTGACATGTTGTTACATATTTGGCCCCAAGGTATGGTCTGTCTCCTTCTCCTAGGACTAATCTCAATTTTGACAGGTCATCCAATTCCTTGAAATCTGGGGTTGTTTGGCTTAGCTTGTTGAATAATATGTTTCTTGATGTGTTGAATTTTTCGCATTTTAGGAGGAAATGCATTTCTGTTTCAACCTCGCCGGCCAGACATTGATCGCATATTCTATTCTCTCTAGGCTGCCAGGATTTCTTGTATCTGCCTTTTTCAATTTCCAGTTGGTGGTCGCTTAGTCTGTACCTGGTGAGGGTCTGTCTCTGTTTTGTGTCTCTGATGGTCGTGAGGTAGTCTGCCAGTTTATATTCTCTTTTTAGGGCCCGGTAACATTCTAATCTGCTTTGGCTTTCGGTTATTTTGTTCCAATGTTCCAGGTAGGTTTCTTTGCATTGTTTAATGATTTGGTTCACTCGGATTGGTGTTTGGACGGCTGTGTTGGTCTGGGGCTGGTCAGGGTCCAGCTGAGTGCTTAGTTTCAGTAGCAGCTGACTCAGGGGACTCTTTTCTGGGTTTAGCTCTTGGGTCTGAAAGGCTTTGAAATGAAGGGTGTCTGGGGAGCTAGATTTGAGGTGATTTAGGAAGTTTAGTGCTCGTTTTTGGATGTTTATTATCAGTGGGTATCTGCCTAGTTCGGCTCTGCATGCATTTGTTGGCGTTTTTCTTTGGATGCGAAGGATGCTTCGGCAGAATTCTGCATGTAGGGCTTCTATTGTGTGTTTTTCCCATTTAGTGTAGCTTTGGTGATTTAGCGGGCCCCATACTTCACTACCGTACAGTGCAATGGGCAGGATTATGCTGTCAAATATTTTGAGCCAGATTTTGATTGGGATTTGGATGTTGTAGAATTTTCTTTTTATTGCATATAGGGTTCTTCGGGCTTTTTCTTTTAGTGCATTCACTGCTATGTTGAAGCTCCCTGATGCTGTAATAGTTAGACCAAGGTAGGTGTAGCTCATAGTGTGTCCTATAGTGGTATCACTGAGGGTAAACTGGTATTTGTTTTCCTGACATCTGGGCCTTTTTTGAAAAATCATGATGTTGGTTTTTTTTAGATTTACTGTTAGAGCCCAATTTTGGCAGTATTTGTCGAGTAGGTCTAGTTGTTGCTGTAATCCCTGTTCTGTGGGAGACAGCAGAACCAGGTCGTCCGCATAGAACAGGGATTTCACTTCTCCATCCAGGAGACGGAGACCTGGTGACTCGCTTTGCTCCAGCATGTCTGCTAATTCATTTATGTATATGTTGAACAGGGTCGGGCTCAAATTGCAGCCCTGCCGGATGCCTCTTCTCTGGGTGAAGAAATCGGTGCGTTTGTCTCCAATTTTGACCCCGCATTTGTTTTTCAGATACATTGATTTAATAAGGTCATAGACTTTGCCCCCTATTCCACACTGAAGAAGTTTATAATAGAGCCCTTCGTGCCATATAGAGTCAAAGGCTTTCTTGAAGTCGATGAAACAGGCGAATATTTTCCCATTTTTTGTTTGGTGTATATGTTTTTCAATGAGGGTGTGAAGGGTATAGATATGGTCGGCGGTGCGGTGTTTTGGAAGAAAGCCTATTTGGTTTTTTCTGAGGATATTATGTTTGTTAAGAAAATCAAGTAATCTACTATTTAGAATACTGCAGAATAACTTCCCTAGACAACTGTTGACACAGATGCCGCGGTAGTTATTTGGGTCTGATTTGTTTCCACTTTTATATATGGGGGAGATTAGTCCTTGGCACCAGATATCGGGAAAACAGCCTGAACGTAATATGATGTTGAATAATTTGAGTACCGCACCCTGCATCTCCATATTGCTGAACTTGAGCATTTCATTTTTGATGTTGTCTGGGCCACAGGCTTTCTTTAGGTGGAGAGATTTTGTTTTTGTGGCCAGTTCTTTCCATGTGATTGGGGAGTCTAGAGGGTTTTGGTTGTCTTTAATTGTTGCTTCTAATGTGTGGAGTTTTTCTGTGACCTGATGTTGACTTGGGTTTGTTTCGTTTATTGGGATGTCTTTGTAGAGGTTTTCAAAATGTGTTCTCCAGATGTCGCCATCTTGGATTGGTAATGCTTGTAATTGTGTTGTACTCAGGTTATTCCACATTTCCCAGAATTGTTTTGGATTGGTGGAGTTTTCAATTTCTTCGAGTATTTTGTGGGTATAGTTTTGTGTTTTGTTCCTAATGGTGTGTTTATATCTTTTGAGGGTTTCATTGTATCTAGTACGTAGGTCCGGATTGTTTGGTTGGCGATGCTTTTGGTTTGATATTTTTCTCAGGTCTTTTCTGGCATTTTTGCATTCGTGGTCAAACCATTTCTTATTTTTATTTTGTCTTTTGTGACGCTTCCTCTTCTGTTTCACAAGGTCGGCTTTTACAGCTGCCTCATGGAAGATCATATTTATATCCTCTATGGCCATGTTTACACCATCTCTGGTGATCTCGTATGGGTTTTCTTTAAATTTTGATATTTTACTTGTGAGATCAGGTGACTTTAGTGCTGTGATGAATTTTTCTCCACTGTCTGGGGCCCATCTGTATGTCTGGTTTATTTTATGGAGCTTACTGGGTTCCTTTTTTGTGTCTGTAGTTTGGGCAGAAAGTTTAAGGTACATATTTATTTGGTTATGGTCTGAGAGGGGGGATTGCTGCCTGACAGTGAATGAGTTGATATCGCAGGGGTCCAGGTCAGTGATTGTATAGTCCACCACACTAGACCCAAGAGTTGAGGAGTATGTGAGCCTCCCTAGGGAGTCCCCTCTGAACCTACCGTTAACTATGTACAGGCCTAAGGCTCGGCAGAGTTGCACTACCTCCCTACCGCTTTTATTTATTTCACGATCAAGGTTGTTCCGATTTGCGATGGCTGGTGTGACATCTAGAGGGGTCTGGCCAAACACATGGTTGTTTCCCTGTGGGTCTATGAAGTCAGGTTCACAACCGGTCCTTGCATTTAGGTCCCCACATATTATCACCTTTCCTTGGGCCTGGAAATGGCTGATTTCCATGTGGAGAGTATCAAAGAACTCCTCTTCGAAATATGGCGATTCTATTGGAGGTATGTAGATCGCACATAAGTAAACATCTTTTTTTGATATTCCTATATTTTTATCTAGTTTTAGCCATACGTGTGATTTTCCCTGTTTTACCGGTGAGATGTGTTTGTCCAGTTCTCCCTTATACCACACCAATATTCCCCCGGAGGTTCTGCCCTTGCATGTTTTAGTGTTCTTTACTGAGGGCACAATGATTTCATGGTACATTGGAGGACAGTGGGTCGGCACGTCCTTTTGGCACCATGTTTCTGTTAACACAATTATATCAATGTCTTTTATAGCTTTTAGGAAGTACTCTTCATCCCAAAAGTTGAGGAGCGGAGGCCCTGGATATTCCAGCAGCTTATGTGGAAAGAACGCATTTATATAGTTAAAAAAAAACGAAATAAAATGGACCTATTTTGTGGGATGAGTGTGGAAACACTATTTTCTATAATGCTAAATGATGATTTAGTATAAATTTCATGAGGCATGCACATATAGCTATCTAATAATAGTAATAATACTGATAAGATAACAATATTAATAATCTCTGGGTCTTTCTCTCTCTCTGGGTCTTTCTCTCTCTCTCTCTCTGGGTCTTTCTCTCTCTCTCTCTCTGGGTCTTTCTCTCTCTCTCTCTCTGGGTCTTTCTCTCTCTCTCTCTCTGGGTCTTTCTCTCTCTCTCTCTCTGGGTCTTTCTCTCTCTCTCTCTCTGGGTCTTTCTCTCTCTCTCTCTCTGGGTCTTTCTCTCTCTCTCTCTCTCTCTGGGTCTTTCTCTCTCTCTCTGGGTCTTTCTCTCTCTCTCTGGGTCTTTCTCTCTCTCTCTGGGTCTTTCTCTCTCTCTCTGGGTCTTTCTCTCTCTCTCTGGGTCTTTCTCTCTCTCTCTGGGTCTTTCTCTCTCTCTCTCTCTCTCTCTGGGTCTTTCTCTCTCTCTCTCTCTGGGTCTTTCTCTCTCTCTCTCTCTCTGGGTCTTTCTCTCTCTCTCTCTCTCTCTGGGTCTTTCTCTCTCTCTCTCTCTCTCTCTGGGTCTTTCTCTCTCTCTCTCTGGGTCTTTCTCTCTCTCTCTCTGGGTCTTCTCTCTCTCTCTCTCTGGGTCTTTCTCTCTCTCTCTCTGGGTCTTTCTCTCTCTCTCTCTCTCTGGGTCTTTCTCTCTCTCTCTCTCTGGGTCTTTCTCTCTCTCTCTCTCTGGGTCTTTCTCTCTCTCTCTCTCTGGGTCTTTCTCTCTCTCTCTCTCTCTGGGTCTTTCTCTCTCTCTCTCTCTCTGGGTCTTTCTCTCTCTCTCTCTGGGTCTTTCTCTCTCTCTCTCTCTGGGTCTTTCTCTCTCTCTCTCTGGGTCTTTCTCTCTCTCTCTCTCTCTGGGTCTTTCTCTCTCTCTCTCTCTGGGTCTTTCTCTCTCTCTCTCTCTGGGTCTTTCTCTCTCTCTCTCTCTGGGTCTTTCTCTCTCTCTCTCTCTGGGTCTTTCTCTCCAATTCCAATTCCAATTAAAATGCTTTATTGGCATGAAAGTTTACAGAGAACCATATTGCCAAAGCTTACATAGCAAAAAGGTACAGTTTTCCAACATTCTGTAGGTGTCAATCGATTTGACATTTGTTGGGTACATACAATATTACTTTTAAACAATATTAATTTTAAACAGTCTTTGTACTTCATTTGGTACGTTCAATATTAATTTTAAACAGTCTTAATTTTAAACAGTCCTCAGGTTGTGACATGTTGTTACATATTTGGCCCCAAGGTATGGTCTGTCTCCTTCTCCTAGGACTAATCTCAATTTTGACAGATCATCCAATTCCTTGAAATCTGGGGTTGTTTGGCTTAGCTTGTTGAATAATATGTTTCTTGATGTGTTGAATTTTTCGCATTTTAGGAGGAAATGCATTTCTGTTTCAACCTCGCCAGCCAGACATTGATCGCATATTCTATTCTCTCTAGGCTGCCAGGATTTCTTGTATCTGCCTTTTTCAATTTCCAGTTGGTGGTCGCTTAGTCTGTACCTGGTGAGGGTCTGTCTCTGTTTTGTGTCTCTGATGGTCGTGAGGTAGTCTGCCAGTTTATATTCTCTTTTTAGGGCCCGGTAACATTCTAATCTGCTTTGGCTTTCGGTTATTTTGTTCCAATGTTCCAGGTAGGTTTCTTTGCATTTTTTAATGATTTGGTTCACTCGGATTGGTGTTTGGACGGCTGTGTTGGTCTGGGGCTGGTCAGGGTCCGGCTGAGTACTTAGTTTCCGTAGCAGCTGACTCAGGGGACTCTTTTCTGGGTTTAGCTCTTGGGTCTGAAAGGCTTTGAAATGAAGGGTGTCTGGGGAGCTAGATTTGAGGTGATTTAGGAAGTTTAGTGCTCGTTTTTGGATGTTTATTATCAGTGGGTATCTGCCTAGTTCGGCTCTGCATGCATTTGTTGGCGTTTTCCTTTGGGTGCGAAGGATGCTTCGGCAGAATTCTGCATGTAGGGCTTCTATTGTATGTTTTTCCCATTTAGTGTAGCTTTGGTGATTTAGCGGGCCCCATACTTCACTACCGTACAGTGCAATGGGCAGGATTATGCTGTCAAATATTTTGAGCCAGATTTTGATTGGGATTTGGATGTTGTAGAATTTTCTTTTTATTGCATAGGGCTCTTCGGGCTTTTTCTTTTAGTGCATTCACTGCTATGCTGAAGCTCCCTGATGCTGTAATAGTTAGACCAAGGTAGGTGTAGCTCATAGTGTGTCCTATAGTGATATCACTGAGGGTAAACTGGTATTTGTTTTCCTGACATCTGGGCCTTCTCTCTCTCTCTCTCTCTCTGGGTCTTTCTCTCTCTCTCTCTCTCTCTGGGTCTTTCTCTCTCTCTCTCTCTCTCTGGGTCTTTCTCTCTCTCTCTCTCTCTCTCTCTGGGTCTTTCTCTCTCTCTCTCTCTCTCTGGGTCTTTCTCTCTCTCTCTCTCTCTCTGGGTCTTTCTCTCTCTCTCTCTCTCTCTGGGTCTTTCTCTCTCTCTCTCTCTCTCTGGGTCTTTCTCTCTCTCTCTCTCTCTCTGGGTCTTTCTCTCTCTCTCTCTCTCTCTCTGGGTCTTTCTCTCTCTCTCTCTCTCTCTGGGTCTTTCTCTCTCTCTCTCTCTCTCTGGGTCTTTCTCTCTCTCTCTCTCTCTCTCTGGGTCTTTCTCTCTCTCTCTCTCTCTCTGGGTCTTTCTCTCTCTCTCTCTCTCTCTCTGGGTCTTTCTCTCTCTCTCTCTCTGGGTCTTTCTCTCTCTCTCTCTCTCTGGGTCTTTCTCTCTCTCTCTCTCTCTGGGTCTTTCTCTCTCTCTCTCTCTCTGGGTCTTTCTCTCTCTCTCTCTCTCTCTGGGTCTTTCTCTCTCTCTGGGTCTTTCCCTCTCTCTCTCTCTGGGTCTTTCTCTCTCTCTGGGTCTTTCCCTCTCTCTCTCTCTGGGTCTTTCCCTCCCTCTCTCTCTCTGGGTCTTTCTCTCTCTCTCTCTCTCTCTGGGTCTTTCTCTCTCTCTCTGGGTCTTTCCCTCTCTCTCTCTCTGGGTCTCTCTCTCTCTCTGGGTCTTTCTCTCTCTCTCTCTCTCTCTCTGGGTCTTTTTCTCTCTCTCTATGGGTCGGTCTTTCTCTCTCTCGGCGTTTCTCTCTCTCTGGGTTTTTCTCTCTCTCTATGGGTGTTTCTTTCTCTCCTCACCGTTATGTTGAGGTCATCAAAACCCTCACAGCCCAGGTACCAGCCGTCGTCTGAATCGTCCAACTCAGCGCCAGCAGCCACGCAGCGAACAGCCGCCATCCCCGCTCCAGCTCGGACTCCCTCGCCTCAGCCCCTCCCCTCCTCGGGCCCCCCTCAGCCCCTCCCCCTCCTCGGGCCCCCCTCAGCCCCTCCCCCTCCCCGGGCCCCCCTCAGCCCCTCCCCGGCCCCCCTCAGCCCCTCCCCCTCCCCGGGCCCCCCTCAGCCCCTCCCTCCCCTCCTCGGCACCCACCCCCCCTCAGCCCCTCCCCGGCCCCCCCTCAGCTCCTCCCCCTCCCCGGGCCCCCCCCTCAGCCCCTCCCCGGCCCCCCTCAGCCCCTCCCCCTCCCCGGGCCCCCCTCAGCCCCTCCCTCCCCTCCTCGGCACCCACCCCCCCTCAGCCCCTCCCCGGCCCCCCCTCAGCTCCTCCCCCTCCCCGGGCCCCCCCCTCAGCCCCTCCCCGGCCCCCCCCTCAGCCTCTCCCCGGCCCCCCCTCAGCCCCTCCCCGGCCCCCCCCTCAGCCTCTCCCTGGCCCCCCTCAGCCCCTCCCCCTCCCCCCCCTCAGCCCCTCCCCGGCCCCCCCTCAGCCCCTCCCTGGGCCCCCCCCTCAGCCCCTCCCCGGCCCCCCTCAGCCCCTCCCCCTCCCCGCCCCCCCCTCAGCCACTCCCCGGGCCCTCCCCTCAGCCCCTCCCCGGCCCCCCCTCAGCCCCTCCCCCTCCCCAGGCCCCCCTCAGCCTCTCCCCCGGGCCCCCCCTCAGCCCCTCCCCGGCCCCCCCCTCAGCCCCTCCCCGGCCCCCCCTCAGCCCCTCCCCAAGCCCCCCTCAGCCCCACCCCGGGCCCACCCCTCAGCCCCACCCCGGCCGCCCCTCCCCCTCCCTGGGCCCCCCCCCTCAGCTCCTCCCCCCCCCCGGCACCCCTCAGCTCCTCCCCCCGGGATCCCCCTCAGCTCCTCCCGCCCGACACCCCTCAGCTCCTCCCCCCCCCCAGCACCCCTCAGCTCCTCCCCCCGGGATCCCCCCCTGCTCCTCCCCCCGCCCCCGGCACCCCTCAGCTCCTCCCCCCGGGATCCCCCCCTGCTCCTCCCCCCCCCCCCCGGCACCCCTCAGCTCCTCCCCCCAGGGATCCCCCCTCAACTCCTCCCCCTGGGCCCCCCCTCAATACTTACGGTTTTGACCATAATTTAACCTAATTTAATGAAGCTCATTATTTATTGGGTAGAGGCTCTCAGAAAGGAAATTGAAAGATTTCTGTTGTTGGATAGTGTAAATAAGTATTAGTTTCTTTGGGTGGGAGAGTTACTTTGTTTGTACTTTAGTATAACTGGCAGGTCGGTGCAATTATATTGGTTATTCATCCTTTTGAAAAATTTATCTAAAAAAAATCCCTAAGTCAGAAGCTCAGTTACATTGCATTACCTAGGATATACGGCACAAAATTAGGCCATCTGGCCCATCCAGTCCATGCCAGCGTTTATGCTCCACTCGAGCCTCCTCCCGTCTTGCCTCATCTAAATCTATCAGCATAACCCTCTATTCCCTTCTCCCTCATATGCTTGTCTAGTCTCGCCTTAAATGCTATTCGCTTCAACTACTCCCTGTGGGAGCGAGTTCCACATTCTCACCACTCTTTGGGTAAAAATGTTTCTTCTGAATTCCCTGTTGGATTTCTTGGTGATTATCTTATATTGATGTTCTCTCGTTATGCTCTTCCCCACAAGTGGAAACATTCTCTCTGTATCCACGCTATCAAAATTTTTCATAATTTTAAAGACCTCTATTAGGTCACCCCTCAGCCTCCTTTTTTCAAGAGAAAAGGGACCCAGATTAGTTCATCCTTTCCATGATATATGTATACCCTCGCATTTCTGGTATCATCCTTGTAAATCTTTGCACTCTCTCCAGCGCCTCTATATCCTTTTTATAATATGGCGACCAGAACTGTACGCAGTACTCTAAATGTGGTCTAACCAACATTCGATACAGGTTCTCTCTGCCCTTCTGTCAGCCATTCACTTTTCTAAAAAGTCTCCCTCTTCCACTATCGTTCACATTTAAAAAGAACCCGAATTATCTTTGAACTCCAGTCAAACTTTTAAAACTCTGTGGAGTTATGAACTCTTTAAACACAGAGACCCCTTTTCTCATTTCAGTGAATAGCATTAAAAAAAAAACTCCTATTTGATACGCTTATCAATTACTTCATAAAAGGTGATGAGTCGAAGAAGAGATGATGAGTCGAAAGAAGAGATGAATAAGGCTTTTATTAGCTAAGAAGAGACCATGCTTCTTCGTGAGTGACTGAACAAGTCTGAACGAAACCCACACAGTGGTGGGTGGAGTCAGCTGAGGCATGCCTCCATACACAGCGCCACCCAGAGGTGGCAATATACAATACAGTGGTTTACCACATTCACCCCTTGTTTAATGTGAAGTCCGGCGGGGTGAAGGGTACTACAAGTTAAGTCTATCAGGAGGCCTTGTCTGACGTCCTGATCGTCGTGGTGGCGGCGGTGGTGTTACAGCATCCGACGTCGGGTCTGGTGTCTGGGTGGTTGGCGAAGATTCCTGGGGCTTTGGCATGCCGTCTGCAAGGGTTGGGTTGGGAGGGGTGGTGGGGGATAACAGTGGTAAGGGGGATAACGGTGGTAAGGGGGATAACGGTGGTAATTCAGGGGTACCCGAGGGTGCGAGATCTCGTATGGAGACCGTGTCCTCCCGCCCGTCTGGGTATGTCACCCAGGCATACTGGGGGTTGGCGTGTAGGAGGTGCACCCGCTCGACCAGGGGGTCCGTTTTATGCGTCCTCACGTGCCTCCGCAGTAGGACGGGCCCAGGAGAAGTCAACCATGCCGGTAGCGAGGTTCCCGATGTAGACTTCCGGGGGAAAACGAACATTTTCTCATGAGGGGTCGCATTAGTGGCAGTACAAAGCAGTGACCGAATGGAGTGGAGCGCTGCAGGGAGGACCTCCTGCCAGCGGGAGGTCGGAAGGCCCTTAGATTTTAGTGCTAAGAGGACTGCCTTCCAAACCGTCGCGTTCTCCCTTTCCACCTGGCCGTTCCCCCGGGGGTTGTAACTGGTGGTCCTGCTCGTGGCGATACCTCTTGTTAGCAGGTACTGCCGAAGTTCGTCGCTCATGAACGATGAGCCCCTGTCGCTATGTATATAGCTGGGGAACCCGAACAGAGCGAAGATGTCATTCAGACACTTGATGACCGTGGTACTGGTCATGTCTGGGCAAGGGATGGCAAAGGGGAAACGGGAGTACTCATCAACTATGTTGAGGAAGTACACATTGCGGTCAGCGGAGGGGAGGGGCCCTTTAAAATCGACGCTCAGGCGTTCGAAGGGGCGGGTGGCCTTGATCAGGCTTGCTCTGTCCGGCCTATAGAAGTGCGGTTTGCACTCGGCGCAGATTTGGCAGCTCTTGGTCATGGTCCTGACCTCCTCGATGGAGTAGGGCAGGTTACGGGATTTGATAAAATGGAAAAACCTGGTGACCCCCGGGTGGCAGAGGTCATTGTGGAGGGACTGCAGCCTATCACTCTGCGCGTTGGCGCATGTACCACGTGATAGGGCATCTGGGGGCTCATTGAGTTTCCCTGGCCGATACAAGATATCATAATTGTAGGTGGAGAGTTCGATTCTCCACCTCAAGATCTTGTCGTTCTTGATTTTACCCCTCTGCTTATTATTAAACATAAAAGCTACTGAACGCTGGTCAGTGAGCAGGGTAAATCGTTTCCCGGCCAGGTAATGCCTCCAGTGACGCACCGCTTCTACAATAGCCTGGGCCTCCTTTTCGACGGAGGAGTGTCTCGTCTCGGGGCCCTGGAGGGTCCTTGAGAAAAAGGCCACGGGTCTGCCCGCCTGGTTAAGGGTCGCGGCTAGGGCGAAGTCGGAGGCATCGCTCTCCACTTGGAAGGGGATGGACTCATCCACCGCGTGCATTGCGGCCTTCGCGATATCGTTCTTGATAAGAGTGAAGGCTGCACACGCCTCTGGTGTCAGGGGGAAGGAGGTGGCTTTGATGAGGGGCCTGGCTTTGTCTGCATAGAGGGGCACCCACTGGGCGTAGTAGGAGAAAAACCCCAGGCATCTCTTCAGTGCTTTTTGGCAGTGGGGAAGGGGTAGCTCCATTAGGGGGCGCATTCTGTCGGGGTCGGGCCCGATGACTCCGTTCTCCACCACGCAGCCGAGGATGGCCAGGCGCTTGGTGTGAAACATACATTTTTCCTTATTGTACGTTAGGTTCAGCCGTTGGGCCGTACGGAGGAAATTTGCTAGATTAACGTCGTGGTCCTGCTGGTCGTGGCCGCAGATGGTGACGTTATCCAAATAGGGGAAGGTTGCCCGCAGCGCGTTCTGGTCAACCATTCGGTCCATCTCCCTTTGGAAGACCGAAACCCCGTTGGTGACGCCGAAGGGGACCCTAAGGAAGTGGTAGAGGCGGCCGTTTGCCTCGAAGGCAGTATACTGGCGGTCCTCATGGCGGATGGGCAGCTGGTGGTACGCTGACTTAAGGTCGATGGTGGAGAATACTTTGTATTGCGCAATCTGATTGACCATATCAGATATGCGAGGGAGGGGGTACGCGTCCAGCTGGGTGTACCGGTTTATGGTTTGGCTGTAGTCGATTACCATGCGGCGTTTTGCAGTGGTTTTAACGACTACAACCTGGGCTCGCCAGGGGCTAGTGCTACCTTCGATAATGCCCTCCTTCAAGAGCCGCTCCACCTCAGAGCTGACAAAAGCTCTGTCCCCGGCACTGTACCGCCTGCTTTTGGTAGCGATGGGTTTACAGTCGCGGGTGAGGTTAGCGAACAGGGGAGGGGGGGGGACTTTTAATGTGGAAAGGCTGCAGGTGGTTTGCAGCGGGCGATTTAAAAGTTGTTGGTTGCAGACTGTGAGTGGGGGGAGGGGTCCACCGTATGCTAGTGTGACACTCTTAAGGTGGCACTGAAAATCCAACCCTAGCAGGACGGCAGCGCAAAGACGGGGCAGGACTAGCAGTTTAAATTTTTGATATTCAGTGCCCCCTACTGACAGGGTCACCACACAGTAGCCGCTGATGTCCATTGACTGGGACTTGGACGCCATAGAAATGCGATGGTGCGTTGGCAGAATCGTGAGGGAGTGGCTACGTACCGTGTCGGGGTGGACGAAACTCTCTGTGCTCCCGCTGTCGATCAGGCAACTGGTGGCGCGGCCGTTTACCGCAATATCCATCATGGAGCTGGATAGATGGTGAGGGAGGGCTTGATCCAGCGTCACGGAGGCCAGTATGTGGCTTAGTGAGTCACTATAGTCATCCGCCGAGACGGTGGTCGGTTCCGGTGACGAAATGGCGGTTGAGTGCGTTGGATACGATGGCGGCGGATGCCATGCGGCCGGGGGTACACAAAATGGCGGATAAGATGGCTGCTCCCACGGCCCGCACGCTGCGCTGCTGGCTGGCTTCCCCTTGCAGGCGTTAGCGTAATGGCCTTTCTTCCCGCAGCCCGAGCAGGTAGCTGTCTTAGCTGGGCAGTGCGCTCTGGGATGTTTTAACTGGCCACAGAAATAGCATTTTTGGGCCTGGTTACTGGGCATCGAAGCAGTTCTTACCGGAGGCTGCTGTCTCGGTTGGGTCGCTGCAGCGGTTGGTGCCGGGGGCGGCGGTCCCGTGTCCCACGGTTTCGATTGCCATGTCTCGGCGCCGTTACGGGGGTATGCCTCGAGGTTTCGGTGGGCCTCCTCTAACGAGAGCGCAAGGGCAATGGCCGTCTTCAGGTCGGGTTCCTTGCTTTCTAGCAGTCTCTGCCGGGTGTGGTCTGACTGGAGGCCCCTGACGAAGGCATCACAGGCGAGTCCCTGCGCGTGCTCCACAGCCGTTACCGCTTTACAATCGCAGTCTCTGCAGAGTGCCAGTAGCGCCCGTGCAAATGCCCCTACCGATTCTCCCGGTTGCTGCCTGCGGGATCCCAAGAGGTGTCGGGCGTAAATTGTGTTCACTGGGCGCGTATATTGCCCTTTTAGTAGCTCGAGGGCCGCCACGTACGTATTAGAGTCCCGGATTAGCATATATACTTGATGGCTCACCTGGGCGGTCAAAATTTTCAGTTTGTGATCCTCCTCTGTAACCTGTGAGATTGCGAGGAAGGATTCAAAGCAGCTCAGCCAGTGTTCAAACTTGGCTGATGCACCCACATCTTGAGGGTCGAGGTCCAGGCGTGGTGGTCTGAGGGCTCTCAGCAATGTCTGCTGTATCCGTTGCTGTTGTTGCTCCTCAGGTGTCGCCATTTAACTTTTAGCTAATAAAATTGATACGCTTATCAATTACTTCATAAAAGGTGATGAGTCGAAGAAGAGATGATGAGTCGAAAGAAGAGATGAATAAGGCTTTTATTAGCTAAGAAGAGACCATGCTTCTTCGTGAGTGACTGAACAAGTCTGAACGAAACCCACACAGTGGTGGGTGGAGTCAGCTGAGGCATGCCTCCATACACAGCGCCACCCAGAGGTGGCAATATACAATACAGTGGTTTACCACACTATTTTTGAGTCTTGACCTACAATCAGCCAATTCCCAAATGTTTGCCTTTTGTTGGCAAGAAATGTGCCATCTTCCCTGCCCCCCACTCGGGTGGGAAGGGAGCAAACGTGCTGATACCTTGAGAGATTTTTGGTTGCTGTCATTCCCACGGGGCTGGGGCTCATCACTTTAGAACCATAGAATGGTTACAGCACAGAAGGAGGCCATTCAGCCCGTCGAGCCTGTGCCGGCTCTCTGCAAGAGCACTTCAGCTGGTCCCAAACCCTGCCCTTTCCCCGTGGCCTTGCAAATTTTTTCCTTCAGGTACTTATCCAATTCCCTTTTGAAAGCCACGATTGAATTAGCCTTCACCACCCTTTCAGGCAGTGCATTCCAGATCATAACCACTCGCTGCATAAAAAAGTTTTTCCTCATGTCGCCTTTGGTTCTTCTGCCAATCACCTTAAATCTGTGTCTTCGACCTGTTGTGTATGTCCCTTTAAGGGAATAACTGGTCTCAGACTGCAGTACCGGCAGTGACCACCCCTGTATAAAAGGCCCTAGCAGGCTTCTGTAGTTTCAGTTTCCAGATTGTCTCCATTCAGTAAAGACTTGTTAAACCAACTCCTGCATTCCGTGTCTCCATTAACACACGGATTTAATACGACCCTTCTGCCAATGGGAACAGTTTCTCTCGATCTACTCTGTCTAGAACATTTTGAACATAAGAAATAGGAGCAGGAGTAGACCATTTGGCCCCTCGAGCCTGCTCCGCCATTCGATAAGATCATGGTTGATCTGTTCTTGGTCTCAACTCCACTTCCCTGCCCGCTCCCCATAACCCTTCACTCCCTTATCGTTCAAAAATCTGTCTATCTCCACCTTAAATATATTTAATGACCCAGCCTCCACAGCTCTCTGGGGTAGAGAATTCCAAAGATTCACGACACTCTGAGAGAAGAAATTCCTCCTCATCTCCGTTGTAAATGGGTGCGCCCTTATTCTGAAACTATGCCCCCTAGTTCTAGATACCCCCACTAGGGGAAACATCCTCTCAGCATCCACCCTGTCAATCCCCCTCAGAATCTTATACGTTTCAATAAGATCACCTCTCATTCTTCTAAACTCCAATGGGTATAGGCCCAACCTGCTCAACCTTTCTTCATAAGACAACCCCTTCATCTCAGGAATTAACCTAGTGAACCTTCTCTGAACTGCCTCCAATGCAAATATATCCCTCCTTAAATAAGGAGACCAAAACTGTACACAGTACTCCAGGTGTGGTCTCACCAACGCCCTGTACAGTTGTAGTAAGACTTCCCTACTTTTATACTCCATCCCCCTTGCAATAAAGGCCATTTGCCTTCCTAATTACTTGCTGTACCTGCATGCTAACTTTTTGTGTTTCACCTCTATCAATCTTCTCTGCTCTAAGGAGAACAACCCCAGCTTCTCCAGTCTATCCATATAACTGAAGTCCCTCATCCGTGGAACCATTCTTGTAAATCTTTTCTGCACCCTCTCTAAGGCCTTCACATCCTTCCTAAAGTGTGGTGCTTTCACTGATCTGCAGAATGGTAGCATGCAGAAGGTGAATGACTCCTTTGAACGCCCTATCCACTTGCTCCACCAATGTCTGTCTATCTAAGGCAGAGCACAGATTTGAGCCCAGGGTCTGCGTGGCAGCCGCCTGAGCTTCCACCTGTTGTGAGGGCCCGGCTGCAGCATCCCTGGAGGTGGGCACACACTCCAAGGTAGACTGCAGACGCTGATACCATGTGGGATGACACCACTCAGACTGGGAGCAGACTCCTCCACACTTTCATTCATGGTGGTGAAACTCTTTGTCAGGACTTCTAATACCTCTTGCAGCTGCTTGTGTGAGGCAAGACATTTCCTTCTCATTGCAGTGCCCCTGAAAACCTCAACTCTGTCCTCCTTAACATAGCTGGGGGAGGACCTTTCCCTCTGGCGAACTGTCTCCTGAGCTGTCCCTGCCACCAGTGCCTGCTCCTGCATACTAGTGCTAGGTGCATCACCATTTGTAGACCCCTCTACTTCACTCTCTAACCCAAGTGTGATGCCAATATCTGTGCTTGAGAGTGATAGAGTATGGTGCCTCCTCAGAAGAATTCTCCTCCTCTGAGGTGTCTTCTTCAGGGGTAGCGGGTGGCGGCTCTGGCTGTTGAGCAGGACCTGGAGGAAAGAGGAAAAAAGAGTTAGGATGGCATTGGGAGGTTACACAGTTGCAGAAGGCATGCATCACAATATAATTTGATGTAGTCAAGCTGGCTTAATGTGCATTTTTCCAGTGCTTTATAAAGGGGTACAAGTAATTGTCAGAGACCCTGTTCAGTGAAGTCCCCAGCCACAAAATGCCTGATGCGCACTGCTGTGGCAGGCTATGAAATTTCCATGGTTTGCTACTTCAGCTCACTCAGGATCATGAGGTCCTCCCCTGGTTTTGCTCCTCATGATTATTATCGGCTGTTTTGTCCTGCAGAAAGATAGTGCCAGAATTAGTGAGTGGCTACTGAAAATAAGAGTGTGGATATGTGGGGCTTATGCTGGTAGTACATCTAGGGAGATGAAGCAAGATGCAAGCAGGATGGTGCGATGCCGGGAAGCAAGTGTCTGGAGTATGAAGTGAGGAAGGAGTCCTGAGAGGAATTGGTGATTGTGCAAAGGCTAGCAAGTGAGAAAAATGGCACTAGTGGCTGGTGTGTAGGGCGCAAGGAAGAGGTAATGTGTGTTTGTAATGAGAATGAGAAGTGGTGTGGCATGGCCTTTTATTGGGTGGTGAAAGATGTGATAGAGGGAATGTAATTGTTGAGAGTTCTGGGGAAGGGTGTGAAGGACTGCTGCCATATGTTGTAGAGAGAGGATAAATGAAGAGCAGTACTCCCCTTGCTACTCTAGTGAAGTAATTGAAGTGCTTCCTGCACTGTATGCAGATCCTGGGGTTGATTTTCCTATAGCTGATGACCTCTGAAATTTCTCTGGTGGACAGCGTGCTTGACAATGCTCCTGGCACAGCTGGGAAACTGGAGTTCCCTCCTTGCCCTCACCCCTTCCACAAACACCTCCAGGGAGGCTTATGAGAATCTGGGGGTTTGCCTGCAGCTCATTTCAGAGAAGATTCCTCTTCCAGCATCTTGAAAGAAGCCTGAAGGGAATGCAACATTGTTTTAAAACATACATTCCCGCTTTAAATAGGCCTCTGGTAGACCCGCCCGAAACTACGTGTTTCTGGCTGGGTCAGCCAATTCAGTTGGAATCCTGCTGGTGAGATGCCCGGGTGTTGAAATACCCCAAGTCTGGGTTTAGCTGCAGTGGGTGAGTTTTAAACTTAAAACAAAACTCACCAGCCGAAAACTGACCTAGAGTTAAAATCGGGGCCAATGTGTACAATGTTTATATGGATGTGTGTATGTCTGTGTGGGAATCAATGAGAGTAGGGCCAAGACATATGAGCAGGATGATACTTGGCCTGAGCTTAGGGGACTGCCTGCTGGTTCACCTTTTCTTACTTCCTTCATGCTCTAATACATCAGAATGATCAGGGTGGCTTTCTCCAAAGACTGAAGGGCATTTGACTTGTGGGCCTTTCTGCAATTGGGACATGTCGCCTTGAATTTTGCATCATCTTGCCATAAAAGAAGAGAAGTAATCTTAGAAGTAAATTGAGATAGTGGATGCACAGTGGCAAATGTGTTCAAACTGCAGAAAAGCCTGTGTGTCAGTAACTGATCTTACAGCTAAGTCGCGTTATAACAATTTAGCCCAACGAGGAAGGAGGCATTGCTGGATCTGGTTCTGGGGAATGAGGTAGGTCAAGTGGAGCAAGTGTCGGTAGGGGAACATTTAGGGAACTGTGATCACAGTATCATAAGGTTTAGATTAGCTATGGAAAAGGACAGGGAGCAATCTAGAGTAAAAATACTTAATTGGAGGAAGGCCAATTTCAGTAGGATGAGAATGGACCTGGCTCACGTAAATTGGAATCAAAGATTGGCAGGCAAAACTGTAATGGAACAATGGGCTGCCTTTAAAGAAGAAATAGCTCGGGTACAGTCGAGGTACATTCCCACTAGAGGGAAAGGTAGGGCAACTAAAGTCAGAGCTCCCTGGATGATGAAAGAGATAGAGAGTAAGATGAAGCAGAAAAAGAGTGCGTCTGACAGAAGTCAGGTCGAGAATACATCTGAGAATCAGGCTAAATATAGAAAGCTCAGAGTAGCAGTGAAAAAGAAAATAAGAGGGGCAAAGAGGGTATGAGAATAGAATGGCAGCTAACATAAAAGGTAATCCAAAAGTCTTCTATAGGCATATAAATAGTAAACGGGTAGAAAGAGTGGGGCCGATTAGGGATCAAAAAGGAGACCTACGCATGGAGGCAGAAGGTATGGCTGAGGTGCTAAATGAGTACTTTGCATCTGTCTTCACCAAGGAAGAAGATGCTGCCATAGACATAGTGAAGGACGAGGTAGAGGAGATACTGGATGGGATAAAAATTGATAAAGAGGAGGTATTAGAAAGGCTGTCTGTACCTAAAGTAAATAAGTTACCAGGACTAGATGGGATGCATCCTAGGATGCTGAGGGAAGTGAAGGAAGAAATCTCAAAGGTACTGGCCATAATCTTCCAATCCTCCTTAGAAATGGGGGTGGTGCCAGAGGACTGGAGAATTGCAAATGTTACACCATTGTTCAAAAAAGGGTGTAAAGCTAAGCCCAGCAACTACAGGCCAGTCAGTTTAAACTTGATACTGGGGAAGCTTTTAGAAAAAATAATCAGGGACAAAATTAACAATCACTTGGACAAGTGTGGATTAATTAAGGAAAGCCAGCATGGATTTGTTAAAGGCAAATCGTGTTTAACCAACTTGATTGAGTTTTTTGATGAGGTAACAGAAAGGGTTGATGAGGGCAATGTGGTTGACATGGAGTACATGGATTTCCAAAAGGCGTTCGACAAAGTGCCACATAATAGGCTTGCCAGCAAATTTGAAGCCCATGGAAGAAAAAGGGACAGTGGCAGCATGGATACGGAATTGGCTAAGTGACAGGAAACAGAGAGTAGTGGTGAACAGTTGTTTTTCGGACTGGGGGAAGGTATACAGTGGTGTTCCCCAGCGTTCGGTTCTAGGGCCACTGCTTTTCTTGGTATATATCAATGACTTGGATATGGGTGTACAGGGCACAATTTCAAAATTTGCAGATGACATAAAACTTGGAAGTATAGTGAACAGTGAGGAGGATAGTGATAGACTTCAAGAGGACATAGACAGGCTGGTGGAATGGGCGGACACGTGGCAGATGAAATTTAAGGCAGAAAAGTATGAAGTGATACATTTTGGTAGAAAAAATGAAGAGAGGAAATATAAACTAAAGGGTACAATCCTAAAGGGGGTGCATGAACAGAGAGATCTAGGGGTATATGTGCACAAATCGTTGAAGGTGGCAGGGCAGGTTGAGAAAGCAGTTAACAAAGCTTACGGGATCCTGAGTTTCATGAATAGAGGTATAGGGCTGGATTTTCATTGAGGAGGCGAGTAGCAGGTGGAACTACAACTTTCGGGGTTGTAGTCCCGCCTCCATCGAGTTCTAGCCAACCCACGTGATTTTGAGTTGATTGACCTTGTTGAGCCCGCCCAGCGGGCTCAGCAGGCCAATTAAGGGCCACCCGGCAACAGGTGACGTCACAGATTGATATTTCATCTGTCAAGACTTTTTGACAGATGAAATATCAGTGTTTGACAGCTGTTTGAAGCTGTCAAACACTGACAGTCTGTACTCCAGGTTAATTCCTTCCTCTCAGGATGATTTAGAGATCTCCCCGGAACAGAAAGCTGAATGCTGGAACTTTCGACAGCTCGCGGCCATTCTGCTTTCTGTTCCGGTGATTTGGGGGACTCCCGAGACCTGAAGGAAGAAAGGCTGTAAAGGTAAGTACATGTAAATAAAACTTCTTTAAACACTTTACACACACCAAACACACTTACCTCTGCACTCATGCACCCATCACTCACCTGAACACCGGACATCTCGACCCCCTCCAAGCCCTTCATCCCGACAGCCCGTCTCGCTAACTTGGCGTGGTTTGGAGCCGTCGGGAATCCCACATTTCACCAATGAAAATAGGGATTAGGCTAAAACTGCCTGTTAACTACCTGTTAACAGGCAGTTAATTGATACTAATCCCCTTCCCGCCTCGGGGAGGCGGGTCCCAGTGCGGGTCGGGTACCCGCCTCCTTTGAAACTGGCATGGAGGCGGGTTGGGGGCGGGATGGGTTCGTGCCCCCCCCCCCGATTTCGGGATTTTAACCCCCCACACGCCTCTAATCCCACCTCCACGGCCCAATGAAAATCCTGCCCATAGAGTACAAAAGTGTGGAAATTATGATGAACCTGTATAAAACACTGGATTGGCCTTGACTGGAGTATTGTGTCCAATTTTGGGCACCGCACTTTAGGAAGGATGTGAAGGCCTTAGAGAGGGTGCAGAAAAGATTTATGATAATGATTCCAGGGATGAGGGACTTCAGTTATGTGGATAGACTGGAGAAGCTGGGGTTGTTCTCCTTAGAGCAGAGATGATTGAGAGGAGATTTGATAGAGGTGTTCAAAATCATGAGGGGTCTGGACAGAGTAGATAGAGAGAAACTGTTCCCATTGGCAGAAGGGTCAAGAACCAGTGGACCCAGATTTAAGGTGATTGGCAGAAGAACCAAAGGCGACGTGAGGAAAAACATTTTTACTCAGCGAGTGGTTAGGATCTGGAATGCAATGCCTTAAAGAGTGGTGGAGGCAGACTCAATCAGGGCTTTCAAAAGGAAGTTAGATAAGTAGCTGAAGGAAAGAAATTTGTAGAGCTACGGGGAAAGGGCGGGGGAGTGGGACTGGCTGAAGTGCTTTTGCAGAGAGCCGGCACAGGTTCGACGGGCCGAAAGGCCTTCTTCCATGCTGTAACCATTTTATGATTCTATGATTTAATACATGATGTTTTTGGAAGATATGACAAGGCTATCAATTATGTGTTACATCTTGAATGTATGCCATGCAGAAACATAAGTATGCATGAGATGTAATGAAAGAGCTGTGAAGTTGTGTGAAAGCAAGCAGTAAATATGGAACAAGTTGACTGGCAATAGTTTATGATTTAATCTTGCGCATTTGACCTCGTGAGTGATTCAATAAAGTTACCGTGGCACATTTCTTAAAAGCATGCATTTTTTTCCAGCTTCTATTCACAGGTCTTGGAGGTACTGTACAGACCATTAGGCCTGGTTGCCAATTCCAGGAAAGCAAAGTGCATTTCTGTTCTCTGGTGAGGGTGCCCTCCTTACGCCCACCTCACATAGTATGTTCACTTTGCCATTTATCAAACCGTGTGCTGCTGCATAAATCCATAAATTGCACACAAACTCCATTTGTGGGTCCACTACCCTTTTCTTCTATACTTCTTCCCTCCTCCCACTTCCCAGCCTTGGCAAAGGCTGACAAATATTTATAATCCATTTTGAGCCTTTAGCTTCTTCTTCTCTTCTTAGGCAGTCCCTCGGAACCAAGGATGACTTGCTTCCACATTAACAATGAGTTCTCAGGTGACTGATGAGTCCAATGTGGGACCAACAGTCTCTGTCACAGGCAGGGCAGACGGTGGTTGAAGGGGCGGGTGGGTGGGGTGCTTGGGTTGACATGCGCTCCTTGCGCTGCTTGCGCTGGGCTTCCATTTGCTCCCGGCGAAGAGACTCGAGGTGTTCAGTGCCTTCCCTGATGCTTCTCCACTTTGTGCGGTATTGGGCCAGGGATTCCCAGGTGTCAGTGGGGATGTTGCACTTTTTCAAGGAGGCTTTGAGGGTGTCCTTGAAGCATTTCCTCTGCCCAGCTGGGGTTCTCTTGCCGTGTCGGAGCTCCGAGTAGAGCACTTGTTTTGGGAGTCTCGTATTGGGCATGCGGACGATGCGACCCGTCCATTGGAGCTGATTGAGCGTGGTCAAAGCTTCGATGCTGGGGATGTTGGCCTGAGCTGACGTTGGTGCGCCTGTCCTGCCAATGCATTTGCAGGCTCTTGCGGAGGCAGCATTGGTGGTACCTCTCCAGTGCTTTGAGGTGCCTGCTGTACATGGTCCATGTCTCCGAGGCATACAGCAGGGCAGGTATCACTGCTGCTCTGTAGACCATGAGCTTAGTGCTGGGTTTGAGGCCCTAGTCTTCAAACACTCTCTTTCCCAGGCACCGTTATAAAGACTAAAAGAATCCGCCATTTGTTGGCACTTATCTTTAAGTGGGGACATCCCTTTAAATTTGAGCTGCCAGTCAGATATTCCACATTCCCCATTAGGCTAGCTCCCAGTGTAAGGCTACAGTTTAGAGGGACCTGGGCGTTCTTGTGCATGAAACACAAAAGGTTAGCATGCAGGTACAGCATGTAATCAAAAAGGCAAATGGAATGTTGGCCTTTATTTCAAGGGGTTGGAATATAAAAGCAGGGAAGTCCTGCTACAACTGTACAAGGTATTGGTGAGACCACACCTTGAGTACTGCATACAGTTTTGGTCTCGTTATTTAAGGAAGGATATACTTGCATTGGAGGCAGTTCAGAGATGATTCACTAGGTTAATTCCAGAGATGAGAGGTTTGACTTATGAGGAAAGGTTGAGCAGGCTGGGCTTATACTCATTGGAATTTAGAAGAATGAGAGGTGATCTTATCGAAACATATAAGACTAGCTGGAGTGCCCGGCGGTGCCGAGGCTTTTTCGAGGGCATGTTGTTGTTGGAAGAGAGAGAGAGAGCGACTGGGGGGAAGAGAGAGAGCGACTGGGGGGAAGATAGAAAGCGACTGGGGGGAAGAGAGAGAGCGACGGGGGGTAAGAGAGCGCGCGACGGGGGGGAAGGGAGGGCAGGGGGGAAGGGAGGGCAGGGGTGGAAGGGAGGGCGGGGGTGAAGGGAGGGCGGGGGGGGAAGGGAGGAGGGAGGGCGGGCAAGGGCAGGGAGGGGGCAGGGAGGGGGAGGAGGGGGGGAGGGAGAGAAGGCGGGAGCGGGGGAGAGAAGGGGGGTGAGAAGGGGAGAGAAGGGGGGAGCGTGGGAGAGAAGGGGGGGAGAGGGGGAGAGAGACAGAGGGAAGGAGAGAGAGAGGACGAGTGGCCCGCGGCCGCAAATGGAACCAAGCCCCGAGAACAGGCGTGAGCCGGCTTGAGGCTGAGAGACGGCCACGGCCATGCCCGGTTGCCGGGGTAACCCTGCCGCGCCGCCCCGCCCCGCCCCGCACTCCCGAGAGCCCCGCTCTCCAAGCCCCAGCCGCCCCGCCCCGCACTCCCGAGCCGAGAACAGGCGTGAGCCGTCTTGAGGCTGAGAGATGGCCACGGCCATGCCCGGTTGCTGGGGTAACCCTGCCGCGCCGCCCCGCCCGGCACTCCCGAGTGCCCCGCTCTCCGAGCCCCAGCCGCCCAGCCCCGCCCCGCACTCCCGAGAGCCGCGCTCTCCGAGCCCCGCACTCCCGAGAGCCCCGCTCTCCGAGCCCCGCCCCCCCGGCCGAGCCGGCTTGAAGTCCACCGATTGCGGCTGAGAGAGACGGCCGGCGGGCCCGGTTGCCGGGGTAACCCGCGCAGTCTGTGAAAGCAAGAGAAAATTTTTTTTTTTTTTTAAAGCTGCCACGGAGAAGGAACGCGCAGTCTGTGAAAGCAACAGAAATTTAAAATTTTTTTTTTTTAATAAACGGGTGTTAAGAAGATGGGAGGCCATCTTGAAAGTTTTTTAATGTTTTTAAAAAGCTGCCACGGAGAAGGAACGCGCATTCTTGCTGAAAACACCAAAAGTTATTTTTTTTTAAACGGCTGTTATGAAGATGGGACACCATCTTCATTGTGTTTTAACGTTTTAGACATTGTGTTTTGATGTTTTACACATTAAAAAAAAATCGCTCCTAACAAATAAACACACAGAAGGTGAGAATAAAGATGGCGGCCGCTCACCTCAGTTCAGAACGATAAGGCCCGCCCACACATGCACCGATTGGTCGACCGTCAGGTGACCAAAGTGTAGGATTGGTCAATCGTCCCGTCACTCGACTGTAGGAGGGCCTGGCCGCACGCGGCAGCAACCCGGCGTACGATTGGTCGACCTCGAGGTCACTCTGTCGCTAATGAGCGGATAATGAGATGCTAATGAGCAGAATGTTGAAGGTTTTTCGGATACCGCGGGCGCGATTTTAGCCCGGCCGAAACGTAAATACGCTTCAGACCGTTTTGGAAAGGTAAGCTTTCTTTCGACGTAACGCACGCGTAGGTACGCCCTGTAACTTTCGAGCGCATAGCCCGCCAGATGCACACGTGATGACAGACAGACAGAAGGACAGAAGGACAGACAGATCGACCGATTTATATATATAATACTGAGGGGGCTTGACAGAGTAGATGCAGAGAGGATGTTTCCCTTCATGGGGAAATCTAGAACTCGGGGGCACAGTCTCAGAATAAAGGGTCGCCCTTTTAGAACTGAGATGAGGAGGAACTACATCTCTCAGATGGTCGTAAATTTGTGGAATTCTCTGCCCCAGAGAGCTGTGGAGGCTGGGTCATTAAATACATTTAAAGTGGAGATAGACAAATTTTTGCAAGATAAGGGGGTGAAGGGTTATGGGGAGCGGGCTGGGAAGTGGCTTTGAGCCCTAGATCAGCCATGATCTTATTGAATGGCGGAGCAGGCTCAAGGGGCCAAGTGGCCTATTATTGCTCCTATTTCTTATGTTCTTATGTTCAAAGCTGCACTGTGAGCATATACTATTTAATGAAATGAGCTGACCATGGAAATTTTCAGGCAGTCAGCTCAGTACACTCTTGGCTAGCTTTACATTAGCAGCTAGCCGTTCCTGGGTCCATTTTGGAAGGATTGCAAAATTAGTCCTAATATGCTTAATCATTATGCATACATATTCCACATTTTCATGACATAAATTTTTCTCTCTCATAAACTTAATTATGTATTATTATTAATTAATGTGAGCAGGTTTGAAATCTCTATCCCATGGTTCAGTAGATAATTATGAATATTTTGTGGTGCATAAATTAATTTATCTCCACCTATTACACAATTCTGGCATCTGATTAATGATTTAGATATGTGAGCCCTCCTCAAAAGGCAAGCCCTTCCATCAATCAAGCACCTTTCAGATGAAGTTGTATATTATTGTTTAGCAAGATCACTGATGCTCTTCTAATTTTAATAAAACTCCTTTGACATTTGTTGCATCATATTACAATACTGCATTCAAATAATGCAGTTTTGAAGTGATACAAAATAATGAAGGCGTAGAACAATTGTGATGTGACGAAGATGACAAATGATAATTGCACATAAATTTAAGAAATACGTATTCTTAATATTCATTCACTGAAAAGGTAGGTTATGAATTTCATTATTACCTGCTTCTGACACAGATGGAAGCTAGCTTTATTCAAACTTGAGCGTTTTACCATGTAATACACAATGTATTATTCTGCTGCTAAGATGGCATTGTGTCCTTTTAAATTGTTGCTAATAAACAGAGTATCCCATCAATTGGAGTTGAATTATTTGTTGAAGAAACTGCAGGGTGAGATCAATCTGATTTTAATTACTTTTCAGGATGCACTCTATTTCCATTTTTAAGTGTAAATGTTATTTTTAAAATTATAGGCAACAGACAAAGACTCCTAGAAGGGCCTAGAAATTCAGCTGTTAGCGCCAGCTGCTAGCGCTTTAAGAGGGTGAGAAGTGGGGCACGAAGCGGCTAGCGGTCAGGCGCGGCGCGATCTGCGCCTCTCGCGAACTTGAGTCAAAAATTAGCGGCAGCGCAAAATCGCAGCGCCCGCTCAGCTGCGCGCGCAGATCCTGACGTCATTTCATGGTGCAACGCCCTTGGTGCGCCCCGAACTGGAACTTCAGTGGCGCCCCCCTTCTTTGCGCCTGGCGCTCCCAGCAACTGGTTGAGTGGAACGGTTCCCAGTCACTGTGGGGCTGGGGGGGCGCTATTTAAAGGGGACTCTTCCTGCATTCTTTGTGGTAGCCATTTTGTTCCACTCCTTCTGTGTGAGAGAGAGAGATTTGGAGAGAGACAAAGGGAGAGAGCTTTCTGCTTTGACTCAGCGCTCGCACAGGTACTTCTGGCTTCAGGCCAGAGTTTTGCAGTTGGATTTATTTTTCAGTGCCATAGCCTTGAGTGGCCACATATAATGGGGGCTGCAATGGGTGGAAACGTTGGGTTTCTGCATTGCATTGAAAGGGCTCAGAGATGCCGAGAGAGAGTGCCAATCATGGCCAGACGGAGAAGGGCCAACAGGCTTCGGCTCAGGAGGCCTTACCCTCCCAGGGTATACCACCAGCACTTCTTCTACCTCAACATGTCTGAGGAGCAGTGCATTCGGAGGCTTCGATTCAGAAGGGAGGTGGTCACTGAGATCTGCCACCTGCTTCAGAGAGATCTGCAGCCTCAGCTGAGGAGCAGGACGTCTCTGTCGGTGGCAGTGAAGGTGACAGTGGCTCTCAACTTCTATGCCACCGGCTCCTTCCAATCCGCTACTGGGGACATTGCCAATATCTCACAGTTCGTGGTGCATTGCTGCATCCGCCAGGTCACGAATGCCCTCTTCAGAAGGAGACGTCAGTACATTTCCTTCCCCATGACCCTGGACAAGCAGCAAGAGCGTGCAATGGGATTTGCAAGAATAGCGGGCTTCCCCATGGTCCAGGGCGCCATTGACTGCACGCATGTGGCTTTGCAGGCGCCTCTAGAGAATGCCGAGGATTACCGCAACTGGAAGGGCTACCATTCGCTGAACGTGCTGTTGGTGTGTGACCACAGGCAGCTCGTACTAGCTGTCAATGCCCGCTTTCCAGGCAGCAGCCACGACGCCTTCATCCTGCGCCAGACTTCTGTGGCAGACATTTTCGAAACCCCGGCTCACCCAGGAGGCTGGCTTCTCCGGGACAAGGGCTATCCTTTGTGTACCTGGCTGATGACCCCGCTCCGTGCGCCCACCACCCCTGCTGAAGAACGATACAATGACAGCCATCAAGCGACCAGGAACATCATTGAGCACACAATCGGCATGCTGAAGCAACGGTTCCGCTGTCTGGACCATTTCGGGGGAGCCCTACAGTACTCGCCTGAGCGAGTCTCCCATTTCGTTGTAGTGTGCTGCATGCTGCACAACCTGGCTATCCTCAGGACTCAGCCACTGCCAGCAGACATTGGAGCACCACCAGAGGAGGAGGAGGAGCACCAAGACGGGAGGGAGGCACAAAGTGCAAGGGCCGTCCATCAGCGGCTTTTTGCAAGTTGGTTCTAGGCCCCCTCTCAGGGCATGGCTTGTGCCATTGAAAGAACATGATGGAGCCGCTCCGCAAACCCTGAGGTGGGTCAAGGCAACAAATAGTTCAAAGTGCAAACATGGACAATCTGAATAAGGACAATTTTTTATTTAACAAACTCTGTGCCTTTCCCGCATGACAAACAAATACAGAGAAACCTCCCAAAAAACAGTCAGACACATAACTGGCTCTCACAACCTGGAGAAAATGAACAAAACAGTTAAACAAAAATGACCATGATCCTCGGCCTTCATAAAAAACAAACACAACATCCTCGGCCTTCATAAAAAACAAACACAACATCCTTGGCCTTCATAAAAAACAAACACAACATCCTCGGCTTTCATAAAAAACAAACACAACATCCTCGGCCTTCATAAAAAACAAACACAACATCCTCGGCCTTCATAAAAAACAAACACAACATCCTCGGCCTTCATAAAAAACAAACACAATATTCTCGGCCTTCATAAAAAACACAACATTTGGCCACACCTCCTACTTTTTGGCCTGCGAGGGTGATCCTCCTCACTTGCTCGATTGGCCCCTTCCCGCCCTGCAGCTCCTCCTCAAAGGGACCCCAGTGGCTGCAGCAACGCTGGGGGAAGGCTGCTGAGGGTTAGATAGTAAGTCGTCAGATGCCCTTGGGGGACGGCCTGGACCAGCTCTGGGCCTGGAGGGCCCGGCTGCTGACTGCTCCAACTCTGCTTGGGTGGCAGCAGTCTGTCCTACAGGTGGTGGCAGCTGCAGTGGAGGAGTGACAGTGTTGGCAGCAGGAAGGCTGCCAACGTGACAGAGCACAGGCACTCCCTGGTCGGCCGAGACACTGGCACTCGCATGGACCAGCACTGAAGCATGCGCAGCAATCTGCTGAAGCACAGACTGCTGAGCTGCTGTGGCGCGGCGAGGGCCCCGGCGATTCTTGCCCGATCCAGCGAGGGTGGCAGCAGTTAGTGCCCATGGGGTCCTGATCTGTGTCTGCATCAGACCAGCCAGTGAATGCATGGCACGACTAAGCACTTGGCTGGAAGCCGCATGTGATGCAGCGACGTCCTGCTGACTCCTGGCCTGTGCTGCCCCGAAGTCCTGCAGACTCCTGGCCCGTGCTGCCCCTAATTCCTGCAGACTCCTGGCCTGTGCTGCCCCGAATTCCTGCACACTCCTTGCCAGTGACTCTATGGAGTCAGGCATCCTTGCCACTGCAGCCATGAGCTCAATGTGCCTGTGCTCAGCCTGGGCACCCATTTCACCAAGGAGCCGCACCTCCTCTGCGCTCACTGTAGCAGGACTGGAGGCCACACTCACCCTCCGGGGAGAAGGCCGCCGAGCTTCCCTACCCCTCCCGCGTTGCTGCAGCCCGCTGGGCCCCGGAGCTTCACCCTCATCAGACCCTTCCCCCCTGCTCCCCTCCAGGGAAGACGTGTCCCCATCATGGCCATGGGCTGCCTCGGCTGAGGGTGCCACTGATGGTCCGGCTTCCTCTTCCTCCTCCTCGCCTTCTGATTCACTCACAGTGCCAGCTTGAGGGCCCGCCTCCTCACCTGGCGAATCAGCATCTGAAAGCAGGGAGGCACAATTGTTGCTTTAGAGTGAGGACAGGGCGGCAGCGAGGGAGGCATGAGTGCTGCAATGCAGTGCATTGGTTCGAGAGTGGCAAAGGATGCTGGTGTGAGACACAAGTGGAAAGAAAGAGGTCAAAAAGGTGAGGACCTTACCATTGCTGTCCAGAACGGGGTCGGCATCTCCAGTGGCGACGGGGCCAATCAGCCGGCCTCCCATAATCCGCTCCACTCGCTGCTCCAGGTTGCTGAGGTCTTTAAGTTCAGGACGGCCTCCCCCGGTCCGTAGCTGCTGCCTCCTATTGTGGGCCAGCTTGCCCTGCAAGAGAAAGGACGGGCTCGGAGTACAGTGTCAAGCCCTGATCTTGCCTGCATTGCCTCCCATGGTGAAATAGCCCTGACAGTGTGTAAAGTGGTGAATGTGCATGTGATTTTCATGAGCGTCCCATAGGTGTTGGATGAGGGCTGGGTATTGGGGCTTTCAGGACCCTTTGGCCAGAAAGTGAGGTGCACATGCAGGAATGAAGAGGATACTGGAAAGGGTACTCACCCTGACAACCCGAGTGAGGTCGTTGAACTTCTTCCTGCATTGCGTTGGGGTCCTAGGGACCATGCTGCTGGAGGTCACTCTGTGTGCCACCTCCCTCCAAGCTTTCCTGTATTCGCTGGGCAGCGGCCTCCTGCCACTGTCAGGGAATAGGGTAGGTTGCCGGCGCTCCACTGCGCGAACCAGAACCTTCAGGGCAGCCTCACTAAAGCGCTGCGCTTGCTCCCTGGCCTTCTCCATGGTCGTGGGCATTGCATTGTCGAAGCAGGTCTGCAGTGTGCAGGGCATGGCTGCAAACCAAATCGACCCTCCCCCTTTAAGAGCTGACCGGCGCCAGCGTGTCTGCCTGCAATCGATAACTCGCTGCACCTGTGCTGCGCCCACCCTCGGTGGTAGTGCCTCAGCTCGCCGGCTTAGCGCCTTATGATAGTCGTGCACCGCCTGCTTTAGCACAGCAGCAACCTCTTGGGGCGATGCAACTCAATTTCGGCGAAGGTGGCGCTAAGTTGTGCCGGGCGCTAAACTTAGCGAACGCCTGGCTGTAGCGCCCCAAACGTGGCGATACTGAATTTCTAGGCCAAGGTATTTTCTGTGGTGAGGGAGTTTCTTTGTATATTCCAAATTCAGATAAGTTGATTGGAGGGTGGAGAGCCCAGGGCAGGGGAGGCCTACATTTTCCTTGCCTGATCCTGTCCCCACCTGACAGCAACACACACACATAGTGAATCAAAGTTATTTCAGCATAGCTAGCCGTTTTGCCCATTAGACCTGTGTGATACTCTAATACCTTTTCCTCTACATTATTATTTTTCCTCTTCTAGTATTTGCCTTCTTTTCTCCAATGCTATTATTGGAGTCTTATTTTTTAAAACTGAGAATTTTACTCTGTACAGCACAAACTTTGGCCCCACTTATTCATTGAAGCAGGGGTTACCAACCCGCGGCTCTCAATCTTTGGCACTTGATTGCCTTCAATGTTTGAAAAGTAAACCAACAATTTAATCTGTTTGCTATTTGTGGCAACATTGTAAAAGTTTCTTTATACATTTGTTTATAATTTCACTGCAAATAGTGAACAGAAGAAATCTTCCCTCAATGTTACCTCTTTAAAATTGTCAATATTCAATAGAGTACTCAGACATAGGTTTACATTTTTCTCCTAAATTACTGTATTTTGTCTGTGTTTGAAAGACGGGATGTGAGTGGCTGTGTAAACAGAAACCCCATATTGACATGCGAATATGATAAACCCCATTATATCTGGAACAAATTTTCCCAGATTGACATTGTAGCTGCGCACATAGGGAATGGTAATTGAAACATTGCAAATACACAGCTTGCGGAGATAGCTATAAACTTAATAGCAGCATCCTTTTTTGCTCCTGAATGCACTTGTGGTTGAACCTCTAAGAAGAAATCTTTGCATTGTATACATCAAAAGAATTATGCATCGAGTCAGAAAGGTAGTCAAGCTCAGAAGCGGTTGTCTGAGGTACTTCCAGCTCCATATTTTCTCCTTTTCCCTTCTCCTCTTCAACTTTAGAGAAGTTACTCAAGTCTGTTCAGTTCTTCAAAATAATCACTGCCTTTGGGCAAATTTGTTGAAGCCAAATGGGCCCTCATACCGTGTTACGTTCTAGTCAATGGTCGCTGATGGTCATTAGACTGACACTAAGGCTGACCTCATGAGACAGCTCTGGCTAGGGCGATACCATGGTTATGTAATGGGGTGTTTTGGAGTACATAGAATCATAGAATGGTTACAGCACAGAAGGCGGCCATTTGGCCCGTCGAGCCTGTGCCGGCTCTCTGCAAGAGCACTTTAGCTAGTCCCCTGCCCTTTCCCCGTAGCCCTGCAAATTTCTTTCTTTCAGATACTTATCCAACTCCCTTTTGAAAGCTGTGATTGAATCTGCCTCCACCACCCTTTCAGGCAGTGCATTCCAGATCTTAAGCACTCGCTGCATAAAAAAGTTTTTCCTACATCGCCTTTGGTTCTTTTGCCAATCACCTTAAATCTGTGTCCTCTGTTTCTCGACCCTTCTGCCAATGGGAACAGTTTCCCTCTATCTACTCTGTCCAGACCCCTCACGATTTTGAACACCTCTATCAAATCTGCTCTCAATCTTCTCTGCTTCAAGGAGAACAACCCCAGCTTCTCCAGTCTATTAATGTAACTGAAGTCCCTCATTCTTGGAACCATTCTCGTAAATCTTTTCTGCACCTCCTCCAAGGCATTCAGATCCTTCGTAAAGTTTGGTGCCCAGAATTGGACACAATACTCCAGTTGGGACCGAACCAGTGTTTTATACAGGTTCATCATAATTTCCACACTTTTGTACTCTATGGGCTCGATTTTACCAGGCCCGAGGAGGTGGGAATGGAGGCGTGTGAGGTGTTAAAATCACAAAAACTGGCAGGCGGGCCCGATCCCGCCTCCATCCCGCCTCCAAGCAATTTTCCCACATGCGAATTTTCTGACCCCGTCTCCATCCCACCTCCAAGAGGCGGGATAGACCCTTAAGGCCCTTAACAACCAGTTAAGTGCCTCTATAATCCCATTTTGAGAGGCCTTTCTGATTTTAACACTTTTCCCACGCGCTTCACGCCTCCTCTGAAACACGCCAGTGAAATCTGGCGGCCGCACAAGTGGATTGTTTACTAACAGCTGCAGCTCCACCATTAAAAAGGAGTTTTCAGCAATCTTCATTTGCAGGTGGCAGAACTTTGTTGTCTCAGGTCTGGGGGAACTTTTAACAGGCCTACTCATTGGGGTCGATTTTCCCGAAGCTGTTGGAAAGAAGGCGGGACAACAACTTTCGGGTTTTAGACCCGCCTACATCGACGTCCAGCCAACCCGCGCGATTTTCCCTTGATTGACCTTGTTGAGCCCACCCAGCGGGCTCAGCAGGCCAATTAAGGGCCACCCGGCAACAGGTGACGTCACAGACTGAAATGTCATCTGTCAAGAGTTCTTGACAGATGAAATATCAGTGTTTCATAGCTGTTTGAAGCTGCCAAACACTGACAGTCTGAGTTCTGACATGAGTCCTTCTGCACAGACTCAGTTAGAACTCTCAGCAGCAATCAAAGCTGAAGGCTGTCACTTTTCACAGATCGCAGCCATTCAGCTTTAAGTGCCGGCTGAGTGATGCGCTCCCGACGCCTACAGGAAAAAAGGCTGTAAGGTATGTACAGGTAAGTAAAAGTTCTTTACACACTTTAGACACACCAAACACACTTACCTTTGCACTCATGCACCCATCACTCACCTGAACACCGACATCGCGACCCCTCCAACTCCTTCAACCCGACGGCCCGCCTGCTCTAGCCTGGCGTGGTTTGGAGCCGTCGGGAATCCCACATGACACCCCTCAAAATAGGGATTAGGCTAAAAACTGCCTGTTAACTACCTGTTAACAGGCAGTTAATTGGCACTAATCCCCTCCCGCCTGGGGTCGGCGGGTCCCACTGCAGGGCGGGTACCCATCGCCTCCGAAACTTGCATGGAGTGGGGTTTTGGGCGGGATGGTGTCGGGACCCCCGAATTCGGGATTTTCCCCCCCACACGCCTGAAACCCCGCCTGATGGCTCCAGGAAAATCGACCCCACTGTTCTGGAAGTTTGGAGCCTGACACCCATCTCCAGTGTGACCTCCTGGGAAACCCCTCTCCCCACCTTGACTGAGCGCTTCCTCAACTGAGGCATATACCAGAAGCATGGGAACCATTTATTTCCTTTCCTCCTGGACATCAGATTCAGACAAAGACCAGCCGTGGCAGCAGCAGAACCATGAACAACAGCACCACCAACAGCAGCAGCATCAACAGGAGTGCCAAGCTGCTGCTCACCCACCTGAAGCTGCACAGGCCAGAAGGCGACAGCGTGCGACCACATTGCTGCCCGGGATACAAGGGAGGCACTTGGCCAGATTTGCTTAGCCTGCACAATGAAACACTTTTGCCTCGCAGCTTCTTATCAGAACATCGACAATGGCCAAGAGCCTACGGATTCCTATTACTCTGACCACCATACTGACAATTACAAGTCACCCTAAGCCCTCAATGTGGAAGTCCCATTTGCGAAATAACAGACGCCACAACTGCAACAGTTTCCCATCAGTATTTTTTATGACAATCTGCAACTGATGGCATGTTAAAAATAAACACAAAATTACACCCAAGTGACTACCCTTGTGACTACTTGTGCATTATCTTTCTTTTACGCGTGCTCCTACGTGGTGCTTCCCCTGTGGCTTCAGCAGATGTGGAGGCCCCTTGCTCACTTTGTTGCTGCTCCTGCCTCGACATCTTTGGCGGGCGTCCTCTGGTGTTGTGAGCCTGTGAGGGCTCGTCAACAGTCTGCTGCTCCTGCGGCTGTGCAGGGGTTGAGACGCCGATCTCAGTTGGCTGGGGACTCTGGTGGGGCTCTGACCGAGAGCTCTGCAGTGGCATGGAAGTGTGAGCACTTGGAGAGGAGCTCCCACTTCCTTGATGTCTGCCACCAACTTCCCTCTCATAGGTCAGGTCCCCCTCAGCGCTTGCAAGTGGCTTGAGAGCATCTTGCTGCACATCAGGGGGGCCATGGGGACCCATATCTGCACTGGAAGTCCTATTCAGAAGGACTTCCATGAAGGTTTGGTTTCTCTGTTCAATAGCTGACCATTGCTCCTCCAGAGATGTCAGTCTATTCTGAACACTCACCGTGTTTTCCTCACTCCGGTGACTTACTGCCTCCATGGCCATAGCCAGCCTTTCCACGGAGGTTGCCATCCTTTCCGTGGTGCTGCCTTCATGCGCTAACGCCTCCACAAAGGCTCTGCTCATGTTAGCGAGGGACTCCTCCATTCGCTCCACACTCGCAGCTACCCTAGAGACAAAACCTGCCAGAGACTCCTGCACCTGTTCCTGGAGTTCCAGCACCGCTCTTCCTCTGGATAGACCCGTAGGAACAGGGTCGACATGCAGCTGAGCCGAGCTGGCAGAGTCCTGCGCCCTCCGACGAGGACTCTCCACTGCTGTCCCTGTCTCCACCATCTGCTGATGCTCACTTGTGAGCTGTGATACACCAGGTGACAACACTGCACTATCTCGCGAAGGTCCCACCGAGGTGTGAGTGTCTGCGCTGGTGCTGGGTGCTCTGAATTCTGCTGACGCTGCGCCCTCAAAGGTTGGAGCTTCCTCTGAGGAGTCAGGAAGCTCAGGTTCTTCCTCCTGGACAATGGGGACGGGGGCTCTTGATGGTCCTGTGGGGGAGTAAAGGAAAGAGTCAGAGATGTGAGGCCAAGGTTACATGCACATTGAATATTGCAGATGATCAAAAGTCAATCTGTTAGAGCATCAGAATCACTATCAGTGACTCATGCAATGTCAATGAGAGAGATAATAAACTATTCTGTCACCAGCTTGCTCTGATGCACCCGTCTGTCCGTCCCCCACTTGCGCATCCTCCTCCACTCCCACGATCTCCAGGGCCGCCTCCTCCCAGGGGGTGAGCTGGGCTACTGAGGGTGGCCCTCCTCCTGTCCTCGCTCTTTCCCTCTTATTGTGAGCGCTCTTTTCCTGCAATGAGGGAGACAAGTGGAGTTTGAGTGAGAATGAAGGAGTGAGTGTAGAGAATCCATATCATTGATGGTTAGAAGGACACAAAGATGCAGTGAGGTGGCAAGACCAAGGGCCCTCCCTGTGTGTTGTGTTGTAATTGCATCACAGTGATAGGGAGTGTGAGGGCTGCATAGTCGAATAGTTAGGTGAATGTGACCATAGAGAGGGAATGGGTAAGGATGCAGGGATGTCAGTGTCAAGTGGGATGTGGAGGAAGAGGTTGTCAAAGCTGAGTGCTGGTGAGGAGAGGAGTTGGGGATCAGATTGAGGGTGATGGGAAAGTCATACTCACTTTTCCAGTGCGCAGAAGGTCATGAAACCTCTTCGTGCACTGCAGCCAGGTTCTGCGGCACATAGACATTGAATTGACCTCCTGGGTCACTTGCATCCACACAGCTTTAGTCTGCTGAGGAGGCTTTTTCCTCCCCGAGGAAGGGAAGAGCACCTCCTTATTGGATCTGGCTCCCTCCACCAGAGCTTGCAGGGCGGATTCATCAAAGCGTGGAGCAGACTTTGGCCTGCTGCTGGACATCGTGTCTGAAATAAAGGCTTACAGCAATGGGCATGAATTTTGTAGTCTCCAGAAGAAGCAAGGCTGCTTGCAGGCCTTAAATCCAGCAGCATTGATGACATAATCGGAGGCAGCTTTCAGGATGGAAAGACTAAGTGGGCCAGGGGGTTCCCACACACTGGGAATCAATTGACCAATTAGGTGAAAATCGCATTCTTTCCCCACATCAAAGTGGAGTTGGGTGGATAACACGAAAAGCAGCTGACACGCCCCCAGCCTGCCCCAATGACAAAATCGAGCCCTATACACCTCTATTCATGAAACCCAGGATCCCATAAGCCTTTTTAGCTGCTTTCTCAACCTGCCCTGCCACCTTCAACGATTTGTGCACACATACCCCCAGGTCTCTCTGTTCATGCACCCCGTTCAGGATTGTACCATTTAGTTTATATGTCCTCGCCTCATTCTTTCTACCAAAATGTATCACTTCACACTTTTCTGCGTTCAATTTCATCTGCCATGTGTCCGCCCATCTGTTAGCCAACATCTTACCAAAGCTGGGGATATGTTTGGATAAGCTTTTGAAGGTGATAATATAACACTAAAGAAAACTTAATGGGAGACTGCTTGACAAACACCCTTTTCTTTAGAAATGTATATTGGTAAAAATAGGATAATTTGCTCAAAACAGCTTGCTGTTTGGAGATGACTTGAATTACTGTCAGTCTGTTACCTTAATTACACCAAACTGTAATAAAATACTCAGAATCGTATCCTCACTCATGAAATCATTTGTGCAGCAAGGTTTCTAGAAAGGCGAATGTTAAGTCTGTGTGTTATAGCGAGAATTACTACACAGACCACAAGAGTACATTTTAACAGGTCTTTACTAGTCGAAGGTCAGGGCTGAACTGCCCAATAAATCATTACACAGCACTTATATACCGGTGTGGTCACCACCGGTATTACAGTATACAGCAGCCAAGATAAAGTAGTGCAACCCTTAAAATAGTTCTCTTAAAGGTGGAACGGTTACATACACTACAATCCTCCCTTTTTAGCTTAACCGTATATATTCCCCATTAAACATAACATCATAACATATATACACAACTTCATGTAAAAACAGTTCACAGATTCAGTCTCTGAGGAGGCCTCCTGACTCGGTCCGGATAACGTCTCGGTGGTGTAGTAGTTTTCGGTGGTGTAGTAGGTTCTCGTTGCTGGGGTGACTCATCTAATAGTCCTTCACTGGACTTAACAGCTTGAACTTTCGTAACTTCAGAACCAGCATTGCTGACTTCTAAAGGCTCGAGTACCTTGGGAAGTTTTTCTACTTCCAGACTGATTTGGCTCAGTTCGGAGGGACCACTTGCGTGACCTGGTAGGGGTGATAATGGTTCAGATGAGTCATCATCTTCTGCTTCTTCTCTATTGTCTTCTATTTCCTCCATCACTTCAGCTTTTGCCTCTGCCACCAATTCCCTGAGTGGCTTATTACTGCTGACACTGCTCACAAAAGGGTGCTCTTTCTTCTTAGCTTTCAACTGATCGATGAATTTGACATATTCCCTTTCTTGCTCAGCTTAGATTCGTTTGGCCTCATCGCGCAGACGGTTTGTGTGTTCCTGATCCATTTTCTCAATCAGCTGCTTCTGCTGTCTTCCCAGATTCTCCAACTCTGTGTCAAAGAACTTTTTCTTTGCATTCATCTCTTGCTCAAAACGGCGAATCATTTGTTCTAATTGCTGTTGTAGTTTGAAATTGAGTTGAGTTCGAGCCCGGTGTTCCTCAGAAATGTGCATGTCTGTAGACTGGACAGACTCAGAATTCTCTGTCAAACTATGTTGTTGTTGTTCAGTGGAATTCTGTTCTGATACTTTGTTCTCTTCTGAAGCATTTATGCACTCCTTCGTTTTTCCATCATTAGTCTGCAAGTCCATTTTAGACTTGTCTTTTGCACATGGGCTGGTCTTACCATCATCAGTTCCAGAGTCTGAGCTGATTGTCTTCACCGAGTTCTCACTCTCTGCTTTGTCACTGTCACTGCTGCATATGCCCTCATCCAATATTCTGGACAATCGTTCAGGTTTAACATCTTTTTTTCCGGAATCTACCGTTATTGCTTTTAGGGAGTGCCAGTCCATATTTATTTTCCTGATCCACTCCCGTCCCAGAAGTGGTGGACCTCCCTCAGGTAGTACATATAAGTCCATTCCTTGGTGTTCTTTGCCCTTGTGTATCACCTTGGCTTTTATCTTTCCGATGGGGTATACTCTTTGCCCCGTGTATGTCTGCAATACTATCTCCGTATCCCGTAGGGGAATATGTGTGAATAACCTTTTGTAATCTTGCTTATTCATGACCGTCAACGCCGATCCGGTGTCCAATTCCATCTTCACTTGGACTCCTGCTATCTGCAGTGTGACCCAGATAGTTTGTCGGTCAGCTTCCTTACTCACATTGTGAATTCTCAGACTACCCAGTTCCTTGCTGTTGGAGTCTGAATCCGAATTCTGTTCATCCGAACTCTTCTCAGCCACCTTATGTACCTTTCTGCACTTTTCCTGCGGTGACTTTTTGTTGCTGGTCTTCTTTCCTGACCGGCATACTTTAGCTATGTGACCAAGCTTGCCACATTTTCTACATTCCTGGTTTTTAAACCAGCATTGGTTCTGATCGTGTGTTGTCTTCCCACAACGATAACATTTCGTTGTACCCAAAGCCATTTGATCTACGCTGAGTACCGCTGCCTTCAGCTGCATTTCCGCAGTGCCTCTCGCTGCGGCTTCGTGCGATGCTGCAATAGTGACAGCCTTATCAAGTGTAAGATCATTCTCTTCAAGTAGCCGCTTTTGTGTTCCTTCTTTCGACAATCCACACACGAATTTGTCTCTCAGTGCCTCTGTCAGTCTTTCCCCAAACTGACAGTATTTCGCTAGCTTACGCAGTTCAATTAAATACTCCGCGTTGCTTTCCTCTTCCCGTTGCGTTCTCGCATAAAATTTAAATCGTTCCGCTAACATCAGCGGTGTGGGGTTCAAATGATTTCTCAGGACAGCAACAATATTAGCGAAAGTCTGATCCGTCGGTTTAGCTGGTGATAGAAGATGCTTCAATAGCCCGTATGTCTTCGCACCCATTGAGTTTAGTAAGGTTAGTGCTTTATCTTTATTTGATATTTTATTTGCCTTACGATAAATCTCTATGCGTTCTACATACGTGGCCCAATCTTCAACATCGGGATCGAAATCGTTGATGTTACCACGCTTAGGCATCCTCGCAATCTTCTTGAGAAACAAAAAGAATTTTTTTTTTCTTTTACAAAATGGCGGTTTCCCGCGCTTGTCTTCTTCCCCCGCCTACGAAAATGGCGGCTTCCTGCGTTTGCCTTTCTCCCCCGCTGGCTGTAATGGCGATTGCCGTATTGCTGCGTTCGCCCTCCCCAGCGGCTCTCAAATCGTGCCTCCCAGCCCCTCTTGCAGTCCGGTCCTTTCCCCTGGCTGCGGCTGAGTTCCCCGCGGTTTTTTTATTTTTTTTTATTTTCTCCCGCGCCTTACGCTGTCCCGGTCGCTGCGCCTTGCGGCCTCGGTAGCTGCCCGGCCTTTTTCACCGGTCGCGGTCGAGCTCTCTCTCGACGCTGTTGCGTCTCCCAGCCCGTCTTTTACACCGGCTGCGTTTGCATTCACCGCGGCTCCCGTGCCTTACGCTGCCCCAGTCTCAGCGCCTCTGGCCCCGACTTCTCTCCGGCTCTTTTCCCCGGCCGTGGTCGAGTTCTCCGCCCTTATATCCTCCGTTTTTCCCTCCCCTACTTCACAGCCAACGTGGCCGACTTGCTGCTCGTCGCTGATCGGCTTACCCACCACCGTGATAGAAGGGATGATCACTGCCTGTTGCTGATGGAAGGCTTCGTGTCAGAATTCTTCCTTTGCTCTTCAAACCTGCGTCTTTTCTCAGCAGGATGATGAGGGCGGATGCCTCCTCTCAACGCCCGTTAAACTGCCTTGGATGTATCTCTGCCGCAGGGTAAGATCGTACTCGTCGCCACTGTTAAGTCTGTGTGTTATAGTGCGAATTACTACACAGACCACAAGAGTAAATTTTAACAGGTCTTTACTAGTCGAAGGTCAGGGCGGAACTGCCCAATAAATCATTACACAGCACTTATAGACCGGTGTGGTCACCACCGGTATTACAGTATACAGCAGCCAAGATAAAGTAGTGCAACCCTTAAAATAGTTCTCTTAAAGGTGGAACGGTTACATACACTACAGCGAAGACAAGAGACACTGCTGAGTCTCATTAATTAGCACTAATATTTAGGGTAAAATAACTCCTGCTCAGTTGTGGCAAATGTGAAAAAAAACATCTCTTTCACTATCTAATGAATATTTTAAGAAAGTACTCTTGTTGGCAAACTGTTGATCTTGCCAAGGATTTATTATCTTAGTTATTCTTAACTATAACTGACAGCCGAAGACTTTGGTTTTGAGATACGTTTAAAGTGTGAAATGAAGGTTGACTTTCAGATCTTCTGGGAAGGTGGATACATCAGTCTATACTCTTTTGTCCTTTAGCAGTTTTAACTGAGTCAAATAATCTTCTCATCTTACTTTTCCAGGAGAAATCTTCAACTTGAGTGTTATAGTTCCCTTGCCATTTAATTGAGGTATTCTGTTGTGGTTTCCTCAGAAAGCACACGGTTTTCACGATGAAGGAAGGAAACAATTTTTTTTTTGTTCCAAAAGAAAAATACTGCGGAGGCTGGCAATCTGAAATAAAAATTGAAAATGCTGGAACTCAGCAGGTCAGGGAGCATCTGTGGAGAGAGAAACAGAGTTAACGTTTCAGGTCGATGACCTTTCGTCAGTTCTGATGAAAGGTCATCAACCTGAAATGCTAAATTTGTTTCTCTCTCCACAGATGCTGCCTGGCCTGCTGAGTATTTCCAACATTTTCAATTTTTTCATATCATCTTTCCTCTTGATTGGTGCACTTCCTCTATTTTGAGCTCAAATTATAGCCTGCGCATTAACTGTATCAAGTGGATCAGAAAACCAGTAGAGTCTCAGCTCCCTCAATCATTGCGCAATCATAATTTTTGCAGTTATAAGTGTTTTATTCTTTATGCTTTAGTTGCAGGGGGCGTTTGTGTGAGGCAGGAGACTGTGACCTTGAACTTATATTTAGTAGTGTGCTTTGATATGATACTCGTGTCTCCTCACAACTGTCTTTATAACCATACAAAGAGCTCAGCTGATGAGTGACCTGCTGGAAGGAGAATTAAAGTTCTTCTTTCACCAGCACAGTGTGGTGCCTTTCATCACACTCCATTCTATTGTCTCAGCCAAGATCACTTAGTATATTCAGTAATGTGGTTGAGATATTTAAAATATTTTTGGAAGTTACACAACACCAGGTTATAGTCCAACAGCTTTATTTGAAATCACAAGCTTTTGGAGCGCTGCTCCTTTGTCAGGTGAAGTGGAGAGAAGCATACAGGCACAGCATATATAGTCAGCGAAAACTGCCAGATGATTACAGGTAATCTTTCTAACTGCCCTTTATCACACCTCGGCAGAGAGATAATCACAGCAATCAAAGGTGTGAATGGTGTCCAAACAGGTCAGTCAGGAAAACATTACATCAAAGAACAATGAGGTGGGGTCACAAGGGGTCAAATGTTGCAGATGCTGGGGTCTGTATGAAAAATAAAAATAAAAACTTTGCTGGAAATCACAGCAGGTCCGGCCGCATCTGTGCAGAGAGAACAAGCCAACGATGACTCGAGTCTGGATGACTCTATGTCAGGTGGGGTTACATGTAGCGTGATGAAGGAGCAGCGCTCCGAAAGCTTGCGATTTCAAATAAAGCTGTTGGACTATAACCTGGTGTTGTGTGACTTCCTACATTTGTCCACCCCAGTCCAACACCGGCATCTCCACATCATGGCTTAAAATATTTTTAACCTGTGACAGTACAAATTAGTGTGTGACATGCAAAGTCGTTTATGAGCAGATCATGACTAATTATTGCTTATAATATTCTCAGTCCAGGATCCCATGTGATTCCCCGGAGTTGTTGAGCATCTTAGAAATGCATAGATTTGAACCAAGGTCAGTATTGTGATTTTAGTGTGTTTACCCTAAAGTATTTTCTTGAATTCAGCAGTACTGTACAACCACTCCCTTAAGGTATGTCCTCTCTTCTTATGGCTCAGCATATGTCTTTACCTGGTTAATCTCTAGTTAATTTGTAGCACACCTATTGATTGAAAAAAAACCTTGTCATTGTATTTTGGCTTTCTGATTACATCATGGACCTTCACATCATCTTCCTTGACTCTGGGAAGCAGTAAAATAAACACTAAACTGTAGCTTAGGCTATAAACTGCCCAACAGGTTATTAAACAGTAAATGGAGCAATAACGCACTAGATTAAAGCTTATCTAGCTCAATGAATTGGCAGGAAAAAACCGAATCATGTCTGCTGCACTAAACTGCAATGCAATGAAATACTTGGCAGTTCTTTTTTATTGATCATCCACTGAGTTTTGCTGGTCTATCTATCTCTGTTAGCTTCAGGCACACTATTCAATTTAACAAGATTGGCTTGAGAAATACTTTCTTTCATCAGAACAACACAGGATTTGGGGCAATATGATCAAAGTGTTTAAAGTTATGAAAGGATCACAGAAATCACAGAAACCTCACAGTGCAGATAGAGGCCATTTCGGCCCATTGAGCCTGCACCGACACATATCCCACCTGATCCCCGTAACCCCTACACCAACACATATCCCACCCTATCCCCGTAACCCCACATATTTAATCCCCCTAACACTAAGGGTCAATTTATCATAGCCAATCAACCTAACCCGCACATCTTTGGACTGTGGGAAGAAACCGGAGCACCCGGAGGAAACCCACGCAAACACGGGGAGAATGTGCAAACTCCACACAGACAGTCGCCCGAGGCCGGATTCGAACCCGGGTCCCTGGTGCTGTGAGGCAACAGTGCTAACCACTATGCCACCGTGTCTGCCCTTAAAGTTGACTGTTTCCAGTAGATGAGGGGTCTAGAATCAAGGGCCATAGATACAAGATTAAATGTAAGAGATTTAGAACAGACACAGGAGAAATGTCTTTACACAGAGTTATGAGGCTGTGGAATTCACTTCCAGGGTTAGTGGTTGAGGTAGAAAGTAAGGCCGTAACTTTGCCAGCGCTCAGAGTGCGGGTTCGGAGGCGGGTCCGCTGTCAAAATCAAAAAGATTGACAGCGGGTCGGTATCCCGCTGTCAACCCGCTTCCGTGTCAGTTTCCCAAGTGTCGGGCCTGTCATTCCTGAACAGACCCGACACCAAGCAGTGGGTCAGCCAATTGAGATAATTAAAAGCTTGTTAAAAGGTAGTTAAGCAGGATTTTCCCATGTGCTTACCATTTTACCAGCTTTTCCACGAGTTTCCCAGCACGTGGGGATCACGTCAGGTAAGTAGGTCGGGTGTTGTGTCAGCATGGAATGATTTACTAACCTGACAGCTGCAAATGGTCTATGAAAACTTCCATTTCATAGGTCTTCACTTTCCAAGGTTGGAAGCTGTTGTTTACTGCATTTGGAAGACAGATTGACCTTTATGCAGGTTGCAAGTGTTTGAAGCAAACTCTCTATCCAGTGTCCCCTCATTGGAACAACCCCTCTCACCATTGACAGATTGCTTCTGTCATCTCAACCTCACCTGCCATCTATTCCATCAAAATCTCACCTTGGTCCTCAGAATCCCAACATGATCAGCACCAACACCAGCATCACTGACTAAACCAGCAGCACCAACAGCCACACCAACCTTCTCTGCAATCAACTGATGCTGCACAGGATAGAGGGCATCATCACCGGTGCACATTGCTGCCCGGGACGCCAGCGATGGCCTCACCATGGCCAGATTTACTTCACTTGATGCTGTACACTCTGGCTGCCACATGATGCACCAGGTTGGCACCACCTCACACCAGCACCATAAAGCATCCCTGCAATGCCCAAGCCATTCCTTTCACACTCATCACCATTGGGGGACGGGGACATTATGTCTCACCATTCACTGCAACTCACTAAGACACTTCCAAAGGTGCAGTCAAATCTGTCCAAGAAGGCCATGAAGATTTCAATGCTTGACAACACATTAACAGAAACTTTACATGAACATTGGCTAAAGCACACAAGTGCCTACCCTTGTGTGTTGTTAGTTGATATGATTGGACAAGGATGAGGGTGAGTGTGAGGGGTGGCTAGTGAGATGGGGAAGTGATAACGTAGATAGAGAGGGATGGGTGGAGGTCCAAGGTAAGTTGGTGTGAGAAAGGATGTGCAGGAGTAGGGTAGGGAAGGCAGATTGATGGGGATGTGATGAGTGGCACAGGAGGATGAGGTTGAGTGTGGCTTTGTACTAATGTTTCGTGATCTACTGAGATAATTGAAAGGTTTGTGCCACTGCAGCTAGGTCCTCCTGATCTCTGCTTGTGCCCTCCTGTGCAATGTGCAACCAGGCTGCGTTGGTGTCTGGGGAGGTCTCTTCCGCCCATTGGAAGGGATTAGAACCTCTCTGTGTGCTGTGACTCCCTCCATAAGCATATGGAGGGAGTCATGGGAGAGCCTGGGTGCAGCCATGCACCTTTGTGCAGTGCTTGTCAGTGTTTGTAGCACCTCGATGCTGCAGAACACTGACAGCACAACTGTCAAAATTAATGTGGACATGGCCCCTTTAAGGAAACTGGCTGATGACATGTCATCAAATGACATCATCAGACCCGCTTCCTATTAATTGGCTGGGAACCTCACAGGGCGGACTTATCAAGCCCAATCAATGGAAAATCATGTTGGAGGCCGGGATCGAGACAGATGCAGGGTCCCCACACGCCTCCCCTAAAGGGAAGGGCCATCGCTGCAGGCTCTGCAATATAAAAAGTACCTACCTGGACCACCATAAAATCTGGAACTGCCCTGCTGTAGATAGCTCAATACATCATCAAGCGGTGTATTTATCAATGAGCCACCAATAGCATGGGATTGCTAACCACTGGAGTAAAACTTTGTATATTACATAAAGCTGTTTTATATGCTAATGTTTCTTGGTTCTTTAATAATATTAAACTGTCGAATTGATGTTAAAGTCGTCTTGGTATAAATATATAATTCATCAGGATTTTTTTTTACAGGAGTCTACTTTTTAATATGAGCTAAATGTTACAGCCTGTTGGTCCTCTGATGAACAATTTTGTTTCTTTAGCACATAAACAAGGCGTGCTGTGCATGTTTCTGTTTTCTTTTCAAAGCAACAGCTGGCTCGTGACATATACTTGACCGGAACCTCGAGTCATAATTCAGTGTAAATAGGTCAGCTGTCCCGAACTTCTGTTATATTTTAACTTGACGCTTTAAATCGATGTACATTTTTTTTAACCAATGTGGAGTAAAGTAAGATCTACAACTGGAATGATGTTTATTTCCATTTACAAATTGTTTAGTTAGTTTTGGTGAACTTGTACATTTACATCCAGTAACTCATGGGGCTCAAATTTCATCGGGCTGTTGAGGCGGGATTGGAGGCGTGTGGGGCATTAAAATTGCAAAAACTGGCAGGCGGGTCCAACCCCGCCCCCATCCCGCCTCCAAGCCATTTTCATTAGATCGTGTCTACTGGTCCCGTCTCCGTCCCGCCTCTAAGAGGCGGGATAGGCCGTTAAGGCCCTTAACAAGCGCTAAATTGCCTCTATAATGCCATTTTGATAGGCCTTGGTGATTTTAACCCTTTTATCCACGTGAAGCACGCCTCTTCTGAAACACGACGGTGAAACCTGGTGGTAGCACAATTGGATTGCTGACTATCAGCTGCAGGTCAACCATTAAATAGGAGATTTGATCAGCCATCATTTGCAGGTGGCAGAACTTTGTAGTCTCAGGTCTGGGGGAACTTTTAGAAGGCATAACCACAGCTGTGGAAGTTTGGAGCCTGACACCCATCTCCAGTGTGACCTCCTGGGAAACCCCTCTCACCACCTTGACTGAGCACTTCCTCAACTGAGGCATATACCAGAAGCATGGGAGACATTTATTTCCTTCCCTTCTGGACATCAGATGAGGACGAAGACCAATCGTGGCACCAGCAGAACCATGAACAACAACAGCAGCAACAGCAGGAGCGCCAAGCTGCTGCTCACCCACCTGAAGCTGCACAGGCCAGAAGGGGCCAGCGCATGGAAGCCCGTCGGCGCAGGAGATACCCCCCAAACAGGGTCTACAGACACAGGGTCTGAGCAGCAGTGCCAAAGGCGGCTCCGACTTTCGCGAGAGGTAGTGGGTGACATCTGCGCAATGTTGCAACAAGATCTGGAGCCCAGAGGACCAGGTGGACAACCCTTACCAGTGGCCGTCAAAGTCACCACCGCACTCAACTTTTTTGCCTCAGGCTCATTCCAGGGATCAGCAGCAGACATCAGCGGCATCTCCCACGCGGCCGCACACACTTGCATCACGCAGGTAACTGATGCCCTCTTTGCCATCGCGCACAATCGCATCCATTTCACCAAGGATCAACCAAGTGTCACGGCGCGTGCGGTTGGATTAGCTAATCTGGCAGGCTTTCCAAGGGTGCAAGGCGTCGTTGACTGCACACATGTGGCCCTTAAGGCACCCCATCGCAATCCAGGTATTTTTGTCAACCGCAAGGGCTTCCACTCCCTTAACGTTCAGCTGGTGTGTGACCACAAGAAGGAAATTTTGCATGTTTGTGCCAAGTACCCTGGCAGTTGCCATGACTCCTTCATACTGTGCCAGTCTAGTGTGCCTCTGCTATTCAGTCTGCCAGACCAACTTAACGGATGCCTATTTGGAGACAAGGGCTATCCGCTGAAGACGTGGCTAATGATGCCGTTGAGGAGCCCATCCAACGAAGCTGAGGAGAACTACAACTCCAGCCACATGTCCACCAGAGCAATAATCGAGCAAACCATCAGTTTGCTGAAGATGCGCTTCAGATGCCTGGATAGATCAGGTGGAGCCCTGCAGTACCCAGCAGTCAGGGTCTCCAGAATCGTCGTGGTTTGCTGTGTACTTCACAACATGGCACAGCGTCGTGGCTTGCAAATTCCTGAGGACCAAGTGGCTCATCACCTATCCTCCTCGGATGAGGAGGAGGAGGAGAGCGAAAACGAACATCTTGCAGAGGCCTATCAACCAGTCGCAGCAGTACGCGAGAACATTGCTGTCCGGGATGCAAGGAACGCACTCATCTTGGCCAGATTTGCTTAGCCTAGCCAATCAAGCACTTTTGCCTCGCAGCTTCTTACCTGAGCATCGACAATGGCCAAGAACCAGCGGATTCCTAGCAATTTGACCACCATACTGACAATTGCAAGTAATCCTAAGCCCTCAATGTGGAAGTCCCATTCGCGAAATGACAGACGCCACAACTACAGCAGTAGCCATCAGATTTTTTATTTACAGTAATCATCTGATGGCTTTTTAACATAAAACATCAAATTTCACCCAAGTGACTACCCTTGTGACTATTTGTGCAGTATCTTTCTCTTATGCGTGCTCCTACATGTTGCTTCCCCTGTGGCCAAAGCAGATGTGGAGGCCCCTTGCTCACTTTCTTGCTGCTCCTGTGTCGACACCTTTGGCGGGCGTCCTCTGGGGTTGCGAACCTGTGAGGGCTTGTCAACAGTCTGCTGCTCCTGCGGCTGTGCAGGGGTTGAGACGCCGATCTCAGTTGGGTGTGGACTCTGGTGGGGCTCTGCAGTGGCATGGAAGTGTGAGTGCTTGGAGAGGAGCCCCCACTTCCTTGATGTCTGCCACCAACTTCCCTCTCATGGGTCAGGTCCCCCTCAGCGCTTGCAAGTGGCTTGAGAGCACCTTGCTGCACATCAGGGGGGCCATGGGGACCCGTATCTGCACTGGCAGCCCTACTCAGAAGGACTTCCATGAAGGTCTGGTTTCTCTGTTCAATAGCTGACCATCGCTCCTCCAGAGATGTCAGTCTATTCAGAACACTCCATGTTTTCTGCACTCTGGCAACTTATCACCTCCATGGAGGTTGCCATCCTTTCCATGGTGATGCGTTCATGCGCCAATGACTCCACAAAGGCTCTGCTCATGTTCGCAATGGACTCCTCCATTCGCTCCACACTCGCAGCGACCCTGGAGACAAAACCTGCCAGAGACTCCAGCATCTGTTCCTGGAGTTCCAGCACCGCTGATCTTATGGATGGACCCAGAGGCAGAGGGTCGACATGCAGCTGAGCCAAGCTGGCAGAGTCCTGCATCCTCCGACTAGGACTCTCCACTGCTGTCCCTGTCTCCACAATCTGCTGATGCTCACTTGTGAGCTGTGATACACCAGGTGAGAACACTACTCTATCTCGCGATGTTCCCTCCGAGGTGTGAGTGTCTGCGCTGGTGCTGGATGTGGTGAATTCTGCTGATGCTGCGCCCTCAGAGGTTGCAGCTTCCTCTGAGGAGTCTTGAGGCTCATGCTCTTCCTCTTGGATAGTGGGGACGGGTGCTTGCGATGGTCCTGTGGGGGAGTAAAGAAAAGAGTCAGAGATGTGATGCCAAGGTTACATGCACATTGCATATTGCAGATGATCATAAGTCCACCTGTTAGAGCTTCAGAACCATTATCAGCGACTCATGCAATGTCATTGAGAGAGATGGAAAACTATTCTGTCACCAGCTTGCTGTGATGTGCCCGTCTGTCCGTCCCCCACTTGGGAATCTTCCTCCACTCCCACAATCTCCAGGACCGCCTCCTCCCAGGTGGTGAGCTGGGCTACTGAGGGTGGCCCTCCTCCTGTCCTCGCTCTTTCCCTCTTATTGTGAGCGCTCTTTTCCTGCAATGAGGGAGACAAGTGGAGTTTGAGTGAGAATGAAGGAGTGAATGTAGAGAATCCATAGCATAGATGCTTAGAAGGAGACAAAGATGGAGTGAGGTGGCAAGACCAAGGGCCCTCCCTGTGTGTTGTAAGTTGTAATTGCATCACAGTGATAGGGAGTGTGAGGGCTGGATAGTCGAATAGTTAGATGAATGTGACCATAGAGAGAGAGGGAATGGGTAAGGGTGCATGGATGTCAGTGTCAAGTGGGATGTGGAGGAAGAGATTGCTGAGTGCTGGTGAGGAGAGGCAATGGGGATCAGAATGAGGGTGATGGGAAATTCATACTCACTTTTCCAGTGTGCAGAAGGTCATGAAACCTCTTCCTACACTGAAGCCAGGTTCTGCGGGTTACTGACAAAGAGTTGACCTCCTGGGCCACCTGGATCCACACAGCCTTGGTCTGCTGAGGAGGCTTCTTCCTCCCTGAAGAAGGGAAGAGCACCTCTTTATTTGCTCTTGCTCCCTCTACTAAAGCCTGCAGGGCAACGTCATCAAAGCAGGGCGCAGAGCTAGGTCTCTGGCTGGCTATTCCTCCTGCAGGTGCATGTAACATGCAAGGGCAAAAGCTTGGCAGTCTGCAGAAGAAGCAAGGCTTGTTGCAGACCTTAAATGCAGCAGCAATGATGACGTCATCGGAGGCGACTTTCAGACTGGAAAAACTCATTGGCCATGGGTTCCCACACGTTGGAACTCAATTGGCCAATTAAGTTAAAATGGCATAATTTTCCCACATCGATTTAGAATCAGGTGGCTAACGCGAAATGCGGATTACACGACCCCAGCCCGCCCCAGTATCAAAATCCAACCCATGTTATGGAAGACGTCAAATTTTGATTCCTTTCATTCATTTATTATTTAAATTTTTTATGGGGTTTACGTCTTTGGAATGGCAGTATTAATTGAAGTAATGAATTACAACTGGGACGTTAATGTAGCCATTTATGTTGCCACTGTCTTTGGACTCACCACAAACTCTACCCTTGCCAACAATTCCATTCCCCTCCTTGGCCACTGTCTCAGCCTGAACCAGACTGTTCACAACCTTAGAACCCTATTCAACCCCAAACTGAGATTTCCACCCTATATCCTCTCCACCACAAAGACCACCTACTTCCACTCCTGCGCCCAACTCTGCCCTTCCTCAACCCGTCTGCTGTTGAAACTCTCCTCCATGCCTTTGTACCTCCAGACTTGACTATTCCAAAGCTCTTCTGGTCAGTCTCCCTTCCTCCACCTTCTGTAAAATTAAGCTCATTCAAAACTCAGTTCTCCATATCCTATCCTGCACCAAGTCCCACTCGCTCATCATCCTCACTGACCTACATTGACACTCAGTCCCACAATACCTCAAATTTAAAATTCTCATCTTTATGTTTAAATCCCTCACCCCTCCCTGTCTCTGTAACCTCCTCCAGCTCTACAAACCGCTTCCTCCCCCCCCACAAATTCCCCGTTCTTCTGACTCTGGCCTCTTGTGCATGTTCCTCCCTTCGCTCCACCATTGCCGACTGTGCTTTCAGCCACTTAGGCCTCATACTTTCCCTAAACCCCTTCACCTCTCCACCTGCCTCTCCTTTAAGAGCCTCCTTATGTCAGTGTCAGTTGTGGCTCAGTTGGTAGCACGCTTGCCTCTGAGTCAGAAGTTAGTGGGTTTAAGACTCACTCTGGACACATAAAGCTAGGCTGACACTCCAGTGCAGTGCTGAGGGAGTGATGCACTGTCAGAGGTGCTGTCCTTTGGATGAGATGTTAAACTGAGGCCCCGTCTGCTTTCTCAGGTGGATGGAAAAGATCCTATGGCACTATTTTGAACAAAAGTAGGGGAGGTATCCCTGGTATCCTAGCCAATATTTCTCCCTCAATCAACATAACAAAAAAAAAACAGATTATCTGGTCATTTTCACATTGCTGTTTGTGGGAGCTTGCTGTATGCAAATTGGCTGCCGCATTTCCCATATTACAACAGTGACTCCACTTCAAAAGTACTTAATTGGCTGTGAAGTGCTCTAAGACATTCTGTGGTTGTGAAAGGTGCTATATAAATACAAATCTTTCTTTCTTTCTGTAAAGTCCGTGCCTCAATAATACACGGACTTCGGGAGAACAGTTTAACAGGTACTTTACTGAACAAGAGGCAGCTTGAAACTGAAACTACAGAAGCCTGCTAGGGCCTTTCATACAGGGGTGGTCACTGCCAGTACTGCAGTCTAAGACCAGTTATTCCCTTAAAGGTACATACACAACAATTCCTCCCCTTTTAGATAAACAGTACATAACATTCATTTAACAACTAAATAATAACTAATTACAATTACAATTTTCTCAGTAATATATACATTAACTGGAATAGTCATTTATAAGTTCAGTCTTTGAGGAGGCTTCCTGATCCGGACTGGATAGCGCCTTTCTCAAGTATCCTGTTCTGGTGGTGGAGTCAATTCTGGCTCATTGTCATTGGTTGGTTCGTCAGCTTCCAATACCCCTGCTTCTGAGGTAGACGCAATCTGTACTTCGGGCTCATTACGAGGTGCAAATGCTTGTGGTACAGGTTTGGCTTGTTCCTGTGACTCTAGAATCTGGTCAGCATGGCGTCTCACGATGCTCTCTCCAACGTCCACTGTGTACATTAGTGGTCCCTGCTGTGTGCATATCGTGCCTGGCTGCCATTTTTCTGTTCGGTAGTCGTGGGCCAAGACTGGTTGCCCTATCTTGAAGCTCCTGGTTGGCTTCTCATTTATGTGCTGGAACTGCTTATCCTCAACATCTCGTCTTATGTTTGGTTTGAGCAAATCCAAGTGACATCTTAGTCTCTGGTTGAAAAACAGTACGGCTGGAGTTTGGTTGGTTACTGCATGTGTTGCATTCCGGTAAGCAAACAGGAAGTTATCCACCTTGTGTTGCAGTGGTATGTCGTCATTATACATTGCCTTTATGGCCTTTTTAAAGGTCTGAACAAACCTCTCAGCCAATCCATTTGTGGCTGGATGATATGGGGCAGATGTGTAATGTTTCACCCCATTATTCTTCAGGAACCTCCGGAAATCCTCAGACACAAACTGTGGGCCATTGTCGGAACAGATCTGTTCTGGCAACCCATTCCTGGTGAAGATGGTCCTTAGGACTGCAATAGTTTTCTCCGTGGTGGTGGAGGACATTTTAATGACCTCTGGCCATTTCGAATGGGCGTCCACAGCGATTAGAAACATTGAGTCCATAATGGACCAGCGAAATCAATGTGTACCCGTTGCCATGGAGATGAGGGCCACTCCCATGGATGTAGCGGGGCCTGTGGTGGAGCGTTTTGGACCTTCTGGCATCCTGTGCATCTCTTGGTCATATCCTCAATTTCTTTATCAATTCCCGGCCACCACACAAACGCCCTGGCTAGGCTCTTCATTTTTACCCCTCCCAGATGACCCTCGTGAAGCTCATTGAGTACTCTATCTCTCAACTTGGGTGGAATTACCACTCGGGATCCACACATCAAGGTTCCCCAGCACACTGACAGCTGTTCCCTCCTTGGCGAGAATGCTGGCAACAGTGAGTCGCCATATGCTGGCCATCCCTTCACCGTCAAATCATAGACCCGAGAGAGTGTCGGGTCATTTTGGGTTTCCTTCTCAATACTTGCGTTTGTAACAGGCAAACATTCGACTATGGTCGCATGGAACATCTCCACCGGGTCCACTGCAGGTGCTTCCGCCATAGGCAACGGTAGGCGCGACAGCCCATCAGCGTTTCCATGTTGTTTCGTACCTTTGTACTCTATGTCATACTGATGTGCCCCTAGAAACAGTGACCATCTTTGCAGCCGTTGCGCCGTCATCACCGGAACGCCCTTCTTTGGGTTAAAAATTGAGACCAGGGGTTGATGATCAGTCAGTAGGGTGAATTTCTGCCCGTGCAGATAGTGATTGAACTTCTTCACCCCCCACACCAGGCTGAGGGCCTCCCTGTCAATCTGGGCGTAGTTACGCTCGGCTGAGGTTAGCGAGCGCGATGCAAAGGCTATTGGCCTCTCTGAACCATCACGGAATTTGTGTGACAGCACCGCTCCAATGCCGTAAGGTGACGCATCACATGCCAACCGAATCGGTAGTGTTGGGTTGTAGTGGGCCAATACTTCTTTTGAAGTGATTTGGCATTTACGTTCCTGAAAGGCACGCTTACACTCATCACTCCATTTCCATGTTACACCAGTTTGAAGGAGGGCGTTCAGTGGGTGCAGAATTGTAGATAAATTCAGCAAGAACTTATGGTAGTAGTTCACCAACCCGAGGAACGACCTCGGTTACGACACATTTTCCGGTGCTGGAGCCTTGACTACAGCCTCAGTCTTGTCCGGCGACTTATGCAACCCTTCCTCATCAATCATGTGGCCACAATACGAGATTTGTCTCCTGAAGAACTCGCATTTGGGACGGTTGGCTCGTAGCCCATATTCCTGCAATCTCGTGAGCACCTGTTCCAGGTTGGCAAGGTGTTCATTGTCATTTTCGCCCGTAACCAGGATGTCATCCAAATAACACTGGGTCCCCGGGATCCCTTGCAGGACTTGTTCCATTGCCCTCTGCCACATAGCCGGGGCCGATGCTATACCAAATACCAGTCGATTGTACTGGTAAAGGCCTTTGTGAGTGTTTATCGTGAGGTATTTCCTAGATGCTTCTTCCACCTCCATTTGTAGATACGCTTGAGCCAGGTCAATCTTTGTAAAACGTTTCCCTCCAGATAGTGAGGCGAAAATATCTTCTACCCGCGGAAGCAGATACTGTACTGTGTGCAGGACTGGGTTCACAGTCACCTTGAAGTCCCCACAGATGCGAACCTTCCTTGGCTCCCCAGGCGTGCTGCTCAATGCTTTCTTCATTACAGGAACGATGGGTGTGGCCCACTCGCTCCAGTCCACCTTAGACAGCACCCCCGAACGCTCCAGACTCTCCAGTTCAGCTTCCACAGCTGGGCGTATCGTGTATGGCACCGGTCTGGCCTTGAAAAATTTTGGGGTTGCGTTATCCTCAATCTTTATGGTTGCCTTTACTCCTTTTAGAGTCCCAAGTCCTTGTTGGAACACCTCTTCCGCGTCAGATAGAATTTGTGACAGACGTCCAGGTGCGACGTCATCATCTTTTTTGTCAGTCACAGTTAGTGCCAGAATGGAATGCCAATCCAATTGTAGTCTTCGGATCCATTCACGCCCCAATAATGGTGGTCCTCCATCTTGTAGTATATACATGTATAGTTTCTGTGTTTCCTTTCCGTTATATTCAACTGGCACCCTTATTTTTCCTCTGGGGTAGACCTTTTGCCCCGTGTATGTCTTCAATACAATGGACGTGTCCTTTAAGGGTATGTGTGAGAATAGCCGCTCATAGTCTCGTCGATTCATGACAGTTAGGGCTGATCCTGTGTCCAATTCCATCTTCACTGGGGACCCTGCTATCATGAGGGTGACCCAAATGGTTCGGTGATCTTCTTTTGCGATCACGTTGTGTAACTTTAAACAACTTAGTCGCCTGCTCCCGGAGTCCTTATCACTCTCCTGATCTTCTGAACTACTATCTGTCAGTTTCTTTACTTTCCTGTACTGTTCCTTAGTAGTTCTTGTCGTGTTGGTCTTCTTTCCCGACCTGCAGACTCTTGCTATATGTCCCATTTTCCCGCATTGCCTGCATATTTTGTCTTTAAACCAGCAGTCCTTCTGCTCATGGGTTGTTCTGCCGCAGCGATAGCACTTTTCGGCTCCATACGCCATTTCGTTAGCGCTGTATTCTTGTGGTTTCTGTTGTATTTCCGCAGCTCCCCGTGCTGCTGCTTCGTAGGATACTGCCACGCTGAAAGCCTGTTCTAGCGTCAGGTCCTTTTTTGAAAGTAGTCGTTCCTGGGTTCCTTCACTCTGGAGCCCACAGACAAACTTATCCTGTAAGGTGTCTGCCAGTCCTGCTCCAAACTGGCAGTGCTTCGATAACTTGCGTAGTTCCGTAAGATAGTCAGCATTGCTCTCATCTTTGTGCTGGTTTCTGTTATGGAACTGAATCTTTCTGCTATCAGCAGTGGTGTAGGGCTTAGATGTTCCTGTAAGATATGAACAATCTCCTCAAAACTTTTCTCCATTGGTTTAGCTGGGGTAATTAAATTCCTCAATAGGCCGTACGTACTCGCACCCATCAGATTTAATAATACCGACGCCCTCTTTCCATCAGCCACCTCATTTGCCTTGCAGTAGACTTCAATTCTTTCCACATACGTGGTCCAGTCTTCTACCTCGTTGTCGAAAGCAGTGATACTGCCGCTTTTCGGCATCTTGGGCGATTTAAAATGGCGCCTCCCACGCTTTTGCTTCTTCCCCAATGGAATGAAATGGCACCTCCCGCGCTTTTGCTTCTTCCCCAACGGGATAAAATGGCGCCTCCCGTGCTTTTGCTTCTTCCCCTTACTGCCACGCTGCTCCTAGCGTTCTACGGGGTAATGGCGGCGACCCGCAGCTTCGGCGCTTCTCGCTTTCCTTCCCCCCCGTTTAGTTTCTCTCCGCTGTCCTGTTCTCGAGCACTGACCGCGCCCTGTGCGCTCCACCCTCTCTCTCTTGTTTTCTTTTCCCGGCGACGCTGCGCGGCCCGATTTGTAGAGCCGCTCGATCGAGCTTGAGTCCGCCGCAGTCCGGAAGGGTCAGCGCGCTACCTGCTACCAGCACGATTCGCTGGAACCACAGTCTCTCCCGCAATTCTCCAAACACCGATGGATTCTTTGGGCGGTTGCCCTCGGTCGACGCCTGTTGCTCAGACTACGACCTTCCAGGACCTTCCTTTCAGGCGAGATCCCCGTGAGATGATGCCACACTGCAGGTGAGTTCGAACTTACTTGTCGCCACTGTAAAGTCCGCGCCTCAATAATACACGGACTTCGGGAGAACAGTTTAACAGGTACTTTACTGAACAAGAGGCAGTTTGAAACTGAAACTACAGAAGCCTGCTAGGGCCTTTTATACAGGGGTGGTCACTGCCGGTACTGCAGTCTAAGACCTGTTATTCCCTTAAAGGTACATACACAACACTTTCCTTATAGCCCATCTCTTTGACTAAGCTTTTGATCAGACCACCTAAAATTTCCTTCTTTGGCTCGGCATCTATAGTTTTGATAATGAATCTACGAAGTGCTGTGTAAATTTTCTATGTTAAAAGTGCCATATAAATACACGCTCAACAAGAAGTTGCTGTTGACCTGTCATTCTGCTGATGCAATCAACTCATTGATGTGCCTCAATAAGTTCCGAGACTCGATGTTAGCGAAACAAAACAAGGCTTTTATTAACTTAGAAAGTAACACGTAAAAGAGAGAGATGTCTTCCTTCTGGAGGCTGAGGCCAGACTGAGCCAGCTTACAAAAGGGGCCAGGTATGGGCGGAGCCCTACACACAGCACATTCCAGCACATAATACAATGAGGACTGGGGGAAGGGAAATGACACTGAAACCGACCACAGTCACAGGCAGTGATGAATGGAATATATTTCATCACATTCACCCCTTCTATAGATTTAGTCTGTTCGGGGGTTTGATAGTCCTCTGCGACCGATGTGGTGCCGCGGGTATCGGCTGGGTGTCCCCGGTAGCCTCCTGGGTCTCTGCCAGGGGTGCCGCCAGGGTTGTTGAAGGGGTAGTTGGTGGGGGTGCCGTTGGTCGATGTTCTTCCGGGGGTGATGAAAGAGTAGTGGGTGGGTAAGGGTTGCTGTGATCGTTGAAAAGAGTAGTGGGTGGGTAAGAATTGCTGTGATCGTTGTCGCTGCTATTGCCGTGGTTGTTGTCGATGCCGGCTGGGGCGACGTCTTTTATGGACACGGCGTCCTCCCTTCCGTCGGCGTGCCGGACATATGCGTATTGGGGGTTGGCGTGGAGTAGGTGTACTGGCTCCACGAGAGGGTCCGTCTTGTGGCCCCTCACATGCCTTCGCACGAGTACCGGACCTGGGGTGGAGAGCCATGACGGCATGGATACACCTGAGGTGGATTTCCGGGGAAAGACAAACATACGTTCATGAGGCGTGGCATTAGTGGCCGTACACAATAGCGACTGTATCGAATGGAGCACATCCGAGAGGACTTCCTGCCAGCGGGAGATAGGGAGGCCCTTGGTCCTTAGAGCTAGAGTGACTGCTTTCCACACTGTCCCGTTCTCTCGCTCCACCTGGCCGTTACCCCGGGGGTTGTAGCTGGTGGTACGGCTCGTGGCGATCCCCTTGGACAGCATGTACTGGCGTAGCTCTTCACTCATGAAGGACGCCCCCCTATCCGTATGGATGTAGCTCGGCATACCGAACAGGCAGAACAGGCTGTTGAGGCATTTAATGACCGTGGTGCTGGTCATGTCTGGGCAGGGGAAGGCGAATGGGAACCGGGAGTATTCGTCCACAATGTTCAGGAAGTAAGCATTGCGGTCGACGGACGGGAGGGGGCCCTTGAAATCTAAGCTGAGCCGCTCAAAGGGCCGTGTAGCTTTGATTAAGTGGGCTCTATCTGGGCGGTAGAACTGAGGCTTGCACTCAGCGCAAGTGCGGCAGTTCCTGGTCAGAGACCGAACTTCCTCAATCGAGTAGGGTAAGTTACGGGACTTTATGAAGTGGAACAGCCGCGTGACCCCTGGGTGGCAGAGGTCGTTGTGGAGGGTCTGTAGCCGATCCCCGGTGGCGCTGGCACACATCCCTCGTGAGAGGGCGTCAGGGGATTCGTTAAGGGCCCCTGGCCGGTAAATGATGTCGTACTCGAAGGTGGAGAGCTCGATCCGCCACCTAAGAATCTTATCATTTTTAATCTTCCCCCTCTGTTTATTGTTGAACATAAACGCTACCGACCGCTGGTCGGTAAGTAGGGTGAAGCGTTTGCCGGCTAGGTAGTGGCGCCAGTGGCGCACTGCCTCCACGATGGCTTGGGCCTCCTTTTCCATGGAGGAGTGCCTGATCTCGGGGCCTTGGAGGGTCCTCGAGAAGAAAGCTACGGGCCGCCCCGCCTGGTTGAGGGTGGCCGCCAAGGCGAAGTCAGACGCATCACTTTCCACTTGAAATGGAGTGTTCTCGTCCACTGCCTGTAGCGTGGCCCGCTCAATATCCTGCTTAATGCTTTTGAAGGCGGCGTGGGCCTCAGCAGAGAGCGGAAAAGAGGATGCTTTCAAGAGGGGGCGGGCTTTGTCGGAGTAGTTGGGGACCCATTGGGAATAATAAGAAAATAACCCCAGGCACCTTTTCAGGGCTTTGGGAGTGTTGGGCAGGGGCAGCTCCCGTAGGGGGCGCAATCGGTCGGGGTCTGGTCCGATTTCCCCATTCTCCACCACGCTGCCTAGTATGCAGAGGCACGTGGTGTTGAAAACGCACTTGTCCTCGTTGTAGGTGAGGTTGAGTTTTTGTGCGGTTTCCAGGAACCTCTCGAGGTTCGAGTCGTGATCCTGCTGATTGTGGCCGCAGATGGTGATGTTGTCGAGGTAGGGGAAGGTTGCCTGCATGTGGTGGTCATCGACCATGCGGTCCATCTCCCTCTGAAAGACCGAGACCCCATTCGTCACCCCAAAGGGGACTCTGAGGAATTGGTAGAGGCGTCCGTTCGCCTCGAAGGCGGTGTACGGGCGGTCCTCTGGTCTGATAGGGAGCTGGTGGTACGCTGACTTGAGGTCGATGGTGGAGAACGCCCGGTATTGGGCGATTTGGTTCACCATTTCTGATATGCGGGGTAGCGGGTAGGCGTCTAGTTGGGTGTACCTGTTGATCGTTTGACTATAGTCGATCACCATCCGTTTCTTCTCGCTACCCCTTACCACTACCACTTGGGCGTGCCACGGGCTGTTGCTGCGTTCAATAATGCGCTCTTTCAGGAGCCTGTCTACCTCGGTCGCGATAAACCGCCTGTCCTCCCAGCTGTACCTCCTGCTTTTGGTCGCTATTGGCCGGCAGTTAGGGGTAAGGTTCGCGAATAGCGAAGGTGGCTTTACCTTCAGGGTAGCCAGACCGCACACTGTGAGGGGCGGCTGGGACCCACCGTACTTGAGCGTGATGCTTTGGTGGTTGCACTGGAAATCCAGGCCCAAGATCCCGCTCGCACATAGGTTCTTCATGATTAACACTTTAAAATTATCGTATACAGTTCCGTTAACGCCCAATTGTACCGTGCAGTAACCCAGAATGGTCGATGTCTGGGTTTTATCAGCCATAGAGATGGTACCCTGAGTAGGGACCACCTTTAGGGAGAGTTGCTGTGCCAGTTCAGAGTGGATAAAACTCTCCGTGCTTCCACTGTCAATTAAGCATTTAACCTGGCACCCGTTTACCTCGATGTCCACCATTGATTTGGATAGCGGGTGCGGCTTGGTCTGGTCCACTGTGACCGATGCCACTGTAGGGCCCTGATCGATACAAGATGGCGTCCACGCTGTCTGCTCATAAGATGGCGGACCCCACGAGGTCGGGCAAGATGGCGTCCAAGATGGCCGCTCCCATGGCGCACACGCGGCGGTTGCGGGTTTTCCGGCGGTTGGTTTTCCGGCGGGGTTCCCTCTGCACACCTTCCCGAAGTGCCCCTTCTTACCGCACTTAAAGCAGGTGGTGCCTTTCGCCGGGCACAGGTTTCTGGTGTGCTTTGGCTGCCCGCAGAAGTAGCAGTTGGGTCCCTGACGCGTCGCGGCTGTCGTAGGGCTTCTGGGGGGAGAGCTGGGCCCCGCCGGTGTCGGGCTGCCGGGCGGGGAAGATGCCTTCCAAGATGGCGGTGCCCTCGGTGCGCACGTGGCGGCGTGGACGGCGCGGGCTGAAGAGTAGGCGTCCGAGTTTCTCTGGGCCACATCCAGGGACCGCGCGGTGTCCGCAGCCTGTTTCAGGTCCAATCCCGTTTTTTCCAGCAGTCTTTGCCGGATGTAAGTGGAGCTGAGGCCTGTGATAAAGGCATCGCGAACAAGCTCGTCGGTGTACACTGCGGCTTTTACATCTCGGCACTTACAGTCTTCGCCAAGCATTTTCAGGATGCTTAGGAACTCCTCCACCGATTCCCCAGGTCGCTGTGCACGAGTAGCGAGTAGATGCCTAGCATACACCTCATTCGTAGGCTGCTGGTAATGCGCCTTTAAGATGTCGCAGGCGGCCAGGTACGTATCGGCGTCTTGGATGAGGGGGTAAACCCGGTGGCTTACCCAATTCCGCAGAATTCCGAGTCTCATCCTCGCAGCGTCCGTAGCGTCTTTGACGGCTGCGGAATTGTCCAGGAAGAATTCCATACGCTCAAACCAGTGTCCGAAGCGTGCTGATGCGTCCGGAGCATGTTGATCCAAATCCAAACGTTCGGGTTTCAGGAGTTGGTCCATAGTGTTGAAAAATAAGTTAATAAAATTGATGTGCCTCAATAAGTTCCGAGACTCGATGTTAGCGAAACAAAACAAGGCTTTTATTAACTTAGAAAGTAACACGTAAAAGAGAGAGATGTCTTCCTTCTGGAGGCTGAGGCCAGACTGAGCCAGCTTACAAAAAGGGCCAGGTATGGGCGGAGCCCTACACACAGCACATTCCAGCACATAATACAATGAGGACTGGGGGAAGGGAAATGACACTGAAACCGACCACAGTCACAGGCAGTGATGAATGGAATATATTTCATCACACTCATATTCATTTAATCCTCATTAGTTGACAAGCTGGACACTGAAAACAATTTTCAGCCAATCTAAATGCTGGTTTTAAATAAAAACAGAAACACCCAACAGGCCTGCCAGTACAGAAACAGAGTTAACATTTCAGGTCGATGACTTTTAATCAGAACTGGAAGATGCTAGAGATGGACAGCTTTCAAGCAAGTACAGAGCCAGGGAAAGGGAGCAGGAAAAGAACAAAAGGGAAAGGTCTGTGCTAGGGTGGCGAGCAGGAGTGATTAAGTGACTAAAGCGATGATGGTGCAAGGCAAAAGGAGGTGATAATGAGACAAGTATAGAAACAAAAGATGGGTCCAGAGGAGGTGTAAATGGTTACAGCAGAGGACGAGGGAAGCATGGGAAATCGGGCCAAGAAGGAGAAAGCTCATTTGGCCTGGAACTGTGGCGGAAGAAAGGCAGATAGAGCGCAGGAGTGGGGACCACCCCGGAGGCCGTGTACTGATAAGAGATCCCCACAGATTTAAATAATGTGATCCCCGCTCGCAAAATAACGATGGGTTAATGGGCAGAAAGCAACTGGCAAGCTTGAAAGATAGAAGATAAAATAATCAATAAAAAAGAGAAAAATTGTCGTGATAAGAAAAGTAGGAGCAATGTTTTAGAATTGTTTAGGTTTATATGGGACAGGTATAATTTGTGAATCCTACAGCAACAATGCTGTATACAGGAAACTTTGTGCTAGCCGGCACCGACGGGACCGAGCTGTTGCCGTTCCCTCAAAACTGCTGGACACTCCAGCGCTAATGTTGAAACATACGAAGATTTTCAGCTCCGTGTGAATCAACAAACCCTGTTGCTTAGCAACAGCTTCTAAACAGTCGGCAAGTGTCTCTGTAGCATCTCTAGCTGAAGCTGTTGCTTAGCGACAGACCTTGCAGAGCTTGACTGTTGAGAAAAAAGCAACGAAAAGAAACGAAAAGAAAAAAACGGCTCCTGATTTTTGCCGGTGGCTCGAGCTTGCCGGACATTTAGCCTCCAGATAACACAAAGTTTCCTGTAGCGCCTTTAATGTAGTAAAACATTCCAAGGCATTACCAAGAGCATTATCAGACAAAATTTAGTACCGAGCCACAGAAGGGGAAATTAGGGCAGGTGACCAAAAACTTGGTCAAAGAGGTACATCTTAAGGAACGGCTTAAAGAAGGAGAGAGAAGTTTTTAAAAATTAATTCATGGGATGTGGGCATTGCTGGCAAGGCCAGCATTTATTGATCATCCCTTTTTGCCCTTGAAAAGGTGGTGGTGAGCCGCCTTCTTGAACCGCTGCAGTCTGTGAGGTGAAGATACTCCCACAGTGCTGTTAGGGAGGGAGTTCCAGGATTTTGACCCATCGACGATGGAGGAACGGTGATATATTTCCAAGTCATGTGACTTGGAAATATATGGAACTGAACACTGTGCAATCATCAGCGAACATCCCCACTTCTGACCTTATGATGGAGGGAAGGTCATTGAAGAAGCAGCTGAAGATGGTTAGGCCTAGGACACTGTCCTGAAGTCCCAGGGTAAGATGATTGGCCTCCAACAACCACAACCATCTTCCTTTGTGCTAAGTATGACTGCAGCCAGTGGAGAGTTTTCCCCTGATTGCCATTGACTTCAATTTTACTAGGACTCTTTGATGCCACACTCAGTCAAATGCTGCCATGATGTCAAGGGCAATCACTCTCAACTCACCTCTGGAATTCAGCTCTTTTGTCCATGTTTGGACCAAGGCTATAATGAGGTCTGGAGCCGAGTGGTCCTGACGGAATCCAACTGAGCACCGGTGAGCAGTTTATCGGCAAGTGCTGCCTGATAGCAATGTTGACAACACCTTCCATCACTTTGTTGTTGATTGAGAGTAGACTGATGGGGCGATAATAGCCCAGATTGGATTTGTCCTACTTTTTGTGAACAGGACATACATGGGCAATTTTCTACTTTGTCAGGTAGATACCAGCGACGTAGCTGTACTGGAACAGCTTACTAGAGGCGCGGCTAGATCTGGAGCACAGGTCTTTAGCACAACAGCCGGGATGTTATCGGGGCCCATAGCCTTTGCTGTATCGAGTGCGCTCAGCCATTTCTTGATATCACATGGAGTGCATCAAATTGGTTGAAGACTGGCTTCTGTGATGGTGGCGCTCTCAGGAGGAGGCCGAGATGGATCATCCACTTGGCACTTCTGGATGAAGATGGTTGCAAATGCTTCAGCCTTGTCTTTTGCACTCACGTGCTGGACTCCGCCATCATTAAGGATGAGGATATTCATGGAGCCTCCTCCTCCCGTTAGTTGTTTAATTATCCACTGTGGTGGAGGCCACAAAGGGACAATAACACAATGTGTACCCAATGCTGTTATATGTACCTAACACAATTCACTTTGTATAGCAATGCTGTGGTATGTACATGCTGGGTTGGGTTATTGGTGCAGGGCCCCTTTAAGAGTGTCGGGCCCTTTAAGAGTGTCGGGTTACGTGATGACTCATCTGCCCCTGCTTGTAACCCTGCACGGGGCTGAGGTTTTGCAGTCCATGTGGAGATGTGATAAAAGCAGGACACGTTTTGTCCTTTACCAAAAGAAAGTCTCAGCCTGTTGATTTCTGTCGATCCCAACACCACCACCATTCATGACTGGATGTGGCAGGACTGCAGAGCTTTGATCTTATCCGTTGATTATGGGATTGCTCTGCTCTGTCTATAGAATGCTGCTTCCACTGTTTAGCATGCAAGTAGTCTTGTGTTGTAGCTTCACCAGGTTGGCACCTCATTTTTAGGTACACCTGGTGCTTGACCTGGCATGCTCTTCTATACTCCTCATTGAACCAGGGTTGGTCCCGTGGCTTGATGGTAATGGTAGAGTGAGGGATATGCTGGGCCATGAGGTTACTGATTGTGGTGGTATACAATTCTGTAGAGAGACTGAGAGGTTTAAAGAGGGAATTCCAGAGCTTAGGACCTAGACAGATGAAGGCACAGCCACAAATGCTGGAGCGAAGGAAGTCGGGAATGCACAAGAGGCCAGAATTGGAGGAACACAGATCTCGGAGGTTTGTAAGGCTGGATGAAGTTACAGAGATAGGAATGGGCAAGGCCAGGGAGGAATTTGCTGGATTGGGAGCGAATGGAAATCAGCAAGCACAGGGGTAATGGGTGAACAGGAATTGTTGCGAGCCAAGTTACGGGCAACAGAGTTTTGGATGAGCTCAAGGTTACAGAGGGTGGACGGTTGGAGGCCGGCCAGGAGAGCATTGGCATAGTCGAGTCTGGAGGTAACAAAAGCACGGTTGAGCTTGTAAGTGACTCCTCATCTCTAGTATTATTATTGTAATATGAAAGTAATTATTGTACCTCATGATGTCTGAAAAGAAATCTTTAAAAAATAGCCAGCTCAGCAGATACAAAATATTCTGGAGATGTCAAATCTGTAACAGTTAAGAGCAGAAGTACACTCCTCTCTCTAAATGAGGGCAGTAGATTTCATAATACTGGTCACCTCCTGGACAGCAGGGAGGACATACTTGGAAATGTATCTCCATTCAATCATAATATTGTTTCTAATGGTTGTGGAGGGGGTTTAACTTGCACAGATTACATAGGGATCCATTGTTTATTTTTAGGGGAAGGGGATAGTTCCTGGTACACATTGACATATAACCCTTACCGGGCCGTCTCAGAGCCAAGCTCCACCTTGGAGTTTCTAGGATCCTACAGGTCTGCATTGTTGAGAAGTGCATACCCCAAGGGGAGTGATTTCTTAATTTCTACGTTAGTACTTGATTCTTATCAACATCTGAAAACAATTCTGGTGCCTGGACTTCTGGCGGCCAGAATTAACATAACGCTATTAGATCATGCCCCTACTTGCACACAATTAATTATTAAACCTAACCAGAGATCATAGAGATGGAGGCTCTGCAAGTCGTAGCTACAAGATGTGAACTTCACAATTATGCACCAGGAGTAACAGTGCAAGCATAGCATTATTAATGATTTACTCAAGATTGTTTGCCTGTTTTCTCCATTTCCAGATCATATACTATCAGGCTTGCTTTTCTAGTCATGAGTGGAGAATGGTGAGACGGCCCACAAGACATCCATTTGATGCTTTTCTGCAGTTAACGGGTGCAATTGGTTTGAGGCCATACTAATCAGTACTTTTTTTTAAGGGTGAAAAGATTTTTCTGTGTGTTTCCCATTCCTTGTTTGGATTTCCTTGTGCCATGTTCTATTCCCACCTAAAAAGCAGACAGCCTAACGGCCAGTCTCAAACCATGCCTTATCAAACTGAGTACAAAGAAATGCATTACAGCAAGCATCTGATCTCTGCTCAGTGCCTTTCCACATTGCTACAGTTGACATCAAGAATTCAACAAGCAGTTAGCATTCAAGCTGTGGGTGGATGGTCGCTTTTGGCCGATGGTCAACTGGTTTTGAAGGAAAAAAATCTGCCCATTATCGACAATCAATCGGCCACTGTGACATTGCAAAAAAAATGATTGGTAGAGAAGTTTTTCCATGGGGGCACAAACATTAAGATATCAAGGCAAGTGAGCCAAACTTGACATTTACTGCCTTAACAATTGGAAGTAAGCCGTTTTACCTCTGCAACAAATCTTTCCACTTCACGCAGGCAGTAGGTAGAAGAAAATGGCATCCATCACAGGCACATTCAATACAAACCTGAATTCTTCGTGATGGATTTATGGGGTAAAATTCTTTTGTAAAGTAGTCTTTTATATAGCCAATGACTTGGTAACAATATTGCATTCTTAGAAATTGTGCTTTTCAAAGTTGCATGTTTTGGCAATTTTAGTAGCAGGTAGTTAATTATGGAGAAAAATAGCTTTCTACTGTTTATTGTTAAAAAAAGGAATTTTACCTCCATGTGTGCTTGTAAAACAAATTCCAAGCTCATTCTTAGGCACAAAAAGCAAAATGCTTATCACTGACAAACACCAGCATAATTGGACTATTACTGCCAAAAAATAAACAACATTTTTCATATATATTAATGACCTCGACTTGGGTATACAGGGGATAATTTCAAAGTCTGCAGAAGATACGAAACTCAGAAATGTAGTAAACAGTGAGGATGATAGTAACAGACTTCAGGAGGACATAGACAGACTGGAGAAATGGGCAGACACGTGGCAGATGAAATTTAACACAGAGACATGTGAAGTGATACATTTTGGTAGGAAGAATGAGGAGAGACAATGGCCCGTAATTTCCGATGCCTACAGGTGGGTACACGCTGCGTACACACCCGTAGGGACCTCGCAAGTGCTGGTTTCAGGCATGTGAAACACATGCGCTGAAAAACGGCACTTCCGGTCTGTCAAGAATGCTCTTGACAGATCGGACGCCTGCCCTGGAGAAGGGCCTCTGCGGGCGGAGAGTTCCGCTTTCTACAGAACCTCCGCCCGCTGAAAACCCTTAAAAATCTTACGCCTGGTAAAAGCAGGAGTAAGGCCTGCTTTTACCAGCACAAGAGTTTAAAAAAGTAAAAACATAATTTTTTCACTCATTTATAATTTTAAAATACTTTTTAAAAAGGTAGGTTTATTTTTAGCCCCGTAAAAACTTTTGTTATTTTTTTCAAAAAATAAGACTTTTGTTTAAAATATTTAATTTAATGTAATTTTAAAAACGTGATTTAAAAAAATGTATTTAATGTTGTAGTGTTTTTTTTCAGTGATTCCCATTCATAATTTTGACAGGTCTATCTGTCAAAAGTATGAAGGGGGATTCCCTTCTCCCATTGGCTTGCCTGGCCCACGTGATCCCAGGGACGCTTGCGAACTGCCTGCGCCCCTGGGATACCTGGGCCTCTGCGCGCACGCACCAGGAGAGGCCCAGGAGCAGAAGAGTCCGGACTTCGGGAGCCCTCAGGTAAGGGCGTAGATTTTTTCCCGATAAGAGGCATCCGCATGCAGGAAGCCTCCTATCGGAAATTACGGGCCAATATGAACTAAATGGTACAATTTTAAAGGGGGTGCAGGAACAGGGAGAGCTGGGGGGTGTACGTACACAAATCATTGAAGGTAGCAGGACAAGTTGAGAAGGCTGTTAAAAAAGCATATGGGATCCTGGGCTTTATTAATAGAGAAATAGAGCAAGGAAGTTAGGCTAAACCATTATAAAATACTGGTTAGGCCTCAGCTGGAATATTGGCCTAGAAATTGAGTTTGCGCTGCGCCGGGGCTTAACGCCGGAAATTTAGCGCCGGTGCTAAGTCGCGCTGCACGCGCCAAAAATTCAGTAGCGCCGCGCCCAAACGGCTGCCGGCGCTACTGAAGGCTGTTTGCGCCTGAAAACTGGCGCTACGCGCCGCATTGCGGCGCTATTCCGGCGCTGCGGCACCCGATGCGGTGCGGCAGGCTCGGGAAGTGCAGGCCTCCTCCTTCAGTTAAGGAGGAGCTGCCTGCACCCGCCCGCTGGCCGGTTAAATCGCCACAAAAATGAGCCCGGCACCTCGGGGAAGTGCCGGGCTCGCAGCCGAGAAGCATCTGTTCCGCGGGGGGGTGGGTGGGGGAGTCCGGGGAGGGAGGTGCGGGCAGGCGGCCGGCGGGAAAGCGGCCGGCCGCCGCTCCACCTTTATGCGCCGGCGCAAAGTCGTGTAAGACTCTGTTGCTAGAGTCTTAGTTGCGGCTGCCACGGGCGAGGCGGCCGCAACTGAATTTCGGCGCTGGGGCCCGTCACCACGGCAACTGGGACGCTGCGCACACCGATGACGTCATCGGTGCCGGCGCAGCGCTACCGGTGTAACGCCGATGTTGGGCCCTAGTCAATTTCAAAACCGGCTGTAAGTCCAGCGCAATGCCCTCTAGCGCCGCAAAATGGGCGCTAAGCCCACTCAATTTCTAGGCCATTGTGTTTAATTCTGGGCACCACACTTTAGGAAAGATGTCAAGGCCTTGGAGAGGGTGCAGAGGAGATTTACTGGAATGGTACCAGCGATGAGGGACTTCAGTTATGTGAAGGGATTGGAGAAGCTGGGGTTGTTTTCCTTAGAGCAGAGACATTTGATAGAGGTGTTTAAAATCATGAATGGTTTTGATAGAGTAAATAAGGAGAAACTGTTTCCAGTGGCAGAAAGGTCAGTAACCAGAGGACACAGATTTCAGGTGATTGGCAAAAGGACCAGAGGAATCATGAGGAGACATTTTTTACGCAGCGAGTTGTTGTGCTATGGAATGCACTGCTTTAAAGGGCGGTGGAAGCAGATTCAATAATAACATTCAAAAGAGAATTGGATAAATACTTGAAGGGGAAAATTTTACAGGTCTATGGGAAAGAGCAGGGGAGTGGGATTAATTGGATAGCTCTACCAAAGAGCCGGCACAGGCATGATGGGCCGAATGGGCTCCCTTCGGTGCTGTGTCATTCTATGATTCTGTGATTTCTAAAGTTGCTCAAAAACTTGTAGATTGTTAATTATATAGTGACTTAAAATGCATCACTGGGTAAATATTTGTCTTTCATTAGAAAAAGAACTATAATGGAGCACACCAATGCAAGATCTTAACACAGGCAGAATAAAGGGTGGCTGTAGTAGTCTGCTTTATGGAACATGGACCCAATATTTCCTTCAATACCAGCATTCCTCGTGCTACATTATTATATTAAACATATGTTCTGGTAAGTCAGAGACTACAGTCTAAGCTATTATCCTTGCCTCTAATATAATATGCCTTACTATTGTACATATGCATGTCCCTCAAATCATATATTCATCAGTGTTCTTAATGTTCTTAAACATTTGCTTTTACATAAGTTCAACATAGTCATCTCTGACATTCAGAATTCTGACAAGAGACTTGTTGTAATTTAAGTCTAATAATTACTGTTTAAAATATTAGTGGACAATTCACAATTTATGACAGTCCTGTGTACACTATTTTAATGCAGATGTTAAATCTTTTGTTCTAAATACATTAATGCAGACAAAAAAAAATTCATAAAAACACATTGAGCAGTAGCATGCTACTATCTGCAACAGTAACTTATAGTCCTTAGTACTTTTGTTAACATAGGCCACCACAAATTAAGCAGAATGCTTTTCATTTTTAATACAATTGCCTCAGTTTTCACAGAGCAGACGGATATTGAGATTGTTGAACCATCATGGCTGGGTATAAAACAGTTAGTGGAGGTTGTTATTCAAAGAGAAATAATACTAAAGAAGTTTCTCAAACATAAGGTAGACTTGATGATAGTTTCTGAGGATCCTCAGTAAAGCCAGGGAAGAAATAGCATTGATTCTGAGTATAATTCTGTCAAAAGGAAAATTGTGTCCAACGACTGGATGGTGGTATATGGGATCTTATTTAGGTCTCAGCTCAGTCCAAGGCCTAAAAGAAAAATCAATGAGCTGAACTTTAGGGGAGAAAAATTGGGTTGATTTGTGCCTCTCGTTAGCACCCCCGGGGGCACTAACGAGAGGCGTAAATCCCCTAGCGCCTGGGCGCGGCGCAGCTGACGCCCCCCACGAAATTCAGCAGGAGGTTAGCGGTGGCAGTAGCCGGTAGTGCCCTGCGGCGCCCCTGGTGATGATGTCATCGCCGTGCGCAGCGCCCCACTTGCACCCCGGCCGCAATCTTCCCTTGTGCCCCCTGACCTATCTCCGGGCGATATGTCCGACAGGGTCAGGGGGCATTTTTGCAGCGACGGCGGCAGTACTTAAAGGGCAGGTGTCGGGCAACCATTCTTAATTTGGCCGACTGTCAGCACCTGCCCCCGTTCCCTTTTTTTTCGGGGTGCTGGCCGTGATCGCTCAGCCCGGCACTCCTCTTGAGTGCCGGGCTGTTTTCACGGCACCCCACTCCCCGGTGGCCTGGCAGGGACCCGGTACGTGCAGCGCTAGGCCCCTCCCCTTTAATCAGGGGAGGAGGCCTGCAATGACGCGCTGTGGCACGTGGCACCGCAAACTTCAGTAGTAGTGCCCCAAGAAGGAGGTGGAGCACTTCCAATAGCGCCCCACCTCCTGTTTGGGGCGCTACTACTGAATTTCCGGTGGAGGGGCACTAACTTTTTTGGGGCGCCAACATTAGCACCCCAAAAGGGGCGCCACCAAATTTTTCCCCCTAGGGTTCTTCTGCCTCCTTTAAGTGGCCGCCTCTCTTCTGGTTCAGCAGCAGACTGAGGTCACAGTGAGGTCAGCATAGCTGGTGGAAGTCCTGCTCTGACCCTCATCTGATGGGTAGAGGGAAAGCCAGCCCCTAGAATCTATGAGGTAACATTACAGGAAACTCTCGATTTACCGGCACCTAAATAACCGGAAATCTCTGTTAACCGGCAAAATTCAGGAGTAGGTTCAGGTAAGTTTTACATCTTATAAGTGGCCGTTCCTGGATCTGTGGCCGTGTAACCGGGGTTCCTGCACCTGTTGCCATGCAACAGGGACGCCTGGATTTGTGGCCGTGTCCGGGGCTCTTGTACCTTTTACTATACCTCTCTGTAATCCGGACTTTTTGATAAACCGGCACCACGCCGGTCCCGTCGGTGCCGGATAAAAAAGAGTTTCCTGTACTAAGCTTTTTGGAGAAACATTAGTTAATCAGGGCCAATCAGCATGGACTTCTAAAGCGCAGGTTATGGTTCATCAACCTTGTGGAATTCTTTGAAGAAATAACAGAGAGGATATACAAAGGACATGCAAAAGATGTGGTTTATGAGGATTTTCAAATACATCTAATAAAGTACCACGTAAATATATTCCGACAAAGATAATGGCACATGGAATTAGGAGAGATAGAGAGATAAGGGACGAATTTCCGTAGGGGTTTTCTCGCTCGTCTGTCGTAACTTCAGTGGAAAAGCTGTAGAATCAGTGTTTTTTCAAGGTTTCTGTGGCCCTTCCATCAAAGTTATGGCAGATGAATGGGAGAACGCCAGCAGAAATTCATCTTCATAGTTCCGAGGAGAAAGAAAGGGTAGTGCAAAAAGATGTGGTAAGTGGTAATGATCTTGACTAAGGAATTGAGGGAACAATATTGAAATATAGGCACCAAATGAGGGGAAAATAACAAATTCTGATAAGAATATGAGGATTGTGAAAGGCTGTAGGAGGACTTAGAAAGACTAGTTTGATGAGCAGATAGGTAGAAAGTGCTGCTTAGTAGAAAAATGTGAAGTAATAAGTTTTGGTATAGGATCAGGCAAAGGAAATACACCTCAAAGGGTAAGATTTTAAATGGAGTAGAGAACTAGAGGAACTTTGGTGTGCAGATACAGAGATTGTTAAAGGTGACAGCACAAATAGATAAAGCTAAAAATGACAAATAGAACCTTTGGTTTTGCCTGATTATAATTGCTCAACCATTGGTGGCCGTGCCTTCTGTTGCCTAGGCCATAAGCTCTGGAATTCCCTGCCTAACCCTCTCCGCCTCTCTACCTCTCTTTCCTCCTTTAAGATGCTCCTTAAAACCTACCACTTTGACCAAGCTTTGGTCATCTGCCCTAATTTCCCCTTATGTGGCTCAGTGTTAAAAAATTTTTTTTGTCTATTAATACTCCTGTGAAGTGCCTTGGGATGTTTTACTACGTTAAGGCGCTATATAAATACAAGTTGTTGTAGTTGTTATAGAATACAAAATAAAGGAGATAATGTTGAACTTGAACAAGACTTCAGTCAGGCTGTATTTGGAGTATTGTATGCAGTTTTGGGCATCCCATAACAGGAAGAGTATAAAAGCAACTGAAAAGGTGCTGTGTAGATTCATTAGGATATTGCCACCCTGGCCTAGAAATTGGGTATAGCCCCGCTTGAGGCATTAGAACTGGCGCTGCGCAAAGTTTATAGCCAGACGAAACTTATCGCCGCCTGGTGCGATATTAGGTTGCATCGCCCCCAAAGGTGATTGAGGCGCGAATTCAGACGTTGCACGGGCCTCCTAAGGCGCAAAACTTCCAGCGCTACCCAATATCGGCGCAGACGGGCGCAGCGCAGGTGATCTCAATTACCGATAACCACGAGACTTCCAGGCGCCGGCCGGCTCTTAAAGGGGTGGGTCAGTCAGCCTCAGCTTCCACACTCATCGCCCTGTAGGCCTCAGAATCGGCGCATGCCCTTCTCTGGCGCAAAAAACTTGGTCAAGATGGAGAAGGTGAGGCAGAGAGCAGAGCGCTTCAGCACTGAGGCTCTGGAGCAGTTGGTGGCCGCAGTGGAGCGCTGTCGAGATGTTCTCTATCCTGACAATGGCAGGAGGCCGAATCAAAAGGACTACCGCCGAGCTTGGAGGGATGTTTGTCAGAGGGTCAACTCCAGCAGCATGGCGACCAGGAGCCCTGTTCAGTGCAGGAAGAAATTCAACGACCTCACTCGGGTCGTGAGGGTGAGTGGTGTTTATGCAAACTTCTGATTCCCTCCATCTGCACCTGACTTCATGGCTACAGGGTGCGCGATGCCCCAATGGCCATGTGTCAGCAAGCACCCATGGCCCTTTCTGGGCACACACATGCACATTTGACTCAAGGCATCATGTAAGGGCTCTTGCACCATGGGGGGCATGAGATGATCACTCAGGGCATCATGTAAGGGCTCTTGCACCATGGGGGCATGAGATGATCACTCAGGGCGTCATGTAACAGAACTTCCCCTTCTTTCCCCTGCAGTCCAAGCTGGCGACGATTCGCAAGGGCCAGCTTCGAACCGGTGGAGGACCTCCACAAGTGGTCACTCTGACGGATCTCGAGGAGAGAGTGCACCAGATTCTTGGAGGACGTCTGAGTGGTCCTGTTACCACTGCAGCTGCCGACCCCATTGTCGACAGCGATGGTAAGGATCTCACCTTTTTCAGCTGTCTCCTTCCACTTGGTCCCCCTGCCAGCATGCTTTCTCACTGTGGAGCCATGTCATAGCCTTGCCGCAATCTGGCATGCCTTGCTGCCAACCAGTCCTTTTGCTAAAGCCACTCTTCCACCTCCCTGCTTTCAGATGCTGCATCACCAGCTCGGGATCCGGGCCCTGAAGCTGCCAGTGCCTCCGGAGGCGAGGATCAGGAGAAAGCCGCACCATCCGTTCCAGCCGCAGGGGAGCTAACACATCTGCAGACTGGGGATAGTAGCTCCCTGGAGGGGAGGGGTTGGGGGGCTCTGATGAGGAGCCAGTTGCCGGAACAAGCGGCCTGCATCAACGCAAGGAGGGTAAGCAAGTTCAGGCACCGGCTCCCCGGAGGGCGAGGCAGGGAGCGATGACTGCTGCACAGAGTGCAGAGGAGGTGCGTAGCCTGGCTGAAATGAGCACCCAGGCCCGGCTCAGGCACACTGAGCTTATGGCTGCAGTGGCAAAGAGTGTGCTGGACTTTGGCGCTGCAATGGAGAGGACTGTCCAGAGCTTCGAGACCGCTATGGAAAGGACTGTTCAGAGCTTCGGACAATCCCTGGAAAGGCCTGTCCAGGGCTTGTCCGAGGTAGTGGAACGGACTGCTCCGGCCTTGTCCGAAGCAATGGAGAGAACTGTCCAGGGCTTCTCCGAAGCACTGGCACCTGCCACACAGGTCCTCACTGCTGCCACACAGTCACTTGCTGGCCTCGTCCAGACCCAGATTGAGGCAACGCGAACTCTCACTGCTGCCACCCTATCTGCATCAGCTAGGATCACCCCGGGCCCTTCCAGTACCACACGAGGCCAGGAATCAGTGGAGCAGTCGCTTGTGGCGATAGAGCCGAGCCGGTCCCCTCCGAGAGCCGGTGTGTCGTCCGACCATGGTGCAGGTGTTCTCTCTCGGCAGGTGACCATTACTCATGCCACCGCTGGAACGTCTGCAGTGCAGCTGCCACCACCTGCAGTGCACACTGCTTCCAGCCAGATCAAGCAGCCAACCTCCGCACCCTCCAAGCCCAGAGGTTGTCCAGGCCGTCCCTCAGGGGCTTCTGCGCTTGCAGACAGTCAGCAGGCATCCCCCATCCTTGACGCCGCCACTGGGGTTCAACTACGGAGGAGCAGCAGGGAGGGAAGGGGCCGACCGCGAAAGAGAAGTCGGTCTCCATCAAGGGGCCAGCAGTAGAGGGAGGTGCTGAGACGTTTCTTTCCCCAAATTCAAGGACGCCCTCACCTGTTCTGATTGTTGGTGATGGTTTGTTCAGTTTTGCGGCTTTGCCAGAGAGTTAACTGTTATTTTGTTAGTTATGGTTTCTGTTGACATGACGTTGTTATGCTGGAAGGAAGCACTTTGTTGAAAATAAAGATTTTTTTTTCTTTACAATGGTACTCGTAACTATTTACACTCATGGTGGCCTTCATAGGCTTTGAATGATCAGAAGTGTGCAGGACGAATGAGACCCATCATTCCGTCAGACATTCCTCGAACCGAGTCCTTATGAGCCTCTGACGGAGGGTCCTTCCAGTTTCAGGAGCCCTCCCATCTTCCTCCTCCTCCTCCTCCTCGTCCGCATGCTCCTCCTCCTCCTCCTCGTCCGCCTGCTCTACCTCCTCCTCCTCCTCCTCCTCCTCATCCGCCTGCTCTGCTGGACCTTGAGGGGCAGCTGGCATTGGCTGGGTTCGTCGAATGGCCAAGTTGTAGAGCATGCAGCAGACGATGACGATGCGACCCACTTGCTCCGGCGAGTACTGCAGGGCTCCCCCCGAATGGTCTAGACAGTGGAAACGCTGTTTGAGCACACCAATAGTGTGCTCCACAATGTTCCTGGTCGCCTGATGGCTGCTATTGTAAAGCTCTTCTGCCGGGGTGGCGGGCAAACGGAGTGGGGTCATGAGCCATGGGCAGAGAGGATAGCCCTTGTTGGCAAGAAGTCAGCCTCGTGGGTGAGCTGGCCCCTCAAAAAGGTCAGAAACTGAGGTCTGCCGCAGGATGAACGCATCGTGGCTGCTCCCAGGGAATTGCGCGTTGACTGCCATGATCATCTGGCGGTGGTCACAGACCAGCTGGACATTGAGGGAGTGGAACCCCTTGCAGTTGCGGAACTCCTCAGGATTCAGTAATGGCACCCGCAAAGCCACGTGTGTGCAATCAATGGCCCCCTGCACCATGGGGAAGTCCACAATAGCAGCGAAGCCCTGCGCGCGCTCCGCCTGCTTCTCCAGGGTCAGAGGGAAGGTGATTAATTGATGCCTTCTTCTATAGAGGGCAGTTGTCACTTGCCGGATGCAACAATGCACTGCAAATTGAGATATATTCGCTACGACCCCAGTGGCTGACTGAAAGGATCCGGTGGCGTAAAAGTTGAGGGCAACAGTCACTTTGACAGCCACCGACAGAGAGGTCCTACACCGTAGACGCGGCTGCAGATCCGCAGCAAGCAGGTGGCACAGCTCAGTCACAACCTCCTTACCAAATTGGAGCCTTCGCAGACACTGCTCCTCCGACATGGTAAGGTATGACACCTGCTGCCTGAAAACCCTCGCAGCGTATCTTCGGAGTGGCCGACCTCCATTGCCCCTCCTCCTTCTGGCCAATCCCGGCCCTCTCTCCCGCTGTCTCTGTGCCCCTTCAAAGTGTCCGGCCATGAGGACGTTCCCCTCCAAAGCAGCTCCCATTGCTATGCTAGACGGGCAACACGCAGTAATGTCTAGCGCTCCAACTGCTCTGGACAGGGCTGAAGGTCCCAAGTATTCGAAGGCTAAATCCGATAAATCCTGTGCAACAGCAGTTCACCAACTCTCTCCAGCAACGATCAGAATGAACAGGCCAAGTGGCTGCAGCTTTTATACTAGAGCTGTCCCCTTTAAATAGCGCCCCCGACTCCGAGAAGGGCCTGGGAACGTTCCTTCGAACTGTCACTAATAGCGCCAGGCGGAAAGGTTCCGGGCACCACCGAATATCTGGTCAGGGTCGCCAAAAGGGCGTTGCACACTGAAATGATGTCATGATCTGCCTGCGCATGCGGGCGCGCGCTAACAGTTAGCGCAGGCGCTAAATGGATAGTCAATATGGGAGTTGTCACTATCCTCATTGCGCCCGCCCGAACATTGGGTAACGCCCCAAATCTCGGGCTCATTAAGCGCTAATCGTTGGCGCAACCAACCGAATTTCTAGGCCGAAGGATTGTAGTTGATAAGAAAGCATTTTCATTAGAGCTGAGAAGGTTATGGAGTGATAGAAATCTTCAAGATTATGAAGGGTTATGATAAAGTAAACAGGGATAGATTATTCCCATTGGTTGCAAGATGGTAACGCGAAGGCACAAATTTAAGATAATCACTCAAAGAATTACAGGGGAGGTTAGAGAGACTTCTTTAAACCAGGGGTAGTTAAAACGTGGAATTCGCTGCTACAAACCATTTTTGAAGCAGAGTCCAGAATTTCTTTTAAAGGAGATTAACTAGTTGCTTGAAAAAGAAGAACATTAAAGTTTAAGGAAAGTGATCAGGAGAGTGGGATTGGACTAGGTAGATCATGAGAAGAAAAATACTGGTTCAGACTTGATAGTCTGAGTGGCCTCTTTCTGTGCTGTAGCATGCTATGATTTATGGGGATTCTTCTATATCTACATACTCCGGGTCAGAACAAAAAACCTTTAATTTTGGAAGAGTAGGACCAGGACCATGAAATCATGTTGTGGCAACTAGTGTACAGACACTTAATGCTTCTCTCCACCCTTTCAGTGGAGGCAAAAGTCCATTTATTTTATTTTAAACCAGCTAACGCTTCTGTTAAATAGTGAAGAAAGGAAAGTCAGACAAACTTACTAAGCATTCGTATGCTAGTGTGCCATAGTGAAATTTCAAAGCTTAGCTTTTTGCCGTGCATGGATATTGTACAGGTACTGCCCCTTCAACAGCCCCAGATAGGGAATTCAGAGTCCAGATATTTCTTACTTACCATAAAAGTTTATGCTATGTGAAATGAAAGATTCTTTTTGTCCTGTCCCTTCCTCTCTTTGCCATCCCAGATTTCCTTCATTAGTTTTTGCTTACGGAAAAAATTAATTATACAATGGTAATATAATGCACAATGCAATATTTTGAAAGTAAAACTATATTTTTGGAAAGATTTGCTGTGGTTTATGAACCTTCTCTGAGTAGGCTGAATTCTGCCCATGGTGGAAGGCTCGTGTCATGTTAAAGTAATGGTGGACTGACTCAACAGTTGATTTGATCCACCTCCCAGTAATGTGCTAAATTGCACAGCTTCCAACACTGCAGAAAATACTTCTGCTCAAATAAACATGAGGTGGACAATTCAAACTAGTGAAAAGCCAGGTTTGCACCAACATTCCAAATTCCTGTCAGGTGGGAAATAGGCAGAGAATGGACACTTAGAAGATTACCCCTCTCCTGGCACATGAAGCATTACAGCGTAAACCCATATCCTATCACTCTGATGTGCAATGATCGGGTCTCAATTGAATTTTCTCCTTCTAATTATAGACCGGTAAGCCTGACATCGGTAGTGGGGAAAATGCTAGAGTCCATTGTAAAAGATGTAATAGCAGAGCACTTGGAAAGCAGTGACAGGATTGGACAAAGTCAACATGGATTTACAAAAGGTAAATCATGCTTGACTAATCTACTGGAATTTTTTGAGGCTGTAACTGGTAAAATAGATAAGGGAGAACCAGTGGATGTGGTGTATTTGGACTTTCAGAAGGCTTTCGATAAGGTCCCGCATAAGAGGTTAGCGTGCAAAATTAAGGCACATGGGATTGGGGGCAAGGTATTGACTTGGATAGAGAACTGGTTGGCGGACAGAAAGCAAAGAGTTGGAATAAACGGGTCGTTTTCCGAGTGGCAGGCAGTGACTAGTGGGGTACCGCAAGGATCGGTCCTAGGACCCCAGCTGTTCACAATATATATTAATGATCTGGACGAGGGAATTGGATGTAATATCTCCAAATGTGCAGACGACACAAAGCTGGGTGGGAGGGTATGCTGTGAGGAGGATGTCGTGAAACTCCAGTACGATTTGGACAGGTTGGGTGATTGGGCAGAAACATGGCAAATGCACTATAATGTGGATAAATGTGAGGTTATCCACTTTGGTGGCAAAAACAGGAAGGCAGATTATTATTTGAATGGCAATAGATTGGGAGAAGGGGAAGTGCAAAGAGACCTGGGTGTTCTTGTGCACCAGTCGCTGAAGGTAAGCATGCAGGTGCAGCAGGCGGTTAAGAAGGCAAATGGTATGTTGGCCTTCGTAGCAAGAGGGTTCGAGTACAAGAACAAGGATGTCTTGCTGCAGTTGTACCGGGCCTTGGTGAGACCGCACCTTGAGTATTGTGTGCAGTTTTGGTCACCTTACCTGAGGAAGGACGTTCTTGCCATGGAGGAAGTGCAACGAAGATTCACCAGGCTGATACCTGGGATGGCAGGAATGACGTACGAGGAGAGATTGTGTCAATTGGGCTTATACTCACTGGAGTTTAGAAGATTGAGAGGGGATCTCATCGAAACCTATAAAATTCTGTCAGGTCTGGACAGACTAGATGCAGAAAGGATGTTTCTGATGGCCGGGGAGCCCAGTACCAGGGGTCATAGTCTAAGGATAAGGGGTAAGCCATTTAGGACTGAAATGAGGAGGAATTTCTTCACCCAGAGAGTGGTGAACCTGTGGAATTCTCTGCCACAGAGGGCGGTGGAGGCCAGTTCATTAAATATATTCAAGAAGGAGTTGGATATATTTCTTGAGGCTAAAGGGATCAAGGGATATGGGGAGAAGGCAGGGACAGGGTACTGAATTTGGATGATCAGCCATGATCTCATTGAATGGCGGAGCAGGCTCGAAGGGCCAAATGGCCTACTCCTGCTCCTATCTTCTATGTTTCTATGTTAATGTCTCAGCACTGGATAATGCCAGCTAAAAAGTGACAAAAATGTACCCTTATAATGAATATAAGTTCAAACAGCAGCTATAATGTTGAACCTCACACCTTTCTAGTTGGGAGTTGACTGCTTAGCTTATTAATCTAATATTAAGCCACTACAGCACACAAAATAAGAATGAAACAGTTGAGATCAGCACACTTTAAGAGGTCTCATCTCATTGCAAAAAAAACAAAACCTATTGTTGTTCTGGAGTCTAATATGAAGGCCTTGAAATTGGATTAAGTTTATAGGCGTAAAACAGGCAACTAAGGGTCCAATATAGTAGACAGTGTGCATGTGCTCATTGCACACCAGAAATGTGCCATCCACTATTTTGGGTAGGGCTCCTCGGTAAGTATCCTGAGCGTGTACCAGAAACTGGTATTAGGCCCACTGCATAAGCAAATCCAAAGCCTAATGCCCTTTGTGAAATTGGACTGTGAATGAACGCACCATGCTCCTTGCATGCTGCGATCAGTTTCTTTAGGTGCTCAGCAGACAAACCAATGACTCTTACAGGGACTGCTGGAGGTTAAAAGGGGGGAAGGATCAGAGGGGAGTGCTGCTGCTCGGCACACTCGCCGTCACCAACGCGGCAAGGGTCCCCTAGTTCGGCCCCCTCCTCCCCAGCGGGAGAGTCGCGACTCCAGTCCGGACACCTTCACTTCGGAGGGGGTGCGGAAGCTGGATAAGATGGCCGACGACTCGGACCGGCGCCACACGGAGCTCATGAGCGTGGTGGGGCGCATGCCTGAGGCCATCGAGTCGCTGGCGACCAGTGTGCGCGAGTTCGGGGCAGCAACTGCCGCGAGTGGCCGCATGCTGACTGATGCCGTCAAGACCCTGGCGGATGTGATGCGCGCGCACACCAGGACCACAGGGCCACTCACTGCTGCCACACGCGCTGTCTCAGGCAGGCATCACCAGGGCAGGCGCCGCGCTGCACCATCCCAGCAAGCCGCCCGTCGGCTGATTGCTGCGGATCCTGCAGTGCGGGCCCGGCCGAGTGCCACCGCGCCACAGCACCAGCCAGCGCATCCCAGACGCCAGCTGGCCCACATTGCGCCATCCGTCGCCGCCATTCCCCCTCTGGGGCGTCAAGGGCAAGCGGCTGCAGCTGATGGTGGCCAGGCTCAGGTGCGCCACTCAGCAGACGGCCCCTCGAGGCCCAAACGCCCAGCGGCATCTGGCGGAAGGGCATCTGAGCCTCAGGCGCCTTCCCCCAGCCTCGCAGCAGCCACTGGGCAGAGCTTGCGAAGGAGCAGCAGGCCGGGCAGGGGAGGCAAAATGCTGGCCAAGGTCTCGCCCTCGCGGGCCACTCAGTAGAGGGTGTGGGCAGCTTTCCTTTAATATGGCGGTGGCCATCTTTATTTTGCCCATGGTTGTGCTTTTGGAGGGCTTATTTTTTGCGTTAGGCCGACGTTGAGGCCCGGTTTGAAGAAAGGTGGAGTGACTCCTCCCCAGTTTGTGGGAGTGAGTCGTTTGTTGGGCTTTTTGTGGGGCCCGTTTATTGTTTTTGGGGATTCATGTGGGAAGGGCTTTTCATTTTTGTGCAATAAAAAATTATCTTTATTCATGCAGTCTCCATGGTTGTTCTTCTTAGTGTTTGTTGGCTTCGCCGGCTGAGGGCTTGCGGAGCGGCTGCATTCATCTTCCCTCATGGCCCCTGGCCATTCCCTGACAGGGGGCTTAGAAGTACCGTGTAATAAGGTGGCGTCGTGCGGCCCTTGGCCCTGGTCGCTCCCTCCTGGGAACGTACTCCTGCTCCTCCTCCTCCTCCTCCTCCTCATGCTCCTCCTGCTCCTCCTCCTGAGGTGCTGGTCCAACGTCAGGTGGCAGTGCCTGAGTCCTGCGGATAGCCAGGTTGTGTAGCATGCAGCAAACCACCACAAATTGGGAGACCCGGTCCGGCGAATACTGGAGAGCTCCTCCGGAGCGATCAAGGCAGCGGAACCGCTGCTTGAGGACCCCAATAGTTAGCTCGATGATGTTGCAGGTGGTTTGATGGCTCTCGTTGTAGGCCTCTTCAGCAGCGGTCCTGGGCGCGCGGAGCGGGGTCATGAGCCAGGTGCACAAAGGATAGCCTTTGTCCCTGATGAGCCATCCTCTTGGGGGAGGCTGTGCCTGGAACATGTCATGCACAGTACTCTGCCGCAGGATAAAGGCATCGTGGCTGCTGCCTGGGAAGCTGGCATTGACTGCCATGATGCGCTGCTTGTGGTCACATACCAGCTGCACATTCAGAGAATGGTAGCCCTTCCTGTTGCGATACTGCTCGCCATGCTCCAGAGGGGCCCGCAAAGCCACATGCGTACAGTCAATGGCGCCCTGCACCAAGGGGAATTCCCCGAGTCTGGCAAATCCCAATGCGCGCTGATGCTGGCTCTCGAGGGCCATGGGGAAGGAGATGAATTGGCTTCTCCTTCTGAACAGTGCTTCGGTCACGTGGCGGATGCAGCGATGCGCGCCATACTGGGAGATGTTTGCTATGTCCCCAGCAGCGTATTGGAAGGAGCCGGTGGCATAGAAGTTCAATGCCACCGTCACCTTCACTTCCACCGACAGAGACGTCCTGCACCTGAGCTTTGGCCGCAGATCTCGGCGAAGCAGGTGGCAGATCTCTGCAATCACCTCCTTTCGGAATCGGAGCCTTCTAACACATCACGCGGCACTCATGTTTAGGTAGGAGCGCTGCTGGCGGTATAGCCTGACTGGGTAAGGCCTATGTGGCCGACGCCTGTAGCCCCCTCTGCCTCTAGCCAGGGCTGCCCCTCTCACAATGCGTCTGCGAGCCCTACGGACATGGCGCTGCAGCTGCGCGTTGGCACCCCATGCAGCCCCCATCAAATCCTGGCAAACACTCTAATTTCCAAATGGCCACTTGCAGCGCTATTGCCTGAGTCCAAAAATACCTGGCTCTTGCTGCTTGAAACCAGTTAGCTATCCTCCTTGTTGTGTCTCCAGAAATGCGTTGCACAAGACTGTTTTCTGAAAAAAGGCTGGCCTTTATACTGGAGAGAACGTTCCCTTTAATTAGCGCCCCCCAGGGCCCGCGCTGGTTGTGTTGCGTTCCTTTTTCCAAACGCTCCGGCCGCTCGCCGCACAATGGGGCGGTCCGACTGAAGTTTGCAATCGGGGCGGCCAAAGGGCGTTGCACGAGGATGTGACGTCATTTTCTGCGCGCGCATCCGGGCAGGCGCTAAACTTTGCGCCGGCGCTAACGGGCAACTTAATTTGGGGCGGGGCGCAAACTGCGCTGCGCCCGGGCGCTACACGCATAGCGCCCGGAAATCACTTCTCTTAAGGCGCTAACTGCTGGCGCAAGCGACTGAAAATCTAGCCCTTAGTTTTCCACTCAAAGGTATTTTTTGCATTTTGAACTGTTCACTTAGATATACAAGCAGGCCTTATTAATGTTTAATTGTGGTTAGAGCAATGCACCTTAAACTTACTTTATTTATTGCACCATTCTTGCTATCGCCAGAATCTTTGAAAGAATTATTCCAGCTATAGAACTCAGATTCTATAGCTCACCAACATATCAAAAAAAAAAGTAAAATATCTTTGTGACCCCTGACCGTTCATTGGAACATAAGGACATAAAACAGTAAGTGGCTGTACTTTGCAAAGCTTTACAGATTCGCTGGCCTAGAAATTCAGTCTGGACACTTTTGGGGCGCTAAAGTCGGGCGTTCGCTAAAGTTAGCGCCCGGCGGAAAGTGTAGGCCACATCGCCGAAATTCAGTAGAGTTGACCAAGAGTTTGGCCGAGCGCTGAAACTGGCGTTGCAATGCTCTCTTCAGGCGCTAAGCCGGCGATGCGGCCTGATAACGCCGAGGCCGGGCGCAGCGCAGGTGCGGTCATGTTTTGATTGACAGCAGACACCCTGACGCCGGCCAGCTCTTAAAGGGGGAAGGGTCGGCTTTGACTGCTGCCACGCCCTGCATAGTGGAGCCCTGCAGCTAGGCCTCAACACTGCTGGTGGGCCAAAATAGCGCCTGGAGACATGGAGAGGGCCCGTGAACGAGCGCAGCGCTTCTCAGAGCATGCTCTGAGGGTGCTGATTAATGGTGTCGAAAACAAAAGAGAGATCTTGTGCCCGGACAGTGGCAAGAAGGCTCCCAGGAGCCAGTACAGGAAAGCCTGGAGGAAAATCGCCCGCAGGGTGTCATCCATCTGCGATGTCCCCAGGAGTGCGGACCAATGCCGCAAGAAGTACAACGACCTCACTCGGATGGTGAAGGTGAGTACCCGTTCCAGTGTCCTCCTCATCCTTGCATGTGCACCTCACATTATGGGCAAAGGGACCTTAAAGGACTAATGGGCAGCCCTCCTCCCGCAGCAATGGCACTGGCATGATCATCAATAGCACTTTCTGCACTTAACACACTGGCCAAGCTATTCGACCATGGGAGGCAGTGCACACAGCAACAGGGCACCACACTGGCCAAGCTATTCGACCATGGGAGGCAGTGCACACAGCAACAGGGCACCACACTGGCCAAGCTATTCGACCATGGGAGGCAGTGCACACAGCAACAGGGCACCACACTGGCCAAGCTATTCGACCATGGGAGGCAGTGCACACAGCAACAGGGCACCACACTGTACTTAGAGGCCGTCCTTTCTCTTGCAGGCCAAGCTGGCGCGGAATTTGAGGAGCCAGCCTGTCACCGGTGGAGGCCGTCCCGAGTACCAGGCGCTCAGTGAGCTGGAGGAGAGCGTGGCTCGACTCATGCGTGCCCGGGTGACTGGCCCTGTTGCGATCGGAGATGCGGACCCTGTACTGGGACCCACTGGTAAGGACATGACCGGTTGGACCTCTGTCGTTGCCCTTGCGCTTCAGATCTACATCCTTTCGCACTGACCGACAAATGCGCATAATGCCACCACTCAGGCCTCCCTCGCTGACGCCCTGTCCTCACTCTAAAGCTACTCTTGTGCCTTCCTGCTTTCAGCTGGTGAGGAGGAGGTGGTCCCTGAAGCTCAGAGTGCCAGGCCCTTGGAGGAGGAGGACGACGAGGACCAGGAGGAAGGCGGCACATCGGGGGAACCCTCATCTGCGCCAGGGGATGGCAATGGAGGGGAGACGTCTGGCCTGCAGGAGAGCCAGGGGGAAGTGTTGCAGGGGAGGGCAGATCCTGGGCCCAGTGGGCTCGAGGCACGCGGGAAGGGTCCGGCAGCACGCCGGCCTTCTCCCCAGAGGGGGGACGTGTTGCAGGGGAGGGCAGATCCTGGGCCCAGTGGGCTCGAGGCACGCGGGAAGGGTCGGCCAGCTCGGCGGCCTTCTCCCCAGAGGGAGAGTCCGCCCTCCAGTCCGGAGACGGTCCTCGCCCAGGAGGTGCGCCTCCTCGATGAGATGTCGGCGGCGTCTGAGCGGCGCCACCAGGAGTTCATGGGGGTTGTGCAACAGATGCCTCAGGCCATTGAGTCCCTGGCTCATAGTGTGGTCGCTTTCGGGGAATCACAGGCCAGGGGGGTCGAACAACTCGCGGCAGCGCACGACAGGGGTGTCCAGCAACTCGCGGCAGCCCAGGACGCGACTCGCGAGATGAGTGGTGCCGTCCAGACACTGGCAGAGCTGATGCGGGCACATACCAGGGCAGTTCGGGCACTCACTTCTGCCACACTCGCTGTGGCGCGGAAGCATCGCCAGGGCACCCGCCGCCCTGCTGCAGCACAGCGGTCTGGCCTCCACCAGATTGCTGCGCTTGCTGCACTGCCAGCCCTGCCATCAGCCAGCTTGCCCCCATTGGTGCAGCTGACACTGCCACTCCCCCAGCCAAGGTGCGACGAGCTGCTGCTGAGACTGATGCTGGCCAGCCACAGCTGCAGCAGTCAGCAGCCGGCCCCTCCCGGGCCGGGCCTTGTCTAGGCCGACCCCCAAGGGCATCTGCCGACACGCATTGTGGCCCTCATGAGCCTTCCCCCAGCCTTGCCACACCCGCAGGGCCCAGGTTGAGGCGGAGCAGCAGGTCGGGCAGGGGCCAGAGAAGCCTGTCTAAGGACTCGCCCTCTCGGCACACCCATTAGAGTGTGGTGATAGCGGTTTTTTTAATATTGGGGGGCTTGTGTTCTGGGGGGGCATTATTTTGGTAAGGCCGAGGATCAAGGCATTTTTTGTTTTTATGGGGGTGTTTGTGTTGTGGAGGGGGGGGCTTATTTTTGTAAGGCCGATGATGAAGGCCATTTGGATGGGCAAGTTTTGTTAGTCCTCCCCAGGTTTTGGGAGTGACAGATGTTTTTGACTGTTTTTTGGGGGTCTTGTCTGTTTTTCTGTTTCATGTGGGAAGGGCCCTGAGTTTGTGAAATAAAGCTTTTTATTTATTCAGCATGTCCACGTCTCAGGTTTCAAGTGGTTGTTGCGTTAACCGGCTGAGGGCTTGCGGTGCGGCTGCCTTCAGGTGCGTTCATTGCCACAGCCCATTCCCTGACAGGGGGCCTAGAAGTGTCGATCAATAAGCCCCCGGCGGACGGCCCTTGGACCTTGTGGCTCCCTCCTGGGCTGGTACTCCTCCTCCTCCTCCTCCTCCTCATGGTCCTCCTGCTCGTCCTCCTGAGGTGGTGGTGCAATGTCAGGTGGCAGTGCCTGAGTCCTGCGGATAGCCAGGTTGTGCAGCATGCAGCACACGACGACGAACTGGGAGACTCTATCTGGCGAATACTGTAGAGATCCGCCGGAACGATCCAGGCAGCGGAACCGTTGCTTGAGGACGCCTATCGTTTGCTCTATGATGTTCCTTGTGGCTTGATGGCTTTCGTTGTATGCCTCCTCCGCTGGGGTCCTGGGCGCGCGGAGCGGGGTCATGAGCCATGTACACAAAGGGTAGCCCTTGCCCCCGATAAGCCATCCCCTTGGTGGAGGCTGTGCCTCGAACATGTCAGCCACAGTAGTCTGGCGCAGGATAAATGCATCGTGGCTGCTTCCTGGGAAGCGGGCATTGACAGCTAGGATGCGCTGCCTGTGGTCACACACCAGCTGTACATTTAGGGAATGGTAGCCCTTCCGGTTGCGGTAATCCTCGGCATTGTGGATAGGTGCCCGCATAGCCACATGCGTGCCGTCAATGGCGCCCTGCACCATGGGGAAGCGCGCGATCCTGGCAAATCCGACTGCACGCTGCTCCTGCCTTTGTCGGGTCATGGGGAAGGAGATGAATTGGTGTCTCCTCGCGAAAAGTGCATCGGTGACCTGCCGGATGCAGCGATGCGCGGCGAACTGGGAGATGTTCGCTATGTCCCCAGCAGCGGCTTGGAAGGAGCCGCTTGCATAAAAGTTCAGAGCCACCGTGACCTTCAATTCCACCGAGAGAGACGTCCTGCACATCAACTGTGGACGCAGATCTCTGTGAAGCAGCTGGCAGATCTCTGCAACCACCTCCCTTCTGAAGCGCAGCCTCTTAACACAATGCGCCGCAGTCATGGTGAGATAGGACACCTGCTGCCGGTATTGCCCAAGTGGGTAAGGCCTACGTTGCCGACGCCTGATGGCCCCTCTGTGTCTAGGCATGGCTGGCCCTCTCTCACAGCGTCTGCGAGCCCTTCGCACATAATGCTGCAACTGAGGGTTGGGCCCCCATACAGCCCCCATAATAAAGTTGAAAACAGTGAAATCAAATGAATCAAATGTCAAAGCACTGGCCAGAAGCCAAAAATACCTCTCCTATGTTGTCCCAAATCAGTAAGCTCTGTCCCTTGGTCTCTGTCCAGAAATCCAAAGCAGTAAAGTCATTGCAGCAAAATGGCTGGGCTTTATAGGTCAGTGTAAGTGCCCTTTAATTAGCGCTCCCCGAGGCCCACAGGGCCTCTGTTGCGTTCCACTTCACAGTTCTTAGCAGCGCCACGCCCACATTGGGCGGGCGCCACTGAATTTCCGGTTTGGGGCGCACAAACAGCGTTGCACGACGAGATGACGTCATAAGCTGCGCGCGCAGCTGAGCGGGCGCAAACACTTTGCGCCGGCGCTAAATGTCAACTGAATTTGGGCGTTGGCGCAGATCGGTCTGCGCCCGGGCGCTAAGTGCCTCGCGCTAGAAATATACCCCTCTTATGGCGTTACCGGCTGGCGCAACCAACTGAATTTCTAGGCCGAAGAGTTTATAGTGTCCTTTAACATTTTCTATGCCAAAAATTTTTAGAGATGCCTGGGTATTGAAAATGGGCCAATATCTCACACTGGACTCAGACTGGCTCTCCCTTCCTTTGGCACTTAGCCAGATAGACAACCAACAAACATTTTATAACAGGACACACAACTAATGGCAATATTTTATATAGAAAAAGTATGTTCAATGGATTTTTTGTTCCCTGCCAAAAGAACACAGAAAATGAGAATGCGTTTACCAAATTTTCTTTGGACCTTCTCTTGGTTCAGGTTGCATTGGTAAGAGAGAGCTCTGAGCCTACGCAAATGCAGGATCACATTCAGTTCAGATGTCTGAGCCAAGGTTAGTAAGAAAATGATAATACGGATCACTTGGTACAAGCGGTAACGTCGCTAATAAACAGATTATCTGGTCAATGATTTCATTTGTGTTTGTTGGACCTTACAGTGTGCAATTTGGCGGCTACTTTTCAAACATTACAACAGTGAATACGCTTCAAAAACACCGGGCTAGAAATTCAGTTGGTTGCGCCAGCCGTTAGCACCTTAGGAGGAGTAGATGTCGAGCGCTAGGCGCTTAGCGCCCGGGCGCAGCGCGATCTGCGCCTCGCCCCAACTTCAGTAGACATTTAGCACCGGCGCAAAGTCTTTGCGCGCGCTCAGCTGCGCGCGCAGATCATGACGTCATTTCCTCGTGCAACGCCCTTTGTGCGCCCCCAACCAGATCTTCAGTCGCGCCGCCCCATTGTGCGCCTGGCGCCCCTAGCGACTGTTGAGTGGAACGGTGCTCAGCCGATGCGGGACGCGGGGAGCGCAAATTAAAGGGCACTTCCCCTGCACTATAAAAGGCTGCCATTTTGCAGCACTCATTCTTGTGAAACGGATCTTTGGAGAGAGACCAAGGTAGAGAGCTTACTGCTTTGGCCCAACACTAGGACAGGTACTTCTGGCTTCAGGCCACAGCTTTGCAATTGTCTTTGCCTTCATTGATATCTCATTGTTTGCCAGCATATTATAGGGGCTGCAATGGGTGTCAACGCTGGCTTTCTGCATTTCATCCAAAGGGCTCACAGACGCCGTGAGAGAGTGGCAGCCCTGGCTAGACGGAGAGGGGGCAACAGGCGTCGGCAAGGGAGGCCTTACCCACCCAGGGTATACCGCCAGCAGTTCTCCTATCTCAACATGTCTGACGAGCAGTGTGTTAGGAGGCTGCGATTCCGAAGGGAGGTGGTCACAGAGATCTGCCAGCTGCTTCAGAGAGATCTGCAGCCACAGCTGAGGTGCAGGACGTCTCTGTCGGTGGCAGTGAAGGTGACGGTGGCTCTCAACTTCTATGCCACCGGCTCCTTCCAATCCGCTGCTGGGGACATTGCCAACATCTCCCAGTTCGCCGTGCATTGCTGCATCCGCCAGGTGACCAATGCCCTTTTCAGAAGGAGACGTCAGTTCATCTCCTTCCCCATGACCCTGGACAAGCAGCAACAGCGTGCAATGGGATTTGGAAGAATAGCAGGCTTCCCCATGGTGCAGGGCGCCATTGACTGCATGCATGTGGCTTTGCGGGCACCTGTGGAGAATGTCGAGGATTACCGCAACCGGAAGGGCTACCATTCCCTCAACGTCCAGCTGGTGTGTGACCACAGGCAGCTCATCCTAGCTGTCAATGCCCGCTTTCCAGGCAGCAGCCACGATGCCTTCATCCTGCGACAGACTACTGTGGTTGACATGTTCCAGGCACAGCCTCAGCCACGAGGATGGCTTATCGGGGACAAAGGCTATCCTTTGTGTACCTGGCTCATGACCCCGCTCCGCGCGCCCAGGACCCCTGCTGAAGAGGCATACAACGAGAGCCATCAAGCGACCAGGAACATCATCGAACAAACAATCGGCGTCCTGAAGCAACAGTTCCGCTGCCTGGATCGTTCCGGCGGAGCCCTGCAGTATTCTCCGGAGCGAGTCTCCCATTTCGTGGTCGTTTGCTGCATGCTGCACAACCTGGCTATCTGCAGGACTCAGGCACTGCCACCACAGATTGGAGCACCACCTCAGGAGGAGGAGCAGGAGGAGCAGGAGGAGGAGGACCAGCACAGGAGGGAGGCACAAGGTCCAAGGGCTGCCCATCGGCGGCTTATTGAACGTAGGTACTAGGCCCCCTCTCAGGGAATGGCTTGTGCCAATGAAAGAAGATGAATGGAGCCGCACCGCAAGCCCTCAGCCGGTCAAGGCAACAAAGACTTCAAAGTTCAAACATGGACAATCTGAATAAAGAAAATTGTTTATTTCACAAACTCTGTGCCCTTCCCGCATGACAAACAACAACAGAAAACCCCCCCAAAAAACAGTCAGACACATAACTGGCTCCCACAACCTGGAGAGGATGATCAAAACAGTGAAACAAAAATGACCGTGATCCTCGGCCTTCATAAAAAACAAACACAACATCCTCGGCCTTCATAACAAACAAACACAACTGCCCACACATTCTACTTTTTGCCCCGCGAGGGCGATGCCTTGCGCATCTTTGTGTGGCCCCTGGCCGCCCTGCTGCTCCTCCTCAATGTGAGCCCAGTGGCTGCAGCAAGGCTGGGGGAAGGCTCCTGAGGGGCACATGGCGTGACGGCAGATGCCCTTGGGGGTCGGCCTGCACGAGCTCTGGCCCTCGAGGGGCCGGCTGGTGACTGCTGCAGCTGTGGCTGGGCGGCATCAGTCTGTCCAGCAGCTCGTGGCAGCTGCACTGGTGGAGTGGCAGTGGCGGTTGCAGGAATGGGGGCAAGCTGGCTGATCGCAGGCGCTCGCTGGTCGCCTGATACAGTGGCACTCGCCCGGGCCAGCACTGCAGCATGCGCAGCAATCTGCTGAAGGACAGACCGCTGTGCTGCTGCAGCGCGGCGGGTGCCCTGGCGATGCCTGGCTGACGCAGTGAGTGTGGCAGCAGTTAGTGCCCGTGTTGCCCTGGTCTGTGACCGCATGAGACCAGCCAGTGGCTGGACGGCACGACTGAGCATTTGGGTACTAGCTGCCTGTGCTGCCCCGAATTCCTGCAGACTCCTGGCCTGTGCTGCCCCGAATTCCTGGACACTCTTAGCCAGTGACTCTATGGAGTCAGGCATCCGTGCCACTACCACCATGAGCTCAGTGTGCTGCGCTCAGAGTCGACGGCCATCTCCTCTAGGAGGCGCACCGCCTCTGCGCTGACCGTCGCAGGACTGGAGGCCGCACTCACCCTCTGGGGAGAAGGCCGCCGAGCTTCCCCACCCCTCCCGCGTTGCTGCAGGCCGCTGGGCCCCGGAACTTGACTCTCCTCCGACCCTTCCCCCAGGCTCCCCTCCAGGGAAGACGTGTCCCCTACATCGCCATGGGCTGGCGCGGCTGAGGGTGCCACTGATGGGCCGGCTTCCTCTTCCTCCTCCTCCTCTTCCGAGGGGCTGACACTGGCAGCTTGAGGGACCTCCTCCTCACCTGGCGAGTCACCATCTGAAAGCAGGAAGGCACAAGAGTAGCTTTAGAGTGAGGACAGGGTGTCAGTGAGGGAGGCATGAGTGGTGCCATTCACCGCATTGGTCGGACAGTGGCAAAGGATGTTGATCTGATGCGCAAGTGGAACGAGAGAGGTCCAAAAGGTGATGTCCTTACCATTGGTGCCCAGAACAGGGTCGGCATCTCCAGTGGCAATGGAGCCAATCAGCCGGACTCCCATAATGCGCTCCACGCGCTGGTCGAGGTCGGTGAGCTCTTGGAGCTGAGGTCGGCCTCCCCCGGTCGCAATCTGGCTACGCTTGTTGTTAGCCAGCTTGGCCTGCAAGAGAAAGGACGGCCTCTAAGTACGGTGTGTAGCCCTGATCTTGTCTGTACTGCCTCCCATGGTCGAATAGCTTGGACATTGTGTAGCCCTGATCTTGTCTGCACTGCCTCCCATGGTCGAATAGCTTGGACAGTGTGTAAAGTGCAGAATGTGCAATTGATGGTCATGCCAGTCTCATAGCTGCTGGATGAGGGCTGGCCATTAGGGCTTTCAGGTCCCTTTGTCCATAATGTGAGGTGCACATGCAAGGATGAGGAGGACACTGGAAAGGGTACTCACCCTGACAATCCGCGTGAGGTCGTTGAACTTCTTTCTGCATTGTACAGGATTCCTGGCAACCACGCTGTTGGATGTCACCCTGTTGGAGACCTCCCTCCAGGCTTTGCGGTAGACGCTGGGCAGCGGCTTCTTGCCACTGTCAGGAAACAAAACATGGTGTCTTCGCTCCACTGAGCTAACCAGCAGCCTCAGGTCACCTTCGCTAAAATGCTGCGCTCTCTCCCGGGCCTTCTGCATCGTTCTGGGCATTAAAGAGTTGCAGCAGCAGTGCTCAGGCCTAGGTGGAGGGCTGCAGTGTCCAGGGCGTTGCAGGCAAACAAATCGACCCTTCCCCCTTTAAGAGCTGGCCGGCGCCAGCGTGTCTGCCGTCAATCAAAAAATCACCGTACCTGCGCTGCGCCCGGCCTCGGCGGTATCGCTCAGCACCGCCGGCTTAGCGCCTAAAGATAGTCGTGCATCGCCAGTTTTAGCGCAGCAGCAACCTCTTAGGGCGATGCTACTGAATATCGGCGAAGTGGGCTCGACTTTGCGCCGGGCGCAAACTTCAGCGGCCGCCTGACTTTACCGCCCCAAAAGTGGCTATACTGAATTTCTAGGCCAAAGTACCTAATTGGTTGTGAAGCACTTTGGACGTCTTGAGGGCGTGAAAGGTACTATATTACGGCAACTTCTTTCTTCAGGCTGCTCCCACAGATTAAAAAAGTGGTTTAATATGTTAACGTCTGTTGAGTGTAATATTACATTGAAAAATGGGGCAGTAGGAACACTTTAAAAAAAAAATAACTGCTGCTTATTGGCCCCTTTGAACTTGGCGGCTGGTGGGAGGAGCAATCGCCCAGCTGACTGGTGTGTGTTGCATGTGAAAATTGCCCCCATCCTGTCTAGCAGTGCCTCTGATAGCTGTCTGTATAAAATGGATGTGTGTCAATTACAGACCTACACCTTCAAATGCTAGCGAATATCCTGACAAGCAAACATTGTATGATTTGGAATCCTGTGAATTAATCACCACAAGAAATAGGGGGAGAAATGTGTTTGTTCAGCGCCACACATTAGTGCCACGAGATGGTGCTAAAACGCCATTCAGTGCTCTATTGCCAGCTGATGGTGGTGCCAGTGGAGCATGCCACATCCAGCTTGCCGGTAGCGCTGCCGCTAAACCCGATCACCGGGGTCATTGCGATCATGGAGAACATGACGTCAGTGAGTGTGCAACGCTCACTTGACGCCTGATCTCCCAACTTCGTTTTGGTCATTGAACTTACCGACTGGAGAGAGCAATGACAGGTTGAGTGGTGAGCAGCAGCAGGAAGCTGGCTGCAGCGACACTATTTAAAGGGATCATCACCAATCATCTGCACCTGACAGGGTTTTGAAGTAAGCGTGGCTGTGCTACTTCCTGCAACTGCAAGAGTTTTCTTTAGCTATTTCAAGATTATTTGATATCAGGGAGTGTTCTGGCAAGTAAAAAACTCCCTCATTATTTGTACTGGCAGTCGACCTTGCCCTCCAGCATCTACGGCGGAGGGAGCGCAGGCAGTGAGTAATGTGCGCAGAGGGAGGAGGGCTATCAGGGCTCTCAACAGGAGACCTTACCCTCCTAGGGTCTTCTGACATCACTTCTCCTACCTTCAATTAAGTGAGGAACAGTGTATTATGAGGCTTCGCTTCACCAAGGAGGTGGTCACAGAACTCTGCCACCTCCTGCAACCAGACCTCCAGCCTCAGACCAGGGCAACCACAGCTCTCTCAATGGCAGTCAAAGTCACTGTCGCCCTCAATTTCTTCACCAGCGGATCCTTCCAGTCTGCAGCAGGAGACATAGATAACATCTCGCAGTTCGCCGTCTATCACTGCATCTGGGAGGTCACTGAGGTGCTCTACACCAGAAGGGATGGCATTGGCTTCCCGATCACCAGACAGAAGCAGGACAAGTGTGCAAGTGGCTTTGCCAGGATAGCGGGCTTCCCCATGGTGCAGGACACCATTGACTGCACCTATGTGGCTTTGTGGGCACGGCATAACAACCTTGAGATCTTCCGTAACTGCAAAGGCTACCACTCACTTAATGTGCAGTTGGTGTGCGACCACACACAGCGAACCCTCAATGTCAATGCCCGCTATCCTGGCAGCAGCCACAATGTCTTCATCCTGCACCAGAACGGTGTGCCAGCACTCTTCCAGCCACCACTCAAGCTCGAGTGTGGCTGCTCAGAGACAAGGGCTATCCGATCTCCACCTGGCTCATGACTCCCCTCCGCAACCCCAACACTCGTGCTCAGCACTCATATAATGAGAGCCACGCTGCCACCAGAAACATAATCGAGCAGACCATCGGCCTACTGAAGCAACGGTTCCGCTGCCTTGACCGCTCAGGAGGAGCCCTCGGCTGAGCGGGTGTCCCATTTCGTGGTGGTCTGCTGAGTGCTCCGCAATTTGGCCATCATGAGGGTGCAGCATTTACCACCAGAGATTGTGGGACCACCTCAGGAGGAAGACGAGGGAGAGGAGGATGAGGAGGAGGACAAGGAGGAAGAGGACAAGGAGGAGGAGGAACAGGAGGGAGGGAGGAGGCCACCAGACTATCGGCTTTCCGGATGAGCTGTCCATGACCGGCTCATCAGACTCCGGTTCACATGAATGAAAGCCCAGATCCCCATTGCTCACCACATCCCCATCATACCATCCCTGTCTCACGCCATATCACAGCGCCCTCCTGGGCGCAAAGCTGAAATGAGAGACACCACAAAAGGTTCCAAACATAATTAATACATTTATCTATAATCATATCACATATTATAAGAATACTATTAACTAATCACCCTTGTGCCATGCTTTAGTGCCTGACGTTCATGTGCCTTTGCCTACTCTAGTACTCCTACGCAGTACGTCCCCTGTGGCAGCAGCACGGCTGGTGGAAGGCTGCTGAGTTTCCATGCAGGAGACTTCAGATGGCCTTGCAGGATGCCCTCGACCAGCTCTGGACCTGGAAGTCCCGGCTATGGACTACACCACCACAGCATGGGTGGCAGCATTCTGGGCTGGCTGGATCACAGGCAGCGACAAGGGCAGTGGCGGAGTGGCAGTGGTGGGAAGAGGAATGCTGCCATCCTGTGAGAGGACAGCAGGGTCCCGCTCCACTGACCCACTGCCACTCCCCCAGGGCGGTGCCTCAGCACTCCCACCAATCTGTTGGAGCACAGATTGCTGGCCCGCTGCGACACCCTGCAAGCCCCAGTCGACTGTGGGCAACACAGCCATGATAGCAGCAGTCTGAGCTTGGGTGGCTTCAAGCTGAGATTGCATGGGAGCAGTTTGAGTTTGAGTGGCATCATGCTGAGACTGCATGAGAGCAGTCTGAGCATCCGCTGCAGCATTAAGATGTTGGGTTGCTTCCGCCTGTGCTTAGGAATTCCCTTCCTAAACCTCTTCGCCTCTCTAACTCTCTTTCCTCCTTTAAAACACTCCTTAAAACCTACCTCTTTGACCAAGGTTCTGCTTGAGAGAGAAAACGGGGAACTACAGACCTGTTAGCCTCACATCAATAGTTGGGAAAATGCTGGAATCTATTATAAAAATGCAATAACTGGGCACTTAGAAACTAATAGTAAGATTGGGCAGAGTCGACATGGATTTATGAAAGGGAAGTCCTGTTTGACAAACCTATTGGAGTTCTTTGAGGATGTAACTAATGGAGTAGACAAAGGGGAACCGGTAGATGTGGTGTATCTGGATTTTCAGAAGGCCTTCGATAAGGTCCCACACAAAAGGTTGGTGAACAAAATTAGGGCCCATGGAATTGGGGGTAATATACTAGCATGGATTAAGAATTGGTTAACAGACAGAAAACAAAGAGTAGGGATAAACGGGTCTTTTTCAGGATGGCAGTCTGTGACTAGTGGGGTACCGCAAGGATCGGTGCTTGGGCCCCAGCTATTCACAATCTATATCAATGATTTGGATGAGGGGACTAAATGTAACATTTCCAAATTTGCTGATGACACAAAGCTAGGTGGCAGTGTCAGTTGAGAAGAGGATGTGAAGAGGCTTCAAGGGGATCTCGACAGGCTCAGTGAGTGGGCGAGAACGTGGCAGATGGATTATAATGTGGATAAATGTGAAGTTATCCACTTTGGTAGAAAAAACAGAAAGGCAGAGTATTTCCTAAATGGTGAAAGATTGGGGAATGCAGATGCTCAAAGGGACCTGGGTGTCCTTGTACATGAGTCACTGAAAATGAATGTGCAGGTGCAGCAAGCCATTAGGAAGGCAAATGGTATGCTGGCCTTCATTACAAGAGGATTTGAGTACAGGAGTAAAGAAATCTTACTCCAATTATATAGGGCCTTGGTGAGACCACACCTGAAGTACTGTGTACAATTTTGGTCTCCTTACCTAAGGAAGGATATACTTGCCATAGAGGGAGTGCAACTAAGGTTCACAAGATTGATTCCTGGGATGGCGGGACTGTCGTATGAGAAGAGATTGAGTAAACTAGGCCTGTATTCTCTTTAATTCAGAAGAATGAGAGGGGATCTCATTGAAGCATACAAAATTATTACAGGGCTTGATAGGGTGGATGCTGGGAGAATGTTTCCCTTGGCTGGGGAGTCTAGAACCAGGGGCCACAGCCTCAGGATAAAGGGTAGGCCATTCAGGACTGAGATGAGAAGAAATTTCTTCACACAGAGAGTGGTGAATCTTTGGAATTCTCTACTCCAGAGGGCTGTGGAGGCTCAGTCATTAGGTATATTCAAAACAGAAGTCGACAGATTTCTGACTAGTAAGGGCTTCAAGGGATATGACGATAGGGCCAGTGAATGGAATTGAGGCAGAAGATCAACCATGATTTCATTGCATGGCGGAGCAGGCTCGAAGGGCCGAATTGCCTACTCCTGCTCCTATTTCTTATGTTCTTATGACTTAACTTCTCCTTATGTGGTTCGGTGTCAAATTTTTGTCTTATAACACTCCTGTGAAGCGCCTTGGGATGTTTTACTACATTAAAGCTGCTATATAAATACAAGTTGTTGTTGTTGTGCATCAATGGAAACAGCGACATCACCCATCATGTGCGCCATCATGCCTGGGTCACACGGTCTTTCTGGGAGTGTGCGGTCATTTCCAGGCTGGAACTCCTCGGCTCCGTTTTCTGCGCAGAGCCCCGTGCAATGTTGAAGGCGGACTCCTCCACGCTCCTTGACATTGCCGAGAGGCTCTATGGCAGCCTTGCCATTGCACCTATCATTTCCGTGTGCATGCCCATCACCCTTCTTCTGAAGGCCTCCCATCGAGGTCCTCATCTGAGTCCTGTGCAACAGACCTCACGCGTGAACTCGCCCTCCGGGGAGCTGGCCCCCGAGCTACCCTTTCGCCTTGGCCTTGCTGCAGCCCACTCACGCCCAGAGCATCACCCAGTGCTGATAACCGCTTCTACCCTAGCCTCTAAAGTTTGTGTAGTGCCAGTTTCTGAGCTGGTGTCTGCGAGTGAGAGATGCAGTGTCGTGGTGTCTTCTTCCTCCTCCTCCTCTTCTCCCCCCTCGCTCTCAGCGGTGCCCTCAGGGACAGGCTGCTCGGCTGTTTGTTGATTATCATAATCATAATAATCATAATCATAATCAACTTTATTGTCATTGTTAGTGCACAAGTGTAGTACAACGAAATGTAGGCTTGCGGCTCCCGAGAGTGTACATCTGAAAGCACAAAGACACAAGAGTCGGGTTATGGTGAGGGTGGGGTGGGGGAAGCCAGAAAGGCACACATACAGCATGAGTAGCTTGAAAGTGAGAAAAGATTGTGGGCTGAGGGGGAAGTAGGATGTGAGAAGCAGGATCAGGAATGACCATACCAGTGTTGTCCCCAAAGGGTTGAACCTTGCTGGAGGCCACAGCCTCTACCACGTGGCGCCAATGATCTCAAACACTCACTTCTCAAGCTGGCTTAGGTGTTGAAGGTCTGCCTGGCCCCCTCCTGTTCGCTCCTGCACCCGGCGGCTTTGTGCAACCTTGGCCTGCAAAAGAAAGAGAAGTGTTGAGTGAGTTCAGCGCAATGTGTTTGGGTGATGTGCCTGCCATAGCTGAATAGCTGTTGTTGTGTGCAAGGTGTGAGATGTGGGTGTGAGTGTTGATAGGTGGAGATTGTTGCTTTGTGAGTGCTGGAGGTGTGGTGCAAGGAGCAGTGTGTGAAGTTTGTGGTGGAGGTGGTGGTATGTGGCATTTGCTGAAGCCTTCACTCACCTTGACCACCCGAATGAGGCCGTTATACTTCTTCCGGCACTGTGTGTGGGTCCTGGGGACAACAGTGCTGGCCGTGACATGGTCCGCTGTCTCACGCCATATGGTCCTGGATGTGTGTGGCGAGGGCCGCCTGCCAGTTTGCGGGTATAGCGCCACCCGCCTCCTCTCCACCGTGGAGACCAATGCCACAAGAGCTTCATCGGAGAACCTATGGGCTCTCTCCCTCCGTCTATGTTAGTCATAGAGTCATAGAGTGATACAGCACAGAAAGAGGCCCTTTGGCCCATTGTGTCCGCACCGGCCATCAAGCCCTATCTATTCATAGAGTCATAGGCCTAGAAATTCGGTTGAGGCGCCAAAGTGGCGCCAAGTTCGCCTGGGCGCTGATTTTTGCGCAGCGTTCAGAGTAATACCGATCGCCAGAAATTCAGTTTCAGCGCCCCTAGAGGGAGACGGGGCGAGGCTCGAGGCGCTCCGCATCCCTCTTAGGGCATTGAAACTGAATATCGCAGTGCAACGTGCCGCAGCGCCACACGCTGCGGCACGGCGCGCTGCGGTACAGCAGGCTTTCCTCCCATTGTTAAGGGGGAGGGGCCTGCAACAGCGCGATCCCCGATCGTGGGTGCCGGCAAAAGAGCCCGGCACCGAGGAGAAGTGCCGGGCTCTCGGGAAACAGCCGGCAATGCCGCGGGGGGGGGGATCAGGAGGCCAGGGATGGAGGTGCTGGCAGGCGGCCACCGAAAAAAGCGGCCGCCCCGCACCTCCACCTTAACTTGCGCCACTGCCGGCACAGCAAGGCCCCGTGAACCGGGCGCGGGTAGCGAACGGCGCTACAGCGGCGTTCGCAACAAATATCACGATCGGGGCGCAAATGGGGCGCTGCGCACACCGATGACGTCATCGGTGGCGGTGCAGCGCAACAGGCTAACGCCACCATTAGCGCCCCCCGCTGAATATCGCGGAAGGCGCGGCCAGTGGTGCTACAGCCACTGACTGTCTTCTTTAGGCGCTAACAGGTGGCGCTACATACCCAATTTCTCCCCCATAGAGTTATACAGCACAGAAAGAGGCCCTTCGGCCCATCGTGTCTGCACCGGCCATCAGGCCCTGTCTGTTCTAATCCCATTTTCCAGCACTTGGTCCATAGCCTTGTATGCTATGGCATTTCAAGTGCTCATCTAAATGCTTCTTGAATGTTGTGAGGGTTCCTGCCTCTACCACCCTTTCAGGCAGTGAGTTCCAGATTTCAACCACCCACTGGGTGAATTTTTTTTCCTCAAATCCCCACTAAACCTCCTGCCCCTTACCTTGAAACTATGCCCCCTGGTTATTGACCCCTCTACTAAGGGAAAAAGTTCCTTTCTATCTACCCTATCTATGCCCCTCATAATTGTGTACACCTCAATCAGGTCCCCCCTCAGCCTTCTCTGCTCTAAGGAAAACAACCCCAGCCTGTCCAGTCTCTCTTCATAGCTGAAGCGCTCCAGCCCAGGTAACATCCTGGTGAATCTCCTCTGCACCCTCTCCAATGCAATCACATCCCTCCTACAGTGTGGTGACCAGAACTGCACACAGTATTCCAGCTGTGGCCTAACTGATGTTTTGTACTGCTCCATCATAACCTCCCTGCTCTTATATTCTATGCCTCGGCTAATGAAGACAAGTATCCCATATGCCTTTTTAACCACCTTATCTAACTGTCCTGCTGCCTTCAGTGATCTATGTACATGCACACCAATGTCCCTCTGATCCTCTGTCCTTCCTAGGATCCTACCATTCATTGTGTATTCCCTTGCCTTGTTTGTCCTCCCAAAATGCATCGCTTCACACTTTTCAGGGTTAAATTCTATTTGCCACTGTTCTGCGCATCTAACCATCCCGTCTATATCGTCCTGTAGCCTGAGACTTCCCTCCTCGCTATTTACCACTCCACCAATTTTCGTGTCATGTGCGAACTTACTGATCACACCTCCTACATTCATATCTAAATCATTAATGTACACTACAAACAACAAAGGACCCAGCACCAATCCCTGTGGTACACCACTGGACACAGGCTTCCAGTCACAAAAACAACCTTTGACCATCACCCTCTGCCTCCTGCCACTAAGCCAATTTTGGATCCAATGTGCCAAATTGCCCTGGATCCCATGGGCTCTTACCTTCTTGACCAGTCTCCCATGTGGGACTTTGTCAAAAGCCTTACTGAAATCCATGTAGACTACTTTAACTGCACTACCCTCATCCACACACCTAGTCACCCCCTCAAAAACTTCAATCAAATTGGTTAGACATGATCTCCCCCTGACAAAGCCATGCTGACTAGCCTTGATTAATCCTTGCCTCTCCAAGTGGAGACTAATTCTGTCCCTCAGAATTTTTTCCAATAATTTCCCTACCACTGATGTTAGACTCACTGGTCTGTAATTCCCTGGTTTATCCCTACTACCCTTCTCGAACAATGGTACTACGTTAGCTGTTCTCCAGTCCTCTGGCACCTCCCCTGTGGCCAGAGAGGTTCTGAAAATTTGTGTCAGAGCCCCTGCAATCTCCTGCCTTGCCTCACACAGCAGCCTGGGATACATCCCATCAGGGCCGGGGGATTTATCCACTTTTAAGCCTGCTAAAACCGCTAGTACCTCCTCCCTCTCGATACTAATTTGTTCAAGTATATCACAATCCCCCTGCCTGATTTCTATGCCTACATCACCCTTCTCCATTGTGAACACAGATGCAAAATATTCATTTAAAACCTCACCTACATCTTCTGGCCCTACACACAGATTGCCACTTTGGTCCCTAATGGGCTCTACTCTTTCCCTGGCTATCCTCTTGCCCTTAATATACTTAAAAAACACCTTGGGATTTTCTTTTATTTTGCCCGCCAGTGTTTTTTCATGCCCCCTCTTCACTCTCCTAATTTCTTTTTTAAGTACCCCCCTGCACTTTCTATACTCCTCTAGGGCTTCCACTGTTTTTAGTCCTTTGTATCTGCCAAAAGCATCCTTTTTTTTCCTAATCCATTCTTGTATATCCCTTGACATCCAGGGTTCCCTGAGCTTGTTGGTCCCACCCTTGACCTTTACGGGAACATGTTGGCGTTGTACTCTCTCTATTTCCTTTCTGAAAGACTCCCATTGCTCTGATGTGGATTTTCCTACAAGTAGCTGATCTCAGTCCATTTTGGCCAGATCCTGCCTTATCATATTAAAATCGGCCTTCCCCCAATTTAGAACCTTTATTTCCGGTCCATCTTTGTCCTATCCATGACTACCTTAAATCTCACCGAATTATGGTCACTGTCACCAAAATGCTCTCCTACTGACACATCTACCACTTGCCCGACAACATTCCCTAGAATTAGGTCCAGTACCGCCCCCTCTCTTGTAGGACTTTCTACATGCTGGCTCAAAAAGCTGTCCTGGATGCACTTTAAGAATTCCGCACCCTCTAAGCCTTTCACACTCTGACTATCCCAGTTAATATTGGGGAAGTTGAAATCCCCTACTATTATTACCCTATTATTCCTACACTTCTCTGAGATTTGCCTACATATCTGTTCCCCTATCTCCCCCTGGCCTATAGTACACTCCCAGCAAAGTGCTTGCCCCCTTTTTGTTTTTAAGTTCTACCCAAAAGGCCTCATTAGAGGAACCTGCTAAGATATCATCCCTCCTTACAGCAGTAATTGACTCCTTGATTAATATTGCGACACCCCATCCTCTTTTACACCCCCTCTGTCTCGTCTGAAGATTCTATACCGCGGAAATTTGAGCTGCCAGTCCTGCCCCTCCCTCAACCATGTCTCTGTGATAGCAACATTATCATACTCCCATGTGTTCATCAACACCTTCAATTCATTTGTCTTACTCGCAAGACTCCTTGCATTAAACTAAATGCCACCCAGCCTTGCCATACTCCCTTGTGTCGTTACATATTTGCTCTGCCTTCCAAGCTGACTTGTTTTTTCCTCTATATTTGGCTGTGCATTACCCCCTACTATAGCTCCACTCCGTATCCCATCCCCCTGCCAAGTTAGTTTAAACCCCCCCAACAGTACTAGCAAACCTCTCCGCAAGGATGTTGGTCCGGTTACGGTTCAGGTGCAAACCGTCCGACTTGTACAGGTCCCACCTTCCCCAGAAGCAGACCCAGTGATCCAGGAAACTAAAGCCCTCCCTCCTGCACCAACTCTTTAGCCATGCATTCATCTGCTCTATCCTTCTATTCCTATACTCACTAGCACGTGGCACCGGAAGTAATCCAGAGATTACAACCTTTGAGGTCCTGCTTTTTAATCTGCTACCTAACTCCCTAAATTCTTGTTGCAGGACCTCATCCCTCTTTCTACCTATGTCGTTGGTACCAATGTGAACCACGATCTCTGACTGTTCACCCTTCCCCTTCAGAATGCCCTGCAGCCGTTCAGTGACATCCTTGACCCTGGCACCAGGGAGGCAACATACCATCCTGGAGTCACGTCTGCGGTCACAGAAACATCTATCTGTTCCCCTTAGGATAGAACCCCTATCACTATTGCTCTCCCACTCTTTTTCCTCCCCTCCTGTGCAGCTGAGCCACTTGTAGTGCCACGGACTTGGCTCTTGCTGCATTCCCCTGAGAAACCATCTCCCCAGCAGTATCCCCCAGCAGTATGTTCTGCCATCACTACTTGTAAGTGTTGCTTCTCTGTCCGCCTCTTCACTATGCTGTTGGGGCAGCTGGGCAGTCTGCAGCCTGACAATGAGGTGCTGCAGCAATAATGCACCTTCCCTTTAAGTAGTGGAATAAACTTATGGCAATCATGGCTGTGAATTAGACTGTCCCTGATATTGGTCCGCCTGTTCAGTGCAACACCAAGGAGCAGCAGTTTTAGCGCTGAAATCATGACTAAAATCATGTTAATGAAGAGTGAGCATGAATTTTGCGTGCTGACTAGGCCATTTTCAGGTGGCGCAGTGTCACCTCATTTAGTCTTAACACTGCCACTTTCTTGGCTATATCCAATTTTTACTCCATTTCATAATTTGTAGAGAGAGACTGGAATGAAAAGTTCGATGAAGGTTACGTCTCAACCCAAAGGAAAAACAGGGCAATTGCATTTATTCCTTTGTATGACTACTACTTAGAGAAGGTGGCCGAGATTTTCCAGTGGGTCAGCGAGCACAATCGGTGGCGGGTTGGGTGGGAAAGTGTTTTTTTCCCCCAGCGGATCAGGACCCCGCTGTGAACCCGCCGCCACGCGCCTTTACCAACTGTTGGGTCTGTGAGCGCTGAGCAGACCCGACACGCAGCGGCGGGGGAGCCAATTTAAATGATTAGTGTGTGGCGACACGCCACCACTGGACATAATCCGCTCACGGCGGCACAGACAGTCTAAGCAGAAGCCCCCAGCCGGGGGCCCTTTCCTCCAGCAACTTGTTTCCCGCAGGGACAGGCTGCCGGGAGCACTTCCTGTCTGGGAAGTATTTAAGTGGATGTGCGGGCTTTTCTAGTTCCTGTTTGCCATGTGGTCAGAATAAAGCAGTTGTGTTTTCAATAGCTCTGTCTCGACTCCCACGTTTGCTGCGGTATCTCAACACTGGTGACCCCGACGCTCAGGACGAATCCTAAGCTAGCATGGCGGATACAAACGTAGTCACGGTTAAATTACCTGACTTTTGGGAGAACCTCGCCGAAGCCTGGTTCGTTCAAGCTGAGTCCAGATTCCGGCTGAAAGGCATTACAGTCGATGCCACGAAGTACGACTACCTCGTCGCCTCGCTCACCTACGCTACAGTCCCCAAGGTTTGGGCAGCGCTGCAGAATCCACCAACGGAGGGCAAGTACGAGCATCTGAAGGCTGCGCTACTTAAAAAATTTCAAACGTCCTCTTACCAGCGCCACTGCCAACTCCTGGACCTCCCCGGCCTTGGTGACGCTTCACCATCAGACCTGCTTTCCCACATGCTGTCCCTCTCCGACGACAAAAATCCCGGCGCCCTTTTTCGCACGCTTTTCATTCGGCAGCTCCCCGCCAGCATCCGCCCGCTCCTTGTGGAGTCTGACTCCACGGACCTGAATGAGATAGCCGAAAAGGCCGACCGGCTGCTCTCTGCACAGGCCGCTCGCGACGTCGCGCCCGACCTCACGGCAACGACCACGCGGTCTTCCCGGGCCGCTAGGCCCGACCGCCCTACCACTCCGGGTCACTGCTACTACCACACCCGTTTTGGCGCTAGGGCTCAACGCTGCACGCCACCGTGTTCCTTCAAACCCCCCCCCCGCACCGGCCCCCGCGATGGCCGCGGGGCAGAAGGAGCCCCTACTGTACGTCACTGACGACAGAACCAACCGCCGATTTCTGTGCGACACAGGGGCCCAGCACAGCATCACCCCCGCCTCCGCCCTCGAGATCCAACGCGGCACACGGGGTATCACACTGGCTGCAGCCAACGGCTCTGAAATCCGCACATATGGCACCCGCATGGTCACGCTCGACCTCGCGGGCCGCCGCTACCGCTGGGAGTTCCTGACAGCCAAGGTCCTCTGCCCACTCATTGGCGCCGACTTCCTACGCGCCCACGGCCTCCTTGTCGACATTCCGAGGCACCGCCTCGTCGACATCAACACTATGGCCCCCATCCCCGGCGCCTTTACCCCGGCCCGTTCGGCCGGCCCGACGACCTACTGCCTCGCCAGAGCCACGGACGACTACTCGGCACTCCTAGCTGAGTTTCCCGCCCTCACTAACCCGACCTTTTCGGCCAAAGCCGCCAAGCACGGTGTGGAACACTATATCCCCACCACCGGCCCCCCAGTTTCTGCCCACGCCCGCTGACTCAACCCGGCCAAGCTGGAAATCGCGCGGGCCGAGTTTACCAACATGGAACAACTCGGCATCATCCGCCGCTCCAGCAGCCCTTGGGCCTCGCCCCTCCACATCGCCCCCAAGCCCGGCGGAGGCTGGCGCCCTTGCGGGGACTACCGCCGCCTCAACGACGCCACCACCCCCGATCGGTACCCGGTGCCACACATCCAGGACTTCTCGGCCCGACTGGCCGGACGAACCGTCTTTTCCAAAGTCGACCTGGTGCGCGGTTACCACCAAGTCCCCGTACACCCCGCGGACATCCCCAAAACGGCCGTCATCACCCCATTCGGCCTGTTCGTGTTCCTGAGGATGCCCTTCGGTCTCAAGAATGCAGCACAGGCTTTCCAGCGCCTTATGGACTCAGTCCTCCGGGACCTGAACTTCCTATTCGTCTATCTAGACGACATTCTCGTGGCCAGCTCCTCCAAACAGGAACACCTCGAACACCTTCGCATCCTGTTCGGGCGCCTAGCCCAACACGGGCTCATCCTCAGCCCGGCGAAGTGCCAATTCGGCCTAACCGAGATCGATTTTCTCGGTCACCACATCACCCCTGCTGGGGCCGTCTCCCTGCCCAACAAGGTGCAGGCCGTCCAGCAATTCCCCCGCCCCACAACCATCAAGGGCCTCCAGGAGTTCCTCGGGATGGTGAACTTCTACAACAGGTTCATCCCCAGAGCCGCAGCCCTTATGAAGCCCCTATACAACTCCCTCCGAGGAAAATCCGGCAAGATGGACGTAGCCTGGACCACTGACACGGCAGCCGCCTTCGACGCCACCAAAAACGCGCTCGCCGACGCCACTCTGCTCGCGCACCCGAGGGCCGATGCCCGGGTCGCGCTCACCACCGACGCCTCCGACCACGCGGTCGGGGCCGTGTTCGAGCAGTGGGTCAATGGCGCGTTGCAGCCACTTGCCTTCTACAGCCGCCAACTGCGCCCCCCGGAGGTCAAATACTCCACTTTCGACCGCGAGCTTCTCGCACTCCACCTGTCGGTCCGCCATTTCAGGTTCCTCCTGGAAGGCCGCCCCTTCACCGCGTATGTGGACCACAAGCCACTCACATACGCGATGGCCAAGCACACCGAACCCTGGTCCGCTAGGCAGCAACGCCAGCTCGCGGCCGTCTCCGAGTTTACTACGGACATTCAGCACGTCTCCGGTAGAGACAACGTGGTCGCCGACTGCCTTTCCCGTCCCGCCGTCTGTGCGAATCACCTCGCGGTCGACTACGCACAACTAGCAGCGGCCCAGCTCACGGACCCAGACCTCCTCTCGGCGGCTACCAGCCTGCCAGGGCTACGCCTAGCCAAGGTCGCGCACGGGCCCGAAGCCACAGCAGTCACGTGCGACGTCTCACTCGGCCAACCCAGGCCGGTCGTCCCTGAGACCTGGCGCCGCCGCGTCTTCGACGCGCTCCACGGGCTCTCTCACCCGGGTTCCCGCGCATCCGTCAAACTCCTCTCCAAGCGCTTCGTCTGGCGCGGCCTTAGCAGAGATGTTCGGACTTGGGCCACCTCCTGCCTCGCCTGCCAACGGGCTAAGGTACAGCTGCACACCAAAGCACCCCTGGGAGACTTCGAGGTACCCAGCCGCCGCTTCGACCACGTACACGTCGACATCGTCGGTCCCCTGCCGCCATCGCAAGGCCAAACTTATCTCCTCACGATGGTCGACCGCTACACACGCTGGCCTGAGGCAGTGCCGCTGACCTCCACCACCACAGCCGACATCGCCAGGGCGTTCGTTAACACCTGGGTTGCGAGGTTCGGCGTACCGGCCGACATAACCTCCGACAGAGGCGCCCAGTTCACCTCCGAACTCTGGACGGCCACAGCACGCAACCTCGGGGTGACGCTCCACCGCACCACGGCGTACCACCCGCAGGCCAACGGACTTTGTGAACGCTTCCACAGGTCACTCAAGGCCTCACTCCGCGCCGGCCTGCAGGACAGTACCTGGACTGACCGCCTACCGTGGGTGCTACTCGGCCGACGCACCGCGGTCAAGGAAGACCTCCAGTCCTCGGCAGCGGAGTTAGTCTACGGACAACCGCTGCGCATCCCAGGCGAATTCCTTCCGGAGCCTACCAAGTCTTGGTCGGCCGAACAGCAGCGGCTCGACTCTTTCTCTTCCGCTCAGCAGTTCGCCCCACTTCCGGTCAACTGACACGGCGAACTCGCACCTCACGTCCCGCCAAATTTACAGCAGGCGCGCTTCGTCTTCGTGCGACACGACGTGCACTGCGGGCCCCTGCGACCCCCGTACGACGGTCCGTACGAGGTACTACAAACCGGGGACAAGGTATTCAAGCTGCGACTCGGCGACAGGGTCGAGACAGTCTCCATCGACCGGCTCAAACCAGCACACACAGAACCAGGGGAACAGGTCCCCGTGGCCCAGCCTCCAGCCAGAGGCCGTCCCCCCGGCAAGCCAGCACAGCCGGCGGCGAACTGCCTGACCCAACCAACCAGACCGGCGACCACTCAGAGCCGCTGCGGCAGAACCATTAGACCACCGTCACGACTCGTCCACTCCTCCTAAGCGGATTCTGGGGGGAGCTCTGTGGCGACACGCCACCACTGGACATAATCCGCTCACGGCGGCACAGACAGTCTAAGCAGAAGCCCCCAGCCGGGGGCCCTTTCCTCCAGCAACTTGTTTCCCGCAGGGACAGGCTGCCGGGAGCACTTCCTGTCTGGGAAGTATTTAAGTGGATGTGCGGGCTTTTCTAGTTCCTGTTTGCCATGTGGTCAGAATAAAGCAGTTGTGTTTTCAATAGCTCTGTCTCGACTCCCACGTTTGCCGCGGTATCTCAACAAGTGGCTTGTTTACAGCCACTTAACAATGGTTTTAAACTGACCTTTTGAATTTGACAGCTCGCCCATGGGTTTCACACTGTTGCTTGACCATGTCTGTGAAGCTGAGGCGGGAGTTCAGTGGCCATTAAATCAGCTGTTGAGTTGACAGCTTCAAATGTCAAGTAAAAGTTCCCACCTTACAGAGATAACTTCCCTCAGCAACAAACTCTTCCTCACTGCATTTCCACAACAGATTCACCACGCTGCAAGCATTTACACAAGTCTCCATCCAGTCTGACCTCATTACCTCTCTCACCATTGACAGATCGCTTCTGTCATCTCTACTTCACCTGCCATCTATTCCATCAGCATGGGTGCCCTTTATACTTTCTCACCTTGGTTATCAGAATCCCACCACGATCAGCCCCAACACCAGCAGCACCAGGCACACCAGCAGTACCAAAAACAACAACAACCTTCTCCGCAATCACCTGATGCTGCACAGGACAGAGGGCATCAGCACCCGAGCACATTGCTGCCCGGGAGGCCAGGGATGGCCTCACCATGGCCAGATTTACTTCACTTGATGCTATACACCCTGGCTGCCACATGATGTGCTTGGTTGGCACAGCCCCACGCCAACACCATAAAGCATCCCTACAATGCCCAAGCCATTCCTTTCACACTCATCAGCATTGCGAGGGGTACCGTTATGTCTCACCATTCACTGCAACTCACTAAGCCACTTGCAAAGGTGCACACAAATCTGTCCAAGAACGCAAAGTGTTGAAAATAAAGGTTTCAATGTTTGACACCACATTAACAGAAACCTTACATTAACATTGCATAAAACACCTAAATGCCTACCCTTGTGTGTTGTTAGTTGGTATGACTGCACTAGGATGAGGGTGAGTGTGAGGGGTGGCTAGTGAGATGGAGATGTGATAATATAGATAGAGAGAGGGGGATGGGTGGAGGTCCAAGGTAAGTTGCTGTGAGTAAGGATGTGCAGGAGTAGGGTAGGGAAGACAGAGTGATGGGGATGTGATGAGAGGCACAGCAGGATGAAGTTGAGTGTGGCTTTGTACTAATGTTTCGTGATCTACTGAGATTATTGAAACATTTGCGGCACTGCACCCAGGTCCTCCTGACCACATCCCTGCTTGTGTCCTCCTGTGCAATGTGTAACCAGGCTGTGCAATGTGTCCTGGGGAGGTCTTTTCTGGCCATGGGAGAATCTGGGTGCAGCCCTGTGCCTCTGTGCAGTCATTGTAAGTGTTTGCAGCACCTCAATGTTGACAGCACAAATGTTAAACTAAATTTTGGACATGGTCCCTTTAAGGAAACCAGCTGATGACGCGTCATCAAATGATGCCACCAGACCCACTTCCTCTAATCATCCAGGAAACTTGCTAGGCAGGCTTAACAAGCCCTATCAAGAATTTTTTTTTTCAGAGGCCGGGATGGAGTCAGCAGCGGGGTTGGCACCCGCCACCGACGTCGTCCGCCACGGTCCCGCCGAGGACAGCAAAATCGCGGCCATTGTGTATGTCAAAACTTGGTCGAACACAATAAAAGGTTTAAGTTGCAAGCCATATTTTGTGTCATATTTGAATTCTCTTATACCATGCTCATTCACTAATACACCTTCAGTAGAATCATAGGATCATAGAATGGTTACGGCATGGAAGAAGGCCATTCAGCCCATTGAGCCCATGCCGACTCTCAGCTAGTCCCACTCCCCCGCCCTTTCCTCATATGCCTGCAATTTTTTTTTCCTTCAGATACATAGAAACATAGAAGATAGGAGCAGGAGTAGGCCATTCGGCCCCTCGAGCCTGCTCCGCCATTCAACGAGATCATGGCTGATCATCCAAATTCAGTACCCTGTCCCTGCCTTCTCCCCATATCCCGTGATCCCTTTAGCCTTAAGAAATATATTTAACTCCTTCTTGAATATATTTAATGAATTGGCCTCCACTGCCTTCTGTGGTAGAGAATTCCACAGGTTCACCACTCTCTGGGTGAAGAAATTCCTCCTCATCTCTGTCCTAAATGGCTTACCCCTTATCCTTAGATTGTGACCCCTGGTTCTGCACTCCCCGGCCATCGGCAACATCCTTCCTGCATCTAGTCTGTCTAATCCTGTTAGAATTTTATAAGTTTCAATGAGATCCCCTCTCATTCTTCTAAACTCCAGCGAGTATAAGCCCAATCGACCCAATCTCTCCTCATACGTCATTCCTGCCATCCCAGGTATCAAGCTGGTGAATCTTCACTGCACTCCCTCCATGGCAAGAACATCCTTCCTCAGATAAGACAACCAAAACTGCACACGATACTCAAGATGTGGTCTCACCAAGGCCCTGTACAACTGCAGCAAGACATCCTTGTTCCTGTACTCAAACCCTCTCGCTACGGAGGCCAACATACCATTTGCCTTCTTAACTGCCTGCTGCACCTGCAAATCAAATCAATCAAATCAACTTTTATTGTCATTGTTAGTGCACAAGTGCAGTACAACGAAATGTAGGCTTGCGGCTCCCGAGAGTGTACAATTTGGATTAGGACACTTAAACATTCCAACATACATTTGTACATATATATTAGCATAAATATGACCATAATAAAGTGCATCGGCAGATGTGCAGGCTTTAGTGTTTATTTGTGGAGTTCAGTAGGATGACAGCCCTGGGAAAGAAGCTGTTCCTAAATCTGGTCGTACGGGTGCGAATGCATCTGTAGCGTCTTCCAGATGGTAGGAGGGCGAACAGACTGTGGCTGGGGTGGGTAGGGTCTTTGATGATGGACCGTGCCCTCCGTAGGCAGCGTTTCTGATATATATGTTCTATGGTCGGTAGCCGGGTGCCGGTAATGCGTTGGGCAGTTTTGACTACCCGCTGCAGGGCTTTCCGGTCATGGGAGCTACAGCTGCCGTACCATACCGTGATACAGTTTGTCAGGATGCTCTCTATAGTGCAGCGGTAGAAGTTAGAGAGGATCGGGGGTGACAGATTACATCCCTTCAGCCTCCTCAAGAAATATAGGCGCTGCTGGGCCTTCTTCACCAGAGAGGAGGTGTTGAGGGACCAGGAGAGGTCTTCCGTGATGTGGACTCCGAGGAACTTAAAGCTGGCCACCCTTTCCACCTCCGCCCCATTGATGTGGATGGGGGTGTGACTTCCGCCTTTGGACTTCCTGAAGTCCACGATTATTTCCTTTGTTTTCTTGGTGTTAAGGGCCAGGTTGTTGTCGGCGCACCACTTCACGAGATGCTGGACCTCCTCCCTGTAGGCTGACTCATCGTTGTTGGTGATCTGGCCTACTACCGTGGTGTCATCTGCGAACTTGATGATGGTGTTGGAACCATTAACAGCCACACAGTCGTGGGTGAAGAGGGAGTAGAGGAGGGGCCTCAGCACACATCCTTGTGGGGCCCCCGTGTTCAGGGTCGGGGGGGGGGGGAGGTGTGGTTACCTAATTTGACAGACTGGGGTCTGTTTGTTAGGAAGTCCAGGGTCCAGTTGCAGAGGGAAGTGTTCAGGCCAAGAGTTTGGAGTTTGGTGGCCAGCTTGTTGGGGACGATAGTGTTGAATGCTGAGCTGTAGTCTATAAACAACATTCTGATGTAGGTCTCCTTACCATCTAGGTGATTCAGTGCCGAGTGTAGAGCAGTTGTGATTGCATCCTCCGTTGATCTGTTTGCCCGATAGGCAAACTGGTGTTGGTCAAGGGAGGCAGGTACACTGGCTTTGATGTGGGCTAAGACCAGTCTCTCGAAACACTTCATTATGATGGGTGTGAGTGCGACAGGTCGATAGTCGTTCAGACACGTCACAGCCGCTTGTTTAGGCACAGGAATGATGGTGGCGGTCTTGAAGCATGTAGGGACTACTGCCTGGGCCAATGACAGGTTGAAGATGGCGGTGAAGACATCAGCCAGCTGATCAGCACATTCCTTGAGTACCCGTCCAGGGATGCTATCCGGTCCAGTAGCCTTTCGTGTGTTCACTCTGCGTAGAGCGCCCCTTACGTCGGAGGTCGACAGAGTGAGCACCTGGTCTTCCGGGGGTGGCAAGGCTTTGGTAGCCGGCTCCTTGTTGTCCCTGTCGAAGCGAGCGTAGAAGTTGTTAAGCTCCTCCGGAAGGGAGGCGTCGCTGACCGGGGGACTGGTGTTTTTGCCCTTGTAGTCAGTGATGGACTGGATGCCTTGCCACATGCGCTGGGGGTCCGAGTTGTTGCGGAAGTGATCCTCTATCCGCAGTGTCTGTTTCCTTTTGGCAGTCCTGATACCCTTTTTTAGGTTGGTCCTAGCTGCACTGTAAGCCGCCACGTCGCCAGATTTAAATGCTGCGTCGCGTGCTTTCAACAGTGAGCGGACCTCTCCGTTCATCCAGGGTTTCTGGTTGGGGTATGACCTGATATTTTTGTGGGTCGTGACGACCTCGACACAGCTGTTGATGTAGAATAGCACTGTGGATGCGTATTCCTCGATGTCATTGTGGGCAAACATGCCCCAATCAGTGCGTTCGAAGCAATCCTGAAGCTCCGATACTGCCCCCTCTGGCCATACTTTCACTGATCTCACTGATGTTCTCACTCTTTTGATGAGCGGTTTGTATGCCGGGGCTAGAAACAGGGAGAGGTGGTCAGACTTCCCAAGGTGGGGGCAGGGAATGGCCTTGTAAGCGTCTACAATGCTCGTGTAGACTTGATCCAGTGTGTTCTCCCCTCTTGTGGGGCAGGAGACATTCTGGTGGAATTTCGGTAGTACAGTTTTTAGGTTTGTGTGATTGAAGTCCCCCGCGATGATAAAAGCTCCGTCTGGGTGCGCAGTTTGTTGTTCGCTGATGGCCCTGTAGAGGTCCTTCAGTGCTAGTTTGGCATTAGCGTGTGGTGGGATGTAGACCGCAGTGATGATAACATTCGTGAATTCCCGAGGCAGGTAGAAGGGTCTGCACCTTACCATGAGGAATTCCAAATCAGCCGAGCAGGATCTATCAATTATATCACTGTTGGTGCACCAGGCATTGTTGGTGTAAATGCACAAACCGCCTCCCTTGCTCTTACCGGAGTCTGCAGTTCTGTCGGCGCGGAAGATCGTGCATCCTTCTAGTTGTATGGTGGTGTCAGGGATGCCATTGTTCAGCCAGGTTTCTGTGAAGATCATGGCGCAGCATTCCTTTGTCCTTTTCTGTGTGGTGAGATCCAGTTTGATCTCATCCATTTTGTTCTCCAGTGACCTGACGTTGGCCAGGAAAATACTTGGGAGGGAGGGTTTGTGTGGGGCCCTCTTCAGCCTGTTTTGGATCCCTGCTCTCTTACCCCGCTTCTGCTTGCGTTCCCTGCGCGGTCTGCATGCTTACCTTCAGCGACTGGTGCACAAGGACACCCAGGTCTCGTTGCACTTCCCCTTCTCCCAATCTATTGCCGTTCAGATAATGATCTGCCTTCCTGTTTTTGCCACCAAAGTGGATAACCTCGCATTTATCCACATTATACTGCATCTGCCATGCTTCTGCCCAATCACCCAACCTGTCCAAATCATCCTGGAGTTTCTCGGCATCCTCCTCACAGCACACACGCCCACCCAGCTTTGTGTCGTCTGCAAACTTGGAGATATTACATCTAGTTCCCTCGTCTAGATCATTAATATATATTGTGAATAGCTGAGGTCCAAGGACCGATCCCTGCGGTACCCCACTAGTCACTGCCTGCCACTCAGAAAAAGACCCATTTATTCCAACTCTTTGCTTCCTGTCTGCCAACCAGTTCTCTATCCAAGTCAGTTCCTTGCCCCCAATACCATGTGCCTTAACTTTACATGCTAATCTCTTATGCGGGACCTTATCGAAAGCCTTCTGAAAGTCCAAATACACCACATCCACTGGTTCTCCCTTATCTATTCTACCAGTTACATCCTCAAAAAATTCCAGTAGATTAGTCAAGCATGATTTACCTTTTGTAAATCCATGTTGACTTTGTCCGATCCTGTCACTGTTTTCCAAGTGCTCTGCTATTACATCTTTTATAATGGACTCTAGCATTTTCCCCACTACCGATGTCAGGCTTACTGGTCTATAATTCCCCGTTTTCTCTCTACCATCTTTTTTGAATAGTGGGGTAACATTAGCTACCCTCCAATCCATGGGAACTGTTCCAGAGTCTATCGAATTTTGGAAGATGACCAGCAACGCATCTACTATTTCTAGGGCCACTTCCTTAAGTACCCTAGGATGTAGATTATCAGGCCCTGGGGATTTATCGGCCTTCAATCCCGTCAATTGTCCTAACACCATTTCCCTACAAATACTGATTTCTTTCAGTTCCTCCCTCTCATTAGACCCTATTTTCCCCGACATCTCTGGGAGGTTAGTTGTATCCTCTTTTGTGAAGACAGAACCAAAATATGTATTTAGTTGGTCAGCAATTCCTTTGTTCCCCATTATAAATTCCCCTGATTCTGACTGCAAGGGGCCTACGCTTGACTTCACCAATCTTTTTCTCTTCACATATCTATAAAAGCTTTTACAGTCAGTTTTTATGTTCCCTACAAGCTTACTCTCATACTCTATTTTCTCCCTCTTAATTAATCCCTTTGTCCTCCTTTGCTGAATCCTAAACTGCTCCCAATCCTCAGGTTTACTGCTTTTTCTGGCCAATTTATATGTCCTCTCCTTGGATCTTATGCTATCCCTAATTTCCATTGTTAGCCATGGTTGAGTCACCTTTTTTGTTTTATTTTTATGCCAAACAGGGATGAACAAATTCTGTAGTTCATCCATGCGATCTTTGAATGTTTGCCATTGCCTATTCGCCGTCAACCCTTTGAGTAACATTCCCCAATCAATCCTACACAACCCGCGCCTCATACCATCGTAGTTTCCTTTATTTAAATTCAGGACCCTAGTCTCTGAGTCAACTACTTCACTCTCCATCATAATGAAGAATTCTATCATATTATGATCGCTCCGACCCAAGGGGCCTCGCACAACAAGATTGCTAATTAATCCTTTCTCATTACATAATACCCAGTCTAAGATGGCCTGATCTCTAGTTGTTTCCTCGACATATTGGTCCAGGAAACCATCCCGTATAAACTCCAGGAATTCCACCTCCACAGTATTGTTACTAATTTGGTTAGCCCAAAGTATATGTAGATTAAAGTCACCCATGATAACTGCTGTGCCCTTATTGCACGTGTCTCTAATTTCCCATTTAATGCCATCCCCAACCTCCGCATTACTGTTTGGAGGTCTGTATGCCACTCCCACTAACGTTTTCTGCCCCTTGGTATTTCTCAGTTCTACCCATACAGATTCCACATCATCAGAGCTAATATCCTTCCTTTCAATTGTGTTAATCCCCTCTTTAACCAGCAATGCTACCCCACCTCCTTTTCCTTTTTGCCTATCTTTCCTGAATATTGAATACCCCTGGATGTTGAGTTCCCAGCCTTGGTCACCCTGGAGCCATGTTTCCGTAATCCTAATCATATCATATCCGTTTACCTCTATTTGCGCAGCTAATTCATCCATCTTACACTTATCCAACTCCCTTTTGAAAGATACGATTGAGTCTGCCTCCACCACAATTTCAGGCAGTGCATTCTAGATCTTAACCACCGCTGCGTAAAAACGTTTTTTTCGTACGCTGCATTTGGTTCTTTTGCCAATCACCTTAAATCGGTGTCCTCTGGTTCTCGACCCTTCTGCCAATGGGAACAGTTTCTCTCTATCTACTCTGTCCAGACTCCTCATGATTTTGAACACCTCTATCAAATCTCCTCTCAATCTTCTCTGCTTCAAGGAGAACAACCCCAGCCTCTCCAGTCTATCAACGTAACTGAAGTCCCTCATTCCTGGAATCATTAACGTAAATCTTTTTTGTACCTTCTCTAAGGCCTTCCCATCCTTCCTAATGTGTGGTGCCCAGAATTGGACACAGTACTCCAGTTGGGGCCGAACCAGTGTTTTGTACAGGTTCATCATAATTTCCACACTTTTGTGCTCTATACCTCTATTTCTGATAGCCCAGTATCACGTAAGCCTTTTTAACTGCTTTCTCAACCTGACCTGCCATCTTCAACGATTTGTGCACACAGGTCTCTCTGTTTGTGCACCTCCTTTATGATTGTACCATTTAGTTTATATTTCCTCTCCTCATTCTTTCTACCAAAATGTATCACTTCACACTTTTCTGCATTAAATTTCATCTGCCACATGTCTGCCCATTTCACCAGCCTGTCTATGTCTTCCTGAAGTCTATCACTCTCCTCCTCACAGTTCACTATACTTCCAAGGTTTGTGTCATCTGCAAATTTTTTAATTGTGCCGTGTACACCCACATCCAAGTCATTGATAAATACCAAGACAAGCAGTGGTCCTAGAACCGACCCCTGAGCACCTTTCTCCAGTCCAAAAAAACAACCGTTTACCACTACTCTCTGTTTCCTGTCACTTAGCAAATTTCGTATTCATGCTGCCACTATCCCTTTTATTCCATGGGCTTCACCTTTGCTGGCAAGCCTGTTATGTGGCACTTTGTCGAACGCCTTACCCTCATCAACCCTCTCTGTTACCGCGTCAAAAAACTCGATCATGTTGGTTAAACACGATTTTCCTTTAACAAATCCGTGCTGGCTTTCCTTAATTAATCCACACCTATCCAAGTGATTGTTAATTTTGTCCCTGACTACTGTTTCTAAAAGCTTCCCCACTACCAAGGTTAAACTGACTGGCCTGTAGTTGCTGGGTTTATCTTTACGCCCTTTTTTGAACAATGGTGTAACATTTGCAATTCTCCAATCCTCTGGCACCACCCCCGTATCTATGGACGATTAGAATATTATGGCCAGTACCTCCGCGATTTCCGCCCTCAATTCCCTCAGCATCCTAGGATGCATCCCATCCGCTCCTGGTGATTTATCTACTTTAAGTACAGCCAGCCTTTCTAATACCTCTTCTTGTCAATTTTTATCCTATCAAGTGTCTCCACGACCTCCTCCTTCACTATGTCTATGGCAGCATCTTCCTTGGTGAAGACAGATGCAAAGTACTCGTTTAGTACCTCAGCCATACCCTCTGCCTCAATGCATAGGTCTCCTTTTTGGTTCCTAATCAGCCCCATTAAAGGTAAAGAGGGCCTCCCTATTCTTATTAACTTGTTTCATCAGCATCTCTGATTCTTTTGCCAATTTTCTTAATTCATTCGTATAGTCTGACTCAGTAGCCATCATGAGGTAGAAGACACTTGCCGGAATTCTCCCCTAAAAAAAATGAGTGGGTTTTTCAACGTGGGGTCACTTCTGGTTTTATTAGGGGGGGGGTGGAGTGTGGGGCGGGTGGGGGCGGCCAACCTGCGCCCAGGGGGCGGTACATCAATTTAAATATTATAATGAGGCTGGAAGCCTCTTTTTTTAACCTCCATTTTGAAATTAACTGCATGTGGACAGATTTCACACAATTCGTGAAACCCGGCTGTTGAACCGAGGTGGGGACTGCTGTATCCAGGAGGTAAGTGGCTTTATACCTACCTCCTGGATCCAGGGTTCCTCCTAACCCACCCCGCAATTGGAGACCATCCCCACGAGGCCTCCGATCACCTCACCAGGCCTCCGAACCCCACCATGAGATGTTGCTGAGGCTCGCCACAATCCTCTGGTGGGCGGCTTCAATCCTCTCTCCCCCACTACCGAGCCTCTGGCTGACCCCCCACACCCCCCCAGGCCCCCACTGATCCCCGACCAACCCCACCCCGCCAATCCCCGACCCTCCGGCCGAACCCCCCCCCCCCCGCTGATGCTCGGCCAACCTCCATTGCTAATTCCCGATTCCCCCCATCTCTGATCCTCCCCTACCGATCCCCGATCCCGAAACACCCCCATCTCTGATCCTCCCTTCCCAATCCCCGATCCATCCCTCCCGATCCCCGATCCTCCGCTGCCAATCCCCAACCACCACCTACCCTGTCCCGCGATCCCCGACCAAGCCACAGCTAATCCCCGATCCCGCCTCCCTGTCCTCGACTGAGCCACAGCTGATCCCCGACCCCACCACATCCCTCCCCCGGACAGACCCCTCGCTCTCTTTCTGCATCAGCAGGCCTACCCGCCCGCAGCCAGCCAGCCTCTCAATCTGGGTGACTGCGGGCGGGAATCCAAGGTCTTACATGCAAATTAAGCCCTGCCGTTAAAGTCGGCAGGGCCTGCGGGAAACCCAGCCTCCCGGTTTCCCACCCGCCTTGAAGGCCCCCCCGCACCCAACCCACCTACCTGGAAAGAATTCCGGCCACTGACTCTCTTTCCATTTTTTCACCTTCAGTGACATGATTAAAGTCTCCTTCAGGTTTACAGAGATCTGTACTGGAAGAATTTTAAAAATGACCTAAGCTGTATTTCCTAGAGTGATTGTATAAGTTATGTAGATTTGTTTAGATGTATTTGAAGATATTGGCCCAGATATTCTGATCCCTACGGGTGGTTATGTGCTGTGTACCCACCCGTAGGGACATCGGAAATGCCGGTTTCAGGCATGCACAGCGCATGCGCTGAAAACTGGCATTTCCGATCTGTCAAGAATGGTCTTGACAGATCCTTCGGTTGCCCTGGAGCAGGGCCTCTGCGGGCAGATACTTCTGCTTTTTGGAGACCCTCCGCCTGCAGAAAACCCTTACAATTCTTACACCTGGTAAAAGCAGGCGTAAGGTCTGCTTTTACCAGGATAAGAGTTGAAAAAAGTATTTTTTTTTATTTCACCGATTTTCATTTAAAAATATTTTTTAAAATGGTAAGTTTATTTTTAGCCTTGTAAAAAACTTTAATTATTTTTTTCAAAAAATTAAGATTTTGTTTAAAATACTAAATGTATTGTAATTTTAAGTAATTTTAAAATTGTGATGTTTTAAAAAAAGATTATTTAAAGTTTTATTATGTTTTTGGGGTGATCTCCATTCATATATTTGACAGGTCTTCCTGTCAAGTGTATGAAGGGAGATTCCCTTCTTTGATTGGCTCCCCATGGTCCAGAAGATCCCAGTGATGCTGCGAACTGCCTGCGCCTCTGGGATACGTGGGACCTGCGCACTTGGAGTTTGGAGAGGCCCAGGAGCGGAAGTGTGTGCGTCCCGGGAGCCCTCAGGTAAGCCCTCAGGTAAGGCCCGCGGGAGGCCTGCGATCGGAAAATACAGGCCATTGTTTATCCCAATGTGCAGTAACCTGCATATTGTTGTAGGTATGGAGGCTGAATCTTCCTGGAGAATATCAAAAAACCAGAGGACAATAAACGGAGCAAGACTGGAGGTTCTGCAGCTGGAGAAGAACGTAAATCAGAGGCAATGGGAACTGCACAAGTTGTCCATGGATTGTTCTTCCTTCTAAATTAATGTCACAAAAGTACCATGCTAAATCCAGAATTCTAACCGGCACTTGGAAACAAAATAATCTCATGAAAAGTAGGAGAGGTAGGCAGGAACGGTTTAATTGTCTCTGGTCGACAGGCTGAGCAGTAATGGGCTTAATCAATTTTCAGTTCCTTACAAAAAAGATAAATGACATTTTTAAAATATCTTCAATCCACTTTGCAAAAAACTGACTGGGTCAGAATCCTCTGAGCTATAAGAGAGTTTAATGTTCTGAATATTATTTTGCTTTGAGCACATTTTGCATTGGTCAAGTTTTAGACATTGATAGGCCACGTTCTATCTGGCACTCAGACTTTATTCATCAGCTCAATGTTTCCATTCAGCCTGACCAATATTCTTTACCCTGTCTCCGTGACCTCTTGTTCAACATTATAATACAAACACAAAACAATAATGCATAGTCAGAAGTCAAGTTTGGAGTATGCTCATATCAGCACTTAATTTCTTATGCTACACGTTTCTTCTAAATTAGCTGTCATTACTGAGTGGAATTGGTGAATCTAATTTAAGCCTTTTAACGGCATCTATGGACATGGTAGCTGTGGAAGAAACTGACTGATCTGGTCTCCAGTGAAATGGGTAATATATTTTAAAAGTGTTTAACACAGATCTGGGCTTCAATCAGGGGATGGTCACTTTCATACTGGACACATTATGGGATCTCAGTTTAAGATAACAGAATAATTATGTCATATTTCCAGCAACAGGAAACATTTCTGAGATAAATAACTTTTGCACTTCAAAGGGAAGTAGGACTATTCAAATCTGTAACAGTTGCTGCCATTATAATTGCCTTTGTAGACTCCGAGGGAGTGAAATACAACTGCGGTGGAAATAGGTGGTAGTGCATCAGCCACACATTAACCATCCCCCCAAATTTTCCTTTCCATTGACTTCAAAGGAAAATCCGGGTGGGGTGTATAACGTGTGGACCATCTGCTACTGCCAGTTTCGTGCCCTTGCTGAAGTTGAATTTTACCCGCAAAAAGTTTTACAGACCAACAATCAAGTGAAACTATACAACAACAACAACAACAACTTGCATTTATATAGCAGCTTTAACGTAGAGAAATGTCCCAAAGCTTAATCAGACAAAAATGGAGAATGAGCCGACACCCTTTCCGGCCACTGTCTCAGGTTGAACCAGACTCTGCACAACCTCCATGTGTTATTCGATTCCAAGCTGAGCTTCAGACCCCATATCCTCCCCATCCCAATATCCATCTGCTTCCACTTACGTAAGATTGCCTGCCTCTGCCTCAGCCCATCTGCTACCAAAACTGAGTAGCTGAGGCCTATATTCTCTAGAGTTTAGAAGGATGAGAGGTGATCTCATTGAAACATACAGAATTCTTACAGGGCTTGACAGGGTAGATGCAGGGAGGATGTTTCCTCTGCCGGGGAGTCTAGAACCAGGGGTCACAGTCTCAGAATAAGGGGTTGGTCATTTAGGACTGAGATGAGGAGAAATTTCTTCACTCAGAGGGTGGTGAATCTTTGGAATTCTCTACCCCAGAGGGCTATTGAGTATATTCAAGACCGAGATCGATAGATTTTTGGATATTAAGGGAATCAAGGGATATGGGGATAATGCAGGAAAGTGGAGTTGAGGTAGAAAATCAGCCATGATCTTATTGAATGGCGGAGCAAGCTCGAGGGGACGAATGGCCTACTCCTGCTCCTATTTCTTTTGTTCTTATGTTCTTATCCCTATCCTTGTGAACACCATACTCAACTATTCCAAAACTATTCTGGCCGGCCCCCCATTCAAAACTGTTTTTTACTACATTTGAAGTAAGTCCTACTTGTTTGCTATTGTAAATGAACAAAATAAGAAGAGTTGAGCACTTTATTAACAACAGACAGATTTATTGAGATTTTAAGATCACGCAGCCCCCTTTCATGAATAGAAGCTTGTAAATTACGACAATGTGCATGTAGCATGGTGACATTCCAGCATACTTGCAACACTTTTCAGAAATCACTATCATCTCATATCAATATACATATGTACACCACTTAACTGATGTCATTGGAGTGCTGATTTTAGAGACGAACATAGAAACATAGAAACATAGAAGATAGGAGCAGGAGTAGGCCATTCGGCCCCTCGAGCCTGCTCCGCCATTCAATGAGATCATGGCTGATCATCCAAATTCAGTACCCTGCCCCTGCCTTCTCCCCATATCCCTTGATCCCTTTAGCCTTAAGAAATATATCCAACTCCTTCTTGAATATATTTAATGAACTGGCCTCCACCGCCCTCTGTGGCAGAGAATTCCAAAGGTTCACCACTCTCTGGGTGAAGAAATTCCTCCTCATTTCAGCCCTAAATTGCTTACCCCTTATCCTTAGACTATGACCCTTGGTTCTGGACTCCTCAGCCATCAGAAACATCCCTCCTGCATCTAGTCTGTCCAGGCCTGACAGAATTTTATAGGTTTCGATGAGAGCCCCTCTCAATCTTCTAAACTCCAGTGTGTATAAGCCCAATCGACACAATCTCTCCTCATACGTCATTCCTGCCATCCCAGGTATCAGCCTGGTGAATCTTCGCTGCACTCCTTCCATGGCAAGAATGACCTTCCTCAGGTAAGGCGACCAAAACTGCACACAATACTCAAGGTGTGGTCTCACCAAGGCCCTGTACAACTGCAGCAAGACATCCTTGTTCCTGTACTCAAACCCTCTTGCTACGAAGGCCAACATACCATTTGCCTTCTTAACCGCCTGCTGCACCTGCATGCTTACCTTCAGTGACTGGTGCACAAGAACACCCAGGTCTCTTTGCGCTTCCCCTTCTCCCAATCTATTGCCATTCAAATAATAATCTGCCTTCCTGTTTTTGCCACCAAAGTGGATAACCTCACATTTATCCACATTATACTGCATTTGCCATGTTTCTGCCCAGTCACCCAACCTGTCCAAATCGTACTGGAGTTTCACAACATCCTCCTCACAGCTTACCCTCCCACCCAGCTTTGTGTCATCTGCATATTTGGAGATATTACATCCAATTCCCTCGTCCAGATCATTAATATATATTGTGAACAGCTGGGGTCCTAGGACCGATCTTTGCGGTACCCCACTAGTCACTGCCTGCCACTCGGAAAATGACCCGTTTATTCCAACTCTTTGCTTTCTGTCCGCCAACCAGTTCTCTATCCAAGTCAATACCTTGCCCCCAATCCCATGTGCCTTAATTTTGCACGCTAATCTCTTATGCGGGACCTTATCAAAAGCCTTCTGAAAGTCCAAATACACCACATCCACTGGTTCTCCCTTATCTATTTTATCAGTTACATCCTCAAAAAATTCCAGTAGATTAGTCAAGCATGATTTACCTTTTGTAAATCCATGTTGACTTTGTCCGATCCAGTCACTGCTTTCCAAGTGCTCTGCTATTACATCTTTTATAATGGACTCTAGCATTTTCCCCACTACCGATGTCAGGCTTACCGGTCTATAATTCCCCGCTTTTTCTCTACCACCTTTTTTGAATAGTGGGGTAACATTAGCTACCCTCCAATCCATGGGTACTGTTCCAGAGTCTATCGAGTTCTGGAAGATGACCAGCAATGCATCTACTATTTCTAGGGCCACTTCCTTAAGTACCCTGGGATGTAGATTATCAGGCCCTGGGGATTTATCGGCCTTCAGTCCCATCAATTTTCCTAACACCATTTCCCTACAAATACTGATTTCTTTCAGTTCCACCCTTTCATCAGACCCTATGTTCCCCGGCATCTCTGGGAGGTTATTTGTGTCCTCCTTTGTGAAGATAGAACCAAAATATGTATTCAGTTGGTCTGCCATTTCTTTGTTCCCCATTATAAATTCCCCTGATTCTGACTGCAAGGGACCTACGCTTGACTTCACCAATCTTTTTCTCTTCACATATCTAGAAAAGCTTTTACAGTCAGTTTTTATGTTCCCTGAAAGCTTACTCTCATATTCTATTTTCGCTTTCTTAATTAATCCCTTTGTCCTCCTTTGTTGAATCCTAAACTGCTCCCAATCCTCAGGATTATTGCTTTTTCTGGCCAATTTATATGTCCTCTCCTTGGATCTTATGCTATCCCTAATTTCCTTTGTTAGCCACGGTTGAGTCACCTTTTTTGTTTTATTTTTATGCCAAACTGGGATGAACAAATTCTGTAGCTCATCCATTCGGTCTTTGAATGTTTGCCATTGCCTATCCACCGTCAACCCTTTGAGTGCCATTCCCCAATCAATCCTACCCAACTCGCTCCTCAGACCATCGTAGTTTCCTTTATTTAAATTGAGGACCCTAGTCTCTGAGTCAACTACTTCATTCTCCATCTTAATGAAGAATTTGATCATATTATGATCGCTCTGACCCAAGGGGCCTCGTACAACAAGATTGCTAATTAATCCTTTCTCGTTACATAATACCCAGTCTAAGATGGCCTGATCTCTGGTTGGTTCCTCGACATATTTGGTCCAGGAAACCATCCCGTAAACACTCCAGGAATTCCTCCTCCGCAGTATTGTTACTAATTTGGTTGGCCCAATCTATATGTAGATTAAAGTCACCCATGATGACTGCTGTGCCCTTATTGCACGCTTCTTTAATTTCCCTTTTAATGCCATCCCCAACCTCCGCCTTACTGTTGGGAGGTCTATATACCACTCCCACTAACGTTTTTTTCCCCTTAGTATTTCTCAATTCTGCCCATAGATTCCACATCATCAGAGCTAATATCCTTCATTACAATTGTGTTAATCCCTTCTTTAACCAGTAAATGCTACCCCACCTCCCTTTCCTTTTTGCCTATCTTTCCTGAATATCGATTACCCGTGGATGTTGAGTTCCCAGTCTTGGCCATCCTTGAGCCACGTTTCCGTAATCCCAACCAAATCGTATTTGTTTATTTCTATTTGCGCAGCCAATTCATCCACCTTATTACAAATGCTCCTCGCATTAAGACACAAAGCCTTCAGGTTTGTTTTTTTAATGCTCTTAAACCTATTAGAATTATTATTTACTGTGGCCACGTTTGATTCAAACCGTTGATTTCTCTGACTGCCACTTTTGTTTTTCTCCTTCCTATCTTTTGCTTTTATCCTTGTTTCCCTTTCCTCTGTCTCCCTGCTCAGGTTCCCAACCCCCTGCCATTTTAGTTTAAACCCTCCCCCACAGCACTAGCAAACACTCCCCCTAGGACATCGGTTCCAGCCCTGCCCAGGTGCAAACTGTCCGGTTTGAACTGGTCCCACCTCCCCCAGAACCGGTTCCAATGTCCCAGGAACTTGAATCCCTGCCCCTAGCACCATTCCTATAGTCACGTATTCATCTGAAGTATCCTTCTATTTCTACTCTGACTAGCACGTGGCACTGGTAGCAATCCTGAGATTACTACCTTTGAGGTCCTGTTTTTTAAATTTATCTCCTAACTCCCTATATTCCGCTTTTAGGACCTCATCCCGCTTTTTACCTATATCGTTGGTGCCTATATGCACCACGACAACTGGCTGTTCACCCTCCCCTTCCAAGATGTTCTGCAGCCGCTCGGAGACATCCTTGACCCTTGCACCAGGGAGGCAACACACCACCCTGGAGTCTCGTTTGCAGCCGCAGAAACGCCTGTCTATTCCCCTTACAATTGAATCCCCTATTACTATAGCTCTACCCCTCTTTTTCCTCCTATTCTGCGCAGCAGAGCCACCCCTGGTGCCAGGACACTAATTTAAACACTAATCTAAACTACAAATTCAAACAGACACAAATTATACCATTTCATGTTACTTTCCCAATTAATCAATTTTATTTTTTAGAAATAGTTATCCTTAATTATTGTTGTAAGAAGTCACAGAACACCAGGTTATAGTCCAACAGCTTTATTTTAAATCACAAGCTTTCGGAGCGCTGCTCCTTCGTCAGGTGAAGTGGAGAAATGCAGAAAGACACAGCTTATATAGTCAGAGAATCATGTCAGATGTTTACAGGTAATTCAGCCTCCGATCTTCGGGTAAGCATTCTCCAAGGCGGCCTTCGAGACACACGACAACGCAAAATTGTCGAGCAGAAACTGATAGCCAAGTTCCGCACCCATGAGGATGGCCTCAACCGAGATCTTGGGTTCATGTCACGCTACATGTAACCCCACCTGACGCAGGGTCATCCAGACTCGAGTCGACATTGGCTTGTTCTCTCTGCACAGATGCGGCCGGACCTGCTGTGATTTCCAGCAAAAAAAATGTTTTTTGTCTGTTTTTTTGTTTTTCATACAGACCCCAGCATCTGCAATATTTGACCCCTTGTGACCCCACCTCATTGTTCTTTGATATAATGTTTTCCTGACTCACCTGTTTGGACACCATTCACACCTTTGATTGCTGTGATTATCTCTCTGCCGAGGTGTGATAAATGGCAGTTGGAAACATTACCTGTAAACATCTGACATTATTCTCTGACTATATAAGCTGTGTCTTTATGCATTTCTCCACTTCACCTGACGAAGGAGCAGTGCTCCGAAAGCTTGTGATTTCAAATAAAGCTGTTGGACTATAACCTGGTGTTGTGTGACTTCTTACATTTGTCCACCCCAGTCCAACTCCAGCATCTCCACACCATTCCTCATTTAAGACACTCCTTAAAACCTACCTCTTTGACCAAATTTTTGATCACCTGCCCTTAATTATTGTTATTTTCTCCTTTCTTTAATTCACCATTTGTAAATAAGAAGTGAGCAGTTATTATGCTCCAACTCTATGTCAAATCAGCTCTATGACTGGGGGGGCGCTAGTTAAAGGGGGCCTCTTCCTGGCTTCTGTGTGGTAGCTATTTTTGCACCACTCGTTCTGAGAGAGAGAGATTTTGAAAGAGACAAAGAGAGAAAGAGAGACTTCTGCATTGAGTCAATGCTGTCTGAGGTAATTTTGGCTTCTGAGCATAACATTGCAGGTACTTTGGTTTTTGACCTTCATAACTTTGATTGCCTAGATACTATGGGGGCTGCAATGGATGGGGACGTCGTCCTTCTCCATCACATTCGGAGGGCACAGAGACGCAGAGAGAGAGTGGCAATCATGGCCAGACGGAGGAGGGCCAACAGGCCTCTGTACAGGAAACCTTACCCTCCCAGGGTTTTTCACCAACAGTTCTCCTACATTAATATGTCTGAGGAGCAGTGTTTGCGAAGGCTGCGCTTCAGCAAGGAGGTGGTCACTGAGCTCTGCCACCTGCTTCAGCCAGATCTGCAGCCTCAACTGAGGAGCAGGGCATCTCTGTCGGTGGCAGTGAAGATAACTGTGGCTCTCAACTTTTATGCCACCGGCTCATTTCAATCAGCTACTGGTGACATCGCCAATATCTCCCAGTTCGCGGTGCATTGCTGCATCCGTCAGGTCACAAATGCCCTCTTTAAAAGGAGATGAGAGTACATCTCTTTCCCCATGACCCCGGACAAGCAGCAAGAACGCGCAACGGGCTTTGCGATGATAGCGGGCTTCCCTATGGTGCAGGGCGCCATTGACTGCACGCATGTGGCTTTGCATGCACCGCAAGAGAATGCCAAGGATTTCCGCAACCAAAAGGGCTTCCATTCCTTAAACATTCAGTTGGTCTGTGACCACAGACAGCTGATACTCGCTGTCAATGCCCACTTTCCTGGCAGCAGCCACGATGCCTTCATCCTGCGCCAGACTTCTGTGGCAGACCTTTTCCAGGCACCGCATCACCCAGGTGGTTGGCTTCTCGGGGACAAGGGATATCCACTGTGCACCTGGCTGATGACATCGCTCCATACGCCCAACACCCCTGCTGAGCTGCGATACAACGAGAGCCATCAAGCTACCAGGAACATCGTTGAGCACACAATCGGCATGTTCAAGCAACGGTTCCACTGTCTGGACCATTCTGGAGGAGCCCTTCAGTACTCGCCTGAGAGAGTCTCCCACTTCATTGTTGTGTGCTGCATGCTGCATAACCTGGCAATCCTCAGGACCCAGCCAATGCCACCAGGCATTGGAGCACCACCAGAGGAGGAGGAGGAAGAGGAGGAGGAAGATGAGGAGGATGATCATCAGCAGCACCAAGGCGGGAGGGAGGCACACAATGTACAAAGTGGAAGGGCTGTCCGTCAAAGGCTCATAGCAAGTCGCTTCTAGGCCTCTTCTGAGGAAATGGCTTCTGCCATTCAAACAACTTGAATGAAACCATCCCGCAACCCCTAAGCAGGTCAAGGCAACAATGATTGCAAAGACCAAACATGTACATTTTGAATACAGACACTTCTTTATTTGACAAACTCTGTGTGTCTCATTTCTGCATGACAAACTAATAGAAAGAAACACAAAAAAAACCAGTCATTAACATAACTGGCTCTCACAACCTGGAGACAATGTTCAAAACAGTTACAAAAATTTGACCACGAAACTCGGCCTTTAATCAAACAATGAACAACATTTTGTCACACCTACTTTTTGCCCTTCGCGGGTGATCTCCTTCCCTTGCGAAATTCCCCCCTTCCCACCCTGCAGCTCCTCCGTAATGGGACCCCAGTGGCTGCAGCAAGGCTGGTGGAAGGCTGCTGATTGTCAGAAACTGAGACTGCAGATGCCCTTGAGGGATGGCCTGGACCAGCTCTGGGCCTGGAGGGCCTGGCTGCTGACTGCACCAACTCTGCATGGGCGGCAGCAGTCTGTCCTACAGGCGGTGGCAACTGCAGTGGAGAATTGACAGTGGTGGCAGCAGGAATCCTGTCATCTTGAGAGAGGACAGCAACTCCCTGCTCGACCGACACACTGGCACTCCCACGGGGCAGCACTTCAGCATCCGGAGCAATCTGATGGAGCACAGATTGCTGGCCTGCTGCGGCACGGTGACAGCCCCGGGGAAATGTGTCCGATCCAGCGAGGGTGGCTGCAGTCAGTGCTCGTGTGGCCTCAATCTGCATCTGTATGAGACCAGCCATTGACTGCATTGCAGCACTAAGCATTTGCGTGGCAGCCGCCTGTGCTACAGCAAAGTGCTCCACACTCCTTGCCAGTGATTCAATGGGTTCTGGCACCCTTGCCACTGCAGCCATGAGCTCAGTGTGCCTGTGCTCCGCCTGGGCGCTCATTTCAGCGAGGACCCGCTCCTCCTCTGCGTCCAGTGCAGCAGGACTCGATGGCATACTCTCCCTCCGGGGAGATGGCCCCCGAGCTTCCCTACCCCCATCGCGTTGCTGCAGCCCGCTGGGTCCTGGAGCTTCACCCTCATGATACCATTCCCCCTTGCTCCCCTCCAGGGAAGGCATGTTCCCAGTGTGGGCATGGGCTTCCTCAGGAGAGGGTGGCGCTGATGCTCCGGCTTCCTCTTCCTCCTCGCCTGCAGCTTCACTCCCACTGGCAGCTTGAGGGCCCGTCTCCTCACCTGGTGAATCACCATCTGAAAGCAGGGAGGTACAAGAGTGGCTTTAGCGTGAGGACAGGGTGGCAGCATGGGAGGCATGAGTGCAGCGATTTAGTAATTTGGATTGAAAGTGTCAAAGGCTGGTGTTGTGAGGAACAAGTGGAAGGAGAGAGGACAAAAAGGTGATGACCTTACCATTGCTGTCCAGAACGGGGTCGGCGTCTCCAGTGGCGACGGGGCCGATCACCCGGCTTGCCACAATCCTCTGGACGCGCACCTCAAGATCGCTGAGGGGTTGCAGCTGAGGCCGCCCTCCACTGGTCCGTTGCTGCTGTCTCCTATTATGAGATAGCTTGGCCTGCAAGAAAAAGGACAGCGTCTGAATAAATATACAGCCATGGTCTTGCCTGAAATGCCTGCCATAGTTGAATAGCCCTTACTGTATGCAGCCATGTTCTTGCCTGAAATGCATCCCATAGTTGAATAGCCCTTACTGTAAGCAGCCATGGTCTTGCCTGAAATGCCTCCCATAGTTGAAGAGCCCTTACCGTATGCAAAGTGTGGAATGTGCGTGTGTGTTTGATGAAAGGGCCATAGGTGTTGGATGAGTGTTGGGCATTGGGGCTTTTAAGACCCTCTGGCCATAAAGTGAGGTTGAGATGGAGGGATGGAGAGGTTTTGAAAAAAAGGCACTCATCCTGACGACCCGAGTGAGGTCGTTGAACTTTTTCCTACATTGGAGATGGGTCCTAGGCACCATGCTGCTTGAGGAGACTCTCTGAGCCACCTCCCTCCACACTCTTCTGTACTCGCGTGGCAAAGGCCTCCTGCCACTCTCTGGGTACAGAATAGATCTTCTGAGCTCCACCGCGCCAACCAGAGCCTGCAAGGCCCGCTCGCTGAAGCACTGTGCTCGCTCCCTGGCCCTCTCCATAGTCCTTGCCTGCAAAATTTAGCCACAGGTCTGCCCAGGCCGAGATTCAAGGCTCCAATGAGCAGGGTGTGGCTGCAGAGCAAGATCGGCCCTCCCCTTTAAGAACTGACCGGCGCCAGTGTGTCTGTGTGCAATCGCTAACTGACAGCACCTGCACTGCGCCCGCGCTCTGAGGTAGCGCCTCGCTCCTCAGCCTTAGCGCCTTAAGAGAGGTGTGTAGCACCTGATTTAGTGCTCCAATCACCTCCAGGGACAATAAAAGCCAAGTTTGCCATTGGAGGCGATAATTAGCGCCAGGCGCTAAACTTTGCGCACAGCCGCTAATGGCGCTCCAAACAGGGCTATACCAAATTTCTCCCTCTAAAAGTTTGGAAAATTAGCGCCAGGCACTAATGTTTCCAATCTTTTAGAAAATTCGGTTTTGCGCTCCAAGAAGGAAGTGGACCACTAAATCAACATCAGCAGCGCTGCACACTGGGCCGTGCAGCGCTGCCGCATTCAAAGGCTCCTTCCCTCCCTTAAAGGGAAGGGCCATCGCTGCAGGCTCTGCAATAGAAAAATTACCTACCTGGACCACCAAGGCAACCGCAATCCCGCGCAATCAGCCCGGCACTCAAGCAGAGCTCCGGGCTGGTCGATCACGGGCAGGAACTCGCGAGAAAAAGCAGAACAACAAAGGTAAGTTTTTTTTTTACTTACCTTGGCCACCACGCCTTTAATCATCGCCCCCAAAGCGGTCGGCTGACCGATGTACGCCTCCTGCAACTGTAGATGTTTTCGCCCGGCGCTGCTGCAGGGGGCGGAAGTCAATTTCAGGTCGGGGGCGGAAGTCAATTTCAGGTCCGGGGCGCTATGCACAGCGATGACCTCACGATCTCTGGGCGAAGGAGATTGGGGCACAATGCCGTAGCACCGCCGCAAAACTCCCGCTGAATATGGCGGGAGTCGATGTCAGCGCCACGCCCAGTCGCAAAGCCATTTATGCCCCTGGTGGCGCTAGCGGGAGGCGCAAAGGCACCCAATTTCTCCCCCAGTATATATTTAATAGAAATGCCTGAATTAATCAAAGGCCAAACAAAATAAAGGGAAAATATTATTTGTGCCAGTTTTTAGGGGAGTAGCAAGTGTTGAATGTGTGCGTTTAGTAAAAGAAGGTGTAGTGTAATGTCCCACTGTAATTGCAGGAGAGACTTGTGCAATGGGAATGGAAAGGACTGGTAGTGCTGAGGGAAAATGTAGTGTTGCAGGAGTAATGTGGAGTAAGTTCCAGAAATGCAGTTTCCACACACCACAAATGAAAACTCCGCCTCCCGTTTAAGAGATGCAGGCTGGCTTTAAGAAACGACTGGCCTGCCAGATTTCCCACCCTCTAAAACGATAGGCTGTCTATAAGCAGCGTGATTACAGCTGACAGCTTGTCACTCAAATCACGAAAATCAGTCGGGACTCTCGCTGATGTCATCGGATGGGCGCAGCAGACAACCCACCCACCACTTGCCCAATGTTTACCGCACATGAAAATCAGTTCCATCCTGTGCCACCATATGGTGTGCTTAACTTCAGGAAGACAGAAGAATAAACATTCTATCGGGCCATGGCTTAGGTTATAAACTATTAGTCAGATTTATTGAACCAGAAGTCTGTAATTACTTTAAGTTTACTGTTTGAATTTTTCACTGTTCGTAAATAAACAGTAGCACCTCACAATCCGTTCCCCCCACGATCATATCCCCTCCACGATCCGATCGCCTCCACAGTCCGAACCCCACTATGATCCAATCCTTCCCATGATCCGATACCGATCACCGACCTCCCGCCCTTCGATCTCTTGCCCCCATGGTCTCTTCTCCCCTGCAATCTCTTCCCCCCTCCCCCCACAATCTCTCTCTCCCTCCCTCCTCTCCAGTTCCCAGCTGTGGCCTTCTGCCTCAGGCCTTCCCGCGTGACAGATGGCCTACCTCTCAATCTGTCCAGGTGCCTGTCGGGAGATGGGGAAAAAAGATTCAAATGAGGTCCTGCCGTTAAAATTGTCAGGAACTCCGCGTTCTCCATATTTCCAGGTTTCCCACCAGCTAAAAGTCACCCCTGCTCCCTCCCCACCTCTCTGTTATTTTATTGAAGAACTCAGTCAAATTTGAATCAAGAAGGAGCCATCCAATTAGTCCCAATTTCCATCTCTTTCCCCATAGATCTGCAAATATTTCCTTTTCAAGTATAGTCCCCACCAATGTTCCCTATAAATAATTGTTTGATTAAAAACTTTAACTAATTAAATAAACAAATAAATAAAATAACTCTAGAGATGGCAGGGCAGGCTATGTGTCGGGACTGTAGTATGTTGGAGTTTGTGGACAGCGAGACTGTCCCGGATTCCCACCTCTGCAGGAAATGTCTCTGCCTTCAGTCACTCTGGCTCAGAGTCACTGAGCTGGAGTGCGAGTTAGAAACACTCCAAAACACAAGGGAGGGGGAGAAATTTCTGGATAGTTTTATCCAGAATACAGTCACACCCCAGAGGAAAGCATAAGTTCAGGAAAGGGAGGGTGTGACTGTTAGGGAGCTGTGTAGTGGGGATTTAGGAGAGGTTGAGAAGGAGGTCCCGCAGAAACTGGTCCTGACCAACAGGTTCGATGTACTCGCTACCTGTGAAGACAAGGAGAAAGGGCGGGGTGGGGGGGGGGGGCGGGAGAGCAGAATAGAAATGTGGTAGTAACAGGGGATTCTATAATTAAGAGGATAGATAGCGTCCTCTGCAGCCAAGAAAGAGAATCCCCAAGGCTGTGTTGCCTACCCATTGCCAGGGTAAGGGATATTGCATGGCAGCTGGAGAGGAATTTGGAAAGGGAAGGGGTAAATCCAGTTGTCATGGTCCATGTCAGAACAAGCGACATAGGTAGGAACAGGGAGGAGGTTCTGCTGAGGGAGTATCAGGAGTTCGGAGCTAAATTAAAAAGCAGGGCCTCAAGGGTAATGATCTCTGGGTTATTGCCTGAGCCACGTGCAAATTGGCAGAGAAGCAGTCAGATCAGGAGAATTAACTCGTGGCTAAAGGACTGGTGTGGGAAAGAGGGGTTCCTTTTCATGGGACACTGGCACCAGTACTGGGACAGGAAGGAGCTGTACCGATGGGATGGGCTCCACCTGAACCAGGATGGGACCCGTGTCCTAGCGGAAAGGGTAAATGGGGAGGTGGCAAAGGCTTTAAACTAGTAAGACAGGGGGAGGGATCTACAAGAAACATAACCAGCCTAAATATAAACAAAACAGGAAAAGAGAGCATAGGAAAGAATAATGTAAGGGAGAACATTGATGGCTAGGGAATAAATAGAGTTATAGAACAGGAGTTTAAAAAGATGGTTAAAAATAAAGTGAAAGGAACTGCTATTAAAAATGAGTTAAACTGTCTGTACAGCAATGCACACAGTGTCCGTAATAGAACAGGGGAGCTGGAGGCAATCATGCGTTGCGAGGAACCAGACATGGTACGATTACTGAGACATGGCTACAGAAAAATCAGGACTGGGAATTAAACATTGCAGGGTATAACATATTTAGAAAAGATAGAGAGGAAAATAGGGGAGGTGGAGTAGCTGTACTTAGTGGGATAACATAATGGTGGTAGAAAAAAGTGATGCAGCTATTGGCAAGACAGAAATAGAATCCATGTGGATAGAGAGAAAAGATAATAAAGGATCAATCACACTAATAGGGGTAGTCTACAGACCACCTAATAGTGGAAGGGAGGTAGAAATATGCAAACAAATTAGGGAAATGAGTAAAAAACAGAATAATAATCATGGGGGATTTCAACTACCCCGATATTAATTGGACAGAAGTGGTAGGTAAAGGGGATAAGGGAATGGAGTTCCTACAATGTGTACAGGATTCCTTTCTAACCCATTATGTAAGAAGCCCAACAAGGGAGGATTCGCTATTGGATCTAGTAATAGGGAATGAACCAGAGCAGATAAGAGAAGTAAAGGTAGGGGAACATAAAGGCAATAGTGACCATAATATAATATGCTTTAAGATAACAATTGCGAAGGACATAAGTATGACGAAGACTAGGGTAATAAATTGGAGAAAAGCTGATTTTGAGGGGCTGAGAATAGAACTTGGGAAAATAAAATGGACAACAATATTGGCAAGCAATGACATAGAACAGCAATGGGAAACATTTAAAATGGTGTCCAACAGAGTCCAGGAAAAATATATTCCGCTAAAAAACAAGAACAAGCTAAACATTAATAAGACACCATGGATGAATAAAGCTATAAGGGAAAAATTGAGGGTAAGGAAAGAGGCATACATTAAGTGCATGGACAGCAGGGGAGAGCATGATAAGGGAGAATACAAAGAGATTAGGAGAGAAATCAAAAAAAAATTAGAAAGGCAAAGAATAACTATGAAATTAAATTATCAAGGAACATAAAACAAAATAGTAAAATATTTTACAGGTACAAAAAAAAAATGGGAATAGGGCCACTAAGGGATGGACAGAATAATACCACAGGCAGCGATAGAGAGATGGGAGAAATATTAAATAATTACTTTGCTTCAGTATTTACCAGGGAGATAGAACAGGTGGGCATGACATCGGATGATGAGTTTAGTCATGAAATAACTGCATTTAAAATAAAAAGAAGAGATATATTAAATAAATGAATCAAACTCAAAGAGGATAAAAACCCTAGTCCGGACAGATTACATCCGCATATTTTCAAAGAATCTAGGGAAGAGGTAGCAGAGGCACTATTGCACATACATAATAATTTGTTAGAAAAAAGTGTAGTGCCAGAGAACTGGTGGATAGTTAACATAATACGTATATTTATGAAGGGAGATAGAACATATCCAGAGAACTATAGGCCATTCAGCTGAACATCAGTGGTAGGAAAAATAATGGAATCCCTACTAAAGGAGAAAATAGAAGAACATCTAGAAACCAAAAATATAATAATGAATAGCCAGCATGGATTTCAAAAGGGAAAGTCTTGCTTGACCAACCTCATTGAACATTTTGAAGAGGTAACAGAGAGAGTAGATAAGGGTAATGCAGTAGATGTAATTATCTAGATTTTCAAAAGGCCTTCGATAAGGTATCACATAATAGAATAATGAATAAGGTCAGAGAATGCGGAGTCAGGAGACAAGTAGCAGAATGGCTAGCTAGCTGGCTTCAAGACAGGAAGCAGAGAGTAGGGGTAAAGGGTAGCTATTCAGAGTGGCAAAAGGTGGGAAGTGGTGTTCCACAAGGATCAGTGCTAGGACCACTGTTGTTCACAATTTCTATTAACGATTTAGACTTTGGAATCAAAAACACAATTTCTAAATTTGCGGATGACACCAAATTGGAGGGGATAGTCAATGCTGAGGAGGACTGCAACAAATTACAGGAAGACATTAGTAAACTTGCAGAATGGGCATATAATTGGCAAATGAATTTCAAACAGATAAGTGTGAGGTATTACATTTTGGTAGGAAGAATAGGGAGGTCATTTATTATTTGGAGGGTGCGAGTCTGGGTGGGGTAGAGGAACAAAGGGATCTCAGAGTACAAATACACAAATCATTAAAAGCAGTGACACAGGTTAACAAGGCCATTTAAAAGCAAACCAAGTACTAGGGTTTAATTCTAATGGGATAGAATTGATGTAACGGCTTCAGCGGCACTTCCCTCTGCTCGCCGCCTGAGGGCGGTTTTTGAGGCCTCGGTGCACTGCTGCCGTGCCTTCTGGGCCCCTCTCCTCACCTGTTTCTCGAGTAATTGATCTCATCAGAGTAATTAGGCTAGTTAATAAAGTTGTTCGGCTTTTTGTCTCTATGCCTCTGGCCTCACCTGTGTCTTGTTAATGTATTTGTCTCCTGTCTCATTTGATTAATTATGTCACGTGACCACTCTGGCCTGTATTTAAGCTTCCTGTTTCCTGTCCTCTTTGCTCAGTCCTGGGTTTGCCTGTTTGCAGGTAGCAGCTCTCTCGAGTCTCTCTGTGTTTTCGAGGTTCAAGGACTCGCCTTTCGAGTGTTACTATGTCTCTGTGTTTTCGAGTCTCAAGTGAATCTCCTTTCGAGTGTTACCCTGTTTCTATGTTCTCGAGTCTCAAGGAAGCATCTTTCAAGTTCTACCTGGTCTCGAGTCCTTGGATAGGTTTCCTGCACTTGGGTCTACTACCGAAACCCTAGCAAAACGGCCCGTGAATGCACAGCCCCGTGACAATTGAAGTAGTGAAGTTATGCTAATCTTGTATCGAACCTTGGTTAGACCATACTGGTCGCCATATTATAAAAAGAATATAGAGGCACTGGAGAGGGTGCAGTGAAGATTTACAAGGATGATACCGGAAATGCAAGGATATACCTATCAGGAAAGAATGAACAGGCTAGGTCTCTTTTTCGCTTGAAAAGAAAAGGCTGAGGGGTGACCTAATAGAGGTCTTTAAAATTATGAAAGGTTTTTCATAAAGTAGATACAGAGAGAGTGTTTCCACTTGTGGGGAAGAGCATAACTAGAGGTCAATAATATAAGATAGTCACCAAGAAATCAAATAGGGAATTCAGAGGAAACTTCTTTACCCAGAGAATGGTGAGAATGTGGAACTTGCTACCACAGAGAGTGGTTGAAGTGAATAGTAAGATGCATTTAAGGGGAAGTTAGACAAGCATATAAGGGAGAAAGGAATAGAGGGTTACGCTGATAGATTTAGGTGAGGAAGGATGGGTGGAGGCTCAAGTGGAGCATAAACATCGGCATGGACTGGTTGGGCCGAATGGCCTGTTTCTGAGCCGTATATCCTGTGTAATCCTATGTAATTTTTTTTGGTGGGGGGGGGGTTCGCACGGCCCCTTTAACGCATTTAAAAGCCGGTGAGCCAGCTGCGTGGGTCCTTTGAAAGAGATATCCAATTAGCCCCACTCACTGCTCTTTCTCCATAGCCCATTCATGCTGTAGGTATGGCGGCTGCATATTCTTGGAGAATATCAAAATGGAGCAAGACTGGAGATTCTGCAACTAGAGAAGGACATAAATCAGAGGCAATTAGAACTGTACAAGTTGTCCATAGAATGTTCTTCCTTCTAAATTTAACTTCACCCAGGTGCCATGTTGCATCTAGAATTCTAACCGTTCACTTAGAAACAAAATAATCTCAAAAAAAGTGGGAGGAGGGGCAGGCAGGAATTGTTTAATTGTCTCTGGTCGACAGACTGAACAGCAACTGGCTTAATGAGATTGTGGATGGAGGAAGAGATGCTTGGGGTCGGCATCGGATCCCAGGGGGATCGGATTGTGAGGGAATCCAATGGTGAGGGGATCCGATTTGTGTCTGTTTGAATTTGTAGTTTAGAATCGTGTTCATCCCCATGTCTTTGAATTCAGTTATGTTATCATATGATGAGCACTTCCTGACATCAATTAAGTGGTGTACATATGTATATTGATAGGAGATGATAGTGCTTTCTGAAAAGTGCTGCAAGTATGCTGGAATGTCACCATGCTACATGCACATTGTAGTGATTTACAAGCTTCTATTCATGAAACGGGCTGCATGATTTCAAAATCTCAATAAAGCTGTCTGTTAGTTAATAGAGTGCTCCACTCCATTCTTATTTTGTTCATTTACAGTGAGAAACAAGTAGGACTGACTTCAAATGTAGTAAAAAAAAACAGTTTTGTACAGAAGGCCGGACAGAATAGCTTTGGAATAATTGGCCTAGAAATTCGGTTGGTAGCGCCAGCGATTAGCGCCTAAAGAGCCCGAGAATTGGGGCGTTACCCAATTCTCGGGCGGGCGCTGTGAATATAGCGCCACCTCCCATATTGAGTATGATTTTAGCGCCGGCGCTAACTCTTTGCGCGCGCCCGCGGGCGCAGGCAGATCATCACGTCATTTCAGTGTGCAACGCCATTTTTGCGCCCCGGACCGGATATTCGGTGGCGCCCACAACCTTTCCACCTGGCGCTATTAGTAACAGTTGGATGGAGCGTTCCCAGGCCCTTCTCGGACTCGGGGGGCACTATTTAAAGGGGACAGCACTAGTATAAAAGCTGCAGCCATTTGGGCTGGCCATCCTGATCGTTGCTGGAGAGAGTTGCTGACCTTCTGTTGGACAGTAATTTTCTCATTGAGCCTTCGGAGGCACTGGCACTGGCAGCTTGAGGGCCCGGCTCCCGAGCTGGTGATGCAGCATCTGAAAGCAGGGAGGTGGAAGAGTGGCTTTAGCAAAAGGACAGGTTCGCAGCAAGGGATGCCAGATTGCGGCAAGGCTATGACATGGGTCCACAGTGAGAAAGCATGCTGGCGGGGGGAACAAGTAGAAGGAGACAGTTGTAAGAGGTGAGAACCTTGCCATCGCTGTCGACAATGGGGTCGGTAGCTGCAGTGGTTACAGGACCACTCAGACGTCCTCCAAGAATCTGGTGGACTCTCTCCTCGAGATCCGTGAGAGTGATCACTTGTGGAGGTCCCCCACCGGTGCGAAGCTGGTCTTTGCCAATCCTCGCCAGCATGGACTGCAGGGGAAAGGAGGGGAAGTTATGTTACCTGATGCCCTGAGTGATCATCTCATGCCCCCCATGGTGCAAGAGCCCTTACATGATGCCCTGAGTCAAATGTGCATGTGTGTGCCCAGAAAGGGCCATGGGTGCTTGCTGGCAGATGGCCAATGGGGCACAGGCCACCCTGTAGCCATAAAGTCAGGTGCAAATGAAGGGATGCAGAAGTTTGCAGGAACAACACCCACCCCCACGACCCGAGTGAGGTCGTTGAATTTATTTCTGCATTGGACAGGGCTCCTGGTCACCATGCTGCTGGAGTTGACCCTCTGGCATACATCCCTCCAAGCTCGTCAGTAGTCCTTATGATTCGGCCTCTTGCCATTGTCTGGGTAGAGAACATCTCGCCGGCGCTCCACTGCGGCCACCAATTGCTCCAGAGCCTCATTGATGAAGCGCTCTGCTCTCTGTCTCACCTTCTCCATCTGGTCCAAGTTTTTATCGCCAGAGAAGGGCCTGCGCCGATTCTGAGGCCCGCAAGGCGCAGAGTGTGGGTGCTGAAGCTGACTGACCAACCCCTTTAAGAGCTAGCCGGCGCCTGGAAGTCTCGTGGTCATCGGTAATTGAGAGCACCTGCGCTGAGCCCGTCCGCTCCGATATTGGGTTGCGCCGGAAGTTTCGCGCCTTAGGAGTCCTGTGTAATGCCTGAATTCGCGCCTCAATCACCTTTAGGGGCGATGCAACCCAATATCGCGCCAGGCGGCGATAAGTTTCGTCTGGCTATAAACTTTGCGCAGCGCCAGTTCTAACGCCTCAAGCCGGGCTATACCCAATTTCTAGGCCATTGAGTCTGGAGTTCACAAGGATATGGATGAGTGTTTCGGTAGCAGATGTGCTGAGGCAGAGGCAGGGAATCTTACGTAAGTGGAAGCAGATGGTTATTGGGATGGGGAGGATATGGGGTCCGAAGCTCAGTTTGGAATCGAATAACACATGGAGGTTGTGCAGAGTCTGATTCAACCTGAGACAGTGGCTGGGGAGGGTGTTGGCTCATTCTCCACTTTTGTCTGATTAAGCTTTGGGACATTTCTCTATGTTAAAGCTGCTATATAAATGCATGTAGTTGTTGTATATTTTCACTTGATTGTTGGTCTGTAAAACATTTTGCGGGTAAAATTCAACTTCAGCAAGGGCATGAAACTGGCAGTAGCAGATGGTCCACGCGTTATACACCCCACCCGGATTTTCCTTTGAAGTCAATGGAAAGGAAAATTTGGGAGGATGGTTAATGTGTGGCTGATGCACTACCACCCATTTTGTGCTCCCACCGCAGTTGTATTTCACTCCCTTGGAGTCTACAAAGGCAATTGTAATGGCAGCAACTGTTACAGATTTGAATAGTCCTACTTCCCTTTGAAATGCAAAAGTTATTTATCTCAGAAATCATTGATCTTGCTGGAAATATGACATAATTATTGTTATCTTAAACTGAGATCCCATAATGTGTCTAGTATGAAAGTGACCATCCCCTGATTGAAGCCCAGATCTGTGTTAAACACTTTTAAAATATATTACCCATTTCACTGGAGACCAGATCAGTCGGTTTCTTCCACAGCTACCATGTCCATAGATGCCGTTAAAAGGCTTAAATTAGATTCACCAATTCCACTCAGTAATGACAGCTAATTTAGAAGAAACATGTAGCATAAGAAATTAAGGGCTAGATTTTCAGTTGCTTGCGCCAGCAGTTAGCGCCTTAAGAGAAGTGATTTCCGGGCGCTATGCGTGTAGCGCCCGGGCGCAGCGCAGTTTGCGCCCCGCCCCAAATTAAGTTGCCCGTTAGCGCCGGCGCAAAGTTTAGCGCCCGCCCGGATGCGCGCGCAGAAAATGACGTCACATCCTCGTGCAACGCCCTTTGGCCGCCCCGATTGCAAACTTCAGTCGGACCGCCCCATTGTGCGGCGGGCGGCCGGAGCGTTTGGAAAAAGGAACGCAACACAACCAGCGCGGGCCCCGGGGGGCGCTAATTAAAGGGAACGTCCTCTCCAGTATAAAGGCCATCCTTTTTTCTGAAAACAGTCTTGTGCAACGCATTTCTGGAGACACAACAAGGAGGATAGCTAACTGGTTTCAAGCAGCAAGAGCCAGGTATTTTTGGACTCAGGCAATAGCGCTGCAAGTGGCCATTTGGAAATTAGACTGTTTGCCAGGATTTGATGGGGGTTGCATGGGGTGCCAACGCGGAGCTGCAGCTCCATGTCCGTAGGGCTCGCAGACGCATTGTGAGAGGGGCAGCCCTGGCTAGAGGCAGAGGGGGCTACAGGCGTCGGCCACGTAGGCCTTACCCAGTCAGGCTATACCGCCAGCAGCGCTCCTACCTAAACATGAGTGCCGCGCGATGTGTTAAAAGGCTCCGATTCCGAAAGGGGGTGATTGCAGAGATCTGCCACCTGCTTCGCCGAGATCTGCGGCCAAAGCTCAGGTGCAGGACGTCTCTGTCGGTGGAAGTGAAGGTGACGGTGGCATTGAACTTCTATGCCACCGGCTCCTTCCAATACGCTGCTGGGGACATAGCAAACATCTCCCAGTACGGCGCGCATCGCTGCATCCGCCAGGTGACCGAAGCACTGTTCAGAAGGAGAAGCCAATTCATCTCCTTCCCCATGGCCCTGGAGAGCCAGCATCAGCGCGCATTGGGATTTTCCAGACTCGGGGAATTCCCCTTGGTGCAGGGCGCCATTGACTGTACGCATGTGGCTTTGCGGGCCCCTCTGGAGCATGGCGAGCAGTATCGCAACAGGAAGGGCTACCATTCTCTGAATGTGCAGCTGGTCTGTGACCACAAGCAGCGCATCATGGCAGTCAATGCCAGCTTCCCAGGCAGCAGCCACGATGCCTTTATCCTGCGGCAGAGTACTGTGCATGACATGTTCCAGGCACAGCCTCCCCCAAGAGGATGGCTACTCGGGGACAAAGGCTATCCTTTGTGCACCTGGCTCATGACCCCGCTCCGCGCGCCCAGGACCGCTGCTGAAGAGGCCTACAACGAGAGCCATCAAACCACCCGCAACATCATCGAGCTAACTATTGGGGTCCTCAAGCAGCGGTTCCGCTGCCTTGATCGCTCCGGAGGAGCTCTCCAGTATTCGCCGGACCGGGTCTCCCAATTTGTGGTGGTTTGCTGCATGCTACACAACCTGGCTATCCGCAGGACTCAGGCACTGCCACCTGACGTTGGACCAGCACCTCAGGAGGAGGAGCAGGAGGAGCATGAGGAGGAGGAGGAGGAGGAGGAGGAGGAGGAGGAGGAGTACGTTCCCAGGAGGGAGCGACCAGGGCCAAGGGCCGCACGACGCCACCTTATTACACGGTACTTCTAAGCCCCCTGTCAGGGAATGGCCAGGGGCCATGAGGGAAGATGAATGCAGCCGCTCCGCAAGCCCTCAGCCGGCGAAGCCAACAAACACTAAGAAGAACAACCATGGAGACTGCATGAATAAAGATAATTTTTTATTAAACAAAAATGAAAAGCCCTTCCCACATGAATCCCCAAAAACAATAAACGGGCCCCACAAAAAGCCCAACAAACGACTCACTCCCACAAACTGGGGAGGAGCCACTCCACCTTTATTGAAACCGGGCCTCAACGTCGGCCTAACGCAAAAAAAAAGCCCTCCAAAAGCACAACCATGGGCAAAATAAAGATGGCCACCGCCATATTAAAGGAAAGCTGGCCACACCCTCTACTGAGTGGCCCGCGAGGGCGAGACCTTGGCCAGCATTTTGCCTCCCCTGCCCTGCCTGCTGCTCCTTCGCAAGCTCTGCCCAGTGGCTGCTGCGAGGCTGGGGGAAGGCGCCTGAGGCTCAGATGCCCTTCCGCCAGATGCCGCTGGGGGGCGGCCTACACGGCGTTTGGGCCTCGAGGGGCCGTCTCCTGAGTGGCGCACCTGAGCCTGGCCACCATCAGCTGCAGCCGCTTGCCCTTGACGCCCCAGAGGGGGAATGGCGGCGACGGATGGCGCAATGTGGGCCAGCTGGCGTCTGGGATGCGCTGGCTGGTGCTGTGGCGCGGTGGCACTCGGCCGGGCCCGCACTGCAGGATCCGCAGCAATCAGCCGACGGCCGGCTTGCTGGGATGGTCCAGCGCGGCGCCTGCCCTGGCGATGCCTGCCTGAGACAGCGCGTGTGGCAGCAGTGAGTGGCCCTGTGGTCCTGGTGTGCGCGCGCATCACATCCGCCAGGGTCTTGACGGCATCAGTTAGCATGCGGCCAGTCGCGGCAGTTGCTGCCCCGAACTCGCGCACACTGGTCGCCAGCGACTCGATGGCCTCAGGCATGCGCCGCACCACGCTCATGAGCTCCGTGTGGCGCCGGTCCGAGTCGTCGGCCATCTGATCGAGCTTCCGCACCTCCTCCGAAGTGAAGGTGTCCGGACTGGAGTCGCGACTCTCCCGCTGGGGAGGAGGGGGCCGAACTAGGGGACCCTTGCCGCGTTGGTGACGGCGAGTGTGCCGAGCAGCAGCACTCCCCTCTGATCCTTCCCCCCTTTGGGGGGAAGGCCGCGGGCCACGCGCACGGCTGCTGGGTGGCTGGACGCCACTGGTCCCAGAAGCTGCATTGCCCTGCGACAGTTCCTCCAGGCACTCGTCCAGTGAGGAGGTGTCGAGCATTTCCTCCTCTCCTGCGGGACGTGACTGTTCCCCCGAAGGTCCGGCTTGCTCCTCCTCCTCCTCCTGGTTGGAGGTGCTGTCACTGGCAGCCTCAGGGTCCTGGTCGTCACCAGCTGAAAGCAGGAATGCACAAGAGTAGCTTCAGAGTGAGGAGACGGCGTCAGCGAGGGAGTTAGGACTGGTGGGATTCAGCGCATTGGTGGGACAGTGGCAAAGGAGGTAGCTCGGATGGGCCAGTGCGACGCGAGAGGGCCAAAAGGCGAGGTCCTTACCATTGCCGGGCAGTGGAGGGTCGGATACACCGCACGCTGTGGGGACAATCACACGTGCTCCCATGAGCACACACACGCGCTCCTCCAGCCGAGTGAGCTTCTGCAGCTTGGCGCGGCCACCCCTGGCATGGGCCTGGCGATTAAACGCTACTTTAGCCTGCAAGAGAAAGGACGGGCTGTAAGTGCGCAGTGAAGCCCTGATGTAGTGTGCACTGCCTCCCATGGTGGAATAGCTTGGACAGAGTGAAGCCCTGATGTAGTGTGCACTGCCTCCCATGGTGGAATAGCTTGGACAGAGTGAAGCCCTGATGTAGTGTGCACTGCCTCCCATGGTGGAATAGCTTGGACAGAGTGAAGCCCTGATGTACTGTCCACTGCCTCCCATGGTGGAATAGCTTGGCCAAAGTGTAGAGTGCCGAATGGCCATTTGATGCTCATGACTGTCCCAATGCTGCTGGCTGAGGGCTGGCCAAAAGGACTTTCAGGTCCCTTTGCCCATCATGTCAGGTGTACATGCAAGAATGAGGAGGAGACTGGAAAGGCTACTCACCCTCACAATCCTGGTCAGATCGTTGTATTTCTTACGGCATTGTGTGTGGGTCCTGGGGGCCTCGCCGGTGAACGTCACCCTCTGGGCGATCTGCTTCCAGGCTTTGGTGTAGTCGTGGTGGGTTGGATTCCTCCCACTGTCTGGAAACAAGATCTTGCGCCTCACCTCCAGAGCTGTGACCATTATGTCCAGATCACCCTCTGAGAAGCGCAGGGCACGCTGACGGGCCTTCTCTGGCGTTGCCATGACTCCCTGGGGCTGAGCAGTAGTGTTGAGGCCTCTTTGCAAGGCTGCAGTGTGCAGGGCGTGGCAGCAGACCAATTCGTCCCTTCCCCCTTTAAGAGCTGGTCGGCACCACGGGGTCTGCTGTCAGTGCAAAAATGACCGCACCCGTGCTGCGCCCCGCCTGGGCGCTATCCCTCTGGACCGCCGGCTTAGCGCCTAAAGAGAGTAGTGGAACGCCTCTTTTAGCGCTCCACCAACCTCTTAGGGCGAAGCCACTGAATTCCCGGCAACGGGGCGCTACTTTGGGGCGGGCGCTAACTTCGGGCGGGCGCTAAGGTTAGCGCCCCAAAACTGCCTATACTGAAAATCTAGCCCTAAGTGCTGATATGAGCATACTCCAAACTTGACTTCTGACTATAATACAAACACAAAACAATAATGCATAATGTTGAACAAGAGGGTACGGAGATGGGAAAAAGAATATTGGTCAGGCTGAATGGAAACATTGAGCTGATGAATAAAGTCTGAGTGCCAGATAGAACGTGGCCTATCAACGTCTAAAACTTGACCAATGCAAAATGTGCTCAAGGCAAAATAATATTACGAACGTTAAGCTCTGTTATAGCTCAGAGGATTCTGACCCAGTTAACTTTGATCAAAGTGGATTCAAGATATTTTGAGAATGTCATTTACATTTTTGTAAGGAACTGAAAATTGATTAAGCCCATTACTGCTCAGCCTGTCGACCAGAGACAATGGGCTCGATTTTCCCAGCCCCGAGGAGGCGGGTTTGGAGGCGTGCGAGTTGTTAAAATTGCCAAAACTGGCGGGCGGGCCCATTCCCGCCTCTATCCCGCCTCCGAGCAATTTTCCCAAGTGCGTGTTTTCTAACCCACTTTCCATCCCGCCTCCAAGAGTCGGGATAGGCCCTTAAAGCCTTTAACAACCACTTAATTACCTCTATAATCCCATTTTGAGAGGCCTTTCCGACTTTAGCACATTTCCCCCATCCTACACGCCTCCTCTGGAACACGCCAGTGAATCCTGGCGGCCTCACTAGTGGATTGCTTATGAACAGCTGCAGCTCCACCATTACAAAGGAGTTTTCACTGATGATCATTTGCAGGTGGCAGAACTTTGTTGTTTCAGGTCTGGGGGAACTTTTAGCAGGCATACTCAGTGTTGCGGAAGTTTGGAGCCTGACACCCATCTCCAGTGTGACCTCCTTGGAAACCCCTCTCCCCACCTTGACTAAGCGCTTCCTCAACTGAGGCATATACCAAAAGCATGGCAACCATTTAATTCCTTTCCTCCTGGACATCAGATTCGGATGAAGACCAGCGCGGCAGCAGCAGAACCATGAGCAACAGCAGCATCAACAGCTGGAACATCAACAGGAGTGCCAAGCTGCTAGTCACCCACCTGAAGATGCACAGGCCAGAAGGCGCCAGATTGCCACCATATTGCTGCCCGGGATGCAAGGGACGCACTCATGTTGGTCACATTTGCTTAGCCTGCACAATCAAACAATTTAGCCTCGCACCTTCTTACCAGAGCATTGACAATGGACAAGAACCTACGGATTCCTCTCACTCTGACCACCATACTGACAATTGCAAGTCGTCCTAAGCCCTCAATGTGGAAGTCCCATTAGTGAAATGACACAAGCCACAACTGCAACAGCTTGCCATCAGAATTTTTTATGACAATAAGCAACTGATGGCTTCTCAAAATTAAACACAACATTACACCCAAGTGATAACCCTTGTGACTTATCTTCCTCTTACGCGTGCTCCTATGTGGTACTTCCCCTGTGGCTTCAGCAGGTGTGGAGGCCCCTTGCACACTTTCTTGCTGCTCCTGACTCGACACCTTTGGCGGGCATCCTCTAGGGTTGCGAACCTGTGAGGGCTCGGCAACAGTCTGCTGCTCCTGCGGCTGTGCAGGGGTTGAGATGTCGATCTCAGTTGGGTGGGGACTCTGGTGGGGCTCTGACTGAGGGTGCTGCAGTGGCATGGTCATGTGAGGGCTTGGAGAGGAGCCTCCACTTACTTGTTATGCCACCAACATCTCTCTCATGGGTCAGCCCCACTTCAGAGCTAGCAAGTGGCTGGACAGCACCTTGCTGCACTGCAGGGGGGCCATGAGGACCCGTTTCTGCACTGGAAGTCGTACTTCAGAGGACTTGCATGAAGGTCTGGTTTGTTTGCTCAATAGCTGACCATCGCTCCTCAAGAGATGTCAGTCTATTCTGAACAATTACCATATTTTCCATACCCTGGCGACTAAGCTCCTCCATGGACGTAGCCATCCTCTCCTCTACTGTAGCCATCCTCTCCTCTATGGTAGCCAGTCTTAACATGGAGTTAGCCATCCTTTCCACAGAGGTTGCCATCCTTTCCGTGGTGATGCGTTCATGCACCAATGCCTCCACAAAGGCTCTGCTCATGTTCGCGATGGACTCCTCCATTCGCTCCACACTCGCAGCGACCCTGGAGACAAAACCTGCCAGAGACTCCTGCACCTGTTCCTGGGGTTCCAGCACCGCTCGCCTTCTGGATGGACCCAGAGGCAGAGGGTTGACATGCAGCTGAGCCGAGCTGGCAGAGTCCTGTGCCCTCCGACGAGGACTCTCCACTGCTGTCCCTGTCTCCACCATCTGCTGATGCTCTCTTGTGATCTGTGATACACCAGGTGACAACTCTACTCTATGTCCCGAAGGTCCCACCGAGGTGTGAGTGTCTGCGCTGGTGCTGGGTGCTCTGAATTCTGCTGACGCTGCGCCCTCAGAGGTAGCAGCTTCCTCTGAGGAGTCTGGAAGCTCAGGCTCTTCCGCCTGGACAGTGGGGGCGGGGACTCTCGATGGTCCTGTGGGGGAGTAAAGAGTTAGAGATGTGAGGTCAAGGTTACATGAACATTGAAAAGTGCAGATGATCATAAGTCAATTTGTTAGAGCATCAGATTCATTATCAGTGACTCATGCAATGTCAATGAGATGCCAAACTATTCTGTCACCAGCTTGCTGCGATGCGCCCGCCTGTCCGTCCCCCACTTGGGAATCCTCCTTGATTCCGGCGATCTCCAGGGCTGTCTCCTCCCAGAGGTGGAGCTGGGCTACTGAGGGTGGCCCTCCTCCGGTCATGGCTCTTTCTCTCTTATTGTGGGCTCTCTTTTCCTGCAATGAAGGACACAAGTGGAGATTGAGTGAGAATAAAGGAGTGAGTGTAGAGAATCCATAGCATAGATGCTTAGAAGGATACAAAGGACCCTCCCTGTGTGCTGAAAGTTGTTGTTGTCATGGCATCACAGTGATAGGGAGTGTGAGGGCTGCATGGTCGAATAGTTAAGTGAATGTGACCTTAGAGAGAGAGGGAATGGGTAAGGGTGCAGACATATAAATGTCAAGTGGAATGTGGAGGAAGAGTTTGGCAAAGCAGAGTGCTGGTGAGGAGAGGCGATGGGATCAGATTGAGGGTGATGGGAAAGTCATACTTTTCCTGTTCGGAGAAGATCTTGAAACCTCTTCCTGCATTGCAGCCAGGTTCTGTGGCTCAGCGAGATGGAGCTGACCTCCTGGGCCACTTGCAGCCACACAGCTTTTGTCTGCTGGGGTGGGTTTTTTCTCCCTGAGGAAGGGAACAGCACCTCCTTCCTGGATCTCACTCCATGCACCAGAGCTTGGAGGGAGGGCTCATCGAAGCGTGGAGTACACTTTGTCCTGCTGGACATAGTTGATGAAGAAGGTGAAGACAGCAATGGCCATAAAGGTTGCAGTCTCCAGAAGAAGCAAGGCTGTTTGCAGGCCTTAAATCCAGCAGCATTGATGACATCATCGGAGGCGACTTTCTGTCTGAAAAGACTCATTGGGCCAGGGGTTCCCACACGCAGGAAATCAATTGGCCAATTAGGGGAAAATCCCACTTTTTCAGCACTTCAATTAGGAGTCGGGGTCCTGACACGATTTCCACCTGACACGCCCCAGCCTGCCCACACTGACAAGATCCAGCCCAATGAATCCATTCCTGCCTGCCTCACCTCCCACTTTTCTTGAGATTATTGTGTTTCCAAGTGCCAGTTAAAAATTTTGGATGCAGCATGGCACCTGGGTGACATTTATTTAGAAGGAAGAAAAATCCATGGACAACCTGTGCAGTTCCAATTGCCTCTGATTTACGTATTTCTCCAGCTGCAGAACCTCCAGTCTTGCTCCACTTGTTCTGCTCTGGTTTTTTGATATTCTCAAAGGAGATACAGCCGCAATACCTACAACATGCATGTTTAAGACCGCCTCACTAGATAATTTGTGCCTCATCTTATCCCTGAATTTCAATGTGCAATGTGCACTTTATTGCCTTTTGAGATGAACAATATCTTCAAATTCATCTAAAAAATCTACACACCTTATAGTATTACTCAAGGAAATATAGCTAAGATAATTTTTTTCCATTCTTCCTGTGCAGATCTCTGTAAACGTGAAGGAGAAATGGAAAGAGCGCAGTGTCTTCCACCTGGTGATGGCTACTGAGTCGGACTATACGAATGAATTAAGATACTTGGCAAAAGAACCAGAGAGGAGATGAGGATAATTTATTTTTAATGTAGACAGTTGTTATGATCTGGACTGCACTGCCTGAAAGGTGGTGGAAGCCGATTCAATAGTAGCTTTCAAAAGGAAATTGAACATATACTTGAAAAGGAAACATTTGCAGGTCTATGGAGAAAGAGCAGTGGAGTGGTACTAATAGGAGAGCTCTTTCAAAGAGCCAACACAGGCATGGTCAGTGGAATGGCCTTCTTCGGCGCTGTATGTTTCTATGCTTTAGATACAGACTGGCACCCGTCCTTCCACAGACCTTCAATGAATTTATAAAAACCGTGCTCTCCTGAAGATCCTCTTACTTGCAGCTGGCTCTGCTCAAATTAAACCTACGGGGTGAGGGGGGACGGGGGGGGCCGGTGGGGGTTAAAGGGACATGTGCTGAACAATTTTGTGGCATGAGTTATGCTTCATTCTCCAAATCCAAAAATTGTCCTTGATATTCCTCCAAACTCTTTATATGTGTTTGTACCTCTGCCTTAAGTTGTAGATGTAGGCCATTCTCCCTAATCCATATCAACTGTAAAATATTCAGATTGGCCCTGGCAAGGAGGTTGAAGCAGCCTCGAGCAGCATTGGTTGGATGGAATCAGACAGGCTTTCATAAGAGATGTCTTTTATTTGATTACATTGCAAAGGACAATTGATGTGTTTGTGCCCTGCAAAGTTTCACAGTGTGGCTGCATTAAAAGTTAGTCTGATTTGTAACTGGAGGTTTGGAGAGGTTCAAATTCAGCATGGGAGGGGTACAGGATAATCATCACAACATCCTGCAAAGGGGTTAAAAAACAGTTCCTTGAATCCTTTGATTCCCATAAAACACAGGCTTCTAATTTAGGAAAGAAGGGGATGTTGCCAAAGTCACAGTAAACAGGAGGGGTAGAGAAATTGGCCTCCTTCCTAAAGTGTGGTGACCAGAATTGGAAACAATACTCTAGCTGAGACCTAACCAGTGATATATAATGGTTTAGTATACCTTCCTTGCTTTTGTACTGTATGTATAAAGCCAAGGATCCCATATGCGTTTTTAACAGCTTTATCAACTTGTCCTGCCATCAGCAAAGATTTGTGTATGTGAGCCTCCAGGTCGCTCTGTTCCTGCACCCCTTTAAAATGGTACCATTTCGTTTATATTGTCACTCCTCATTCTTCCTTCCAAAATGCATTACTTCACACTTCTCAGAATTAAATCTTAGCTGCCATGTGTCTGCCCATTTTACCAGTCTGTCTATGTCCTCCTGAAGTCTGCTATGATCCTCCTCACTGTTTACTACATTTCCAAGTTTTGGGTCATCTGCAAACTTTGTAGTTATGCCCCTATACCCAAGTCCAGGTCATTAATATATATCAAAAATAGCAGTGGTCCTAATACCAACCCCTGGGGTACAGTGTCTGACCACTGTATACTTCCCACCAGCCTTAAAAACAACCGTGCACCACTACTCTCTGCTTTCTGTCTCTTAGCCAATTTCATATCCACGCTGCCACTGCCCCTTTAATGCCATGGGCTTCAATTTTGCTAACAAGTCTATTATGTGGCATTTTATTAAACGCCTTTCAACTGCACTACCTTCATCAAGCCTCTCCGTTATTTTATTGAAGAACTCAATCAAGTTCATCAGACACAATTTGCTTTTAAGTAATCCATGTTGGCAGTCATTTATTAACCCATGTTTTTCCAAGTGACAATTAATTTCGTCCTGAATTATGGTCTCTACCCTTTGCCCGATATAAGCGGGGACGGTGTAAGTGGTGGGGACTTTACTTGCAAAGGAAATATTTGCAGGGCTATGGGAAAGGTGTAGAGGAGCGGGACTATTTGGATAGCTCTTTCAAAGTGCAGGCAGAGGTACAATGGGCCGAATGGCCTCCTTCTCTGCTGTATGATTCTATTGACCCAATATTTATGGGGAGGCAGTGGGGGGAGCAGGGGTGACTTTTACCGTCCGGGAAACCTGGAAATACGGGGACCTTATTTGAATTAATTTTCTTTGTTTTCTGCCCGGGATTGAGATTGAGATGCTGGCTGGCTGTTGGGCGGGAAGGCCTGCGGTAGAAGGCCGCAACTGAGGACCAGAGAGGAGGGAGGGAGAGATCGCGAGTGGGGAGAGCATGGGGTGGGGGAGGGTCATGGGTCAGGATCGGGTCGCGGGGGAGCCCACATCAGATCACAGAGGGGAGGGGGGGGAATCAGATCGCGGGAAGGGAGGCAGATCGTGGAAGATTAGCTTTAGGGGCCGGGGTGAAGTACTTCCAGGGTGAAGCTCCTCCAGGCCCACAAGCAATGCTGGAAAAGCACTTACCCACTGAAGCCAGCAGTTCTCGCTTCCCTTCAACTGCCAGGTTTCTCAAGCCCTGGCAAACCCGGCCTGCAGCCGTTCAATCCAAATGGCTGCTAAATCTAAGGCACGCAGCCTCATTAACATATTAAAATTACCGACCCCCTCTCGAGAGCAGGTAACTCGCCCCCCCCCCAACCCACCTCGGTTAAACCAGAAGTAGGCATGTTCGCGGCGGGATGGGGTCGGGTTTCCCATTTTTAAGAACTTAACCCTCCGCCCATGTCCCCCTCCTACCTGTCCTGAGGGGTTAAAATCGCCCCCTATGAATCTGTAAAACAATCAGCCTCCATATTTCTACTGACTTTTTAAATCACCTTTTTATTTACATTCTGAATCACTATGCAAGCAAATCGTAAATAATTTTAAAACAAGTAAAGCAAAGTAAACAATTTATAGCAAAAAACACTGAAGGGGAGATAATACGAGAGTGTAAAGATGAATTAGATAGCTTTTCAGTAAAAAAGCACAGTAATTTCATCAAATTACTCTTATTATAGCATTAAGACTATAGAGTAAAACTCATTTTATATTTCTTTTTATTTTGATATATTTAACAACATTATGCTGCTGAATTTGTACATTCAGCATGAATGCCTAATGCCACCCTGTGGCACATTAGTAGACATTTTTTACCTCATTTTATTCCTGAATTTGATATGTTAAGCCATCTTTTGAGGTATTCACCTTTGAACTTGGTCTGTTTAGTGAATTTAGTTTGAACTTGGTCCCTTTAGTGATACACTGATTTTTATTAGTAAAGAATAAGTAGTTGACAAAATTGCTGCTGTAACAAGATCAGCAGTAAGTTATTTAGAACATAAGAATATAAGAAATAGGAGCAGGAGCAGGCCATTTGGCCCCTCGAGCCTGCTCCGCCATTTAATGAGATCATGGCTGATCCAATTTTGGCCTCAACTCCATTTTCCTGCCCACTCCCCATAACCCTGGACTCCCCTGTTGCTCAAAAATCTGTTTATCTCAGCCTTGAATATATTCAATGACTCAGCTTCCACGGCTCTCTGGGGTAAAGAATTCCAAAGATTCACGATCCTCTGAGAGAAGAAATTCCTCCTCATCTCCGTCTTAAATGGTGACCCCTTATTCTGAGACCATGCCCCCTCGTTCTAGATTTCCTGACGAGGGGAAACATCCTCTCAGTATCTACCCTGTCCAACCCCCTCAGAATCTTATATGTTTCAATAAGATCACCTCTCAGTCTTCTAAAGTCCAATGAGTATCGGCCCAACCTGCTTAACCTTTCCTCATAAGACAACCCCTTCCATCCCAGGAATCAACCTCGTGAACCTTCTCTGAACTGCCTCCAATGCAAGTATATCCCTCCTTAAATAAGGAAACCAAAACTGTACACAGTACTCTAGGTGTGGTCTCACCAACACTCTGTACAGTTGTAGCAAGACTTCTCTACTTTTATACTCTATCCCCCTTGATATACTTTATCCAATTAAAACTTACGTTTTAAGTACTTTCACCATTACTGGTTTGCAAAATAACAATGAGAACACTGTGGATGTAGTCGCATTGACTATAAGTTGAAAGATTTTAAGCTTGTGATAGACTGTTAGGCATTCAGTTTGGAAGCCAAATTTCAAATGCCAGTCTTGGATAAAATTTACATTCAGGTCTCATCCCAGGATTTCTATTTGTCAGGAATCTGGAAATGTTTCCTGTTCCAAGTATAACAAGTTTGAATATTTTTTTCAGGCCTCATCTACACCATTACCACTTTCCTCCTTGTAATAATTAGAGGAAACCTTCCTCAGCCATTTCTGAGAGTTTGAAAACTTATATAATCGCAGTATGCTATTTAATGGTCAGTTTGCATGGCTATTATGGCCCAGAAATTCAGGTCCCCATGGGTGAGTACGTGCTGGGTACTCACACGTAGGCCCAACGAAAGTGCCGGTTTCGTGTATGCACTGCGCATGCGCGGGAAACTGGAACTTCTGTTCCCTTAAAGGAAGGGGTTCACAGGGCGAACGCATGCAGCGCGTACGCCTGGAATTCCGTTTTTTTTGCAGCTTTCTCCGGGAGGGTAAGTCTCCAGGAGTTACACTTTTAAAAAGCAGTCGCAAGGCCTGCTTTTAACAAGGTAAGTGGTGAATTAAGTAAAATTAAAACATTTTTCCACAGGTTTATTATTTTTAAATACTTTAAAGAAAGGTACGTTTATTTTTAGCCCCGTCAGAAACTGTAATTAGTTTTTTCAAAGATTTAAATTATGGTTTAAAATAGTTATTTTATGTAATTTATAATTATTTTAAAAATGTGATGTTTTTTTTAATTTATTTGAAGTTTTAGTTATGTTTTGGGGCTGATTTGTATTCATAGATTTGACAGCTCTTCCTGTCAAATTTATGAATGGGCATTTCCTGCTACCATTGGCTCTCCATGGTCCACGTGATCCCAGGGGACGCTTCGAACTAACTGCACCCCTGGGATACGCAAGCACTGCGTGCCAGCAGTTGGAGGAGGCCCAGGATCGGAATACCACGCGGGCCCACAGCACAACGGCCGGTGCACTAGGTAAGTGCAGGTCGGAGGCTTGCACCCGCGGGAAGCCTCCAACCCAAATTTCTGGGCCATTATTTCACAATGCTGCCTTTTTCAAACAAATATGCTGAACAGGACAAAAAAGCTAACTTAAAGGAAACTTACTTTTTCGGTGGATTTCCAAATACCTGGGGGGGCATGACACATATTCTGAATTGACATTCCTGCCAACTAATATATACTGGTGGTGAAAACAAAGCCACTTTTAGTCAAAATACGTGGTAGTCACAAGCCTCACTGCCACTCCTGCGTGTCCCTTCTTTGAATATCTGTCAAATCTCACACAAGGCAAAATTTATAGTAAATTATAACTTTTTGTCCAAGTGAAAATGAACTTTCACATTGTTCCTTTCACTTACTGTAGTATGTAATGTTCACGACATTATATATGGTTGGCAGTGAAATACAATCAGTAATAGAATTCAGTGCTTACATAATGTTGTCAACATTTCTTGATATGATTACTGTTCTTATTTATTTATAATGTATTAGTTACTTATTTATCTTATACTAGCAGATGTCCTGTGGCATTGCTCACGGTAGCCTATGGCCTGGAATTAGGTTATGATGATTACCGCGATCATGCTCTTACATCCCAGATGGGCTCTTCACTCCTGCGGATGTAAATCACTAAATTCCAGCACCTGTGCTGCTTCAGAGGAGTACATGTTGAATTGGAGTGGCAACTGTTGGAACCCTCCTGTTTATTTGCCATCCTCTATGTCATCAGTATGCTCTTGTTCATCATGCTCAAGATCCTTATCCAATGGTGGCTCTATGTGTTACCCCCATTGCAGAGCAAAGAGCGTTAGAAGTTTAGAACTCTCTTCCACAAATGATGCTAGGTCAATTGGGATTGATAGATTTTTGTTCACCAAAGATATTAAGGGATATGGGGCAAAGGCGGGTATATGGAGTTAGGTCACAGATCAGCCATGATCTCATGGAACAGGCTGGAGGTGCTAAATGACCTTCTCCTGTTCCTATGCAGCACACAGCAAACCATTATCATAAGAGACAATCTTTGTATTGCAGGAAGCCACCAGATCTGTCCAGGCAGTGGAATCGTGACTAAAGGACTTCAACGATAGGCTCTTTAAGGGCTGTGTTGAGCCATGGATCTGGTTGTAGTGCAGTTCAGTTGCTAAGGATGGGTTTCATGAGAGGGGTCCTGAGCCAAGGATACAGGAGATAGCCCTTGTCCCCAAGCAGCCAAGCTATCATTTTCTAAGCAGTGATTGTCACAATATAAAAGCATACTGGCAGTTACCAGGAAAGCGGGCACAGACCAGTTGCACATTAATGGACTGGAAGCCTTTGCAATTCGTGAAGGCAGTGGAGTTGTCTGAAGGAGCCACAGGGTGAAGTGGGTGCAGGCAATGATGCCCTGGACTTGGGGGAAACCTGCAATCTGTTTCTAGCTGTCCATGGGGAAAGTGTTTGTCTTAGTAAACATGGCATCAGTCACCAATTAATGCAAGCATGAACTGCAGACTGATTGATATCACTGTGGTAGCCTGGAAGGAGCTCGAAGGGAAGTTGAGGGCTGCAGTGACTATGGGGGTGATTTTCATTCAGAAGTCGGGAAGGAGGCGGGACTACAACTTCTGGGGTTGTACTCCCGCCTCCATCGAGATGCGGCCAATCCACGCGATTTTAACTTGATTGACCTTGTTGAGCCCGCCCAGCGGGCTCAGCAGGCCAATTAAGGGCCACTCGGCAACAGGTGACGTCACAGACTGAAATTTCATCTGTCAAGACATTTGAAGCTGTCAAACACTGACAGTTTTACTTCTAACATGAGTCCTTCTCCACAGGCTCAGTTAGAAATCTCTCCTGCACAGAAAGCTGCAGGCTGTCACTTTTGACAGATCGCAGCCATTCTGCTTTCTGTGCTGGTGAGATGAGGGACTCCCGGAACCTAAAGGAAGGAAGGCTGAAAAAGTAAGAAAATGTATGTAAAACTTATTTAATCACTTTAGACACACCAAACACACTTAACTTTGCACTCATGCACACATCACTCACCTGAACACCGACATCTCGACCCCTCCAAGCCCTTCAACCCGACGGCCCGACTCCTCCAACTTGGCGTGGTTTGGAGCCATCGGGATTCCCATAGTTCAAGCTTAAAAATAGGGATTAGGCTAAAAACTGCCTGTTAACTACCTGTTAACAGACAGTTAATTAGCACTAATCCCTTCCCACCTCGGGTAGGCGGGTCCCAGTGCGGGTCGGGTACCCGCCTCCTTTGAAATTGGCATGGAGGCGGGTTGGGGGCGGGATGGGGTTGGGACCCCCGATTTCCGGATTTTAACCCCCCGCATGCCTCAAATCCCGACTCCACGGCTCAATGAAAATCGAGGCCTTTGACTTCAACAGATAGGCTGTGCTGACTCTGACAGTTGGTTACAAGTCTTGTTGCAGAAGTTGACACAACTCTCTAACAGCCTCGTTAGCGAAGCGCAGCCTCCTTCTCCACTGCTCCTCAGAGAACTGCAGGTATGTTGTCCTGGGACTATAAGCTCTGTTGGAGGGTAAGGAGTCCTGCGAGCTCTCCCTGCAGCTGTAGCTCTGATTGCTCCTTCCTCCTGCTGTTGCTCCTCATCCTCTTGCCAGAATAGGATAGCCAGACGAACCTCCATGAAGAAAAAGGTGTGTCCCTTAAAAGTTCAAATCGTTCTATAACCACAAAAAGGATTTTGAAGTGGTCTAAGTAGCAAAAATACCACAATGTAATATAAGAAAAATGTCTCCCAATAATTTCCATCATTTTACCTGAGAACGGCTGAGGAGGACCCCTTTAAATATTGCTGGAAATGGCTGCCTCCTTATTTGTACTGCCCATGGTTTTTGGGCAGGATCAGCAACTAGCAGAGACAAAAATGGGATTAGGGTCATCACAGCATCTTAACCCTGATTTGCATATATTCATTAGGCCCCCGCCTGTTCCTGGCAGGAGCTCTCGCTTCCTAAATTGAAGTCCCCCATAAAATTGGAATGGGCGCCCAACCAGTGGTAAGTTGCTAATTCTGTGTCCCACTTGATTTTAGTCCCATACCTGCCCTCACTATATCTATGTACCATGATCAGGGTTCAATGTCAGACCTGGGCTATGCTAACTAACTGGCCACGATTTTACTAACCTCGGTGGGTCCGGGGCGGGCGATGTCAGTGGCGGGTCCCGACCCCGCTGCTGGCTCTATCCCACTCTGTGAAATGACTTTCCATTGGTTAGGCTTGTTAAGCCTGCCCAGTGCGTTGCCTGGCCCAATTAGAGGAAGCAGGTCTGGTGATGTCATTTGATGACGCGTAATCAGCCGCTTTCCTTAAAGGGACCATGGCCACATTTGTCTTGACAGTTGTGCTGTCAGTGTTCTACAGCATTCAGGTGCTGCAAACACTGACAATCACTGCACAAAGGTGCACGGCTGCACCCAGGCTCTCCCATGGCTCCCTCCATATGCTTATGGAGGGAGTCACAGCACGCAGGGAGGTCCTCTTCCCTTCCGATGGGTGGAAGAGACCTCCCCAGGAGATCAACGCAGCCTGGTTGCATTGCAGAGGAGGACACAAACAGGAATGTGGTCAGGAGGACCAGGCTGCAGTGCCGCAAACATTTCAATGATCTCAGTAGATCACAAAATGTTAGTACAAAGCCACACTCAACCTCATCCTGCTGTGCCACTCATCACACCTCCATCACTCTGCCTATCCTACCCTACTCCTGCAAATCCTTACTCACACCAACTTACCTTGCACTTCCACCCATCCCTCTCTATCGATATTATTATCACATCCCCATCTCACCATCCACCCCTCACACTCACCCTTATCATAGTGCAATCATACCAACTAACAACACACAAGGGTAGGCACTTAGGTGTTTTATGCAATGTTCATGTAAAGTTTCTGTTAATGTTTTGCCAAACATTGAAACCTTTATTTTCAACACTTTGAGTTCTTGGACAGATTTGTGTGCACCTTTGGAAGTGGCTTCGCGAGTTGCAGTGAATGGTGAGACATAATGGCCTAGAAATTGGGTTGAGGCGCAAAACTGGCGCCAAGTTTGCCTGGGCGCTGGTTTTTGCGCAGCGTTCGAAGCTGTAGCGATCGTCAGAAATTCAGTTGAAGTGCCCCTAGAGGGAGACGGGGCGAGGCTTGAGGCGCTCCGCGTCCCTCTTAGGGCGCTGAAACTGAATATCGCAGCGCAACGTGCTGCAGCGCCACACGCTGCGGCACGGCACGCTGCAGTACTGCAGGCCTTCCTCCCACTGTTAAGGGGGAGTGGCCTGCAACAGCGCGAACCTCGATCGCGAGTGCCGGCAAAAGAGCCCGGCACCAAGGAGAAGTGCCTGGCTCTCGGGAAACAGCCGGCAATGCCGCGGGGGTGGGGGGGGGGACCAGGAGGCCGGGGACGGAGGTGCTGGCAGGCAGCCGCCGAAAAAGCGGCCGCCCCGCACCTCCACCTTAACTTGTGCCTCTGCCGGCGCAGCAAGGCCCCGTGAACCGGGCGCGGGTAGCGAGCGGCGCAACAGCGGCGTTCGCTACCAAATATCGTGTTCGGGGCGCGAATGGGGCGCTGCGCACACTGATGATGTCATCAGTGGCGGTGCAGCGCAAATGGCTAACACCACCATTAGCGCCCCTGCTGAATATCACGGGAGGCGCAGCCAGTGGCGCTACAGCCACTGACTGCCTCTTTAGGTGCTAACAGGTGGCGCTACTCACCCAATTTTTCCCCCAATGTCTCCCCCCGCAATGGCTTGGGCATTGTAGGGATGCTTTATGGTGTTGGTGTGGGGTGGTGCCAACCTGGTGCATCATGGGGCAGCCAGGTTGTATAGCGTCAAGTGAAGTAAATCTGGCCATAGTGAGGCCATCCCTGGCCTCCCGGGCAGCAATGTGCTTGGGTGCTGATGCCCTCTGTCCTGTGCAGCATCAGTTGATTGCGGAGAAGGTTGGTGCTGTTGGTGTGGCTGGTGCTGCTGGTGTTGGAGCTGATCGTGGTGGGATTCTGAGGACCAAGGTGAGAGAGTTTCAAGGGCACCCATGTTGATGAAATAGATAGCAGGTGAAGAGAGATGACAGAAGCATTTTGTCAATGGTGAGAGAGCTCTTCCAATGAGGTGAGAGTGTCTGGAGAGTGGTCGGTGGGAAGCCTGCAGAATGTGTGCTGGAAATGGTATGCGCACAGCGGGGATCCCGTGGTCATGAAGTTAAAGATAAGTGAAAAAAGGCTGTTAAGCAATTAGCAACTAGATGCTAATCATTTTAATTAGCTCCCCCGCTGCTGCCTGTCGGGTGTGTTCAGTGCTGACAGACCCGACATTGGGAATGGCGTGTTGCAGCGGGTTGACAGCGGGGTCCCGACCCTCTGAAAAAAACATTTTCCCATCCGACCCGCCATCGATCCCGCCCGCTGACACCCCGGAAAATTCTGGCCAATATGACAGAGAGTTAAAGATGCAGTCTGCGCACAGAAACTGTTGTCAAGCTGTTTACATTAGAAAAAGGTGTTGGCAAAAGTCTGAAGTTTTATTTATTTCGTTTCTGATGAGATAATGCTACCTTGTAGCAAGCAAAAAGAGAGGAAAAATAAACTGCATAGGATTAATTGTTGAGTGGACAGGGATATTCCTACAGATTTTGCCTTTAATAAACGGTTTTCTTTTGCAGGTAAAGCACTTGACAGTGGCAGGTTTATGGTTGGTTACAGATACAGATACTCCAATCATGCCTGAGGCATCAAGATCTTTACATCAAAGTAAATAAACATTCATGCTTAGAATTTGATCTGAATGTGTTTCTGTGTGTTATTTCCATCCCCACTCCATATACACACATAGATTTTCTTCCTGGCGGCGGGTTGGCGTCGGGAATGTTAGTCGGCAGGTTCCGGTCCCTCCCAGCTCCAGCCAGCCCGCTGACACAATTTTTGGTTAATTGGGCTAGTTAAGCCTGCCGTGTGGGTTACCCGCCCTGATCACAAGGTGCGGGTCTGTTCAGTTGATATGCTGACACGTTTGCAGCCGATGCATTTAAGGGGGCCATTTCACCATTAGATCTCAGGTCGTTCCTGGTGCTTCTGACTGCTGCTTCTCACCACAATGTCTGCAGAGAAACAAAAGGCAGCTCCCCGCTTCAACGAAGACTCCCTCCATGTTCTTGTGGAGGGAGTCAAAGGACATCGGGAGGTCCTGTAGCCAGCTGATGGAAGAAGGAAACCTCCTCAGCAGACAAAGGCAGCCTGGCTGCGAATAGCTGAGGAGGTCAGTGCCAGGTCCGTGTACATATGCACCTGGGTCCAATGCAGGATAAGGTTCAACGATCTCCTACGCTCTGGAAAAGTGAATATAAAGGCACATTTAACTTAATTCTGCTGTACCTGTCATCACATCCCCATCACTCTGCACTGGTAACCCTACTCCTGCACATCCTAACTCAACCTACCATCCCTTCTACCATCCCCCATCCCTTTCTCCCAGTGCACAGAATCACTTCCCCATCTTACTAAGCACCCCTCACACCCACCTTCAAGGTTATGCGCTGACAACAACTAACAACTCAAAAGGAGGGAACTCCATAATAGGAACCCACTCCTTCACAGTCTCCCTCTAAACATCTATCCTATCCATTCTTTACACTCATTACATCACTCTCACTGAAACTCCACTTCTTTCCCTCATTGCAGGAAAAGAGAGGCCACAATAAGAGGGAGAGAACAGGAGGAGGGCCACCATCCTTATCACAGCTGACCAACAGAGGAGGTCGCTCTGGACATTGTGGGATCATGGGAGCAGCTTGAAGTGGGGGACGAAGAGACGGGCTCTGTAGAACAACCTGGTGACAGAATGCTTCTCCATCCATCTTATTTGGCTTTCATGAGTGACACATATGGCATCTGATGTCAATAGAAATTAAATGCTAATCATGTACACAATGGGATGTGTCTGCAATCTACATATCACATGTCTAACTCATGTCTTTACTCTCCCACAGGACCAGCAAGAGCCCTCCTCCCTACTGTCCATGAGGAAGAGCAGGAGGACTCCTCAGAGGGTGCAGCATCCTCTGAGGGAGCAGCATCAGCAGCAATGAGCGCACCCAGCACCAGCGCAGAGACGTACACCTCGGTGGGTAATTCGCGAGATAGAGTAGTGTTGTCACCTGGTGTATCACAGCTCACAAGTGAGCAAGAGCCAATGGTGGAGACAGGAACAGCAGTGGAGAATCCTCGTTGGATGCTGCAGGATGCTCCTAGCTCTGCTCAGCTGCATGTAGACGCTGAGCCTCGGGGGCCATCCAGAAAGATAGCGCTGCTGGAGTTTCAGGAACAAGTGCAGGAGGCTCTGACAGGGTTTGCAACCATGGTGACTGCAAGTGTGCAGAGAATGGAGGAGTCCATGTCAAACATGAGCAATGCCGTGGTGCACGCAATGGCCAATGTAGGTGCCACCATGGAAAGGATAGCAACCTCCATGGAGGACATAAATCGCCAGACTCAAATGAACATGGTGACTCTTCTAAATACAGGAAACTCTTTGGTATAGAAACATAGAAACATAGAAGATAGGAGCAGGAGTAGGCCATTCGGCCCTTCGAGCCTGCTCCGCCATTCAACGAGATCATGGCTGATCATCCAAACCCTAGCACCCGGTCCCTACACCGACAGTCATCCCACCCAAGCCCTATCCCAGTAACCCCGTAACCCCACGTATTTAATCCCCCCTAACACTAAGGGCCAATTTTTTTATCATGGCCAATCAACCTAACCCGCACATCTTTGGACCGGCACCGACGGGACCAGGATGGTGCTGGTTGATTAAAAATTCCTGATGACGGAGAGGGTTACCTACCGAGGCTATTTTTAACAAACAAAAATTTAAAAATCAAGAAATGTGCAGTATACAGTAATGGGTACTCACCTACAGAATGTTGTGTTAAATGGATGGTGGCAGATGCTTGATTAAGTACAGTACTGCCAGTTGAGGGTAATCCATAACTCTTTAATTACTTAACAGTAAAACAAAACTTATACAGTAAATGACTGTATACAGTACTGTAGTTGACTGTACACTTATTCCAAGTCCTTTTGCTTGGACCAACTTTTGGGAATTCCATAATGCAAGATGGGGGAGATAATTCACAATAAAGATGGAGAGACACACAGAAAAATGGCAGATCGGAAGAGACTACTGGCAGCGCGGGACAGTCAGACTCCTGTTATTGAGGTGTTCGGACTTCCGACAGCGTCAAGAAGCCGAGTAGTGGCAGTTTGGAGAACTACCCCCACTGACTAACTCGGCCACCGCAGGAGACTTGGACTCGGACTTGGCAACATTTCCGGTTATTGAGGTGTTGTTTTCGGAGTATGAATTTTGCTGGTTAATAGAGAATTCTGGATATTTAGGTGCTGTTTAAACGAGAGTTTCCTGTAGATGGTCAGCTATGGAGGATAGATGGGCATCTATCGTGGAGAGCGCTCCTCAAAAAATGTACCCCCGAACCTGCTGTCCTTGAAAACTACCAACCCATTTCCAATCTCCCTTTTACTCTCCAAAGTCTTTGAACGTGTTGTTGCCTCCCAAATCTGTACCCATGTTTCCCATAACTCTCGAGTTGAATTTCTCCAATCAGGTTGCTGCCCGTGTCACGGCACCGATACAGTCCTAACCAAAGTCACAAATAACAGCCACTGTAATTGTGACCGTGGTTCATTATCTTTCCTCATTCTCTCTACAGCCTTTGACATGGCCAACCACGCCATCCTCCTCCAACACCTCTCCTACGTTGTCCAGCACAATGGGACTACCCTCACTTGGTTCCGCTCTTATGTATCCAATTGTAGCTGGATCATCTTCCCGCTCCCGAACCGTCACTTCTGCAGTCTCCCCAAGAATTTTCCTTGGCCCCTTCTCCTTCTCATCTACATGCAACCCCTTGGTGAGATCATCCACAGGCACGGGATCAGCTTGCTGACGACACACAGCTTTACCTCTCCGCCGCCTTTCTCCACCCCTCCAGTGTTGGCAGACTGCCCATCCAATATCCAGTCTTGTATAAGCTGCAATTTCCTCCTGCTTGGATTTTCTTTGACTAGTTCCAGAAAGAATAGGATGTAAATGATAGTGGGATCAGATGTTTGCACTTGTGAAAGTGCAAATCTTAGGGATTAGGAAGCCAAAGCCCCTCAAAAAAGAAATGCTTTTCCATACTGAGTGATTCTATTGAGTTCTTTTCTCTGGCTCATGCTGAACTGCAAGAAGGGTGTTTTTTGATAAATAAAGAATTGATGTAAGCCCCCAAAGTGCGGACCAAGTGATATACATAGTCGACGTCACTGGCTTGTTGTAAGAAAGACAGACCCAATAATTGAAGTCAAAACGGTTTATTCAGGCCTGGGGAGCTGTGGCTCTTGCGTCCCAACACAAGGCTCCGACTCCACCGAATCTCTTGAGGTTTACACAGTTATACACATATTCCAAGACCTCCTACTACAAGAGGTCCAATCGATTTAAAAGTCTATACATTAATCACTAACTAGGTGTGTCCAACTTATACAAGGTAGCCTATAACATAAGTTTCACTTTTCACTGCAGGGGCCTGTGGACCCTCTGATTTCTTGGAAATGAGTCATCAGGTCATGTGATTTCTGAGAAACGAGACCCTCTCTCTCTTTTGACCACGACTAAGTTTCGTTTTTCCAGAAAAGGGTTATGTCAGTGTCTCTTTTTGTAAGTTTCATCTCTCTAAACTGGTATGGTCATTTCTGCAATTAAACATACGAATAATTAGTACATTTCATCTTTACACATTTTGCTGCGCAATTGCGTTCTACTAAACGTGCCCTGTTACGCTCATTTTTAAATCTTACTTCAGAATCAATTCTGCTCAGCTTGTGTTCAGAGTTTGATTGCTGAGTGACTGAGATTTCTAATCTTAACTGGTATAATACTCCATTAGCAACCTTAGCTGTGGTCTAGTTCAGTGCCAGCTCATGGACTACAAACTATGGATCACGGACCATGACATCGTGACTCAACTGTTGCAACCAGTCTCCAAATCTTCAATATATCACAGATTTAAATACTATTTTATAAGATAAAATCTATTTTACACTTCATGTTTGTTAAGCATACTTTACAGGTGAATGCTTAAGAATTATTTATGCTTTAAGTAACATTTTGCCACAAAGTTACAATGAAACGTTTGAAACGGAATAAGTGCATTTGCAAAATATGTTGCATTGTTGAAAAGTTAGAAAGTATTCTTGATTTTTTTTACACATATATATTAGCTAAATAGATTCAAGGTTTACTGAAATAAACAAAATGCAATGTCAGAAAGCATGTGAGAAAAATAAACAGATTTTTTATTCTCCTGATGAAATGTTCTGAAGAATTGCCTCTAATCCCAAAAGGTAAATTAAACAAAATTCCAGAATACCTATTTAACCATTTAGAGTTATTGTAGAAATAACTCTAACTTTAGTTTTAGTTTTATCTCTGGACCTCGAGTTTTATTCTTATTTTGTTTAAAGACTTCAGAAGGCATTATTTTGTTCCTAAATTTTAGACATTTTAATTTCAGTCTTAGAACATTCAAGCAAAGATTTTGTTTTTGCTTCACAGCTTTTTGTTGTAGTCTTTTCAGGAATATTTTCAAAGTTTATGTTTTAAAATGTCAGAACTGTTTCATTTCTCACACAATTCACAAGGCCCTAATAAATGTTGAGAAATAATAAATTAGGGCTTAAATGACACCAATTTATTTCTCTCTATCCAGTACCAACATTTATTCCAAAATTTGAGGACTTCCGACCAGTGTTCTAGTCCTAGAAAGCATTAAAATTGTATTTTAGTCTTGTTTCTTTATCTCAAATATTAGTTTTAGTCTTCATAGTAAATTAATGTATTTACTTAATTGATGAAAATATAATAATTTTAATCATTGATTATTTTCCTCCTTATTATAAGAACAACACTGCTTATATCCTATATGATTTGTCCTAAACCAATTGTTTCCTTGGCATGGCATTTCCACGGTGTTTCACACAGCATTACCTCTGTGACCAAAATAGCAATTTTGTCTTTATTTTTATATGGTTTTAAATAGTAACTCCATCTTAAAAAAGGCATCAAGCAGTTTTGTTTCTGGGATGACTTTATGAAATTGCCTTCATTCTGGAGCAACGTTAATTATTCTGTGGCCAGCCACTCCATGCCACTGGTCACAGTGCAAATAGCCTTTGCCACTCTTTGATTTGATTATCTCTTCTTTTATGTCCACCTGAGAGGGCAGATGGGGCCGCAGGTTTAACATCTCACTTCCGACAGCCTGGATTATGTGCTCCCATCCCCGGAGTGGGACTTGAACGCACAACCTTCTGACTCAGAGGCGAGAGTGCTATCAACTGAGCCACGGCCAACACGATTTGATTAAGAGCACATTATGTCAATTGTCTATCTAAACCATCTGACAATATGCATGTCAATTTATTTAATGACCTAAATGTATTTTTTGTTGTTTCATATCCCCGTCTGGGTACTCAAAGTGGTTAACCCACTGTTTCCTTCCTCTACACGCCTTTTTGTGTGAATTCAACCAAGAACTGGTAATCTAAAAATGTAATTTACAGCTGTTGCTCTGTCTTAACAACAATGTAGTTGAAATATGTGAATGTCATTGAAGAAGAGAGATGATTTCCTAGACATCATCCTATTGTTCACTCAGGACAACGTGATGGGCAATAAATACTGCCTTGCCAGTACCGCTTACATCACAAGAACAAATAATAAAAAATGCATTAGTCTGCTCAGATTCTGTTAGATACAACCTTCAGTGACTGATCCCCAGAAGAGAATGTTTGTCTTCCTTGGCAGTATATAGAGAGAGACTAGAATATGGTAGATGATAGGATCAGGCTTGGCAAAAATACAAATTTTAGGGGTTCTGAATTCAAGGCCATCCATACTGACTAATTCTGACAAGTTCATTTTCTGGCTCGTGCTGCACACCAAGAAGTTGTCTTTTGGCAAAAAGGAGAATTCATTCTGCTCAGGCTGCATTTATTTAGCAACAGAGCTTTAGAACCTTCACTAATATAGTGAAGTTAGCACGACCACATAAGAAACCATGAACTTCTCAAATTTTACAGTGTATAAAAAGATGAAATTATAAATTGTCATTTAAATACAAGGAATTCAGTTATATAGGATGGATTAAGAAAGAAACAAAAAGTGGCATTATGGTGCATTATCTATTACACAAACAGTAACATTGAGACTCAGTAACAATTTGCATGTTTCAGGACATTAGTAACAATTGGCTTCTTGCAGAATTGCACATATATGAATTTGACTACAATATTTTTAGCAGAATATTATCAATTCAAACACCTCAGAACTGAATATCTAAACAGAGGATACGCTGATTTGAAATATATATGCAATGTTGAATTTTAGAGGATTTAGACATTTGAGACGTAACCAAAAATTAGTTTAGGTTCCTCATTTTAAAATCACAGTGACAGATAAATTCACTCAGATAATTGTCTTTTGTACATTTGACTTCAGAATTTAAAACTGATTAGGTCATACTTTTAAAAGTATACATTGATGATAAAATATTACAGTTATCTGGCATTCCAATATATAAACCATATAAAAAGTGTACTTTATATACTGGTGATTCCTCATCATTTGAGACATTTTTTGCCTTCATCTTATTGAAGTGCAATTTTCTCAGGCCCATTTTCACTGTTGTCCTGAATTATGTGGGATCTTCATCAGCTGTAATTATGTTCAGAATACCAAGTTAGGTTGTAACCTTTCCATTGTTGGTTTATATGTGGAGCTACTTTCATCAAGTTACATGGTTTCTCTATACTAAACACTGTTAATCTATTTAATTGACATGTTTTTACACCCCTGTTATACTACAGGTCTTGCATCGGATCAGTGCAATGTTCAAAGCATACCAATGAAATATCGACAGTGCATTTATACAGCAACTTTAACATAGCTGCAACACGGATGTTGCTGTATAACTTCAGAATCAAATTCCAGCACGGTATGGTACGGCAGCTGTAGCTCCCATGGTGAATCTTCGCTGAACTCCTTCCATGGCCCTGCAGCGGGTAGTCAAAACTGCCCAACGCATTACCGGCACCCGGCTACCGACCATAGAACATATATATCAGAAACGCTGCCTACGGAGGGCACGGTCCATCATCAAAGACCCTACCCACCCCAGCCACAGTCTGTTCGCCCTCCTACCATCTGGAAGACGCTACAGATGCATTCGCACCCGTACGACCAGATTTAGGAACAGCTTCTTTCCCAGGGCTGTCATCCTACTGAACTCCACAAATAAACACTAAAGCCTGCACATCTGCCGATGCACTTTATTATGGTCATATTTATGCTAATATATATGTACAAATGTATGTTGAAATGTTTAAGTGTCCTAATCCAAATTGTACACTCTCGGGAGCCGCAAGCCTACATTTCGTTGTACTGCACTTGTGCACTAACAATGACAATAAAAGTTGATTTGATTTGATTTGATTTGATTTGACTCTGAAGGTCACCTTGAAGAGGCAGTCTTACACTACTTGAGTTTGGCACTGCATGGAGTATAATAGTAGAGTCACACCAGGATAACAAAGTGCTCAGTTCTCCAGGAGTTAATCCTGGACATTTTATAAACGTATCTACAGCTTATTTAAATGTGTTGAAAGTGCAGACACTCCTGCCCATGTACTTCCTCATGGCAACGTAGCTATGGAGTAACATAGAAACATAGAAGATAGGAGCAGGAGTAGGCCATTCGGCCCCTCGAGCCTGCTCTGCCATTCAATGCGATCATGGCTGATCATCCAAATTCAGTATCCTGTCCCTGCTTTCTCCCCATACCCCTTGATCCCTTTAGCCTTAAGAAATATATCCAACTCCTTCTTGAATATATTTAATGAATTGGCCTCAACTGCCTTCTGTGATAGAGAATTCCACAGGTTCACCACTCTCTGGGTGAAGAAATTCCTCCTCATTTCTGTGCTAAATGGACTACCCCTTATCCTTAGACTGTGACCCCTGATTCTGGACTCCCCGACCGTCGGGAACATCCTTCCTGCATCTAGTCTGTCCAGTCCTGTCAGAATTTTCTAAGTTTCAATGAGATCCCCTCTCATTCTTCTAAACTCCAGCGAGTACAAGCCCAATCGACCCAATCTCTCCTCATACGTCAATCCTGCCATCCCAGGTATTAGCCTGGTGAATCTTCGCTGAACTCCTTCCATGGCAAGAACATCCTTCCTCAGATAAGGCGACCAAAACTGCACACAATACTCAAGATGTGGTCTCACCAAGGCCCTGTACAACTGCAGCAAGACATCCTTGTTCCTGTACTCAAACCCTCTCGCTACGAAGGCCAACATACCATTTGCCTTCTTAACCGCCTGCTGCACCTGCATGCTTACCTTCAGCGACTGGTGTACAAGGACCCAGAATCAGGGGTCACAGTCTAAGGATAAGGGGTAGTCCATTTAGGACAGAAATGAGGAGGAATTTCTTCACCCAGAGAGTGGCGAACCTGTGGAATTCTCTATCACAGAAGGCAGTTGAGGCCAATTCATTAAATATATTCAAGAAGGAGTTGGATATATTTCTTAAGGCTAAAGGGATCAAGGGGTATGGGGAGAAAGCAGGGACAGGATACTGAATTTGGATGATCAGCCATGATCGCATTGAATGGCAGAGCAGGCTCGAGGGGCCGAATGGCCTACTCCTGCTCCTATCTTCTATGTTTCTATGTTGCACTTCCCCTTCTCCCAATCTATTGCCATTCAGATAATAATCTGCCTTCCTGTTTTTGCCACCAAAGTGGATAACCTCACATTTATCCATGTTATATTGCATCTGCCGTGCTTCTGCCCAGTCACCCAACCTGTCCAAATCATCCTGGAGTTTCTCGGCATCCTCCTCACAGCACACACGCCCACCCAGCTTTGTGTCGTCTGCAAATTTGGAGATATTACATCTAGTTCCCTTGTCTAGATCATTAATATATATTGTGAATAGCTGGGGTCCAAGGACCGATCCCTGCGGTACCTCACTAGTTACTGCCTGCCACTCGGAAAAAGACCCGTTAATTCCGAATTGTTGTGTATGTACCTTTAAGACAATAACTGGTCTCAGACTGCAGTACCGGCAGTGACCACCCCTGTATAAAAGGCGCTAGAGAGCCTCTGTTGTTTAGTTTCGTTATGGACTTCCACCAGTAAAGATCTGTTTGTTTCACTCCTGCTAGTCCATGTCTCAATCATTCACGGACTTAACATTGGCGACGAGTAAGAAACGAACTTACCTGCAACTCAGCAGCAGCTCCGACGACGTTGTTGAAGGTCGGAGCCAGAAGAAAGAAAAAAAAAGAGGCCATTGAAACTCGAGAAACGGGCGTCGACCATCAATCATCGATTTAAAAACTTGCAGGAGAGACTGTCCAGAGCCAGGCTGGGTTCCTCGGTCCGTGGTTTCCCAGCTAATTGGGCTGGTGGCAGGTACTGCTCTGGTCCTTCCTGGGCTGCGGCAGGCTGAAGCTCGATCAGGTGGCTTTTCAACGGGGCCGGGCAGCGAGTCGGGAAGCAAAGAGAGAGAGAGAGGGTGGAGCATACAGGGCGCGGCCAGTGTTTCGAAGCTGGGCAGCGTTCGGACCTAAGAAGAGGGAGGGAAGTGTCCCAGAGGGTCCACTCCACGACGGGAAGATAATAAAAGAAAAAGAATTAATATTTAACGCGCAGGAAACCGTGGAAAGCAGCGCTAACAACAGCGGGGAAGAAGACAAAGCGCGGGAGGCGCCATTTTGTTAAATCGGGGAAGAAGGCAAAGATGCCGAAGACTGGCTGTATCACTGCTTTTGATAATACATTAGAGGACTGGACCACGTATGTGGAAAGAGTCGAGGTATATTTCGAGGCAAACGAAATAGCGGAGGGGAAAAAGGCATCGATATTGCTAAACTTAATGGGCGCTAGAACGTACGGCCTATTGCGGGATCTGATTACTCCAGCCAAACCGAAGGCGAAGAGTTTTAACGAAATTGTTGCTGTCCTACAGGAACACTTAAACCCTGCACCGCTGTTGATAGCAGAAAGATTTAAATTCCACAGGAGAACTCAGCACAAAGATGAGAGCAATGCTGAGTATCTTACGAAACTATGCAAGCTATCAAAGCACTGCGAGTTCGGAGCAGGACTGGCAGATACCCTACGGGACAAATTTGTCTGTGGACTCCTGAGTGAAGGAACACAGAAGAAGTTACTCTCAGAAAAAGAGCTGACGCTAGGTAAGGCTTTCAGCGTGGCAGTATCGTATGAAGCAGCAGCCAGGGGAGCTGCAGAAATTCAACAAAAACCACAGGAATACGGCACCCACGAAATGACACGGGGATTTGCAAAATGTTATCGCTGCGGCAGAACTAACCATGACCAGAAGGGCTGCTGGTCCAAAGACAAAATATGCAGACAATGCGGGAAGATTGGACACATTGCACGAGTTTGTAGGTCTGGGAAGAAGACCAGCGACAACAAAAAGGCTACTAAGGAACCGTACAAGAAAGTACAAAAGATGACGGACAGTAGTTCCAAAGACCAGATGAGCGATAGTGAATCCGGAAACAGGAGACTAAGCTGTCTCAAACTTCACAATGTAATCGCAAAAGAGGATCACCGAACCATTTGGGTCACTCTCACGATAGCAGGGTCCCAAGTTAAAATGGAATTGGATACAGGATCAGCGCTAACCGTCATGAATCGACGAGACTACAAGCGGCTATTTTCACACATACCCTTGAGAGAGACATCCATCATCTTGACGACGTATACGGGGCAAAAAGTATACCCCAGAGGAAAAATAAGGGTGCCTGTCAAATACAATGGCAAGAAAATACGGAAATTGTATCTCTACATACTGCCAAATGGTGGACCACCGTTATTGGGACGGGAATGGATCAGGAAGATAAACTTAGATTGGCATTCCATTCATGCAATGAGGTGGATGGTAAAAAAGATGAAGACGTCACTCCTGGACGATTGTCAACAATCTTAGCTAACGCCAAAGAGGTATTTCAACAAGAACTGGGCACGCTTAAAGGCATAACCGCCTCGATAAAAATAGAAGAGAATGCAGTTCCCAAGTTTTTCAAAGCGAGACCGGTACCATATGCAATTCGCCCAGCCGTCGAGGCAGAGCTGGAGAATCTGGAGAAGGCGGGCGTGTTGTCTAAGGTCGACTGGAGCGAGTGGGCGACACCCATCGTTCCTGTCATGAAGAAAACGTTAAGCAATAAGTCCGGAGAGCCAAGGAAGATCCGCATCTGTGGGGATTTCAAGGTGACGGTGAACCCTGTCCTTCGCACAGTACAATATCCTCTTCCAAGGATAGAAGACATCTTCGCCTCGCTGTCTGGAGGGAAGCGCTTTACAAAAATTGACCTAGCACAAACATATTTGCAGATGGAGGTTGAAGAGTCCTCTAGGAAGTATCTTACGATAAACACTCACAAAGGTCTTTACCAGTATCATCGATTGGTATTCGGAGTAGCATCGGCTCCGGCGATATGGCAAAGAGCGATGGAACAAGTCCTGCAAGGGATTCCGGGGACTCAGTGTTACTTGGACGACATCCTTGTAACAGGTGAAGATGACAGTGAACACCTTAACAACCTAGAACAGATGCTCACTAGACTACGGGAACATGGGCTGCGAGCCAACCGCCCCAAGTGCGAATTTTTTAAGAAACAGATATCGTATTGTGGCCACGTGATTGATGAAGAAGGGTTACATAAGTCCCCTGACAAAACTGAAGCAGTTGTTAAGGCCCCAGCGCCTGAAAATGTGTCGCAACTGAGGTCATTCCTCGGGTTGGTGAATTACTATCATAAGTTTTTGCCGAATTTGTTGACAATTCTGCACCCACTGAATGCCCTGCTACGAACGGGGGTAGCATGGAAATGGAGCGATGATTGTAAGCGTGCTTTTCAGAAGAGTAAGGACTTAATCACTTCAAAGGAAGTATTGGCTCACTACAACCCAGCACTGCCAATCAGGCTGGCGTGTGATACGTCTCCCTACGGCATTGGGGCGGTACTGTCACATAAATTCCTTGATGGTTTGGAGAGGCCGATAGCTTTTGCGTCACGCTCGTTAACTTCTGCCGAGTGTAACTACGCCCAGATTGACAGAGAGGCCCTCAGCCTAGTGTGGGGGGTGAAGAAGTTCAATCACTATCTGCACGGTCAAAAATTTACTCTACTAACCGATCATCAACCTCTTGTCTCCATTTTCAACCCTCAGAAGGGCATACCGATAATGACAGCACAACGGCTGCAGAGATGGTCCCTTTTCCTAGGGGCACACCAATATGACATTGAGTACAAAGGAACTAAACAGCATGGAAATGCTGATGGATTGTCACGTCTACCGTTGCCGACGGTGGAAGAAGAAGACCTTGCAGTGGATCCAATGGAGTTATTCCACTCGACCATAGTCGAATGTCTCCCTGTGACGAATGCAAACATAGAAAAGGAAACACGGAATGACCCGACACTATCACGGGTCTATGATTTAACGGTGAAGGGATGGCCAGCACATGGTGAACCACTGCTGCCAGCATTCTCGCCGAGAAGAGAACAGCTGTCAGTGTGCAGAGGAACCTTGATGTGTGGATCCAGAGTAGTAATTCCAGCTAAGTTGACGGATAGAGTGCTCAATGAGCTTCATGAGGGTCATCTGGGTGGGGTAAAAATGAAGAGCTTAGCCAGAGCGTTTGTGTGGTGGCCGGGAATCGATAGAGAAATCGAAGAGATGACCAAGAGCTGTGCAGGATGCCAGAAGGTCCAAAACGCCCCACCACAAGCTCCTCTGCATCCATGGGAGTGGCCCTCATCTCCATGGCAAAGGGTGCACATTGATTTTGCTGGTCCCTTCATGGACTCGATGTTTTTAATTGCGGTGGATGCACATTCAAAGTGGCCAGAGGTAATAAAAATGTCCTCAACCACCACGGAAAAAACTATCACAGTTTTACGAACCATATTCACCAGGAATGGGCTGCCTGAACAGATTTGCTCTGACAATGGACCACAGTTTGTGTCTGAAGAGTTCCGGAGGTTCTTAAAGAACAATGGTGTTAAGCATTACACATCTGCCCCATATCATCCAGCCACTAATGGGTTGGCCGAGAGGTTTGTCCAAACATTCAAGAAGGCTATCAAGGCAATGTGTAATGAAGATATACCCCTACAACACAAGGTGGACAACTTCTTGTTTGCCTACCGGAATGCGACACATGCAGTTACCAACCAAACTCCAGCCATGATGTTCTTCAATCAAAGACTACGATGCCGCTTGGATTTGGTTAAGCCAAACGTCCGAAGAGATGTGGAGAACAGGCAGTTTCAGAATATGAATGAAAGGCCGACCAGGAGTTTTAAGATAGGTCAACCAGTTTTGGCCCAGGACTACCGCACTGAGAAATGGCAGCCAGGAACGATTTGTACACGACAAGGACCTCTCATGTATACCGTGGACGTTGGGGAGAGCATTGTAAGACGCCATGCTGACCAGATTCTAGAGTCACTGGAAAACATCAACTCCACACCACGATCTGATACACCTGGTAATGAAATCGACGTTCCAATTGCAGCTACTGCAGAACCGGTAATATTGGAAGCAGATGAACGAAACAACGACATTGATTCCGACTCAACATTGCCAGAAGAACCTGATACCCCAAAGAGGCGTTATCCAGACAGAATCAGGAAGCCTCCTCAAAGGCTGAACTTATAATTGCTTAAACTTAACCAATGTATCTAGCAACAGTAATTGTGATTGTAATTCGTTATCATTAGTTGTTAAATGAATGTTATGTACTGTTTATCTAAAAGGGGAGGAATTGTTGTGTATGTACCTTTAAGAGAATAACTGGTCTCAGACTGCAGTACCGGCAGTGACCACCCCTGTATAAAAGGCGCTAGAGAGCCTCTGTTGTTTAGTTTCGTTATGGACTTCCACCAGTAAAGATCTGTTTGTTTCACTCCTGCTAGTCCGTGTCTCAATCATTCACGGACTTAACACAACTCTTTGCTTTCTGTCTGCCAACCAGTTCTCTATCCAAGTCAATACCTTGCCCCCAATCCCATGTGCCTTAACTTTACACGCTAATCTCTTATTCGGGACCTTATCGAAAGCCTTCTGAAAGTCCAAATACACCACATCCACTGGTTCTCCCTTATCTATTTTACCATGCTGCCGACCTCCGGAAAGAATATGAACTTACCTTGTGCGAGGCCCCACACATAGACTTGCTGTTCGGTGCTGCAGAGCTGTGCGCAGCGTATGACATCAGGGAGGTGTCAGCATGTTGTTAAAATAATGTAACAAAATACCAGCATGTTGATTTTTGAAATGCAGTATCTGTCATAGCCAGAGCCATAGTCAAAAAAACTCCCGCTAGGTTTTCGGAAACAAAACATGCTTCGGTGAGAGTGGGTGCAGAAAAGGGACTGTGGCCTAGAAATTCGATGGGCTGCGCCACCAGTTAGTGCCTAAAGAGGGCACTCAGTGGCTTTAGCGCCACTGGCCACGCCTCCCACGAAATTTAGCGGGGCGCTAATGGCGGCGTTAGCCTGTAGCGCTGCGCCGCCACCGATGACATCATCGGTGTGCGCAGCGCCCCACTACTGCCCCGAACGCAATATTGGGTCGCGCCCCCCCCCCCCCCCGTAGCGCCGGTCGCAATTCGCGACCAGTTCAGGGGGGCCTACCTATGGCGGTAGTGGCGCAAATGAAAGGGGAGGTGCGGGGCGGCCATTTTTTTCGCTGGCCGCCTGCCAGCACCTCCTCGCGCCGCCCTCCCCGGCCTCCTGATCCCCCCCCCCCCCAGGCAGTGCCGGCTGTGTCCCAAGAGCCCGGCACTTCTCCTCGGTGCCGGGCTCTTTTGTCGGCACTCGCGATCAGAGATCGCGCTGCAGCAGGCCCCTCCTCTTTAAGAAGGGGAGGAAGGCCTGCAGTACCGCAGCGCACCATGCCGCAGCGTGTGGCGCTGTGGCACGTTGCGCTGCGATATTCAGTTTCAGCACCCCAAGAGGGACGCAGGATGCCTCGAGCAGCGCCCCGCTTCCGTTTGAGGTGTTGAAACTGAATATCGCGCTGGCGCAAGCGGCTCCGACCGGAGCGGAAATTCCGGTGCCCAGGCGAGCTTGGCACCCCAAACGAGGTGCCACTGAATTTCTAGGCATATGTACCATAACATTTGCCAACTAAACCAAAATATAGTTGTGTTTTCCCACCTACTCCATATGAAATTTACTATGTATAATTTTATGCATTTGTGATGTATAATTTTATACATTTGTTATGTATAATGTACTTGTCATAATGTCTGTTTTCTTGCACATAGTATTTATATACAGCTCTATAAAATGTTTGGATATTTGGTATATGTACAATAAATGTAATTAAACATTTCATGTGCATGTTAAAGCACCCGGTCTGCCATGGCTCTGTATCATTTACAAACAGTACGTGAGATACTGGAATATGATAAGGCTTGTTGGTGCAGAATACTAATAAAAGTGGTATGTGTTCAGTACAAGTAGTTTCTTTCTGTGGGTGGTTTTCTGGTAACAGTACCATTTCAATTTTATTTAAACTTACTGAACAGTTTGCAGATTTTCACATTTTAAGGTAAAAGTTGTATTGATTACAACTATATCTGCTGCTTGCTCTCAATGTTCAATACAAATGGATTCCTTTCACAGTGACACAGGCTCCTGCTCCTGCTTTCACTAACCGTAAAATTTTCGGACTTAATTTCTGGGCACTTAGCCCAACTCCAGCCAGCAATGAGTTTTTCCCTGTCAATGAGGATCATCTGTACCTTGACAGGTCACACGTTCGAGATTAGCGCAAGAGCATGCGGAAATCCCAAACTTGCAGTCAATTTCAAAGGTGTATTCTGAGAGTACGCCGTCATACCCACCGCAAAATCTGCCCCAATATATTTAAGTTGCAGTGGCCTGGAGTGGAGGCCTGCACGTGTTTGTAAGCACCAGTGCACAGAGCTCTCTCCTAGAGCTGACAGGACAAGTCAGCAGCCAAGCAATACAAACACGACACTACAGGTGACAAACTGAGACTTTGTTTTTATTCGTTCATGGGATGTGGGCATTGCTGGCAAGGCCAGCATTTATTGTCCATCCCTAATTTCCCTGGAGAAGAGCCACCTTCTTGAACCTCTGCAGTCCGTGTGGTGAAGGCACTCCCACAGTGCTGTTAGGGAGGGAGTACCAGGATTTTGACCCAGGGACGATGAAGGATCAGCGATATACTTCTAAGTCAGGATGGTGTGTGACTTGGAAGGGAACTTGGAGGTGGTGGTGTTCCCATGCGCCTGCTGCCCTTGTCCTTGATGGTAGAGGTTGTGGGTTTGGGAGGTGCTGCCGAAGAAGCCTTGGCGAGTTGCTGCAGAGCATCCTGTAGATTGGTGAGTAAGTGCTGCTTGATAGCACTATCAATGACACCTTCCATCACTTTGCTGATGATTGAGAGTAGACTGATGGGGCGGTAATTGGCCAGATTGGATTTGTCCTGCTTTTTGTGGACAGGACATACCTGGGCAGTTTTCCACATTGTCGGATAGATGCCAGTGTTGTAGCTGTACTGGAACAGCTTGGGTAGAGGTTCTTCTAGTTCTGGAGCACAAGTCTTCAGCATGACAGCCGGGATGTTGTCAGGACCCATTGCCTTTGCTGTGTCCAGTGCGCTCAGATGTTTCTTGATATCACGTGGAGTGAATCGAATTGGCTGAAGACTAGCATCTATGATGGTGGGGACCTCAGGAGGAGGCTGGAACTGAGGAGATTGAGATCAGTAGCTATGGTATAACTACACCTTATCTCTGTTGTTTTATCTTTGCAGCAGTGCATCACTTGTAAACAAAGATCTTACACTGATAATGATACTTACAAACTTCAGTACAACTGCAGCCAGTGTGCAACTTTCTTTTAAAATTTAAAGTTTTAGAAATCCTCAGGTAGCCGTCAGCTACTTTCAACAACAACATTTTGTATTTATATAGCACCTTTAATGTAGTAAAATACCCCAAGGCGCTTCACAGGAGTGTTATAAGACAAAAAATTTGACACCGAGCCACATAAGGAGAAATTAGGACAGGTGACCAAAAGCTTGGTCAAGGAGGTAGGTTTTAAGGGGCGTCTTAAAGGAGGAAAGAGAAGTAGAGAGGTGGAGAGTTTTAGGCAGGGAATTCCAGAGCTTAGGGCCTAGGCAACAGAAGGCATGACCACCAAAGGTTGAACGATTATAGTCAGGGATGCTGAAGAGGGCAGAATTAGAGGAGCGCAGATATCTCGGGGGGTTGTGGGGCTGAAGGAGATTACAGAGATAGAGAAAGGCGAGGCCATGGAGGGATTTGAAAACAAGGAGAAGAATTTTGAAATCGAGGCGCTGCTTAACGGGGAGCCAATGTAGGTCAGCGAACACAGGGGTGATGGGCGATGGACTTGGTGCAAGTTAGGACATGGGCAGCCAAGTTTTGAATGACCTGAAGTTTACGTAAGGTGGACTGTGGGAGGCCAGCCAGGAGTGCGTTGGAATAGTCAAGACTAGAGGTAACAAAGGCATGGATTATCCTATCAACACTTTTCAATCGTCAGAAATGTCACCGTTAGTCAGAGACTGGTATGGAAACCTTCATGTATAAATTGGAGTATGGATGTGCTGAGCTCATCCGTTCCTCCAGTTAAGAGTAATGCGAGCAGGTGGCTGTTTGAACCAATCTGTTCCTTTCCTGGACTGTGTGGCTCGGTTAGGCACTGCCCTAACCTGTTAACTTGTTAACCTGTTGAGTCACTGGGGAAGCTCTGCGTAGTGTTACTTTATCACAGAGAAAGCCTTCATTGTAAGTTGAGTTGTAAACTCCATGGCAGGAACAGATGTTATGACCAAATCAAATCAAATCAATATTTTACCTTACCCCCCACCCCCTTAAGAATGAACACATTTACTGAATCCTTATTTCCACTGCCACCTTCAAAAAAGTCACAGCCTACATTCCAGGACAATTCATCAATTAATGCATCAAACACATTTAACGTCAGCATATAAATACTGATAAAAAAATAAAATGCATCACTAAAGATTTATTTTTCAAAACAGATACAGCTAATTTACATCAATACAAATTATTTTTGTGAAATTCTCAGAGTGGAAAATCACTACCCTTGAACCAGACACCCAAGCCAAACATGGCATTACACTACCATGAAGAACAAAAGGAAAAAACAAACAGAATATATAGATGCCCACAAGAGTAGCATCTTAATCTCTGGCGCGGCGTTCTGCACATGCATCTAAGCACAGAGCTCGCTCCTTAAGCTGACAGTCTAAGTCACTACCTGCACTCATAGGAACATAGGAGGAGGCCATTGAGCCCCTCGAGTCTGTTCCGCCATTCAATAAGATAATGGCTGATCTGCAACCTAGCTCCATGTTCCTGCCTTTGCCCCATATCCCTTAATGCCTTTGGTTAACAAAAAGCTATCAATCTCCGATTTAAAATTGACAATTGATCTAGCATCAACTGCTGTTTGTGGAAGAGCGTTCCAAACTTCTACCACCCTTTGTGTGTTGAAGTGATTCCTAACTTCACTCCTGAAAAGCCATCGTGAAAAAGTTAAATTCTTATTTAACTGCATGTTTTGTCGACTTAAATGATTACTGTTACAATCTACTTAAAGTTTTGCTTTCAAATTAAGCATGTTAAAAGCTAGCACAGTGTAGGCAATGGAATTATTAGTAGCATATCACAGGCTATTACAGGCTTCGGAGAATAACATACCTGTAATTGCTTAGAATATATATTACTAATAAATGAATCCCTCTATATAACCTGCACAGACGCGGGTAGAACAGGATAAATGTTTCTCAAATCACACATCTGGGCAGACACAGATGTCAGTAATAGACGTCAGTGTTCCAGTTTGTTACTCAGGAAATTCAGCATGAAAAAATCATAAACAAACCCAAGAATAACATGAAGAATAGAACCAAAAATGTTCTTAAAATACTAGAAATTCTATTGTGCTGTGCCCGTTTTACAGGCATAGACTGGGTGCCTAAGCGTCCAATATGGCGGGTGGCACATGCGCGCCTGCCCCACACCAAATGTGCACTACCCGCCATATTGGGTTACTCTGTAGTCACCCAGGGCACATGGCGGAATGATTCAGGAAGCTTATTATGATATTTAAATAAGGGCCCTACACTTGTTCTAGGATGCTTTTGTGAAATTGGTCTGCCCCAGTGCCTGACTCACCACCTGATAAACTCGCTCAGAAACACATGGCACTGACAGGCAGCAGGAATACTGCATGAGTGTTATTTAAAGGATTTATCCAATCTATGCAGGATTGTTGCTGGTTTATCCTCTTAGACTGCTGGTTAACTTCTGGGCCTTTTTTTGCTGTTGTGATTTTCTCCATTGCACAAGTCTGGGAACAACTTTTGCTGGCGCTGGTCTGCTTTGCAAACTGATTATTACAGTCTGGTAGGTCTGCATTTAGTGCTGCAGGAGGAGGGGGAGCAGCAATGAAGACAGAAAAGAGCCGGAGCAGCTGGAAGAGGGAGGAGGAGGGCACTGTGCAGCAGACCATACTCACAGCGAGTCTTCAGGAAGCACTTCTCATACCTCAGCTTCTCGGAGGGGCAGTGTGTCAGGGGTCTGCCCTTCACCCCTATCGCCCAGCTCTGGCACCAGCTGCAACCACAACGGGATCCTCAAACCAACATTAACAGTTGCTCACCAACAATGCTCCCTGCTGTTTTTCGGTTGTCATAGTATCAAGGTTCTGACATCGCGCCCAATTGCCTTATAAAATACAAAAAGCAAAATACTGCGGATGCTGGAAACCTGAAGTAAAAACAGAAAATGCTGGAAATACTCAGCAGGTCAGGCAGCACCTGTGGAGCGAGCAAGAGAGTTATGTCAACTGTTTCTCTCTCCACAAATGCTGCCTGACCTGCTGAGTATTTCCTGCATTTTCTGTTTTTATGCCTTTTAAAATATTTCACTCCCCTTCCGTTGTCCTCTGTAACACTCCCGTGAAGCGCCTTGCGACGTTTAAAGGCGCTATATAAATACGAGTTGTTGTTGTTGTAATTCAAAGGTTAGGGCTCATCTTCCAGCCTTGCTCCTGCGCTGTGATCTCTATTTAATTCAAAATGTAATACCCATCATGTAATCTAGGTCCAGCCCAGTTAAACAGCCACTGACTTAGTGAAACATCTCATTTACTGAAAGGTCGTCTTGGCAAAAATGATGTAACAGTGCAGAAGACACTCAGTATGGCGGGCCGTGGGCTACAGAACTCACATTAGATACAGGCTCATATGGAGGCCCATGTGGTTTGGGTTTATTTTCCACGATTCACTGCTTTCCCAGCTTGTTTACAGTATTTGTGGTGATTGCACTGCGCAAATTGGCTGCCCCGTTTCCTACATTAGAACAGTTGGGGGGGAAAGTACTTCTTTGGCTGTAAAGCGCCTTGGGACGTCCTGAGGATGTGAAAGGCGCTATATAAATGCAAGTATGTTTTTCCTTTTCTCTGAATACCTTGAACTGTGTGGAATAACTAACCCCTGAACCAATCTGATCCGGATACTTTACAGCCCCATTTACGTCTTCTGTCATTTTAACTCTAACCGTTCGATCTTAGCACATACGGAAACGAACATTCTGGTAAGATTATTCAGGCATTGCCAGTGATAATCCGAAATGTTTTCAAACACTATTTGGAAGTAACGGCTCATTAAAGCTAAGAGAGCTGAATGTTTGCTGGTCCGCTCGTGCTGCTGTGAAGAACTAAGAACCACAGCAACTCTCCCGGCCACGTTCATTAAAGGGCTGGACAACAGTTCTGGGCGATCGCCGCTGCAGTATTTATTGAGACTAATGCACAATCCCTAAGTTATAATGTACATCTCATTACAAGGAGAATCCAGTCTGCCCAAAGTGTGAATCGATTACTTAATAATGAACACATATAACAAAGATATAATCGCCAGAGCAATTCATAACATTTATTTTGATTTGTCCATTGTATCCGCCCCCCCCAAAAAAACGTAATTTAATACATACCAAAATTCGCCAGGGATTGTTCACTGTTTGTAATCTCTTGAGCAAATCCAACATTAGAAAGGGAGAGTTCTTAATAACCAACAGGATTGCTTTAAAGAGTTGTTCTTCAGAGATGCAGCAGACTTGTTAAGACAGTTTGATTACAAGCCGCGATCATAGGTTTACAGCTTTTATAAACATATACAGAAACATCAGATGCTATAACAGGACAACTATCTGCTACCGGTTTACCTGGAACACCTACACATTTATTCTCATCACTTCAGCGCATTCTGTCACGGGTCACCGGGGTCGGCTGTTGTATTTGCGCCAGTCCTTGTAAAATCACACTTTAAACTGCCTTTGAAGGCATCTCCCCCTAAATGTGTGTCCTGAAATGTGTGCTCACATGGTGAGTCTGCCCATTCCGAAGTGGGGATTAGATCCGCTAGTAAAACAGAGAAGTAAAAGTGTCTTTAAACCTGTATTCAAGTGTTCTCTTCGACTGCTGGAAAACATTGTGAGAACAACAGAAACAAGACAGGAAACTAAACTAAACTTCAAGTTTAAATTAAGTGAATTGACCTTCGTGTTACCGGCGACACTCACCCAGCACTGTCTCGGTGTGTTTGTACAGTGCCTGGATAAAGCTCTGCGATTCTCCCTCACACTGACTTCTCCTTAGATATGGCAATGGAATTGTCTGCAGATTCTTGCTCCTGGAAACCGTTCCAGTCCCGGGAATAGCACGGGCACAAATACATAACATTGAATGAAACTCGCCAGTTCGGACATGCTTGCCCATGGGGAATTCCTGCTGAAAATGAAAACACCTAACGTCAGCTGAATAAGATAATAGATACAAGTGTCCAGGAGCAATATGAAAACAAAACTCAAAACTTCTAGTATAAGTTTTGAACAGTATTCGTAGGGTGATGGGACTCCCCGGCTAGTACCATTCAAAGGCAGCGATAGGGAAAGGGCCCTTTAAATCGCCTCATCTCATTTTATTGGTAAAATGGGATCGATTTCATCTTTCAGGAAGCATCTTAGAATAGTACTACCACAGACCGTGGCTGGGGGAATTCGTGAACTCCATCAAAAGGGAAAAGCAACTTTATTTTAGTTAGAAAAACATCATTCCCCGCTTGGCTTAAACCGGTTGTAATTGTGTTGTTGTATCGGTCTCGCTGTTGGTTGTAAAACACTCCTGTTGCCCTTTAGAAATGTGCAGTCATCTCTGTGAATGCTGATACAATTAGATTTATTTATTGCCTCTTGATAAACTCCTCAATAAAAGGGAAGCCATATATTTGCTTTGTTTTCCGTCGAGATAGCAAACCAATGAATGATTACAAACCTGGTTCACACATGAAGTGTCTTGTGGGCCTGATTTGCAAGCGCGTTGCTGCTTAACCATCAGACCCGTTGGCACAGGCAGGCTGAATCTATCGAGAATGCTTTGTTAATAAAACACATCAAGCACTGCAGGACTCGACTTCCACGCCTTAGAATGGTACAAAAAGTTAGAGTTCGTGTATCTTGAATCAACAGCCTAATGTCGGTGTAAGAGACTTAGGCAAAAAAGTAAGGAACATACAAGAGAACACATGTTAAGTGGAGACTCGCTCTCCCAACGCTACTGACAGGCCGAGGGGTGTGGAATGGGTATCTCCCGGAGCTGCAATGGGAAAATATAAACCAACCACATTTCATTAATAAACTATACTATTGTATATACTGACTAGAACATAAGCAGTAATAGCATCCACATGGGTGTCTGACAATGTATATAGGTCTGCTAACCATTAATAAAAAGTCACAACATTTTCGAGTTGTTCTCCTACAGTTGTTAATGATTATAGAGAAATGGACAACAATTTGCAGCAATTTAAGTTCTAGGGGGAAAAGACGTTTTGTTATTGAGAGAAGGTGTACAGCTGACAACCTTGTGGCTCTCTCTCTCTCTCTCTCTCCCTCTCTCTCTCTCTGGGCTGAGCAGTGACATCACCAGGCAGAGTTAATAAGGTGGGGTGCCGGCAGACTCTGCTCTCAGGTACTCGAAACTCTTCACCGGGCAACAATGCAGAGATCACCCATAGAAAAAGCCAATGCCTTCTCCAAACTCTTCTTCAGGTAAGACCAAGCTTCCCGAGTCCCAGCTACCGCTCGCTATCTCGCCCTTTTTTTGTTTTCACAGCAACAAATTCCCAAAGAGGTGAAACTTTTACGGTAATAATCGAGAGATGACCATATTGATTAAACTGCCGATTCATTTCTCTCCGACTTGGTGATTGTTTCCCCCCTCCGGCCGCGCTGTAATATTTGGGAGGTGTATATATTACGCGGGTGTTGGTAAATTGCGGGATATCAAGGTCCACAGATAAAGGAACTTGAAACTTCACAAGAACATTTGTCACAGTTCACTGGCTGGCAACAACTCCTACCAACTGCACTGACCTTTCGCAGCCTACTGTTTGCAGATCAGGGTTTCGCAGTGCCAGCGAGGCTTCCCACTGTAAGACGCTTCAGCAGTGTGCTCTTTCAAGTCGGACTTTTCTATTCCAAAGTCTTGCGAAACTTTCATAAAACTTTTCTTTGGTGGCGATATGCAGAGACCCTGACGGTACAGAGGCCAACAGATCACGAGTTCATTTAAACACTCAATGCTGTCATGAAAAGGAAGTATAACATTGTATGGTTAAGTCACTAAATGTGCAGCACTTGACGCTGGCTGAGAAAGTTATGCACAGAATTTGTGGCTTGGGTCTGCTTTGGAATCATTCGTTTGTGATAAATTGGTCGCGTATCTTTCGAAGTGTGTGGTCGGGTCCAGAAATCGTGTGCGCTTATGTTGTCAGGTGCAGACATTTGTGGGGATATATAATCTGTTTTTTTTTTAAGAAGAGAGGGTTTAGCTTGTGCACAAGGTGAATTCAAGATCAATTATGGACAGAGTGTAGAAATTAAACAATTTCTATCGATAATAGTTATAAATCTAAATGCAAGTGTCTTTATGGGGCACTCATTTGTCCAACAGTGGTCTCAAAAGATGCTTATATTATATCGTTGCTAAACTGCACCGCTGTCGACTTTAATCCCTTCAGATTTAACTATGTCTGTGTGATAGCCTGGAGTCCCACCAATCAGATTGCAAAATCCCTTCAACCAATCACATCCTAGAATTTCAGTCAATCAAATCCTGGAGTCCATTGTCCCGGTCTCAGATCTCCAAACCATGGAACAATGGGATTCCAAACCATTTATGCATTGTCATTTCGGATGGCTTCAGTCAGAAAAATAACAAACCATAGTCTACCAAGAAAATAAATTCCCCCCAAAAAATCTTTATCACACAATTAACATAAAATATTTAATCATAGGTTCATACAGCACAGGCATCCTCCCTCTGCCGGCTCTTTGGAAGATTTATCCAATTAGTCCTACTCCCCTGCTCTTTCCCCACAGCCCTGCCCTTTTTTTTCAAGTATATACCCAGTTCCCTTTTGAAACTGCTTCCACCACCCTTTTGGGCAGTGTATTCCAGATCATAACAACTCGCTGTGTAAAAAAAATTCTCAACTCCCTCCTGGTTCCTTTGCCAATTATCTTAAGTCTGTGTCCACTGGTTTCCGTCCCTCCTGCCAGTGGAAACAATTTCTCCCTGTCTACCAAAACCCTGCATAATTTTGAACACCTCTATTAAATCTTCCCTTAACCTTCCCTGCTCTAAGGAGAACAACCCCAGTAATCTCAGTAATAATTCGCAAAAGATTACAAATTTATCCATAAACTTCTTTATCCTACCTTTCAGTCTGGTCCCTGACTCCTCTCCCAAGCAAAATCAATGTCCTCAACCCCAGCTTGCAGCTCATTTGACTCCATCCCTGAACTCCAGGGTCCAGTTTATCTCAGGGCTGACATCTAAAGGCCCGATGTAAAGAATGCTTGCAGATGTGCAGCAGATTAGAGGCATGTGGTTCTGTCTGTCATGATGCCTCTGTCTATCCCAACTCTCCAATGCTAGCTGTGGCCATTCCCCACTCTCCCATTTGCTCTCTCCCATTCTTTTCTACCTACAACCTCATTCCCAGTTCCTGTAGCTGTGGTCTCTCTTGGGAGCGATAACTGGAGCAATTGGCAGTCATTGCAGATCACTGAAGGAAAATGATAGAATTGGCAGAGATTGCTGGAGTAACAGAGGAAGTACCCAGAGCAGCGAGAGAGTAATAAGAGATATCAACACAGAGAGAAATGGGGACAGTAACAGAGAAATAGGAAGAGACTGACAAAAAAGAGAAACAGAGACACTGGAAGAGAATTGAGAAAAATACAGAAGGAATGAGAGTAACAGAGAAAAGGAGAAAGTAACAGAGCTAGGCAAACAAAGAGCAATCATTCTTAGGTCCCCAAACTTCTTGATGTGGCCATGTACACCAGTCATCTCCAAGACAATCATATGAGCCACTGTAGTAGTGAGGTCTCCCCCACACATTTGGTGTCTGGAAAGCCAAGTGCTCCCAGTCTCCATGCCCGCCCCAATGGATAAATGAACCTCTTGATAAAGAACTACAAGATCTTGATGAGAAACAAAGTGGTAACATCAGCTCGGTACAGGTCACATATACAGTACATGCTGCAAACTACCCGTCAGCAACACCACAGGAATCTACTCATTTTAAAGTGACCCTCTATTAAAGAGTATGGGGAGCGACCAGGAAAGTGGGATTAAACTAGTTGGCTCATGTGGAGAAAAACACCAGATCAAATTTGATGGGCCAAATGGCCTGTTTCTGTGCTGTAACATTCTATGATTCTTATTATTCCAGATCTTTGTAAATCTTACCTATATCAAAATAAATGTTTTCCCTGCAGTATTTTTCATACTTAATGGTGAGAGAATAGAGATTTAAATTCTTCTATATTTGGTTCTTTTGGTTATAACAATGAGTGTAAAATTGCTTTTATGGCCCCAATTTTAAACCCCCCCCTCCCCCCCCGTCTGGGGGAAACCAGGCAGGGGGGGCAGTTAAAATGAGGCCAATCACTTAACCCCTCTGATCACGCTGCCTTCCCGCTGTGAGCTGCTTAACCTGCTCTTTTGAGCAGGCGAGTGCGACACCTGCAGGAAGGAAATGGCATCCTTCTTTAAATATGCAGATCGGGTCCCGATGATGTCATTGGGGCCTGAGTGCAATATTAGTTGTTGGCAGCTGTGACGTCAGGCCAGACGATTGTGGGCCAGCAAAGGCCCAGCAAGTAAATCTGAACTTTTTTATTTTAGGTTTCTTTGTGGGTCATGAGGAGCAGGAGTTCCTACAGGTCCCCGGCTGTGGCCTCCTGCCGCCAAATTCCCAGTCCCACCTGCCCGTCGGCCAGGTAGTGGATCTGGCCGTTTCAGGTGGGACTGCTATTAAGATCTGCCGGGCCTCTGCGTCCCCAGACTCCTTGGACTTTTTGTCCTCTACGGGAAGCACACGCTCCATTCCCGACACCACTTTATAATCAGGGCCTTTATCGTATGTATAGATAATTTAACTATTAATTTAACTTTTGACGCTTTATAACTGCATCTGATAGAAAACTCTTTAACATATAAAGGCTGAATTAATAATCAATCCCCTTGCACATTAACCCCATGTATAGTAGAAAGAACACTCACTTTAAATTGATGTGAAAAGAATTACCTGCCAGTGCATTGATGTTTGACGACTATGCATGATAATACTAAACTAACAGAATAATTATAGAGCTTTAATTTTATGTGCAGGTGCACTCTGACAGGGTAAAATGATTCCTAATTCTGTATAGTGACATTTTGGAACAGGTTCACAGCAACCTGATTAAGCAGTGATTGGTCTCTGCATGGACTGGTAGGGTGTTGTTCAGTTCTTTTGGAGTACAAACCTATTCCTGAATCATGACTTTTCAGAGATTACTCCACTTCCTCAGCATAAAACTGTTTAATTTCCAGCACAGCAACATTTTTAATGATGTATTCAAATGACCTTAGCCATAGAAATTGCATGGCAATTAAGATGAAGGCAGAAAGGGCACAGTGCCTGATAAACACAACAGATTAAAAGCCAAAATAAAAACAGAAAATACTGGAAATATTCAGCAGGTCAGGCAGCACCTGTGGAGAGAGAAACAGAGTTAACATGTCAGGTCGATGACCCTTCATCAGAACTCAGAATTCGTCAGAATTAAAAGCCAAACTGTAGTTCCAGTAATATGCAAGTGTCAGCAGGTGAATAGCAAGGCCTCGATTTTAACTGACCCATGGAGTCGGGATTGGAGGTGTGCGGGGGGTTAAAGTCCCGAATTCGGGGGTCCCGATACCATCCCGCCCCAAACCCGCCTCCATGTAAATTTCAAAGGAGGCGGGTACCTGCCCCGCACTGGGACCCGTCTACCCGAGGCGGGAAGGGATTAGTGACAATTAACTGCCTGTTAACAGGTAGTTAACAGGCAGTTTTTAGCCTAATCTCTATTTTAAACTTGAAGTGTGGGATTCCCGACGGCTCCAAACCACGCCAAGTTAGAGGAGGCGGGCCGTCGGGTTGAAGGACTTTGAGGGGTCGAGATGTCGGTGTTCAGGTGAGTGATGGGTGCATGAGTGCAAAGGTAAGTGTGTTTGGTGTGTCTAAAGTATGTAAAGAAGTTTAAATGACCTGTACTTACCTTTTTAGCCTTCCTTCCTCTAGGTTTCGGGAGTCCATCATCTAACCGGCACAGAAAGCAGAACGGCTGCGAACTGTCAAAAGTGACAGCCTGCAGCTTTCTGTATCGGAGAGATTTCTAACTGAGTCTGTGTAGAAGGACTCAGGTTAGAAGTAAGACTGTCAGTGTTTGACAGCTTCAAACAGCTGTGAAACACTGATATTTCATCTGTCAAAACGTCTTGACAGATGAAATTTCAGTCTGTGATGTCACCTGTTGCCGGGTGGCCCTTAATTGGCCTGCTGAGCCCGCTGGACAGGCTCAACAAGGTCAATCAATTTAAAATCGCGTGGATTGGCCGCATCTCGATGGAGGCGGGACTACAACCCCGACTTCTGAGTGAAAATCACCCCCCAATTTTCAGTAGGTGAAAATTTAGGGAACAGTGATCATAGTAGCCTAAGGTTTAGATTAGTCATGGAAAAGGACAGGGAGCAATCTAGAGTAAAAATGTTTAACTGAGGGATGGCCAATTTCAGTGGGATGAGAACGGATCTGGCCCGGGTAAACTGGAATCAAAGATTGGCAGGCAAAACTGTAGTGGAACAATGGGCTGCCTTTAAAGAGGAAAAAGTTCAGGTACAGTTGAGGTACATTCCCACTAGGAGGAAAGGCAGGGCAACTAAAGTCAGGGCTCCCTGGATGACGAAACAGATAGAGAATATGATGAAGCAGAAAAAGAGTGCGTATGACAGATATCAGTTTGCAAATACATCTGAGAATCAGGCTATATATAGAAAGGTCAGAGGAGAAGTGAAAAAGAAAACAAGCGGGGCAAAGAGAGGGTATGAGAATAGAAAGGCAGCCAACATAAAGGGTAACCCAAAAGTCTGCTATAGGCATATAAATAGTAAATGGGTAGTAAGAGGAGGGGTGGGGCTGATTCTGGACCAAAAAGGAGGCATGTGCATTGAGGCAGAGGGTATGGCTGAGGGACTAAACAAGTACTTTGCATCTGTCTTCACCAAGGAAGAGGATGCTGCCATAGACATAGTAATGGAGGAGGTAGTGGAGATACTTGATAGGATAAAAATTGATAAAGAGATATTAGAAAGACTGGCTGTACTTAAAGTAGACAAGTCACCAGGAGTGGAAGGGATGCATCCTAGGATGCTGAGGGAATTGAGGGAGGAAATTGCGGAGGTACTGGCCATAATATTCCAAAACCTCCTTAGATACGAGGGGTGGTGCCAAAGGACTGGAGAATTGCAAATGTTACATCATTGTTCAAAAAAGCAACTACAGGCCAGTCAGTTTGACCTTGGTAGTGGGGAAGCTTTAGAAACAGTAATCTGGGACAAAATTAACAGACACTTGGACAAGTGTGGATTAATTAAGGAATGCCAGTATGGATTTGTTAAAGGCAAATTGCGTTTAACTAACTTGATTGAGTTCTTTGATGAGGCAACAGAGAGGGTTGATGAGGGTAATGCAAGTGACGTAGTGTACATGGATTTCCAAAAGGCGTTCGACAAAGTGCCACATAATAGGCTTGCCAACAAAGCTGAAACCCATGGAATAAAAGGGACAGTGGCAGCATGGATATGGAATTGGCTAAGTGATAGGAAACAGAAAGTAGTGGTGAATGGTTGTTTTTCGGACTGGTGGAAAGTATACAGTGGTGTTCCCCAGGGGTCGGTTCTAGGACCACTGCTTTTCTTCATATATATTAATGACTTGGACATGGGGGTAGCAGGGCACAGTTTCAAAATTTGCAAATGACACAAAACTTGGAAGTATAGTGAACAGTGAGGAGGAGAGAGATAGACTTCAAGAAGACACGTGGCAGATGAAATTTAACGCAGAAAAGTGTGAAGTGATAAATTTTGGTAGAAAGAATGAGGAGAGGACATATAAACTAAATGGTACAATCCTGAAGGGAGTGCACGAACAGAGAGACCTGGGGGTTTGTGTGCACAAATCGTTGAAGGTAACAAGGCAGGTTGAGAAAGCAGTTAAAAAGGCTTACGGGATCCTGGGCTTCATGAATAGAGGTATAGAGTACACAAGTGTGGAAATTATGATGAACCTGTATAAAACACTGGTTCAGCCCCAACAGGAGAACCACAAAGGTAATAATCTCTGGATTACTACCTGAGCCATGAGTGAATTTGCATAGGGTAAATAAGATCAGAGAAATGAACGAGTGGCTCAAAGACTGGTGTGGGAGAAATGGGTTTCGATTTGTGGGGCACTGGCATCAGTACTGGGATAAGAGGGAGCTGTTCCATTTGGACGGGCTTCACTTGAACCATGCTAGGGCTAGAGTCCTGGCGAATCAAATAACTAGGACTGTAGAGAGGGCTTTAAACTAAATAGCGGGGGGGGGGGGAGGATTCAGGTGAGTGGGAATTTAAAAAGCCAATGAGAAATGAGAAAGCAACAGAGCAGGATAGAGTTGGGGGAAAAATAACCAGAGTGTGACAGGAAGGGACAGAATGTTTAAAAATAAGAGTGCAACAGAAAATGGGGCCAAAACAAGGAGAAATGGTAAAAAGATAAAGTTAAAAGCTCTATATCTGTATGCACGCAGCATTCGTAACAAGATAGATGAGTTGACAGCACAAATAGATACAAATGGTTATGATCTGATCGCCATTACAAAGACGTGGTTGCAAGGTGATCAGGGCTGGGAACGGAATATTCCATGGTATTTGACAATTCGGGAGGATAGACAGAAAGCAAAGGGAGGTGGGGTGGCTTTGTTGGTAAAGGATGGGATCGGTGCATTGGTGAGAAGTGATATTGGCTCAGAAGATCAAGATGTAGAATCGGTTTGGGTGGAGATAAAAAATAATAAAGGGAAAAAGTCTCTGGTGGGCGTAGTCTACAGGCCCCCGAACAGTAGGAATACTGTTGGACAGAGTATAAATCAACAAATAATGGAGGCCTGTAAAAAAGGTACGGTAATAATCATGGGTGATTTAAATCTCCATATTGATTGGACAAATCAAATTGGCCATGGTAGCCTTGAGGAGGAGTTCATAGAGTGCATCCGGGATGGTTTCCTAGAACAGTATGTAATGGAACCAACCAGGGAGCAGGCTATCTTGGATCTGGTACTGTGTAATGAGACAGAATTAATAAATGATCTCATAGTAAAGGATCCTCTAGGAAAGAGTGATCATAGCATGGTTGAATTTCAAATTCAGTTGGAGGGTGAGAAAGTCATATCTCAAACCATTGTCCTGATCTTAAACAAAGGCAATTGCAATGGCATTAGGGCAGAACTGGCTAAAGTGGACTGGAAAAATAAATTAAAGGGTAAAATATATGCCAGTGAGAAAGAAAGATTTTAAGAGAAGGGAGCACCATCCATGGCTAACTAAGGAAGTAAAGGATGGTATCAAATTGAAAATGAAGGCATACAATGTTGCCAAGATTGGTGGGAGACCAGAGGATTGGGAAATTTTTAAAAACCAGCAAAGGATGACTAAAAAAATAATAAAGAGAGAGAAGATGAATTATGAGAGTAAACTGGCAAGAAACATTAAAACAGATAGTAAGATCTTCTACAGGTATATAAAAAGGAAGAGGGTAGCTAAAGTAAACGTTGGTCCCTTAGAGGATGAGACTGGGGAATTAATCATGGGGAACGGGAAAATGGCAGAGACTCTGAACAAATATTTTGTATCTGTCTTCACGGTAGAAGACACTAACAATATCCCAATAATGGATAATCAAGGGGCCACAGGGAGGGGGTAACTAAAGACAATCACTATCACTAAGGAAATAGTACTGGGTAAAATAGTGGGACTAAAAGATGACAAGTCCCCTGGACCAAATAGCCTGCATCTCAGGGTCTTAAAAGGAGTGGCTGCAGAGATAGTGGATGCATTGGTTGCAATATACCAGAATTCCCTGGACTCTGGAGAGGTCACAGCAGATTGGAAAACCGCAAATGTAACACCCCTATTTAAGAAAGGAGGGAGACAGAAAGCAGGAAACTATAGACCAGTTAGCCTAACATCTGTCGTTGGGAAAATGTTGGAGACCTTCATTAAGGAAGCAGTAGCAGGACATTTGGAAAATCATAATGCAGTCAGAGTCAGCATAGTTTTATGAAAGGAAAATCATGTTTAACAAATTTGCTGGAGTTCTTTGAGGATGTAACCAGCAGAGTGAACAAAGGTGAACCAGTGGATGTGGTGTATTTGGATTTCCAGAAGGCATTCGATAAGGTGTACATAAAAAATTACTGCATAAGATAAGAGCTCGTGGAATTGGGGGTAATATATTAGCATGGATAGAGAATTGGCTAACTAACAGAAAGCAGAGAGTCGGGATAAATGGGTCATTTTCCGGTTGGCAAACAGTAACTAGTGGGGTGCCACAGGGATCGGTGCTGGGGCTTCAACTATTTACATTCTACATTAATGACTTGGATGAAGTGACCGAGTGTAATGTAGCCAAGTTTGCAGATGATACAAAGATGGGTGGGAAAGCAAGTTGTGCAGAGGACTCAAAGAATCTGCAAAGGGATATAGACAGGCTAAGTGAGTGGGCAAACATTTGGCAGACAGAATATAATGTGGGAAAGTGCGAGGTTATACACTTTGGCAGGAAAAATAAAAAAGCTAATTATTATTTAAATGGAGAGAGATTACAAAATGCTACATTTCAGAGGGACCTGGGGGTCCTTGTGCATGAAACACAAAAGTTAGCATGCAGGTACAGCAAGTAATCAAAAAGGCAAATGGAATGTTGGCCTTTATTTTAAGGGGGTTGGAGTATAAAAGCAGGGAAGTCCTGCTACAACTGTACAGGGTATTGGTGAGACCACACCTTGAGTACTGCATACAGTTTTGGTCTCCTTATTTAAGGAAGGATATACTTGCATTGGAGGCAGTTCAGAGACGATTCACTAGGTTAATTCCAGAGATGAGGGGTTTGACTTATGAGGAAAGGTTGAGCAGGCTTGGCCTATACTCATTGGAAATTGGAAGAATGAGAGGTGATCTTATTGAAACATATAAGATACTGAAGGGGCTCGACAAGGTAGATGCAGAGAGGATGTTTCCCCTCGTGGGGAAATCTAGAACTCATGGGCACTGTTTTAGAATAAAGGGTCGCCTTTTTAGAACTGAGATGAGGAGGAATTTCTTCTCTCAGAAGGTTGTAAATCTGTGGAATTCTCTGCCCCAGAGAGCCATGGAGGCTGGGTCATTAAATACATTTAAGATGGAAATAGACAGATTTTTGCAAGATAAGGGAGTGAAGGGTTATGGGGAGTGGGCGGGGAAGTGGCTTTGAGCCCAAGATCAGCCATGACCTTATTGAATGGCGGAGCAGGCTTGAGGGGCCAAGTGGCCTATTCCTGCTCCTATTTCTTATGTTCTTATGTTCTTATTCTGGGCAGCACACTTTAGGAAGGATGTGAAGGCCTTAGAGAGGGTGCAGAGAAGATTTACGAGAATGATTCCAGGAATGAGGGACTTCAGTTACGTTGATAGACTGGAGAAGCTGGGGTTGTTCTCCTTGGAGCAGAGAAGATTGAGAGGAGATTTGATAGAGGTGATCAAAATCATGAGGGGTCTGGACAGAGTAGATAGAGGGAAACTGTTCCGATTGGCAGAGGGGTCGAGAACCAGAGGACACAGATTTAAGGTGATTGGCAAAAGAACCAAAGGCGACATAAGAAAAAACTTTTTTCGCAGCGAGTGGTTAAGATCTGAAATGCACTGCCTGAAAGGGTGGTGGAGGCAGATTTAATCACAGCTTTCAAAAGAGAGTTGGATAAGTATCTGAAGGAAAGAAATTTGCAGGGCTATGGGGAAAGGGCAGGGGTGTGGGACTAGCTGAAGTGCTCTTGCAGAGAGCCGGCATGGGCTCGACAGGTTGAATGGCCTTCTTCCATGTTGTAACCATTCTGTGATTCTATGGTTCACCCTAGATTTTACTTTAACACTCATAATGTTCTCTTACAATTCAGATTGTATTTAACCACTGCCAGTGAAGCAGTATTTCAGTGTACCAATGCATCGTATGATGGAGTGGCAGTATGTAGGGTAGCACTCATGATTCCACATATGCTGAATTACTGATTTCAGTTGTGACATAGCAAAGTTGCAGATTGGAGGTTAAATTCCTCTTAACAGCAAAGGAAGTGAAAATGGGATGAGTTACTCCAGCCGTACAATCACAATGGGCTGGATATTCCGCTCCCTACGGGTGTGTACATGCTGTGTACTCACCCGTAGGGACATCGGAAATGCCGGTTTCAGGCATGCACTGCGCATGCACTGGAAACCCGCATTTCCGATCTGTTTTGGGGGTGATCTCTATTTGACAGGTCTTCCTGTCAAATCTATGAATAGAGATTCCCTTCTCTGATTGGCTCCCCATGGCCCACGAGATCCCAGGGATGCTGCGAACCGCCTGCACCTCTGGGATACGTGTGCCCTGTGCATCGGCAGTTTGGAGAGGCCCAGCAACGGGAGCCCTCCGGTCCAAGGAGAGGACATATAAATTGGCCAGAAAAAGCAGTAAACCTGAGGATTGGGAGCAGTTTAGGATTCAACAAAGGAGGACAAAGGGATTAATTAAGAAGGGGAAAATAGAATATGAGAGTAAGCTTGCAGGGAACATAAAAACTGACTGTAAAAGCTTTTATAGATATGTGAAGAGAAAAAGATTGGTGAAGTCAAGCGTAGGTCCCTTGCAGTCAGAATCAGGGGAATTTATAATGGGGAACAAAGAAATGGCAGACCAATTAAATACATATTTTGGTTCTGTATTCACAAAGGAGGACACAAATAACCTCCCAGAGATGTCGGGGAACATAGGGTCTGATGAAAGGGAGGAACAGAAAGAAATCAGTATTTGTAGGGGAATGGTGTTAAGGAAATTGATGGGATTGAAGGCCGATAAATCCCCAGGGCCTGATAATCTACATCCTAGGGTGCTTAAGGAAGTGGCCCTAGAAATAATAGATGAATTGTTGATCATCTTCCAACATTCGATGGAATCTGGAACAGTACCCATGGATTGGAGGGTAGCTAATGTTACCCCACTATTCAAAAAAGGTGGTAGAGAGAAAACGGGGAATTACAGACCGGTAAGCCTGACATCGGTAGTGGGGAAAATGCTAGAGTCCATTATAAAAGATGTAATAGCAGAGCACTTGGAAAACAGTGACAGGATCGGACAAAGTCAACATGGATTTACAAAAGGTAAATCGTGCTTGACTAATCTACTGGAATTTTTTGAGGATGTAACTGGTAAAATAGATAAGGGAGAACCAGTGGATGTGGTGTATTTGGACTTTCAGAAGGCTTTCGATAAGGTCCCGCATAAGAGATTAGCGTGTAAAGTTAAGGCACATGGGATTGGGGGCAAGGTATTGACTTGGATAGAGAACTGGTTGTCAGACAGAAAGCAAAGAGTTGGAATTAACGGGTCTTTTTCCGAGTGGCAGGCAGTGACTAGTGGGGTACTGCAGGGATCGGTCCTTGGACCCCAGCTATTCACAATATATATTAATGATCTAGACAAGGGAACTAGATGTAATATCTCCAAATTTGCAGACGACACAAAGCTGGGTGGACGTGTGTGCTGTGAGGAGGATGCCGAGAAACTCCAGGATGATTTGGACAGGTTGGGTGATTGGGCAGAAGCATGGCAGATGCAATAGAACGTGGATAAATGTGAGGTTATCCACTTTGGTAGCAAAAACAGGAAGGCAGATTATTATCTGAATGGCAATAGATTGGGAGAAGGGGAAGTGCAACGAGACCTGGGTGTCCTTGTGCACACCAGTTGCTGAAGGTAAGCATGCAGGTGCAGCAGGCGGTTAAGAAGGCAAATGGTATGTTGGCCTTCGTAGCGAGAGGGTTTGAGTACAGGAACAAGGATGTCTTGCTGCAGTTGTACAGGGCCTTGGTGAGACCACATCTTGAGTATTGTGTGCAGTTTTGGTCGCCTTATCTGAGGAAGGATGTTCTTGCCATGGAAGGAGTTCAGCGAAGATTCACCAGGCTGATACCTGGGATGGCAGGAATGACGTATGAGGAGAAATTGGGTCGATTGGGCTTGTACTCGCTGGAGTTTAGAAGAATGAGAGGGGATCTCATTGAAACTTATAACATTCTGACAGGACTGGACAGATTAGATGCAGGAAGGATGTTCCCGATGGTCGGGGAGTCCAGAACCAGAGGTCACAGTCTAAGGATAAGGGATAGGCCATTTAGGACAGAAATGAGGAGGAATTTCTTCACCCAGAGAGTGGTGAACCTGTGGAATTCTCTACCACAGAAGGCAGTAGAGGCCAATTCATTAAATATATTCAAGAAGGAGTTGGATATATTTCTTAATGCTAAAGGGATCAAGGGGTATGGGGAGAAAGCAGGTACTGAATTTGGATGATTAGCCATGATCGCATTGAATGGCGGAGCAGGCTCGAGGGGCCGAATGGCCTACTCCTGCTCCTATCTTCTATGTTTCTATGTTTCTATTTTTCCAGATCGCAGCCCTCCGCCCGCGAGTGGCCTGCAAATGGAATTTCTGGGCCAATGTGTGACAGATGATTACAGTAGGAAAATCACTTGCCTGCTCCTCTTAGCCGAGGAATATTATTATTTTTTTCATTCGGGGGATGTGAGTGTCGCTGGCAAGGTCATTATTTATTGTCCATCCCTAGTTGTCCTTGAGAAGGTGGTGGTGAGCCACCTTCTTGAACTGCTGCAATCCGTGTGGTGAAGGTACTCCCACAGTGCTGTTAGGGAGGGAGTTCCAGGATTTTGAACCAGTGACGATGAAGGAACGGCGATATATTTTCAAGTCAGGATGGTGTGACTTGGAGGGGAACTTTCAGGGGATGGTGTTCCCATGCACCTGCTGCCCTTGTCCTTCTAGGTGGAAGAGGTCGTGAGTTTGGAGGTGTTCTCGAAGAAGCCTTGGCGAGTTGCTGCAGTGCTTCTTGTGGATGGTACACGCTGCAGCCACGGTACGCCGGTGGTGGAGGGAGTGAATGTTTAAGGTGGTGGATGGGGTGCCAATCAAGCGGGCTGCTTTGTCCTGGATGGTGTTGAGCTTCCTGAGTGTTGTTGGAGCTGCACTCACCCAGGCAAATGAAGAGTATTTCATCACACTCCTGATTTGTGCCTTGTCGATAGTGGAAATTATACAGCAAAGAGGGCCTAGTGAGCAGGAGAGAAAAAACCTTGTATTTCACAATGCACATACAAAATATTATTAATGCACTATCACTCCATACTTTATCAGCTAGACTTTCATGAGAGAATGCAACAGTATTTTGCTTACAAATAAAGATACATGAGTTGAAAGGGGAAAACATTACTTTAAATATTAACACCCTGCATCCTTCAGAGTTATAAAACTCTCAACAAAACAAAGTTTGTGTTTAGACACCACTAGAACTAATTTGGGTTGTTAAGTATAAAATATATCTCTTCTGGCAAGAATCGTACTCATAACCTTGAGTACATGTGCCTTACATGGCAATTGTACTTAGACTTCTAATAAATGGTGCAAAACTGCCCTTTGAAAAAATATTCTTTTTCTGTCTTGACTCCAAATACACTATTGTATTTTTTGATGTACAAAATGAATGTCAGCTTGAATTATGAGTATGGATGTTAGGTATGTTGACAAATGCATTGTGAACTCATGTGATTTCATGGTTTTGTGACCGGTATTTATTGAGGAGCCCTTTCCTCACTAAAATATAAATCTGTAATATTGGGTTAGCTTCAAAGCTGCATGATTACCATAAGGTTGGTACATGATCATGTACCAAAAGCACAGTCTAAAATTGGTAATGAAATAGGTTGCAGAAATTGTGCTTCAACTGCATTCTGCTTAACAAATAGCCCAGTAGCACACTGCACTAACTGTAGCAATAGCGGATGAACCAAAGTTAATGGGTATCTGATTACATCGTAAAACACAAAACATTGAATGTTGTGCATTATAATTAATTGTGAAAAGTTGGATTAAGCAATGTAATTATTGCACATGAATTATTTAGTAGCAGTCCCCCAAGAGATTAATTGTATAGAGCTCAGAAAAGTCTATCAATACATTACCATATTTGCCAGTGTGTCAATGTAAGCTGTGGAAAGTATTCAACATCTTCTTGACACAAATTGGGTATCTTCGGGTTTCTTTTGGAAAAAATGTGTGAATATGAGAACAACCAAATCTTTGTAGCTACCCCAGCTATATAGTTACACTATACAAATCTTTCACTTTACAGTGGGCATCCAATGAAAGTGCAGTATGAGTGCAGCAAAACATTGCAAATGCATAAGGAAGGTTCTTTCAAGGATCTTTCAGTCAAGCCAATAGAAACACTTTGGAAAGTGGAAGTCTCACTCTCCAGAATCAAAAACTTGCTTTCACTTCTTAATTGCAGTCAATTTCCTCTTTTCTCTTTATGTGACGGTACAAAGGATTTAAAATCAGATATTGGAATGGTAAAATTGTTTCATACATTTAAGGATGCCACAATAGTAGCGATACTGGTCTTTATAGTGTGATGTACAACTGGCAGACCTGAGTTATTCTGATGATTGCACTTCCCATTAACTCAGCAATAAAGGACTACTCTGCTCTTGGCCTATTTCACATTAACGTTAAGAGAATGGGCAGGTTAACTTTTGATGCTAAGAGCATGCAAGGGGGAGTGTCAAATCATCAAATTGACTCCTAAGTCACACTCGTGCTTTTGCGCTTTAGAAACCGCTTGATGCTGACATGCAAGTGAAAATACAATGGCACTTCAAGATCTGTGCAATTAATACAAATTTAGTTTACATTCATGAATCCAAAGACTTCACTTTCAGCTATTCCTACCTTTTCAGAATGCATAATATTTTAGAACTATGTATAAAGCAATATAACTCTGAGAGCTGTCCTCTGCTTTTGCTTTTAATGCATTAGTAATCTAAGTGAATAAAGTTCTTGGGAATAGTGGGTCCAGATTATGCATGGAGCAGTTCAATATGAAACATAGAAACATAGAAGATAGGAGCAGGAGTAGGCCATTCGGCCCCTCGAGCCTACTCCGCCATTCAATGAGATCATGGCTGATCATCCAAATTCAGTACCCTGTCCCTGCCTTCTCCCCATATCCCTTGATCCCTTTAGCCTTAAGAAATATATCCAACTCCTTCTTGAATATATTTAATGAATTGGCCTCCACTGCCTTCTGTGGCAGAGAATTCCACAGGTTCACCACTCTCTGGGTGAAGAAATTCCTCCTCATCTCAGTCCTAAATGGCTTACCCCTTATCCTTAGACTATGACCCCTAGTTCTGGACTCCCCGGCCATCGGGAACATCCTTCCTGCATCTAGTCTGTCCAGGCCTGACAGAATTTTATAGGTTTCGATGAGCTCCCCTCTCAATCTTCTAAACTCCAGTGAGTATAAGCCCAATCGACCCAATCTCTCCTCGTACGACATTCCTGCCATCCCAGGTATTAGCCTGGTGAATCTTCGCTGCACTCCTTCCATGGCAAAAACATCCTTCCTCAGATAAGGCGACCAAAACTGCACACAATACTCAAGGTGCGGTCTCACCAAGGCCCTGTACAACTGCAGCAAGACATCCTTGTTCCTGTACTCGAACCCTCTTGCTACGAAGGCCAACATACCATTTGCCTTCTTAACCGCCTGCTGCACCTGCATGCTTACCTTCAGCGACTGGTGCACAAGAACACCCAGGTCTCTTTGCACTTCCCCTTCTCCCAATCTATTGCCATTCAAATAATAATCTGCCTTCCTGTTTTTGCCACCAAAGTGGATAACCTCACATTTATCCACATTATAGTGCATTTGCCATGTTTCTGCCCAATCACCCAACCTGTCCAAATCGTACTTGAGTTTCACAACATCCTCCTCACAGCATACCCTCCCACCCAGCTTTGTGTCGTCTGCAAATTTGGAGATACTACATCCAATTCCCTCGTCCAGATCATTAATATATATTGTGAACAGCTGGGGTCCTAGGACCGATCCTTGCAGTACCCCACTAGTCACTGCCTGCCACTCGGAAAACGACCCGTTTATTCCAACTCTTTGCTTTCTATCTGCCAACCAGTTCTCTATCCAAGTCAATACCTTGCCCCCAATCCCATGTGCCTTAATTTTGCACGCTAATCTCTCATGCGGGACCTTATCGAAAGCCTTCTGAAAGTCCAAATACACCACCTCCACTGGTTCTCCCTTATCTATTTTACCAGTTACACCCTCAAAAAAATTCCAGTAGATTAGTCAAGCACGATTTACCTTTTGTAAATCCATGTTGACTTTGTCTGATCCTGTCACTGCTTTCCAAGTGCTCTGCTATTACATCTTTTATAATGGACTCTAGCATTTTCCCCACTACCGATGTCAGGCTTACCGGTCTATAATGAAAGAATCATTCTGCATTATCAAGTGTATACATGTGAGAGCAGCCAAACCATTGTAATTATACACAGATCAGTCAGCATCTGTAAAGAGAAAAGACAAATTAACATTTATAGTGTAACCTTTCATTAAAACTGTATTTTTACTGTACTGCTCGTGCCTCTTAAATAGCATACAGCAAATGTACAGCATAGACATAAGAAAAGGTGGTAAATATTATAAATGGGAAAAAAAACATTCAGTGACCATAATGCAACTTAATTATAGTTGCTCTCCAGTGGTGTTGCACACAGGGAGTCAAGACCAAGTGTAGTCTTCAGGTGAAGATGGGTCAGAGTATGGGGGTTAATTGAACAGGACATGCAGACGTCATTCAGTTCTCATTTTAAAGTCATGCATTCTATCCTTGTTTCTGTATTTCCATTAGAAGTTATAATGCAAACTGCCAATACAAACTTGTCACACTTTAATTACACCCTCCTGTTATTTCCAATATAGATGTGGACATAAAATTTTATAATGGGAAAAAAAGGTGACAGGAAATGTATGCAGATGTAACATTTTTAATATGTTAATAGATTAGATATTATATCTGCTTTTCTTAAAGTATTGCTGACTGTTCTAATATTGGGACTAAAACTGAGACTCTTACATTTATATAACGCCTTTCACGACCACCGGATGTCTTAAAGCGCTTTACAGCCGATGAAGTAATTTTTTGGAGTGTAATCACTGTTGTAATGTGGACACAAGATTTTATAATGGTAAAAGTTGACAGGAATTGCATGCAGAGGCAAGATTTTTATTGTTTTAATATGTTAATAGATTAGATATTATATCTGCTTTCCTTACGATATTGTTCACATTTCTAATAATGGGTCATTCTTTTATTCATTTATGGGATGTGGGTGTTGCTGGCAAGGCCAGCATTTATTGCCCATCCCTAATTGCTCTCGAGAAGAATTGCCTCCGTCTTGGATAAGTGGCTTGCGAGGCCATTTCAGAGAGTAGTTAAGAGTCAACCATAATTCTATGAGTCTGGAGTCACATATAGGCCAGACCGGGTAAGGACGGCAGATTTCCTTCCCTAAAGGACATTTCCTTCCCTTATGGACATTAGTGAATCAGATAAGATTTTATGACAATCCAGTAGTTTCATGGTCACCATTACTGATACTAGCTTTTTTTAATTCCACATTTATTTAATTAATTGAATTTAAATCCCCCAGCTGCCATGGTGGGATTTGAACTCATGTCCCATGGGTTTTATGAGTCCAGGCCTCTGGATTAGTAGTCCAATAACATAACCATTATGCTACCTGTTATATCCGTGTATCTTAATGTTGTGTCCTTCAATAATCAGACAACAGACTGCAGGGAACGATTCAACAGGTGTTTACTGAATGAGGGTTACTCTAGAACTAACTATACAGATCACTACTCAGGGTTTATATACAGGTGTGGTCACTGCCGGTACTACAGTATACAGGAGCTATAAAAAGTAGTCCTCTCCCTTAAGGTATATATACATTACATACATTACAATTCCTCCCCTTTTAGATTAACAGTACCATAATACTCATTTAACAATTAACGTTTTTAATATACAATGTTATATGAAAATAGTCCATTCATACATTCAGTCTCTGGGGAGGCTTCCTGATTCTTTCTGGATAACGCCTTTCCCGAGTGTCTCGCTCTTGGTGCAGAGGCGATTCTAGCACCCTGTCGTCAGTTGATTGTTTCTGAGGTAGATGCGACCTGTACGTTGGGTTCCTCACCAGGTACGTATGGCCGAGACATGGGGTTGACTCGTTCCTGTGACTCTGGGATCTGGTCAGCATGGCGTCTCACAATGTTCTCCCCAACATCCACTGTGTACATTAGTGGCCCCTGCCGTGTGCATATCGTTCCTGGTTGCCATTTCTCTGTTCAGTAGTCGCGGGCCAAGACTGGTTGCCCTACATTGAAGCTCCTTGTCGGCTTCTCATTGATGTGCTGGAATTGCTTACTCTCAACATCTCTTCGTACATTTGGTCTGAGCAAATCCAGATGAGATCTCAACCTTCGGTTAAAGAACATCATGGCCAGGGCCTGGTTGGTGACTGCATGTGTCGCATTTCTGTAGGCTAACAGGAAATTGTCCAACTTATGCTGCAGTGGAATGTCATCAGCGCACATGGCATTTACTGCTTTTTTAAAGGTTTGTACGAACCTCTCAGCCAATCCATTTGTGGCTGGATGATATGGGGCGGATGTGTAATGCCTTACCCCATTCCTTTTCATAAATCTTCGAAACTCTTCGGACACAAACTGTGGTCCGTTATCAGAGCAAATCTGCTCTGGCAAGCCGTTCCTGGCAAAAATGGTCCGTAGGACTGCAATAGTTTTCTCCGTGGTGGTGGAGGACATTTTGATCACCTCAGGCCATTTCGAGTGCGCATCCACGGCTATAAAAAACATTGAGTCCATGAATGGACCAGCAAAATCAATATGCACCCGTTGCCATGGAGATGAGGGCCACTCCCATGGGTGTAGAGGGGCATGTGGTGGTGCATTTTGGACCTTCTGGCATCCTGAGCAGCTCTTTGTCAGGTCCTCGATTTGCTGATCGATCCCCGGCCACCACACATAAGCCCTAGCAAGGCTTTTCATTTTCACCCCTCCCAGATGACCTTCGTGAAGCTCATTGAGCACTCTCTCCCTTAACTTGGGTGGAATTACCACTCGGGATCCACACATCAAGGTCTCCTGGCATACTGACAGCTGTTCTCTTCTGGATGAGAATGCTGGCAACAGTGAGTCACCATGTGCTGGCCATCCCTTCACCGTCAAATCATATACCCGAGACAGTGTCGGGTCATTTCGGGTCTCCTTCTCTATACCAGCGTTAGTTACTGGCAAGCATTCAATTATAGTCGAATGAAATATTTCAACAGGATCCACTGCTGGTGCTTCCTCCGCAGTAGGCAGTGGCAGGCGTGATAGCCCATCAGCGTTTCCATGCTGTTTCGTGCCCTTATACTCGATTTCATATTGGTGCGCCCCTAGAAAAAGGGACCGTCTTTGTAGCCGTTGCGCAGTCATCACCGGAACGCCCTTCTTTGGATTAAAGATGGAGACAAGTGGTTGGTGGTCAGTCAGCAAGGTGAACTTCTGCCTGTGCAGATAGTGATTGAACTTTTTCACTCCCCACACTAGGCTGAGGGCCTCCTTGTCAATCTGGGCGTAGTTACGCTCGGCTGAGGTTAGTGACCGAGATGCAAAGGCTACTGGCCTCTCCGAGCCGTCCGGGAATTTGTGCGACAGCACCGCTCCAATGCCATAGGGTGATGCATCACACGCCAACTGAATTGGTAGTGCTGGGTTGAAATGAGCCAACGCCTCTTTTGATGTGATCAATGCTTTGCTCTTCTGGAAAGCTCGTTTACATTCGTCACTCCACTTCCATGGTACCCCCGTTTGCAGTACGGTGTTCAGTGGGTGTAGTACGGTAGACAGATTCGGCAAGAACTTATGCTAGTAGTTCACCAGCCCAAGGAACGACCTCAGTTGTGACACATTTTCTGGTGCTGGAGCCTTGACTACTGCCTCAATCTTTTCAGGGGACTTATGTAACCCCTCTTTATCAATAACGTGGCCACAATATGAGATCTGCTTCCGGAAAAACTTGCATTTGTGGCGATTAGCTCGGAGCCCATATTCCTTCAATCTAGTGAGCAGCTGCTCCAGGTTGGCGAAGTGATCACTGTCATTTTCGCCCGTGACCAGGATGTCGTCCAAATAACACTGGGTCCCTGGGATCCCTTGCAGGACTTGTTCCATTGCCCTTTGCCAAATAGCCGGAGCTGATGCTACCCCGAACACCAGCCGGTTGTATTGGTAGAGACCTTTATGAGTGTTGATCGTGAGGTACTGTTTCGAGGCTTCTTCTACCTCCATTTGCAGGTACGCCTGGGCCAGATCAATCTTAGTGAAGCGTTTCCCTCCAGATAGCGAGGCGAAAATATCTTCAATCCACGGAAGCGGATATTGTACAGTGTGAAGGACTGGGTTCACTGTCACCTTAAAGTCCCCACAGATGCGAACCGTCTTTGATTCCCCAGGCGTATTACTCAACGACCTCTTCATTACAGGAACGATGGGTGTAGCCCACTCACTCCAGTCCACTTTGGACAGTACTCCTGAACGTTCCAAACCTTCCAGCTCTGCTTCGACGGCTGGGCGGATCGCATAAGGTACCGGTCTGGCCTTAAAAAACTTTGGGCTTGCATTTTCCTCTATTTTGATCGTCGCTGTTATGCCTTTTAGTGTTCCGAGTCCCTGCTGGAACACTTCTTGTACATCAGTTAGCATTTTTGACAGTCGTCCAGGTGTGACGTCGTCATCCTTTTTGGCATCTACAGTCAGTGCTTGTATGGAATGCCAATCTAGCTGTATCTTCCGGATCCATTCACGTCCTAGTAGTGGTGGTCCTCCATCTGGCAATACATATAGGTCCATCTTTGGTGTTTCCTTGCCGTTATATATAACGTTCACCCTTATTTTTCCTTTGGGGTAGACTTTTTGCCCCGTGTACGTCTTCAAGACAATCTTTGTATCTCTCAAGGGTATATGTGAGAATAGCCGCTTGTAGTCCCTTCGGTTTATGACTGTTAGTGCTGATCCTGTGTCCAATTCCATTTTCACTTGGACTCCTGCTATCTTGAGCGTGGCCCACATAGTTTGGTGATCCTCCGTTTTGATCACATTATGTAGTTTCAGACAACCCAGCTCCTTGCTTCCGGAGTCTGTATCACTTTTCTGTTCGTCTGAACTACTCTCCGTCACCTTATGTACCTTCTTGTACTTCTCCTGTGGAGATTTCTTGCTGCTGGTTTTCTTTCCCGACCTGCAGACTCTTGCTATGTGTCCTACTTTTCCACACTGTCTGCACACTTTGTCCTTGAACCAGCAATCATTATGGTTGTGTGTTGTTCTGCCGCAGTGATAGCACTTCACTGTTCCGTATGACATTTCATTTGTGCCATATTCTTGCGGTCTCCATTATATCTCTGCAGCGCCCTGTGCTGCTGCTTCGTGTGATACTGCATTGCTGAAAGCCTTGTCCAGCGTAAGATCCTTTTCTGATAGAAGCCGTTTCTGGGTTCCTTCACTTTGAAGCCCACACACAAACTTGTCCCTTAAAGTATCTGCTAGTCCTGTTCCAAACTGGCAGTGTTTCGATAGCTTGCGCAGTTCCGTTAAATACTCAGCATTACTTTCATCTTTATGCTGGTTCCTTTTGTGAAACTTAAATCTTTCTGCTATCAGCAGCGGTGTGGGGTTTAAGTGGTCCTGTAGGATTGACACTATGTTTTCAAAATCCTTTTCTACTGGCTTCTCTGGGGTTACTAGGTTTCGTAGTAAGCCATACGTTTTTGCACCCATTGAATTCAACAATACCAGCGCTTTCTTGTCATCTGGCACTTCATTCGCCTTGCAGTATACTTCTATGCGTTTGACATATGTCGTCCAATCTTCGACTTCATTGTCGAACGCTGTGATACTGCCACTCTTCGGCATTTTTGGGTGTGGTTAGACTGGCTTAAAATGGCGTCTCCCGCGCTTTCCTTTCTTCCCCGCTGCGGCTTAAAATGGCGTCTCCCGCGCTGCTGCCAACGCCGCTCTCGGTGGTCCTCGTGGCAAATGGCGACGCCCTGTGGGTTTCGTGCACTGCTCCTGCGCTGCTGCCAACGCCGCTCTCTGCGGTCCTCGTGGCAATGGCAGCGCCTCGTGTTTTCCTGCGCGCCTCTCTACCCCGTTGATGCTGCTCGGCCCTTGACCACCGGCTGCGCTCTGCTCTCTCTCGCTTCTCTCCCCCGTTGACGCCGCTCGGTCCTGAACACCGGCTGCACCCTGTGCGCTCTGCCCTCTCTCTCTCCCCCGTCGACGCTGCTCGGCCTTTTTCTGTGCCGCTCGGTCGGGCTCTAGCCCGTCGCTGTCCGGGAAGGGTCTGCGCAGTACCTGTTGCCAGCCCGTTTCGCTGGACCACCGTGACTGGAAAGCCAAGCCTGGCTCTCGACAGCCTCCCCTACAATACTCAAATCTCTGCTGGATGACTGGGCGGTTGCCCGTGGTCGACGCCCGTGCTTCTGGACTCGACCTCCTTCCACTGTTCCCCAGGAGCGAATCCCTGGGAGGTGATGCAGAGTTGCAGGTAGGTTCGAATCTGCGTCGTTGCCACCGTTATATCCGTGTATCTTAATGTTGTGTCCTTCAATAATCAGACAACAGACTGCAGGGAACGATTCAACAGGTGTTTACTGAATGAGGGTTACTCTAGAACTAACTATACAGATCACTACTCAGGGTTTATATACAGGTGTGGTCACTGCCAGTACTACAGTATACAGGAGCTGTAAAAAGTCGTTCTCTCCCTTAAGGTATATATACATTACATACATTACACTACCATACCCCTAAACTGAGACGTTTGTACTTTAATGTGGACAAGATTTTATAATGGTAAAAGTTGACAGGAATTACATGCAGATACAAGATTTTTAATATGTTAATAGATAAGGGCCTTGGAGTTTCCGCTGGTATTTCCAGTTCAATTCGCCCAAAATCGGTAAACCTGCGCAAAAGATTGAGGAATTTCAAACGCAAACTCCGTCCAGCGCAAATCGAGTTTCCGCGATTTTTTGCGTTACTTTAAAAAACATTGTACTGGAAGCCAGCCCCGCCCACAAAACTGGTCACACCTCCAGATCGAATTAATCACCATGACACGTTTCCGCTAATTGTGCCTGTTTGTAGGCCTTTGACTAGGCACTTAAAATTAAGTTTTCTTTTTAGGTACAAAGACCTGTCAAATCTATGAATAGAGATCAGCTCCAAAACATAACTAAAACTTGAAATAAAATTTATTTTAAATCACATTTTTTAAATAACTATAAATTACATAAAATAACTATTTTAAACAATAATTAAAATTTTTGAAAAAATTAATTACAGTTTTTAACGGGGCTAAAAATAAACTTACCTTTCTTTAAAGTATTTAAAAATAATAAACCTGTGGAAAAAAATGTTTTAATTTTACTTAATTCACCGCTTACCTTGTTAAAAGCAGGCCTTGCAACTACTTTTTAAAAGCGAAGCTGCTGGAGACTTACCCTCCCGGAGAAACCTGTAAAAAAAAATGGAAGTTCCAGGCGTACGCGCTGCCTCTCCGGCGCACGCGTTCGACCTGTGAACCCCTTTCTTCAAGGGAACGGATGTTCCAGTTTCACACGCATGCGCAGTGCATGCAAGAAACCGGCACTTTCGTTGGCCCTACGCGTGAATACCTAGCGTGTACTCACCCATGGGGACCCGAATTTCTGGTCCAATTATTACAAAACATTAAACTAGGTCCAATCTGCCTGTTGAGGTGAATCTCAAAGGTCCAACGGTACCGTTTGAAGAAGAGCAAATGGTTCTCCTAGTACCATGACCAACAGTCCACCCTCAACCAACATCATCCAAAACAGTATCTCTGACCATTCATTTCATTTTCTATTTGTGGGATCTTGCTGTTGCAAATTGGTTGCCACATTTCCCTACAGAACAACAGTAACTGCATTTCAAAAGTAATTAATTGGCTGTGAAGCACTTTAGGATGTCCTGAGGGCATGAAAGGCACTATATAAATGAAAAGTATTCATGCTCTTCATTCTTATGATGTTATTTACCATTAAGAGAATATGAAGCCACCTTATATTTGTGAATATTGGCAAGAAATTGGATTTGCACACGAAACGGGCAGCAAGTCAGCGGAGCGATTACTTGGCGCTCTGGTCTGTGCAGCTCGCTGATACCAACAGCAGCAATTGGGGCTGGCTGCAAAGCCGTCAGCAGCCCTCAGGTAGGACCTATGAGGGGAGGAGGCGATGCTGTGAGGGGGTGAGCCCAGGCCGGCAGTGGCTCGCAGTTGTTCTGTGGAGTCTGGAGGAGCACTCCTCCCCCTTCTAACTTCACAATATACAAACATTTACCAAATTTATGGGCCTTTTGTCAGCAGCCTCCAGGAGTCCCTTTGAGGTCCGTTGGTTTAGCCACCCTAAACCTGGAAGATCCACGCAAGCACCACCTGGTTGCTATCCAGTTTCACATTGGGGTCCTACAATAGGGCGTAGAAACCCTATTTACATAACCAGATCAGCCTGCAGCCTGTTTCAGGTGGGTGTTCCCTGGATGACTGAAAGTTGCCTGGTTGAAATTTGTGTGAGGGAGATTTCTGGGGCCTAACAACAGCGGGAGATCGCAACACCATTTTGGACCCAATTTTCTCTTCTTCACATCTGAAAAACGGGCGCAATGATCTCAATTTTTCCCCCTCTGGGATGATTCATTATTTTAAAAAATTCTGTATTAGCTACAAAGAAATTGTATCCACAGATGAGACCTGGGTGAAGCCCCTGTCTACAGAGAAAAGTGTTTAGACACGATTTTAAGTTAACTTTAAAATTAGGATGAATGCTCTCATTGTGCATATAGATAGAGAAATAGAGAGAACATGTATTTATTTAGCACCTTTCATGACCTCAGGATGTACCAAAGCGCTTCAAAGCCAATTAAGTACTTTTTAAGTGTAGTCACTGTTGTAATGTAGGGAAACACTGCAGCCAATTCTGCACACAGCAAGCACCCACAAACATGAATGAGTTAAATGACCAGATAATCTGCTTTAGTGATGTTGATTTTAAATGTAGCAATAAAAATATGTATGCTTGTAAAAAAAGCAAATTTTACACTATGTCCCCTCTATACAGATCACATTAATTAATATCACCAAGCACTTTACTCCCAGTGCTTCTATTCCTGTTGCTTTGTAACTGGACACTGGGACCAGGCCAGGGATGAATCTCATTCCATCCTTTGGAAAAGGTCCTCTATCCTTACTTTGCATTTCTACTTGAAGCAACTCACTATCTGGAAACATCAGATATTTTAAAAGTTTAATTTCAGCCCCATCCTTTCTTTGGATGAGGGAACTCTGATGAAATTGTATTTGATCACAAATAATATGATCCTTCATAGTACCACCGTCACTTTTCTACCTTGCTAGCTCTGTCCAAACCTCCTATTCATGACACTATTAACTGCCAATGTTAGGTTTGCATCCAGCTCCATGAAGGTTGTCAAATGGGTACAAACACATGTGAAATAGGCTTATTGATGTAGTGATTTAATACATGTGAATAGATATACATGGATTTTTCCATATATTTGCATATGCACTTCATTTTCACAGAGGTAATAGAAGTGAGTCGCCATGGCATGTCCTAATAGTAAAATGCATTGCATAGTTGACTTCCCATCAGGTCTCATGTTTACAGCAGAATAGTGTTTTGTACCTTGCAGGAGTCATTATAGAAACATAGAAGATATGAGCAGGAGTAGGCCATTCGGCCCCTCGAGCCTGTTCCACCATTTAATGAGATCATGGCTGATCATCCAAATTCAGTACCCTGTCCCTGCCTTCTCCCCATATCCCTTGATCCCTTTAGCCTTAAGAAATATATCTAACTCCTTCTTGAATATATTTGAATAAGGGGGGCACGGTGGCATAGTGGTTAGCACTGTTGCCTCACAGCGCCAGGGACCTGGGTTCAAATCTGGCCTCGGGCGACTGTCTGTGTGGAGTTTGCACATTCTCCCTGTGTCTGCGTGGGTTTCCTCCGGGTGCTCCGGTTTCCTCCCACAGTCCAAAGATGTGCAGGTTAGGTTGATTTGGCTATGATAAATTGACCCTTAGTGTTAGGGGATTAAATACATGTGGTTACAGGGATAGGGTGGGATATGTGTCGGTGCAGGCTCGATGGGCCGAAATGGCCTCTATCTGCACTGTAGATTCTGTGATTCTGTGAAGTTGGCCTCAACTGCCTTCTGTGGTAGAGAATTCCACAGGTTCACCACTCTCTGGGTGAAGAAATTCCTCCTCATCTCTGTCCTAAATGGCTTACCCCTTATCCTTAGACTGTGACCCCTGGTTCTGGACTCCCCCACCATCGGGAACATCCTTCCTGCATCTTATTAGCAAGTTGCTCGATTCTATTTTGGTTGTTGTTAAAATTTAGTCTCACAACATTCAATTGGTTAAGTACGGTGCGGAGCCATTATGAGCATGGACAACACATTTTGCGTACGTGTAATATTATTTGGGAATAATGCACCTGTTGAAGTTGCCAGAAGGCCGATATTTTGAAATGCATATGATTTTCAGTTTTAACTGTTGGTACATTAAAAAGGAATACGTCTGTGTCTTAAACCTACAAAACATGAAAATGATGAAAAGGAAAAGACCAGCTGGACCATCGAGCCTGCCCCACACAGTCGTGATGTCATGATTCCCAACACCCCTCCACCCTCCAGCGGCGATATAATCTCCCAGTGAGGATTTTAAAAATGGTTTAAAAAAAAACCCACAACCAATTTAGGGAGAAAAAAGTATCTTGGAAATTCCTCTCTGACCCCCCCTATGGCAATTAAAACTAGCCCTGGAGACTACATTGACCATGATTTATATTAATTACTATCTCATCCAGTATGTACACTGTAATTTCCACCCCAGCCAGGAACTGATCCAGCTTTTTTTTGTAAAGGCTTGCAGTGGATATGCATTCACTACACAAGCCATCAACCTGTTCCATAGGTCTATGATCCCCTGCTGACATTTAACCTAGTTCTACCCTTGTGTAACTTAAACGCATGACCCCTGGTTTTCCCTAACCTATCTATTTGAAATAATCTACCTATACAAACTTCACCTATACCTGTCATTATTTTAAACACCTCAGTCAAATCCCCTCCCGAGTCTACACATCCACAAAATAACTAGACCCAGCTTTGTAAGCCTATCAGGGTAACTGAGGTGTTTTAAACTGGGTATCATTCCAACGACCCTCCTCTGAATCTTTTCCAAAGCCTTTATATCATGCACCATGTGAGGGGACCAAAACTGAACACAGTATTCCAAGTGAGGCCTAACCAGGGTCTTACACAAGGACAAAATGGTGCTTTCTGCTTTAAATTGAATTATCCTAGCAATGCAACCTAATACCCTATTTGTTTTGGCTATCACATCATGGCATTGGTCATGAATAGTCAGAAAATTATGTACTACAACACCAAGATCTTTTTCTTTCGCAACAGACTTTAGTTTTATATCCTGTAGGGTATAAATATACTTGGCATTGGCCCTGCCTACATGTATAACACTACATTTATCTACATTAAATAGCATTTGCCAAATGTAGCCCTCCCCCCCCCCCCCCGCCCATCGAATCAAGATACATTTGCAGTAGTTCATTTACATCTGTAGTCCACAGATCTTTGAAACATTTACAAACTTAAGGACTTTTCCCCCAATGCCTATATTCAGGTCATTAATGAAGATCGTAAAAAGCAACAGCCCTAACATTGATCCCTGCAGGACACCACTGGTAACTGGTCTCCAAGAAGCTCCTTAACCTTTGACAATCACTTTCTGCTTATGGGAATGCTAAATCCAATTTAACACCTTCCCACCAATTTCACAAGATTCTATTTTGTACAGTAACTTATTGCGTGGCACCTTATCAAAACTTTCTGATATCCACGTATACAATGTCTACCAGGTTACCTTTATCAGGATCAAGAGCTTGATCTGTTTTGAGATTCCTAATTCTTTCTAAGGTGATATCCTCATCTACTTTAATTTTTACTTCTTTTCCCACAATTGAATTCTAATTCAGATTCTTGGCAAATTTTGTTCAGAGATAAAGATCCATCTTAACTCAGGACATGTATATTAAGGGCCCGGATTTTATGGTAAAAATAATGCTGAGGCTATCAGCATTGACCGTTATTAAAGTGTAAATCGGACAGCAACTTCTGGCGACCGCACATGCGTGGTTGAACGTGGTAATCAGGAAGTTGCTGTCCGAGTTGCCTTGCTCCTCCAGAAGCTTCGCTATAACAGTACAGGAAACTTTTTGGTATCCGGCGCCGACGGGACCGGCGTGTTGCCGGTTGATTAAAAATTCTGGATGACGGAGAGGGTTATCTACCGAGGCTATTTTTAACAAACAAAAATTTAAAAAATCAAGAAATGTGCAGTATACAGTAATTGGGTACTCACCTACAGAATGTTGTGTTAAATGGATGGTGGAAGATGCTTGATTAAGTACAGTACTGCCAGTTGAGGGTAATCCATAACTCTTTAATTACTTAACAGTAAAACAAAACTTATACAGTAAACAGAAAAATGGCGGATCGGAAGAGACTACCGGCAGCGCGGGAGAGTCAGACTCCTGTTACTGAGGTATTCGGACTTCCGACAGTGCCAAGAAGCCGAGTAGTGGCAGTTTGGAGAACTACCCCCACTGACTAACTTGGCCACCGCGGGAGACTCGGACTCGGCAACATTTCCGGTTATTGAGGTGTTGTTTTCGGAGTATGAATTTTGCCGGTTAATAGAGAATTCCGGATATTTAGGTGCCGTTTAAACGAGAGTTTCCTGTACCTTGCACCTTGCAGAGAGACTCGGCATTGAAACGTAGAATCATAGAATGGTTACAGCATGGAAGAAGGCCATTTGGCCCGTTGAGCCCGTGCCGGCTCTCTGCAAGAGCACCTCAGCTAGTCCCACTCCCCCACCATTTCCTTGTAGCCCTGCAAATTTTTTTCCTTCAGATACTTATCCAACTCCCTTTTGAAAGATATGATTGAGTCTGCCGCCACCACCCTTTCAGGCAGTGCATTCCAGATCTTAACCACTCGCTGCGTAAAAAAGTTTTATCTTATGCCACCTTTGGTTCTTTTGCCAATCACCTTAAATCTGTGTCCTCTGGTTCTCGACCCTTCTGCCAATGGGAACAGTTTCTCTCTATCTACTCTGTCAAGACCCCGCATGATTTTCAACACCTCTATCAAATCTTCTCTCAATCTTCTCTGCTCCAAGGAGTACAACCCCAGACACTCCAGTCTGTTAACGGAACTGAAGTCCCTCATTCCTAAACTCATCTCGTAAATCTTTTCTGCACCCTCTCTAAGGCCTTCACATCCTTCCTAAAGTGTGGTGCCCAGAATTGGACACAATACTCCAGTTGGGGCCGAACCATTGCTTTATAGAGGTTCATCATAATTGCCACACTTTTGTATTCTATACCTCTATTTATGAAGCCTAGGATCCTGTAAGCCTTTTTAACAGCTTTCTCAACCTGTCCTGACACCCTCAATGATTTGTGCACACATACCCCTAGGTCTCTCTGTTTGTACACCCCCTTTAGGACTGTACCATTTCTATTTTCTCCCCATTCTTTCTACCAAAATGTATCACTTCACGCTTTTCTGCGGTAAATTTCATCTGCCACGTGTCCGCCCATTTCACCAGCCTGTCTATGTCTTCTTGAAGTCGATCACTCTCCACCTCACTGTTCACTATAGTTCCAAGTTTTGTGTCATTTGCAAATTTTGAAATTGTGCCCTGTACATCCACGTCCATGTCATTAATATATATGAAGAAAAGCTGTGGTCCTAGAACTGACCCCTGGGGAACACCACTGTATACCTTCCTCCAGTCTGAAAAACAACCGTTCACCACTGCTCTCTGTTTCCTCTCACTTAGCCAATTTTATATTCATGCTGCCACTGTCCCCTTTATTCCATGGGCTTCAACTTTTCTGGCAAGCCTATTATATGGCACTTTGTCGAACGCCTTTTGGAAATCCATGTACACCACGTCAACCACATTACCCTCATCAACACTCTCTGTTACCTCATCAAAAAACTCAATCATGTTGGTTAAACACGATTTGCCTTTAACAAATCTGTACTGGCTTTCCTTAATTAATCCACACCTATCCAAGTGACTGTTAATTTTGTCCCTGATTACTGTTTCTAAAAACTTCCCCACTACCGAGGTTAAGCTGACTGGCCTGTAGTTGTTGGGTTTATCTTTACACCCTTTTCTGAACAATGGTGTAACATTTGCAATTCTCCAGTCTTCTGGCACCACCCCTGTATCTAAGGAGGCTTGGAATATTATGGCCAGTACCTCCGCGATTTCCATCCTCAATTCCCTCAGCATCCTAGGATGCATCCCATTTGCTCCTGGTGATTTATCTACATTAAGTACAGCTAGCCTTTCTAATACCTCTTCTTTATCAATTTTTATCCTATTAAGTGTCTCCACGACCTCCTCCTTTATTATTGATGTGCCTCAATAATTCCGAGACTCGAAGTTAGCAGAACAAAAACAAGGCTTTTATTAACTTAGAACGTAACATGTAAGCGAGAGAGATGTCGTCCTTCTGGAGACTGAGGCCAGACTGAACTAGCTTACAAACGGGGCCAGGTATGGGCGGAGCCCTACACACAGCACATTCCAGCACATTCCAGTATACAATACAGCACATTCCAGTACACAATACAATGAGGTCTGGGGGAAGGGAAATGACACTGAAACCGATCTCAGTCACAGGCAGTGATGAATGGAAATATTTCATCACAATTATGTCTATGGCAGCATCCTCTTCCTTGGTGAAGACAGATGCAAAGTACTTGTTTAGCACCTCAGCCATACCCTCTGCCTCAATGCATAGGTCTCCTTTTTGGTCCCTAATCAGCCCCACCCCTCCTCTTACTACACTTTTACTATTTACTGTATATGTCGATAGAAGACTTTTGGATTACCCTTTATGTTGGCTGCCTTTCTATTCTCATACCCTCTCTTTGCCCCACTTGTTTTCTTTTTCACTTCTCCTCTGACCTTTCTATATATAGCCTGATTCTCAGATGTATTTGCAACCTGACATCTGTCATACGCACTCTTTTTCTGCTTCATCATATTCTCTATCTGTTTCATCATCCAGGGAGCCCTGACTTTAGTTGCCCTGACTTTAGTTGCCCTGCCTTTCCCCCTAGTGGGAATGTATCTCAACTGTACCTGAACTATTTCCTCTTTAATGGCAGCCCATTGTTCCATTACAGTTTTGCCTGTCAATCATTGATTCCAGATTACCTGGGCCAGATTCGTTATTGTCCCACTGAAATTGGCCTTCCCCCAGTTAAACATTTTTACTCTAGATTGCTCCCTGTCCTTTTCCATAGCGAATCCTCATTCCCCAGAACCAGATCCAGCAATGCCTCCTCCCTCGTTGGACCAGAAACATACTGATCAAGAAAGTTCTCCTGAACACACTTCAGAAATTCTTCCTCTTCTCTGCCCTTTACACTATTAGGATCCCAGTCTATATCAGGATAGTTGAAGTCCCTCATTATTACTACACTATAGTTCTGGCACTTCTCTGCAATTTCTCTGCAAATTTGCTCCTCCATATCTTTCCTACTATTTGGTGGTCTATAGAATACACCTAGTAGTGTAATGGCACCTTTGTTATTTCTTAACTCTAGCCATGTAGATTCTGTCTTTGGCCCCTCCAAGTCATCCCCCTCTCCAGCACTGTAACATTCTCCTTAACCAATATTGCCACACCACCTCCTATCTTTCCTTCCCTATCTTTCCTGAACTCCTTATATCCAAGAATATTTAATACCCAATTCTGCCCTTTTTTGAGCCAGGTCTCAATTATTGCCACAACATCATATTCCCATGTGGCTATTTGTTCCTGCAGCTCACTTACCTTGTTTACTATGCTTCGTGCATTCACATACATACACTGTAAACCCATCTTAGACCATCCTGTATTCTCTCTTAGTTGGACCCCACCTAATCCCTTACTATTTCTTACTTTAGTGCTCTCTGCCCCTCCCAATCCTTTGAGCACTTTATTTTCCCTTTCTAGTGTTACATCCTGGTGCCCATCCCCCTGCCAAATTAGTTTAAACCCTCCCCAACAGCACTAGCGTACCTCCCTGCGAGGATATTGGTCCCGGTCCTGTTGAGGTGCAACCCATCCGGCCTGTACAGGTCCCACCTCCCCCAGAACCAGCCCGAATGCCCTAGGAATCTGAAGCCCTCCCTCCTGCACCATCTCTCCAACTATGCATTCATCTGCTCTATCCTCCTATTGCTATACTCACTTGCGTGTGACACCGGGAGTAATCCTCGCAATTACTACCTTTGAGGTCCTGCTTTTTAATCTATCTCCTAACTCCCTACACTCTGCCTGCAGGACCTCATCCCTCTTTCTACCTATGTCGTTGGTACCAATATGGACCACAACCTCTGGCTGTTCATCCTCCCCCCTCAGAATGTTCTGCAGCCGCTCAGAGACATCCTTAACCCTGGCACCAGGGAGGCAACATACCATCCTGGAGTCACGTCTGCAGCCACAGAAACGCTTGTCTGCTCCCCTAACTATCGAATCCCCTACCACTATTGCTCTCCCACTCTTCCTCCCCCCTGTACAGCTGAACCACCCATGGTGCCACAGACTTGGCTCTGGCTGTACTCCCCAGAGGAACCACCGCCCTCACCAGTACTTAGAACAGAATACTGGTTGGAGAGCAAGATGCACTCAGGGAACTCCTGCACTACCTGCCTGGTCCTCCTCCTCTGTTTGGTGGTCACCCATTCCCTCTCTGCCTGCATACCCCTTAGCTGTGGGGTGACCACCTACTGAAACGTGCTATCCACGAAGCTCTCAGCCTCACAGATGCACCGTAGTGACGCCAGCTGCTGCTCAAGCTCCGAAACCCGGAGCTCGAGCTCCTCCAGCTGACGACACCTCCTGCGCACGTGGTTGTCCAGGACACGGGAAGTGTCCTGGAATTCCCACATGGCACAGAATGTGCAATCCGTGGGATTGAGCTGCCCTGCCATGCCTCTATTTAAGAGACTATTAACTAATTGATAGAAATAAACTTAAGACTAAGGGGGAAAAACGGGTGCCACCCCTTTTGGGGTGCTAACGTCGAAATTAACGGGGGGTGCTAACGAGAGATGCAAATCAACCCAATTTTTCCCCCTAAGAGTCTTAAAGTCGGGCCTCCCTGTATCTCCGGCTGCTTCTTCGCTCTTAGTTAAAGTTTTTATTCACACGATTATTTATAGTTATATTAATTAGTTTCTCTAGTTATGTTAGACAGAATAAAACACTAATACTCACCCACCAATCGCCTACCTGCAGTCCTGTGACATCACTCCTTGCTCTTGATGTTCTTTTGGAATTCGATGGCCCCGCGCTCTTTATCCTGTGCTGTCCTCGGGCCCCGCGCTCTTTATCCTGTGCTGTCCTCGGGCCCCGCGCTCTTTATCCTGTGCTGTCCTCAGACCCCGTGCTCTTTATCCTGTGCTGTCCTCAGACCCCGTGCTCTTTATCCTGTGCTGTCCTCGGGCCCCGCGCTCTTTATCCTGTGCTGTCCTCAGACCCCACGCTCTTTATCCTGCGCTGTCCTCGGGCCCCACGCTCTTTATCCTGTGCTGTCCTCGGGTCCCGCGCTCTTTATCCTGTGCTGCCCCCTCTGCTGCCGATTCCTCTCCGGTCCGCTGTCCTCGGGCCCCGCGCTCTTTATCCTGTGCTGCCCCCTCTGCTGCCGATTCCTCTCCGGTCCGCTGTCCTTGGGCCCCGCGTTCTTTATCCTGTGCTGCTGCCTCTGCTGCCGATTCATGGAACAGCACGAAGTTGCTGTACTTATGTGATACACACTAAACTCGCCAGAAAAACTTAGGGCTTGTCCATTCCAGAGTTTGCCTTCATTAGCCGAGGCATAGAATATAAGAGCAGGGAGATTATGATGGAGCTGTACAAAACGCTAGTTAGGCCACAGCTGGAATACTGTGTGCAGTTCTGGTCGCCGCACTATAGGAAGGATGTGATTGCATTGGAGAGGGTGCAGAGGAGATTCACCAGGATGTTACCTGGGCTGGAGTGCTTCAGCTATGAAGAGAGACTGGACAGGCTGGGATTGTTTTCCTTAGAGCAGAGAAGGCTGAGTGGGGACCTGATTGCGGTGTACAAAATTATGAGGGGCATAGATAGGGTAGATAGAAAGGAACTTTTCCCCTTAGTAGAGGGGTCAATAACCAGGGGGCATAGTTTCAAGGTAAGGGGCAGGAGGTTTAGAGGGGATTTGAGGAAAAACTTTTTCACCCAGAGGGTGGTTGGAATCTGGAACTCACTGCCTGAAAGGGCGGTAGAGGCAGGAACCCTCACAACGTTCAAGAAGCATTTAGATGAGCACTTGAAACGCCATAGCATACAAGGCTACGGACCAAGTGCTGGAAAATGGGATTAAAATAGACAGGGCTTGATGGCCAGCGTGGACACGGTGGGCCAACAGGCCTCTTTCTGTGCTGTATAACTCTATGACTCTATGAGAGTGTTTAGATTTTTAATGCCATGATAAATCTTATTTACTGCCAAACAACCTCTCTGGCATTGAAAATTAACTTTCACAAGTGTGAAGTCTCATTCCTTCAGATTTTATTTATTGTTGGAGATTTTTTTTAATGTAAAATTTTTTTTTAATTTTATATTTTTCTTTCTGTTTATTTTAACTCTCTTCTCTTTATTCCACTTTCTGTACATGATTTGGCATTGAATTAACTATTCTAACTTACAATTCCTGGTCCAGACTCTGCACTGCTCAGTAGCAATTCTTCAATCTGATTGGTTAAGGATTGTCTGTTCACATGGATCTCAGATCCCCTGTAGAGGGTGCTGCACCAAAATGGCTTTCTAATCACAGCAAGTTCCAATGCAAAACCTCATAGGAAGTCTGTGGGCAAGTGTCAGTGTAATGAATGGCTGGCGCTGTTCATTCATCACTGACTGCAAAATCCGGCCCAAGGTCTTTAAACAGATGGACTAATCTTTATCACATTAAAACCTTTAGCAGATTAACTGGGATTTTCTTACATCCCTTTTTAATGTATTAGTTTAACATTCCTTGATCACCACCGTAAAATTTTATAAATTGCTATAGCTTTCTTCACTACTGGAACACCATTTAGATATCGGCGCCAACAGGCAGATTGCTTTTTCGAATGTGCATTCTCAAGTAAATTGAATCTCACTCCTAAAGCATCTTTCAGTCCTGTACATTGTCCCACACCAATACAATCCACAACATATTGGAGCAACTTTGAGTGCCAAATAATCCCTTTATAACTTCACACTCCACTGTTGAATTATTGCTTCATTCAATTAATACTTAGTGCGCTGGAGTGAGTATAATCTCAAAATGGAGGTAAGTACTTTTGTGAAAAATCATGAACAGAATTTAAGAGTACTACGGTTTATAACAAAAACATCCACTTTTTTTGTCCTTGCATTAACAGATCTGTTGGGATACCACCCTTAGCCAATTGGGTAGGTTTATATTGGGTTGCTGCTGGGTGCGTGAGACCCAGGTTTCCAGAAGCAGAAGCGCAAACACCTCATTGATACCAATATAAAAGCAGCTACGCAACTCTTGGAACCAATAAACTCTATGCTGTGGCCAAATAAAAATGCTGGATTTAAGTTTGGCTGAACAGAAGGTCATTTTGGAAAATATTATTAGTTAAGAAAAATAATACATTTTGACTTTGATTTTTTTTACCCTTCTTTCAGAAATGTTAACTTCAAGCTAAATTTGCAATGACCACACAATGTGTTACACAAGTGCCGTGATAGCAGTTGAAACTTTCTAGTGATTCTGCAATTTAAAAAGCAATCTTTATTAAGAATAATTGGTACCATACAATCAGTTCAGTATATCTACATCGAGGATTTACTATACACTACAAACGGTGATAAAGGCATAAAATGTTCATCAACTTCCAAATTAATTGTTTTATTTTTTGTCCTCAATTACGCTGGTCTCCTGAATTTACTCTCCCTCTGTTATTTGAAAAGACAGTCTATGAACTAGCATCCAGGCCTCCCATTGGTGCTGCTCAGAGGTTGGTGCCATGAGACACATAGCAATGACCCAGGGATGACTTGCTTTGTGATTTGTCCTGTTCAAGTAGAGCTACCCGGCCTCAGCCTGGAAGGGTTATTGTGGCTGAGATCAGTAACTTAGGGGTAAAAATTCCACTTATGTATTCCTGGCGCACTCTAGGGGTGGATATTGTGAAATTCTGCACTCCCAGCTCATGATATTCTGTCCAGCAGGAGCACAGAAATTGAATTTTTACCCCTTTGTAAAATGGAGGAATTTGAAATTGTGTCCGAGTGCGCTATGGCACTGGCCACGTTTTTATATTTAAATAAACTTTTTTTTTTATGTTTGCATTTCTCAGATGGCCAAGACCCATTTTGAAAAAAGGCTACAGGCAGAAGCTGGAACTGTCAGACATCTATCAGATTCCTTCATCTGACTCTGCTGATGAACTTTCTGAGATGTTAGAAAGGTACGTGATCAAATTATGTTAATAAACTTTTTTTTAACGTAGTGCCCAGTAATTTATATTAAATAAAAATGGATAGTGATGACCGCTCAATTACAAAGGCTGTAACAGTTTATTAAGTAAATGAATCTATGAGGCTACCATTGGGATAAGACCTTCCCAAGATGTGTAAAGAGAATACACTGGATTTTCCTCTGCTACACCACCCAAAATCAGGCAGTATAGTGGCAGAATATCAAGGGAAATCAGGAGGGGAGGCTTGTCACTGCCACTGCGGACTTATCTCCTTACACTGCAGTAGGTAAAGAACCCAGCCACCCCTTGACCACCCCATGTAAAGGACAGTGGGAGTTGGGGCCCAGAAACCTAGCTGGTTTCAACTGCCTTACACTGCCATTACCATCAACTCCAGGGACCACTGGGAGAGGGGTTGAAGCAGATGCCTGCTGAAGCTTTTTTTTAAGCAGGAAAAGGTCCAGAAGTGAGCACCTCTCCCTCTCCTCATGCCTCAAACCTACCTTATTTAGGTCTCAGCTCAGTCTAAGACCTAAACTTCTATTCATTTTCATGCCTTCAAGGAACATCTGCCGCCTTTAAATGTTGATGCTCCTCTTCTGGGATATTCACTACATCTTCCTTCCTAGCGGTGGCGGGCTCTGTATTGGTGGTGGTGATTTAGCCGGGAGCCTGCCCTGCATAGTTAAACAGACTTGATCCAGGAAAATGGGTCAGGGTCATGGCAAGGCCGAAGCAGCAGGTGGAAGTCTTGCCCGACCCTCCTCTGGCAGTGAATCTGCCCGAGAGAAAAATTCAGGCCAATGTCACAAAACCCATCTCTATTCGAAGAATCTTCCTATAATTTTCCACAAGTTTAAGCATCCAGGTTATGGTAGTGTCAAGACTGTGTCATACAGTCACGGCAGAGTGAAATACTGAGTTAATATTGCAAAAATAAATAAATAATATTGGTATCCATCTAAAGGAAGGACAGACTATTCTTTCATAAGTGGCTATTTCTCATGTTTTATCATATATTTTCACAATTAGAGATATGCCAAATGTACAAGGCATTGAATGAAATTGAGAAACATTTTGTGAGGAGATTTGAAGGGGATATCGCACGCATGGCCCAAGAAGCATACAAATGAGTCATCTGCAATAGTTGTATGAAATTTGGCTTCAAATTCTGATCAGTGACCCAAACGAATATGTTATAGGCACAACTGGAATATAATGGTAATTTATTGACTTCATACACCTGGCAGGGGGCCTTTCCTGTCGGGAACATGCAGTTTTTGGACCTTTAATTTAAATAGTTACAGAATCATACGTAATATACACCCAAATTCCTGAAATGTGTCATCAGTGGGCAAGGCTCCCTACTGGGAGCACAACGTAAATTGTGTATAAAATTTGTAGTGTTTGCTTGGTGTTTAATAGATCCTGCCAACACCTTGAAATGACCTTTTAAAATTCTTCTGCATTTTGATAGCCCATGTGCTGCTTTTCATATGGATTTTTTTTTTTACTGAAGTTTTATAACTCATTAAGATGTGGATGTCAGTGCTGGGGAATGAAACCCTTTCCACTTTTGCCACTCAGTGCAGTATCACACTCAGGTTAGATGGAGCTCCCACTGCTCTAGTCCAACAATGCGTCTTAGCAGTGTTATCAGAGATAACGTGGATTACTGTACCAATGTGAAATTTTTTGTTTCTTTCATCAGCTAAGCTAACCTGGCCATTTCTCTTAGACTGTAGTGCAATTCTGTGTCATATGATGGACAGTTTGTACTGTAATTCCCTGGCCACAAGCAGTTCGATTGTGACAGCCCAACTCATTTCACGTTGGACCATTACTACAACAACAACTTGCATTTATATAGCACCTTTAACATAGTAAAACATCCCAAGGCACTTAATTACAGCTAGGACAGCTGGTAGACAAAGTAAGTTTTCATCCCATCAATCCCGGTTGGATTCAGACTCAGGCCCCAGAAGTGAAAGGGTGTTTGGCAGTCCTCTATGCTAGCCAATCCCATTTTTCCCGTTTCTTCTTTGTAAACATTATTAAGGTCTTATTTTTTTTCTAGAAAAAGCATTGCTTCTTAATTGCATAAATTGCTCATGTGTCTGATCAGCTTGTTTACTTCTTCCTAGGTAACCAGGTGAATTAACCTGTCATTTTGCTCAGATAGATAGGGAAAGGGAAAGTCAATTAGAAATGGTGATGTCACAATTTAGTATAAAGCCTATTCAAATATATATAAATCACTATAATTATGCAAGAACACCTGGTAAATGATTCATAGGATCAGACATAATTGATTCATCTATTGTTTAAAAGGAATTTTCCTGAGACTACCAATGAAGAATTGGACTAGCAATTTCCCGGGACAGAGCAGATGTTTCTAGAAGGATTGATAAAACAGAATTGACTCTTGATAAGCATTACACATTTTCCAAAGTTACAGTTAGAAGGGTGTTTACACAATCACTCTAGTTGTTTCTGTTTAGGGGATCTCAGTTGTTGCTCTTTGAGTTAACTAAGATAGTGTCCCTCTGTAGTCCAATTTGGACACATAGGCCTAGAAATTCAGTAAGGCCCCGCCAGGTCTTTAGCGCCCGAAATTTAGCGCTCGCCCGGATTCCCGTAGCGCCCGCCTGAAATTCAGTTGCGACGGGCCAAGACGGAGGCGGGCGCTACTGCAGGGTTTGGCCGCCACTGCAGGGTTTGGCCGCCTCGCTTGGGGCGATGAAAGTCTATTTCAGGCGTCCAGCTGCCGCTGCGCCACCCGATGCGGTGCGGCAGGCTGGGGTACTGCAGGCCTCCTCCTTCTCTTAAGGAGGAGCTGCCTGCAGCCGTGAGATCGCCGCTGGATTCCCCCGGCAAATGAGCCCGGCACCACGGAGAAGTGCCGGGCTCGCGGGAGTCAGACAGCAATGCCGCGGGGGGGTGGTGCAGGAGTCCGGGGAGGGAGGTGCGGCCATGCGGCCGCCGGGAAAGATGCCGGCCGCCCCTCCACCTTTATGCGCCGGCCTCTCGGAGCTGCAAGGCCCCGTTTTTCAAACGTTGTTTGCGGCCGCTGCGGGCGAGGTGGCCGCAACTGAATTTGGCCTTCAGCAGGGAATCGCGTTGGAACCGGGGCGCTGCGCACACCGATGACGTCATTGGTGCCGGCGCAGCGCTACCGGCTAACGCCGATGTTAGGGACCAACTTAATTTCGGGCACTAAAAAACTTCCGGCGCAACCCACTCTTTCGCCCCTAAGTGGGCGCAAATGCAACTGAATTTCTAGGCCATACTCTATAGGCAGAACAATCTGAAGAGAGAAAAGAAACTGAAATCCCCATGACCCTTGGATACATTAAAAATAAGTATTGATTGAGGGCAACAAGGCTGAAACAACACACTAACTTCTCCATGAAACTAGGTTAACTGCAAAAGCAATCTCTCACTGAATTAACTTCAGTGAAGCAGTAATAAAAAAAAGACTTGCATTTATATCGCACCTTTCATGACCTTAGGAGGTCCCAGAGCGCTTTACAGCCAATGAAGTACTTAAACTAGTTTATAGACATGTACAAAAACTACAACAATTTTTACAAGCAATTTAAATGTATCTGCAAAAACAGTATACCTAATTATCAAGGTCTATTGTGTATTTTTTGCAGACATATATCAAAGAAAACCTTTTGCCTGAGAAAATGTGTCTGTTGAGTATTATTTTATTCATTCAAATTGGACAGGTCAGGGAAAGCATGACCATGAGCAGGAAGACTATCTTTGGAATGAAAAAAAACTCTTTCAGTACCTAGGGAACCAAAATTGAATTTCCTGCCATCTTGTACCAGTGACGTCTCACCACCTTAGCTTCCCAGAGCAATACGCGTATCAGTTCCAGCACTCGGTTGCTTGTTGTTCTAACAGTAGAGCTCAGTGAGAAATTTAAGTGAGCAACTAAGCTAGTTTGAACAGCAAGCTAATTTGTTCAATGGAACTCAAGGGTGCAACCGATTTTCTGTACTTCAGATTTTCCAACCTATAGAATTTAAATCATACTTGGCTCTTCACCCACTAGTATTATTTTGGAGATGGTTATAGAGAGAAAGAGAGGAAAGAGGGAGAGGGCGAGGAGGGGCGAGTGTGGAATTGGGGAGTAAACTGCTCATTGTGCGGGAATGAGTTCCAGATATTGAAAGGCTTTCCATAGTGGGGGCAGTTGTTGAAAATCTCTTCAATAGAGGGGAGAGGGCGTGATCAGGTGCTCAGTGGGTGGGGAGGGAGTGCCAGCTGTTGAAAAGCTGCTCAGTGGGTGGGGGGGGGGGGGCGGTGGAGAGTGCCAGCTGTTGAAAAGCTGCTCAGTGGGTGGAGGGAGTGCCAGCTGTTGAAAAGCTGCTTAGTGGGTGGGGGGGGGGGGGGGAGTGCCAGCTGTTGAAAAGCTGCTCAGTGGGTGGGGGGGGAGTGCCAGCTGTTGAAAAGCTGCTCAGTGGGTGGGGAGGGAGTGCCAGCTGTTGAAAAGCTGCTCAGTGGGTGGGGGGGCGGAGTGCCAGCTGTTGAAAAGCTGCTCAGTGGGTGGGGGGGGGGAGTGCCAGCTGTTGAAAAGTTGCTCAGTGGGTGGGGGGGAGTGCCAGCTGTTGAAAAGCTGCTCGGTGGGTGGGGTGGGGGGGGGGGGGGAGTGCCAGCTGTTGAAAAGTTGCTCAGTGGGTGGAGGGAGTAGGCCAGCTGTTGACACATTACGGGCTGAATTTTGCCGGCGCTCAGAGTGCAGGTTCGGAGGCGGGTCCGCTGTCAAGATCTCAAAGATTGACAGCGGGTCAGTATTCCGCTGTAAACCCGCCTCCGTGTCAGTTTCCCAAGTGTCGGGTGTGTCATCCCTGAACAGACCCGACACCAAGCGGCGGGTCAGCCAATTTAGATACTTAAAAGCTTCTTAAAAGGTAGTTAAGAACCATTTTCCCATGTACTTATCATTTTCCCAGGTTTTCAACGAGGTTCCCGGAGAGCGGCTATCATGTCAGGTAAGTATGTTAGGTTCTCAATGACTGTGGATTGCTGTGAATAGGTGAAAGCTGCAAAAGTGGTATAAAACCTACCATTTCACAACTGTTCACTTCCCAATCTTAGAAGCTGGAGCATTAATGATTTGGAACCCACTTTTGAGCTTTATGCACTTTTGAAGTGTTTGGAGTAATCTCTCTATCCACTGTCACCTCCTTGGAACAACTTATCTCAACATTGACAGATTACTTCTGTCATCTCAACCTCACCTGCCATCTATTCCATTAGCATCGATGCCCTTGAAAAAATCTCACCTTGGTCCTCAGAATCCCAACACGATCAGCCCCAACACCAGCATCACCGGGCACACCAGCAGCACCAACATCCACACCAACCTTCTCCGCAATCAACTGATGCTGCACTGGACACAGGGCATCATCACCCGAGCACATTGCTGCCCGCGACGTCAGCGATGGCCTCACCATGTCCAGATTGACTTCACTTGATGCTGTACACCCTGGCTGCCTCATGAGGCACCAGGTTGACACCACCTCACACTAGCACCATAAAGTATCCCTGCAATGCCCAAGCCATTCCTTTCACACTCATCACCATTGGAGGGGACAGGGACGGGGACGGGGACGGGAACGTTATGTCTCACCATTCACTGGGACTCACTAAGACACTTCAAAAGGCACACACAAATCTGTCCAAGAAGGCAAAGTGTTGAAAATAAAGATTTCAATGCTTGACAACACATTAACAGACACTTTACACGAACATTGGCTAAAGCACACAAGTGCCTACCCTTGTGTGTTGTTAGTTGGTATGATTGGACTAGGATGAGGGTGAGTGTGAGGGGTGGCTAGTGAGATGGGGAAGCAATAACATAGATAGAGAGGGATGGGTGGAGGTGTAAGGTAAGTTGGTGTGAGTAAGGATGTGCAGAGGTAGGGTAGGGAAGGCAGAGTGATGGGGATGTGATGAGTGGTACAGCAGCATGATGTTGAGTATGGCTTTGCAGTAACGTTTTGTGATCTACTGAGATCATTGAAAGGTTTGCACCACTGCAGCCTGGTCCTCCTGACCACATCCCTGCTTGTGCCCTCCTGTGCAATGTGCAACCAGGCTGCGTTGATCTCCTGGGGAGGTGTCTTCCGCCCATTGGAAGGGATTAGAACCTCCCTGTTTGCTGTGACTCCCTCCATAAGCATATGGAGGGAGTAATGGGAGAGCCTGGGTGCAGCCATGCACCTTTGTGCAGTGCTTGTCAGTGTTTGCAGCACCTCAATGCTGTAGAACACTGACAGCACAACTGTCAAAATGATTGTGGTGCTTTTAAGGAAACCGGCTGATGACACGTTATCGAATGACATCATCAGGCCCACTTCCTATTAATTGGCCGGGAATCTCGCAGGGCGGACTTAACAAGCCCCATCAACGGAATATCTTGTTGGAGGCCGGGATCGACACGGATGGGGGGGTCCCCACATGCCACGGATGTCGCCCGCATTGGACCCCCTGAGGTTGGAAAAGTCCAGCCCCACCTGTGCCTCCAGTTCTCTGTTTCCACTGTGCTGTGTGCACTCTGTCGTGACAACCTCAGGTGACATGGTGCCCTTGCATTCCATATTCATCCTCCATTCATTCTCCGTTATTTCTCCTCTAGCCTTACTTTCTCTGCTGTGGGCTGGGGAGTGAGATATTTGCTTTTCATTTACTGGCATTTAGTAAGATATCCGCCATTAGTCTGTAACAGCGCTGTTGTGCCACCAAGTGGAGATTTTTAATTACTACTGTTTGCTTAGGCAGAAAGGGCTTGTGTTCAGTTGATTGACAGCCATGTAACATTAGGTGACATAACGTTACGCTCATAGTGCCACTTACAAGCGCAAAACCATTAGAATGTTGCAACTGTCTTGAAATATAATAGATATTTCTTTTAAGTCTCTTTCCATGCCAATTTCCACCTCTTCCTTCCCTTCCGAAGGCAGTGACTACTTGCTGATGCATAATTACCATCTCTTTAGTTCCTCTGCCCTTATCTTTGCAAACTTTGCAACTTCTTCCTTCGATCTGAATATCATTATTATACTTGCTACTGTTCAGGGTCAAACACCTTGATGTACAACTAGAAGATCAGAATTGAAGATGGTTCTGTGAGGTTTGATGGGTTTCTCACTACTTTTGGATAGCTTGACTAGTTTTTGTAGTTATTAAAAGACTTTGGCAATTGATTAATCCATGATCAAGGTGGATAATGATTCAAATAATGAATAATGTGAGGTAATTAGACAGACTTTCCTTTTGAGGCAGCCTTCATGGATGAATTCATTGGATGTCTTTAATGAAGTTTTATTGTAAATTGCACAGAGGAGACTGGACCAACATCATTGAGCATTTAATTACATAAATATCGAAAAGGGATTTGGCATCAATTCTTTTTAAAACAAAGAATTACTAATGTCAAATGATTAGTCAAGGTGTAGGCCTAGAAATTCAGTGGCGTTTGCGCCCACTTAGCGCCTGAGGAGGTGTTTTGCGCCGGAAGTGTTGTTGCGCCTGAAATTCAGTTCTGGGCGAAATTCGGCGTTAGCTGGTAGCGCTGCGCCGGCACCGATGATGTCATCGGTGTGCGCAGCGCCCCGGTTCCAACGCGATGCCGGCCCGACGCCCAAATTCAGTTGCGGCCGCCTCTCCCGTAGCGGCCGCAAAGAGCGTTTGTAAAACGGGGCCTTGCAGCTCCGAGAGGCCGGGGCGTAAAGGTGGAGGTGCGGCCGGCCGCTTTCCCGGCGGCCGCCTGGCCGCACCTTCCTCCCCGGACTCCCACACCACCCCCCCCCGCGGCATTGGTCTCTGACCCCCGCGAGCCCGGCACTTCTCCGTGGTGCCGGGCTCATTTGCCGGGGGAATCCAGCGGCGATCTCACGGCTGCAGGCAGCTCCTCCTTAAGAGGAGGAGGCCTGCAGTACCCCAGCCTGCCGCACCGCATCGGGTGGCGCTGCGGCAGCTGGACGCCTGAAATTGACTTTCAGCGCCCCAAGCGGAGGCGGCCAAACCCTGCAATAGCGCCCGCCTCCGTCTTGGGGCGCTGCAACTGAATTTCAGGTGGGCGCTACGGGAATCCGGGCGTGCGCTAACTTTCGGGCGCTAAAGACCTGGCGCGGCGATAGCGAATTTCTAGGCCGTAATTCTCAGAAATGGGCATGCTTTATTCAAAGATGAAACAGATAACAGCAGCTCGGGACATTTTGAGAACAGATTCTATGCAAATAAGTCAACATAACTGGAACTACAAGAAATGTAAGACAAATATTATCTATTTATGTTGAATGGTGTCATTCAATTAAGACTAATTAAACTTCAAAAAATATTATAGCCTCTTCTATTTCCTTCATAGGTACAGAACAACTCATCTTACAGCAGTAGCTCTTTTCCCCTGAGATCCATTGGAGATATAAATATATTGAAATTAATTCTTAAATTAATTGCTTTGATAACTGTTTGCAAGAACCATCAAACATCTGTATTTGCAGTTGGGAGAGCAAAATAGAGATTATTAATACAATGTTTAGCAAAGTTGATAGTTAAATATCAGGTCCCATTACTTTGATATCGCTCTGGCAGAAATTGCTGATATATTAATTAATAAAGCTAGGATATAAATAAGATTCACAGATCATCATATATTTCTAGCCCGCATTACACTACATGTGCTAGCAAACAACAATCACCTGGATGCAATTTATGTATTTTTATTTTTTTGTTGCGTACTTGCGTTTGAAAATTATTCATATTTAGTTGTATGCATGGTGCAAAACCACACTTAGCAGCTGTTATTCAAGATCTTGTACAGAAATAGCTATAAAATGACAACAAAAAATCGAGATGAACTTCATGTTGCGCAGCAATGCAAAGCATGGAACAACAATACTTAGGCACGGATACACTAAAGTTAATGGGTGCGTTGCTAGGGGAAGGGGGAGTTGAATACAAAGCTTGTCAGATCAAAGCTAGGGGAGGTATTACAGTGTTTAATGGTTCTCGGGCGGCCCAACCAGTCTACTGAATTTATGAGAAGGAGCAAGGAAGGTAAATCATTGGGACAATAAGCTAAAGTGGGTTTGGCAGACTGGACCCCAGATCTTGCTCTAATAATCTAACTTTCCTCTTAGCAAAACATTATTTGTTGTAGAAATTGCAATTAATTCTTGTTTGAATATTACTGTACTATTTTTTAATTTTAATTTCATTAAAGCACATGGCTCTGTTAACAGGAATATTCACTTATAGGAACAATTGCTCAGATGGAAATCAAGTACTTGCCAAATTCTGCAGTTTGTTTAATAGGAATGATTGATTAAGCAGGGAGGCTGTTTCTTGCAAGGATGCTTCAAGAAAGAGGCTTCCACTGTTTTATCACAAAATTGTTACCCATCAAACTACCTGCAGCACATTAATGTTATAAAGAACTTGTTTTATTTATATCTTGCTAGTTTCAAGTTAAATCATACCACTGAAATGCTAGGTCATTGGTATCAAAAGGCCTTTGACAAGCACACACAAATGTTTAATCAATTTTTTTGATATTAAATATAGTGATATTAAATATTAGGGCCTGTCCTAATGGGGTCAATGTTCCTGTAGTGAATAAGTGCACTATTTCCCAAAAATCTAACTTTTGGATTTGTTTGCTCTAATTTCTCCTTCTAAGAGGCTGGAAAAATTCCAAACACTTTTATTTGCTTGTTATTTGTGCCGGTGCCCTTCAGACTCCCAGCAGTATTCTAAATAAGCGGAGAACATGACCTTTTAAATAATTAAGCCCCTATGGTGTGATATATGGTTGGGTGTTTTTAATCTGCCAAAAATGTGGCCCAATTGGAATTTGAACTTTCATTCAATTATGATGTTTGCTAAGGTTAGATCTTCAAGGTCTCCTCCTGCTTTTTTATTTGTCTAATTAGTTGCCTTTGCCAAATCTCCTTGGCTATGTTTAAGTGGAACAAAATATTCCAGAGATCCCTGTTGCTCCTTTAAGGATGTGTAAATGTGGTTTAATCAACTTGTTTTTGTTCATTTGCAGAGAATGGGATAGAGAGTTAGCAACGTCAAAGAAAAATCCCAAACTTCTCAATGCACTTCGCCGATGTTTTTTCTGGAGATTTTTGTTTTATGGAATTCTGCTTTATTTTGTGGTGAGAGTTTGTTCAATAACAGATGCTATTAATTGAACAATAAAGTGTTAAATTGCACCTGTGAAAATAATTTTCGGTATCCTGCGATAAAAACAGACGATTCTAGAAATACACAGCAAGTCAGTCAAGATCCAAAATCTGCATAGATAGATGTGGGTAGAAAGCCCTGGCCAGAACCTTTTGACTGAGGTGCTAATCTGTGATTTCTCTTTTCTGATGTTGACAGACTAGCTGTGTATTTCCAGCATGTTCTTTTTTTTAATTTTCTTTTCTTTTTATCTCTTTCGTTATTCTATTCCCTTCCATTTGCCATTGTGTATCGCTTTTAAAATTTACCATGACGACAGGGGTACAAGCTGGCTTACTATGTCACCAATGAACTGCTAAAGTTTTAAAAGCAGCATACCAACATACCACAATATTCACGTCTGGTTACCAATTATTTCCCCTTATAATTTAAGATATAATATGTCACATAAATCAAAATACTGGCTAGAATTTCTCCTTGTAGTAATGTCCTAGAACAATTGAAAAAGAGTATAGATTTAATAAAATAAACACTGAAAAGCATATGTGTGCTTAACAGGAATAATGGTTAGCTTGTACTATTTATCTTTTAAGACTGACCAAGTTCAGACAATTAGTAATTGACAGAGCATTTAATTCTATTTGATAAATTAATTTTACTCTTGCTGAGATGTGATACCTGTGCGTAATTTATTTTAGATATAGACATAATATGTAGCTACATTCATTTTTAACTGGGGTGGAAAACGGCCTTCTTTTCCAAGGTGAAACTACATAAAAAATTAAATATTAATAAATATAGAAGGAAAGCAAAAGAAGGCTAAGACAGAGGATATAAAAGAGGACTGGCCGTTGACATAAAGGGAAATGGCGAGGGAACATACAAACACATAACAAATAAAAGGATGGTAAAATAAAAAGGGGGCACCTCATACTTGACAGTGAGTGAATGACAGAGATGCTTATTAAATATTTCATAGGGCAACGTGAAAGTAGAGGAGTACTTGAAATGGTTGTGGAACAGCCAATAATGCCGATAAATATTAAAAAAGAAACTGTATTACAAACATTAATGGGACTTACAGTCAAAAGATCAGCAAGCCCAGATTGTATGCACCTCATAATACTGGAGGAAGTTGGGGAGGAGATAGTGGAAATTTGAAAACATAATTTGTGCCAAGGACTTGAGGTCCCAAGTGCTACACCCTTGTTCAAGTCATGGGGCAAAGGATAAGAAAGGAAATGATGTGCCAGTTAGGCTTACCTCAGTTCAGGGTAATCTTCTAACCTTATAAATGTGTGCTCCTGCACAAATCCTCACCTGCCAGGAAAACATAGAGAAATCACAGATGCACTCCTTGTGAGTTTCCCTACATTAAAAGAAAATAATCCTGGAGAGAATGCCTGCGATTTCCAAATATGTCCAAGGATCCACAGCAGTAGTGTACCTTCATTAAATTGGCCTCCTAGAGTCCATAATATGGGATGGAATTAGTAAACACTTAGCAAGGTAAGGCTAATCGGGGATTATCAGTGTGGATTTGTAAAAGAAACAGCTTGACTAATTCAGTTGAACTTTTTGAGGGAACTACAGATTGCATAGATGAAGGTAGCATGATGATGTATTAATGAATTTTCAGAAGGCGTTTGATTAAGTGCCATATAAGAGACATGTTACAAAAATTAAGACATATGGGCCTAGAAATTCAATTGGGCGCGCCAGCTGTTAGCGCCTTAGGGGGAGTAGATCTCGAGCGCTAGGCACTTATCGCCCGGGCGCAGCGCGATCTGCGCCTCTCCCCAACTTCAGGACACATTTAGCGCCGGCGCAAAGTCTTAGCGCGCGCCCTGCTGCGCGCGCAGATCATGACGTCATTTAATAGTGCAACGCCCTTTGTGCGCCCCAAACCGGAACTTCACTCGCGCCGGCCCATTGTGCGCCGGGCGTCCCGAGCGACTGTGAAGTGGAACGGTACACAGGCCAGCCAGGCCGGGGGGAGCGCTAATTAAAGGGCACTTACCCAGCAGTATAAAGGCCAGCCATTTTGCAGCATTCACTCTTGTGCAACGGTTTTTTGGACAGAGACCAAGGAGGAGAGTTTACTGCTTTGGACCAACACTTGGACAGGTATTTTTGGCTCAGGCCAGAGCTTACCAATTATCTTTGCCTTCATTCAGAGCTCAGTGTTTGCCAGCATATAATGGGGGCTGCATTGGGTGGCAACGCAGAATTTCAGCCTTATGCCAGAAGGGCTTACAGACGCCGTGAGAGAGTGGCAGCCCTGGCTAGACGCAGAGGGGGCAACAGGCGTCGCCAACTGAGGCCTTACCCACGCAGGGTATACCGCCCGCAGACCTCCTATCTGACCATGTCTGCCGCGATGTGTGTTAGGAGGCTGCGATTCCGAAGGGAGGTGGTTGCAGACATCTGCCGGCTGCTTCAGAGAGATCTGCAGCCACAGCTGATGCGCAGGACGTCTCTGTCGGTGGCAGTGAAGGTGACGGTGGCTCTCAACTTCTATGCCTCCGGCTCCTTCCAATCCGCTACTGGGAACATCGCTAACATCTCCCAGTTCGCCGTGCATTGCTGCATCCGCCAGGTGACCGAAGCCCTTTTCAGAAGGAGACATCAATTCATCTCCTTCCCCATGACCCTGGACAAGCAGCAGCAGCGTGCAGTGGGGTTTGCAAGAATAGCGGGCTTCCCCATGGTGCAGGGCGCCATTGACTGCACGCATGTGGCTTTGCGGGCACCTCTTGAGCATGCCGAGGAGTACCGCAACCGGAAGGGCTACCATTCCCTCAATGTACAGCTGGTGTGTGACCACAGGCAGCGCATCCTAGCTGTCAATGCCCGCTTTCCAGGCAGCAGCCACGATGCCTTTATCCTGCGACAGACAACTGTGGCTGACATGTTCCAGGCACAGCCTCCCCCAAGAGGATGGCTTATCGGGGACAAAGGCTATCCTTTGTGTACCTGGCTCATGACCCCGCTCCGCGCGCCCACGACCCCTGCTGAAGAGGCATACAACGAGAGCCATCAAGCGACAAGGAACCTCATAGAACAAACAATCGGCGTGCTCAAGCAACGGTTCCGCTGTCTCGATCGCTCCGGGGGAGCCCTCCAGTATTCGCAGGATCGAGTCTCCCAATTCGTCGTCGTTTGCTGCATGCTGCACAACCTGGCTATCCGCAGGACTCAGGCACTGCCACCTCACGTTGGACCACCACCTCAGGAGGAGGAGCAGGAGGAGCATGAGGACGACGAGGACGAGGAGTACCAGCCCAGGAGGGACGCACAAGGTCCAAGGGCCGCCCGTCGTCGGCTTATTGAACGTCACTTCTAGGCCCCCTGTCAGGGAATGGCTTGTGCCAATGATAGAACATGATTGCAGCCGCTCCGCAAGCCCTCAGCCGGTTAAGGCAGCAAACACTTCAAAGATCAAACATGGACAATGTGAATAAATAAAATGCTTTATTGTACAAACTCTGGGCCCTTCCCACATGAAAACCAAAAACAGATGAAACCCCCAAAAAACACTCAAACACATTACTCGCTCCCACAACCTGGGGAGGATTAACAAAATAGGGCAACTAAAATGGCCGTCATTCTCGGCCTTCGTCCAAAACAAACATCACATCATCGGCCTTCAAAAAACAAACATCCAATTCTCGGCCTCAAGAAACAAACACAAATGGCCACACATTCGACTATTTGGCCCGCTAGGGCGATGCCTTGGCCATCTTTGGGTGGCCCCTGCCCGCCCTGCTGCTCCGCCTCAAAGTAAGGCCATTGGCTGCTGCAAGGCTGGGGGCAGGCTCCTGAGGGGCACATGTCGTGACGGCAGATGCCCTTGGGGGTCGGCCTAGTCGAGGTCTGGCCGTCGAGCGGCCGGCTGTTGATTGCTGCAGCTGTGGCTGGCCAGCATCAGTCGCTGCAGCAGCTCCTGGCAGCTCCACTGGGGGAGTGGCAGTGGCGGCTGGAGGAATGGCGGCAAGCTGGCGGATGGCAGGCGCTCGCTGGTCGCCTGAGACACTGGCACTCGCCCGGGCCAGCACTGCAGCATTCGCACCAATCTGCCGAGGGACAGACCGATGTGCTGCTGCAGCGCGCCGGGTGCCCTGGCAATGCCTGGCTGACACCGCGAGTGTGGCAGCAGTGAGTGCCCGTGTTGACCTGTTCACTGACCGCAGCAGAGCAGCCAGTGACTGGACGGCACCACTAATCACCTGGCCAGTCGCTGACAGATCTGCCCGGTATTCCGCCCGACTGGTGGCCTCTAAGGGCCCGAACTCGGCCACACTCCGAGAGAGCGAATCGATGGACTCAGGCAACCGTGCCACTGCCGCCATGAGCTCCGTGTGCCGGCGCTCCGAGTCCGCGGACAAGTCTTCGAGGCGTTCCATCTCCTCGGCGAAGAGCATCTCCTGACTGGAGGCCGGACTCTCCCTCTGGGGAGAAGGCCGCCGAGCTGGCCGACCCTTCCTCCGTTGCTGGAGGCCGCTGGGCCCAGCAATTGGACTCCCCTCCGACGCATCCCCCCTCTGGGGAGAAGGCCGCCGAGCTTCCACCCCCCTCCCGCCTTTCTGCAGCACGCAGGTCCCAGGAGCTCCCCTCCCCTTCGACACTTCCGCCACGCTGCCCTCCAGGGAAGGCGTGTCCCCTACATTGGCCTGGGTGGCCGCGGCTGAGGGTTCCCCTGATGGGCCGCCTTCCTCTTGCTCCTCCTCCTGCTCCTCCTCGGAGGGTCTGTCACTGGCAAGTTGAGGGACCTCCTCTTGACCATCTGAAAGCAGGAAGGCACAAGAGTAGCTTTAGAGTGAGGAGAGGGCATCAGTGCGGGATGCATGAGTGGTGGCATTCAGCGCATTGGTCGGACAGTGGCAAAGGATGTAGATCTGATGCGCAAGTGGGACGAGAGAGGTGCAAAAGGTGATGTCCTTACCATTGCTGCCCAGAACAGGGTCGGCATCTCCACATGCAACGAGCCCAATCACCCGGCCACCCATGAGGCGCTCCACGCGATGTTGCAGCTCGGTGAGTGGCTGGATATGGGGTCGTCCTCCCCCGGTCGCAGTCCGGCTCTTGCGATTATTCGCCAGCTTGGCCTGCAAGAGAAAGGATGGCCTCTAAGTACAGTGTGTCGCCGTGATCTTGTGTGCACTGCCTCCCATGGTGGAATAGCCTGGCCAGTGTGTCGCCATGATCTGGTGTGCACTGCCTCCCATGGTAGAATAGCCTGGCCAGTGTGTCGCCATGATCTGGTGTGCACTGCCTCCCATGGTGGAATAGCCTGGCCAGTATGTCGCCGTGATCTTGTGTGCACTGCCTCCCATGGTGGAATAGCTTGGCCAGTGTGTTCAGTGCAGAATGTGCAATTGATGCTCATGCCTGTGCCATAGCTGCTGGATGAAGGCTGGCCATTAGAGCTTTCAGGTCCCTTTGCCCATAATGTGAGGTGCACATGCAAGGATGAGGAGGTCATTGGAAAGGGTACTCACCCTGACAATGCGTGTGAGGTCATTTAACTTTTTGCGGCATTGGGCACCGGTCCTGGGGACGTCGCTGTTGGCTGACAGCTTGCTGGCGACATGCCTCCAGGCTCTCCTGTAGACGCGGACCGTCGCCTTCTTGCCATTGTCCGGGTACAAAACATGGCGCCTCTTCTCCACAGCAGCAAGCAGCACACTCAGATCACGCTCTGAGAAGCGCTGCGCATGTTCACGGGCCTTCTCCATGTCTTCAGGCGCTATTTGGGTCCAGCAGCAGTGTTCAGGCCTAGCTGGAGGGCTCCACTATCCAGGGTGTGGCAGCAGACACAGTCGACCCTTCCCCCTTAAGAGCTGGCCGGCGCCAGGGTGTCTGCTGTCAGTCACGAGATGGCCGCACCTGCGCTGCGCCCGGCCTCGGCGCTATCGATCACCACCTCCGGCTTAGCGCCCAAAGAGAGGCGTCCAGCAGCAGTTTTAGCGCTCGCCCGAACTAGTAGGGCGAAGCTAATGAATATCGGAGAAGTGGCCTAGATTTGGCGGCGGCCGCAAACTTTAGCGGACGCCCCACTTTAGCGCCCCAAAAGTGGCGTCAATGAATTTCTAGGCCATATGATATTAAAAGGAATGCATCTGAATAGATAGAAAGATGGCTGGGCGCAAGTAGGAGTAAATGGGTGTTTTTCAGATTTAAAGAATTTGGGTAATGATTTGTCCCATGGATTTGTGCTGAGACCTCTTTGTTTTCCATTTATATAAATGATTTGGACATAGGTACAATGATATTAAAGTTAGCTGATGATAACAAATTAGGGAACATGGCCAACTGTGAAGAAGAATGCTGGAGGTTACAGGAGGATGTAGACAGGTTAATAAGTGACCAGGTAAAAAATGGCCATAAAAAGGATAATGGCACTCTGGGGTTTATATGAAGGGCATTGGCCACATAAGCAAGGAAGTGATGTTGAATTTGTAAAAGACATTGGTTAGGCCACAGTTGGAGTATTGTGTGCAATTCTGGGCACCACATTAAAGGAAGGATATTAGAGCCATGGAAAAGGTACAATGAAGATTTACTGGAATGATACCAGAGTTGAGAAGGTCTAAATTTAATATAGTTGCTCCCATTTTATGCGCCTAAAACGGGTGCAACGTTAACCAATTTAGCAAGGCAGAGGCCTGCGCCCAATCAGCAATTTTTAGGCGGCCATAGAGGCCACTTGAAATGAGCGTCTCTTTGAGCAGGTTATTTCAATATTGAAAAGTGACTCCTGTGCTCATTTCTGACCCGGATTAGTATATTCGTTTACACAAGTCGGAGCTTCGAAAATGTTTGTGCTTTGTGGAGTCAGAGGGAGAATTGGACAGGTTGAGTGATTGGGCAGATGTATGGCAGATGCAGTATAACGTGGATAAATGCGAGGTTATCCACTTTGGTGGCAAAAACAGGAAGGCAGATTATTATCTGAACGGCAATAGATTGGGAGAAGGGGAAGTGCAACGAAACCTGGGTGTCCTTGTGCACCAGTCGCTGAAGGTAAGCATGCAGGTGCAGCAGGCGGTTAAGAAGGCAAATGGTATGTTGGCCTTCGTAGCAAGAGGATTCGAGTACAGGAACAAGGATGTCTTGCTACAGTTGTACAGGGCCTTGGTGAGACCACACCTTGAGTATTGTGTGCAGTTTTGGTCGCCTTATCTGAGGAAGGATGTTCTTGCCATGGAGGGAGTGCAGCGAAGATTCACCACACTGATACCTGGGATGGCAGGAATGACATATGAGGAGAGATTGGGTCGATTGGGCTTATACTCGCTGGAGTTTAGAAGAATGAGAGGGGATCTCATTGAAACTTATAAAATTCTAACAGGACTAGACAGACTAGATGCAGGAAGGATGTTCCCGATGGTCGGGGAGTCCAGAACCAGGGGTCACAGTCTAAAGATAAGGGGTAAGCCATTTATGACAGAGATGAGGAGAAATTTTTTCACCCAGAGAGTGGTGAACCTGTGGAATTCTCTACCACAGCAGGCAGTGGAGGCCAGTTCATTAAATATATTCAAGAAGGAGTTGGATATATTTCTTAAGGCTAAAGGGTTCAAGGGATATGGGGAGAAGGCAGGGACAGGGTACTGAATTTGGATGATCAGCCATGATCTCATTGAATGGCGGAGCAGGCTCAAGGGGCCGAATGGCCTACTCCTGCTCCTATCTTCTATGTTTCTATGTTTCTATGAATGAATGCTCCTCCAGGTTCCACAAAACAACTGCAGGCCATTGCTGGCCCACCCTCAGCCTCCTTTCGATTGCATCCCTCCCCTCCCTGCCCCCACCCCCAGACTTATCTGTGATCTCAGCATGAGGCAAAATTGGTAAGACCCCGCAGCTCACCTAATTTATTCTGATGGGGTTTAAGGACAAATTTAGTTCGGTCCTCGGGCCTCTCCAATTTGGCGGTAAGGAATTTAGGCTCTGTTGTGTCTTTGATCTTCTGCTAAGAAGGACTCGCATTCAGAAAATCTAAGGTAACTACGAAAGCTAAATCTGAAAATTCTAATTAGGGAGAGCGCTGTCTATTAGGTCTGTCCTGCAGAAATTGTCTATGATTGCACACAAACTGACAATATGATAAAAATAACTCTTTAATTTTCCCTATTTCTAATCCCAACATTAACTTTTCTGTCTAGTAAATGTGATATCATGTGGATTAGCATGTGCACATCTCGTGCTGGTTAACACTGAAGCTTAATACTTATTCATATAATTTGCCATTTGATTTCAACAGGAATTCACTAAAGCTGTACAGCCTCTCTGCCTTGGACGAATAATAGCATCATATAACGTGAAGAATACCTATGAGCGTGAAATAGCATACTACCTAGCCTTAGGCCTTTGCCTCCTATTTGTCGTGAGGACCCTCTTTCTACATCCTGCTGTCTTTGGTCTCCAGCACCTGGGAATGCAGATGAGAATAGCACTGTTCAGTTTAATTTATAAAAAGGTAATTACATTCATTTGTACATATGTAATTTTATTCCGGATATTTAGAAGGCTTGATTTGTAAGATGGGAGAAGGAGGGATTGATACATTGCCCATTCCTTCCTTCTGTCTAGTATCATTCGGTTGATTTTTCTAGTCCTGCCCTTGTGTATGTTGGATCACCTGGTTGCAGCAGATACAGGAAAACTGGTCGGAGAGAAGACCATGTGTGTAAGGGAGCCCACCCAATTCTCAGTCCATTCAGTTACATGGATGGATAATCTGTTCCTTTATGGGAGAGCATTCCTCCCGGGCCAATTTTTCTGTATTCACTGCACCCAGGTGTTCCAATATGTCCAGGTACAGGACTAGGAAAATTTATCCCATTGAGTCTTGTTGACTAATTTTTGATATTTGCCAGAGAGGTCTTTCTCCCCCCCCACCCCACCTCTATTAAACATTAACTGGTTCTTGAGTGTGCATCTTCTTCCTTATAGTCGTCAACATTTCTGCAGCATTTGAACAGTTATCCACTCCAACCTCCTCCACAGTTTCTCTATTGTGGCCCACTTCCATGACACACTCCTTGGTTTCCAAACATAGCCAGCACATCTCCTGCCCTACACAGTCACCTCTGGACCACCCCAAGGTTTCATCTGTAATCCTCTCCTTTTCTTAGTCTACATATTGCTGCTTGGCCATATCATCCATAGGAGTGGGTTCAGCTTCCATATGTACATTGACAACAGTAAGTTCTACCTCTCTGACACCACTCTTTACGCCATGACCATAAATGTACTATTCAATTGTTTGTCCGGCATCAAATTGTGAATGAGCAAAGTACTTTCTCCAACTCAACATCAGCAAGCCTGAAGCCATCCTGCTTGGCTCCCACCAAAATCTCTGCATCGTATGTCCTGATTTTATGCCCCTTCCTGGCTGTTCACTCAGGTCGAGCCATCAGTGCACAACCTTAGTGTCCTTCATAGAGATTCTAAATAAATAATTCCATCTGCCAACCACCTCGATTTTCAGCATGAACAGCACAGTAGGCAGAGTACTCAGTCACAATTCTACTCACCCAAAATAACAGACAAAATTGTGTAGAATTTGTGGAAGTCTGTGTCCTGTAAAAGCTCAGAAATTTCCTGGAACACATAAACAAGCCTTTAAATGGCCTCAGTTTTTGAAAATGAAGACAAGGAATATCAATCTGGCAGACCGAATAATGCCACTGAACAAAACTGTCTTGACACAGCACCCTTATAATCAACTCCTTTCAATATATATTTAGTTATTCTCTAAATTAAGCAGTATTTTCCATGTAAGTCTCTGTACTAAACTGTGATCATGAAAACACCGATAGTTTAATGTCTGCTTTCCTAAAATTTCAATATTCTTTCTCAACAGATCTTAAAAATGTCGAGCAGAGTACTTGATAAAATTGATACTGGACAACTTGTTAGTCTACTATCCAACAACCTCAACAAATTTGATGAGGTAGGTAAATTGTGCGCACAATTCACATTGTGTACAGAGAGGTTTGTTTTGCATCAGTCCATTTTAATTGAAGATGTCATTCTGGTTTTAGTAAACAGTGTGAACACAGACTCAAATTTTCTTCTGTACATCATAAAGATGTAAAGCCTAAGGCCCCGATTTCCCCCCAGCCGTCGGGCGGGGTTTCAGGCGGGCGGGGGCTGAACATCCCGAATTTGGAGGTCCCAACACCATCCCGCCCAAAACCCCGCCCCACATAAGTTTCAGGGGCGGCGGGTACCCGCCCCGCACTGGGACCCGCCGAAACCAGGCGGGAAGGGATTAGTGCCAATTAACTGCCTGTTAACAGGTAGTTAACAGGCAGTTTTTAGCCTAATCCCTATTTTGAGGGGTTTCGTGTGGGTTTCCCGACAGCTCCAAACCACACCAGGTTAGAGCAGGCGGGCCGTCGGGTTGAAGGAGTTGGAGGGGTCGCGATGTTGGCGCTCAGGTGAGTGATGGGTGCATGAGTGTAAAGGTAAGTGTGTTTGGTGTGTCTAAAGTGTGTAAAGAACTTTTACTTACCTGTACATACCTTCACAGCCTTTCTTCCTGTAGCCGTCGGGAGCGCATCACTCAGCCGGAACTGAAAGCTGAACGGCTGCGATCTGTCAAAAGTGACAACCTTCAGCTTTGAGTGCCGGTAAGAGTTCTAACTGAGTCTGTGCAGAAGGACTCATGTCAGAACTCAGACTGTCAGTGTTTGACAGCTTCAAACAGCTGTGAAACGCTGATATTTCATCTGTCAAGAACTCTTGACAGATGAAATTTCAGTCTGTGATGTCACCTGTTGCCAGGTGGCCCTTAATTGGCCTGCTGAGCCCACTGGGCGGGCTCAACAAGGTCAATCAAGGGAAAATCACGCAGATTGGCCGGACATCGAAGTAGGCGGGTCAAAAACCCAAAAGGGGAAGTCCCGCCTTCTTTCCGACAGGTTCGGGAAAATCTACCCCTAAGTGTGGAATGTAGATACATATTGTCCATGCCGCTGAATGATTAGTATTTAAATATCATGACAATAATCCCAATGCCAGCAAGAGTTGTCATTATTCTCAGCATTAACCTAAAACATTATAGTATGAACTTTCCCTACTAAATAAACACGTACCCAATATTATTCATTATTAAATTCACTTTATCAGAGATGTCATTGAAAACTCATTGTCCATTTCTGTAATAAAACCCCTAGGCCTAGAAATTCGGTTGGTAGCGCCAGCGATTAGCGCCTAAAGAGCCCGAGAATTGGGGTGTTACCCAATTTTCGGGCGGGCACTGTGAATATAGCGCCACCTCCCATATTGAGTATGATTTTAGTGCCGGCGCTAACTCTTTGCGCGCGCCCGCGGGCGCAGGCAGATCATGACATCATTTCAGTGTGCAACGCCATTTTTGCGCCCCGGACCGGATATTCGGTGGCGCCCGCAACCTTTCCGCCTGGCGCTATTAGTGACAGTTGGATGGAGCGTTCCCAGGCCCTTCTTGGACTCGGGGGGGCGCTATTTAAAGGGGACAGCACTAGTATAAAAGCTGCAGCCATTTGGGCTGGCCATCCTGATCGTTGCTGGATAGAGTTGCTGACCTTCTGTTGGACAGTAATTTTCTCATTGAGCCTTCGGAGGCACTGGCACTGGCAGCTTGAGGGCCCGGCTCCCGAGCTGGTGATGCAGCATCTGAAAGCAGGGAGGTGGAAGAGTGGCTTTAGCAAAAGGACAGGTTCACAGCAAGGGATGCCAGATTGCGGCAAGGCTATGACATGGGTCCACAGTGAGAAAGCATGCTGGCGGGGGGAACAAGTAGAAGGAGACAGTTGTAAGAGGTGAGAACCTTACCATCGCTGTCGACAATGGGGTCGGTAGCTGCAGTGGTTACAGGACCATTCAGACGTCCTCCAAGAATCTGGTGGACTCTCTCCTCGAGATCCGTGAGAGTGACCACTTGTGAAGGTCCTCCACCGGTGCGATGCTGGTCTTTGCCAATCCTCGCCAGCATGGACTGCAGGGGAAAGGAGGGGAAGTTATGTTACCTGATGCCCTGAGTGATCATCTCATGCCCCCCATGGTGCAAGAGCCCTTACATGATGCCCTGAGTCAAATGTGCATGTGTGTGCCCAGAAAGGGCCATGGGTGCTTGCTGGCAGATGGCCAATGGGGCACAGGCCACCCTGTAGCCATAAAGTCAGGTGCAAATGAAGGGATGCAGAAGTTTGCAGGAACAACACCCACCCTCATGACCCGAGTGAGGTCGTTGAATTTCTTTCTGCATTGGACAGGGCTCCTGGTCACCATGCTGCTGGAGTTGACCCTCTGGCATACATCCCTCCAAGCTCGTCGGTAGTCCTTATGATTCGGCCTCCTGCCATTGTCTGTGAAGAGAACATCTCGTCGGCGCTCCATTGCGGCCACCAATTGCTCCAGAGCCTCATTGATGAAGCGCTCTGCTCTCTGTCTCACCTTTTCCATCTGGTCCAAGTTTTTATCGCCAGAGAAGGGCCTGCGCCGATTCTGAGGCCTGCAAGGCGCAGAGTGTGGATGCTGAAGCTGACTGACCCACCCCTTTAAGAGCTAGCCGGCGCCTGGAAGTCTCGTGGTCATCGGTAATTGAGAGCACCTGCGCTGAGCCTATCCGCTCCGATATTGGGTTGCGCCGGAAGTTTAGCGCCTTAGGAGTCCCGTGTAACACCTGAATTCGTGCCTCAATCACCTTTAGGGGCGATGCAACCCAATATCGCGCCAGGCGGCGATAAGTTTCGCCTGGCTATAAACTTTGCGCAGCGCCAGTTCTAACGCCTCAAGCCGGGCTATACCCAATTTCTAGGCCCTAGTAGCAGAAACAAATATGACAGGGAGACAACTTGGAATATTTTAGGGGATGCAGAGTCAAATATCTCCTCCCTCTGGTCGCCCTGGGTGCCATGTATCACCTTTTGTTAAGAAGGTTAATTAGTTACTTGCTCAGGTTCCCAGATTCTGCCCTATCTTTTACCAATATGTTCCTTATGCCATTAAATATTTGCCCATATACGTTTTCTGTATACTATCAAAAACTAAATGTGTTGAAAGAGCGCAGCGCATTGCAGTTGTGGATTTGTTTTGCTGGGTAATAAAATTTACAAAGGTTTATTATTCACTTGATATAAAATTAGCTATAAAATATCACACTAAAAACACCAAGTAAAGCATTATAGGGCAAAGCACTAGTTTAAAAAAATCAATCAATTAATCAATCAATCAATCAGGGATTTGATTTACAACCAAACGTTTTTGTTTCAAAATCCCAGACTAAAAGCCACGCTTCACCACCTCCCTCTCCTCCTTTCAAGCTCTAGTTAAAACCCACCTCTTTGACCAAGATTTTAGTCACCCCTCCTAATATCTTCTTATTTGGCTTGGTGTCCATTTTTTTGATTACATCTCTGTGAAGCACTTTGGGATGTAGTTCTACATTAAAGGTGCAAGTTGTAGTTGTTGAATTCTCCATTCCTGATACAAGGGATCAAATTACACAGGCAGACAATCTCTCTATTCCCACTTTATTAATTTATTCGCTCTGTCTCCCTTTCTCCTTTTTGTCTCTTTATTCCATGTTTACTCTTTTTATTAAGTAAATAATTGAATGGACATTCAGGGCCCAAAATGCCAGCAGAAGTGCAATGGAGCGAATTTCCTTTCCATTCAGGAAGCACGCCATGTATCCCATCCCAAATTGAGTGCATAGAATAATTATCATAATCAGGGCAGGCCACTGGTGCCTGTGTGTGAATGACATCTTCCCTGATAGTCAGACAATCCATGCAGCACAGGAGGCCCAGAAAAGTCCTCCCCACTCCACACAAGACACAGAGCATCTGACTCTGTAGCTCCAAAAGGAACTATCCGGCCATCTCTGGAAGTCAATCGATACCCTCTGGGATCGATTACCTGCTACCTCCTGCATTTTGAGGCCTTTGGAAGGCCCATAACGGAGCCTGCACCTGCTGTCCACAGGTGTAGGCCCCATTAGGGACCCATCAGGAGGCAGAATGGGCAGAATTTCCTGTGGAACTCCCCAGATACAACCCCTTGATGGAGGGGGTACGTGGAAGATCTGAAGTCTCCTCTGAACTAGACAGAATCCAAGAAGAACTGTGATTTGCCCCATTTTCCCCAGAGATGCTTTTATTAGCCATAAGAGTTTCATGGGCAATTAACCCAACTTTGCGCCAGTGATACTGATTTTACAGTCGGTTCGGATGATCTGTCAAGGAGTACCTTGACAGATCGCAAGTTCCGGGTTTTGTGCCTGCACAAGCGCATGAGGAAACCCGGAAGTTGCGGGGGGCTTTCAGATGGATTACGACAGCGTACGCCTTTATGAAGACCGCAATTTCTGCCCCAGTTTTCTGCCACTCACTCTTATGGGTTATTCTAATGTGTAAGCGCTAAATGCTAATTTATCCATTCGTACTATTAATTCCCTCAACAGACATATGTACTCTATCTTGTCTTTATTTAAACAACATCACCTATGTGCGATTGTATGCATATTATTGCAACTTGCATGATAATACAAGGACTCTTGTTTTCTTTGCAGGGCGTGGCAGTGGCGCACTTTGTCTGGATTGCACCAGTGCAAGTAGTTCTTTTAATGGGATTGCTCTGGAATGAATTGACTGAATTTGCATTTTGTGGATTGGGATTCCTAATAATGCTTGCCCTTTTCCAAGCCTGGCTGGGGAAGAAGATGATGCAATACAGGTGACAAATTCTTTTAATTCAACCTTTGAAAAATGCTTGGCAAGGACTTTTTTTTTAATTTGCTTGTGGGATCTGGGTGTCGCTGTCAAGGCCAGCATTTATTGCCCATCCCTAGTTGCCCTGGAGAAGGTGGTGGCGAGCCGCCTTCTTGAACCACTGCAGTCCGTGTGGTGAAGGTACTCCCACAGTGCTGTTAGGTAGGGAGTTCCAGGATTTTGACCCAGTGACTATGAAGGATCGGCGATATACTTCTAATTCAGGATGTTGTGTGACTTGGAGGGGAACTTGGAGGTGGTGGTGCTCCCATGCTCTTGCTGCCCTTGTTCTTCTAGGTGGAAGAGGTCATGGGTTTGGGAGGTGCTGCCGAAGAAGCCTTGGCGAGTTGCTGCAGTGCATCTTGTAGATGGTACACACTGCAGCCACGGTACGCCGGTGGTGGAGGGAGTGAATGTTCAAGGTGGTGGATGGGGTGCCAATCAAGTGGGCTGCTTTGTCCTGGATGGTGCCGAGCTTCTTGAGTGTTGTTGGAGCTGCACTCATCCAGGCAAGTGGAGAGTATTCCATCACACTCCTTACTTGTGCGTAGCTGCAGTAAAATATGGCGTACAAATCATTCCTTTGTGCATGTTTTTATGGCTTTTAAATATACTTGTACACAAATGTCTCAGTTGGCACTCTTGCCTCTGAGTCAGAAGGTTGTTGATTGAAGGTCTACTATGGACCTGAGTGTAATGTCCGTGTGTAATTGAGACACGGACTGCAGAAGTTGGTTATAACAGGTGTTTACCGAATGGAGACAAAACTGGAACTACTATACAAAGTTACTATACAGGCTTATATACAGGGGTGGTCACTACTGGTACTGCAGTATACAGGGGCTGCAGAATATAGTTCCTTCTTCAAGGTACACTACAATTCCTCCCCTTTTAGCTAAACAGTACATAACATTCGATTAATAATTAAATAACATATTTACAATTACAGTTGCTATATACATTAGCTGAAGTTAATCAATTATAAATTCAGTCTTTGAGGAGGCTTCCTGATTCTGTCCGGATAATGCCTCTTTGGGGTATCAGGTTCTTCTGGCAAAGTTGATTCGGGATCAACATCGTTGTTTGGTTCGTCTGCTTCCAATATCACCGATTCTGAGGTAGATGCAATTGGTACTTCGGTTTCATCACCAGGTGTATAGGATCGTGGTGTAGATTTGACGTTTTCCAGTGACTCTAGAATCTGGTCAGCATGGCGTCTTACAATGCTCTCTCCAACGTCCACGGTATACATTAGAGGTCCTTGCCGTGTGCAAATCGTTCCTGGCTGCCATTTCTCTGTGCGGTAGTCCCGGGCCAAAACTGGTTGACCTATCTTGAAACTCCTGGTTGGCCTTTCATTCATATTCTGAAACTGCCTGTTCTCCACATCTCTTCTGATGCTTGGCTTAACCAAATCCAAGCGGCATCTTAGTCTTCGATTGAAGAACATCATGGCTGGAGTTTGGTTCCACATGTGTCGCATTCCGGTAGGCAAACAAGAAGTTATCCACCTTGTGTTGTAGGGGTATGTCTTCATTACACATTGCCTTGATAGCCTTCTTGAATGTTTGAACGAACCTCTCAGCCAATCCATTGGTGGCTGGATGATATGGGGCGGATGTGTAATGCTTAACACCATTGTTCTTTAAGAACCTCCGGAACTCTTCAGACACAAACTGTGGTCCATTGTCGGAGCAAATCTGTTCAGGCAGCCCATTTCTGGCGAATATGGTTCGTAAGACTGTGATAGTTTTTTCTGTGGTGGTTGAGGACATTTTTATTACCTCTGGCCACTTTGAATGTGCATCCACCGCAATTAAAAACATCGAGTCCATAAATGGACCAGCAAAATCAATGTGTACCCTTTGCCACGGAGATGAGGGCCACTCCCATGATGTAGAGGGGCTTGTGGTGGGGCGTTTTGGACCTTCTGGCATCCTGTACAGCTCTTGCTCATCTCTTCAATTTCTCTATCGATTCCCGGCCACCACACAAACGCTCTGGCTAAGTTCTTCATTTTTACCCCTCCCAGATGACCCTCATGAAGCTCATTGAGCACTCTATCCTTCAATTTGGGTGGAATTACTACTCTGGATCCACACATCAAGGTTCCTCGGCACACTGACAGCTGTTCTCTTCTCGGCGAGAATGCTGGCAACAGTGGTTCGCCATGTGCTGGCCATCCCTTCACCGTTAAATCATAGACCCTGGAGAGTGTCGGGTCATTTCGTGTTTCCTTTTCTATGTTTGCATTCATCACAGGTAGACATTCGACTATGGTCGAGTGGAATATCTCCACAGGATCCACTGCAGGTGCTTCTTCCACCGTCGGCAACGGTAGGCGCGACAATCCATCAGCATTCCCATGCTGTTTAGTTCCTTTGTACTCGATGTCATATTGGTGTGCCCCTAGGAAAAGGGACCACCTCTGTAGCCGTTGTGCTGTCATTATCGGGACGCCCTTCTTAGGGTTGAAAATGGAGATAAGAGGTTGATGATCAGTTAGTAGAGTAAATTTCTGTCCGTGCAGGTAGTGATTGAACTTCTTCACCCCCCACACCAGGCTGAGGGCCTCTCTGTCAATCTGGGCGTAGTTACGCTCGGCTGAAGTTAACGAGCGTGACGCAAAAGCTATTGGCCTCTCTGAACCATCAAGGAATTCATGTGACAGTACCGCTCCAACGCCGTAGGGAGACGCATCACACGCCAGTCTTATCGGTAGTGATGGGTTGTAGTGAGCCAATACTTCTCTTGAAGTGATCAGGTCTTTACACTTCTGAAAGGCCCGCTTACATTCATCGCTCCATTTCCATGCTACTCCAGTTTGTAGCAGGGCGTTCAGTGGGTGCAGAATTGTGGACAAATTCGGCAAAAACTTATGGTAGTAATGCACCAATCTGAGGAATGACCTCAGTTGCGACACATTTTCAGGCGCTGGAGCCTTAACTACCGCTTCAATTTTGTCAGGGGACTTATGTAACACCTCTTCATCAATCACGTGGCCACAATACGATATTTGTTTCTTTAAAAACTTGCACTTGGGGCGATTGGCTCGTAGCCCATGTTCTCTTAGTCTAGTGAGCACCTGCTCTAGGTTGGCAAGGTGTTCACTGTCATTTTCACCTGTAAGAAGTCACACAACACCAGGTTATAGTCCAACAGCTTTATTTGAAATCACAAGCTTTCGGAGCGCTGCTCCTTCTTCAGGTGAAGTGGAGAAATGCATAAAGACACAGCTTATATAGTCAGAGAATCATGTCAGATGTTTACAGGTAACCTTTCCAACTGCCATTTATCACACCTCGGCAGAGAGATAATCACAGCAGTCAAAGGTGTGAATGGTGACCAAACAGGTCAGCCAGGGAAACATTACATCAAAGAACAATGAGGTGGGGTCACAAGGGGTCAAATATTGTAGATATTGCAGATGCATTTTCACCTGTCACTAGGATGTCGTCCAAGTAACACTGAGTCCCCGGAATCCCTTGCAGGACTTGTTCCATCGCTCTTTGCCATATAGCCGGAGCTGATGCTACTCCGAATACCAGTCGATTATACTGGTAAAGACCTTTGTGAGTGTTTATCGTGAGATATTTCCTAGAGGATTCTTCAACCTCCATCTGCAAATATGCTTGCGCTAGGTCAATTTTTGTAAAACGTTTCCCTCCAGATAGTGAGGCGAAAATATCTTCTATCCTCGGAAGAGGATACTGTACTGTGTGAAGGACTGGGTTCACAGTCACCTTGAAGTCCCCACAGATGCGAACCTTCCTTGGCTCCTCAGACTTATTGTTTAATGTTTTCTTCATGACAGGAACGATGGGTGTCGCCCACTCGCTCCAGTCTACCTTAGATAACACGCCTGCATTCTCCAGATTCTCCAGCTCTGCCTCGACAGCTGGGCGAATTGCATACAATACCGGTCTTGCTTTGAAAAACTTGGGAATTGCATTCTCTTCTATTTTTATTGAGGCGGTTACGCCTTTAAGAGTTCCCAGTCCTTGTTGAAATACCTCTTTAGCGTTAGCTAAGATTTTTGACAATCGTCCAGGTGTGACGTCGTCATCCTTTTTACCAGCCACAGTCAGCGCCTGAATGGAGTGCCAGTCTAAACTTATCTTTCTGATCCATTCACGTCCCAATAATGGTGGTCCACCATCTTGCAGTATGTACAGATACAATTTCTGTATTTCCTTGCCGTTGTATTCGACAGGCACCCTTATTTTCCCTCTGGGGTATACTTTCTGCCTCGTATATGTCTTCAAGACAATGGATGTGTCGTTCAAGGGTATGTGTGAGAATAGCCGCTCGTAGTCTCGTCGATTCATGACGGTCAGGGCTGATCCTGTATCCAATTCCATTTTGACTTGGGACCCTGCTATCGTGAGGGTGACCCAAATGGTTCAGTGATCCTCTTTTGCGATTACGTTGTGTAGTTTGAGACAGCTTAGTCTCTTGTTCCCGGATTCACTATCGCTCTTCTGGTCTTCGGAACTACTGTCCGTCATCTTTTGTACTTTCCTGTACTTTTCCTTAGTAGTCTTTTTGTTGTCGTTAGTCTTCTTCCCGGACCTGCAAACTCGTGCAATGTGTCCCATCTTTCCACATTGCCTGCATGTTTTGTCCTTGAACCAGCAGTCCTTCTGGTCATGGGTTGTTCTGCCGCAGCGATAACATTTTTCAAAACCCCGTGTCATTTCATGGGTGCCGTATTCCTGTGGCTTTTGCTGTATTTCCGCAGCTCCCCTTGCTGCTGCTTCGTACGATACTGCCACGCTGAAAGCCTTATCTAGCATCAGCTCTTTCTCTGAGAGTAACCTCTTCTGGGTTCCTTCACTCAGGAGTCCACAGACAAATTTGTCCCGTAGGGTATCTGCCAGTCCTGCTCCGAACTGGCAGTGCTTTGATAGCTTGCGTAGTTCCGTAAGGTAATCAGCATTGCTCTCATCTTTATGCTGATTTCTCTTGTGGAATTTAAATCTTTCTGCTATCAGCAGCGGTGTAGGATTTAGGTGTTCCTGCAGGATATCAACAATTTCGTTAAAACTCTTCTCCATCGGTTTGACTGGAGTGATCAGGTTCCGCAATAGGCCGTACGTTCTTGCGCCCATTAAGTTTAGCAGTACCGATGCCTTTTTCTCATCGGCTACTTCATTTGCCTTGCAATATACTTCGACTCTTTCCACATACGTGGTCCAGTCTTCTATTTCATTATCGAAGGCAGTGATATTGCCAGTCTTCGGCATCTTGGCGATCTAAGATGGCGCCTCCCACGCTTTGCCTTCTTCCCCGATTGAACAAAATGGCACCTCCCGCGCTTTGCCTTCTTCCCCGATTGAACAAAATGGCTCCTCCCGCGCTTTTCCTTCTTCCCCGCTGGATTAAGATGGCGCCTCCCGCGCTTTCTGTCTTTTCCGCTGCTGCCAACGCTGTTGCTGGTGTTTTTATGCCTTGATGGCGACGCCCTATGGTCTTCGCGCGCTTCCCCCCCGCGCTGCTGCCAACGCCGCTCTCCGCGGTCCCCGTGGCAAACTGCAGCTCCTCGCGGCTTTCTGCGCTTCTAATTTCTTTTTCTTTTATTTTAAGTACTGTTCCCGTCATCAGAGCAGACCCTATGGGACACTTTCCTCCCTCTTCTCGGGTCTGTACGCTGCCCGGCTTCGTAGCACCGGCCGCACCCTGTGTGCTCCACCATCTCTCTCTCTCTCTCTCCTCTTCCCGACAACGCTGCTCGGCCCCGTTGAAAAGCCACCCGATCGAGCTCTAGCCCACCGCAGCCCAGGAAGGATCAGTGTACTACCTGCCACCAGCCCGATTAGCTGGAACACCATAGACTGGAGAACCAAGCCCAGCTCTCGACAGCCTCTCCTGCAAATCTTCGAATTCGATGAATCAGAGGGCGGTTGCCCACGGTCGATGCCCGTTTCTTCTGTTTGCTTTTTCTTTTTGGATTTCTTCCTTCTGGCTTCGACCTCTAATAACTTCGCTTCAGGGATGGATCCCCGTGAGGTGGTGCAGAACTGTAGGTAAGTTCGGATCTGTTCGTCGCCAATGTAATGTCCGTGTGTAATTGAGACACGGACTGCAGAAGTTGGTTATAACAGGTGTTTACTGAATGGAGACAAAACTGGAACTACTATACAAAGTTACTACACAGGCTTATATACAGGGGTGGTCACTACTGGTACTGCAGTATACAGGGGCTGCAGAATATAGTTCCTTCTTCAAGGTACATACACTACACTGAGCATATAATGCAGGCAGGATATTTGGGTGAAGTACTGAGGTAATGCTACATAGGTAAAGTCCTTCCTATGTCCTGCCCAACATTTTCCCCTCAACCAACAGCAAAAACAAATTAGCTGACCATATAATTATTTATTGTTTGTGGATTTTGCTGTATGCAAATTGGCTGCTGTGTCTACCTGCATAACAACAATGACTGCACTTCAAAAGTAATCCATTGGTTCTTAAGTGCTTTGGGACATCCTGAGGATGTAATAAAGAGCTATATATATATAAAACGCAAGTTTGTTCATCCACTATGATTGTGATTGTTATTTTGGACAAATGCAGCAATGTAAAACAACTTCTACAATCAAATCAGGTTCTACAGTCCTTTTCAGAATTGGGGCTTATATATATATCATTCAGTAAATATTTTGTTTGAAGAACTGCTATATTCATCAGTCTGTGCTTAAATAATGCATGCTAAGCTTAACTAGTTTTCAAAAACATGGTCGCAGAATTTGCTGGAGTGGGGCATCTCGCGCTGTGCCCCGTTAGTTCTTCCACCCTTCAGCGCAAGTTTCTTCTGCGCTGGATGTGCGAGCACAGCGAGGGCAATGGGACATCTGGGACCTTGGTGAACGACAGGACCAACAGTCTATCTCCTTAACATAAGAACATGGGAAATACGAAATAGGAGCAGGAGTAGGCCTTACCCCACTCAAGCCTGCTCCGCCATTCAATAAGGTCATGGCTGATCCTCGACCTCAACTCCACATTCTCGCCCGATCCCCATATCCCTTGATTCCCTTAGTGCTGAAAAATCTATCAATCTCAGTCTTGAATATACTCAATGAGTGAGCATCCACAGCCCTCTGGTTAGAGAATTTCAAAGATTCGCAACCCTCTGAGTGAAGACATTTCTCCTCATCTCAGTCCTAAATGGCTGACCCCTTATCCTGAAACTATGACCCCTTAGTTCTAGACTCTCCAGCCAGGGAAAACAAGCTCTCAGACAATACAAGTGGACTTTTTGGCCTCACCCAAAAGGGTGGGGGAGGGGGGGTGTTGGGGGTGGTGGGAGAAACATGCCGACAAAACTCTCTGACTTGCTTGCTATTGAATGTTCATCCACCATTTGGGACAGAGCAAGAGGGACCGTTGAGCCTGAACACCCACAAAAGCAGGCCCTTCCATGTCAGACACAATTCGCCAAATCGATCAGAGTAACCAATGAGAGTTAAGGATTCAGAAAGAGAGGACTGATGGAAATGGAAATAGGGTGAATTAGTCAACCAAAAGAGAGATACAGAGAAGGAAAGAAAGATTGGATTAAGAGAGAGAAAAAAAAGAGACAGAAAGGAAAAGTAAGCAAAAAAATGTAAAAATTTAAATTTTCTAAGAACAATGCAGGAATGAGACACCACAATTTCAATTATTCCCTTTCTGGGTTAGAGAGGTTGAGTGGCAGTGCAGGAATGTAAATCTGATCATTAAAAATTCCTTACGCTGTTAAGTACCAACCCTAAATTTCTGCGACGAGTTTAATTGGTAATTAATGCACAAATGCAGCAATTTCTTGAAACTCATGGAGAAGTTGAGGGTGAATTGCCGTTTGTGCGAGGCTAATGGTGGTGCAGCAATTTGTGGAGATTTGCAACTCACAGAGTATCTCTTCCTCACCACAAAATGCTGGACCATTTACACAATAATAAAAGCATGCGCATTATTTTGCCAGTAAATTCTGGCCCATGATTCAAACAATACTCTTAACCTGTGCCCGACACCTTCAAAATAGATTCAGCAGGAACTATTTTATTCCTGCTGCTTGTTCAATGCTCGTAGCTATTGGCAGTGCTGGAATCATGAAATCATAGAATAGTTAGAGCACAGAAGGCGGCCATTCGGCCCATCGAACCTGTGCCGGCTCTCTGCAAGAGCACCTCAGCTTTTTTTTCTTTCAGGTACTTATCCAACTCCCTTTTGAAAGCAGTGATTGAGTCTGCCTCCACCACCCTTTCAGGCAGTGCATTCCAGATCCTAACCACTCGTTGCGTAAAAAAGTTTTGTCGCCTTTGGTTCTTTTGCCAATCACCTTAAATCTGTGTCCTCTGGTTCTCAACCCCTCTGCCAATGGGAACAGTTTCTCTCTATCTACTCTGTCCAGACCCCTCATGATTTTGAACACCTCTATCAAATCTCTTCTCAATCTTCTCTGCTCTAAGGAGAACAACCCCAGCTTCTCCAATCCATCCACATAACTGAAGCCCCCCATTCCTGGAATCATTCTTGTAAATCTTTTCTGCACCTTTTCCAAGGCCTTCACATTCTTCCTAAAGTGCAGTGCCCAGAATTAGACACAATGCTCCAGTTGGGGCCGAACCAGTGTTTTATACAGGTTCATCATAATTTCAACCTAATTTATACCTCTATTCATGAAGCTCAGGATCCCGTAAGCTTTTGTAACTGCTTTCTCAACCTGCCCTGCCACCTTCAATGATTTGTGCACATATATTCCTCGGTCTCTTTGTTCATGCACCCCCTTTAGGATTATACCCTTTAGTTTATATTTCCTCTCCTCATTCTTTCTACCAAAATGCATCACTTCGCACCTTTCTATGTTAAATTTCATCTGCCACGTGTCCGCCCATTCCACCAGCCTGTCTATGTCCTCTTGAAGGCTATCACTATCCTCCTCACTATTCACTATACGTCCAAGTTTTGTGTCATCTGGAAATTTTGAAATTGTGCCCTGTACACCCACATCCAAATCATTAATATATATCAAGAAAAGCAGTGGTCTTAGAACTGACCTCTGGGGAACACCACTGTACACCTTCCTCCAGTCTGAAAAGCAACTGTTCACCACTACTCTCTGTTTCCTGTCACTTAGTCAATTTCATGTCCATGCTGCCACTGTCCCTTTTCTTCCATGGGCTTCAACTTTGCTGGCAAACCCATTATGTGGCACTTTGTTGAACGCCTTTTAGAAATCCATGTACACCATGTCAACCGCATTACTCTCATCAACCCTCTCTGTTACTTAATCACCAACTCGATCAAGTTGGTTAAACATGATTTGCCTTTAACAAATCTGTGCTGGTCTTCCTTAATTAATCCACACAAGTGACTGTTCATTTTGTCCCTGACTATTGTTTCTAAAAGCTTCCCCACTACCGAGGTTAAACTGACTGGCCTATAGTTGCTGGGTTTACCTTTACACCCTTTTTTGAACAGGGGTGTAACATTTGCAATTCTCCAGTCCTCTGGCACCACCCCCGTTTCCAAGGAGGACTGGAAGATTAAGGCCAATACCTCCCGCGACTTCTTCCTTCACTTCCCTCAGCATCCTAGGATGCATCCCATCCGCTCCTGGTGACTTATCTACTTTAAGTATAGCCAGCCTTTCTAGTACCTCGCCTTTATCAATTTGTATTCCATCCAGTATCTCCTCTACCTCCACCTTCACTATGTCTATGGCAGTATCTTCTTCCTTGGTGAAGACAGATGCAAAGTACTCATTTAGTACCTCAGCCATACCCTCTGCCTCCATGCGTAGGTCTCCTTTTTGGTCCCTAATCGGCCTCACCCTCCTCTTACTACCTGTTTACTATTTATATGCCTATAGAAGACATTTGGATGACCTTTTATGTTGGTTGCCATTCTATTCCCATACCCTCTCTTTGCCCCTCTTATTTTCTTTTTCACTTCTCCTCTGAACTTTCTATATTTAGCCTGATTCTCAGATGTATTCTCAACCTGACATCTGTCATACGCGCTAAAAGAATATTTCACTTGGGTCCTCAAAGTGTATTTTATTCTGGCAGGGGAAATAGTCATATTCCAATTTTAATCTCCTGTTGCACTTTTTTAATGTGAAATTTCAGGAGCAACTGGTTATAAGTAGTATTCAGAATTACGATGCATTCCCAACTGAGGAAAATAATTTGTTTGTTTAAAGTAAAAAATGCTGTAAAGACCCCCCGCCCCCCCAGATCATTGTGGCATCAAAAGCTCATGTTTTTTCCTGTATTATTGGAAGTTAACAATGGCGCCTCTAAGGTGACATAATTAATACTGCCAGACTTGAGCCTATGCATCACTGAAAGCAATTACAGAATGACATGACAGATGATTGCACCTTGCAAAGATACTGGTCCCTCTGCATGTGGGCCAATAAAAAATACTCCAAACCTCTAAAGCTTCACTGTGTGATTGAGCGGCTAAAATGAACCTAACAATTCAATTAAAATACACTGCTGCAAGTCATGATGTCCTTCTGCTAATGACTCTTTGGTTTGCTCATGAGTCTCTGACAGACATAATTACAGGCTTAACCAGGGTGGGCAATTATTTGGGCTGGAGAGCCACTTAACAAGTTTTGGTGAGCTGTTGAGGGCTGCACACTAATGTTTCCCCTTAAGGTGTGCGACCGTGTGGTCGCGCACCTTAAGGGGAAACATTAGTGTGCACCCCTCAACAGCTCACCAAAACTTGTTAAGTGGCCCTCCAGCCCAAATAATTGGCCACCCCCGAGTAAAAGCTTTTTAAATCAACCAGCTACATTTGCACTATCTTTGAAAACATACAGGGGTTACTGTAATGTATGTACCTTTAAGGGAAGAACTACTTTTTACAGCTCCTGTATACTGTAGTACCGGCAGTGACCACACCTGTATATAAGCCCTGAGTAGTGATCTGTATAGTTAGTTCTAGAGTAACCCTCATTCAGTAAACACCTGTTGAATCGTTCCCTGCAGTCTTGTTGTCTAATTATTGAAGGACACAACATCAAGATACACGGATCTAACATTGGCAACGAGCAGATTCGAACCTACCTGCAACTCTGCATCACCTCCCAGGGATTCGCTCCTGGAGAACAGTAGAAGGAGGTCGAGTCCAGAAGCACGGGCGTCGACCACGGGCAACCGCCCAGTCATCCAGCGGAGATTTGAGCATCGCTGGGGAGGCTGTCGAGAGCCAGACTTGGCTTTCCAGTCACGGTGGTCCAGCGAAACAGGCTGGCAACAGGTACTGCGCAGACCCTTCCCGGACAGCGGCGGCTAGAGCCGACCGAGCAGCACAGAAAAAGGCCGAGCAGCGTCGACGGGGCAGAGAGAGAGGGCAGAGCGCACAGGGCGCAGCTGGTGTTCAGGACTGAGCGGCATCAACGGGGGAGAGAGGCGAGAGAGAGCAGAGCGCAGCCGGTGTTCAAGGGCTGAGCAGCATCAACGGGGGAGAGAGGCGCGCAGGAAAACGCGCAGAGCGCAGCCGGTGTTCAAGGGCCGAGCAGCGTCAACGGGGGAGAGAGGCGCGCAGGAAAATGCGAGGCGCTGCCATTGCCACGAGGACTGCAGAGAGCGGCATTGGCAGCAGCGCAGGAGCAGCGCACGAAACCCACAGGGCGTCACCATTTGCCAGGAGGACCGCCGAGAGCGGCATTGGCAGCAGCGCAGGAGACGCCATTTTAAGCCGCAGCGGGGAAGAAAGGAAAGCGTGGGAGACGCCATTTTAAGCCAGTCTAACCACACCCAAAAATGCCGAAGAGTGGCAGTATCACTGCGTTCGACAATGAAGTCGAAGATTGGACGACATATGTCGAACGCATAGAAGTATACTGCAAGGCGAATGAAGTGCCAGATGACAAGAAAGCGCTGGTATTGTTGAATTCAATGGGTGCAAAAATGTATGGCTTACTACGAAACCTAGTAACCCCAGAGAAGCCAGTAGAAAAGGATTTTGAAAACATAGTGTCAATCCTACAGGACCACTTAAACCCCACACCGCTGCTGATAGCAGAAAGATTTAAGTTTCACAAAAGGAACCAGCATAAAGATGAAAGTAATGCTGAGTATTTAACGGAACTGCGCAAGCTATCGAAACACTGCCAGTTTGGAACGGTACTAGCAGATACTTTAAGGGACAAGTTTGTGTGTGGGCTTCAAAGTGAAGGAACCCAGAAACGGCTTCTATCAGAAAAGGATCTTACGCTGGACAAGGCTTTCAGCATTGCAGTATCACACGAAGCAGCAGCACGGGGCGCGGCAGAGATACAACGGAGACCGCAAGAATATGACACAAATGAAATATCATACGGAACAGTGAAGTGCTATCGCTGCGGCAGAACAACACACAACCATAATGATTGCTGGTTCAAGGACAAAGTGTGCAGACAGTGTGGAAAAGTAGGACACATAGCAAGAGTCTGCAGGTCGGGAAAGAAAACCAGCAGCAAGAAATATCCACAGGAGAAGTACAAGAAGGTACATAAGGTGACAGAGAGTAGTTCAGACGAACAGAAAAGTGATACAGACTCCGGAAGCAAGGAGCTGGGTTGTCTGAAACTACATAATTTGATCAAAGCAGAGGATCACCAAACTATCTGGGTCACGCTCAAGATAGCAGGAGTCCAAGTGAAAATGGAATTGGACACAGGATCAGCCCTAACAGTCATAAACCGAAGGGACTACAAGCGGCTATTCTCACATATACCCTTGAGAGATACAAAGATTGTCTTGAAGACATACACGGGGCAAAAAGTCTACCCCAAAGGAAAAATAAGGGTGAACATTATATATAACGGCAAGGAAACACCAAAAATGGACCTATATGTATTGCCAGATGGAGGACCACCACTACTAGGACATGAATGGATCCAGAAGATACAGCTAGATTGGCATTCCATACACGCACTGACTGTAGATGCCAAAAAGGATGACGACGTCACACCTGGACGACTGTCAAAAATGCTAAGTGACGCACAAGAAGTGTTCCAGCAGGGACTCGGAACACTAAAAGGCATAACAGCGACGATCAAAATAGAGGAAAATGCAAGCCCAAAGTTTTTTAAGGCCAGACCGGTACCTTATGCGATCCGCCCAGCCGTCGAAGCAGAGCTGGAAGGTTTGGAACGTTCAGGAGTACTGTCCAAAGTGGACTGGAGCGAGTGGGCTACACCCATCGTTCCTGTAATGAAGAGGTCGTTGAGTAATACGCCTGGGGAACCAAAGAAGGTTCGCATCTGTGGGGACTTTAAGGTGACAGTGAACCCAGTCCTTCACACTGTACAATATCCGCTTCCGTGGATTGAAGATATTTTCGCCTCGCTATCTGGAGGGAACCGCTTCACTAAGATTGATCTGGCCCAGGCGTACCTGCAAATGGAGGTAGAAGAAGCCTCAAAACAGTACCTCATGATCAACACTCATAAAGGTCTCTACCAATACAACCGGCTGGTGTTCGGGGTAGCATCAGCTCCGGCTATTTGGCAAAGGGCAATGGAACAAGTCCTGCAAGGGATTCCAGGGACCCAGTGTTATTTGGACGACATCCTGGTCACGGGCGAAAATGACAGTGATCACCTCACCAACCTGAAGCAGGTGCTCACTAGATTGAAGGAATATGGGCTCCGAGCTAATCGCCACAAATGCGAGTTTTTCCACCAGCAGATCTCGTATTGTGGCCATGTTATTGATAAAGAGGGGTTACATAAGTCCCCTGAAAAGATTGAGGCAGTAGTCAAGACTCCAGCACCGGAAAAAGTGTCACAACTGAGGTCGTTCTGGTGAACTACTACCCGAATTTGTCTACCGTACTACACCCACTGAACACCCTACTGCAAACGGGGGTACCATGGAAGTGGAGTGACGAATGTAAACGAGCTTTCCAGAAGAGCAAAGCATTGATCACATCAAAAGAGGTGTTGGCTCATTTCAACCCAGCACTACCAATTCGGTTGGCGTGTGATGCATCACCCTATGGCATTGGAGCGGTGCTGTCGCACAAATTCCCGGACGGCTCGGAGAGGCCAGTAGCCTTTGCGCCTCGGTCACTAACCTCAGCCGAGTGTAACTACGCCCAGATTGACAGGGAGGCCCTCAGCCTAGTGTGGGGAGTGAAAAAGTTCAATCACTATCTGCACAGGCAGAAGTTCACCTTGCTGACTGACCACCAACCACTTGTCTCCATCTTTAATCCAAAGAAGGGCGTTCCGGTGATGACTGCGCAACGGCTACAAAGATGGTCCCTTTTTCTCGGGGCGCACCAATATGAAATCGAGTATCAGGGCACGAAACAGCATGGAAACGTTGATGGGCTATCACGCCTGCCACTGCCTACTGCGGAGGAAGCACCAGCAGTGGATCCTGTCGAAATATTTCATTCGACTATAATTGAATGCTTGCCAGTAACTAACGCTGGTATAGAGAAGGAGACCCGAAATGACCCGACACTGTCTCGGGTATATGATTTGACGGTGAAGGGATGGCCAGCACATGGCGACTCACTGTTGCCAGCATTCTCATCCAGAAGAGAACAGCTGTCAGTATGCCAGGGGACCTTGATGTGTGGATCCCGAGTGGTAATTCCACCCAAGTTAAGGGAGAGAGTGCTCAATGAGCTTCACGAAGGTCATCTGGGAGGGGTGAAAATGAAAAGCCTTGCTAGGGCTTATGTGTGGTGGCCGGGGATCGATCAGCAAATCGAGGACCTGACAAAGAGCTGCTCAGGATGCCAGAAGGTCCAAAATGCACCACCACATGCCCCTCTACACCCATGGGAGTGGCCCTCATCTCCATGGCAACGGGTGCATATTGATTTTGCTGGTCCATTCATGGACTCAATGGGCTGGATTTTCCTAAGCCCCTGGAGTCGGGTTGGAGGCGTGCGGGCGATAAAAATCGGAGATCCGGGGGTCCCAACCCCATCCCGCCTCCAACCCGCCTCCATGTCAATTTCATAGGAGTCGGGTTCCCGACAAGTGCTGGAACCCGACTCCCAGAGGCGGGAAGGGATTAAAGGCAATTAAACTGCCTGTTAACAGGTAGTTAACAGGTAGTTTTTTGCCTATTCGCGATTTTTATTGCAGATTTGTGGGCTTCCCGACAGCTCCAAACCACGAAAAGTTTCGAGGCGGGGCGTGGGTCTGAGGTCTTGGAGGGGTCGAGATGCCCAGTGTTCAGGTGAGTGAGGGGTGCAGGAGTGCAAAGGTAAGTGTTTTGCAAGTGTTTAAATAAGTTTAACTTACTTTTACTTACCTTTACAGGAGTCCTGCATTCCGGTGTCGGGAGTCGGCTGCAAGAACCACAGAAGCTCCGATTTTTAAAAAAAAATCAGCTTCTTTGTTTCTACAGCAAAATGATTTTAAAGTTATCCTGAGAAAGGACTGAGGCTGAATTAGCAGTTTTTCAGTGCTTGACAGCTTCAAACAGCTGTTAAACACTGATATTTCATCTGCCAAAAGCTTTTGACAGATGAAATGTCAATCTCTGACGCCACCTGTTGCCGGGTGGCCCTTAATTGGCCTGCTGAGCCCACAGGGCGGGCTCAACAAGGTCAGAGGAAAATCCAGTGGGTTGGCCACATCTCCATGGAGGCGGGACAACAAGCCCGAATGTGGGTTTCCCACCTCCAACCCGCCCCCGTAGCAAAATCCAGCCCAATGCTTTTAATAGCCGTGGATGTGCACTCGAAATGGCCTGAGGTCATCAAAATGTCCTCCACCACCACGGAGAAAACTATTGCAGTCCTACGGACCATTTTTGCCAGGAACGGCTTACCAGAGCAGATTTGCTCTGATAACGGACCACAGTTTGTGTCCGAAGAGTTTCGAAGATTTATGAAAAGGAATGGGGTAAGGCATTACACATCCGCCCCGTATCATCCAGCCACAAATGGATTGGCTGAGAGGTTCATACAAACCTTTAAGAAGGCAATAAAGGCTATGTACAATGACAACATTCCGCTGCAGCACAAGGTGGACAATTTCCTGTTCGCCTACCGGAATGCGACACATGCAGTCACCAACCAGGCCCCTGCCATGATGTTCTTTAACCGAAGGTTGAGATCTCGTCTGGATTTGCTCAGACCAAATGTACGAAGAGATGTTGAGAGTAAGCAATTCCAGCACATCAATGAGAAGCCGACAAGGAGCTTCAATGTAGGGCAACCAGTCTTGGCCTGCGGCTACTGAACAGAGAAATGGCAACCAGGAACGATATGCACACAGCAGGGGCCACTAATGTACACAGTGGATGTTGGGGAGAACATTGTGAGACGCCATGCTGACCAGATCCTAGAGTCACAGGAACGAGTCAACCCCATGTCTCGCCCATACGTACCTGGTGATGAACCCGACGTACAGGTAGCATCTACCCCAGAAACAGTAGCATCGGAAGCGGATGAACCAACCGACGACAGGGGGCCAGAATTGCCTCCGCACCAAGAGCAAGACACTCGGGAAAGGCGCTATCCAGAAAGGATCAGGAAGCCTCCCCAAAGACTGAATTTATAAATAGACTATTTTCAGCTAATTTTGCATGTTAAAAGTGTTAATTGTAATTAGTTTGATATTTAATTGTTAAATGAGTGTTATGGTACTGTTAATCTAAAAGGGGAGGAATTGTAATGTATGTACCTTTAAGGGAAGAACTACTTTTTACAGCTCCTGTATACTGTAGTACCGGCAGTGACCACACCTCTATATAAGCCCTGAGTAGTGATCTGTATAGTTAGTTCTAGAGTAACCCTCATTCAGTAAACACCTGTTGAATCGTTCCTTGCAGTCTTGTTGTCTAATTATTGAAGGACACAACATCAAGATACACGGATCTAACAGTTACATGTTTGACTATGCAGCTGGCCATTTGCCATGGTATTTCCAGTACCCCAGGCAGGTATTCATTGTTCCTTATTTTGCTATTTGATTTCAAGGCTGCCTCTGCACGAGGCTATTCTTGAAATGAATCTGTGCGCAAAACCCTTCATCAGCCCCAGCACAGTCCAGATTCAACAGAAGTTCTAATTAGCATGAACACTGACCCAGCGAGCAGAAATAAACCCACATCACGGCCCCCCCAGCTACAGCAAGGTTGCAATAAAGAGCCCTTCATTACGACAGAAACAATATTGACCACAAAAGTGATGGCAGACTAAACACGTGGCTCTATAAGCAATGAGGGCCTGCGCAGTATCTATAATCGTGTGCCAGTACCTGGAGTCCTTGTGTTCCCGGATCCACCCCCGTGTCTAAGTCGGTGATGAGAACCCCCCTGCTGTCATACTCTAGGTACCGGGAGAGGAAAGACACAGCACCGGTCTCTTTGGCAAAGGAGTCATCGTGATGAGCAGCCATGACTCGACTCTAAAATGCATAGGGCATATTCGAGTACGCAGTGCACTCTGGGTACTGGTGTCCGCCATTAGGGCCCAGAATTGTAGAACGGTTCCTTTTAAGATCGGGCCGGGGAGTGTTGCTTTTGCGAATTCATAAATTGAATTAAGTATTTTAGTGTGTTTTCCCTGGCTACAGTTCGGGTCCATCTCTGACCCACGTGAAGTGAAAGTGACTAATGTGCAGCTTGAGCTCCGGCTCGTGTTCTATTTCTGTCCCGTCCAGCGGGCTGGATAGAATGACTTGGCGGGCCAGATACGGGCTGTATTTTGCCCACCCCTGGGCTTAACCCATTCTTGTATTTTGCACACTGTGCAATACTAACTTAAAGTAAAACTAATAATCCATGAAACTTGCTGTTGTTGAATTCTGCTAAACATTCAAGGTTTCAGTAGTTAACAGTGTGAGCGTTCATTATGAAACCTCCTTTTTATTTCCATTTTTTTAAATGTAAAAACAATACATAGTTAAGGGGAACAGGAATATTTTATGCATAGAACACTTGGGGCTCAGTGCCAAAGTGCACTGGTAAACTGTGCCATGGGAGTAGGTTTGTGTTGGTGCTGCCCCACAAGCTGAGCTCCTAAGCTCAGCTGAGCTATCAATGGGAAGCTCCAAGTGGAAGTGAACTACTGTCTAAAGAGAGAGCGGGAGAACTGGAGGGTGATCACGCCTATGTTGTTCTTGCACACCCAGTGGCCAGATACACAGCAGCATTGGCAGAGGCTTGTAGCAGCCTGACTTCTTCCTCGCTCCGTTCAGAGTGTGGTGCATGGTGTGTGACAGGGAGGAAGTGATGTAAAGAGGAAGCAAAGACACATTGTAAGGGAGAATGTAACTAAGTAAATCAGAACAGGTAGTACTGTGTTAGTAAATAGAAAATAATTGGTTCTCTTTTTTAAAATAAACAGAGACAAACGTGCAGGAAAAATAAATGAACGACTTGCAATCACCTCTGAAATTATTGACAATATTCAGTCAGTGAAGGTGTACTGCTGGGAAGATGCTATGGAAAAGATTATTGATAACATAAGGCAGTAAGTTATATTTTGATTCCCTTCTACAACTTGCATTCAGAAAATATCTAATTTGTGAATTAATATATTCATAGAAGCCAATTATTTTTGTCATGTTATTTAAATCCAGTTGACCGTAGACTGTTGGTAGGTTTTGGGCTAACTATTTTATTAGTTTTTAGTCCACACAGTATGTTGCTACAGCAAACACGAATATCACAGTAATAAAGCAATTTGAATGACCCAAGCAGCTTTCTTGCCGTAATATTAACTTTGTACAACAAAAATAAACACTCACGTGATAAAAATAAAGCTTTTTATTTCTCTTTGCTGCTACTCATCCTGTCTTCTTTTCTTCCACCCATTCTCTTTCCTTTCCTACTTTCTCCCTCATCAGTTTATATTATTTTAATTTTATTTCTATCTAATACACCTTTCACTTACCTGTTTACTCTGTCTCATGGGTCCCACTGTCCACTTTGGAAATGGGACCCCTAATCAATAAAAGTTGAGGTTTTCAGCCAATTGAAGCTGAAAAATGCAAAGATTCACCCAGAAGTGTAATTAGCTGTGCATGCAACCATAGCTAACACTCAAATCAGCATATAAAAGAGTTTTTGTTATGCGCTGTTGTTTATTATAAGTTATCGTGAGTTAACATTTTATAAAAAGGTGATTATGATGTTCCCAGTGTAATCTCTTTTGTGTTCATTCTAATCTGACAGGGTTGAACTAAAGCTGACCAGAAAAGTTGCCTACTGCAGATACTTCAGTAGTTCAGCTTTCTTTTTCTCAGGATTTTTCGTTGTATTTCTGTCTGTCGTGCCTTATGCCTTCATTCATACCATAAAACTGCGGAGGATATTCACCACCATTTCATACAACATTGTCCTTCGAATGACAGTCACCAGACAATTTCCATCTGCTATACAAACGTGGTATGATTCTTTGGGAGCTATACGCAAAATACAGGTATGTCAGTGAAATAACGCTGGTGAAGGAGACTATAACAATACTAATGTCTCCAATTAAATATATATTTTATATCTAATAATTCAGTGTTTAATTTTCAGAACTCTTTCTTGGCTGTGGCTTTTATCAGAATAAGATCCAACTGCTCACCAATTGCTTATTTGGCTACGTGAGCACTATATATATGACATACTCATACTCATACCTTTTTGTTACAAACTAGCAGAGTCATGGTAAATGTTTTTATCAGACTTCATCTAATCTAGATTTAAGCTCCTCTGCTAATTATATGGAGCTCCCACCAAGACCAGTGGGAAAGATTGTTATGAAAAGAGGCTTGGATTACTGGATTTGTGATATGAGATTAAATTCATTCGATTGGCCGATCTATCCACCATTGTTCTTTCATACTATCAAGAGAAAGGTGTTTTCATCTATCCATCTAGATATAAATAACACTTATATGAGACTGTGAATTATAGATAGATAAAATGGATGGAAAGCATTTTCTGTTACAACACAAATTGATCTGGCTGCCAGGCCTACTCTGGTTATACTTACTGTAGGACTTCTCCATGCAACTCGTTGTAAGATATAAAATGCTTCGTAACGGAACCCCCATAAGCATAATGGGGATCCCCTTTTTGATTGGTTGGGCCAGCCCATGTGATCCCAGGGGTGCTTGCAAACCACATGCGCCCCTGGAATACGTGGGCCTTTACACACGCGTACGCCTGCAGGCCCAAGGAGTGCAAGTGTTCGAACCTCCAGGACCATCAGGTAGGTTCATACTTTTCTTGCGGTTCAGAGGCATTCGCCCGCAGGAAGCCTCCGACCGCAAATTCAGGCCAATGATGTTCACAACCACTTGGAACAGAAAGCTTAAGGCTACAGTTACAGTACCATTTTCCCTTTTGATGCAAAGCTGATTCAGGTGTGTCCTGACACAAAAGTGAAAGCATAACTTGCGAGTCACATGACCTGAGTCCTGAGAACGCTATGATCAGAGTTTTAAAACTAAATCTCTAGTAGGCAGTCCCATCTCCATTGGACTATACGGCAACTTCATAAAATTAGTTTTGAGATTTTTAATGTTGTGTGAAAAGTGTCCTCCTGACTGTTCTCTTATGGCATTAAACATTAGTGAAGTTCTTTGCATGTGTCCAAGCTGGCACTGGTACTGACGGTATAACTACAGTCTAAGTATTAATTTTTGATAGACCAGTTTGGAAACATAATCACACCCAGGACTGAGTAATGTTAATTTCAAATAAATAATAATCAACAATTGCTATCATTTAAATTGATGTACAGATTAATACGACCTAACAATAAATTAATTGAGCTATTTTGTTGAGCTCTCTTGTTGGTTTGTCAAATTATGATATTTCCAGATGGAGCCAAAGAAAAGGCCAACTCAAACCATTGGCCTGTACCAAATCTTCAGGTGTCAGCAACCAAGGGTTCAATAATAATTTTGTCTTTCAGGACTTCCTACATAAAGATGAACACAAAACTGTGGAATACAACCTAACAACAAAAGAGGTTGAGATGGTAAATGTGACAGCATCTTGGGATGAGGTTAGAATTCATTTTCTTAAGTGTTTGGAATATTTTGACTATTCCTGTACATTTGTGATTATATAAACATTGAGCCAACCAGTTTATGCTTGGAAGCTTATAAATTGACATATTCACTAATTTGAAGATCTCATTGTAATGCATTCCACCAAGCCTTTTTCCAATTCATCATTAACAATTTTCTAATAAAGTCATGCCCTCTGTGACATAATGAGTAATGTCTGCAGTCCACCTAGAACTGAAGAAAAACCATTGTTAGAGGCCCACCCAAGCACAAACTGCCCCCAGTATAGCACAGCAACCCAACCATTGACTATATTGCCAATAACACAAAGATAGGCAGCATTGTAAGCAGTGTAGATAGAGCCATAAAATTACCAAGAGATATTAATAGATTAAGTGAATGGGCAAAACTGTGCCGAATGGATTTCAACATGGGTAAGTGTGAGGTCATCCACTTTGGACCTAAAAAGGATAGATCAGAGTACTTTCTAAACAGTGAAAAGCTCGAAGCAGTGGAGGTCCAAAGAGACTTAGGGTTCCATGTACATAGATCACTAAAATGTCATGGACAGGTACGTTAAGATAGTCACCAAGAAATCAAATAGGGAATTCAGAAGGAACTTCTTTATCCAGAGAATGGTGAGAATGTGGAACTCGCTACCACAGGGAGTAGTTGAGGCAAATAGTGTAGATGCATTTAAGGGGAGGCTAGATAAGCATATGAGGGAGAAGGGAATAGAGGGTTCTGCTGATAGAGTTAGAGGAGGAAAGATGGGAGGAGGTTCAAATGGAGCATAAACACCGGCATGGACTGGTTGGGCCGAATGACCTGTTTCTGTGCCGTATATCCTATGTAATAAGAGGAGTTTTGCTTTGTATGTGATTCACGCTATTTCTGACCTGGGAGGTCCTGGAATTAGGAAAAACGGGACCATTCTTCAAGAGGACTTAAATGGAGAAATGATAAATGAAGGAATAACTAAGATATTTGTTTTTGCATTGCAACACTTTTGAAGAAAAACTATTTGAGGACCACAAGCAATATCAAACAACTATTTTTTTTTACAAAAACAAACAGGGAATCGGAGAGTTGTTTGAAAAAGTTAAACAGAATGACTCCGAGCGCAAGATGGTGAACGGGGACGACGGACTGTTTTTCAGTAACTTCTCACTGCACGTTACACCAGTCTTGAAAAACATCAGCTTTAAATTAGAGAAAGGGGAACTGCTGGCTATAGCTGGATCCACAGGGTCTGGCAAGGTAAGAATTTAAATCTTTAATAATGCATTCATATTAGAATAAGGGGCTGCTCTTTCAAAACTGAGATGAGGAGGAACTACTTCACTCAGAGGGTGGTAGGTCCATGGAATATGCTGCCCCAAAAAGCTGTAGAAGCTACATCATTACATAAATTTAAAACAGAAATAGACAGTTTCCTAGAAGTAAAGGGAATTAAGGGTTACGGGGAGCGGGCAGGAATTTGGACATGAGTCTAGGTTCGGATCGGACTTGGCCCTGTGGGTAGCGGAGCGGGCCCAGGGGCCGTGTAGCCTGATCCTGCTCCTATTTCGTGTGTCTAATTCTGTTAGATTCAGGAGATGGTTCTGTGATAGTAGATTGGCGGTTAGGATCAGATCAGCCATGATCTTATTAAATGGCGGAGCAGGCTCGAGGGGCCGATTGGCCTACTCCTGCTCCTATTTCTTATGTTCTTATGTTCTTATGCCACCAGAGGTACCCCTGATGGGAGTAGTAAACTCACAAAATAAGGAAGGCACTTGTCTTGCACTTGAAAGCAGCATGCACTGTTAAACATGCCAGCCCCAGGCACCAGTGTAAATGCTGCCATGAAGCAGAGGTAGCTGAAAACAGAACCGCCACTGGACGCAGTGGCTAAAACACCTCTGCCAGCCCATAAGAATAAATTTCAACTGAGCCTTGCGTATTGGAGATGTCCAGTTGATGAGGACAGATTCTGCGTACGTGTGCGTGCACAAGTTTTTGTGTGCATCTGCCACTATGGGCTGAACATTGCCGGCGCTCAGAGGGCGGGTTCGGAGGCGGGTCGGCTGTCAAAATCCAAATGATTGACAGCGGGGCGGTATCCCGCACTAAGCGGCGGGTCATTCAATTGTGCTAGTTGAGAGGGTGTTTAAACCAATTTAATCACCATTTTAGCAGGCACAAAGTATTTTCCCAAGTTTTCCACGAGATTCCTGTCGCTCGGGGATCACGCCAGGTAAGTATGTCGGGTTCTGAACAACTCTCCATTTCTTTCAATAGGTGACAGCTGCAAAAGTGGTTTAAAACTTACCATTTTACAGCCAGTTAATTTCCAATCTCAGAAGCTTCAGGCTTGAGTATTTGGAACAGATTTTTAAGCTTTATGCATTTGCAGTAAACTCTCTATTCACTGTCATCTCCTTGCAACATCATATCTAACCCTTGATAGATTGGTTCTGTCATCTGAACCTCACCTGCCATATGAATCATCAGAATGAGCACGATTTATACTCTGTGACCTTGGTCCTCCGAATCTGATGATGATCAGCCGCAGCAGCAGCAGCAGAACCAGCCACACCAGCAGCAGCAGCAACAACAAGAGCGCAAACCTTCTCCTCAACCACCTGATGCTGCACAGGGCAGAGGGCAGGGCTGGCCTGCGCCGGAGGTCATACCCTCAACACAGGGTATACAGGCAGAGGATGAGCTTCCTCAACATGATGGAACAGCAGTGCCAAAGGAGGCTCAGGCTATCGCACCAGGTCGTCGCCCTTGCCCACAACTTCTTCACCTCAGGCTCCTCCCAGTCATCTGCAGCAGACCTTTGTGGCATCTCGCAGTCGGCCACACACAGATGCATCGCACAGGTAACCAATGCCCTCTTTAACAAGTCTGCAAATTATATTCATTTTGCCACTGATGAAGCCACTGTCAATGAGCGTGCGCTTGGCTTTGCCGGTCTAGCTGGCTTCCCATGGGTGCAGGGAGTCATCGACTGCACACATGTGGCCATCAGGGCACCCCATCACAACCCAGTAGCATTTGTTAACCACAAGGGCTTCCACTCCCTCAACATTCAGCTGGTCTGCAACCATAGGAAGATTTGTGTGCGCCAAGTTCCCTGGCAGCTGCCATGACTCGTACATCCTGCACCATTCCACCGTCCCTCAGCTCTTCGCACCGTCAAACCGCCTTGGCAGCTGGCTGCTTGGAGACCAGGGCTATCCCCTGAAGACGTGGCTCATGACACCTTTGAGGAGGCCAGCAAATGAGCCTGAGGGACGTCATAATCAAAGTTATATCTTCACGAGAAGTGTCATCGAGCAGACAAGAGGCTTGCTCAAAATGCGCTTCAGATGCCTCAACAGATCTGGAGGAGCCCTTCAGTATGCACCAGCTAGGGTCTCGTGAATAGTCATCGTCTGCTGTGCCCTGCACAACATAGCACAGCAGCGAGGATTAGCACTGGATGAGGAAGACGCTGCTGAGCGCAGAGCCTCATCGGAGGGTGAGGAGGATGAGGACGAGGAGGCTCACCGTGAGGTTGGTTTCGAGGATGAGGAAAACCTGGACGAGCCGGCGGTCCCATTGCGACCAGTACGCGAGCACGTTGCTGCCCGTCACGCCAGGGATACCCTTATCAATGGCAGATTTCAATAACTTCATGCAGCTCATACATGTGGCAGGTTTGCATCACCCAACACCAACACCATGCAGCAGTCAAACAATGATTCATCCCTTGTTTTGACTCTCACCAACATTGCTGGGTGTGAAATGAGCCCTGACCCTTCACTCTGACACTTCTATTTCATCACACAAATTTGCCAACGACCTCCAAGTGTGACAATTAGATGATTTATTTACAGCACTTCATAGAATACTAACATGACATTGATAAAGAAAGACACTCCCGAGTGACTACCCTTGTGACTATTTGTGTGGGATCTTTCTCTTCTGGGTGCTTCTATGTCGTGCTACCTCTTCAGCTTCAGCAGAGGTAGAGGCAGCCTTCTCATCTCCGTGCTGTGTCTGCTTAGATGCCTTTGGCAGTCGTCCTCTGTGTTTTGGAGCCACTGATGGCTACGCCAAAGTCTGGTCCTCCTGCGACTGTGCATGCGCAGACTTGGCCATCACTGATGAGGCATCTGGGGCTCTGACCAAGGGGTTGGCAAAGGGGGTGGAAGTCAGAGTGCTTGGAGCGGAGTTCTGACTTCGATGTCCCCTCCCACCATCATCCCTCTATGGGCCACCCGCACTTCCCTGCTAGCAAGTACCTGGAGAGCACCTTGCTGCACATCAGTGGGGCCATGAGGGCCCACCTCTATACTGACATCCCTCCTACTCCCTCTTATTGTGGGCTATCTTTTTCTGAAAGGAGGGAAAGAAGAGAAGGTTCAGCGAGAGTGATGGTATGAGTGTAAGGAATGGAATGGCATAGAGCTTTACACTAACAATTTGATGGAGTGGGTTGGCAATACCAAGTTCCCTCCTTTTGTGTTGTTCGTTGCTGTCATTGCATAATGATGAGGCTCAGTGTGAGGGCTGCATAGTAAGATGGCGACCTGATAATGTAGATAGAGTTAGAGGGATGGATGAAGGTGCAAGGGATGTTGGGCTGTGTTGCATTGGGCAGGAGTAGAGGTGGCAATGTAGAATGGTGCGAATCTAATGAGACACACAGCAGCATCAAGGTAATTGTGGCTTAATACTCACTTTTCCTGATCTTACTAGATCATTGAACCTCTTGCGGCACTGCACCCAAGTGTGAACCACCACTGACAGCCCCGTAACCTCCTGCGATATCTGCAGCCACGCTGCCTTTGTCTGCTGGGGAGGCCTCTTCCTGCCGTCCGCAGGGAAGAGAACCTCCCTACGTACTCTCACTCCCTCCACAAGATGATGGAGGGACTCATCTGTGAAGCGGGGTGCTGCTCGTTGGCGCTGTAAGCTCATAGTGCAGAGACTCGAGCACTGACAGCACTGAATGCTACCAATTTGCAACTGCCAGTAACTGGGGCCATGGCCCCTTTAAATAAACCAGCAATAGTGGCGTCATCTGGTGACGTCACCAGACCCGCACCCTTTAATAGGGCCGGGAAACCCGCAGGGCGGGCCTAACAAGGCCCATTAGGGCAAGGTTCGATTAGTCGACGAGATCCACACAGCAGCGGGGTCGCCCCCACCCCCCCCCCCCGCCGCCGACCTCTCCCGCCTTGGAGCCACCCAGGTAGGCGAAATCGCAGCCTATGTGTGTGATATGCATCATGGGAATTGTCATTTTCACTCTGCTCCAGTGGAACTACAATACCCAGTGCACCACAGCAACCCATGCCACATGACAATGAGGTAGAACATTACCAAAGGAATATCGCTCCTGTTGATAAATTTTGTGTATGTGAGAGAGATATGCATCTCAAGATTCAAGTTTTTACCCAGCTCCAATACTCAGAATGTACTATGGCAACCAAGCAAAAAAATAAAATAAAAACTGGTGCATGAGTATTTGCAAAAATATTGTCAATAAACAGGTTTCATTTTTTCCAGTGTTTTATAGTTTAAACCATTAGATAAAATATTTGAACTGAGAGGATAGTTTGGATTGAAGGTTTTTCTGTCATTAAGGAGACTAATGATTTCACGTGGCCTCAGACATTGCAGCTGGAGTCAGTCAATCAGCCAAATGCAATTCAGGGTGCTAGTCATTGGAGATTCAACAGTGGAATAGTCTCCCTCAGCAGTACTACCCCAATGATAGCTTCAGCAAGAACTACACATTTAACATAAAAGTAAGGGGATGAAAAATACCTTTTATAATCATGTAACTAAGTGAGAAAAAGGTTGAAAGTTTAATTGAGGGAGCAGGGAAGAATAAAAATAAAAAGTTCAGCAAATACTGCAAATTCACAATTGGAGATAAAGTTAAAACATTTTGACAATGCAAACTACTCGGAGTAAGGGGTTTGGAGATGAGAAGAACTATGTTACTTGCATCTTAAGCAAATTTTGTACAGTGGTAAATAAAGAGTATCACAAAATATCTATGAAGCCTTTAATTTGCTTCAGTCATGCAATATATCACTTTAGTAAATTTGTTATATTAGCATGATGGGTGAATTGTTGTAAGTGTTTTGGCTGTAGTGGGACTGCAATAAATGTTAGAATTACCCTCCAGACCATCAGCGAGCTATACCAAGAGCTTTCTACTGCTCTCTCAATATGTGATGATTTTCTTTTGCATTGATGTTGCGAAACATCATGGTGTTTCTGATCGTCTTACTGTGCAGAGAGAAACAATTATGTTGCTTTGGAATTAGGCCACTGGTTCAAATGGGAGATGAATTAGAAAATTGCATACCTTATTTCAAGCAATGGGATTTTGTGCAACAGCTCATTAACAATCCCTGTTTCTACCGTGTCTTATTTAGAGCTCGCTTTTGATGATGATAATGGGAGAACTGGAGCCATCAGACGGTAAAATTAAGCACAGTGGCAGGATTTCCTACTCACCGCAGGTGCCTTGGATCATGCCTGGAACAATCAAGGACAACATCATATTTGGACTTTCATATGATGAGTACAGATATACCAGTGTTGTCAATGCATGTCAACTGGAAGAAGTGAGTTTGCCCTTTAGTATTCTTTAAAACAATGCACTTGCGTAAAGAATGATGTTTCATAACATTTTAAGTTTTAATATAGCGGCATTAATGTTTTTATGTAAAATATTTTTGATAAGATAATGTCACAATCGTTAATCCTCCTCTATGACTATCATCAGGCATCAAGAAAATGACTGACAAACACGCCTCACTCAAAATTTGACCAAAAACAGAATAAAAGACCTACATTGAATTGCAACACATATCAGAGAGCAATACAGGGCTGTATTCTGATTGAATAGTTCAGATGGTTCACTCCTGTGAATTATGACATTTCCTGAATCCCTCAATGGGTTTATTGCCATGTCGCCACCTCTGGGTATAAATTAGTCTCTATAATGTCAGTTGTATAAGTTAAGTTCATGGTCAGCTTTTCTTTCTATGGTTTTTATGCAGGGTAGATGCAGAGAGGATGTTTTCCCTCATGGGGGAATCTAGAACTAGGGGGCATAATTTCAGAATAAGGGGGCACTCATTTAAAACGGATATGAGGAGGAATTTCTTCTCTCAGAGGTTCGTGAATCTTTGAAATTCTCTTCCCCAGAGAACTGTGGAGTCTGGGTCATTGAATATATTTAAGGAGGAGATAGACAGATTTTTGAAAGGTAAGGGAGTCGAGGGTTATGGGGAGCGGGCAGGGAAGTGGAGTTGAGGCCAAGATCAGATCAGCCATGATCTTATTGAATGGCGGAGCAGGCTCGAGGGGCCAAATGACCTACTCCTGCGTCTTATGTTCTTATGTTTTATAATAATAAGTTATAGTTAAGATGTGAAAAGTCCGCTTCAAACATTTGCTGATCACTGGTTTTCCTATCATTAATCCTTTGAGTGCTTTTTTCTTTTACATAGGTAGTTTTTCCGTGAGTTCTGCAAGATTTCTGTTCTGTAAAATTCCAGTCCCAACGTTATAAACAGAAAATGACTCTCCAATTATAAAGACAAAGTTAACAATGTTCCTGTTATGGTATTGATGTTTTTTCCTCTATTCGTTTTCAACCCTCTGCAGGTCCTTATGCTAGTGGGAGTGTAAGGGGCATAAATTGCTTCAGCACGACTGATGTGCGCCTTCCACGATACCACCAAGATTCAAAAGAAGTAGGACAAAAGATAGAATAAATTAGGAACTAATGATTAGGTGGCACCATGCTTTGGTGCTAAAAGCCAACAAATTGCGGAGGAAGGAAAGACTAAATGATAGGAGGATTTCCACAGTTTCAAAGCCCAGGAAAAATTAGTTAAGCAGAGGACAGTGCTTGTAGGATGGCATATTTAAAGCTTAGAAGGAACAAAAGAGGGACATTCAGAGGAGCTATGTCCATAGTATGGAATCATATGGGGGAAACATTTGTGTGGTTTGTGCCACATGTTAGTGTAAACGGCGTTGACAGCTGTAATGATAGTGAATGCCGGTTCAAGCACCGCATACCATATCGGTCATACCGGTAGCGCTGCCGGTAAACTCGCTCACCAGAGACCTCGCCATCATGGAGATCGTGACGTCAGTGAGTGTACAACGCTCACTGGATGCTCGATCTCCCAACTTCCTTATAGCCAATGGACTTACTGGCTGGAGTTAACAACGACAGGTTGAGGTGGCAAGCAGCAGTAGGAAGCCATCTCCAGTGACGCTATTTAAAGGGATCATCACCAATCACTTGCACCTGACAGATTTGTGTAGTTTGAGTGGCTGTGTGTTAGTTCCTGCTACTGCAAAAGTTTTCTTTAATAATTTCAAGGTTCTTCGGTATCAGGAGTGTTCTGGCAAGTACAAAACTGCATAATTATTTCTGGAAAGATTCAAACTACAACACTTGCTAAGATTAATGGGGGCTGTACTGGCAGTCGACCTTACCCTCCAGGATCTATGATGAAAGGAGCGGAGACAGCGAGAAAGACAGGAACATGTGCGCAGAGGGAGGAGGAAGGCCATCAGGGCTCTCAACAGGAGGCCTTACCCTCCGAGAGTATTCCAAGAGCACTTCTCCTACCTCCAATTAAGTGAGGAGCAGTGTATTCAAAGGCTCTGCTTCACCAAGGAGGTGATCACAGAACTCTGCCACCTCCTGCAACCAGACCTCCTGCCTCAGACCATGGTGACCACGACTCTCTCAGTGGCAGTCAAGATCACTGTGGCCCTCAATTTCTTCACTGGCGGATCCTTCCAGTCTGCAGCAGGAGATATAGCTAACATCTCACAGTTCGCCGTCCATCGCTGCATCTGGGAAGCTCTCTACAGAGGCTCTCTACAGTAGGTGAAGAGATTACATTTCCTTCTCCATCACCAGAGAGAAACAGGACGAGCGTGCATGTGGCTTTGCCAGGATAGTGGGATTCCCCATGGTGCAGGGCGCCATTGATTGCACCCACGTGGCTTTGCGGGCACCACATAACAATCCTGAGATCTTCTGTAACCGCAAAGGGTACCACTCACTTAATGTGCAGTTGGTGTGTGACCACACACAGCGAATCCTCACTGTCAATGCCCGCTATCCTGGCAGCAGCCACGATGTCTTCATCCTGCGTCAGATCAGGTGACAGCACTCTTCCAGCCAGCACGTCAAGCTCGGAGACAAGGGGGCTATCTGCTCTCCACTTGCCTCATGACTCCCCTCCGTAACCCCAACACTCCTGCCCAGCACTCATATGATGAGGGCCATGCTGGCACCAGGAACATCATCGAGCAGACCATCGGCCTACTGAAGCAATGGTTCCACTGCCTTGACCGCTCAGGAGGAGCCCTCCAGTACTCGGCTGAGCGGGTGTCCCATTTCGTGGTGGTCTGCTGCATGCTCCACAACTTGGCCATCATGAGGGCACAGCCCTTGCCACCAGGGATTGCGGGACCACCTCAGGAGGAGGAGGAAGAGGGAGAGGAGGAAGAGGACAAGGAGGAAGAAGAGGAGGACAAGGAGGAGAAACAGGAGCGAGGGAGGAGGCAGCCACTCAATCGGCCTTCTGGAAAGGTGGTCCATGACCACCTCATCAGACTCCACTTTGAATGAATGAAACCCCAGATCCCCGTTGCTCACCACATCCCCATCATTCCATCCCTGTCACAGGCAGTTTCACAGCACAAAGCTGAAATGAGAGACACCACAAAAGAATCCAAACAGAATTAATAAATGTATCTATACACATATAACACATATAACATCAATACAATTAACGAATCACCCTTGTGCAATCCCTTAGTGTCTGTCGTTCGTGTGCCTTTTCCTACTCTAGTGCTCCTATGAAGTGCTCCCCCAGTGGCTGCAGCACGGCTGGTGGAAGGCTGCTGAGTTTCCATGCAGGACACCTCAGATGACCCTGCAGGACGACCTTGACCAGCTCTGGACCTAGAAGGCTCGGCTGTAGACTGCACCACCTTGGCATGGGCGGCGGCAGTTTGGGCTGGCAGTGACAAGGGCAATGGCAGGAGCAGGAATGCTGTCATCCTGAGAGAAGACAGCAGGTTCCTGCTCCACTGACCCACTGTCACTTCTCCAGGGCAGCACCTCAGCATCTCTAACAATCTGTTGGAGCACAGATTGCTGGTCTGTTGCGACGTTGTGAAAGCCCCGGTCAACGGCGGTAGACCCAGCCATGATGGCAGCAGTCAGAGCTTGGGTGACATCGCGCTGAGACTGCATGAGAGCAGTCTGAGCTTCCGCTGCAGCACTAAGATGTTGGGTCGCTTCCGTCTGTGCTGCAATGGAAACTGTGACATCGCCCATCATGCGCGCCATCACGTCTGGTTCACCATGGTGTCTCTGGGAGTCTACCATCCTTTGCAGACTGGAAATGATGGACTCCATGTTCTGTGCAGAGCCTTTTTTCAATGTTGAAGGCGGAATCCTCCATACTCCTTGCCATTGCCGAGAGGCTCTCTGGCAGCTTTGCCATTGCACCTATCATCTCCGTGTGCATGCCCATCATCCTTCTCCTAAAGGCCTCCCCACCGAGGTGCTCATCTGAGTCCTGTGCAGCAGAAGTCGCGCATGAACTCACCCTCCGGGGAGCTTGCCCCATAGCTACACTTTCCCCCTGGCCTTGCTGCAGCCCACTCGTGCCCTGTTCCTCACCCTGTACAGATCCTGCTACTATACTAGCCTCTAAAGAATGCATAGTGCCATTATCTGAGCTGGTGTCTGCGGGTGAGACATGCAGTGATGTGGTGTCTTCTTCCTCCTCCTCTTCTCCCCCCTCGCTCTCTACGGTGCCCTCGGACAGGCTGCTCAGGTGCTTGCTGATTATCTGAAAGCATAAAGGCACAAGAGTCAGGTTAAGGTGAGGGGAGGGGGGCAGGAAGGCAGAAATGCATGCATACAGCTTGAAAGTGCGAAATGATTGTGGGCTGAGGGGGAAAGTGGGATGTGAGAAGGAGCAGGAATGAATATACAGTTGCTGTCCCCAAGGGGGTCAACTTCACCGGTGGCCACAGTGCCCACGAGCTGGTGCCCAATGATCTGCAGCACTCAATTCTCCAGGTCACTCAGATGTTCAGTGTGGGCTTGTCCCCCGCTTGTGCACTCCTGCTCCCTCCGGTTGTGAGCCACCTTGGCTTGCAAGAGAAAGGAAAGTGTGTGAGTGAGTGTGGTGCTGTGTGTTTGGGTGATGTACCTGCTATAGTTGAATAGTTGTCATTGTGTGCAAGGTGTGAGATGTGGGTGTGAGTGTTAGTAGGTAGAAATTGTTGGTGGGTGAGTGCTGGGGGTTTGGTGCTTCGGGCAGTGTGTGCAGACTGTGGTTCAGACGGTGGTATGTAGCATTTATTGAGGCATTGACTCACCTTGATCACTCGAATGAGGTCGTTAAATTTCTTCCTGCACTGTGTGTGGGTCCTGGGGACCACAGTGCTGCCCGTGATGTGCTGCACTACCTCCCTCCACATGGTGCGGAAGAATTGTGATGCGGGCCTCCTGCCACTTGACAGGTACAGGACCGCCCTCCTTCTCTCCAACGCGAAAACCAACGCCTCCAGAGCTTCGTCAGAGAACCTCTGGGCTCTCTCCCTGGGCCGGCGATCTGCCATCACGACAACTTATTCACTGCTCTGGATGCTTCTCCTTCTGCTGCTTCTTGTTAGGATTATTGGGGCAGCTCCACACCCAACAATACTGAGAATGAGGTGCTGCAGCATCAATGAATCTCCCCTTTAAGTAGTGAAAAAAACCTGTGGCTACCATGACTTGCAGTTAGACTGCCTCCGATATTGGTCCAGCTTTTCAGTGTAACGCCAATCAGCTTGGGTTTTTAGACTAGATTTATGACTGCAATCATTTTAATGCGGAGTGAGCACGAATTTTGCGGCTGTCTAGACGATTTTCACCTGCTGCTACTTAACCATTTTTAGTCTAAACACTGCCCATTCCTTGGCTATAATGAATTTCTAGTCTAAATAGAATCATGCAGCACAGAAGGAGGCCATTCGGCCCATCGTACCTGTGCTGGTTCTTTGGCAGAGCTACCCAATTAGTAATAGTGTCAATAAAATAAAAATAAAAAGGATTCCAATGAAGAGAAAAGATACTAACTTTTTCTGGTATCCTGTCCCAAGCCTCCCCAAATATGACAGCAGTATCCAAGTCTTGGCCAGACTTTAGCTGAAAAAGAATTGAGGAAAAAAGTAATGTTTGGTAAAGAGTGGAAACCAAGTTTCAATTTTAGCAATGGAGCAGATGCAGCACTTCCACTTGAGGTCATCAAGATAGTGAGCTCAAGAATGCTGATGGATGGAGGAAAACTGAGGAACCATAAAGGCCAACTTTCCCCTCAGCAGAGCAACTTCATCGTCACTGGGTCAAAATCTTGGGATTCCCTACCTAACATCATCCTGGTCGTACATTCAGCACAGGGATTGCAGTGGTTCAAGCAGAAGGCCCATCACCATCTCAGAAACATAGAAACATAGAAGGCAACTAAACATGGGTAATAAATGCAGCTTCAGCCAGTGTCACCAATGTCCCAAGAAAAAATAAAGAAAAAACTGTACCACTAGGGTGCAAGAGAGGTGACAAGGCAAATTCACAGACAATACTAGAGACAGCTTTGGCATGGTATCAAATGAAATGGCTGCTGAGGAGCCAGAAGGACAATAGTTGCATTTAACAACTCTGATGGCGGTTGCACAGAGATTATGAGCAGAGATAAAGCTGGATCATGTTTCCGACTGATGCCAGGTGTGAGCACCCGCCCCGACTCCCTGACCATACTGCTCCCCCTGCCCCCACGATCCCCGACCATACCGCCCCCACGATCCCTGACCATGCCGCCCCCCCCCGCCCCCGCCCCCACGATCCCCGACCATGCCGCCCCCGCAGTTCCTCGCCCCCCGCTGGGCCCTCGCTTCTGAGGCCTACCCGCCCGCAGCCAGCCGGCCTCTCAATCTGGATGGCTACGGGCGAGAATCCGAGGCCTCACATTCAAATCAGGCCCTGCTGTTAAAGTCAGGGGAGGGGCCTTGCGCAGTGCAACCCAGGGCCCAGCTGGGCCCCCGGGGATCTGGAGTGCCGGCAAAAGAGCCTGGCACTCAAAAGAAGTGCCGGGCTCTTGGAGCACAGCCGGTACTGTGCGGGGGGTGGGGGAGGGAGGGGGCGGTTCAGTAGGCCGGGAATGGGAGCGCAGGCAGGTGCTGGCAGGCGGCCAGCAACAAAAATGGCCGCACCGCACCTCGCCTTTAAATAGCGCCTCCCCAGCCACAGGTAAGTCAGGGGGTGCTCCTGAAGATCGCGGCCAGGGCGCGAACAGTGTGCTGCGCATGGCGATTACGTCATCGCCAGCGGTGCAGCACCGCAGGGCACTACCAGTTAGCATCGCCGCTAACCTCCCACTGAATTTCACGGGAGGCATGGGCGGAGCCGCGCCCGGGTGGTAGGGCGCTAACGGGAGGTGCAAAGCAACCAAATTTTTACCCCATGAGATTCTGAAGTGGATTGACAGGGTAGATGCTGAGAGGTAGAACTAGGGGGCATAGTCTCAGGAGAAAGGGTAGGCCATTTACATAGGATTACATAGGATATAAGGCACAGAAACAGGCCAATCAGCCCAACCTGTCCATGCCGGCATTTATGCTCCACTCGAGCCTCCTCCCGTCTTTCCTCAACCAACTCTATCAGCATAACCCTCTATTCCATTCTCCCTCATATGCTTATCTAGCCTCCCCTTAAATGCATCCATACTATTCGCTTCAACCACTCCCTGTGGTAGCGAGTTCCACATTCTCACCACTCTCTGGGTAAAGAAGTTTCTTCTGAATTCCCTATTGGATTTCTTGGTGACTATCTTATATTGATGGTCTCAAGTTATGCTGTTCCCCACAAGTGGAAACACTCTCTCTGTATCCACTCTATCAAAACCTTTCATAATTTTAAAGACCTCTATTAGGTCATTCCTTTTGTCAAGAGAAAAGAGACCCAGCCTGTTCATCCTTTCCTGATATGTATACCCTCGCATTTCTGGTATCATCCTTGTAAATCTTCTCTGCACCCTCTCCACTGCCTCGATATCCTTTTTATAATATGGCGACCAGAACTGCACGCAGTGTGGTCTAACCAAAGTTCGATACAGGTTTAGCATAACTTCTCTACTTTTCAATTCTATCCCTCTAGAAATAAACCCTAGTGCTTGGTTTGCTTTTTTTATTGCTTTTTTCAAATTAGGAAATTGTGTTTTTGGTTCCAAAGTCTAAATCGTTAATGTAAATTGTGAACAGCAGTGGTCCCAGCACTGATCCTTATGGAACACCACTACCCACCTTCTGCCATTGTGAATAGCTACCCTTTACTCCCACTCTCTGCTTTCTGTCTTGAAACCAGCTAGCAATCCATTCTGCTACTTGTCCCCTGACTCTGCATTTTAATCTTATTCATTAGTCTATTATGGGGTACCTTATAAAAGGCCTTTTGAAAATCTAGATAAATTACATCTACTGCATTAACATTGTCTACTCTCTCTGTTATTGCTTCAAAAAATTCAATAAGATTGGTCAAGCAAGATTTTCCCTTTTGAAATCCATGCTGACTATTCATTATTATAGTTTTCGTTTCTAGATGTTCTTCTATCCTCTCCTTTAGTAGGGATTCCATTATTTTTCCTAGCACTGATGTTAAGCTGACTGGTCTTTAATTCCATGGACATGTTCTATCCCCCTTAAATATAGGTATTACATTAGCTGTCTGCCAGTCCTCTGGCACTACACCTTTTTCTAACAAATTATTAAATATGTGTAGTAATGCCTCTGCTATCTCTTCCCTAGATTCTTTTTAAATGAATTCTTTTAAAATCCAGAGGTTTTATCCTCTTTGAGTTTGATTAGTCTATTTAATAAATCCCCTTTTTTATTTTAAATGCACTTATCTCATTACTCACCTCATCATCCAATGTCATATCCACCTGTTCTATCTCCCTGGTAAATACCGAAGCGAAATAATGATTTAATATTTCTGCCATCTCCCTATCGTTACCTGTGGTATTATCCTGTTTCTCTCTTAATGGCCCTATTCCCATCCCAACCTTCATTTTTTATTGATGTGCCTGCAAAATATTTTACTATTCTGTTTTATGTTCCTTGATAATTTAATTTCATAGTTCCTCTTTGCCTTCTTAATTGTTTCTTTGACTTCTCTCCTAATCCCTTTGTATTCTCTCTTATCATGCACTCCTCTGCTGTCTACGTACTTAATGTATGCCTCTTTCCTTACCCTCAATTGTTCCCTTATGTCTTTATTCATCCATGGCGTCTCATGAGAATATTTTACTATGTTGTTTTATGTTCCTTGATAATTTAATTTCATAGTTCTTCTTTGCCTTCCTAATTGTTTTTTTGACTTCTCTCTCAAAGGCAAACAAAACACTCCCTTTATCTAATCCCACTTACTCACATTACTTTTGCAACAAAAACTCAACCATAAACAGTAATCATAGAATCATAGAATGATTACAGCACAGAAGGAGGCCATTCAGCTCGTCGAGCCCATGCTGGCTCTCTGCAAGAGCACCTCAGCTAGTCCCACTCCCCTGCCCTGCAAATTATTTTCCTTCAGGTACTTATCCCATTCCCTTTTGAAAGCCACAATTGAATCTGCCTCCACCACCCTTTCAGGCAGTGAATTCCAGATCCTAACCACTCGCTACGTAAAAAGGTTTTTCCTCATGTCGCCTTTGGTTCTTCTGCCAATCACCTTAAATCTGTGTCCTCTGGTTCTCGACCCTTCCGCCAATGGGAACAGTTTCTCTCTATCTACTCTGTCTAGACCCCTCATGATTTTGAACACCTCTATCAAATCTCCTCACAACCTTCTCTGCTCTAAGGAGAACAACCCCAGCTTCACCAGTCTATCCACGTAACTGAATTCCCTCATCCCTGGAACCATTCTTGTAAATCTTTTCTGCACCCTCTCTAAGGCCTTCACATCGTTCCTAAAGTGCGGTGCCCAGAATTGCACACAATACTCCAGTTGAGGCCGAACCGGTGTTTTATGAAGGTTCATCATAACTTCCTTGCTTTTATACTCTATTTATTTCCCATCCTACACAGGCATGTGAAAACTAACCATAATCATATTTACAAACATAATAAAAATAGAGTCACTTCTAACTGATAAGACTGTCCAAGGTCAATGACTCTGCAGAAAGCATGGAACTTCCTGAAGGAGAGGGAAGGTGTGTAAAATGCTGAATGGAGGGGATCTGATGTTAAGGAATGCAGAAGAATCGCATTTGTTTTGTATTTCACTCTGTTCTTATAAGAAGTAATGGGGTAGAAATCCATCTTTGGCAGTAGCGTAACGTGGGCATTATCAAATCATCCACCCTCTATATGCCCCACCCGATATTCCGTTCCATTGAAGTCAAGTTCCATTGTTTGCAGAGTGAGGAGATACTGAAGTGTGTCACAGGGTTATTAATCCTCCAGGATTGTCTTGAAGTCTCCTGGAATTAAAGATCAAAGATTACTCTCCTGAAAACTGCTGCATTAAAAAAAGTTGTGTTTCTTTTTCTATTTTCTTTGATCATTCTTGTTTATTCATTATAAAAATATTAGAGATGGGGAAAAAAGGCTGTTTGACTGACTGTCAAGGCTCATCCCATCAGGTAATGAAGATTTGGTTTGCTTTCTAATTGGTGTGGGAAGGCGGTGTGCCACAAAGGTGGACGCGTCAGGCACCCAATGATGGGAGGGTAGGAGTGTAGTGGTTGGAGGCCGGCGGTCATATGCTTGTAACCTCCAGGAAATGTCCAGCCAGAGTTGGCAACCCTAGTGTGTCATCACTATACAGCTTATACAGTTGTGTTTTTACGTTATTATTCAATATTCATGTGTTCACAAACAACAGTTTGCCAGATACTTTTTCATGAAGACAATGTCCCTACAAAATGCATTTATACCTATTTTGCTATTTACTTTAGTCTATACTACCTCTCATTTTCCCATGGCAATCATGAGGGTGCATTACAGTACAAACAATAGAAGACATTAGAAACAAATTTGCCGACAAACGAGTCTTCTCCATTCTTAGTGCGAGGTCAATATATTGACAAGTAGCTCTTGATTAGGAAATTAAATTTGATACTCTGCTTGGACAGTGGAAATTCACTCGCATGCCCATTTGGAATCACATCAGAGCAGGAAATCATAGAATCATAGAGCAAGGATAAAGCCAGTAACTACAGGCCAGCCAGTCTACCGTCAGTGGTGGAGAAACTTTTAGAGACGGTAGTCCAGAACAGAATTAATTGTCACTTGGAAAAACATGGGTTAATAAATGACAGCCAGCATGGATCTGTTAAAGGCAAATTGTTTCTGACAAAGTTGATTGAGTTCTTTGATGAAGTAACTTAAAGGTTGATGAGGTTAGTGCAGTTGGTGTTGTGTATATGGACTTTCAAAAGGCGTTTGATAAAGTACCACATAATAGACTTGTTAGCAAAATTGAAGCCCATGGGATTAAAGGGGCAGTGGCAGCAAGGATACAAAATTGCCTAAGGGACAGAAAGCAGTGAGTAGTGGTGAACATTTGTTGTTCAGACTGGAAGGAAATATTCAGTGGCATCCCATAGGGGTCAGTATGAGGACCACTGCTCTTTTTGATATGTATTAATGACCTGGACTTGGGTATGCAGGGCATAATTTCAATGTTTGCAATGACACGAAACTGTTAAATGTAGCAGACTTCAAGAGGATATAGACGGACTGGTGAAATGGGCAGACACAAGGCAGATGAAATTTAAAGCAGAGAAATGTGAAGTGAAGGAAGGAAGAATGAGGAGCGGCAGTTTAAACTAAATGGTACAATTTTAAAGGGGGTATAGGAACAAAGAGACCTGGAGGTTTACGTACACAAATCTTTGACGGTGGCAGAACATGTTGCGAAGGCTGTTAAAAAAGCATGTGGGATCCTTGGCTTTATAAATAGGGGCAGTGAGTACAAAGGCAAGGGAGTTGTGCTAAACCTTCATAAATCACTGGTTAGGCCTCAGTTGGAATATTGTGTCCAATTCTGGGCACCGCACTTTAGGAAAAATGACAAGGCCTTGGAGTGGGTGCCTAGGAGATTTATTACCAGGGATGAGGGACTTCAGTTATGTGGGGAGACTAGAGAGGCTGGGATTGTTCTCCTTAGAGCAGAGATGGTTATGGGGAGATTTAATAGAGGTATTTAAAATTACGAAGGGTTTTGTTAGAGTAAATAAGGAGAAACTGTTTCCGCTGGCAGGAGCGTTGGTAACCAGGGGACACAGATTGAAGGTAATTGACAAAAGAACCAGAGGGGAGATGAGGAGAATTTTTTTTATGCAGCGAGCTGTTGTGATCTGGAATGCACTGCCTGGAAGGTTGCTGGAAGCAGATTCAATAATAACTTTCAAAAAGGAATTGGAGAAATACTTGAAAAGGAAAACATTGCAGGACTATAAGGAAAGAGCAGGGGAGTGGGACTAATTAGATAGCTCTTTCAAAGAGCCGGCACAGGCATAATGGGCTGAATGGCCTCCTTCTGTGCTGTATGATTCTATGTTGAACTAGCTTATACAATTTGCTCAAAGACTGATGCAGGTAATCAAATCACTGAACAATCTACTGAAAAAGGATGTGTCTTTTCAAAGAAACAAAGCACCTGATCGCAAATTCTTCAATACCAGTGTTACAGTATTTTGATGTAAGAAAAGAGGTCATTCTCTATGTTGATGCATCATAGGCTGGGTTAGATGCTATGCACCTTTAAATGATAAAACTATGACTTATGCCTCACATGCGCTGACTGAAGCACAAAAGAATTACATGTAAATAGAGATGTTGACTATAGTGAACGGATGCAGAAAATGCCATCAATGCATATATGGACATAAAGTCAAACTGAATACCATTCACAAAGTAATTGAGAACATTATGGAAAAAACACATAAGCCCCAGATTTCCACAAGTGTTGACCTGATCTCCTGCCATACCTTTGGTGGGAGTTTGGTGGAACACCAGAGAAATGGCATTAACAGCTGTTTTCATTCGTTTACACCATTTCTCCGAGAATTCTGCCGATCTCTTGATGAGCTATGGGGGAGGAACTCCCACGGGAATTCAGGGCTTTTATTTGCAGCCCCACTATAGTTGCACAGTGGGATCTTAAACCTCTCCAAGAGTACTTTTTGGATGTCTATATTACCAATAAATCCCAGGTGCGGATTCATACTCAAGAACTTAGCAACCAAATTATGATACAAAGGAAGAAGAAATGCATCACGTGCCTATAGCGTAATGGCAGACTTGCCCATATCAGAAAATAAAAGGCAAGATTGCAGAAGATTCACTTTGCAAGAACTGATTTTCATGATAAAGTCACATTAACCAAAAGCCAACTCTGATATACCAGCTGGTGTCAATGAGTACTGGCATCTTCGTGATAAACCAGCTATAGAAAATGATACTGTGCTCAAAGGTGAAGACATTGGCCCTGAATTTGCGGTTGGCGGTGTAGTTAAGGATTACGCCGCCAACATCCGAACGAAATTTGCACTTACCTCCTGCGAAACCCTCTTCGAGAAGTTGCTTTCAAATGCTGCAGAGTTGTGCGCAGCGCCCCACAGATCCCAGGAGCGCACGTTGTGCGTATACGAACCTGGGGTCACGTGGAGCGCTGCTCCTTTCACTTCCTGACTCTTAGCCAATCAGGAAACAGAGGAGATTTGTCCACAACTGATTTAAAATAATTTAGCAGCCAGAAATGCTATTTTATTAATAAATTACGATCATTGCAATAGTATTTAATACACAAACCAAGATTTCAACATTAATAGAATTCAATCAAACACTGAAAAGTCTTGAGATACTTTTCACTGAAGGTGTCCTTAAAACCATAAAACTTGATTAGGATGTTTTTTATACAAAGCATGCAGCTGAATTAACATCAGCCCTTTAATTCTGGGCCATGACAGCATAAACCTATAATTATAGTCTTGTAGTCCTATCGAATTTGTTTCTCCTCTATTAGACTAACTAACTTCTGATTAATTTAAATAATCTAAAATCGAGAGTTTAAGGGCTGGATTTTCTCAATGGAGATGAGTTGGAGGTGGGACTGCTGCTTGTTGTGTCAATGTCCCGCCTCCATCATCGTCTGACCAACCAGAGGGATTTTCCCCTGATTGACCTTGTTAAGCCCGCCCTGCGGGCTCAGCAGGCCAATTAGGGAGGAAGTCACTGGCAGAACACGTCAACATCTGACGTGCTATCTGTCAAGACTTCTTAAAAGAAGAAATGTCAGCGTTTGACAGTTCTGTGAAGCTGTCAAACACTAACATTCTCTGTAGTTTGATGAGTTCTTGTGTTCAGGACTCATCAAACCTTTCAACTTTGTCGATTTCAGATGGCTGTTAGTTCAGAGGATCCAACAGCCAGTCTGTGAAATCGACAAGGAAGATTTTGGGTCTCCCGATCCAGGTGGATGAAGGCTGTAGGAAGAAAACAAGGTAAGTGAACATTTTTAAACACTTAGTACTCACCTTCCATACTTACCACTCCACACTTGCACCCATCACTCACCCCTACCTCTTATTCCAGGTGTCTCCGACCCCCGCAGACCTCCTCCACGTCTCCTCCAACCCGGCGGGGTTCTCCAAGGTCGGGAAGCCTTCACCTGTGAAGGTAAAATGGCACTAATCCTTTTTCCTGCCTGTTAACTAGGTAGTTAAAAGGATTTAATCCTTTTCCCGCCTCCAGGAGATGGGACCCAAAGCAGCACATCTTCCCGCCTCCTAGCAAAAGGGCACGGAGGCGGGATGGGGGCGGGTTTGCCACCCGCCCCCACTTTCTGCTACTTTACCGGCAGTCCCGTCTCCATGCCCGCTTCCTCGGGGCTGAGAAAATCCAGCCCTAAATGTCTGATAACATGAGGAAATCATGAAAGTGAATTAAATCCTATCTAAATAGAAGTTGGGAAATAATTAAACCAAAGCCACAAAAGGCTTTTCGGCAAAGACAATGACACAAAAAGGCTTTGTTTTCAAACTGGAACAATGAAAGTTTCTTTCAAAGTTTGCATCCGCTCAGACACGAACCAGTGCCTCATTGTTATGGGCTGTAGTGTAAACCTAGTTCAACATTAATACAATTTTCATCATTCCCCCCTCCCCTTATGCTGTGAAACAGGTTTCCTGCACCTGTTTGCACCAGACATAAAAATGTTCAGGGTAATTAATGCACAGTAGGTGGTTAATTAGCCCAACTTTTCGCCAGCATGTTGATTTGAATGAGGAGGTGAAATATGCAGAGAAGCCCATGTGCAGTCGGAACTTGACAGCTCGCATTTCGGGATTTAGCACATGTGCAAGCGAACTTACAGTCAATTTCAAAGGCGGTACGCCATCATACCGACCGTGAAGTCAGGGCCATTGTTGCACCAAAGTCCATGAGATGAAAGATCCTTCAGAAAAGAAATGCAGGACATCTTGGCGTTGTACGATGCAAAAGAAAGGCTGGAGGTCCAGTGTATTGGCCAGGCATTGCTAGAAACAGTCAGGAAGTTGAACAATGCACAGTGTTTCAAGAAAACTAGAAATCATAAACAAAAGAATCAATGATGTTGCGGAATAATGACTAAGATTGAACAGCAAAACTTTGTAAGCCTCTGAAGGAAGTTGGCACAGTAAGAGTCTATAGAAATGGGTTGGGGAAACCCGCAGCTTTCACTACAAAAGCAGAAACACCAATTGACGTAAGAAAACTACAAGGCATTTGGTCTGAGTATTAAACAAGGCTTTAATCAACTGTTTTTCAACATGGAGATCTAGTTGTGTCCTTCACTAGTTCCTGTTAAAGAATGTCCTGAGCAGGCTGGGCCCATGCCCGAGTATTTATACTCTCCCTGGACAGCACCACCAGCAGGCCGCCCAGTATTATTACATAAGTAATTTCCACATGAATGACAAGATTCATGTCACCAATATCTTATTAAATCAGAACTATTGATGGAGCATCATATCATCATAACTGAAAGATCCATACCTTTGTTACCTCTAGACTTGACTATTCCACGCACTCCTGGCCAGCCTCCCATCTTCCACCAACCGTAAACTTGAGGTCATCCAAAACTCGGCTGCCCGTGTCCTAACTCACACCAAGTCCCGTTCACCCATCACCCCTGTGCTTGCTGACCTACATTGGCCCCCGGTTAAGCAACTGCTCGATTTAAAAATTCTCATCCTAGTTTTCAAATCCCTCCATGGCCTCGCCCCTCCATATCTCTGTAACTTCCTCCAGCCCTACAACCTCCACGATATCTGCGCTCCTCCAATTCTGGCCTCCATTGGTGGCCGTGCCTTCAGCTGCCAAAGCCCTAAACTCTGGAATTCCCTCCCTAAACTTCTCTAAACCTCTCCATCTCTCGACCTCTCTTTCCTCTTTTAAGACACTCCTTAAAACCTACCTCTTTGACCAAGCTTTTGGTCACCTGCCCTAATATCTCCTTATGTGGCTCAGAGTTAAATTTTGTTTGATAACGCTCTTGTGAAATGCCTTGGGATGTTTCACTGTGTTAAAGGCGCTATATAAATACAAGTTGTTGTTGTTGAAAGTTGCTCTGCAAATCTAATTTGAACATCCAAGTTCAAAGTGTATCTGTTGAGATACCTACATTAATGCTACCAACAGATGAAGCCAAGGCCCTAGTTGGACACCAGATCATGATAATGAGACTCCAGTAACAGTGATGCAGACACCCAAAACAACCAAGACGTCAATTCTGAATCAAAGAAGACTAGTCAATGCAAGGTATTCCAAATATGACAGTAGATTAAAACTCAAATTCTGAGGGAATTACGTTACAAAGTTACTTTTCACACCTACAAATAAAGCTATGATTTGCAAACTTGTATATTTTGTCACAAAATGGAGAGTCGGGGAGTCCAGAACCAGGGGTCACAGTCTAAGGATAAAGGGTAGGCCATTTAGGACAGAAATGAGGAGGAATTTCTTCACCCAGAGAGTGGTGAACCTGTGGAATTCTCTACCACAGAAGGCAGTTGAGGCCAATTCATTAAATATATTCAAGAAGGAGTTGGATATATTTCTCAAGGCTAAAGGGATCAAGGGATATGGGGAGAAAGCAGGGACCGGGTACTGAATTTGGATGATCAGCCATGATCGCATTGAATGGCGGAGCAGGCTCGAGGGGCCGAATGGCCTACTCCTGCTCCTATCTTCTATGTTTCTATGAGTCGCTTTACCATGCCATAAATGAGTGCTTTATATACTTACAGCAGCGTTTTATCTAGGGGCATTCACAAGATGTTTTGAAACATTACGGCCTAGAAATTCAGTGCCCTTAGCACCGATTTTGCGGCGCTAGAGGGCCTAGCGCTGCAATTGGCGCCGGTTCCTAAATTGCCTGGCGCCCTTCCGCAGCGGTAGACCGGTAGCGCTGCGCCGGCACCGATGACGTCATCGGTGTGCGCAGCGTCCCGGTTGCCGTGGTAACCCGGCCCCAAGCCGAAATTCAGTTGCGGCCGCCTCGCCAGTGGCAGCCGCAACTAAGACTCCGGCAAACGAGTGTTGCCGGAGTCTGCGCCGGCGCTTTAAGGAGGCGCGGCGGCCGGCCGCTTTCCCGCCGGCCGCCTGCCCGCAGCTCCCTCCCCGGACTTCTCCCCCCCCCCCCCCCCGGAACAGATGCAAGCCCGGCACTTGTCCGAGGTGCCGGGCTCATTTTTGAAGAGATTTGCGCGGGCCGCGGCCGGGTGCAGGCAGCTCCTCCTTAACGGAAGGAGGAGGCCTGCACTTCCCGAGCCTGCCGCACCGCAGCGGGTGCCGCAGCGCTGGAATAGCGCCGCAATGCGGCGCGTTGCGCCAGTTTTCAGGCGCTAAAACCCTTCAGTAGCGCCGGCAGCCGTTTGGGCGCGGCGCTACTGAATTTTTGGCGCGCGCAAAGGGACTTAGCGCCGGCGCTAACTTCCGGCGCTAAAGCCCTGGCGCAGCGCAAACCCAATTTCTAGGCCTACATCTTTAACAGGAAGAGTGCTAGATTAGAATATCTGATAGAAATAAAGAAATAATTGTTTTTAGATGATATCAGCCTAGACAAACTCCAGTATAGGAGGAAGATGTATTCTATGTGATCCTTTAGTTTTATCTGTCTCTGTGATCAATTAGTTTTCCTTGTAATAAAGCCAGGGACTTCTCTGTTGATTTCAGGCCAAAACCTATGTGCAATGTGAATCAGAAGAGTGCCTGGCTATTTATTTGATTGCGATTGGTGCAAGAATGATGTCCTGTGCTGAATTGTTTCTGAGGCTATCACACAGCATGGTTAGCCTATACTTAGCCTTCCTGCTACACGTCGCTCTAGATTCCTGTAGATTAAAAAAAGAAGTTTGACTGGACAGGTTAAATTCAAAGATAGAAGAACTTAGCACCCATTAAATCTCAGTATAAAATGTTTGTGTTAGATTCAATATAAATTACTATTAGTGATATTAGTGGATGAAGGGTTAACACATTCATGGAACATTCCTCTGTCCACAATTGTAATGATTTTAACCTGTTTATTTTAGAAGCGTGAATGCCTCAAGTATAAAAACGAACAGATGAATGCCATACAAACTCGTTAAATATTTGCTAATATTGTCAATAGTATTTACGTTAGAATATTGTGCCCATTAAATACAAGACAATGATCAGAAATTGTTTTGCCTATGGACTTACACCTAAGTAGTGTTGAATTATGAGGTAGCTTCAGAAATGTGGTGCCTCCCTGGATAATACAAAATTTCTCTTCAACCAATTAGCTTTCAACTATTCACTAATATGATTGAATATTCTGGGATAATTTTACCCCGAGCAAAATGTTTTTAAGAAAAGGAGGCCATTTGGCCCATCGTGCCTGTGCTGGCTCTTTGAAAGAGCTATCCAATTAGTCCCACTCCCCTGCTCTTTCCCCATGGTCTTGCTCTGAGAGTACGCCGTCATACCACCTTTGAAATTGACCGTAAGTTCAGGATTTCACATGTGCTAAATGCCGAACTTGCAATCTGTCAAGTTACGCTTTGACAGATGATCTGCACCAATGGGGGAAAACTCATTTCTGGTGCAGAGTTGGGCTAATTGTCGACGAAGACTGAGATGAGGAGGAATTTCTTCACTCAGAGGGTTGTGAATCTTTGGAATTCTCTACCCCAGAGGGCTGTGAATGCTGAGTCTTTGAGTATATTCAAGGCTGAGATTGATAGATTTTTGGACTCTAAGGAATCAAGGGATATGGAGATCAGGCAGGAAAGTGGAGTTGAGGTCGATGATCAGCCATGATCTTATTGAATGGCGGAGCAGGCTCGAGGGGCTGTATGGCCTACTCCTGCTCTTATCTCTTATGTTCTTATGAAGTGCCCAGCAATTACAGATGAAAATGTTATGGTTAGTGAAAGCAGGCGCAGGAGCCTGTTTCACTGCAAAAGGAACCAGCTTTCCGTTCTTTTGCAGCTTAAGCTGCGTTAATGGTGAAAATAAATAAGAGTTTACGTCCAGCCAGGGTGGTTCAGCAATAGCTAAAATACTTTAAGGAGTGTATTTTTAAAATGTTATCAAAAGTTTTTTTCATTTTAGACAGGCAGTAATATAATTTGATATCTTGAATAAATACGGTACAATTTACTGTAATACAGTTTAATTAATGAAAAGAAAAAATCTATCAATTTGCATCTCCCCCCCCCCCATTATGTGTAAAAGCACCCTCCTTTCTCCTCTGTCGCCTTATTCTGTAACTTTATTCCCCTGTGTACCAGTATCCCTTTGAACAATTAACTGTAAAAGCCGGATGCTGGTTCCCACATATCTGTCAAGAGGAAGCTTGGTGCTTCCACTGATTGGAGCAGCAGGCCCATGTGATCCCAGGTACGCTTCCACACATGCTGCACCCCTGGGCTCCGTGGGCCATGACGCTGCCCTTGAGTACGCAGCGTCAGAGAGCAAGTTCATGAAGGAGGGTCCCCATGGGATAAGTTCGTATTCTATTCAGATGCCGCCGGCCTACTCTGTAGGTAAGTCGCCGACTGCAAACTCTGCCCCAATAGGTTATAAGCGACGCCTTTGTCTGTGGTAATGGGAATGGATAGCGCCATTTGCCCAAACGTTATCCCTATATTCATCCTTCTAGTTAATAGGTGGCATTTAAATGATAATCATCAAAAATAGGCAGTCAGTATATAAACAATATTCTCATTGAACTTAGATTGTGGTCATTTCACAACATCATTCTCCATTCATTCTACTGCTGGAAGGCCTGAACTTATTGTGATGCACAAGTGAAAATAATAATAATAGTTCACGTTTACAAAATAAAAATTAATGAATACCATCCGCTGGTGATAAACAGAACATGGCAAACCTATTCCAATAAAGCCAAAACAAACGAGAACACTTACAATAGGCAGAGTAGCTTACCTAAGGTCACTTTAACCTGAAACATTCATTTGATAAACTTATTTAATTATATCAGGTATCTTCAATACCATAAAAGGACGATATTTAACAATCTCCGGTGTGTATATTTTGCACCATACTGAAGCCAAGCCAAACATGCAATTCAATGCTGCTGATTTCTATTTGTTGCTGGAACAAGTTCTTGTATTGCTTGTTATAGACTGCGCACTCAGCACAATAACGACTTCTGTGCCAATCTTATAAACTTAAAATAAAGTTTAAAAAGACACATCTGTTCAACTGAACCACCTTGAAGTCCCTAGTGGTAGGAAGGAGTTGACTTTATCCTGTCAGCACTGTTCAAATTTTGGAAGTGAAAAGTTCAGCTTGCACCATTCTCAGAAATGCTTCTCATATTGCACTGCTTGGTGCCATACAATAAGGGCATTATTAGATACAAGTACAGTTCTACCTTAGATACAAATATAATACTACCATATGTAGTTACACTATTATTCATCTGTGCTTGTACTAACTGGGAGATACATCAATATTACCATTGGTAGAATAGAAATGCAAACAAAGGCTTTTTTTTTAATGTGTACAGCTTTCTGTAAACAAATATTTTTACACTGAGTTTTCAGAAGTAAATAAGGACACAAAACTGAAGTGACATATCTATTTTCTGATCACAATCACCAAAAGAGTGTTGTTTTTTATTTACTTTGTAATATAAAAATCAAACACTGGCTCACTACCTTCTGAAATCCAATTAATAACAATTGTTGCCACAAATGTATTTATCCATTTCAAATCACTAAAATAATTAAAGCATAGTTACAGCAGAATGATGATAGCATGACCCCATTGAAATCAAATCTCAAGAAATTTTCTTAAACATTATTACCGTGTATTTAATGTTCCTGGTACTGCTTAATTTAGGGGAAATAAACTGTGAAGCGGAAGAAAGGTAAAGGGAAGAAACAGGAAGATGCCTGCATGAATAAAGTAATAAAGGATAGTATCCGACTGAAAACAAAGCATATAAAGTAGCCAAATCTAGTGGGAGGATAGAAGATTGGGAAGCATTTAAAAGCCAGCAAAGAATAACTAAAAGATTAATTGAGAAAGGGAAGATAGATTATGAAAGTAAACGAGCAAAAAATATAAAAACAGATAGCAAGAGTTTCTACAGTTATATAAAAAGAAAAAGGGTGGCTAAAGTGAATGTTGGTCCCTTAGAGGACGAGACCAGGAAATTAGTGGTGGGGAACATGGAGATGGCAAAAACACTGAAGAAATATTTTGTATCAGTCTTTACAGTAGAGGACACTAAAAATATCCCAACACTGGACAAACAGGGGGCTATAGGGGGGGAGGAGCTAAACACGATCAAAATCACTAAGGAGGTGGTACTCGGTAAGATAATGGTACTAAAGGCGGATAAATCCACTGGACCTGATGGCTTACATCCTAGGGTCTTGAGAGAAGTAGCGGTAGGGATTGTGGATGCATTGGTGGTAATTTTCCAAAACTCCCTGGATTCAGGAAAGGTCCCAGCAGATTGGAAAACTGCTAATGTAACGCCCTTATTTAAAAAGGGAGACAGACGAAAGGCTGGAAACTATAGACCAGTTAGCCTAACATCTGTGGTTGGTAAAATGTTGGAGTCCATTATTAAGGAAGCAGTAACAGGACATTTGGATAAGCATAATTTAATCGGACAGAGTCAGCATGGTTTTACGAAGGGGAAGTCATGTTTGACAAATTTGCTCGAATTCTTTGAGGACGTAACAAACAGGGTGGATAAAGGGGAACCAGTGGATGTGGTGTATTTGGACTTCCAAAAGGCATTTGACAAGGTGCCATACAAAAGATTACTGCACAAGATAAAAAATCTCGGGATTGGGGGCAATATACTGGCATGGGTGGAAGACTGGCTATCTAACAGAAAACAGAGAGTTGGGATAAATGGTTCATTCTCGGGTTGGCAATCAGTAACTAGTAGTGTTCCGCAGGGGTCAGTGCTGGGACCCCAACTCTTTACAATCTATATTAACGATTTGGAGGAAGGGACCGAGTGCAACCTATCCAAGTTTGCCGACGATACAAAGATGGGAGGGAAAGCAGTGAGTGAGGAGGACATAAAAAACCTGCAAAAGGACATAGACAGGCTAAGTGAGTGGGCAAAAATTTGGCAGATGGAATATAATGTTGGAAAGTGTGAGGTTATGCACTTTGGCAGAAAAAAGTCAAAGAGCAAGTTATTATCTAAATGGAGAGAAATGGCTAAGTGCTACAGTACAAAGGGATCTGGGGGTCCTGGTGCATGAAACACAGAAGGTTAGTATGCAGGTACAGCAGGTGATCAGGAAGGCCAATGGAATCTTGGCTTTTATTGCAAAGGGGATGGAGTATAAAAGCAGGGAAATCTTGCTGCAGTTATACAGGGTACTGGTGAGGCCACACCTGGAATACTGCGTACAGTTTTGGTTTCCATATTTAAGAAAAGATATACTTGCCCTCGATGCAGTTCAGAGAAGGTTCACTCGGTTGATTCCGGAGATGAGGGGATTGACTTATGAGGAAAGGTTGAGTAGGTTGGGCCTCTACTCATTGGAATTCAGAAGAATGAGAGGCGATCTTATCGAAACATATAAGATTGTGAGGGGGCTTGATCGGGTGGATGCGGTGAGGATGTTTCCACTGATGGGTGAGACTAGAACTAGGGGGCATAATCTTAGAATAAGGGGCTGCCCTTTCAAAACTGAGATGAGGAGAAACTTCTTCACTCAGAGGGTAGTAAATCTATGGAATTTGCTACCTCAGGGAGCTGTGGAAGCTGCGACATTAAATAAATTTAAAACAGAGATAGACAGTTTCCTAGCTGATAAGGGAATAAGGGGTTACGGGGAGAGGGCAGGGAAGTGGATGTGAGTCTAAGTTCGGATCAGCCATGATCCTACTGAATGGCGGAGCAGGCCCGAGGGGCCGTATGACCTACTCCTGCTCCTACTTCTTATGTTCTTTATGACAATAAATAAGTTGCCTAAACTGGGGTTGAACAAACGCAGCTGCAATATATGTAACATTGCCCATCTTTCACCTCTGCAACTGACCTTGTACACCTTGGCCAATCACCTATTATTACCTTTGCCAGAATCTGGCACTGGGCACGTCTGAACAAGCTACCATCACAACCTTTCACGAGTGCTATATTCATGGCTGTTTGGTTTTCTCTCAATCACCTTAGCTGTAGCTGAGGGATGGACAGTTTGACTCTTTTAGTATTAATTCAAGCTTTCCCAGAGCTCTGTCTTCTCTCTTCTGTGTGCTAATTGTAAAAAAACTGGAAACCCATTCTTTATTAATATTGCACAGCAATCTTACCACATGTCCCTTCTTGATATCAATAGCCTCCTCCAGTTATCATCCAACTCTTATCCAATCTTGCTTGCGATTGCCCTCTGCATACATCAGTGTTGTTCACATTGCATAGCCTCAGTGTTCCCAGTCTTCCCCTCCAGTCTTCTTACTGCAATAGCTAAATAACTGCATCTCGGTCTTCTCCATGCCCTTCAATGGGGCAATGAAAATTTTAGCTTTTAGAATTCAAAGAGAAAGTTTATTCATCTGTTTTACAAGTCTAACCAACATCCACCATCACCTAACTGCTAATGGCTCCACTCTTAGCCCTTAGCGAGAGGGTTCGAGTACAAGAACAAGGATGTCTTGCTGCAGTTGTACAGGGCCTTGGTGAGACCGCACCTTGTGAGTATTGTGTGCAGTTTTGGTCGCCTTATCTGAGGAAGGATGTTCTTGCCATGGAGGGAGTGCAGCGAAGATTCACCAGACTGATACCTGGGATGGCAGGAATGACGTATGAGGAGAGATTGGGTCGATTGGGCTTATACTCGCTGGAGTTTAGAAGAATGAGAGGGGATCTCATGGAAACTTATAAAATTCTAACAGGATTGGACAGACTGGATGCAGGAAGGATGTTCCCGATGGTCAGGGAGTCCAGAACCAGGGGTCACAGTCTAAGGATAAGGGGTAAGCCATTTAGGACAGAGATGAGGAGGAATTTCTTCACCCAGAGAGTGGTGAACCTGTGGAATTCTCTACCACAGAAGGCAGTGGAGGCCAATTCATTAAATATATTCAAGAAGGAGTTGGATATATTTCTTAAGGCTAAAGGGATCAAGGGGTATGGGGAGAAGGCAGGGACAGGGTACTGAATTTGGATGATCAGCCATGATCTCATTGAATGGCGGAGCAGGCTCGAGGGGCCGAATGGCCTACTCCTGCTCCTATCTTCTATGTTTCTATGTTTCTATTTATCTATCAATATTCTTAGTCTCACTTATCTCCTCTGACTTTAAGTGGGACTCCTATACCTCCTCCATTGCTAAAGCTGCTCCCAAGATACAGGAAACTTTTTTTTATCCGGCACCGACGGGACCGACGTTGTGCCGGTTCATCAAAAATTCCGGATAACCGAAAGCTACAGTAAAAGATACGGAGAGCTGACAGCTCCGTATAAAGCAACAAACCCTGTTGCTTAGCAACAAGTGCAGAACAATGGCCACAAGTTCCAAGCGTCTCTGTAGCTTAGCAACAGCTGCAGCCACACCCTTGCACAGCAACAGATCGAGGAAGGCAAGTACAATATGAAGTAAAACTTACCTGAACCTACTCCTGAATTTTGCCGGTTAACCGAGATTTCCGGTTATTTAGGTGCCGGTAAATCGAAAGTTTCCTGTACTTGGGTTTCCTGTTTTGTGTTAAACACGTCTTATCCCCTCAAAAACCTTTAACTAACTATGAGGATCAAATCCATCCAAAATGTGATTACTGCTCCTTTATTTGAGGTAGCTTTTCCAGCTCCTCTTTCTCACTGCTGACAGGATATAGCAGGCAGCTAACTTGCTGGTTATTATCTGACCCTTCTCTTACCTCCAGCTTCTTATTCTAGTATAACTTTGCTTATATTCTATCAATACTACTATGGTCAGTGATCTTCTAAACATTTCTGTCTTGTTCCTTCTAACGAACACTGTCCTACATGCTCTGTCTTCTTCTGCACCCCCACTGTGTTGAAGGCAGGACTCGCTACACATACTCCTACTGTAACTCATACTTCCCAGCATCTCAGTATTTTGGAACGATCTAAGTTTTACATTCCTCCTATAACCTTCAGGCTTTTCCAACCAAAGTTTGACATCACCAAAGTACTAGTTGCTGATTTACCTAATCTTCCCTTGTACTCTTTTCAACCTTGGTGGTGCCCTGCACTATGGGCCTTGGCATTTCACCTTGCTTTCTCAAAAAAAACATTCATTATGAAAAAGAAACTGGATTAAGCAATATAACCACTGTTTTAATGTGATTAGATTTATTGTGAAAGGGGCATGAACTTTTAAAAATCCTTGGGAGCTTTAGATAAAATAAGTAGTCACTCCTTGTTTCCATTTTGAATCAAGCATGAAGATTTGGAATGTGGAGGCACACAGCAAGAAAACTTGGGTGGCATTACATTACTGCACTCCAAACACCATTACCTGGATACTCATCACCTACATCAAAATGAGAGTCTGAAATTTCTCTATATCCGTGTTTGCACAGCAGTATCTCCACTCACTGTTACCATTTGTGTTGTCGGAATTCACGTTTTAATTCATTAACAAATGAATCATTTAAATTGATCATTTGTGCTTTGCTCTTATTCACAAGCAGTTCATTTTTTTTAAATAACCCTGACGCACAATATACTTTTATGGTTGATGGTTTAATTATTGACAATGAAGAACAATGAGGCACTCAGAAAATTGTAACTATTGTGGCAAAATAATTCACTAAGATTTGGGTCCAGCATGCCTGATGCCTAAGTTAGGCCTTTATTTTTCACACCATCTCCTTCTCTATTCTATCTGTGCTAGCCTTCATCACACCAGAAGAAAAAACACAGAATGAAATTAGTTGGCTGCTTAAAATGTTTTTTTAAATAGGACAGTGCACTGCACACTATCATTTGAGCAAGATTTAAATGAATAAATATTTAACAGGGAATACAAAGCACACTTTCAAACCTGATCTAATGTGGAAATAAATCAAAGCAAGTTAAACATCAATAAAACAATTTAGAAGACAATCTGTTAAAGAGTGCAAACAGAAATGCTAGCCAGTAATGCAAAGCATTATTTCGCAAAAGGACACAAAAGTGGAGATTTTTTGACAATGGATCCATTCATTGTCAATTCTTGATGTAGTCACCAGTGTGCTAAACTTCAAACTCTTCTTATTAAATTTCTATTCATCTGATATGTCAGTTTTTAGGTTCAGATTTTCATATAATTTTCATACTTTATTTCATCTTGTGGTAGTCAGAGGTATAAGTTCACAACTACTAAATTCAAGGTGTGCTCCACATCCACACAAAATATCCTGTAGCAGTCACACCATGAGGTACTGGGGCAAAATTTGCCGTCATAAAACGGTGAGGCTAATGGCGTTCGCCATTATTTATGTGCAAATGGCACAGCAACTTCAGGTGAGTGGCAGATGCGAACTTGAACGTTAATATCCAAAAGTCACTGTCCGAGTTGGGCTGTTAGCTTCACGAAAACGGCAGCTCACTGTCTGCCTTGCCATTGAAATGCATTGAACGGCGTAAAGTTGCTATATTTGCGCACTACTTATGAACTAAACTCGCCACAGAAAGTTAAGTCTTGTCATTTCAAGTCTAAGTACCCTTTTAATGATGTAATAAGTGTTAATTACTACCAATCAACCTCGCTGGCACTGAAAATTAACTATTACAAATGTGGAGTCTCAGTCCTTCAAGAATTGGAGAATTAAATTTTAAATTAAAACTTTAAAAAAAAATTCTTTATGTCGTTTTCTCTCTCTTAATCCAGTCTTCCTTTCCCTCTTTGTTTCTCTTTCTGTACCTGATTTGACATTGAATTCACCCTCTCTAATTTACATTCCTTCTCAGTCCTTGCGTTGTTAATTTCACAATTCTTCAATCTGATTGGTTAAGGAGATAAACTGTTGCTTGTCCTGTTCACTCAGTGGTCCCAGAAGCCCGGTTTCCCTCGCTGTGATGTTATCAGCTCGCACTTTCAGCAACTTACCATGCAAAATGTTTTAAAAGCTAAATGTACAAGGGCAAGTCTAACTAATGGCAGACGTTGTTAGATGCCCCGCTATGGCAAGTTATGGCTCATTATTATTTTATAGTAATCTGAATGTAACTAGTTTACATTTTTTTGTTGATATGTCCTTTTCTTTTTTATCATAGAAACATAGAATCATAGAATAGTACAGCACAGAAGGAGGCCATTCGCCCATCGAGTTTGCGCTGGTTCTTTTGAAGAGCAATACCATTAATTCCACTCCCTGGCTCTTTTACCCATATCGCTGCAATTCTTTCTCCTTCAAGTATTTATCCAATTCCCTTTGAACGCTACTATTGAATCTGCTTCCACTACCCTATCAGGCAGTGCATTGCAAATCCTAACCACCTGTTAGTTTCTTCCTTTTCCTGCACCACCTACTATACCCTGGACAGGAGATTGGATTTCTAACCAGCTGCTCAGAGGTTGAGGAGAATGGCCCAGCAAAACTTGCCCTCCAATTTTCCCTGATTTTTCTTGGCAAAGTATCTAGGCCTAGAAATTCAGTTTGGGCCCGCCAGCTGGCTTGCGCCCAAAAGTTAGCGCTGCACGCGGAGCCAGTTGCGCCCGTGAGATATTCAGTTTTTGCGCCCCAAGTCGGAACCGGGCGCTGTTCCAGGGAGTGCCCGCCCCCGCTTGGGGCGCTGAAACTGAATTTCAGCGCTCTAGGTGCCGCTGCGCCACCCGATGCGGTGCGGCAGGCTGCGGTACTGCAGGCCTCCTCCTCTTAAGGTGGAGGTGCCTGCAACGGGGAGATCGCCGCTGGATTGTGCCGGCAAATGAGCCCGGCACCACGGAGAAGTGCCGGGCTCGCTGAAAGCAGCCGGCAATGCCGCGGGGGGGGTGGTGGAGGAGGCCGGGGAAGGAGGTGCAGGCAGGCGGCCGCCGAAAAAGCGGCCGGCCGCACCTCCACCTTTATGCGCCCCACTAAGGCTGCAGTAAGGCCCTGGTCTCCAGATGTTAGTAGCGGCCGCCACGGAGGAGGCGGCGGCAACTGAATATGGGGGTCGGGCCGGCGTCGGGGCGGAAACGGGGCACTGCGCACACCGATGACGTCATCGGTGCCGGCGCAGCGCTACCGGCTACCGCCGCCATTACCGCCGAGCTCAATATCAGCACAACCCCCTCTACTGGCGCAGAGGCCCTCTTTGGGCCTTAACTGGGCGCAAAGCCCACTGAATTTCTAGGTCCTAGTCTCTGTTGAACATCTCCCTCCAATGTCACAGCTGAGGGTGCGAACATTGGGCTAGATTTTCGTGGAGCCGTCAGGCAGGGTTTCAGGCGTGTGGTGGAGGGGGGAAATCCCGAATTTGGGGGTCCCAACACCATCCTGCCCAAAACCCCGCCCCACGTAAGTTTCAGGGGCGGCGGGTACCTGCCCTGCACTGGGACCCGCCGAAACCCCAAAACCAGGCAGGAAGGGATTAGTGCCAATTAACTGCCTGTTAACAGGTAGTTAACAGGCGGTTTTTAGTCTAATCCCTATTTTGAGGGGTTTCGTGTGGGTTTCCCGACGGCTCCAAACCACGCCAGGTTAGAGCAGGCGGGCCGTCGGGTTGAAGGAGTTGGAGGGGTCGCGATGTTGGTGCTCAGGTGAGTGATGGGTGCATGAGTGTAAAGGTAAGTGTGTTTGGTGTGTCTAAAGTGTGTAAAGAACTTTTACTTACCTGTACTTACCTTCACAGCCTTTCTTCCTGTAGCCGTCGGGAGCGCATCATTCAGCCGGTACTTAAAGCTGAATGGCTGCGATCTGTGAAAAGTGACAGCCTTCAGCTTTGAGTGCCGGTAAGAGTTCTAACTGAGTCTGTGCAGAATGACTCATGGTAGAACTCAGACTGTCAGTGTTTGACAGTTTCAAACAGCTGTGAAACACTGATATTTCATCTGTCAAGAACTCTTGACAGATGAAATTTCAGTCTGTGACATCACCTGTTGCTGGGTGGCCCTTAATTGGCCTGCTGAGCCTGCTGGGCGGGCTTAACAAGGTCAATCAAGGGAAAATCGCGCGGATTGGCTGGACGTCGAAGTAGGCGGGTCAAAAACCCGAAAGGGGAAGTCCCGCCTTCTTCCCGACAGGTTCGGGAAAATCTACCAGTGTGGGAAATCCTGAGCATAAATCCACATGCCACTGCACTGACTGCCTTTATGTTGCACCAACATCCCGGTTCAGCCAAATAGTTCATCTTGAATGTTACTCTGAGGACTTCCACATTGAACTTGACAGGATCCTCATTATTGACATTTTAGTCAACGGCAAGCAACAATAACACAAATCGAGTTCCTCAGAGCATATAATTGAAAGTAACAACTTTCACTACTGCAAAATGAAGAGTGCTGACACACTGACTTTTCACTCTTTCCCCCCAGGATATCACAGTGTTTCCTAACAAGGATAAGACTGTTCTAGGAGATGGAGGGATTACTCTCAGTGGAGGTCAACGGGCAAGGATCTCCTTGGCAAGGTTTGTATTACAAATTAACATCGTAACAATAGGTTTTAACAAAAGGGAAGTGGCGTGTTTGATTGCGAAGTTCTTTCCACTGAGAAACTCATTGTTCCTTGTTAGATCATCCTTTTATAACACTACCCTCTACAGATGATTCATTTTATCAACAAGTAGGATTTTGCAACAGCCTGTTCCTGACTGAAAATTCTCTCATCAGGAGATTGCCTTTCCACTGTGGCTAATTCAGTCAGAATGTTACATTAGGTAAATGCATTTTGTTATGCAGCTGTGGATCATTACTGGATGATTTTTGGGACAAGTTTCAGGATTTAAAAAAATCACATGTGTTCCTAGGAACTGATATAATAATTTGTATTTGTTTTTACTGTTTATGGTTTCCATTTTAAAATGTAGTTCTCTGGTGCCATGCTTCATTTCCCAGTTGAGAGTTTGGGCAGGCCACCTTTAACTGACCATTTCTGGGAGACATACGAGAATGACCCAAGGTGACTTTGTCCACCATTTTACCTCCTTCAACCTGACTCAAGTGCATTGGAGCACCTACATCTTATGCCATAGCATTCCTCACCTCAAGGAAATATTTTTAATTGCTTCTACTAAATACATATTTAGTGCCATAAAAATGAACAAGGGAAAATGTCCACACATGGATTAAACTTGCTCTTTGAATAGTGTACAGGCATGTACTATTGTAGAGCTGTTGCTGCTGCAGTATTAATATTCACTGTTGGTCATTGTAATGTTATTCACATTGCAGCTGATGATGCTTCAACTTCATACTTAGATAACAGCTTTCTGTAGTTTTCATCTCACCTAACGCAGAGAGACAGGAAGGCGTTTCACACACTTCAAACAGCAGTGATGTGTGAGTGAAATTAACATTACTGAACAGCAACAACAACAAAACAACAACTTGTATTTATATAGCACCTTTAACATAGCAAAACGTCCCAAGGCGCTTCACAGGAGTGTTAAAAGACAAAAAAATTTTTTGACACCGAGCCACATAAGGAGAAATTAGGACAGGCTTGGTCAAAGAGGTAGGTTTTAAGGAACGTCTTAAAGGAGGAAAGAGAGGTAGCGAGGCGGAGAGATTTAGGCAGGGAATTCCAGAGCTTAGGGCCTAGGCAACAGAAGGCACGGCCACCAATGGTTGAGCGATTATAATCAGGGTTGTTCAAGAGGGCAGAATTAGAGGGGGTGGGGGGTGGGGCGCTGAAGGAGATTACAGAGATGGTGAGGCCATGGAGGGATTTGAAAACAAGGATGAGAATTTTGAAATCGAGGCACTGCTTAACAGGGAGCCAATGTAGGTCAGCGAGCTCAGCGAGTACTTTGTCATTAATGGATGCTAATGTTGTAGTCTTAAAGAACTGTGTAACAATATTTGCCCAGGTACAGTTTAAAGTCGAGTCTGATGACAGTGTTTTAATTAACAGAAGTAACTGAACAGATGTTTTAGTCGGTTTTCAAAAAGGTAATGCTGTAGGAATGTCTAGTTCCTATCCAAAGACTGAGGTCCACTCAGGTGATCAAACAAAACAAAGTTTAATGGTAACTAACAGGTTTAAACAAGTAACTACAGGAGAACATCGAGTGTATGTCTGCTCAGTTCGGAGGCTCCACGAGGACTGCTAGGGCGGTCCCGTGGTTGACATCAAGACGTCATCACATTCTTCCCGCCAGTGGGGGATCACGTGATGAACGGCGTGACGTCATCGTGTTTACCCGCGCTGTTAAAGTAATCACGCTCTGTACAAGTAAACAGTATAAATAAAGATACAGACTCAGGCTGTAGCTAACATGTTGTTAAAGGGAATTATATACAAACGATCTGAGTCCTTTAGTGGCTCCGCCACAATGCCATAGTTTATGAGGTAAAATCTATTCAGTCAGTACCTGCACGCTGACAACTGATTTTAGATTCCAGAAACAGGACATGTAATAGTTTGTTCCCCAAAAATCTAAATGATTAATAAGAAATTGTTACTGTGTGCAGATTCTGATAATGTGTCACTGCTACCTTGCGAGCAAATAAAAGGGCAGAATAAGGCTTCATTTGTGCAGCTCCTGACATGCTAATGTTACAGGTCACAAAATTAACTTTATTCAGGGAGTGCCCCAGTCTTATAACTCATTGCTTTTTAATAAGTAGAACCGGTAGTAGATTTCTTAGTAAACACTATAAATGTTAATAACACATTGGGGCTGCATGCAGTTTTTGTTTCAGGTTCAATGGAAGTTTCCATCAAAAAGTGTACAACGTTTGAACAGATTGTGATGTATGTGGACTGTTGACTTAACTTTTGCAAAACTTAGCACATAACACAATGTTGTCACTGAACTGTAAATTAAAAGGAGGAAATATATTAAATAAATTAATCAAACGCAAAGAGGTTAAAACCCCTGGTCCAGATGGATTACATCCACGCATTTTAAAAGAATCTAGGGAAGAGATAGCAGAGGCATTACTACACATATTTAATAATGAATTAGAAAAAAGTGTAGTGCCAGAGGACTAGCTAACATAACACCTATATCTAAGAAGGGAGATAGAACATGTCCAGGGAACTATAGACCAGTCAGCTTAACATCAGTGGTAGGAAAAATAATGGAATCCCTACTAAAGGAGAAAATAGAAGAAAATCTAGAAGCCAAAAATATAATAATGAATAGTCAGCATGGATTTCAAAAGGGAAAGTCTTGCTTGACCAACCTCATTGAATTTTTTGAAGAGGTAACAGAGAGAATAGACAAGGGTAATGCAGTAGATGTAATTATCTAGATTTTCAAAAGGCCTTTGATAAGGTACCACATAATAGAATAAAGAATAAGGTCAGAGAATGCAGAGTCAGGGGACAAGTAGCAGAATGAATAGCTAGCTGGCTTCAAGACAGGAAGCCAGGAAGCAGAGAGTAGGGGTAAAGTGTAGCTCTTCACAGTGGCAGCAGGTGAGTAGTGGTGTTCCACAAGGATCAATGCTGGGACCACTGTTGTTCACAATTTATATTACCGATTTAGATTTTGGAATCAAAAACACAATTTCTAAATTTGCGGATGACACCAAATTGGGGGGGATAGTTAATACTGAGGAGGACTGCAACAAATTACAGGAAGATATTAATAAACTTGCAGAATAGGCATATAATTGGCAAATGAAATTCAACACAGATAAATGTGAGTTATTACATTTTCGTAGGAAGAATAGGGAGGTCACTTATTACTTGGAGAGTGCGAGCCTGCATGGGGTAGAGGAGCAAAGGCATCTTGGAGTACAAATACACAAATCACTAAAAGTTGCGACACAGGTTAACAAGGCCATAAAAAAAGTAAACCAGGCACTAGGGTTTATTTCTAGAGGGATAGAATTGAAAAATAGTGAAGTTATGCTAAACTTGTATCGAACCTTGGTTAGACCACAATTGGAATACTGCTTACAATTCTGGTCACCATATTATAAAAAGGATATAGAGACACTGGAGAGGCTGCAGAGATGATTTACAAGGATGATACCAGAAATGCAAGTGTATCCCTATCAGGAAAGGATGAACAAGCTGGGTCTCTTTCCACTTGAAAAAAGAAGGCTGAGGGGAGACCTAATAGAGGTCTTTAAAATTATGAAAGGCTTTGATAGAGTAGATATAGAGAGAGTGGCCGCGATTTTATCGGCAATGAGAGGGCAGGTTTGGAGGCAGGTCAAGGGTCAAAATCGTTTTGATTGACGATGGGTTTCGATCCCGCCTCCAAACAATTTTCCCAAGTGTTGGGTCCCCGATTTGCGTATGGACCCGACACCTAGCGGCGGGAAGAGGATTAAAGCCACTTACCTTCCTGTTAACAGGTAGTTGATAGTAGGTAACAGGCTCTTTTTCAATTTTGCTGCTTCTGCCTTGGGGTTCCTGACGTCCGGACACCACGCCAGGTAAGTGTGGCGTGTTGTGTGTCTTCTGTAGTGTTTCTGCATTGATGACAGCTGCAGAAGCGGGGTGAAGGATCCAATGGTGCACGGGTGAGTTTCAGAGGTAAGGAAATGTTGGGAAAATCATTTTTAATGCTTTTACACTTTTCTGTAGGTAAAAAGTTTTGAAATCGATGTCTAGTCCCATCTCATTGGGAGAACCTCTCTCACTAGTGACAGATCGCTTCTGCAACCTCACCTGCAGCTGCCATCTGTACAAGCCTATGGAGGGTATCACTGGAGAGCCTGGGTGCAAGAGCTCACCTTTGTACAGTGAGTGTCAGTATTTGTAGCACCTCAATGCTGTCAAACACTGAGAAATGAGCTGTCAAAGAAAAATTGTGTGTGGTCCCTTTGAGAAAACCAGCAGATGACGCATCATCAAATGACGTCATCTGACCGGCTTTCTCTTAATTGGCCGGCAAGCCCGCAGGGTGGGCTCAACAAGGTCAATCAATGTAAAATCATGTCTGTGGGCCGGATGTAGTTGGGGGCAGGACTGGAAGCCGGAAACTACCTGACCCACTCCCAACCCGCATCTATTTACAAAATCGTGGCCATAGTTTTCACTTGTAGGGAAGAGCATACTAGAGGCCATCAATATAAGATAGCCAAAAAGAAATTCAATAGGGAATTCAGAAGAAACTTCTTTACCCAAAGGGTGGTGAGAATGTGGAACTCGCTACCACCAGGGAGTAGTTGAGGCAAATAGTATAGATGCATTTAAGGGGAGGCAAGGCAAGCTTATGAGGGAGAAGGGAATAGAGGGTTATGCTGATAGAGTTGGATGAGAAAAGACAGGAGGAGGCTCGAGTGGAGCATAAACACCGGCATGGACTGGTTGGGCCGAATGGCCTGTTTCTGTGCCGTATATCCTATGTAATCCTATGTAAAAGCTAAAACGCATTGTTCATAACAGAAGTGATAGCTACTCAATATGTTATAGCTTGCTTTCATGTTCTAAATATTATACACACATTTACTCACAGCAGGAGAATCATAAAATACTTAGCTGTTGATGCAATTTGTTGCTTATTTCCTGATTTTTGATGCTACAGAGCTTAGCTATTGGAACTGGACTAGCTGTAACCTACAAATTTCAGCATCAAAAAGGAAAAAAATAGTTTTTTTTAGTGGACAGGTAGTAGGTCTGTGATTTTTATTATCAAAGAAGTTCAAAATTATCTTTAAGAACAGCGAAAGTTTCCTGAATTTTTGTGTTAATATTCAGGACCAGTTCTTCAGTTTTTATTCTTGGGCAAGTTTACACAGCATGTATGCAGTTAATTTAAATAGGAATTATGCAAGTAATAGTTGTTATTTACAGAGCTCTATGAATTAAGAAATGCTCTGCGATTTTGTAGGTTTGTGTAAGATTATTGTATAACATTAAGCATTAACAAGTTATTTTTTTTTGGTATTGAAGATATCCTAAATTACTGAAGACATCAAGGGTTAAAGATAAGATGTGAACTTTGGATATTTTACTCAGAATTGTCTAAAATTATCCAGCACAGAGGTTTGGTTAGTTCATTGGATTTAATTTCACTCTGGAATCTGGGATCAATTCCAGTCCAGTCTCTCTCTTGCTCTGTGAAAGCAGTTATGAGTTGTAAGTAAAATGAATATGGGTAGTCTTACTCAGTTCCCAGTGAACATGAATATAAATTTGGCTTAATTGAGCAACCTAATCTCAGAAAGGCTGTAAGAATGGCCAGTGTGAGAAATGGAAATGACTGTTTGCAGTATGCAGAACTCTTCTTGTGTTCGAGACAAGGCCATCATTTTCTTGGCAGTGGTAATAGTGACCAGTCCTGCATCAGCAAAAATCTAACAATCCAGCTATATGTAATAAGACCACAGAGAGGTGTCCAGTTTCCCCTATCATAGAGTACTGTCAGTATACCCAAAAAACTCTGCCCCTCAGGTTTCTGCAAAAATGCTTACAGTCTCATCTTTGGTGAGCAGCTGTGTATGACAAGGTTATTATTTTAGCTTTCCTTTTTTCATTTAAAGTGACATGTTTAGGACACAAGTATCTGATGTTCTCCCAACGGGGGGGGGGGGGGCGGGGAGGGGGGTGCAAAAAAGGTCTACCCTAAGATGAAACGTTCACATGGCACGTATTAATACATTTGTTTTTTGTATTTCTGCCAGTGAGGATACAAATCTAAATTTTTCTGCAGAAGCAGATTTAATCTTTGCAGAATGATGGTAAATCTGCTGCCACTCGTCCAGAGATTGTGTGCCATAACACACATGATCCAGCCACATTTACAAAGAACCTCTGCCTAGTGGCTAGTTTTTCTACAATGCCTGTTTGTGTTCAGGAATACTATGATGTCATTACTCATAATTTGTTTGCTGACATTTTTAATCAATCCACAATTGTACGGAAATTGAAGATCAGTTGGCACTTGCCTCACACTAGAACCAACTGTTTTGACTATGCCAACCTCAGGTTGGATCAGAGATATAGGCATAAAATATGGCTGAAGGTTACTGAGAAGTCAAGAAATCTTCCAAGAAATTAGGACCATCGCTGACATCCACAACACTGCAGGGTGTCCTGAAGCAGTACACAAAGAGAATCCAGCATGGACCATTAGTGGTGGAGCATCAACCCAAGATATATAGACTACACAGAAGGCACTGTCAGACACAAGAATAGGGCTGAAGGAATCATTTTACAGTTAGTATCACAGATATTCTGTCATTTGAGCAGGTGGTTTGAAAGTCTTGTGTGTGCAATGAATTGACCCAAGGACACCATGTTACCTGCTATATGTACTGGGTCAACAATTGAAAGCATATAAAGAGCTTTTTCTGACATAAGAAAGCTAACACAGCACAGATGCCAGATATGTTCTCTCAGCTGAAATGATAGAGGCAAAAGGTCAACTCTATTGTGACTCTACCACATACAATGAGAGCATGATGTTTGGTAAATCTCAATGTGGGCTCTTACTTGAGCTCAATGCTATGCCTCCTCCAACTAAGGCAGTATCTCTTGATCAGCTGGCACTCTAGCTGGTCCTGGCAATTATTGAATCAGGTTACATACATAAGATTGATCCCAATCTCTTTATTGAATCCAGTCAATAACATCATTATTAAGCTAGCACTGCATTTCTGTTCAGTGAATGCTTTGTTAGCAAATCTCAAGATATCAGAATTTCCTAATTGGTATCATGAAGTTAAAATAACTCAACTAAACTAAAAATGTGCTTACTAATTCATATGATTTATCAAGGCCTTTTAAACACAAACAGCTTTTATTTGCTAAGTTTTAAAAGATAAAATGGTGATAAAATTAATTAATTCACAGAATTTGTTGTTAAAACACTAATAGTAGTTGCCAATTTACCAGCAAACTGGTTGCTTCACAGTAACTTTGTTTATCTGAGGTTAAATAGGTTGTTTTCATTTTCAAGCCGAGTTATAAAAACATTATTGACTAACCGGCCTATTACTGTTTCTTTCTGTCTGTAGAGCACTGTATAAAGATGCTGATCTGTATCTACTGGATTCACCATTCAGTCACCTTGATGTAACTACAGAAAAGGACATATTTGAAAGGTATCTTTCAGAAACTATGGGCTGGATTTTTCCAACCTCGGCGGGTCTGGGGCGGGCGACGTCCATGACGTGTGGGGACCTTGCATCTTACTGGATCCTGCCATCCAAAAAGATTTTACGATGATGGGGCTTGTTAAACCTGCCCTGTGAGGTTCCCGGCCAATTAATAGGAAGCAGGCCTGATGACATTATTTGATGATGCGTCATCAGCCGGTTTCCTTAAAGGGGCCATGTCCAAATTGATGTTGACATTTGTGCTGTCAGTATTCTACAGCACTGAGGTGCTGCAAACACTGACAAGCACTGCACAAGGGTGTACGGCTGCACCCAGGCTCTCGCATGACTCCCTCCATAAGCACGCAGGGAGGATCTCTTCCCTTCCAATGGGCGGAAGAGACCTCCCCAGGAGACCAACGCAGTCTGGTTGCACATTGCACAGCAGGACACAAGCAAGGATGTCGTCAGGAGGACCAGGCTTCAGTGGCGCAAACCTTTCAATGATCTCAGTAGCCATAGTGTGGAGATGCCGGTGTTGGACTGGGGTGAACAAATGTAAGAAGTCACACAACACCAGGTTATAGTCCAACAGTTTTATTTGAAATCACAAGCTTTTGGAGCGCTGCTCCTTCATCAGGTGAAGTGGAGAGATGCATAAAGACACAGCTTATATAGTCAGAGAATAATGCCAGATGATTACAGGTAATCTTTCTAACTGCCATTTATCACACCTCGGCAGAGAGACAATCACAGCAGTCAAAGGAGTGAATGGTGTCCAAACAGGTTAGTCAGGAAAACATTACATCAAAGAACAATGAGGTGGGGTCACAAGGGGTCAAATGTTGCAGATGCTGGGGTCTGTATGAAAAACAAAAAACAGACAACAAAACATTTTTCTTTGCTGGAAATCACAGCAGGTCCGGCTGCATCTGTGTAGAGAGAACAAGCCAATGACGACTCGAGTCTGGATGACCCTATGTCAGGTGGGGTTACATGTAGCGTGACATGAACCCAAGATCCCGGTTGAGGCCGTCCTCATGAGTACGGAACTTTGATATAAAACTGATATGTAATATGTCAATGTTGAGATAGATTGTTCCAAGGAGGTGACAGTGGATAGAGAGATTACTTCAAACACTTCAAAAGTGCATAAAGCTCAAAAGTGGGTTCCAAATACTGAAGGCTGAAGCTTCTGAGATTGGAAAGTGACCAGCTGGAAAATGGTAGCTTTTATACCACCTTTGCAGCTGTGACCTAATGAAAGAGGTGGAGAGTTGTTCAGAACCCAACATACTTAACCTGGTGTGATCCCCGAGCGACAGGAACCTCGTGGAAAACTTGGGAAAATGCTTTGTACCTGGTAAAATGGTGATTAAATTGCTTTAAACACCCTCTGAACAAGCACAGTTGCATGACCCGCTGCTTAGTGGCGTGTCTGCAAAGCACAGGCAGAACCGGCACGAGGGAAACTCACAAGGAGGCGGGTTTAGAGCGGGATACCACCCCACTGTCAATCTTTTGGATTTTGACAGTGGACCCGCCTCTGAACCCACCCTCTGAGCACTGGCAACATTCAGCCCTATATTACAGATACAACATTCTCTGTAAATATATTCAATGTTCCCAGTCCTTTTCTTAAACACACAACGTAATGCCTATAAATAAATTGAATTATAATTGAGATGGGGGCTCTGTTAATGTATCATCACTGTATCTCATTCACTATGTAATATGAAGGAGATGTGACTTCCTACAGCGGTAGGCCACTTTATGCAATTGCAGTGAAGATATCTGGCAAATTCATGGGACCAGGAATTCCAATAAGGGCAGTAGATGACAACTTTATTTGTGAATGGCATATACTAATCTAACTTTACTACACAAATAACAAATGTAGGAAGTCACACAACACCAGGTTATAGTCCAACAGCTTTATTTGAAATCACAAGCTTTCGGAGCGCTGCTCCTTCGTCAGGTGAAGTGAAGAGAAGCATACAGGCACAGCATATATAGTCAGAGAAAACTGCCAGATGATTACAGGTAATCTTTCTAACTGCCCTTTATCACATCTCGGCAGAGAGATAATCACAGCAATCAAAGGTGTGAATGGTGTCCAAACAGGTCAGTCAGGAAAACATTACATCAAAGAACAATGAGGTGGGGTCACAAGGGGTCAAATGTTGCAGATGCTGGGGTCTGTATGAAAAACAGAAAAAAACCAAAAAACTTTGCTGGAAATCACAGCAGGTCCGGCCGCATCTGTGCAGAGAGAACAAGCCAACAACGACTCGAGTCTGGATGACTCTACGTCAGGTGGGGTTACATGTAGCGTGACATGAACCCAAGATCCCGGTTGAGCCCATCTTCATGAGTGCAGAACTTGGCTATCAGTTTCTGCTCGATGATTTTGCGTTGTCGTGTGTCTCGAAGGCCGCCTTTGAGAATGCTTACCCGAAGATCGGAGGCTGAATGTCCTTGACTGCTGAAGTGTTCCCCGACTGGGAGGGAACACTCCTGCCTGGCGATTGTTGTGCGGTGTCCGTTCAGCCGTTGTCGCAGTGTCTGCATGGTCTCGCCGATGTACCATGCTCCGGGGCATCCTTTCCTGCAACGTATGAGGTAGACAACGTTGGCCGAGTCACATGAGTATGTACCATGTACCTGGTGGGTGGTGTCCTCACGTGTGATGATGGTATCTGTGTTGATGATCTGGCATGTCTTGCAGAGGTTGCCGTGGCAGGGTTGTGTGGTGACGTGGTCGCTGTTCACCTGAAAGCTAGGTAATTTGCTGCGAACGATGGTCTGTTTGAGGTTAGGCAGCTGTTTGAAGGCGAGTAGTGGAGGTGTGGGGATGGCCTTAGCGAGGTGTTCGTTGTCATCAATGACATGTTGAAGGCTGCAGAGAACATGGCGTAGTTTCTCCACTCCGAGGAAGTACTGGACGACGAAGGGTATTCTGTTGGTTGTGTCCCGTGTTTGTCTTCTGAGGAGGTCTATGCGATTTTTCACTGTGGCCCGTCGGAACTGTCAATCGACGAGTCGAGCGTCATATCCCGTTCTTATGAGGGCATCTTTCAGCATCTGTAGGTACATCGCGTTCCTCCTCGTCTGAGCAGATCCTGTGTATTCTCAGGGCTTGTCCATAGGGAATGGCTTCTTTAATGTGGTTAGGGTGGAAGCTGGAGAAGTGGAGCATCGTGAGGTTGTCCGTGGGCTTGCGGTAGAGTGAAGTGCTGAGGTGTCCGTCTTTGATGGAGATTCATGTGTCCAAGAATGAAACCGATTCTGAGGAGTAGTCCATGGTGAGTTTGATGGAGGGATGGAACTTGTTGATGTCATCGTGTAGTCTTTTCAGTGATTCTTCGCCGTAGGTCCATAGGAAGAAAATGTCGTCGATGTATCTGGTGTATAGCGTTGGTTGGAGGTCCCGTGCAGCGAAGAAGTCTTGCTCGAACTTGTGCATGAAGATGTTGGCGTATTGGGGTGCGAATTTGGTCCCCATGGCTGTTCCGTGTGTTTGGGTAAAGAACTGGTTGTCGAAGGTGAAGACATTGTGATCAAGGATGAAGCGGATGAGTTGTAGGGTGGCGTCTGGAGATTGGCTGTTGTTGGTGTTGAGTACTGAGGCTGTCGCAGCGATGCCGTCACCGTGTGGGATACTGGTGTAGAGTGCCGAGACGTCCATCGTGGTGAGGAGTGTTCCTGGTTCACCTGGTCCGTGGGTGCTGAGTTTCTGTAAGAAGTCTGTAGTGTCGCGACAGAAGCTGGGGGTTCCCTGTATGATGGGTTTCATGATGCCCTCGATGTATCAAGAGAGGTTCTCACACAGGGTTCCTTTGCCTGATACGATAGGAAGTCTGGGTGTGTTGGCTTTGTGTCCACAGAGGGCAGTGTACGCCAGCTCATTAAATATATTTAAGAGGGAATTAGATATATTTCTACGGGCAAAAGGGGTTAAGGGTTACGGAGAGAAGGCGGGGACGGGATACTGAATTAAAGGATCAGCCATGATCTCATCGAATGGCGGAGCAGGCACGAAGGGCCGAATGGCCTACTCCTGCTCCTATCTTCTATGTATCTATGTATCTATGTATCTTTGGGAGGCAGTAGAAGTCTCCCATGTGGGGAGTACGTGAGATGAGAGCGCGTAGGATGCTCTGAAGGTCTGGATCGAAGGTCTTGATCAGTCTGTTGAGTTGGCGGGTGTGTTCTTTGGTCGGATCTGTGGGTAACTGTCTGTAGTGTTCCTGGTTGTCAACCAGGATCTTGGGTTCATGTCACGCTACATGTAACCCCACCTGATGTAGAGTCATCCAGACTCGAGTCGTCGTTGGCTTGTTCTCTCTGCACAGATGCGGCCGGACCTGCTGTGATTTCCAGCAAAGTTTTTTGTGTTTTTTCTGTTTTTCATACAGACCCCAGTATCTGCAACATTTGACCCCTTGTGACCCCACCTCATTGTTCTTTGATGTAATGTTTTCCTGACTGACCTGTTTGGACACCATTCACACCTTTGATTGCTGTGGTTATCTCTCTGCCGAGGTGTGATAAAGGGTAGTTAGAAAGATTACCTGTAATCATCTGGCAGTTTTCTCTGACTATATATACTGTGCCTGTATGCTTCTCTTCACTTCACCTGAGGAAGGAGCAGCGCTCCGAAAGCTTGTGATTTCAAATAAAGCTGTTGGACTATAACCTGGTGTTGTGTGACTTCCTACATTTGCCCACCCCAGTCCAACACCGGCATCTCCACATCACACAAATAACATACATGGTTTTACTCTAAACATTTTATTTACTTTATTCAGATCTGTCCATAACTCGTTTGCTTGAAAACATAGTAAATTACTGGCTACAAATATTACTTGGATTTTTCTTAAACCTTTAAATTGATCATTCCAACCACTCAATATCTTCTGAATGATGGAAGTGATGGACTTTAGTAATGACATTACAAGAGTTATGGATTGTTGTTGGATGAAGGTTTTCTTTTTACAGAGTTTATGCTTCCATTAGCCAAACACAGAATATCAGGGCTTGGTGGATCTTTAACATATTAGTCATGCAGCAGCTCAGTTTTCATTTGTGTTGCACTTAACAGAAGACTGATTGTTTTACTAAATCAGCAAGGATGAGCTATGACATTGCTTCTGAATTTTCACTGATTGCACCAATTCAGATTTAATTGGATTTCTTTCAATTGTTTTCAGATTTGGCCACTTCATATGCAATTGGCCTGTTGTTACTCCCCGCCCCATTCCAAGGGCATGCAGCTATATAGGATATTAAATAACAGATAAAGCTGCTCATGAAACTGATTATATAATCAGGAAATCTGAATCCATGATGTTCCCACGCCTATAAAATAGTCAATTGTGGGATTGTTTGTTGGTTAACTAACTTTAGTGTGTATATTTCAGCTGTTAAACTGCGCCCTCAATCAAATGATACATAATCTATTCACTTTTTGTGTCCAAGTGCATCAGTAAACACTCAATGCAAAACATGAAGCTTTAATAGGCACAATTGCTTATATTTAGATTAATCTCTCAAAAGTTAAATAAATCAGCTCTAATTGCTGTGATGTAAATGGACTAGATTATAATTCATGCTTTTTTTTGGAAACAGTTGTCTTTGTAAACTGATGGTGAACAAAACTCGAATCCTGGTGACTTCAAAGCTGGAACATATGAAGAAGGCAGATAAAATTCTGCTCTTGCACGAGGGGCACTGCTATTTCTACGGAACCTTTTCTGAACTTCAGGGTGAAAAGCCTGACTTCAGTTCACAGCTGCTGGGTTCGGAGCATTTCGATAGCTTCAGCGCGGAAAGAAGAGACTCGATTCTCACTGAAACCCTTCGCCGGTGCTCCGTGTCCTCAGGAGATGGGGCTGGTTTGGGAAGCTACAGTGAAACTCGAAAAGCATCATTTAAGCAGCCCCCAACAGAATTCAATGAGAAAAGAAAATCATCACTTATAGTCAATCCAATAACATCAAACAAAAAATTTTCCCTCATACAAACAGCTATATCATACCCACAGGCGAATGGTATGGAGGATGCCACCAGTGAGCCGGGTGAAAGGCATTTTTCTCTCATTCCAGAGAATGAACTGGGGGAACCCACAAAGCCCCGCAGTAATATTTTCAAAAGTGAGCTTCCATTTCAGGCACACAGACGGCAATCTGTACTGGCACTCATGACTCACTCGTCAACATCTCCGAACAAGATTCATGCACGACGCAGCACTGTACGCAAAATGTCCATGGTTTCTCAAACCAACTTTGCTTCTTCGGAGACAGACATTTACTCAAGGCGCTTGTCTGAAGATGGCAGTTTTGAAATTAGTGAAGAAATAAATGAAGAGGATCTAAAGGTATGTTAAAACACTCCAACACTGCAAGTTATAATATGACATTCTCCATGTAGCCTCTCAATAGTCTTCCAAGAAATACAGCAAAATCCTTAAAATGCACAACAATATAAAAGAAAGAAAGTCCTATTTAGAATACTGATAACCTCGACAAATTGGCCACAGGAAGAATTACTACTTGGAGATTCCAAAAACAAAAAACGATATCATTAACATTCCATCAGAAGTGTTCGAGCTTTAACAGGATGCCTGAAATATTCGAATAGGATTCTGTTGTATATTGTTCTGCATTAAACTTTAGCGATTGGCTTGGGACAAAGACATCGGGAAAATATTTAGAAACAATTCCCGTCCAAAGATATATAGCTAGGAATAGAATATATGGAGCTTATAGGAACGATGTTATGTCACTGAAGTCAATTTCCTCACAGAGGATACATAAATTTGAATAGGATGGCTTATGCCATCTGTACTGTCAATAAGCAGGATCAATTCAAGTTGTCTTAACTGTGGAATACTGAATTTATTCCTCAAAGAAAGGCAATTAATACATTGAGTAATTGACAGGAATAGTACTGTACTTCTAGCTAGTAGTATAGAACTGTAATGGTAAATAGAAACATAGAAGACAGGAGCAGGAGTAGGCCATTCGGCCCTTCGAGCCTGCTCCGCCATTCAACGAGATCATGGCTGATCATCCAAACCCTAGCACCCAGTCCCTACACAGACAGCCATCCCACCCAAGCCCTATCCCCGTAACCCCACATATTTAATCCCCCCTAACACTAAGGGCCAATTTTTATCATGGCCAATCAACCTAACCCGCACATCTTTGGACTGTGGGAGGAAACCGGAGCACCCGGAGGAAACCCACGCAAACACGGGGAGAATGTGCAAACTCCACACAGTCACCCGAGGCCAGATTTGAACCCGGGTCCCTGGCGCTGTGAGGCAACACTATGCCACCGTGCTTAACCACTATGCCACCGTAGCTCTTATCCTATGCACTGGGTCACAAAATATTAATACTTTTGTTTTTTTTTCAACATTTAATGTTCATGTCAATTTCAGTAACTTTTCTTTGAAATGCCCATGAGTCTCCCTACCACAAGCTTTACCATTTATTCTACTGATGTAAGCTGTACTGATTCTAGCGACAATTTTACAAATATTTATGACTTACAATTTTGTCTGAAATCTCACTGTGACACTCTGGTATCTATGTTATTTTTAAATAGATTGATCACAGGGTTTTAATGGGTTTGCAGTATGCCCCAGTGATCGTAGTGGTGAAGCCACCAAACTCGGCAAGGCTGTTCTCCTCTTTCAAATGGTTTTATATTATCATATTTGTGGCAAGCCCCTTGTGATCATTGCAGCATAATGGAACTTTAATTCAAACAGCAAAAAAAACTCCCCAGATCTGCTTGTCTAGTCAGATCCCTTTGATTAACTTTTTGGTGGCCCTTGCTGTCTGGGGCACAAGAGGCATCTGCTAGTCTCAAGGTAACGTGGTGGTGGAGGATGGCAGTGATTATGTCATTGATTTGCAATGTTAACATGACATGTGACTCACATCTACGCCACAAGAGTAGTAACAGAGGTGGAGGTAGAGTTTCCGCTTTGGGTGCAATCATCGATTCCGGCGCAAATTGCGCCCATTTTGAAAAGTGTTTTTGCCCCCCGCCCCCAGAGTTTCCGCTCAAGCTCATACGCAGATCGCCGAACGCAAAATCTGTCATGCAATCGAGCTGCGTTTTAAAACTTATTTTTTTAAATAAAATAGTTTCCTTTAAAAAATATTCCTTGATATTTTCGAGTGGTGCAGTTTGATTAATGCAGCTGAAAATGGGTTTATCACAAAAAATAAGGATTTTTAATCACAGTGCCAATCCACCACCTGAGTAACCCGATTTTAAATTACTTAAAATGACTTTTTATAAATATACAAAACTATTTTCTAGTTAGGTTGGGGTACAGTAGACAGTTCCTTAGTAAAAAAATTTTTTTAATTCATTCAAAACGTATCTATTAGTGTCCTTGCACCCAAAAGATCTAGCTTAAATTTCGGTGCCTCCTCGAAGGCCTGTAAACGAGCGCCATTAGCGGAAACTCCCAGTGGTGATTAATTCACCCTGAGGGGGCGGGGCCTGCTTCTAGCACGATGTTTGCAAAACTAGCGCCAAAGATTGCAGAAACTCGAGTTTCGCTGAACGCAATTTGTGCTTAAAATTTTGCGATCTTTTGTGCCGATATCGGGGAAATTGTGCTGCAAAAACCAGTGCAAACGAGCGGAAACTTTGGGGGTGGGGGTGGTGAGATGTGATTTGAGCTGACCTACTGCTCGATGGAATCTGGATGTGCAGCAGTGATTGTCAAGATGCAAAAAATCCTTCACAGCATTGAGCTTTTTGACATTTCCACTTAAGCAAAAGCACTAAACTGATTTGGCTTTGTCAGGATTTTCATTCTTGTTTCTTTGTGTGAAGTTATGCTGAGGTGCAAGAAAAAATGAAAAATAAATCCGTTTCTTTTGTACTCCTGAAGAAAAGCAGTGTTAGAGAAACAGAACATGTTTATATTTTGGGCACCCAGTAGCAGCATAAACATAGGATCCTAGGAACTGAAGTAGGCCATTGAGCCCCTCGAGTCTGTTGCGCCATTCAGTGAGATCCTGGCTGATCTGTATCTTAACTCCATCCACCTACCTTGGCTCCAGAAAGCACTGCTGTCCTGGGTAAGAGAGAGTTAGATACCAAGTAGTACTCCCTGCACTTTGCCTTAAATCAACACCATCACATGGCATCAGGATGAGTTTTTCTATTGTGAAATAAAAATTCCAATTCGGAGACTGTTTACAAAAGGTGTAAATCAGTGAAAAACATTTGTAAAACCAGTGTCTGTCTGACACATTGGTTATAATACTAAATGACTGGCTCCCTTAAGCCACAAGTTCAAATTCCACTCTTAACTGACATTTCACACTTGGGTTTCCCTCTTGGCAAGTTTCAGCAGTCTTGGGATGGTCACCTGGACAAAGGAAGGTAAACTAGCCAGGGCCTCCTTTTCACACCACTCAAGCATTCTACTGGCAGGTCAACAATGAAGTGACATTGGCCCATCTATGGAGAAGTTCATAAGACAGACTCTCCCACCCTTCAGAGGAGAATAGCATGGCTCTTAAAAAAAACTAATTTTGTGAAGAGGTTGGGAACAAGTTTCAAAGCGTCCTTTAAATAGCTTTTTCATTCTCCTCTAATTAATTGAATAATGTATGTGTATCAAAGCTTTAAAAACTGGCAGGGTCACTACAGATCTTGTCACTACAGATCTTATGAGTATTTTCTCACAGAACCTGCATAAATGGTGTCAGCTAAGATGGATAGGCTGTTAAAGAGCTTCTATGTTTAGATTTAAGGATGTGGTATACATTTTACTGGGATTGAAATGAACCCTAAAGTCAAAAAAGGGATTCTGCAACTTAAACATTCCTGAAACTGAACAACTCAGTAATTATGGTGTAAAATAGAATTTTAGTTGTTGTTTTGAGCCCCTCTCTCTGCTTTGCTTTAGGAATGCTTTGTTGATGAAGAGGAAATCCAAAATGTTACAACCACATGGAGCACTTACCTCAGATACATTACAACTAATCGCAACTTGGTTTTTGTCCTCATCCTTTGCCTCGTTATATTTTTAGCAGAGGTAAGGTGATAAGTAGAAATGCAGCAGAAATAATGAGCTATTCATCTGTTCAACATTTTCCTTTTTTTCCCCAGTTGCACAATATAGTTTTCATACATTTAATGAAATGTAAATGCATTTCATGCTCTGTACGAGAACAATCACTATAAATTGTTAACTTAAAACAGTCATATACTATAAATGCAGTAAAACTAAAACCAAAAAGTATTTAACAGACCCTTTTTGTCTGGGAGGAAGATTTTCATCATAATGAGCTCCTGCACATCTGTTGCAGTGGTGCATTTTGCACAACTTCTGTTATTATATTGTGAGTTTGTAACGCAATAAAGCTTGGCCAAACACTTTTTTTTTGCACATTTCTCCTTTAAATAATGGTAGCACTAGAATGCTTACCCTTTGCATTTCACAAGTTTTACAAATCTGGATTTTGTAATAAAATATTATTATTGTTGCAATGCTTTAGAAACTAGATACAGGGATATCCGTTGGGAGGCCAATTCAAAAATGGTGGACATTACAATGTTAAAGGAGATTAGATTAATGAAGTTAATTATTTTCCAATTAACTACCTACAGAATGTTTTGAGGCAGAGTGATCAAGCAAAGTTTGGCTATCAGGTCTAGATTGGAAGTCAGGAGTCTTATGCCACGATACTATCTATCCATTCAATCTGCCTCCACAGCTAAACACCTACAGGCTGACATTTCCTAGCCCATTATTATCGCTCTCCATTGCTGCCTCTGATGTTCTCTCTTCACTGATGCATTTCACTAGAACTCATTATAATATTTGTTGGCATTGTCTTAAATCCCACCACTGTTGCTTGACTCATTTCAACAGGTTGGAGATCAGCAGTTACTGGATCAACACCTTTGAAATGTTGCCCTCCACAAATGATCTTGAAGTTTTATTCCTCATTCAGTAACTACCTTTAATGCAGACATAAATGAGGTCCAGCAGCAAATTAATACGATGTCTTGTTGAGAAAATGCTTGAACAAGTTAGATGCAAGATATTCTTACTTTACCAACAAAAAAGAAAGACCCACTTTTAGAAACCCTGACACTTTCTGAAGAGTGAGATACACAATAATTTTACCATTTTCAGGAAAACTAATCCTAGTATATTTGCACAATTGATTACACTAAAATATATCTGGAATTCCTCCAGTCTTGTTAGTTTTAACCTCTTTTTAAAAAGCAACTTTATTGGCTTCTTCCAACCCCACCTCCCACCATTCACACAGGCCATGCCCTCTTGGGGTTTGAAACATTTTGATCTTGTGCCGGGAACCCCTTTTAGACTGGAGGGTCGAAGACAAGCCAAAGAGGAGACCAAGCTATATTTCAAAATTTTTATGTGCACACCAAGCAGATCATTGGACCTTGGAGCCTTCTGATTGCTTCTTTCCAGCGGCAGTCAGAAGGCCCTGAGGCCACAGCCAAGTTCTCAGGCCTGCAGCTTTGCACTAATGTCCTCCCCCTTTTGCTGGCATTAGGCTGGTGGCATGTTATGGCGGTGGAGCAGGGTGGTGGATTTTTGGCCCCGTGATGTTTTAGAAATCAATGGATTGAAAATCAAGCAACTCTACAACGGGTGGGCGAGCCACTCTGCCGGTTTACCATCCTGCTGGCCAAGTTAAAAATGACTCCCAGTGCCTGTGATCACTTCTGCTCACTTCCCCCCCCCCTTCTGATTTGCGTTCCCCAACTCCTTGGAAAATGCCTTGGGATGGTTTGTTAAATGAAAGTTTGTTGTTGGTGTTGAGTGCACATGAGATACTCTCTCAAAAAAAAGACTAGATAAGCCAGTCAACCTGCAATGCCTCCACACACTTCCCTGCAGCTGTTTAGGAGCAACAATGGCAGAACCCCATTTAGATGCTTTCCTGGTTTCATTAATGGCAGGTGTTGTATGAACCTGGGCTACTTCAAATACTGACAGAAGTTAACAAGCAAAATATCATCTTTCATTAAAGAAGATCATTAATTGATGGAAATGTAGGTAACACTGATAACCATGCCCATTCTTATATTAATTTTACAATTAAAGCTTAAGTGCTTTTGTTACTTGGGCTAACAAAGCAAATAAAACAAGTATGCACTTCCTATTATCTTGTAGTATCAGAGAACAGTGAAATGTTGCATCACTGTCACTGTTAATTAATGAATTGCATGAAACAAATACTGTACTCTGGGATCAATGAGTAAAATGAAAAGTTCCCAGCAATCAACAAAATGAGGCTGTAAAAAAATAGGAGATTTTTAAAAGTCTTTTCCTAAAATAACATTACAGAAAATCCCTCTGTACAAACTCTGTGCCAGTAAATTGGGTATAACGTAGTGTATTCTGGAAAGATTTGGTCTGGGACTAAGCATACAATTGATTATTTTACAAAGCTTGTTGACAATAGATCATGCTCTCAGACTTAAGAATTAGGAACAGATCAGTTGGACCAAGAACACAGTTATAATAGTTCATCATTCAATTTCGTGCATGGGGCCAATGTTGATATTATTTGTGAGGAACAGCATAGCAACAGCATGAACCACTAGTGGTAACCAAACTGTTCTTCACTGCTGTTCCTTCTAGAACACCAGTGAGAACAATGAGAAGTGAAGGGAATAATTCTTTTAGGATTGCCTGCTCCACTTAGATAATAAGTACCACTTCGCAAAGGCCGAAATCTCATCTCATTCATTACTAAGAGAGCCTACACCTATTAATGCTTGGATTGGCTCATTGGTTCACTCCTGTCATGCACTCAGCATGATGCCCCTTTGTACTTGGTGCCAAAGACCCATTGATTTCAATATTAGCTTGCATCTGAACCAAGAGGCCTGAGGATTGATGGAAATGGGTCCTCGGGCCTCACCAGTATGGCAGCGCTTTCATGGGCAGCTTGCCCGAAAGAAGTCATTAATGTCAGGCTGCCTGCCTTGCTGGCAGAATCCCTCAGGTAAGTCCCAGGAAGAAGGGTTGGAGTGAACTACTGGGGTGCGGGGGGATATCACAACTCCTGCGGCTGTTGAAGAATCTCACTCGGGATACCTAAAATATGGATCCCATGAATTTAGCAATGGGACCAACAGTTGCGCAGACTGGGTGCAGGCCATTCAACTGCTAAACTGGTATGCTTTGCACCAGAAAGATGTTCTACCCTGATATCTGCAAATTTATTGATTTTTTTTTTTAAAGAAAATGTATTGGTAAATTATATTTTTTCCCCTATACTATGAATGTACAGGGTGCATTTTACTGGTAATTGCTAATACATAAAAGCAGTGCAAAATACGTATGTTCAATATGAGGCAAAAAACATTATTTTCTTGTGATTTGAAGAAAGCTTTCTGTGTTCTTTGATATAATGTGATGAAATTTTAATATCATCATCTTCATTGTTTCTCTGAAGGTGGCTGCCTCTTTGGTTGGACTTTGGGTAATCCATGGGTAAGTAGAAATGAGGCTTGCAATTTTGGGAACATAATCCTATCTATGTATTGTTTCATGGTCACATGTTATCAGCACATGACTCAGACGCAATAATCGTCCAGACTACTAAGAAAAAGTTAGTAGGACAGGTCCTTTGCCAGGATGAGTGGCTAATACAATAGAATGTACTGTTAGAAACTATTTTCTCAGACCAAGTTTTAATATTTTACTTGAGCTACTAGTAATCATTAATGCAAACCTCTGCTCTAAAATAGAAATATGGCCAGTTTGCATGAGTCATCCATTTCAAAGTGCATTTCAGGAAAGTACAGCTACTGCCTCCAATCTTGAGAAATTTCAATGAATTAAACATTTCATACATTGCTAACACACTTTGTTATGCCAGTGACATTCTCCAATCTGTACAAGTTCTAGATTTTTTTTCTGGTTTAATAAAAGGCTTCTATTTTAAAACAGCTTCATGCAGCGTAACACACCCAAGATCAACAGGGATAAATCACATCTGGTTTATTGTTCACTCTTTAATGTTCCTGTCAATTTGCATGATGACCTATTGTAATGAGTGTGCTTCCTGTTTCTAATCACCTTTCACCAATAAACACTTACTTCAGTTATTCTCAATCATTTACAATGGTCGCAATTGCCGCCTCCAGTTTTGGCTCCTTTTAAACCGGTTCATGTTTTCTAAGTTCTCCTGCATTTCTTTAGCTTAACTGCTTTCATACATATCCTTTTGAAGTCCCAACGTTCCTGGTTGCTGTTCGATCTTTCCAATAACTTTATTAATGAAAAAATACATGCACTCACAGACATTGAATTATTAAATGTTAAATATTGTGTTGTTTTTAATATACTGAGCCTTTCTTTCCTCAAGTGGACAATTTTTAATTAGCAATGTCCATCAGAGCGAATGAGGTGAATGCGCTACAAAAGCTAAAAGCTTTTTTCAAACCTAATTTTTAAATGTGTCAGATTCAGAAGAAAAAGTTTGAATTTGACCTTTTAAAAGCTCGGCTCTATTGACATCCAGTGGTCATTACACACGACATGTACAGAAACAATTAATAAAGAGTGTTCATGTTAGTGGAGGCAGAGTCTTTGAGCCCTTTTCTTTTAAATGAGTTAGCATTTGACTTTTGGCACAATGGTTGTAAACTTAGTGCAATCTGGCAAGTGACTTCAAAATGATTTCTCTTTTTTTCCCCCCAGTGACATTAATACTGATTGTGAAAGTGGCCCCCTGTAATCTCAGAAACAGATCAATTAAACATAAAATACGTATATAAGATATTGCACTACTGGCAGTGTGTTCCCAGACCTCACAAGCTGTGAATGAATTATGAAGGTTTCTCTCGTGAGTGAAAGAACAAGAACAATCTGTTCTGTGGCGATTATTGGGTTGAAATTTTAAATGGTTCCGGAACACAGACCCTTTTAAATGCTTTGCTGTATCATCCTAGAAATGTGTCTTTTAAGATGCCCTTGACTTGGCCGCTGGAGATATTTTTTTTAATAAAATGCTTTTGCAAGATAAAACAGCCCTTTTATGGTGATTTGATTCCTATGCATAAAGCAATCTTTTTATTTTCCATCTCTATTTTAGAAAAGAATCACCTTGAGGTGAAAGATATAAAAGGAGAAAAACGGCAAATGTTAAAACAGATAGGTTAACATTTCAGGTCGAGGCCCTTCGTCAGAGGTTCAGACACTTCTTCTTAGGCAGTCCCTCGGGAACCGAGGATGACTTGCTTCCACATTAAGAATGAGTTCGCAGGTGACTGATGAGTCCAATGCAGGACATAGAAACATAGAAACATAGAGATAGGAACAGGAGTAGGCCATTCGGCCCTTCGAGCCTGCTCCGCCATTCAATGAGATCATGGCTGATCTTCGTCTGAGATCATAGCTGATCTTACCAGTTCAGTACCCCGTCCCCGCCTTTTCTCCGTAACCCTTAATCCCCTTAGCCTTCAGAAATATATCCAATTCTCTCTTGAAAATATTTATTGAATTAGCCTTCACAGCCCTCTGTGGCAGGGAATTCCACAGGCTCACCACTCTTTGAGTGAAGAAATTCTTCCTCATCTCTGTTTTAAATGATTTGCCCGCTATTTTTAGACTGTGGCCCCTGGTTCTGTGCTCCCCGGCCATTGGAAACATTCTCTCTGAATTCAGCCTGTCCAGGCCTGCCATAATTTTATATGTTTCGATGAGATCCCCTCTCAATCTTCTAAACTCCAGTGAGTACAAGCCCAAACTATTTAATCTCTCTTCGTAGGTCATTCCCGCCATTCCAGGTATCAGCCTGGTGAATCGCCGTTGCACTCTTTCCATGGCAAGAACATCCTTCCGCAGATGGGGCGACCAAAACTGTACACAATACTCCAGATGCGGTCTCACCAGCACCTTGTACAGCTGTAGTAAGGTATCCCTATTCCTATACTCGAACCCCCTTGATATGAAGGCCAACATACCATTTGCCCTCTTAATCGCCTGTTGCACCTGCATGCTCTCCTTCAGTGACTGGTGCACAAGAACACCCAGGTCCCTCTGCACTTCCCCATCTCCCAATCTATTGCCATTTAGATAATAATCTACCCTCCTGTTTTTACCCCCAAAGTGGATAACCTCGCATTTATCCACATTATAGTGCATCTGCCACGTATCCGCCCATTCCCCCAACCTGTCCAAATCGCACTGTAGCCTCCTGACATCCTCATCAGAGCCCACCCCTCCTCCTAGTTTAGTGTCGTCAGCGAATTTGGAAATATTGCATCCAATTCCCTGATCCAGATCATTTATATATATTGTGAACAGCTGGGGTCCCAGGACAGATCCTTGCGGCACCCCGCTGGTCACTGCCTGCCACTCCGAAAACGAGCCGTTTATTCCAACTCTCTGTTTTCTATCCGCCAGCCAGTTCTCTATCCACGTTAATACTTTGCCCCCAATTCCATGAGCCTTAATTTTGCATGATAATCTTTTGTGTGGAACCTTATCGAAGGCTTTCTGGAAGTCAAGGTACACCACATCCACTGGCTCTCCCCCATCTATTTTACCAGTTACTTCCTCAAAAAATTCCAGCAGATTAGTCAAACACGATTTACCCTTTGTAAATCCATGTTGACTCTGTCCGATCCTTTCCCCATTTGTCAAGTGCTCCGCTATTTTATCCTTAATAATGGACTCTAGCATTTTGCCCACAACCGATGTAAGGCTTACTGGTCTATAATTCCCTGCTTTCTCTCTACCCCCCTTTTTAAATATTGGGGTAACATTAGCTACCCTCCAATCCACGGGTACTGTTCCCGAGTCAATGGAGTTCCGGAAGATGATCCTTAGAGCATCTGCTATCTCCAGGGCCACCTCCTTAAGTACCCTAGGATGTAGTTTATCAGGCCCCGGGGATTTGTCGGCCTTCAGTCCCCTCAACTTACCCAACACCATATCCCTAGAGATACTAATTTCTGTCAGCTCCTCCCTCTCATTAGTCCCTATGTTTGCCGATATTCCTGGGAGGTTATTTGTGTCCTCCTTTGTGAATACAGAACCAAAGTATGAGTTTAATTGGTCTGCCATTTCCTTATTCTCCATTATATATTCTCCCGAATCGGACTGCAAGGGACCGACTTGGGATTTTACCAGTCTTTTCCTCCTGATATACCGATAAAAGCTTTTGCAGTCTGTCTTTATGTTTGCTGCAAGTTTACTTTCGTATTCTATTTTCCCCTTCCTGATTAATCCCTTTGTCCTCTTTTGCTGTATCCTGTACTGCCCCCAATCTTCCGGTCTGGTGCTTTTTTTTGCCAGTTGATATGCCCTTTTTTTTAATTTTATGCTGTCCCTAATTTCCCTCGTTATCCACGGTTGAGTCACCTTTTTAGGTTTATTTTTATGCCAAACCGGTATAAACATGTTCTGGAATTCTTCCATTCTATCTTTGAATGCTTGCCATTGTCTATCCACTGTCAATCCCCCCAGAAACACCACCCAATCAATCTTACCCAATTCCCGTCTCATACCCTCGTAATTCCCTTTATTTAAGTTCTGGACCTTAGTCTCTGATTCAATTTCCTCACTCTCCATCTCGACTGAGAGCTCGATCATATTATGATCGCTCTGACCCAAGGGGCCTCGTACAAGAAGATTGCTGATAAGTCCCTTCTCATTGCACAATACCCAGTCTAAAATGGCCTGATCTCGAGTCGGCTCCTCGACATATTGGTCCAGATAACCGTCCCGAAAACATTCCAGGAATTCCTCCTCCTCAGAATTTTTACTAATTTGGGTAGTCCAATCAATATGTAAATTAAAGTCACCCATGATGACAGCTGTGCTCTTATCGCACGCTTCTCTAATTTCCCTTTTTATGCCTTCCCTCACCTCCATATTACTATTTGGAGGCCTATATATCACACCCACTAACGTTTTCCTCCCCTTGCTATTTCTCATTTCTACCCATACAGATTCCGTTTCATCCGAGTTAATATCCTTCCTTTCCATTGCATTAATCCCCTCCTTTACCAGCAATGCTACCCCACCTCCCCTACCTTTTTGCCGATCCTTCCTAAATATTGTATATCCCTGGATGTTAAGTTCCCAGCCTTGCCCACCCTGCAGCCACGTTTCTGTAATCCCAATCAAATCATACTTGTTTACCTCTATTTCCACAACTAATTCATCCACCTTGTTCCTAATGCTTCTAGCATTAAGATACAAAGCCTTCAGGCTTGCTTTTTTCACACTCTCATTATGAATTAGTTTGGCCCTTTGTGTTTCTCTCCTTTGCTTATTGCTTCTCACCTTTCTACCATCTATTTCTGACTTCATATGACTTCCCTCTTTTCCACTACCTAGGTTCCCATCCCCCTGCCAAATTAGTTTAAATCCTCCCGAACCGCCCTAGAAAATATTACCCCGAGGACATCGGCTCCCTCACAGTTCAGGTGTAGACCGTCCCCTTGGTACAGGTCACTCCTCCCCAAGAACTGGTTCCAATGCCTCAAGAATTTAAATCCCTCTCCCTTGCACCACTGCTCAAGCCACGTATTTAGCTTATCTATCTTACTCTCTCTAAACTTATTAGCTCGTGGCACTGGTAGCAATCCAGAGATTACTACCTTTGAGGTCCTACTTTTCAATTTAGCTCCTAACTCCCTAAATTCAGCTTGTAGGACCTCCTCCCTCTTTTTACCTACATCGTTGGTACCTACATGTACCACGACAACTGGCTGATCCCCCTCCCCCTACAGTCTCTGTCACAGGTGAGGCAGACGATGGTTGAAGGGGTGGGTGGGTGGGGTGGTTGGGTTGACGTGTGCTTGGCCTCCGCTTGCTCCCGACGAAGAGACTCGAGATGTTCGGCGCCTTCCCGGATGCTTCTCCTCCACTTTGTGCGGTCTTGGGCCAGGGACTCCCAGGTGTCGGTGGGGATGTTACACTTTTTCAAGGAGGCTTTGAGGGTGTCCTTGAAGCGTTTCCTCTGCCCACCTGGGGCTCTCTTGCCATGTCAGAGCTCCGAGTAGAGCGCTTGTTTTGGGAGTCTCGTATCGGGCATACGGACGATGTGACTCGTCCATCAGAGCTGATCGAGCATGGTCAGAGCTTCGATGCTGGGTGACATGAATCTTGTCATTCATGTGGAAATGACTTATGAAATAATACTGGGCAGCCTGCTGGTGGTGCTGTCCAGGGAGAGTATAAATACTCGGGCATGGGCCCAGCTTGCTCAGGCCATTCTTTTAACAGGAACTAGTGAAGGACACAACTAGACCTCCATGTTGTAAAACAGTTGATTAAAGCTTTGTTTAACGCTTAGACCAAGTGCCTAGTAGTTTTCTTACGTCACTGGGGATGTTGGCCTGAGCGAGAACACTGACGTTGGTGCGCCTATCCTGCCAATGGATTTGCAGGATCTTGCAGAGGCAGCATTGGTGGTACCTCTCAAGTGCTTTAAGGTGCCTGCTGTACATGGCCCATGTCTCTGAGGCATAAAGCAGGGCGAGTATCACTGCTGCCCTGTAGACCATGAGCTTAGTGCCGGGTTTGAGGTCCTGGTCTTCAAACACTCTCTTCCTCAGGCGACCGAAGGCTGCACTGGCACACTGAAGGCGGTGTTGGACTTCATCATCGACGTCTGCCCTTGTTGACAGTAGGCTCCCTCAGACACAGGGGGCCTGATGCCACATAGATCCGTGCAATCAGGGCCTTCTGGAGCAGGAGTATGGGTGTAGGCCAATTACGCTGGGCCTTTGCATACAATGTGAATTATGCAAATTTCCAGTTCATCTGTGCAACTGTATGGTGCAGAACGCTCCCACCAGAAATAGGTAGGACCTTTGTTTTAATCTGCTCATATGGCAACAGTGTCATCATTTAGATGTTAATATAATTTTCTGGCCTTTACACTAGAATTACATTGCATCAGCTCAGCTGAATCAATTGAACATTTAAAGTTGCTATTACGCACCTTTTAATACAAAGTTATTTAGAAAACTTTGTAGCTGAAGGGGATTTGGAACACAGGTGATTTCCATTTGCATTTATATAGCAGCGGAGGACAGAAGTGAGCTGGCCCTCCAGCTAGCCGGGTCCTACTCCCTCCCAGCCACTCATGCTCTACGTATCACACAGTGCACTCTCCTCAACCTCACACTTCAAATCCCCCAGCAGGATGTACCTGAGCTGTTGTTTTTCAAAGTTAGAGTTATTGGGTCGTATTTTCCGATGCCTACGGGTGGGCACGCGCTGTGTACACACCCATAGGGACATCAGAAATGCCGGTTTCAGGCATACGAAGTGCACACGCTGAAAACCGCTATTTCTGATCTGTCAGGGATGCTCTTGATGCAAGGTGTAAGGCCTGCTTTTACCAGCATAAGGGTTGAAAAAAATGTTTTTTTTAAAATTCACTGATTTATAATTTTAAAATACTTTTAAAAAAGGTAAGTTTATTTTTAGCCCTGTAAAAAACTTTAATTCTTTTTTTCAAAAAATTAAATTTTTGTTTAAAATATTTAATTTATTGGAATTTCAACTCATTTTAAAAATGTGATTTAAAAAAATAATTTAATGTTCTACTATGTTTTTGGGGTGATCTCCATTCATATATTTGACAGGTCTATCTGTCAAGTGTATGAAGGGAGATTCCCTTCTCCTATTGGCTCCCCATGGCCCATGTGATCCCAGGGACGCTTGCGAATTGCATGCGCCTCTGGGATACGTGGGCCCTGCACATTTCGAGTTTGGAGAGGCCCAGGAGCGGAAGTATACGCACCTCGGGAGCCCTCAGGTAAGTCTGTAGATTTTTTCCAGATTGGAGGCCTCCGCACGCAGGAAGCCTCTGATCGGAAAATACGGCCCAATATATACTGTGAGGTGCTGGCTTTCTCTAGTTCTCTGGTCCACAACTTAGCTTCACATAGAGATAGAAAAGAGGAACACATGTTACAAGCTGTCAGCCTTGGCTCAGTGGTAGCACACTCGCCTCTGAGCCAAATGGTATTGAGTCCAAGCCTCACTCCAGGACCTAAGCACAGAATCTCAGCTGAGAACCAGAAGTACAGTACTGAGGGAGTGCTGCACTGTCAGAGGTGCTGTCTTTCAGAAGGGATGTTAAACTGAGGCTCTCTCTGCATCTCAGGTGGACATAAAAGATCCCATGAAGAAGAGCAGGGGGTTTTCCCTGGTGCCCTGGCCAACATTTATCCCTCAATCAACATCACAAAGAGATTATCTGGTCATCTATCTCATTGCTGTTTGTGGAACTGTGCTGCGCATACATTCTCTGCTGTTTTTCTCTACAACAGTTTGGTACAAGCCTTAAGATGGGGAGAGGTCTCCTACTTCCCCATCTCCTGCTCTCTCAGTACACTTTATATCTTGGACCTCATGGGTTACCTTTTCAAAAAAGGTAAGAAGATGGTGCTTGAGGGAGGTCCTGCTTCTGTGTATGTTCTTTTCCTAATTATGCATGATATTCCATTGAAAACAGTGTAGAAGGGGTTGACACATTGAAATTGCAAGAAGTATCAGCAAGCTATATATAGTGGGTCTGATAATATGAACATGCATTATGCAGGTACATCAGATGGAATGATTTATCATGGGGAAAGCAGTTGAGGATGCTGGGGAAGGAGCAATGACTTGAGAAGGGAACCTGCTGTGTAGTGTATCCTACTCTATGGGAAGCACTCCAAGTATTATAAGACTGTGCATGGGAGTAACTGTACATGTCATTTATGCTTAATACAGCGCCGTTAACACAGTAAAACTACCAAAGTGCTTCACAGGAGCGTTATCAAACATAATTTGACTCCAAGCCCCATAAGGAGATATTAAGACAGGTGACCAAAAGCTTGGTCAAAGAGACAGGTTTCAAGGAGCGTCTTAAAAGGAGGAGAGAGGTACCGAGGCGGAGATGTTTAGGGAGGGAATTTTTCGCTTAGGGCCTAGGCTGCTGAAGACACAGCCACCAATGGTGGAGCGATGAAAATTGGGGATGAGCAAGAGGCCAGAATTGGAGGAGCGCAGTGATATCGGAGGGTTGTAGGGTGGGAGGAGGTTACAGAGATAGGATGGGGTGAGGCCATGGAGGAATTTGAAAACAAGGATGAGAATTTTTAAATCGAGGTGTTGCTTGACCGGGAGCCAATGTAGGTCAGCAAGCACAGGTGTGATTGGTGAACGGGACTTGGTGCGAGTTAGGAAGCTGGCAGCAGAGTTTACAGAGGGTGTAATGTGGGAGGCCAGCCAGAAGAGCTTTGGAATAGCCTTAATATAAGATTATGGTAGAGTCTCTTACCTTGGCACATCTTGTGAGATCATTAAACTTTTTAAAGTACTACATCCAAGTTCACTGAATTGTGCACTGGCATTAATGTGTTGCCAACTCCTACCATGCATCCTGAGCCATTTGTCTTGCCATCTGACAACCATCTGCAGGAAAGAGGACCTCGCTCCTCTGCTGCAGTTGCTGCAATAATATTTCAATTGCCCCCATCAATAAATCGAGACCCCCTGCTGCTGGAACAAGTATTTGTAGATGCGGTTGTGTTTTGATGATCTTGAATGATTCCCCTTTGTCAACAAAAATAGACATGCCCCTTTAAGTTACTGCAGGCCTTTAAGGTTCCCAGCAGCATGTGATTTCCCGCCCACTAATGGTCAGGCTCCCAATGAGTGGTGGTTATTCGCGCTGATAACTCATCCGAAAAATGCTAATTAAGCCAACCCCGGAAACATACATAGGGTCAGCACACAAATGGTTCAGCATGTGCGAATAACGCACTGTCCAACTCACGCCACAATGGAACCTGCACACGAAAATCAGGACCAGCGTCTCTACCCTAGACATTTTTTAGATGCTCGGAGAACTGCTGTGTATTTCCAATATTTTTGTTTTGATATCACTTTGAAGTTAACCTGTTTTGAGGTATAGTTATCTAACCTGCCATCTTCACTTTAAAAATACCACTTAAAAGTTAAATTTTCATAGCTGTTTTTCATTCCAATGCCAACATCCAAAATGGTAAACACATATTTAAAGTACATTTCTGCACATATGCCGTGTATTTTGTGCCATGAATGTTTTCCCTCTAGGACAAAATTGGACATGTTTGTGATGTTGAATAATTAAGGAAATTTAAGAATAATCAGGAACAGTTGGGGCCTCCATCACACTACTTCATAGCCTGTCTTTCACTCCTTAAGTCAAACGAAAAAGGCCATTTTTTTTTGTTATTCGCTTATGGGATCTGAGCGTCGCTGTCAAGGCCAGCATTTATTGCCCATCCCTAGTTGTCCTTGAGAAGGTGGTGGTGAGCCACCTTTTTGAACCGCTGCAGCCCATGTGGTGAAGGTGCTCCCACAGTGCTGTCAGGAAGGGAGTTCCAGGATTTTGACCCAGCAACGATGAAGGATCGGTGATATACTTCTAAGTCAGGATGGTGAGTGACTTGGAAGGGAACTTGGAGGTGTTGGTGTTCCCATGCACCTGCTGCCCTTGTCCTTCTAGGTGGAAGAGGTCGCAGGTTTGGGAGGTGCTGCCGAAGAAGCCTTGGCGAGTTGCTGCAGTGCATCTTGTAGAAGGTACACACTGCAGCCACGGTACCCCGGTGGTGGAGGGAGTGAATGTTTAAGGTGGTGGATGGGGTGCCAATCAAACAGGCTGCTTTGTCCTGGATGGTGTCGAGCTTCTTGAGTGTTGTTGGAGCTGCACTCATCCAGGCAAGTGGAGAGTATTCTATCACACTCCTTACTTGTGCCTTGTAGATGGTGGAAAGGCTTTGGGGAGTCAGGAGGTGAGACACTCGCCGCAGAATACCTAGCCTCTGACCTGCTCTTGTTGCCACAGTATTTATGTGGCTGGTCCAGTTAAGTTTCTGGTCAATGGTGACCCCCCAGGATGTTGATGGTGGAGGATTCGGCGATGGTAATGCCATTGAATGTCAAGGGGTGGTGGTTAGACTCTCGCTTGTTGGAGATAGTCATTGCCTGGCACATCTGTGGCGTGAATGTTACCTGCCACTTATCAGCCCAAGCCTGAAGGTCGTCCAGGTCTTGTTGCAGGTGGGCATGGACTGCTTCATTATCTGAGGAGTTGTGAATGGCACTGAACACTGTGCAGTCATCAGCAAACATCCCCATTTCTGACCTTATGTTGGAGGGAAGGTCATTGATGAAGCAGCTGAAGATGTTTGGGCCTAGGACACTGCCCTGAAGAACTCCTGCAGTGATGTCCTGGGGCTGTGATGATTGACCTTCAACCACCACAACCATCTTCCTTTGTGCTAGGTATGATACCAGTGGAGCGTTTTCCCCCTAATTCCCATTGACTTAATTTTTACTATGGCTCCTTGATGTCACACTCGGTCAAATGCTGTCTTGATGTCAAGGGCAGTCACTCTTTCCTCACCTCTGGAATTCAGCTCCTTTGTCCATGTTTGGACCAAGGCTGTAATGAGGTCGGGAGCCGAGTGGTCTTGGCGGAACTCAAACTGGGCATCCGTGAGCAGGTTATTGCTGAGTAAGTGCCACTTGATGGCACTGTCGATGACACCTTCCATCACTTTGCTGATGATTGAGAGTAGACTGATGGGACGGGTTGGATTTCTCCAGCTTTTTGTAGACAGGACATACCTGGGCAGTTTTCCACATTGTCGGATAGATGCCAGTGTTGTAGCTGGTGTAGTTTTAGCCATCCTTGAGTAGTAAATTGTGCATTTTTAGCAGTAAATGGATTTAGGCTGAATCAACCCAAACTAAGTTGCAACTCTTGGGCTGTTCCCTCTTCACTATTTCAAACTGAATACAGCAAAAAGCTGATAGGTACAAAAGGAGTTATTCATATTCAGCAGTCTTTCAAGCAAAAAAAAAGTACATCTTTCTCAGATATTGTTTATGTTTGATTATTTCAGATTAGCAGAAGACACTGGCTCACCAACAAATGAGACCTCAACAGACCTCTCCCATCTTTCTGTGTTTTCTAAATTTATTACCAATGGCAGCCATTATTATATATTTTACATCTATGTGGGACTTGCAGACAGCTTCCTTGCACTTGGTGTTATTCGAGGACTGCCTCTGGTTCATACCCTTGTTACTGTCTCCAAGGACCTGCATAAACAAATGCTGCACTCAGTTCTCCAAGGGCCTATGACGGCATTCAACAAAATGAAAGCAGGTAATAGCTTTATGTAATAACTCATGGTTATAAGCATCAGCTCCATTTTGGAGGTAAGGTTTGGATTTTATTTATCAGAATTTTGTTCAATGGAGTATGAAAATGAAGAGAGATACTCCTTCGATGAGAGCTTGTTGATATCCATGGAAGTCTGACCTACATACATGTGCTATACTGTGCCGAGAGAAAAATACCAGGCTAGCCCTTAATGTGTTTGTGGGCATGTTATTTTCACCACAGTGAGTGTCATTGTTTTAGTGTGCTGTTTTACTTGGTATACAACACATGCATCATTGATATTTAAATTAATTCACTTTATCATACTGAATCATGCTGGATTTTAAGGAAAAGTTCAGTGAGATCTACTGCACAAAATTTCAAATTATCTTTACTTCTTATAGAATTTTTATAGTAACTTTTAAATGAAGCAAGAATTGTCAAATGTTGCTTTGCGGTCAAATTTTAAGACTGTGTCAATGAAGTAATTTGCTGTCGTTCCCCTCTAGTTTTCATACTGGCAAAATAAAAATAATTAAATGACATCAAAGGAAATTTGTGCCAGCAGAACAGGATTAAAAATTGGGCTCTATACTCTTAACAGGTTAACTTGGCAATAACTTTAAGAAACTGAGTATTTGATTTGATGGATTGAATTTGATTATTAGAAGATAAAGCCCAGCTAAAACTAACTATGTTTACCACATAAATCTACCAATGTCTAGAGGGCAGAACCCAAGATAAAGGACATGTAAATGAAATATAAAGTAAAGCTGCTACAAGTGTCATACTGACTTGCAAGACTGCCGTTTATTTCTGTGATCTGGGATTAAACTGAAGAGGAGTTAAGGTTGAAAGCTATAGCAATTTAAATCATTCTGGAGTGAAAGTGCATTCAAAATTAGAATGCATAAATCTACATTTAACAGAAAGCACATTATCGAGTGGCAATGTGGGGGACCTCTGTACTGCCTATGACGTGTATCTTATCTGACCTGGGTGAATTTGTAACTATAGTTGAATCTGACAGACACAGGCCATAAAATCCAGTGATAAGTAGCACCTTTCTACAGGCTTTTATGACATGGCGGGGTGGGGAGTGTAATTTATGGAGTAGTGGGAGCAATCTTTTGCTATCTGGCTGCCCATTGTAAAAGCGGAAGCGCACGTCAACCCAAGCACCCCACCCACCCGCCCCTTCAACCACCGTCTGCCTCACCTGTGACAGAGACTGTAGGTCCCGCATTGGACTCATCAGGCACCGGAATTCTCATTTTTAATGTGCAAGCAAGTCATCCTCGGTCCCGAGAGACTGCCTAAGAAGAAGTAAAAGTCAGATAGAAACATTGCAGCTGCACAGCCAGAATAATGTTAAAGCAGTCATCCTAGAATCTTGAAGTCAAATTCCCAAGACAGTCCATTTAATAACTTATTGAGTAACTCAATCCTAAAAGTAACAGAAAATCTTGAACACTTTACGTAAAATGTGAACATTTACATGTTACTGTTATTTCTAGGTGAAATTGTTGGGTTGGCTTTTGATTTAAAACTGTACTGAGCATTGGAAGATGAAAAATTGGGGAACCTTGCAACATTCAAATCAACAATTTTCTGTAATAGAAATAAATGGGAAATAGTCTCCAAAGGAATACTATATGTAGATCAGCATTTCATTCCTATAGGAAAGTACTTGACCTCTGGTCAACTGTCACCCAAAACACTGGAAAGACAAAAGCATGAATCCATATCTGCTTGTCATCTGCCTCCATATGGTGCCTTTCTTAGATGGCCTAGCTTAGTTCAGTAGCTCAGAAGATAGGATGCACTGACCTCTATGCAGTTTCTGTAATCCAGTGGAGCGAAGCATGGACCAGGAACCTCTCCTCACAAAATGGATCCGTATGTTCCAACAGTTTGAAATCATCTTTCACAGTTCTAGAACCTTTCAGTATAAAAACCGAGCAGGAGGCATCTCTTACATGTTTTATATTCAGTTGTCCAGCTATTATTTTATATCAGAAACAATTAGAGGCTAACACAGCAAAATCCAACTAGATTATACCTACATTAAAATGGTTTGTTGACCATACAATCTGAAACATTTAGGTGCATACTATAGTTTTCTCTTTAGAGACAGATATTTTTTCCTTTGTATTTCTTTCATATAAAGCCTAAAGTAAAGGGGAGCTATGCATTAGCTACCCTAGGAAAGCGGAACATCAAAATCATACTCATTGGTAATACTGAATTAAATGTTGCAAAATGGTTCACCTATGTGGATAGTATGTTGTCAAATGATGCACTTTCATCTGAGTCAGAAGGTTGTGGATTCAAGCCCCATTCCAGACGCTAGCTGTATTGAGGGGATGCTGCATTGTTGGAGGTGCTGACTTTTAGATTAAACATTAAACTCCCATCCTGTCTGCCTGCTCAAGTGGTTGTAAAAGATCCTATGGCACTATTTGAGGAACAACAGAGAACTCGCACCGTGTTCTGATCAACATTTCTCCCTTAACTAACAACACCAAAAATAAATGATCTGATCATTCATTCATTTGTTGTTTGCAATACCTTGCTGTGCACAAATTGGCTGCTGTTTTTGCCTACATAACAATGTAGATGCAGGGGAACCAACTTAGCATCTGTACAAAGTGTAAAATAAACTTTCCACTAGTACAGCTGTAATGCCACCACATTGAAAGTGAACCCATAAACATTTAGATGCAATGGAAGGGTTTGTGTTGACACTTCTTCCCTTGGGCAAGATAGTTTTCTTGCCCTAATCTTCTTTGATGGAAATGTGTGCATAGCCATAGTATTTAAAACAGCCAGAATAAAATAGAAACATTCTGTTAATTTCAGGACAACACAATAATAATTATTTCTTGCTTATTAAAGATCGTTGTGTCAGAGACTCTTTATATATATTTTCTTTAATTTGCAGGCAGAATTCTAAATCGATTCATCAAAGATACTGCCATAATAGATGACATGCTGCCACTCACCATCTTTGACTTTGTGCAGGTCAGAGAATTTATGATGAACTTCTTTCTAATTTCTTATTAATTTCTATGTGGAAAATTAGTTTTATATCTAGAACATGTGTGCCGTTCTGGGCGCGGTAGTTTGTACGGTTATGTTATTTGACTAGTAAGCCAGAGGCCTAGACTAATAATCCGGAGAACGTGAGTTCAAATCCCACCAGGGGAATTTAAGAATTTGAATTCAGTTTAAAAAATCTGAAACAAAAAGCTGGTATCAATAAAAGTGACCATGAAGCTGTCAGATTGTCATAAAACCCCAACTGTATCACTAATTTTCCTTAGGGAAGGAAATCTGTCATCCTTACCCGGTCTGGCCTATATGTGGAATTCTCTACCACAGAAGGCTGTGGAGGCCAAGTCACTGAATATATTTAAGAAGGAGATAGATAGATTTCTAGACACAAAAGGCATCAAGGGGTATGGGGAGAGAGCGGGAATATGGTATTGAGATAGAGGATCAGCCATGATCATATTGAATGGCGGAGCAGGCTCGAAGGGACGAATGGCCTACTCCTGCTCCTATTTTTCTGTTTCTATGTGACTTCAGTCCTACATGAATGTGGTTGACTCTTAACTGCCCTCTGAAGTGACCTAGCAAGCCATTCAGTTGTGTTAAACCTCTGCAAAGAATAACAAGAATCACCACATGGGCAGCACCATGTTTAAGAGTTCTCTAAACCAAGCTACTGAGAAACCCACACAAGATTATATTCTGTTAGCCTGATATGGAGTGCGCGCACTCTCCATGTTATGAGGCAACCCACTTAACTAAGTGCAGAAAGCTTTGGCAAAGGCTGACAGCAGCAAAAAGTCAGGACTCCAAACTACCAAAATCTCCAATAATATCCCAAATGCAGTCTTGGTGGGTTTTTCACTGCCATAACATGCATATCACTTGCCCCTTTCCACCTAAAAGGAAAGAAGAAAATAAAAAGACAGACGACAGGGAAGAATTAAAGGTAGAGAAGAGAACGAGAGACACAGAAGCAGAAGAGGAGGGACAGAGAGAATCGGCAACACGGAGAAATCAGAGGCAGGAAAGAGAATGAGCATATTCTCTGACATAACATGTGCAATGCACTTGCGGTCGACTAGTAATATATAAGACTGAACACATGTTTTATCTGGGTGGTCTGTTGAAAGCAAGGAGACTAACATAGAGCTGATGATTAATGCTTGGGACATTACATGAAACACTTGCATATTAATGAATGGATGGATTCTGTGATTCTGTTTTAGAATTCCTAAAACAGAGTTTATTATGAGTGCCTGCATGCACATGCAGCACCCTGGAGTGGGAGAACACAAGTTTCATTTTCATGCCACTGATTTTTCAATTTTAACTGCACGGTTATGGACAGAATCTGTGAGGAAGCCAGGAGCCTTCTCACAGGAGGAAGGCGAATATTGGACAAGGAGTCTTCATTAAATCAAACCTAGATTACCTTTTTGGGTAAGGGCAGTATTACCAGAGATATGGGAGGGAGAAGGCTGTCCACTCTGCCTCTTGGACCCAGGTGGTGTCTGATCTCTGAGGACCACCAAAGGAGGAAAACTAGGGGAAAATCCAAACTATTTGACCCATATTATTTGTACAAGATGTTAGTTTTGGTTAATGACATGCTATAAGTTTAATGGTTTTTGCATTCCATTTACAGTTGATACTGATTGTTGTGGGGGCTATCTGTGTGGTATCTGTGTTACAACCCTACACTCTGTTGGCTGCAATTCCCGTGGCAGTCATTTTCATTATGTTGAGGGCCTACTTCCTCCGTACATCACAGCAGCTGAAGCAGCTGGAATCTGAAGGTAAGCACAGATCGAGCAGATGCTAACCTCTCATTCAGAAGCATTATTCCGTGATAATGAATCATAAAACAAAATCACTGCATGATGGAGTCTGTCTCTTTTAGGACTCCAGGACTTGAATCCAGCGACCCTTAGATCGGTATTTGGCTATTATACTAGACACAAGACCAGTTTTCGGTTGCTGATCGTTCTGATCAGTAGTATATCACCATAAAAGGGGGAGAGCCATGCAATGAACTGGAAGATTTGTAACTTCAGCTCTGTATAATTTACCTGCGCTCTGTCTCTTGGAAATAAAAAGGAACCAACTGGAAGATCCAATTTTCTACGGGGTGATGTGTCCATTCATTACAATGTTAACATTTTATCCTACGGTAATATTTTGAGTGTATTTTCTATTAAAAAAAAGGGCCCAGTTAATATTCCATGATTTTTCTGTATGAATCTTGGAATTTGTTTTACATCAGAATGATTCAATAATTGCTTTTACATTTTACCTGATAGTGCTGAGCCAGTTGTGAACATATTGCAGCACCTATTCTATTCATCTTAATCTCTTCTACGATCAATTCTATATGTATGTGACTTGCAACACCCTGATACAATGAAAATACTGCAAATAAACAGAGGTAACCCAGTTTTATAGCCACTGGAGAGGGAGGAGACTTGTTTCTCATCAGCCTGTGTAGGATTTGAATTTAGGACCTAGATATGGAAGTGTCCTATTCCCCTGGACAGCCCCAATCACCTTAAAGTTTTCCATATATATATTATATATACACACACACATATATTGCTCATAATTCTGCTACTTTTATTTCCAGCTGGTACACTTCACAGTTAAGGTACTCTATTCCCCACACCCAATTAATTCTGATATTAATTGCTCGTCAGACACAGGGGTGAATTTCCTTGTGGCTTTCAGTAGATCAGCAGTGCATAAACGGTGCAGAAAATTATTTTTGGCAGGAAAATCAGGCAGAAGCTATGAAAATGCTTTATGATCTTTCCTGGGAGCTGCCCGCCCAAGTTCTGGCTGATCTAATTTGCATATATCAAAATGACACAGCAGTTTCAAGCTATAGTGCAAGATGTCAAGTTCGAGCCCCCTTTAACCAGAGTGCACCGTGATGGGTTAGTTGTTCAAGATTTAAGAGGGTGAAGGAATAGAAGAAAGAGAGAGTCCAGTCTAGGTAAGGAATAAAAAAGAGCGAGTCCAGTGTCCTACCTTGCCTTCCCTGGTGAAGTTATTTACTTTTTTTTCAGCACTGGTCTGCAGTCCTGCGGTTCAGTATTAGTACCACCTCTGCAGATGTGTAGGAACACTATCACTTCCAAGTTCCCCTCCAAGTCACACACCATCCTAACTTGGACATATATTTCCATTCCTTCACTGTCGCTGGATCGAATTCCTCAAACTTCCTACTTAATAGCATTTTGGGATGACCTTCACCATATAGGCAGCAGCACCACCCTCTCAAGGGAAACTAAGGATAGGCAATATATGCCAACCTTTCTAGCGACATCCATATTCAGAGAATAAATAAAATTAAAATATCCAGGTGTCTGCGCCTCCTTAATTCTATTTCATCGAAGAAGGCTAGGAGGTCCGAATCTGTGTTCTTCTTCTGTTCCTGGATACCACGCCTTGCTCAGTTTGGCTATTTACTTCAGAGGGTCCTGCTGTAGGCATTCTTGTAAAGTATGATAAAAATATTAATGAGACGTGCAGTGAAGTTATCTGAGGGCCGGGTGAGTGAGCCAAACACTTACCTGGTTGCCCCACAGTCTGGTGCTGAAGTGTGCCGACTGTGAAGTCTTTTCAAAGGCTGCATTCTGATACACTTCAGCCGTGTACACTCACTTTAAATGGGATTTAAGTCAATCATTCCTTCAGTGGTTATGCAAATGAGTTGACCTGGTAAACTGTGTAAGTATCTCTCCTGATCACCAGCGGGTGCAAAAAATTTTTAATAGTAGAACAGCAAAATAGCGCGGGGAAATTCTCCCCCATAGTCTTAGCTCTAACCCACCATTGGAGGTCACGTTAATAACAATATCTGTTTACCTCTGCTTGGTTACAGCTCGCAGCCCTATTTTCAGCCATCTCATCACATCCTTGAGAGGACTGTGGACAGTAAGAGCATTTGGCCGACAGTCTTACTTTGAAACACTTTTTCACAAGGCTTTGAACCTCCATACTGCAAACTGGTTTCTCTACCTCTCAACACTGCGTTGGTTTCAGATGAGGATTGACATTGTATTTGTCCTCTTCTTTATTGCAGTTACTTTCATCGCCATAGCAACACACAGTAAGTTTGTTGAGATAAAAAGAAAACATATGCAGCACATCCATCAGCACCAAAGAGTAATGATTGGTTAATGTTTCAGGTGTGGACCTTTCATCAGAAGCCCTTGTGACCATTTATCCAAACTTAATTGATGTAATTGTCCTTTATCATTCTTGTATAATTAAAACAATAACTCAATGTTAATAAATGTTATTGGAATCTAATAGCTAGAAGAGCCACTTCTTCTTAGTCCTTAAATTCCTTACTACAACCTTTTTAAATAATGCATGCATACTAGTAAATACTGGCCTCAAAAATCCACAGGGTAGCACATCCTGGTGTACTCTTTTGGTGCACACAAAAACAAATAAACTGTAACTTAACTTAAAACATTAAAGGAAATTTAATAAATCAAATTAAAATTCTATTCCCGGGAGTGATGACGCACTCCAGTCACTCCGGTGCCCACCGGTCGCGGAAGGCCTCGAGCGTGCTGGTGGACACCGTGTGCTCCATCTCCAGGGCCACCCGGGCGTGAACATGGCCACGGAAGAGAGGCAGGCAGTCGAGCCAAACGACCCCCTCGACCGCCCGTTGCCTGGACCAGTTGATGGCCACTTTGGCCAGGCTCAGGAGCAGTCCCGCGAGGAGGTCCCCTACCCTGCCCGCTCCCCTCCAATGATCAGGAGCGTGGGACTGAAGTGCAGCCAAAAATCGAGGGGCAGCCCCTTCAGATAATGGAAGAGGGGCTGCAACCTCTCACACTCCATATAAACGTGAAACACGGACTCCCCCAAGCCACAGAAAACACATCTTGGTGCAAGTACTGAGATGCGCCGCCCCGATGCCTGCCTTCTGACCCTCCCCAAGTTTGTGGGGTTAGGAGGAGGTCCCACGTTTTAAATGTCTTTAGTGAGCTAGGGGTGCAACCTATGCCAAAGTGGCTGGAAAGTCCAGTTAGAGTCCCAATGCTAGTGGAGACATTCTGCAGTCCCTCCCCCCAGAAACAGCTTAGAGTTAACCCTGTGGGCCCCATTATAAAGGGGCCACCATTAAATCATTACATCTTTTTAATCTTTGGGGTCCAGGCCATAATCATGGAGGGCTGGCCCTACATTAATCCATTGGTTGCCAAGTAGCACCAACCATACGCCAGATCCCAAACACAGCTCTATGGAATGAGAACTCTGTCATTTGGAGTCCCCACCCCAGCGCTGCTTCCCTTGCATCGATGGCCTTATAAGGGGTAGGGTAGCTCTACCACCATAAGGCCATCCTGGAAACTTGGGTGCAAAGCTGGATCCCGGCCTTGTTTCTGGTTGTTCCAGTGGAGTCTCACCAAGTTACGGTCATGAATTTTCAGAAACATTAATTATTTCTCTTATTTTTTTTCATGTGTATAAAATACTAGTAAATGGAGTTAGGTGCCGCCTGAAATTTTTCACCATATTCTGTACATATTATACATATCATTTTGTTGCTTAAAGTGGTTGTTTGGACCATTATGCTTACCTTCATATGTAAATAAGGGTTGAATATGGCTGGTTCAATAAATACTGCAACAAGGCTTTAACAACAACTTAACTTGCATGTATAGAATGATACCGAGAATGATACAGCACAGATGGAGGCCATTCGGCCCATTGTGCCTATCGCGCATTTAACGTAGTTAAACAACCCGAGGTGCTTCACAGAAGCGTATTCAGACAAAAAAAACAAGGCAAACAGGAGATATTGGGCGGAATTTTAATGGGAGGGCTCCAAGGTGGTTGGGAAACCCGGGAGAACAGGTTTCCCGCAGGCACTGCCAAATTTAACGGCAGGGCCTGATTTGCATGGGAAGCCTCTGGTTCCCACCTGCAGCCAGCCAGATTGAGAGGCTGGCTGGCTCTGGGCGGGTAGGCCTGTGGCGCTCAGCCACACAGAGGAGGGGAGGGAGGAATCGCTTGGGGGTCGGGGGCCGGCCAGAGAAGCGGGGTCGGGCCAGCCGGAGGAAAACAGGCGGGTCTGAAAAGATTGTGATCATGCCGCTCACCAGCTGGAGGAGTGGGGTGGCGGTGGTCCGGTGGCCGGAGGAGCAGTGGGGTTGAGACCGTCGTGGGCCGGCCGTGACCAGCATGGGGTGGGTGGGGGCTGGTGGTCGGGTGAGGATCGGGGGCCAGAAGGCCTGGGGGGTGGATTGGAGTTCTCATGGTGGGGGGAGGCCTGGGGGGATTGATCGAAGGCCTGGGGGTGGGGGATTGGAGGCCTGGGGGCGGGGGAGGCCTGGGGGCGGGGGATTGGAGGCCTGGGGGCAGGGGACTGGAGGCCTGGGGGCAGGGGAGGCCTGGGGGCGGGGGAGGCCTGGGGGCGGGGGATTGGAGGCCTGGGGGCGGGGGATTGGAGGCCTGGGGGTGGGGGAGGCCTGGGGGTGGGGGATTGGAGGCCTGGGGGTGGGGGATTGGAGGCCTGGGGGCGGGGGAGGCCTGGGGGCGGGGGAGGCCTGGGGGTGGGGGATTGGAGGCCTGGGGGCGGGGGAGGCCTGGGGGCAGGGGACTGGAGGCCTGGGGGCAGGGGAGGCCTGGGGGCGGGGGATTGGAGGCCTGGGGCCGGGGGATTGGAGGCCTGGGGGCAGGGGACTGGAGGCCTGGGGGCAGGGGAGGCCTGGGGGAGGCCTGGGGGCGGGGGATTGGAGGCCTGGGGGTGAGGGATTGGAGGCCTGGGGGCAGGGGAGGCCTGGGGGCGGGGGATTGGAGGCCTGGGGGTGGGGGATTGGAGGCCTGGGGGTGGGGGAGGCCTGGGGGCGGGGGATTGGAGGCCTGGGGCCGGGGGATCGAAGGCCTGGGGGCAGGGGAGGCCTGGGGGCCTGGGGGCGGGGGATTGGAGACCTGGGGGTGGGGGATTGGAGGCCTGGGGGTGGGGGATTGGAGGCCTGGGGGCAGGGGACTGGAGGCCTGGGGGCGGGGGAGGCCTGGGGGTGGGGGATTGGAGGCCTGGGGGCAGGGGACTGGAGGCCTGAGGGGGGGGGATGCCTGGGGGTGGGGGATTGGAGGCCTGGGGGGTGGGGGGGGGTGATTGGAGTTCTCGTGGCGGGGGGAGACTTGGGGGGGATGATCAGAGGCCTCGTTGTGGGGCGTCTCCGATCGCGGGGGTGGGTTAGGCAAGGACCCTGGATTCAGGAGGTAAGTGTAAAGGCACTTTCCTCCTGGATGCAGCAGTCCTCGCCTTGCGGTAGTTGGTGGGTTTCACGAGGTGTGCAAAACCCAACCAGCTACGGTTAAACAGAAAATGAAGGTTAAAGAAGAGGCTTCCAGCCTCATTATAATATTTAAATAAACGTCCCACCTCCTGGGAGCGGGTTGGTTGCCCGCTGCCTGGGCTGCTTCCGTTAAAATGGGAAGTGGGCAGGTTGGAGATGGGTTCAGGTTGGGGTTCACAATTTTAACACGTTAACTACCCCCACGCTCCTAACCCACTCATTTTTTTTAGGTTAAAATTCCCCCCCACTAGGAGGGGTGACTAACACCTTGGTTAGCAAGGTAGATTTGAAGATAGGTCTTAAAGGAGGAAAGAGCGGTGGAGAGGCGGAGAGGTTTAGGCAGTGAATTCCAGAGTTTTATGAATTTACAAATCAAATTGTTTTCTTTAGATGTCGGGGAAGGACAAGTTGGAATTATCCTCACCTTAGCAATGAACATCACAAGTACTCTGCAGTGGGCTGTCAATTCAAGCATAGACGTGGATGGTCTGGTAAAGAATATTCATAATGTGCTCTAGTTTTTAGATATGCTTGATGATTCATGAAGTAATCGCATTATATAATGCACCGATCAAATGATAGGTATGATGATCCATTGACCAGGTTCTATGGAAAGATTTGTTTACTATATGTTACTGCTGAAAATCTAAAATACATGTGAATACACAGTAGAAACACATGCTCAGTAGACTTATTTTAAGATTATGGTAAAAAATGGCAACATTATAGACATCAAGCAAGGCCTAGTGCCTCTCCATAGGGAGAGAAAATCATTGACATTCATACCAGGGTTAGACTTGTGTACATCTCAGTAACTGGTTCAGAGTGATACTGGGGAATGCCTGAGTAAAGATCACCCATACACCTACCCAAGGATGATGTGTAGCACAGACAAAATAGAAAAGGGAAGAAAAGAAAAACGCCCTTTGAATATAAAAGAGGACATCACACTCTGACAAAAAATTGTCAAATTCTACGGAATATAATTAAGAGATGAGCCGATTCTACAAAATCGGTTACCTATTATCACGTGAAGGCAGTGAGACAGACAACAATTAGCTATAAAATTAATTGTATTGAGCTGCTCTTGATGAGTTGGTCAGCTGTACGTTGGTTTGAATTGATGATACTGTTGAGTCTGTGCTTACAAATGTAATAACTGGACACAGACAACAGAATACTTAAACAGGTCTTTAGTACTGAGGGTCAGGGCTGAACTGAAATACAATTTGCTCCACAGGGTTTATATACCGGTGTGGTCACCACCGGTACTACAATATACAGGAGTCATCAGAAAGTAGTCCATCACCTTAAGGTAGTCTCTTAAGGTGGTACAGGTTACATACACTACAATTCCTCCCCTTTTAGCTTAACAGTGTACACCCCAATTTAAACATAACATGGATAACATATATACAACTTTCATACAAAACTGTTCAAAGATTCAGTCTCTGAGGAGGCCTCCTGATCCGGGCCGGATAACGCCTTTCAGGGGTCTCTGGTTCTCGTTGCTGGGGTGACTCATCCATTTGATCTCTTATGGATTGAACATCATCATGTACGTTCGAGTCTGAGGTAGATGCTACAGGCTCAATAACTTCTTCAACTGGTGTCTCTGCCATAGACATGGGGTCGACCCTTGTCCTCGATTCCACAAGTTGGTCAGCATGACGTCGTATTACGTTCCCACCAACGTCTACCGTGTACATCAAGGGTCCTTGTCGGGCACGAATTGTTCCGGATTGCCATTTATCATTCCTATAGTCCCTGGCCAACACTGGTTGTCCTATTTCGAAACTCCGAGTGGCCTTGTTATTTACGTGCTGGAATTGTTTGTTTTCGACTTCCCTACGCACATTGGGTTTTAACAAATCCAACTGGGACCGCAACCTCCTGTTATAGAACATTATGGCAGGGCTTTGATTTGTCACTGCATGCGTGGCGTTTCGATATGCCATCAGGAAATTGTCCACCTTGTGTTGTAGTGGAATATTGTCTTCGCTCATGGCCTTTATCGCCTTTTTGAACATTTGTACAAATCTCTCGGCCAACCCATTGGTAGCCGGATGATATGGGGCAGATGTATAGTGTTTCACCCCATTCTTTTTCATGTATTTCTGGAATTCTTCTGACACGAACTGTGGTCCGTTGTCTGAACATATTTGTTCTGGCAACCCATTCCTTGCAAATATGGTTCTTAGAACTGTGATCGTCTTTTCAGAGGTAGTGGTCGACATCTTAATCACTTCTGGCCATTTAGAATGTGCGTCTACCGCTATCAAAAACATGGAATCCATGAATGGACCTGCAAAGTCGATATGCACACGTTGCCATGGGGTTGAAGGCCATTCCCACGGATGCAGCGGTGCAATTGGAGGTGCGTTTTGAACTTTTTGGCACCCTGAGCAGCTTTTAGTCAGATCCTCTATTTGTTTGTCGATACCTGGCCACCACACATAAGCCCTAGCAAGGCCTTTCATCTTGACTCCCCCCAGATGATCTTCATGCAGTTCCTTCAGAGCTCTCTCCCTTAATTTAGGAGGAATAATCACCCTTGTTCCATACATCAATGTTCCTTGACAGACGGACAGCTGTTCTCGCCTGGCTGAGAATGCCGGTAACAGTGGTTCGCCATGTGCTGGCCATCCCTTCACTGTCAAATCGTAGACCCGAGACAGTGTCGGGTCGTTTCGGGTCTCTCTCTCAATACTCGCATTGGTGACTGGTAAGCATTCGATGATGGTCGAGTGAAATATCTCGACAGGGTCAACTGCCGGTGCCTCTTCCGCTGTAGGTAGTGGCAGGCGCGACGGCCCATCAGCATTACCATGTTGCTTTGTACCTTTGAATTCGATATCATATTGATGTGCCCCTAGGAAAAGGGACCATCTCTGAAGCCTCTGCGCCATCATAACCGGAACACCCTTCTTAGGGTTAAAAATGGAAACCAACGGCTGGTGATCTGTCAGCAGCGTAAACCTTTGGCCTTGCAGGTAATGGTTAAATTTCTTAACTCCCCACACGAGGCTGAGAGCCTCCCTATCTATCTGAGCATAGTTGCGCTCTGCGGAGGTCAATGATCTGGATGCGAATGTGACTGGCCTTTCCAAGCCATTTGGCAACTTATGTGAGAGCACTGCCCCGATACCATATGGAGAAGCATCACAAGCTAAACGAATAGGCAGCGTTGGGTTAAAGTGAGCCAACACTTCCTTAGAGGTGATCAGTGCCTTGCTTTTTTGAAAAGCCCGCTTACAGTCCTCGCTCCACTTCCATGGTACTCCCATTTGCAAAAGAGTGTTCAGCGGGTATAACACCGTGGATAAATTTGGAAGAAACTTGTGGTAATAGTTAATCAACCCAAGGAACGACCTCAACTGGGATACATTTTCCGGAGCGGGAGCTTTCACAACAGCTTCGATCTTGTCAGGTGACTTATGAAGCCCCTCCTGGTCAATGACGTGGCCGCAGTACGAGATTCGCTTCTGAAAGAACTCACATTTCTGGCGATTAACTCTGAGTCCATATTCTTTCAATCTGGTGAGCACCTGCTCCAAATTCGCGAGGTGTTCCTTATCATCATCTCCTGTAATCAGAATGTCGTCCAGGTAGCATTGTGTGCCTGGAATTCCCTGTAATACCTGCTCCATGGCCCTTTGCCAAATCGCTGGAGCCGATGCCACTCCAAAAACCAGTCTATTATACCGATATAAGCCCTTATGTGTGTTGATCATGAGATACTGGCGTGACGCTTCATCAACCTCCATCTGTAGGTACGCCTGCGCCAGGTCTATCTTGGTGAAGTGTTTCCCGCCAGACAGCAAAGCGAAGATATCCTCAATCCGCGGAAGCGGATATTGCACCGTGTGAAGAACCGGATTAACAGTGATCTTAAAATCGCCACAGATGCGAACCTTCCCAGGTTCCCCCGGCTTGTTGCTCAATGAACGCTTCATGACGGGAACAATGGATGTGGCCCATTCGCTCCAGTCCACCTTTGACAGTACTCCTGAACGTTCTAGCCCTTCCAGCTCTGCTTCCACAGCAGGTCGTATCGCATAAGGTACCGGTCTGGCTTTGAAAAATTTTGGGTTTGCATGTTCTTCAACCTTGATGTTTGCCGTAATTCCTTTCAGTGTTCCCAGTCCCTGTTGGAACACCTCCTTAGCATCGTCCAATATCTTGGACAGTCGTTTAGGTTTGATGTCGTCCTCTTTACAGGAATCTACAGTCAGTGCTTGTATGGAATGCCAGTCCATATTTATTCTCCGGATCCATTCCCGTCCCAGTAGTGGCGGACCTCCCTCAGGTAACACATACAAGTCCATTCCCTGACTTTCTTTACCATTGTAGACCACCTTTACCTTTATCTTTCCGATGGGGTATACTCTTTGCCCCGTGTATGTTTTCAATACAATCTCCATATCCCTCAGGGGAATGTGTGAGAATAACTTTTTGTAATCTTGCTTATTCATGACCGTTAATGCCGATCCAGTGTCCAATTCCATCTTCACTTGGACTCCTGCTATCCGAAGCATGACCCAGATAGTTTGGTGGTCTGCTGTGTTACCCACATTATATATTTTTAGACAACCCAGTTCCTTACTGCTGGAGTCTGAATCCGTCTTCTGTTCATCCAAACTGTTCTCTGTCACCTTGTGTACTTTTTTGTACTTCTCCTGCGGCGACTTTTTGTTGCTGGTCTTCTTTCCTGACCGGCATACTCTCGCTATGTGATCAAGCTTGCCACATTGCCTGCATTCTTTATCTTTGAACCAGCACTGGTTCTGATCATGCGTTGTCCTTCCGCAACGATAGCAATTTACTGCGCCCAATGCCATTTCATTGGTGCTGAATTCCGATGGCCTTTGCTGCATTTCTGCAGTGCCTCGTGCTGCTGCCTCGTGCGATGCTGCAATGCTGAAAGCTTTGTCCAGCGTAAGATCCTTTTCCTCTAGCAGTCGCTTCTGGGTTCCTTCCTTTAGTAGCCCACACACGAACTTATCTCTCAGAGCGTCTGCTAGTCCTGTACCGAACTGACAGTACTTTGATAACTTGCGCAGTTCGATTAAGAATTCAGCGTTGCTTTCCTCTTTAAGCTGAATTCTTTTGTAAAATTTAAATCGTTCCGCTATCAGCAGCGGTGTGGGGTTTAAATGCTCTTGCAGGATAGTAACAATCTCCGCGAAACTCTTTCCTACCGGTTTATCTGGTGTTACAAGGTGCCTTAATAACCTGTACGTCTTCGTACCCATCGAGTTTAATAGGGTTAGTGCTTTCTTATCCGCCGGTACCTCATTCGCTGTACAGTAAACGTCAACGCGTTCCACATAAGTGGCCCAATCTTCTACATCGCTATCAAAAGCAGTGATGTTACCCGTTTTTGGCATCCTTGTTGAGTTTCCTTTATTTTATTTTATTTTTCAAAATGGCGGCTTCTCGCGCTTGGCGGCTTTTCCCGCGCTTGTCTTCTTCCCCCGCCGACTAAAATGGCGATTACCGCGCTGTTGCCGTTCTCGCCTCCCAGCGGTCCTTTATTTCCCCCGACGCTGCTGCTCTTGTTCCCCGCCGCTCCCGCGGTCCTCGTGGACATCAACGCTTTTCTGGCTGCTGCGCGTCTCTGCCCCGATTGCAGTCCGGCCCCTGACACCGGCTGCGGTCGTGTTCTCCGCCCTTTCTTCGTTTTCCCTCCCCTTCTCCCACTGACAACTCGGCCGACTTCCCCTCCGTGCCGCTCGATCGGGCTTACCCGCCGCTGTCGTAGAAGGAATGATCACTGCCTGTTGCTGATGGTGGACTTCGTGGCCAGCAAACCAAACCGGGTTCCCGATGGCCTCCCGTGCGATGCAGTGCTCAGCAGGATGATGAGGGCGGATGCCCCTTTTCGACGCCCGTTCTGAGGACGAAGCTTCCTTGGATGCAAAACTGCCGCTAGGTACGATCAGACTCGTCGCCACTGTTGAGTCTGTGCTTTCAAATGTAATAACTGGACACAGACAACAGAGTACTTAAACAGGTCTTTAGTAACTGAGGGTCAGGGCTGAACTGAAATACAATTTGCTCCACAGGGTTTATATACCGGTGTGGTCACCACCGGTACTACAATGTACAGGAGCCATCAGAAAGTAGTCCATCACCTTAAGGTAGTCTCTTAAGGTGGTACAGGTTACATACACTACAGACACCATTTGTAACAAAAAGCTTTAGTTAACTCATGACCATGTGTGTTAAAAGTTCTAACTGAGAGGTTCAAAGTCAAGAACTTTCAGCCTTTAATGTATGAGCCATCATGATTCATTACTGTCAAATGGTTCTTAAGAACTGACCATTTACATTCCTCAGACTCACCAAGTTGTACTTTATCTGCCATTGCATACCTGTTTATAATGCATTACAGCATGTACAATATCAATTATAAACCCAAAAAATAAAATTTGCCAAACTATTGAATTTGAATGAATTTAAATTTTGCAAGTTTAAAAAGTGGTCAGTCATAATTGAGAACCAATGAAATCAGTGGAACCCTTAAGCTTGTACACCTATAATGACCCTTAATAATGTTCTTGCCTTCAGATGAGGTCTGTAAGTCGTGTTTTTAAATACATTGACATACCCCCAGAAGGCTCTGAAACCAAGAACCGACATAATGCCAACAACCCATCGGATGTGCTTGTAATTGAAAACAAGCACCTAACCAAAGAGTGGCCATCTGGAGGGCAAATGATGGTGAACAACCTCACAGCCAAGTATACCAATGATGGGCGTGCAGTGCTGCAGGACCTTTCCTTCTCAGTAAATGCAGGACAAAGGGTAAGGCAGTAGATATATCCATTACAATGCAAGAATGCTGTCTTAAACCAGTGTTCTTTCACAGAATCATAGAAACTTATATCACAGAAGGAGGCCATTCGGCCCATCGTGCCTATGCTGGCTCTTTGAAAGAGCAGTCATGCTTAGTCCCACATCCAGCTTTTTATCCATAACCCTGTAAGCTCCCCTGTAAATACCTGTCCAACTCCCTTTTAAAATTATTTATAGAATCAGCTTCCATCACTTTTTCAGGTAGAACATTCCCGATCCCGACAAATCTCTGAGTGAAAAAATTCTCCTCATCTCCCATCTAGATCGTTTGCCAATAATTTTGAATCTATAACCTTTAGTTATTGATCTACTCCCTCTCATCACCTTGAAAACCTCTATTAGGTCATCTATTAACCTTCTCTGTTCCTAGGAGAACAGTCCTAACCTTTCCAAATTTCATATCATCTGCAAACTTTATAATGCTGTTCCCTACACCCAAGTCTAGAATTGCAAAGAGTAATGGATCCAAAACTGACCCTTGGGGAACACCAGTGCAAATTATATTATGCAAACCACCTCCCAGTCTGAAAACATCCATCCACCATCACCCTTTGCTTCCTGTCACTGAGCCAATTTTGTATCCATACTGCCACTTTCCCATTAATTCCATGGGCTTCCATCTTTTTAATAAACCTCCTGTGTAGCATTTTGTCGACTGTCTCCCGAAAGTCCATATGTATAACATCTACTTTCTCTGTTACCTCATCAAAGAATTCAATCAAGTTAGTCAGACATGATTTACCTTTAAAAAATCCATGCTGGCTCGCCCTGATTAATCCATGCCTTTCCAAATGAAAGTTTATTTTGTCCCTGATAGTGGTTTCCAATAACTTCCCCACCACCGATGTTGGGCTGACTGGCCTGTAGTTTCCTGGTTTAGCCCTCTCCCCTTTCTTGAATAGTGGTGTAACATTAGCAACCCTCCAGTCCTTTGGCACTACTCTTGTATCCAATGACGTTTGAAAGATTGTGACCAATTCCTCTGCTATCTCTACCTTTGCTTCTTTTAGCAACCTAGGATACATTCCATCTGGACCAGGTGACTTACCAACTTTCAGTAATGCTAATCTTTTTAGTACTTCTTCTCTATCTATTACTATCCTGTCCATAACTTCCCTCAATTGTTCCCCCAATTTTTAGATTTGTTTTGAACATTGGGAGAACTCATCAGTATCAGCTCCTGAAAAGATGCACAGGAAAATGGCATTGCAAATTAATGAAACAAAATTATGTTTTATTCCCTGAAATTAGGCATAGATGATTGATTGTGACTACAACCTGATAGCCAGATGGAAAGTGTCTGGAAAATTATTTAAACATTTTTATTGAATAAAATTGCCAGGGAAAAGCAGTTGGTTCACTGCAGGTACGACACTAGATATCCAAAAATAATAATTTTAAAATGTTAACTCTTTTGAAATATTGGGCACATATTTTAACATTTTTAATAATTCCACGGACATTTCAAAACACTGATGTCCTTCTAGCATTAATCCTTCAACTCAGAGCTGACTACGTTCACTTCTGTTCACTTTGAATAGGCTTTCTATAGGATTTCACTGGCAGTTCTTTTTGACTCCTTCGAAACAGTCGGAGGCCAGCAGACTCCCTTAGGGTTCTCAAGTAATTTAGGCTGCTTTTATGCAGTTTATATGCAGCCATGTTGAAAACCTGATGCAAGTTGCGAGTTCCAGCATTAGAATCATTGGGAAGTCATTTCAGATAAATACCTTCAATAAACAGGCATAAGTCTGTTTTATTTTAAAACCTAATGCCACCTGTAAGCAAAAGGCTCCAAAATGTTTACTTGCAGCAGTTATTTGCAATAACAGTTGTTCAATGAGTCACTTCTGAGATACTGAAAACTAATGCAAATCATTTGCTCTGCAACAAAAATGTATTTGCGTTTCTTCCATATCATACTTAACGTTTCAAATGCATCCAGTCCATTCCAGGTGTTGGTTTAGTTTTGTTATTAAGCACTGTGCTCTGGATACAATAACAGGTTGGACTGCTCGGACGGACAGGTGCTGGGAAAAGCACATTACTTTCTGCTCTTTTGCGTCTCTTGTCTACTGAAGGGGAAATACAGATTGATGGGATTTCCTGGAATTCAGTCTCTTTGCAAAAGTGGAGGAAAGCATTTGGTGTCATCCCACAGGTAATGTATTGAAACATGCAGACAGCTGCAAAGACTTTTGAATGGGAGACATGCAGGAATTCCAATACTCTGTACAGCACATCAGTGATGGCCCCTTATTGATTTTCTTTCACAAATGTGAATACAATAATATTGGATATGTTAGCATGATTTAGACTAGACTGGGGATAAAGATTAAAGCATAAATTGGAAGAGGTTTTTGTATTCAAGGAGAAAATTTGAATGATTTTCCTTACGTAATAGTTGTTTCAAGAATGTGGGATTTTCATCAACTTCCAGTACATGCCCTATCTAACATGCATTTAAAACTGTAGAACAATGTAAGCATTTGGCGCATGAACCCAGCTGGTGCTATGCTATGATCAGGCCTGTATGTGTGCCTAAACAACAGAGGAGGAACCGAATGGCCTTCTGTTTTTCCTACCTTCTCATCCTGTGATGACATATTGATGATGATGTCCATCAGAACTGTAATAAACTTGTACAATGTCCCTCAGAAAACAACTGTCATTCAATATTCCACCTTACAGAAAGTCTTTGTGTTCTCTGGGACCTTCCGGAAGAACCTGGATCCTTATGAACAGTGGAGTGATGAGGAGATCTGGAAAGTCACTGAAGAGGTAAACCATAAATCACATTATTGGGTGATAATTATACATACAGTGCATCATTCATTATCCTGGATGAACTGAAACAACTGTGATATCAATATGCCCAATTTCATAATAAATAATTGTAATTTGATTGAATTTTCTCAGGCTATAAATAATGTTCTTTACATCAAGTTAAAAAATCTATTCCAAAGCTCATTGCATGATTACTTTGCACTCTGCATATATCAGCTGTGTTTGCATTGAGCAGTGGGTTTTATTGAGTGGGTGAATTCAATCTCTCTGCTGTAGATTGAATTCTTCTCAGAATAACATCAAAGTCAGTGTTCTTAATCCAGCACTATTTTTTTGTTTCCTAATGCAATTTTTAAAAAAAGCAAAGTGCTTTGATTTTCTCCCAATCCCTAATGAAGGCCTTGACTCTTTGCTGGGACACAATTCCATGGGTATTATCCAGCAACTCACCCAAATGATCAGTGTTCATTTTTGACTCTTGACAATGTCTACTGGCAAGCTATTTTCCACTTTGGGGCATCATAGCTGAGTCCAATCCTGTTCTCGTGCGGAAACCTATACATGTGCATTTCCAGCGGGGTTGTTGAACAACAATAATTAGTGGGAGTCCTGGCTGATTTTTCTCTCTAGCCCAGGGATGCTGAGGCCATACCTACTGCTATCCTGGCTGAGAATAGGTAACTCAACACAGACCAGGGATCAAGCATGAAACTTTCCTGGTCCATATGGCTGAGCTACTCACTGGATAATGAATTATCTCATGGCAGAAATTTCCGTGTAAATAATGTATTTGCTTATCACAACATAGCTTGATAAGATCCAAATCTCATTGTAAAAAGCAGATTTAAATTTGTCAGTTTTCATATGAAAAATACAGTGGAATTAAAAACAGGTTAAAGTTCTGTAAAACATCAGCTTAGTTTGTTATTTTCGGATACTTGTACATTCACATGGGGCATGAACAGGAAGGAAGGTTAGATTTCATAAGAATGAAAATGTGTTGCAAAAAATTATTAATGAATTATTGATTAGATGCTAAGTTGGTTCAATGCCCCAAATATTCCGGTCACTACGGGTGGGTATGCGCTGTGTACCCACCCATAGGGACACCGGAAATGCCGGTTTTAGGCATGCACAGCGCATGCGCTGAAAACCGGCATTTCCGATCTGTCAAGAATGCTCTTGACAGATCCTCCACCTGCCCTGGAGAAGGGCCTCTGCGGGCAGATAGTTCCGCTTTTTGGAGACCCTCTGCCTGCAGAAAACCCTTACAATTCTTACGTCTGGTAAAAGCAGGCATAAGACCTGCTTTTACCACGATAAGAATTGAAAAAAGTTTTTTTTTTAATTCACTGATTTATCATTTAAAAATACTTTTAAAAAGGGAAGTTTATTTTTAGCCCCGTAAAAAACTTTAATTATCTTTTTCAAAAAATTAAATTTTTGTTTAAAATACTTAATTTATTGTAATTTCAAGTCATTTTAAAAATGTGATTTAAAAAAAAAAATTATTTAAAGTTTTACTATGTTTTTGGGGGTGATCTCCATTCATATATTTGACAGGTTTTCCTGTCAAGTGTATGAAGGGAGATTCCCTTTTTTGATTGGCTCCCCATGGCCCACGTGATCCCAGGGACGCTGCGAACTACATGCGCCCCTGGGATACGTGGGCCCTGCGCACTTGGAGAGGCCCAGGATCGGAAGCGCATGCGTCCCGGGAGCCCTCAGGCAAGGGCGTAGATTTGTCCAGATCGCAGGCCTCCGCGGGAGACCTGCGATCGGAAAATACGGCTAATATTGTGTGTGAAAATGTCAAAAATCATCCACTACTCTACTAGTGACTAATAAATGTTGGTGTTTAAAATATCAATTGCTGATAGTAAGTCAATTAAGTGAGTGCAAAAGTAGAAAGAGAGAAATGAGGACATGCAGTTAGAAGAAGGGACTCACACCCTTAGTGCCAGTGGAGCAAAAACAAATGAGTAACAAAGGAATGATCACAATGATTTGACACAAATGATTCAATAATTTTCTTAAGAGTATTAATGCAATGTAGTGCCATGCAGTGTCAAATATTTTAACGTTATGAGATTGGGTGCACTTGACCATTATTAGTCTATACCATTACAATCTGCTTTTGTGGATTTGGGAGTAGAACTGCGACTGGATCCTGATTCTGGCAGCAGAAGTGAGCTTAACCGTGGCAAGGAGCTCAATCATGGCATGAAGCGCATGAACACTCATGCATTTTTCCTTTAAAGTTTGCAATTATCTCTCCTGCCAACTGATTTACTTTGTTGTTATACACAAAATTCCATAGGATAAATGGAGCATAATATAGATAATCCCTATGAAGGAAACTATAGATCACCATAACGATCAGAGAGGACAGTGAAATATAAATTAATCTTCTTTGAATTAAAGGGATCCATTCAGATTCCATATGAATTTCCCATGGTTCTACCTGTTGCAATCTAAGCTTACAGCAGGCTCCACAGATTGGTTTACTGATGCTAATTATATTTCTGTAGGTTGGCTTGAAATCAATGATTGAACAATTTCCAGACAATCTTAACTTTGTTTTGGTGGATGGTGGCTATATCCTCAGCAATGGCCACAAACAACTCATGTGTTTGGCTCGATCCATTCTCAGCAAGGCCAAAATCCTACTTCTGGATGAACCTACTGCTCATCTGGACCCTGTGTAAGTTTGAACTACAGAGTGTGAATAGGCTGAAACAATGGTGACTAGAAGTAGCTGATGGACTCTGAAAAGACAACAAATAATAAACATTCTTCTTGAACACTTGAAGATAATATATGAATGGTTAGAATACCAAACTTGATACTCTGCTTTTGAAAAACATACATTTTATACCATTATTATTTCCAATTTCATTTTGTAGTTTTCTAATTGATAACTGATATGAAGCATATGCAGAGTGCTGTATAGAACTAATAGTATATAGATGAATGATAATTCTCAAATGGTTACAGCTATTATTTGATATCAGATCTATTGCTAGTAAGAGATTGATCACTTATTCAAAATTTAATATTATAAGATGAGTTTATAAAATGAAAAATGGCAATCTAAATTTTCTGTTCTTTTTTGCAACAGAACATTCCAAATCATAAGGAAAACTCTTAAACGTACATTTTCAAACTGCACTGTTATACTCTCAGAACACAGAGTGGAAGCTCTCCTTGATTGCCAGCAATTTCTGGTAGGTCTTTCTGTTTGTCTTCTGTCCCTTGTGTCTGGCATGGATGACATTTTTACATGAAGCAGGGTGTACAGCATGTATAGAAGCAGAGGTGGAGTAGTTCTTGGCAGAAACAGGGAAATCTGGCTTAAATATTAGACCTCTGTTGTAAAGAAAGGGAAGGATATCACTACTGATATTTATCAGATCACTGCTAAAGATAGGAAACAAAATTGGATGCAGTACACTTTCCTGAAAGACTTGTGCATTAGTCTAGTTATCAGACCAACATTTTTATCACCACCTAAAGCTTGTGTCTTCTAAGGCAGTTGTAATTCACAAGTTCACCTGATATGCCACAAAAGATCAACTTCTCAACAAGACCTCTTTTGTGATCTCTTCAATGGACAAATAGGCTGCCAAAAAGTGCTGTTTTAAATTAAATAAATCATTTCTTTAAACAAATCTTGTGATACAATGATGAGGGCTCTTCACTCTCCCATCCCAGAGGCAGTGTGTATCCTTGTTTACCAATGCTTTTCACATTTTTTGGTCATTGTAACAAAGAATCAGTTGAAAGTGTTGTTAGTAAAATTTTATATTGGACTTTACACTAATCAATTAAGACCTTGTAAAAGTTAATACTAAACCAGAATTAAATTTAATTGAAGATAACCTGTGATAGACTCTATTGTCTAACAGCTGATCATGTGTTTAATTTTGTTTTAGGTCATTGAGGGATGTTCAGTTAAACAGTTTGATGCTCTGCAGAAGCTTTTAACTGAAGCAAGCCTTTTCAAGCAGGTCTTTGGACATTTGGACCGTGCAAAGCTATTTACAGCTCACAGAAGGAACTCAAGCAAGAGGAAAACACGACCAAAAATAAGTGCCTTACAGGAGGAGGCAGAGGAAGACCTTCAAGAAACAAGGTTATAAAACTCCAAAGAACAAAATGAACAAAATACTATTGAAGATATTAAAAGCAGTTCCAAACAGAGAACTGTGACAGCTGTATCTACAGCACAGAACTCTTCATTACTCTTAGAAACTGCTAGCTAAATAAAGGTACCCTGATCAAGGCTTTCATCCAACCCTCAAGTATTTTTGGGGTCAAGAGTGTAATTGTATATTTGGATTGAAGTTAATCCACATTATATAGTGGATGGCTCCACATGGGACCAAATGTAGTAAGTCTGACACAACTCTATTGGCTCAGCAAAGCTCTATTGAAATTAAGGGCTCCTCTGGTGATGATTAAGATCCAACTGTCTTCCACTGCAGCCAATACAGGAGCTTTTGTCAGTCGCCAGTGTGGTGACATCACTGTCACAGTCATAGTTTTTAGGGGATGTTTATGGCAGTGGACAAGTCACTGTCGGCACCCAACTACGAGTCTTACACTTGCACACAGTATTTGCTGATGGTGCACTATGATATTCATTTATGTGCCACACCACATAACTAAGCATGAGAAGGGTCGAAAGGTTTGCAACAGAGGGGATGTATTGTAAAGTTTTTCTTCTTTGTGTTGCTCTAAGCCTTGTATTTAAATAGTAATTCAGAAAGAAATGTGTAGAAGGCTTGCGATAATCTTGTATTTTTTGAACATTTATTCCAAATTATTGACCCTGCCAGGGCTATGGTAGCATTTTGCATCAATATGAAAATACAAAATTAGAATTTTTATATTTATTCAGTGATTATTAGAGAGTATTCTGTAGTCATCCAACCCCCTTGCAAAAAAAGGCATAAACAATTTACATTCTCCAATATATCTAATTTTGCAGAAAGTATTTTTTTATTTGTTCTCGGGATGTGGGTGTCGCTGGCAAGGCCAGCATTTATTGCCCATCCCTAATTGTCCTTGAGAAGGTGGTGGTGAGTCTTCTTCCTGAATCGCTGCAGTCCGTTTGGTGAAGGTGCTCCCACAATGTTGTTCGGTAGGAAGTCCCAGGATTTTGACCTAGCGACCATGAAGAAACGGTGATATATTTCCAAGCCAGGATGGTGTGTCACTTGGAGGAGAACATGGAGGTGATGGTGTTCCCATGCACCCGCTGCCTTTGTCCTTCTAGGTAATAGTGGTCGCAGGAGCTGTTTTACGGTAGAAAATATTTAAAATTTTCTACTCAAATTAAAATGGAGTAATGGTTACTCATCCTCCTGTTTTTTAGCTGTTCCACTGAAGGAAAATGAGCTGTGTCATAAACTGAGACGGTGGCTGTGTGACAGACATGTGGGAGACAAAAGCCTTTTGTTGGGAAAATGTCTCCACTCATTTAATACAAAATTATTTTTACACTTCAAGCCTAATCTTTAACAGCAATAACTTTTTTATATATTTTATTACCTTTGGACATTTATAATCTTAAGTTGTGTTCAGTATTTAAAAAGGAAAAAATACTTAATCTCTTGCACTGTAAACAATTGTATACTTTTTATATAACTTTGATCAATATTTTAAAAATAACTCATGGTTTCTTAATGCTAGGAATTCTCCAAGTAAAGTTGGCATTGGAATTCAAATAGTACTGTAAACTATTTAATGCAAAGAATAATTTGTTTTTCAATTCTTCTATTAAACTTAGAATTGCCTACACATTGGGCTTAATGCAAATATGTTAGAAATAAGGAAATAACCATTAGTTTTGTTTGAAGTTACTTCTGTTACTGTGTGACCAACACATTCTGCAAAATTCAAGTCTAAGTAATTAGTATATGTTTGGAACTTTAATCACTTTGAAGAGATACTAGTGTTTATGTGAAACAAAAATTCTATGCATAATAAAAATGCTCCAATGACACATATGCTACATAACCTGTCTCATTTTAACTCTGGAGTAACTGTGCAAATCACAGCTGATTCTCATTCTTCAAGCTCTGTATATATAGACTGCGCTAAATTCGGCTCCGTAGCACCCAGTTTTTCGACGCTATGGGTGCCGTTTTGAGTCCAAAATGATGTCCACATTCTGGTGCCATTTTGGTGAGGTTGTTAGCGTGGGCACTGGGAGCGTACACCGTAAGTATGCAGAGTAGGCAGATCATGATGACAGTCAGCGTGTAACGCTGATTTGATACTACCGCTGTCATTTTGGACTTCAGCGCTGCAGCTAATGCTCTCTATTAAACACCGTACGAAGGGCCCATCGAGGCACTCATCGTTACCGCCTTACGAGCGGCAACCCCAACTGTCTCATCCTACTCTCTCAATGACCTTCCCTCCCAGCGCGCTCACTGGGGGCAAATCTTGCCAATCTCCTCCCCATCCAACTCATCCCCCCCAGCGTTGACCCCCGTGAACACTGGCAGTGGGGCAGCCATCACCGACCCTCTCCGCATCTCCCTCCAGAATGTCCCTTCACTTGCGAACAAGGCCCTAGCCATCCACGAGCTTATCGTGGATGATTGCATTGACATCATGGCCCTGACAGAAAGTTGGTTGAGGAGTGATGACACCTTGGGGGAAAAATTCAGTTGGTAGCGCCACCCGTTAGCGCCTTAAGAGGGCGCTAAGTGGGGCGCAAACCAACTAGCGCCTGGGCACGGCGATATCTGCGCCTCTCGCGAAATTGACCGGACATTTTGCGGCAGCGCTAAACACTACCGCCATGATCTCCTGCGCCGGCAGATCGTGACATCAGTCGAGTGCGCAACGCCCCGGTAGCACCCCGGACTGGAAATTGAGTGGCGCCCCCTGCCTTACTGTCTGCCGCTAGCAACGACAGGTTGAGGGGAGCGTTTTGCAGTCAGGGAGGGACTGGGGGAGCGCTATTTAAAGGCGACTGCTTCCTGCCTTTTTTTGTTGGTGACATTTTTGCACCACGCATTCTGAGAGAGAGAGAGAGAGAGACTTCTGGAGAGATTCTACACTGTGTGAAGGAGTTTTGGGTACTGAGCAGCACTTTGCAGGTTCATTTTGATTTGCCCTTCCTTGTATCTATTTAGAAGAGACTGTGGGGGCTGCACTCTGAGCTCTTTCCCTGGGTCTCTCCATTGTTCTTTCCAGCAGATTTGATGTACAGGTCTCTCCAGGCCGAGATTCAAGGCTGCAATGAACAGGATGTAGATGGAGACCAAGATAAACCCCTTTAAGATCAAAACAGAAAATGCTGGAGAAACTCAGCAGGCCAAACAGCATCTGTGAAGAGAGAAACAGAGTTAACGTTTCAGTTCGATGACCATTCATTAGAACTCCCCTTTAAGAAATGGCCGGTGCCAGTGTGTCTGTGTTCCATTGCTGACTGACATCACATGAGCTTCGCCAGCGCTGTGAGGTAGCGCCTCGCTTCTTGGCCTTTGTGCCTTAAGACAGATGTGAAGCGCCTGATTTAGCGCTCCAATCACCTCCAGGGGCGATAAAATCCAAGTTTGCAGTCGGAGGCGATAATTAGCGCCAGGCGCTAATCTTTGCGCCCGGCCGATAATTGCGCCCCAAATGGGGCGATACCGAATTTCTCCCCGCTTATCCTTAAATGAAGCCTCCCCGCCTAGCTATATCTTCCACCACTTGCCCTGCTCAAACCGCAGTGGTGGCAGTGTGGCTCTCATCACCAAATCACACCTTGGTCTGCCCCCCTACTCCTCCGGCACTTCTTCCTCCTTTGAGCATCTCACCTTATTCCATCCCTCTCGCCTCTCATTTAAAAGTCTTGTTCTCTACCGCCCACCCAAGTACCATAAAAACTTTATTACCAAGATATCTTCACCGCTGTTCTCTCTCAGCCTCTGCACCGAATGACTTCTCGTCCTCGGTGATTTCAACCTCCATCTCAATTCATCATGCTCTCTCTCCTCTGCGTTTACTAGCCTCCTATCTTCCCTCAATCTCACCCTCCATGTAAAGTCCCCAACGCATAATCACAGCCACCCCCTCGACCTTGCTACCTCTTGTGGTCTCGCTACTCCCATCGTGTCAATCGCAGACAAGGCCATCTCTGCCACTTCCTCGTATCGCTCTCCACCCACATCCCCCTTCCACCAGCCACCCCCCCCCCCAACCCTGCTTCCTTCTGTGTCCGCCCCTGGAAAAAACTCTCTCCCATCTCTCTTACAACTGCACTTATGAAATCCCAACTGTCCAGCCTTTGGCCCTCCACTCACCATAACATTTCTGCAGCTACCGATCTGCTCAACCACACCCTCACCACCACCTTTGATGCCCCAGTCCCTACTAAAACAATTACCCTCTCTCATCCTGACTGTTTCCCCTGGTACGGCTCTCATTTCCGCTCCCTTAAGTCCAAGGGACACAGACTTGAACGGATATGGCGGACAACTGGTTTAGCCATTCACCGCCAGATCTGGCTGGACCACGTAAAGCATTATCGGGTCCTGCTCTCGTCTGCCAAAATTACTCACTATTCCAGAATCATTCTGGAATGCAAAGATAAACCTCACCTCCTATTCTCCACTCCTAACTGTCTTCTTAAACCCCTCTCTCCTCCACCCTCACCTCCGACAACAAGTGTGAGGAGCTCATGGATTTCTTTGTCTCTAAGATTGAGACCATCCATTCAGCTGCCTCTGCCACTTCCCTTCCTTCCCCTAGCCCACCGGGCCAAACTTCCTCTAAGGTTCCCCCCTGCCCTAGCCCTGAATTCACACCTTTCTCCAGTTTCTCTCCGATCTCCCCTCATGATCTCTCCGTGCTCACCTTGCCCATGAGACCCACTTCCTGCTCCCTCGACCCTATTCCCACCAAACTGCTGACCACCCAACTTCCTTTTCTGGCTCCCATGTTAGCTGACATTGTTAACGGTTCTCTCTCCTCAGGTACTGAACCCCTCTCCCTCAAATCTGCCATCATCACTCCTTTCAAAAAAACAACCCTTGACCCCTCCATCTTTGCAAACTACCGCCCCATCTCCAACCTCCCTTTCCTCTCCAAAGTCCTTGAACGCGTTGTCGCCTCCCAAATCCGTGCCCATCTTTCCCGCAATTCCATGTTTGAATCCCTCCAATCAGGTTTCCGCCCTTGCTACATCCTTTGTGACTGTGACAAAGGTAAACTATCCCACCTCGTACTTCTTGACTTGTCTGCAGCCTTTGATACGGTTGACCACTCCATCCTTCTCCAACGTCTCTCCACCGTTGTCCAGCTGGGTGGGACCACACTCGCCTGGTTCCATTCTTATCTATCTAATCATAGCCAGAGAATCACCTGCAACGGCTTCTCTTCCCGCTCCCGCATCATTACCTCTGGTGGCCAAGGATCTATCCTTGGCCCCCTCCTATTTCTCATCTACATGCTGCCCCTTGGTGACATCATCCGAAAACACAGCGTCAGTTTCCACATATACGCTGATGACACCCAGCTCTACCTCTCGACCCCTCCACGGTGTCTAAATTGTCTGACTGCTTGTCCGACATCCAGTTCTGGATGAGCAGAAATTGTCTCCAATTAAATACTGGGAAGACCGAAGCCATTGTTTTTGGTCCCCACCACAAACTCCATTCCCTAGCCACTGACTCCATCCCTCACCCTAACGTCTGTCCGAGGCTGAACCACACTGTTCGCAACCTTGATGTCATATTTGACCCTGAAATGAGCTTCCGACCACATATCCACAGCATAACTAAGACTGCCTATTTCCACCTCCGTAACATCGTCTGTCTCCACCCTTGCCTCAGCTCATCCGCTGCTGAAACCCTCATCCATGACTATTCTAGACTTGACTATTCCAACACACTCCTGGCTGGCCTCCCACATTTTACCTTACGTAAACTTGAGGTCATCCAAAACTCGGCTGCCCGTGTCCTAACTTGCACCAAGTCCCGTTTACCAATCACCCCAGTGCTCGCTGGCCTACATTGGCTCCCAGTTAAGCAACGCCTCGATTTCAAAATACTCATCCTTGTTTTCAAATCCCTCCATGGCCTCGCCCCTCCCTATCTCTGTAATCTCTTTCAACCCCACAACCCCCCGAGATATCTGCGCTCCTCTAATTCTGCCCTCTTGAGCATCCCTGATTATAATCACTCAACCATTGGTTGCCGTGCCTTCTGTTGCCTAGACCCTAAGCTCTGGAATTCCCTGCCTAAACCTTTCAGCCTCACTACCTCCTCCTTTAAGATGTTCCTTAAAACCTATCTCCTTGATCAAGCTTTTGGTCACCTGCCCTAATTTCTCCTTATGTGGCTCGGTGTTAAATGTTTTGTCTTTTAATACTCCCGTGAAGCACCTTGGGACATTTTACTACGTTAAAGGCGCTATATAAATATATAAGTTGCTGTTGTTGTTAAACACACACAACTAAACATGCGTTCAGGAGCAGGAAGGACCCCCCCCCCCACCCCCCACCAGTGCTATTTAAAAGGATCATCAACTGCTTTTAGGTTAGTTGCTGATTGATTTCTACTGGCTCTTGGTGAATTTGTAGAAGTATTTTGTGGTTTGCTGTCTTATTTGAAGTTGCTGAAGTGTCCAGGGAGTGGTGTGGCAGGTTACTTCAAGGCTTCTGCTCAGACCAGTTGCTCCAGACGTGGGTGCAGTAGTTTGTATCCCCCTTGGCCTGCAGCTTGTCGGGGAGAATGAGCAGAGGTGACAAAGAGGTGGTCAAGCAAAGAGGGAGGAGGGGCGAAGGGGTCTCAGCAGGAGGCCATATCCAGCCAGGGTCTTCAGGAAGCAATTTTCCTACCTCAACCTCAGCAAGGAACAGTGTATGTGGTGTCTCCGCTTCACTAAGGAGGTGCTCACTGAAATCTGCCACCTGTTGCAGGCAGAACTGCAGCCTCAGAGCAGGGCGAAGATGACATTGCCAGTGGCTGTGAAGGTGAGCGTGGCCATGAATTTTTGTGTGTCGGGCTCCTTCCAGGCTGGAGCAGGCTATATTTCCAACATTTCCCGGTTTGCCATGCACTCCTGCATAACATAGGTCACTGAGGCTCTGTATGCAAAGAGAGCTGAGTACATTTCATTCTCTCTTGTCAGAGAGAAGCAAGTGGAGTGAGCACATGGCTTCGCCATGGTGCAGGGTGTCATTGACTGCACACACATCACTTTGCGGGCATCGCATGTGAATTCGGAGATGTACTGCTACCGGGATTCCACTCCCTCAATGTCCAGCTGGTGTGTGACCATACTCAGCGCATTATGCAGGTCAATGCCGATATCCTGGCAGCAGTCATGATGCCTTCATTCTGCGGCAATCTGTTGTACCATCCGCATTTGAGCCACCACGACAAACCAGAGGGTGGGTACTGGGCGACAAGGGCTATCCGCTGACCAGCTGGCTCATTACTATGCTGCGCAACTCAAGCACACATGGGCAGCATGCATATAACAAAAGCCATGCTGCCACACGGAATCTGATAGAGCAGACCATTGGCACGCTTAAACAACACTTCCACTGCCGGGACCACTCTCAAGGAGCCCTGAAGTACTTGCCAGAGCACGTCGCCAGATTCATTGTGGTCTGTTGCGTACTCCACAACCTCGCCATCATGTGCCCTTGCCACCACATATATGGCGAAGAGAGGAGGATGAGAGGATGGGAGGAGGAGGCAACCAACACAGCCCCTTTTTGGCCAAGCTGTCCATGATCGACTCATTCGACTGCAGTACTTATGAACACAAACCCAATTCTCCAGTCACCAACAGTCCCACACCTTACCTTCCCTCTATTACTGATCATCATAGCGTCCTTTTGGCCACAATGCTACAATAAAAGCCACCTCAAAACAAACATTCCAAACCAGATTTATAAATCAAACCATCCAATATTACATACCAAAGACAACTAATCACCCTTCTGCATTCCCATAGTGCCTGTCTTCTGTGTGTCTTTGCCTGTCCTAGTGCTCCTACACAGTGCTATCCCAGTAGCTGCAGCATGGCTGGTGGAAGGCTGCTGAATTTCAGTGGGGCAGACGACAAATGGCCTTGGAGGATGACCTCGAGCAGCTCCTGGCCTAGAAGGCCCAGCTTCAGATTGCACCAGCTTGGCATGGGCGGCAGCAGCCCAGGCTGGCTGGCTGACAGGCAAAATCAAAGGCACTGGCGGACTGGGAGCACTAACGCAATGCCTCAGCAATCCTAGTAATCTGTTGGAGGGCAGATTGTTGGACTGCTGTGGCACCCTGCAAGCCCCTTTCAACACTGGTAACCGCAGCCACGATGGCAGCAGTCCGAGCTTGCGTGGCAGTAAGCTTAGCTTGCAGTGCAGAAGTCTGAGCTTCCACTGCAGCACCCAGATGTTGGGTGGCTTCTGTTTGTGCTGCAATGGAAGCTGAGATATCGCCCACCAGACGCTGCATCAGGGTTGGGTCCACAAGTGCACGAATGGAGTTGCCCATCATTCCCATGCTGGAAAAGATGGACTCCAAGCTCTGCACAAAGCCCTGTGCATGGTTGGTGCCGAACTCCTCCATGCTCCTTGACATTGACTGCAGGCTTTCTGGCAGGCCTAGCAGTGCATTAAGCATTTAGTTCTGCATACCCATCAGCCTTCTTCTGTCGGACGCCCCATCGAAGTCCTCATCTGAGTCCTGTGCAGCAGAACTCGTGTGACCTCGCTTGCCGGGGAGCTGGCACCTGCGCTACCCTTTCCCCCTGCCCTGGCTGCATGCCACTCGTGCTTGGTGTCTCACAATGTGCAGATCCCACATCTAACCTATCCTCTAAAGTACATGGAGCATGAGTATCTGAGCTGGTGACTGCGCGTGTGAAATTGAGCGACGGTGCGTCTTCAGCATCACTTCCTTTTCTTTTTGCAGTTCCTGCTCCTCCACCACTGCCTGGCCAGGTTGCAGTTGTTGACTATCTGAAATGAAAAAGGCACAAGGCTAGCGTTGTGGTGAGGGGAGTGGGGTGGGGGAAGTAAGAGGTGCATGTTTACACCATCTGCAGCTTGTAAATCAGAAGAGATTGTGGGATCGGGGAAGTGGAATGTGAGGAGGAGGATTAGGTATGAGCATACTGTCATTTTCAATTGTTTCAAGTGATGGCCGCTAGAGTGCAGTTTGTCACGGAGTGCAGCTCGGAACGGAGTGTTAAGCTGCGAGTTTGGTGAGTGAGGGAGTTTGGGGAGGGAGGTGTTCCTTTCTTTTTCTATCTTTGTCAGCTTCCAGGAGAGCAGGAGCTAAAAAGTTGCACAAGAGGGGACAGAGAACCAACGGGTGTTCGGCTCTGTGACACCCCCAACCACATCTGGAGAAAAATAAAAGGTGACACCACAGGGAAAAGGGTAAGTGATTGGTTGGTGAGTATTTTGCTCACTTCCCTTATCTTTTAAAGTCCAGGAAATGTATTAGTAATTGTAAGGTCTCATTAGTACTAGTTTACTAGCAGTAATATATCTTATTAGGTGCAGTAGGGTTTGTTAATTACTAATGAAAAATAAATTAATTAAGACTCAATAAAGATGGCAGGGCAGGTGATATGTTGCGACTGCAGTATGTGGAAGCTTCTGGACGCCAGTGTGATCCAGGACAAACACGTCTGCGGTAAGTGTCTGCGGCTTGAGTAGCTTTGGCTCAGAGTTGATGAGCTGGAGGCCGAGCTGCAGACTCTGCGATGCATCAGGGAGGGGGAAAGTTACCTGGACACTTTATTCCAGGAGGCAGTCACACCCCTTAGGATAGGGTCTTCTGATTTGGTCAGTGGTCAGGGACAGGAGGATGTGACTGCGAGTGAGGCAGGTATGGGGACCCAGGAGGTGGAGGAGCCTCAGCCTCTGCAATTGTCCAACACGTTTGCAGGGTGAGAAAACTGACCATGGCACCGAGATACAGGAAGCCATTCAAGCGGGGGGAGTTAATAGGAATGTAGTGGTAATTGGGGACAGCATAGTCAGGGGGATAGATACAGTTCTCTGCGGCCAATAGCGAGAGTTCAGATGGCTGTGTTGCCTGCCCGGTGCCAGGGTTCGGGACATCTGCTCTGGGCTGGAGAGGAACTTGAAGTGGGAGGGGGAGGAGCCAGTGGTCATGGTCCATGTAGGTACCAACGACATAGATAGAGCTAGGAAAGAGGTTCTGCTGAGAGTATGAGCAGCTGGGGGCTAAATTAAAAAGCACAACCTCAAGGGTAATATCTGCATTATTACCTGAGCCACGAGCAAATTGGCATAGGGTAAATAAAATTAGAGATGAATGCGTGGCTCAAAGACTGGTATGGGAGAAATGGATTTCAATTCCTGGGGCACTGGCACCAGTACTGGGGAAAGTGGGATCTGTATCGTTGGGACGGTCTTCACCTGAACCGTGCTGGGACCAGTGTTCTGGCGAGTTGTATAACTAGGGCAGCAGAGAGGGCTTTAAACTAAATATTGGGGGCATGGGGTCAAATTTGGGAAGATGTGGTAATTCAAAGATTAGAGACAAGGCAATAAAGGTATTAATATGGGAAATGATAAACAGACTGTGACAGGAAGGGATAGAGAGTGCAAATCTAAGAGTAAATCAACAGATAAGGCTAGAGGTTACAAAAATAATAAAAGGACAAAACTAAAGGCTCTGCACCTGAATGCACGTAGCATTCGAAACAAAACAGATGAACTGATAGCGCAAATAGAAATAAATAAATATGATCTGATAGCCATTACAGAGACATGGGTGCCGGATGACATAGATTGGGACCTGAATATTGAAGGGTACATGACATTTAGGAAGGACAGGAAGGTGGGAAAAGGTGGAGGGGTGGCTCTGTTAATTATTGATGCTATTAGCACAATAGAGAGCGATGACCTAAGTTCAGGAAACCAGGATGTAGAAGCGGTTTGGGTAGAGATGAGAAATCATAAAGGCAAGAAGTCACTTGTAGGAGTGGTGTACAGGCCCTCTAACAGTAACCACATGGTAGGATGGAGTATAAAGGAAGAAATAATGGGAGCTTGTCAGAACAGTACGGCAATAATCATGGGGGATTGTAATCTGCATATAGACTGGAAAAATCAGATGGGCAAAGGTAGCATAGATGAGGAGTTCATGGAATGTTTTTGGGATAGTTTCTTAGAGCAGCACATTCTGGAGCCAACCAGAGAGCAGGCTATACTAGATCTGGTATTGTGCAATGAGATAGGATTAATTAATGACCTCATAGTGAAGACGCCCCTAGGTAGCAGCGATCATGATTGAATTTTACATTCCAGTTTGAGAAGAGTGGGCCCAAGACTAGTATTTTAAACTTAAATAAGGGCAATTATAAGGGCATCAAAGCAAAGCTAGCTAAAGTGAACTGGCAAATTAGGTTAAGGGATAGGTCAATAGAGTTGCAGAGGCAGACATTTAAGGGGATATTTCAAAATACACAGAATATATACATTCCAACAAGAAAGAAAAATTCCAAGGGGAGGACCCACCATCCGTGGTTAACTAAAAAAGTTAACGATAGTATTAAACTTAAAGAAAAAGCATATAATTGTGCAAAGATGGGTGGCAGGTCAGAAGATTGGACAGAATGTAAAAAACAGCAAAGAATGACTAAAAGATTAATGAGAGAAAAATTAGAGTACGAGAGAAAGCTAGCTAGAAATATAAAAACAGATAGTAAGAGTTTCTATAGATATATAAAAAAGTTAACAGTGAGCATTAGTCCTGTAAAAAGTGAATCTGGGGAATTAATAATGGAAAATAAGGAGATGGCAGTTGAATTGAACAGGTATTTTGCATCAGTCTTCATGATAGAGGATACAAGAAACATCCCAGAAATAGCTGTAAATCAGGAAATGGGAGGAACACAAGAAAATTACAATCACCAGGGAAGTGGTACTGTTGGAGCTGTGGGCTGACAAGTCCCCGGGTCCTGATGGACTTCACCCTAGGGTCTTAAAAGAAGTGGCTAGTGAGATAGTTGATGCGTTGGTTTTAATTTTCCAAAATTCCCTAGATTCGGAGAAGGTTCCATTAGATTGGAAAATAGCGAATGCAACTCCTTTATTCAAAAATGGAGACAGAAAGCAGGAAACTACAGGCCAGTTAGCTTAACATCTGTCATAGGGAAGATGTTAGAAGCTATTATTAAAGATGTTACAGCAGGGCATTTAGAAAAGTTCAAAGTAATCTGGCAGAGTCAACATGGTTTTGTGCAAGGGAAATCATGTTTAACCAATTTATTGGAGTTCTTTGAGGAAGTAACATGTGCTGTGGATGTACGGTACTTAGATTTCCAGAAGGCACTTGATAAGGTGCCACATCAAAGGTTATTGCGGAAAATAAAAGCTCATGGTGTAGGGGATAACATATTGGCATGGGTAAAAGATTGGCTAGCTAACAGGAAACAGAGAGTAGGCATAAATGGGTCATTTTCTGATTGGCAAGATGTAACGAGTGGTGTGCCACAGGGATCAGTGCTGGGGCCTCAACTTTTTACAATTTATATAAATGACTTGGATGAAGAGACTGAAGGTATGGTTGCTAAATTTGCTGATGACACAAAGATAGGTAGGAAAGTAAATTGTGAAGAGGATGTAAGGAGGCTACAAAGAGATATAGATAAGTTAAGTGAGTGGGCAAAGATCTGGCAAATGGAGTATAATGTGGGAAAATGTGAAGTTGTCCATTTTGGCAGGAAGAATAAAAAAGCATATTATCTAAATGGTGAGAGATTGCAGAGCTCCGAGATGCAGATGGAGCTGGGTGTCCTAGTGTATGAATCACAAAAGGTTACTATGCAGGTACAGCAAGTAATTAGGAAAGCTAATAGAATGTTATCATTTATTGCGAGGGGAATTGAATACAAAAGTAGGAAGGTTATGCTTCAGTTATACAGGGCATTGGTGAGACCACATCTGGAGTACTGTGTACAGTATTGGTCTCCTTATTTAAAGAAGGATGTAAATGCGTTGGAAGCAGTTCAGAGAAGGTTTACTAGACTAATACCTGGAATGGGTGGGTTGTCTTATGAGGAAAGGTTGGACAGGCTAGGCTTGTATCCGCTAGAGTTTAGAAGAGTAAGAGGTGACTTGATTGAAACATATAAGATCCTGAGGGGCCTGGACAGGGTGGCTGTGGAGAGGATGTTTCATCTTGTGGGAGAATCTAGAACTAGGGGTCACTGTTTTAAAATAAGGGTTCGCCCATTTAAGACAGAGATGAGGAGAAATGTTTTCTCACAGAGGGTTGAGAGTCTTTGGAACTCTTCCTCAGAGGGCAGTGGAAGCAGAGTCTTTGAATATTTTTAAGGCCGAGGTAGAGAGATTCTTGGTAAGCAAGGGGGTGAAAAGTTATCGGGGTAGGCGGGAATGTGGAGTAATCAGATCAGCCATGATCTTATTGAATGGCGGAGCAGACTCGAAGGGCCGAGTGGCCTACTCCTGCTCCTAATTTGTATGTTAATAATCTCATGTGCCTGTCTGTCTGCAGGTAGTCCCTGGTGCCTCTGGTTATGAGCCACCTTTTTCTGCAAGGGAAAGGGAAGTGCGTCAGTGAGTGTGGTGCAATGTGTTTGGATCATGTCGCTGTCATGGTTGAATAATTGGCAGTGTGCGCGAGATGTGGGTGTGAGGTTTGCAGCAGTGATAAGTGTGTGAGGGTGAGGTGAAGCTATGACTGTAAGGTATGTCATGATTGATAGAGATTGTTGGTAGGTGAGTGAAGGGGAGGGGGTTGGTGAATTGCGCAGTCTGAGCCTAGTGGTTCAGTTATAAGGATTCACTGACCTTCACCACTCATGAGGTCATTAAACTTCTTGCAGCACTGCATCCATGTCCTCGGGGCTATACTGTTGCCATTGACCGTGATAGCTATCTTCTCCCATTGCCTGCTCAGCATTTGTCTGGAGGGCCTCCTGCACCAAGGCCTCCAGTGTTGCATCAGAGAATCTGGACGCCCTCTCTCTGCCCTGTTACATCATCAGAACATCTTCTTGCTCACTCTCTCTTCCCCAGCCACTTCCAGCACCTGCTGCAGCCAAAAGGCACCTCCCCTTGAAGAGCTGCCAGCTGCCTTTAAATACTGCAGGCTAGCCTTAAGTGATGCCAGCCTTGCAGGACCTGGGCCCCCTGCTGAGGTGTGCAGCCGCTCGGAAGCGCCTTCAGTGCTAGGCTGCACATTACTATTATATTTAAATATAAACAGGCAGCATGAAGTTTGGTGCTGCCTGCAGTAGAAGGAACGGGCGTGGGTTGAGCGCACATCATGATCCCTGTGCCCGTTTTTGGGCTTTCTCCAATTTCTAGGCCAGATACTCTTGTTTGGCCAACTGCCTCCAAATATCCAAATCTAGACAGGTAGCAGAACACAATGAATGGAAACATAACTTTCACTCATCCCAAGTGCTTCTAACTATTTTCTTGTTATCTAGCTGTGTGGTCATTTCATAGTGCCATGGGATCTTCTACGTCCATCCGAGTGGACAAATGGGGCCTCGGTTTAATGCCTCATCTGAAAGACGGCACCTCCGACAGTACAGCACTTCCTCAGTAACTTACTGAAGTGTCAGCCAAGATTATGTGTTCAAGTCTCAGAATAGGTCTTGAGCTTGAAGACCTTCCAACTCAGAAGCAAGATCGCTGCCACTGAAAGTTGACACCGTTGAATTGCTGAAAGGATTCAAACTCTGTTCTTGTATTACATGCAGTGCATATTAAAGCCACTACTTTGTCACCGTTACTCAGTTCAAGCACTAACAACCAGCATTGAACCATTTCCAAAGATTTCTATAATTAAACATCAACTTAGCTGCATTTGGCTGATACCAGATTTCAACATATGAAAATGTAATGTATGGACTTCTGGATATTGCAACTGCTCTTCACCACGTTGGAAAATAATCAGTAATTTAAAAATAGGATAATCATTTGAATCTGAATGTGTTTCTTTGTAATTAAGGACCAAAATAGATTTTATTTATAATCCTACTTAACATAAGATTAGGTTCATTACTGAATGTTCAGCTAGTTTAATGGAGTACAGTGGTGTGTGACTCTTTATATCCATAGGAGACTAGTCTGTTGGAGTAGTGTGTATAAAAAGAGACTAATGTAATGGAGTACAGTACTGTGCATGTATGGAGAAACTGCAGTTTAAAAAAAAAAATTACCGTAGAATATTCAGGCACAGAAAATGTTATGATTTCTCATATCTCTCAATCCATTTTTTCTCCAAAATGCATCGAATTAAGTCAATCTTAGTTATACTGTCTTCTTTAAATACTTTTCCTTGTAACTTACTCAAACTCAATTGCCCTTTGGGTGTAAAAATTCTGACCTTATTTTTAATTGCTGTTTGCTACTATTTGAATCATTCACCATAATGAACACCATTAGGATAATTTTGTTTGTTTTTCCAAGTGACTTGAATAATTACAGGAGAATTAGAAAAATGCCATTCCTATTTTCAACAGTAGAATTTCAGAAAATGTTAAATAGTGGGAAAATGTTTGAAGGTTAATGGGCAAAATTAAACAATTGTGAAATTTTAGCAATACTCATTTTCACTTTCCTCATATCAAATTAGTTCTTCTATTGGTGTGGCCAGTTTGAGCGCCTGTATAAGAATATAGGAACAAGAATAGGCTGTTCAACCACTTGAGCCTGTTCCGCAATTCAATCAGATCATGGCTGATCTGTACCTCAACTCCATTTACCCGCCCCTGATACCGACTTAACAAAAATCGATCTCAGTATTGAAAATTTAAATTGACATCCACAGCATTTTGGGAGAGTTCCAGATTTCCATGACCCATCACCATCATTCCAGGAGACTGATCCTGGTTTAATGGGGGGGGGAGGAGGGGAGAAGGTGTGCCAGGAGCAGCACCAGCCATATCTTAGAATGAGGCACAAACCTAGGGATGTGACAACACAGGACCACTTGCATGCTAAGCACTAAAAGCAGCAAGGTATAGACAGAGGTCCCACACCAAGAAGTTTTGGCCCTTGGGGTGGGAGATGGCAGGAGGGTGTTGCCAGAGAATGGGCATGGGTTGGGAGTGGTGGTTAGGGGAGTGCAAAAAGTACAATGGGTTAACGGGATCCAAGAGTGTAGCAGTGGTTGTGGGGGGATGTGGAAGCATTAGGAAAGAGTTTTTTGTGTCTCTTCCTTGTCAATCTTTTTTTTTCTCCAACCCCAGACCTCAATGTTCCTCTTTCTCCCCCAATTTGTCTCTTTCCCTGATTTTTCTGTCAAATTGATGTACTTGCGTGATAGATACATACTAAATTCTCCACAGAAAGTTATAGCTGGTCTGAAATGACAAAAGAACCCTGTTTTGGAGCTATTTAAAGTCCACACATATTCAAACCTGGAAACAAAGTTTAACAATGTGCTAATTGTTAATTACTGCCAATGAACCTTTCTGGCACCGAAAATTAACTATAAAATGTGTGGCGTCTCATTCCTTCAGGTTTTAATTATTGTTGAATATTTTTAAAATGTGAAATTAACATTTTTTTTTAACTTTTCCTAGGTCTCTTTTCTCGCCCTTAATTCAATCTTTCTTTCCCTCACTTTCTTAACCTGATTTGACATTGAAGTCAACTACTAATTTACACTTTGTTCTCAGTCCTTGCGCTGTTTATTTTACAATTCTTCAATCTGATTGGTTAAGGAGATGCACAGTTGCAGGTCCCAGATGCCTGGTATCCCTCACTCGAATTTTTTAGCTCGCACTTCCTGCAACTTGCGGCACCAAATATCGTCGAGATTAAACGGGCAAGGGCAGACGCCGCTGGATTCTCTCCTACAGCAAAATATTTTTTAATGTCTTTTAGGTGCCCCCAGTTGCTGTGGGCCCTTCAGATCCTAAAGGAGAAAATAGCTCTTGGCCAATATCTATGATATGTTTTGATCAGGCAAGAGGAGGGACACTGCCAGCTTGGCTTACCTCGCCAACCAAAGTGTTGGGGAACCTAACTTACTCCAAAGAAAAACCTGGCAGAGAACAAATGAAATTCAATCAATACAGGCAGCAGAGTCAGAACCCCACTTAAGATTTTAACATGGATGATCTTATCCATTTGTGACTCACTGCTAAAATCAGTTTTTGTGCGACTAAGTAATGCAAGAAAGCATTCATTTAAAAGCATGCCAATTCTCCTTCGGTTTCTCTTCATACCTTTTACTTCGGCAAATTCCATTGCATCCATTTTAAAAATAAAATAAGTACAAGATTTCTGCAGTCAGAGGTTTTGTACAAACGGTGATCTTTATCCAGACATGCACTGAGAAATGTTAGCCAACAGCAGTGCAACTGCAGATTTGTGACTAACCATATATGACATATTAAAAAAAGAATTTATGAACAGATAGAATTCCATTAAAACATTTAATATGGCTTCTTGTTTTGAAGGAAAATCTGCATTTCCATTAACATTTATTGCCACATTCTATTCACTGAATAAAATCCAATGAAGAGAGGTTTTATATTAAAAAATGTAAATACATTTGCGTATATTGTACATATCATGCCATGGATACGAACTATGTACCACATGGTTCTTCTCACTTCATAATATATATACTTCTGTGGAAAAACCCTGAATAACAACAATGCATTAACAATGATTGCAAATGTTTATATGTGCAACAAACCATTTGCTTTTTGTATAAATTCTTTTTCTCCTCTCGGCAAAAAACAGCCATTTTAGGTACACAACCCAATAATTCATTAAAACTGAAAGGCAATAACTAAAAAGCAGTGCTTTATCGCAGCACCATCAAACATTCAATATATAGTCACTGTGGTCCCAAATAAACATATAGCAATAAAGAGGAACTTTACATTTTGTTTAATATATTACAGATCTATAATTCATACGTAATGTATACTGTTAAATTGAAGGCTTAGATATAAAGCCTTCAGACAGATTTATATTCCTATTTGTTGTTATTGGCTTCATGTACAGTTTTGCGGAGGTTCCAAATCTCCTTGGTTGTATTGTTATTCGATTCTAAATGCCTTGTATTACTGTTGCTGTGGTGAATACGGTGTGTGTTATTCAGGAGTACAGGTAGATGCGACTTCGCTCTTGAGATGTCCGGTCTGCTCACTCTTTTAATGCTGCTACTTGACATGGGCGTGCCATTTTTTAGAGTACAGTCAGAAACCTGGCAAACCAACAGACTATTAATATATTCTGAATAAAACAATTTTACGACATGTCTCAAAAAAATAATGCATGCTCAGATGCCATTTATTGCCCTTTCCTTTAAAAAAAAACACAATTTTAACTATTACTGTGCATTTAGCATCCTTTAGCTGAACAAACTAGATTATCCATGAGTTTTTACAGCATTACTGATGATAGGTGGGGGGAGGGGAAAATAAAATTGTGAACATTCTGATCTTGTTCCAAGTGCTACAATACCACAAGAAGAATTGACAAATGCATGACATACATTGCTAACTGGAGTTGACTATTGGCCACTGCCAAGGCTTGAACCTACAGGACCTCTATATCCCGCATGTTAACGATTGTCAAAACTCTAGAAGAATTTTTACAATTGCAGTCAGTCTAATATCAAAAATACACTGTAGGTATACAGCAATATATTTCAAATATAAAGCACATAATGCAAGGTACGCAGTTTTTTTTAAATGTGGAAATCCATAAAAAACCTATAAAAGCTAACTGTTTATCTAAAGATAAAATATGCACAAGGTTATACAACCACTGACCTCAGTCAGATTTCTTGCACTGTACTCTCTTAATAAAATACCACACTTAAAATTAAACAAGTTTTGAAGAAGGGTCCACACTCAAGATATTAACTAATCTGCTCTCTCCACAAGTGCTGACTGATCCGCTAAGTGCTTCCAGCAATTATTGTAGTTCACTGCTACTATCAGCCAGTATATCTCTGTAATTGGTGCTATGAAGGATCATTCCCTACATGAAACTGTTAAGTTTGTCTCTCTCTCTCTGATGGGAATTTGTCCGTAGTCGAGATCAAACTGAAATTCTGCCATTTGTAATTGCTGGTACATTCGCAAGTAATTCCAGCAAGGAACAAACTGTTGGAAACAGCTACATACCTGGTATAACTCTAAACTGTAGAATTTAGCCATGTGGTTCCTTAATTTAACAAGAGAGTTAAATAGCCTTGTAACTGTGGAAAGACGTTCTGAAATCTTAAGATAAAAATTGGAGCATGGTGCAAGGAAATATTTTTTATGGAAGGTGTTAGCACCACCGATTTCCTCAGCATTCCCCAGGTCCGTGTGTAGCAGGTCACCTATTTCCAAGTTTCCACCTACGCTGCTCTATTATTCTCTACTAGGAGATGCACAAAACATAGTGCAGGTTGATTTGTCCTTCAGTGGGCACTTTCCTTCAGGAAAGCAACTCACTCCCACTCAAAGCCCTCCCCATATGGTCGTTTCAAGATTAGGATGTCATTGTGGGGTAATTCTGTGGGTGTTGGGGGTGGGTGTGAATGCACGTTGTACAAGTCATACAACAACAACAACTTGTATTTATATAGCGCCTTTAACGTAGTAAAGCATCCCAAGGTGCTTCACAGGAGTATTATAAGACAAAGATTTGACACCGAGTCAAATAAGGAGAAATTAGGGCAGGTGACCAAAGGCCTGGTCAAAGAGGTAGGTTTTAAGGAGTGACTTAAAGGAGGAAAGAGAGGTAGCGAAGCGGAGAGGTTTAGGCTGGGAATTCCAGAGCTTAAGGCTCAGGCAATAGAAGGCATGGCCACCAATGGTTGAGCAATTATAATCAGGGATGCTCAAGAGGGCAGAATTAGAGGAGTGCAGATATCTCAGGGGGGTTGTGGGACTGGAGGAGATTACAGAGATAGGCAGGGGCGAGGCCATGGAGGGATTTGAAAACAGGGAGAATTTTGAAATCGAGGCATTGCTTAACCGGGAGCCAATGTAGGTCAGTAAGCACAGGGGTGATGGGTGAACGGGACGTGGTGCGAGTTGGGACATGGGCAGCTGAATTTTGGATGACCTCAAGTTTACGTAAGGTAGAATGTGGGAGGCCAGCCAGGAGTGCATTGGAATAGTCAAGTCTAGAGGTGACAAAGGCATGAATGAGGGTTTCAGCAGTGGATGAGCTGAGGCAAGGGCGGAGACGGGCGATGTTATGGAGGTAGAAATAGGCGGTCTTAGTTATGCCGCGGATATGTGGTCGGATGCTCATTTCAGGGTCAAATATGACACCAAGGTTGCAAACAGTGCGGTTCAGCCTCAGATAGATGTTAGGGAGAGGGGTGGAGACAGTGGCTAGGGAACGGAGTTTGTGGCGGGGACCGAAAACAATGGCTTCGGTTTCCCCAATATTTAATTGGAGAAAATTTCTGCTCATCCAGAACTGGATGTCGGACAAGCAGTCTGACAATTTAGAGACCGTGGAGGGGTCGAGAGAAGAGGTAGTGAGGTAGAGCTGGGTGTCATCAGCATAAATGTGGAAACTGACGCTGCATTTTTGGATGAGGTCGCCAAGGGGCAACATGTAGATGAGAAATAGGAGGGGGCCAAGGATAGATCCTTGGGGGACACCAGAGGTAACGATGCGGGAGCAGAAGAGAAGCCGTTGCAGGTGATTCTCTGGTTACGATTAGATAGTTAAGAATGGAACCAGGCGAGTGCAGTTCCACCCAGCTGGACGACAGTGGAGAGGCATTCGAGAAGGATACAGTGGTCAACCATGTCAAAGGCTGCAGACAAGTCAAGAAGGATGAGGAGGGATAGTTTACCTTTGTCACAGTCACAAAGGATGTCATTTGTGACTTTGATGAAAGCCGTTTTGGTACTGTGGCAAGGGCGGAAACCTGATTGGAGGGATTCAAACATGAGTTGCGGGAAAGATGGGTACGGATTTGGGAGGCAACAACACATTCAAGGACTTTGGAGAGGAAAGGGGGGTTGGAGATGGGACGGTAGTTTGCAAGGGAGGAGGTATCAAGGGTTGGTTTTTTGAGAGAGGGGTGATGACGGCAGATTTGAGGCAGAAGGGGTCAGTACCTGAGGAGAGAAATAGTTAATGTCAGCTAACATAGGAGCTAGAAAAGGAAATTGGGCGGTCAGCAGTTTGGTGGGAATAGGATTGAGGGAGAAGGAAGTGGGTTTCATGGACAAGATGAGCGCGGAGAGGTCATGAGGGGAGATCGGAGAGAAACTGGAGAAAGATGTGAGTTCAGGGCTAAGGGGGGGAAGCTTAGAGGAAGTTTGGCCCGGTAGGCTAGGGGAAGGAAGGGAAGTGGCAGAGGCAGCTGAACAGACGGTCTCAATCTTAGAGACAAAGAAGTCCATGAGCTCCTCACACTTGTTGTCGGAGGTGAGGGTGGAGGAGACAGGGGAGAGTGGGTTAAGAAGACGGTTAGCAGTAGAGAATAGAAGCTGGGGTTTATCTTATATTTCAGAATGATTCTGGAGTAGTGAGCAATTTTGGCAGACGAGAACAGGACCCGATAATGCTTTATGTGGTCCAGCCAGATCTGGCAGTGAATGGCTAAACCGGTTGTTCGCCATATCCGTTCAAGTCTGTGTCCCTTGGACTTCAGGGAGTGAAGATGAAGGCCGTACCGGGGGAACAGCCAGGGTGAGAGAGAGTAATTGTTTTAATAGGGAGCAGATAGGTAGCTGCAGAAATGTCATGGTGAATGGAGGGCCAAAGGCTGGACAGTTGGGATTTCATAAGGGCATATTTTGATGAAACAGACGAGAATTAAATGAAAACGAATGCACATTAAAGTTTAAGCAGCCAATACCAACTTTGGGACTAGCTTTGGGTGGCTTCACAGTGAAAAGGAGGAAATCAACAAAGAGAGTTGGGAGAGAGCTTTTTCCAGGGGGCGTGAAAGGGGGATGTGGGTGGAGAACGATAAGAAGTGGTCAGAGATGGCCTTATCTACGATGTCACGGCACTATATAGTGCAGCACAGTTGAATAATGCTCCACTGGGCCACACTACTTAAAGGTAAGACACTTTCCATTTTACAAGTTATCCGAAAAGAGTCAACAAAGGACTCAATTTGCCACTTGAGTAATTCCCATCTACTGAATTTCCATTAGCTAGAGGGTATCTCCCCAACATCTCCGTATAACAATGCAAAGCGAAAAACTTCCAGGTTGCAATTTTGATTACCTTTGGTGCTGGTACCTGAGCAGCATGGTCTTTTAACACCTTTAGGGATGACTGATCACTCTGAGAACCAGGAATCATAAAGAAAAGATCCTTTGACATGTCGATCTGTGACGTAGAGAAGACTACTTCAATTTTAAAACTTATAGAAATCACAACTGCAGATTTCTACTTCAACATGCAACTTCCAATGTTAAACCATTTGATAAAAATGAAAATTGCAGTCAACTCTTGGATTTGTAAAGCATTTTCTAAACAAGAGTAAACTGTTACAGGAATTTAGCATCTTTATTTAAAAATCAACGTGCAACAGAAACTATACAGTTCTTCATAAGGCGGCCACGATTATTATACTTATCAACTTCTTGAACATTCAGTTTAGTCAAGGCAACCAACATTAGCCACATGTGTTATGTTTACAGTGTTCATCTTTGACATACATTAGAAACTAAAAAGTAAAGTTTGAGAAAACCATCCTTCCAGATGAATGTCAAATAGTAATTGGAACATTATAAAGTGATTGACATATTTTGATGAAGCAGACAAGAATTAAATGAAAACGAATGCACATTAAAGTTTAAGCAGCCAATACCAACTTTGGGACTAGCTTTGGGTGGCTTCACAGTGAAAAGGAGGAAATCAACAAACAAGAATTACTTTTGAAGCATGGCCCCTGTTACGAGTTTAAAGGAGGCATCAATTTGCACACAGCAAGAACTCGCAAACAGTAACGGAGATGAATAGCCAGTTAATGTCTTTAGTGCTGTTGTTTAAAGAAGGAACGTTGGCAAGGACACTTGGAGAATTCCCTGCGCTTTGAATAGAATCAAAGAATGATACAGCACAAAAGGAGGCCATTTGGTCCACCGTGCCTGTGCCGGTTCTTTGGTAAAGCTATCCAACTAACCCCACTCCCCAACTCTTCCCCATAGCCCTGTAATTTTTTTCCCTTCAAGTATTTATCCAATTTTCTTTTGAAAGTTACTATTGAATCTGCTTCCACTACCATCACCCTTTCAGGCAGTGCATTCCAGACCATAACAATTCACTATTTAAAAAATGCTTCCTCATATCACCTCTGGTTCTTTGGCCAATCACCTTAAATCTGTGTGCTCTGGTTACCGACCCGTCTGCCACTGGAAACAGTTTCTCCTTATTTACTTTATCAAAACCGTTCATGATTTCTAACACCTCCATCAAATCTCCTCTTAACATTCTCTGGTCTAAGGTGAACAACCCCAGCTTCTCCAGTCTCACTATATAACCAAAGTCTCTCATCCCTGGTACCATTCTAGTAAATCGCTTCTGCAGCCTTTCCAAGGCCTTGACATCCTTCCTAAAGTGCGGTGCCCAGAATTGAACAGAATATTCCAGCTGAAGCATAACCAATGTTTTATAAAGGTTTAACATAACTTCCTTGCTTTTGTACTCGATGCCTCTATTAATAAAGCCCAGGATCCCATAGGCCTTTTTAACAGCCGTCTCAACTTGTCCCACCACCTTCAAAGGTTTGTGTACATACACCCCCAGGTCTCTCTGTTCCTGCACCCCCTTTAAAATTGTGCCATGGGATCCTTTTCATCCACCAGAAGTGGCAGACAGGGTCCCAGTTTAACACATCATGCAAAAGACAGCATCCCTGGCAATGCAGCACTCATTCACTGCTGCATTGAATAGATTACGCATTCAAGACTTTTAATGGGGCATGAGCCCAGACCATCCTGACTGAGAGGTGAGTATTACCAACTGAGCCAAGTGGATAAAGTCTGAATCATTCAATTCATGTTCGAACTGATGTTAGGTGGTCAACCTACACAGGTTACCATTAAGATCAATTTAGCCATATCACCATGCAGTCCATTTGGACAGTGATCTCACCTTGCTTATATCAGACTCAGACTTGCTTAAGCACATACTCTGGAGTTCCTCGATGAGGTCGTCATCTTCATCAGAGTATAGAGACAATCCTTGTTCTAGATCTGCAGTCTTCAGTGGACCACTCTCTAGGGAACTTGAATTTTAAAAAGTTTAAATGTTTAAGTTATTTAAAAAGTTACAAACATTCATAGGAACTTTCAAATGTATATTCATTTTGCTTTGAAAGGTCACTCAGTTGGTCTTAATAAATTTACAATCTTGAAAAAAATGACCAATGCATAATAGTGTGAACATTCAAGAATTTCAGATCTCTTGGCCTGCAACATCTAGCTTAGCTATTGGTTGCAATATAAATTCTAATTTTCAGAAAGGCCATTGTAAAAAACCCTCAAAGCTCTTAATTCAAACCAGTCAATCATGTGTATCCTGTTTCTTTTAAATCCTCAGTACATCGGATATCCCTTACTGTTAAGTGTTCTCGGAGGAGGTGATAGATATGGTGGATGAGAGAAATACAGTGGATGTGGTGTACATGGACTTTCAGAAGGCCTTTGACAAGGTACCACACAGGGAGACTATTGGAGAAGATTAAGAGGACTGGATTTAGGGGAAGAGTAGCAAATTGGACTATAAGCGAAGAGTTAATTTAGACCCATCTTTTTTAAAAGACTTGCATTTATATAGCACCTTTCACGACCACCCAAAGCATTTTACAGCCAATGAAATACATTTTTTTTTTTTTTTTTGGAAGTGCAGTCACTGTTGTAATATAGGAAACACAGCAGCCAATTTGCACATAGCAAGATCCCACAAACAGCAACGTGATAATGACCGGACAATCTGTTTTAGTGATGTTGATTGAGTGATAAATATTGGCCAGGACACCGGGGATAACTCCCCTGCTCTTCTTTGAAAGAGTGCCATGGGAGCTTTTACGTCCACCCGAGAGAGCAGACGGGTCCTCGGTTTAACATCTCATCTGAAAGACAGCACCTCTGACAGTGCAGCACTCCCTCAGTACTGCACTGGAGTGTTAGCCTAGATTTTTGTGCTCAAGTGTCTGGAGTGGGACTTGAACCCACAACCTTCTGACTCAGAGGCAAGAGTGCTACCCATTCCCTTTTGCCTTGCACCATCATCCGTTTTGTCATTTAATCTCTCCTGCCTTGTACCCTATCACAGACCTTCCCTTTTGTTTTCTTCTCCTCTCCCTGCCTCTGTACTTGCTTAAAACCGGTTACATCTCTAACCTTTACCAGTTCCGATGAAAGGCCATTGACTGAAACATTAACTTTGTTTCTCTCCACCGATGCTGCCTGACCTGCTGAGTATTTCCAGCATTTTCTGTTTTTATTATACTGGCAGTTTCTCAGAGTTTGGAACTGCGTAGAAGTGTCCCACAAGTTCTGTTCTGGGGCCACTTCTGTTCACTGTGTACATCAATAATTTGAATATAGGGCTAGAGTGAATGGTGTTCAAATATGAAGATGATACCAAAATATGAGGCATAGTAATTATTTCTGAGGGCCAAAGGAAGCTGCAAGGGGATATTGATAAGGAGTTGGAATGAGCAATAAAGTAGCAGATGGATTTCAATGTCAGTAAATGTGAGGTGCTCCATTTTGACAGAAAAGGTAAAAGTAACAATTACACTTTGAATGGAGAGTGGCTAGGTGATGTGGAAGAGCCGAGGGATTTGCGGGATCAAGTTCATGATTTAAAAGCAGTGCTTCAAGTGGAAAAGGAAAGGCAGGCTGCTTACCTCTTCCCCACTCAGGGATTCACTAATAGACACCTCAACTAAACTGACTGCCATCTCTCCCAAGAGCATATTCTCAGCAGAAACCGCATACTGGATTCACATGAATAGAATCACCCCCACCATAATGGCATGGATGTTTTGTTAGGCTATCAGAGCCGAAAACTTAAGCTCATCCAAAACTCCATAAACTTAAGGTCACCCAAAACTCGACTGCCGGTATCTTAACTCGCACCAAGTGCCATTCACCTATCACCCCTGTGTTTGCTGACCTACATTGGCTCCTGTTTCAGCATTGCCTCGATTTTAAAATTTTCATTCTTGTTTTCAAATTCCTCCATGGCCTCAACCCTCCTTATCTCTGTAACCTCCTCCAGCCCTACAACCCTCCAGATATCTCTATTCCTCCAATTCTGGCCTCTTTCATCAGATTAAAATTGGGACTGTGCAAGGTCATCGACCTGAAACGTTAACTCTCTCTCCACAGATGTTGCCTGACTTGCTGAGTATTTCCAGCATTTTCTGTTTTTATTTCAGATTTCCAGTATCCACAGCATTTTGCTTTTGTATTTAGGCTTATTAAGAAGATGGAATTAAGGGAAAAGTGGCGGTATGGATACACAATTGGCTCAGTGGCAGGAAACAAAGGGTGATGGGTGGACTGGGAGGCGGTTTGCAGTGGTGTTCCCCAAGGGTCAGTTTTGGGTCCAACACTATTTTCAATTTTTACAAACGACAGACTCGGGTGTAGGGAGCAGCATTATAAAGTTTGCAGGTGATACAAAACTTGGCAAAGTAGCAGATAGTGATGAGGATAGTTATAAGCTTCAGGATGACAGACAAGATGGTGAAATGGGCAGAAGCATGGCAGATGGAGTTCAATGTGGAGAAGTGTGAAGTGATACACTTTGGGAGGACTAATATGGAAAGACAGTATACTATAAATGGCACAATTTAAAAAAGTGTAGATGAGCAGAGAGACCTTGGTGTCCGTTTACACAAATCCTTAAATTGGCTGAATCAATCTTTGGGCAGCCATATATAATTTATTTGCATACCAATGAAAAGTAAAATTAATTACATGCAAATTTCACTATACATCAGTATTTGGAATTCTCTTTATCATGGTTCAGTATCAACTTCCCTGGTGGTTTGTTTTTTGTTTGGAATAATTAGAAAGCTCATGTTGGATCAGTTTTGGTATGGTTCTAGCCAGCAAACAGTCCCAACCAGCAAATGGTCATAGTTGTGAGATTTTGCCTTTTGTCATTCATTTAGACTGAAAATGTGCTCTTTGTAAAATGAATAAGCATTATGAGTAGCAGGAGATAACACAGGGTCATACATACAGTCTCAAGTTACATGGTTTGCTGCTGGGAACCCCACAAGACAACCTTAACTTAAAAGTCATGGAACAAATTACATGGTCAAATAAATTTCCCCATTTGCCCAAAGATAAATTAAGTTGTCCATCTGCTTGGGCAACACTTAGCATTAAGCCTCAAACAAACAAAAGCTAACTGTGCTGGGCATGGGAACATTAGGATCCTCTATAATATTCCAACAACACAGCCTTTTACCTAAAGGTCACCTACTCAAACCACATCAAATAGCATTTTCACCATCTATACCCCAATCTCTGACCTTTCACTGATAATAACTGTAATTATTCAGCATATTAACAGACTTGTGTGATGACTGCAGCGAAACCTCAAAGACAAGGTTGACCAAATCATTTACTTGTGCCTATCTAATGCCATCAAGATGACACCTGTTATTTCCATTTTTTTTTCAAGGGAGAAGGACATGACTGAATCTGCTATTCATCAAGCATCTTGCCAACACATCCTTTTATGAATAAGAGTGCTCTAATTGCAGCACTGCTGTATGTGATGATTTATTCTATCCATTCAGTATTTGATCTGCTGCAACTAATGTTTGCAAAGCTGACAGACTGGTATGGAGCAAACTTATTTAAAATAAAAATGACTTAATTATTCTTCTCATTTCCTGATAATTACTAATGATCTGAATATTTGGTTTTGAATGTTCACAAAAATTAAACCATAAAATGTTAACATTAAATCCAATAGTAGAAAGTAACTAAATTACATATGGTTTAACTCCTTCATTAAAATAGTGGAGAAGAATCATTTATGCTAAGTGTTTGTCGATACCATCGCCGGCAGAAACTTACTGCAATTTAGTCTGCATATTCAACTTGCTGAAGCTTTTTGGCATTTCCGGCATAAGCTGAATACCTACTCAAAAAGGGAAAAAAATACATTATGCACACTGCCTATTTGAGGCAGATCACAGTTCAGTCATTTTGCCATCAACATTTCCCACATTTTTACCTTGGATTTCATGTCTTCTATTTTTTTTCTTAGGAGTACTAATACACTATAGATGTCATTGGAAATAGCTTGTATTCCTCACCATTAAGTCACTGAGGATGCTGTTGTTTACACTTTTTCATTATATTAAAAAACTAACATTATTTGCTTGGCTTGCCTGCCAACTCCTGTACACATAGCTTTCAAGATTTCTAGCACCATGCATGTAGTAGATTGCATTTAATAACTGCAGTGGATCAGCCATTTATGAAACAAAACATAACAATGCCTCACTGTAGTGAGAACTTAAAGACAATTTAAATGCATCTGCAAAACTCCAGTAAAGTTGATGTGCATTTGATAGCTTTTAAATGTGTTGTGAATTTAAGGAATTTGAAGATTTAAAAAGGCATCAAAACAATTCACAACCAATGAATTACTTTTTAAAATGTAATCACTTATGTAGCCAACTTGCACTCCGCAAGATCCCACAAATGGTAAATAAATGAATTAATGACCAGATCATGTGTTTTTGGTAGCGTTGAGCAAGTAAGGAACGTTAACCAACACTGATATAACTTCATGCTCCTCTTTGAACAGTGCCATGGTATCTTTTACATCCACTTGAGTAGGCAAATAGAGCCTTGGTTTAACATCCCATCCAAAGCACAAGTTCTACGCTTGACTTTGCATTGCAAACCCAACTGCAAGTATATACTTTTTAGAAACCAAAGTAATGCGAGAAGTAAAACTTATAAAATGAAGAACGAAATAGTTTTAAGACTAGAATCCTGATTAATGTTTGCATACTGTAGTAGAGTTTTTTTCTTACAGTAAATTGTATGGCACTCTGATGCGCCTTACCCTCTCTCTGCCCTTCAAGTTTGCTCCATGACTGGGACACTGAATGGGAAGACTTCTTGCGGGGGCCAGTGCTCACTTTTCGCCAAGCATTGCTGTCAATTTTCTTCTTGCTGGTTTTGTAATTGGATATCATGGTTAGAGGAAAACTCCATCCTTGGAAATCTGGCGCACATCGTTCGAACTCTGTAATCGGATATTCACAATTAACAGATATGCTTCCAGCAGACATCCTAACATCCCTAAATCAATGACTAGAATGCCTGCTCACTGTACAAAAAGATTTATCATTTCTAATTTGTCTTTTATTTACTTATTTAATTCAGATTATTTTTAATGAAATTAAGAGAGCATTTTATTTCTTCTCTCCCTTTAGGTACTCCCAACAGCATGGAGAATTTCCTAGCTGAGTAAGTGAGGTGGCCTGTCCTTGGTTTTTGACAACATGAGGAATATGACAGCAGCCTGGAATAATTCATTGGTCAATGTTATAAATCTCATCATCATAAGAAACTACTCATGAAATGATGCTGGACGGCCAGCTGGTGGCGCCATCCAAGGAGTATAAATACTCGGGCGTGGGCCTAGCTTGCCCAAGGACATTTTGTAAGACAGGAACTAGTGAAGTACAACTAGACCTCCATGTTCTGAAACAAGTTGATTAAAGTGACGTAATAAAACTCACTACGCACTTGGCTCGAGTATAAAGCAAGGCTTTAATCAACTTGTTTCAGAACATGGAGGTCTAGTTGTACTTCACTAGTTCCTGTCTTACAAAATGTCCCTGGGCAAGCTGGGCCCACACCCGAGTATTTACACTCCTTGGACGGCGCCACCAGCTGGCTGTCCAGCGTTATTTCATGAGTAGTTTCTTATGATGATGAGATTTATAACAGTCAATCTTTGTACTCAGTGCCACTTTCAGACAAGAGAAAAAATGATCAACTCAGTGAATGAGCAATACTTTTTTTTTTTTTTAAATGGCAAAATAAATGTTAAAATGGTCACAATAAAATAAATGATATACAGTCACCCTAAATGTAATTTATTGCAATGGATATACATTTGACAGCTCAGAAATACGTGCATAAATGTTTTGCAGTGGACATGGTTAGAACATCGTTATGTACTTCACTCGCGGGGCATGTACAGTCCACGCAGGTAAAATCAATTATCTGGCACTAACTTGTTTGTCGTCTCAGTGTGAAGTTCTGGACATCTCAAAAACTGCGTAGGCCAGATACCAATCACAGTAAAGGAGCAGATATCGGAGCAATAGGACTAGGTATATTTGTGATAGATAAGCCATTTTCCTTTTCAACTCCCCGGATTGTTCAGTTCGCAGTCAATATGCAACTTATCTTTACAGATCAGTAGGTCTCATGTTTAATTCACAGCCTACGGCGAGTTTGCGGAGCTCAACCAGGATGGTTGAAGCAGCACTACATTTAGTCTCCATGTTCCTGGGGTTGGGAGGGGCGAAATCAGTCAATGTTCCCATTTCTGATTGCTGGTCCAGTGACACGTGCTGGACAGTGCAGGTGTGGATGTAGTTAGGATCTCAGCTATGATGCCTCAATGGTGAAATACCCTACCAACACTTATGTTTGGGATTAGACATGAAGAATGACCACTTGAACAATGTACTGGAGTGCAACCAGCATCTTAACAACTACTTGTATTTATATAGCACCTTTAATGTAAGAAAACGCCCCAAGGCACTTCACAGGAGCATTATCAAACAAAATTTAACACCGAGCCACATGAGATATTAGGACAGATGACCAAAAGCTTGGTCAAAGAGGTAAGTTTTAAGGAGCATCTTAAAGAAGGAAAGAGAGGTAGAGGAAATTATCTTAAAGAAGCGGCGTGGTTTAGGGAGAGAATTCCAGAGCTTAGGTCCTCGGCAGCTGAAGGCAAGACCGCCAATGGTGGAGCGATTAAAATCGGGGATGTGCAAGAGGTTAGAATTGGAGGAGCACAAATATCTTGGAGGGTTGTAGGGCTGAAGGAGATTACAGGGATGAGAATTTTGAAATCGAGGCTTTCCTTAACCGGGAGCCAATGTAGGTCAGCGAGCACAGGGGCGATGGGTGAACGGGACTTGGTGAGAGTTAAGACACAGGCAGCAGAGTTTTGGATGACTTCAAGTTTACGTAGGGTAGAATGTGGGAGGCCAGCCATGAGTGCGTTGGAATAGTCAAGTCTAGAGGTAACAAAGGCGTGGAACAATATCCTAGGAAAGGAAGAAAACTGATGAAGAAAAACAAAAACAAAAAATTCACTTTGGATGTTGCATAAATTGCATACTATACATCCCAAAATAACTCGAGTCCACTACACAAATGGTGCACAGCATCACTCAACAGCTACCTGTGACTCTGCATTTTGTTGGCAGCACAATGACCAATACTCAGCATGTTCCTAATAAAGTTATAATAGATGTAGTCTGATACCAAGTTTTGACAGTGTTTTCTTCATATCCAGAGTACAGTATAATCTTAAGATTCCATCATTACCAATTGAATAGCAAGCTTAAGAAATTAAAATACATTGCTGTCCAATTTGTTTGCATTTCATTTTAGAAACAGTTGGTTTATTAAAAAGAAAGTCTGATCAAATCCTTTGGCTGTGTACCTTTTCAGAGTTTCAAAAATACTTGGACTTAGGGGTTGCCGGGCAAAAGAAAAAAAATGTCTCTAAGAGGGCAGCATGCTTTGTATTTTGAGTGTACATTTTGTGCAGGTCAACTGCTCGATACCTCAGGTCTAAAGGTCACTGCAGTTTTGTGATAATATAACAATTATAATCTTAGAGTAAAAAAGAATTTCCAATTCAGTCTGATTTATACACAGTACACAGGTTATTAAACCAAGTTCTTTAAAAAGGTAAGGTTATCATGTAGTTAGACTGGGTGCAACTTATTTCTTGTTCTCCAGTTTACCTTGTCTGGAAAGAGAGCAGCCATGTAGCACAGCTTTATTGAGCAGGATGCTCAGGGCAGCCTTGACTACAGCCTGTTGCCCCTGATTAAGGATCTTATTTACAGGCTGCCCTTGTCTAGAAGGTCTCTTCACTGAGGCTCTGGAAAGTATGGCTTCTTCTGCTCTGGGAGCAATGACATTATTCCACAAGTTGGCCATCCATCTGCAAATTCAAGAAAAATGAACTTAAGGTACAACAAAGTGTACAAAAAGAGGATAAGACCAGCAATGTGTGAGAATACCATCACCCCCAAGTATCCCTCCAAATCACACACGATCCTCACGTGGACCTATATCACTGTTCCTTCATCATCGTTGGGTCACTATCCTGCAATTCCCTAACACCATTGGGGAAGCACCATCTTTACAAGGATTATAGTAGTTCAAGGAGAAGGCTCACTGCTGCTTTCTCAGGGCAATTAAGATGGGGCAATAAATGTGGCCTTGCCAGCACTGCCCAGATCCCAGGAACAAATAACAAAACCATAACATACAATGTATAATTCTGCTAAGTCGCCTAGTCCGGATGGCTTGCATCCCAGGTTGCTAAGGGAAGTGGGGGTGGAGATAGCGGAAGTGCTTGCCATAATCTTCCCTAGATACAGGGGAGGTGCCAGAGGATTGGAAAGTGGCAAATGTGACACCCTTGTTCAAGAAAGGGTGTAAGGGCAATTCTAGTAACTACAGGCCAGTCAGTTTATCAGTGGTGGGTAAGGTTTTAAAAACAATAATCAGGGAAAAAATTAACAGGCACTTGGAGAGGTTCAAGTTAATTAAGGAGAGCCAGCACGGATTTGTAAAACTCAGATCGTGTTTGACTAATCTAACTGAATTTTTTGATGAAGTAACAGAGAAGATTGATGAAGGGAATGCAGTGGATGTTGTCTATCTGGATTTTAAGAAAGCGTTTGACAAAGTACCACATAGAAGGCTGGTTAACAAAATTGAGGCTCATGGAATAGGTGGGTCAGTGTCAGCTTGGATAAGAAATTGGCTTAAGGACAGAAAACAGCGAGTTGTGGTAAATGGTTGTTTTTCAGACTGGAGGATGATAGACAGTGATGTTCCCCAAGGGTCAGTGCTAGGACCACTGCTTATTTGATATGACTTGGATATTGGAATACAGAGTAAAATTTCAAAATTTGCCGATGATACCAAACGTGGAGGTGTGGCAAACAGTGAGGAGGATACCAATTGACTGCAACAGGACATAGATAGGCTAGCAGAAGGAATTTAATACAGAGAAGTGTGAGGTGATGCATTTTGGCAGAAGGGATAGGGAGAGGCAATATAGACTAAATGGCAGTTCTAAAGAGTGTGCAGGGACAGAGGGTCCTGGGGGTTCATGTGCAGAGATCTTTTGAAGGTGGCAGGACATATTGAGAGAGTAGTTAGCAAAGCATATGGGATCTTGGGCTTCATAAATAGAGGTATTGAGTACAAAAGCAGGGAAGTTATGCTGAACCTTTAGAAAGCTCTGGTTAGGCCACAACTAGAACATTGCGTCCAGTTCTGGTCACCACACTTTAGGAAGGATGTGAAGGTCCTTGCGAGGGTGCAGAGGAGATTTACCAGAATGATTCCAGGGATGAGGGATTTTAGCTACAAGGTTAGGTTGGAGAAGTTGGGGTTGTTCTCCTTGGAGCAAAGGAGGTTGAGGGTGGATTTGATAGAGGTGTACAAGATTATGACAGGTTTGGATAGGCTAGACAGGGAAAGGCTGTTCCCCCTAGTTGATGGTACAAGGACTAGGGGACACAGATTTAAGGTTTTGGGCAAGAGATACAGGGGGGATGTGAGGAAGAACTTTTTTACACAGCGAGTGGCAGTGACCTGGAACTCGCTGCCGACGAGGGTGTTGGAAGCGGAGACGATCAATGATTTCAAAAGGAAATTGGATAGGCACTAGAGGGAAATAAACTTGCAGGACTACAGGGATAGAGCGGGGGAATGGGACTGACTGGATTGCTCTACAGAGAGCCGGCAGACTCAATGAGCTGAATGGTCTCCTTCTGTGCCGTAATGACTATGACTCTGCTGCTTTGTCATTTGACGCTGTGTCATTTAAGACCAGAATGCCTAACTGTTGTTAAATAAACACAGGCCTGGGTAAGTTAAAGATTAATTGTTCTGTCTGGTCAGGGAACTTTGTAATTTGCAATGTGCTTCTAAATCTCAGGCTTCAGGTCAAAAGCATCCATCATTAAGCTTGCTTTCTTTTTTAAGAAAGTGTATTTGATAAGATCAGATGGTGCAGGCCTGCTTCAATAAGCTATTTCCTGTTGACCGGTACAGCGCAAAAGATTGGCCCTCCTTTTAAATAAAATACATTTGAAATGACAGAAAAGATTTGCATTTGAATTGATGTGATGGACAAATTCCAGACTGGAAGTACCATTCTGATATATCACTAGCTGGAGTGCCTGGCGGTGCCGAGGGTTTTTTGAGGGCATGTTGTTATGAAAAAAGTAGAAATAATTTTTATATATATGTTAATATCCACATTTTATAAGCTGCACACATATGATGATGCATCGCAGAAGTTAAAAGGGGCAACAATCTCAGGGTGAAGATACTACATATAACACAACTAAACTACACTCCAGCGATTCATTAAGTCAATCAGACCTGCGATTGTAGTATTTATTTGTAGCACCCTCCTACCCATCCAGTTTCCTCCATGCCTCCAAATGCGACATTCAAGAGAAACAGGATGAGAGATTGTTTAAATAAAAAGTTTGCACTTTGAAAGAACTAAACCCATAGAAAGAGAAACCTACTTCATTATAGGCTGAACTTGGCCTGGTAAGATTGGACAGGAAAAGAAATCTCTTGGTCCCATCAATGCCTCAGGTGTTCCTAAGCGAGACAAGTAGGAATTCAGCTGGCGCCAGACTGTGCATATCCATTGCACAGCCTTACACGTTGGATCAGTTGGCAGTGGTAGCTGTCCTTGGAACTGTAAAGTATTATTATTTCCATATGAACACAGTGCAGAGAAGTCAAGATAAACATATATATTATTTGATCAGAATCTTTAACATAATTTGTTACAAACCAGGAGTATGTTTAATTGGATTTCATTACATTGGCACATGATTTTTTATCCCCTCTGTGGTGGGTAAAATACAGCCTACCAATTGATTCTATCCGGCCCACACAATGGTTCTCAAACTGGACTCTATGGTGACGGCGCTGGTCGAGGGTGATAGATCCATGAGCAGGGGTTAACTGGATGGAACGGTCAGCTGGATCGGACTCCCCCCTTGGTTTGCTGCCACCTGACTGCAGCCCGACGTTTGTCCATTCGGTGTCCTGATGCGGTGGGTAGGCCTCGGTCCCTCACTTCTCATGTTTGGTATTGAGCCTCAGTAAAGACAGCCGCCCGGCTCTTGGTTTCGCCGTTTACGACCGGCTCCCTCCCTCCCTGCTCACCATGTCCAGGAAACATTTCCAAGGACCTGAAGTTAGCTGTTATTTAGCATTAATTACGTTTTGTTTGGCTTCAACATAATGTTTTGGGTAAGCGTTGAAGGGAGCGGGCTGGGTTTGCGCGGAGTGAGCGGGCGCACTCGGGACCCTTTTGTCTGACTCCGGTCCTCGGTGCTTGTCCTTGGAGAGAACAAAAACTTCTCCTTCAAATCATTCCACTTAAAACTGGTTTGTATTAAAGGTCTGCCATTCAAAGCTGGCGATAGACTGCTGAGTATTTTACAATCAAATCCAGCAGGGTCCAGAAACATGACAAAAGCCGAACGAAAGCCCGAATATGATTCCCAGTTTAAGAGGTACCGTTATTACCAACGTTGTAGTTTGAGTTTCTGTTTTCCTGCTCATCAGTTACTCAAAGTTGTTTGCCCATTGATTGACCACTGCTGCTTCTCCTTTTGTTTGATTTAATAAAGAAGGGCAAGCGGTCAGAAGGAACATAATTCATGTTTTTATTTCCATAACGACTGTGTATAGATTTCAACAGCCAACCTGCCTAAAATAGCAATTTTTAAATTAAGATCATCAGGTCGGTGATTAAAATAGTAGGGACAGCAAAGATGTCATCTCTTCACTTTGGAAACAACAGTATGGTTTTAGTCACCTGAAGATGTGGCACTGCCTGATTTTGAGCTCTTGTGTACAAGTTAATGTTTTTAAAATAACATTAAAAAAATAAAGCTTTAAAGTAGCTTTTTAAAGGCAGAGAGTTAAAAATAAGGATGGGCAGACAAATAAAAAAGAATGCTTTTAACAATAGTCTAAAAAGAATTAATTTGGATTTATTGTGTATTCTAAGCCTTCTTCGGTTGTGAATAGGATGCACATGTGTTTGTGTCCTCTGTCTATTTTCATGTACGTTCGCATGTTAATAAGTGTTATTTTTATTACGTGTGGAAAACGCACGAAGGGTTCTTTATACAATAAAATACCATAACAAATTTTAAATGGTAGCTGTCGTTAACACAATTCATTTTATATGTGCGGCCCTCAACAGCTCACCAAAACTTGTTAAGTGGCCCTCCAGCCCAAATCATTGCCCACCCCTGACCCAAGGCTGGCCCGGATGGTTTCAGGAAACTCAGTAGGAACAAGGGATCGAATCCAGGGCCTCCTTGGTCTGTAGGTACTCACTGTCTTAACCAGAAGAGTTATTGGAGTAGCCCAGGGCATGATTTTAAAGTTTCCCCCTCGCCGCCCAACCTAGTTCAAATTAAAACACAGATGTGTTTAATGTTTATGATTCAGCTAAATTGTGTGATTCTTCCCCCCCCCCCCCCCCCAATCAAGACTCTTCATACTGCATCAGATCTACAAATAGACAATTTAGACCTCGAGATTCATAATTTGAAGGACTAATTTAGCTGGTTCAGATTGCCCAGGGTTATTTTTAGTTGTGTTGCAAGTTGAAATAATGAGTTTTATTAGTAATGTATCTGTAATATTAAACAATACATTTTACTTTTGACCAGCAATAGCTATTTAGAATTCAGCTAGATTTAACTACATCCATATAAACAGAGATTTAGAGAAGGCATTTTGCATATGGGTTTAGATTAGATTTCCGAGCTTTCAGATTCTTGCTTTTCAAAAAAATACTCAGTAATAGTAATGAAATGCGGCTAGGAGTTACAGGATCTCCGTATAAAATGGCAGCTATAAAATGATGCAAATCTTCTAAAGTTTCTGAATAAGGACTGAAGGTAAATTACACCCCTAATTTGCTGTCCTGGCTATATTTGCTAGATAAACAGTTAACTGATAAATTGACCCCATTAACATGAGAGGATTTAAAAATCACAAAAATAAACCACCATGCTTCTCTTTTCTGAAAATTTGTAAATGCAAATACTATAAAGTCAGCTCAACTAGTATAATCTTTATTTATACAACAACAAATCAACATCATTTTCTGTCAGCACAATGTTTTCTTACCTTGTGAATAGTTTGTCTTTTGAGGAACCTCTGAAGCAAACCACTGATAGGCTCCACATCCCATCGAAGCTGAACCCATCGAAAATGTTGCTGCACCATCAAGTCTGAACTTTGAAGCCTCATCTTTGCCATTGTCCCGATCAGAAAACTATTTTCTTGGAAGTAATAGGTATCTGAAGTCCCATCAACTGTAAATCAGAAGTATCAATAAAATGTAAACCAACAGGTAGCTTTATCTCTGTGCAGAAATGGACTTAAAATTGTTGAATGGATCTTCTTACTAAGGATGCGAATAAGTATTACACTACTTCAGCATCATTATAATATTGAGACACTATTTCAGGCATTAGCAACATAAAAAATTAACGCCTATGCTTTTAATAATTCCCTTTACATTTCAATCAGGAATCAAAGATCCAGAACTTGGCTTAATAGAAAATGTAATTTACCCAAAATTAGACTGTAGCTCTTTTAATGTTTTCAAAGAGGCAACAGTCTATTTCCCTACTTTCCTTAAGCTTTCACTCCTGCCCCCTTTTCTACATCTACCTGAAGTGCAAGGCCACCGTCAGTTCTGCTGTGCATCAGCCAATATGAAATAAAATGTATACTGTTCATTTTAGGAGCTCCCTACTGCAATTCCCCCTTTATCTCTACATCCCCTTCCATCCCCCAAATGGAGCATGAAGCAATCAGACACCCAGTTTAGAATGACTGAAACGCAGTCAGAAATTAAAGCGGAGTTTGATGACTCAGCTTCAAATTGAAATTCTACACGAGAGCTGGTAGGCTGCCTCTTTTTTTAGCATTTAATTATTTTTCGCCAAATTGCTGCTGCTATTATGGAAGCAGATGTACAGAAGCTTTTTAATGTACAAAGCAAATACAAGTGGAACTTCCATTATTTACATTGCAATAATTAGGCACATTTTTGCAGGACAAAGTGCTATACAAGATGCCAACATCACATATTTCTTGTTATTTGCATTTCATCTTTTTTAAAGAACAAAACTGCATGTATTTTTTTGTTATTTGTACTGTACTTGCCTACATTCCCAAGGCTATGACATTGCTATGTTGTCCACATTTGAAAGACAAAGATGTAAGGATTCTCAATTAACTGCCAATTTCCATTATTAAAAGGGGATGGGGAAGAGAGCAATTTATGGCTGAACCTCCATTCTCTATCATTTATACCCCATACACCTATTTAAACAAATCCTACAAATACACATGGGTATAAGTCAAGGAAATAACAATAAAATTCACATAAATACAGAAAATGTGTGTTTTGGAGTAGGATAGCAAATGCTTCTCAACAGAGATATATTCTTAACTACATTTTAAATGGTCAAGGGTGGATTATTGAATGGTAATTTAGAGACTGAATTTGAACATTTTCCGTTTAGGTTAAGATAGTTTCCAGGTTAGATCTGATCTCAGGATTTTGCCAATGAACCTTTAATGACTTGGGGGCATGCTTATGAAGCTATTTTTACTACACGGCTATGATATATTTTTAAGTGCTAAAGTAGAAAGGAATATTTAATAGAATATAGAATCATCAGTACAGTTGGAACAATTTTTAAATAGCTTCCTTGAATTTTCCATTGGTGTCCCAGAATTTCCTTGCATATCTCACAAGGACTACAAACACATGTAACTCAAACAAGTGCAGTTCTTCACTTCAACATAAATTTTACAGCTTTAGTGAGAAATATCAATTAGCAGGTAGAAAAGCATAAATATGCTCAAAAACAAAACACACCTATTTACATCAGAGTAAATCCTTGTGCTTTGTAGGAATGTTTAATTAGAACATATACCTCTGCAGCAACCAGAACACAACAAGTAAATGATCTGCAAATATTTGGCTTAACCCAGTTGAAAAGTACAGTACAGCAATAAAAGTGTTCCAGCACAAGGACTTCTTGATTTATTTTCCAATTTGGTATGGTAATGTTCACTAGACATTAGATTAACAGGCGAAGCATTCTGAAATCGAATTATGACACAGAAGTGTGGCGACTGCAGAGTCTGTTCAATTATAGTTGAGGATAATGGCTATGTAAACTGAAAGTTCATTTTGTTTTCACTCTTTTCAAATTTAACCCACAGCAATTACAGCACACTACATTTGTGTAAAATCTTTTTTTTTGGGTGGGGGTGCATTTTAAAATTCTGCATAATTTTAGAATCGCAAGTGTATTCCCTAAAGAAACTGCAGAGCGATCTTTCACAATATTTAACTACGCTGATAAAACTAGTGTCTTTTTTAACTGTCTAGTGCATCCAAATGGACATTACTAAGTTAAAAAGCTACCATTATTCATTGTAAAAGGTATAAACTATAGAATATTACTTTATAAAAATGCAATTTTAAAAACAAAATACTTACACTGTTGATTTCTATGAATGGTCTAAAACAGAGGTTCCCAAACTGGGGGGTGCAATGAGGCTTTTGGTGCGGGGGGGGTGGGTGGGTAAGAACCACACTAGATCTGAAGAAATGTTAGTTGGATGCATTTAATAAACAGCACCCAGGAATGATGCCAATCCAGTGAAAGGTGAACCTTGTTGCTGTTTTCCTGCAGTTGGGGTCGCGTGTGGTTATTAGGTTCATGTTTCAATAGCAACAGGGGCAAGCTGGAGCTCGAGCTGGGCTCAAGTAAGTGTGCGGGTACACACAGCCGGGACCCTGAATGGCTGAACATCCTGCTCCTCCTGCTGGAGGGGACGACTGCAGCAACGACTTGGACAGCAGTCACAATGCGAGGCACTCACAAAGTAAAGGCCGGGATCATGTGAAGGTTGCCAGAGAGGTGCTGGAAGTGGCAGCATTCCTACTGGTGTGTGTGTTTACTTGTTGCTGCTCCAGGGCCTCATCTAACACTTGCTGCAGTAGCTGGCGGTGGCGTGGGGTCCACTCACCACCAGGATGCATTCAATGTACACAGAGCAAGGTAAAAATTAATGTCGGGGAATATCTCGGGCAGTTAGATCTAGCGCCTTGATTCTAGGCCAAGCCGTGGCAATTTTTATTGCAGGGAGAGTTTTTTTTTAAAAATTACTTATAATGGCCTTTTTTGGCGCCATAACTATCATTCCACAGATTGAGCCTAGTCTGGTCCTGTGTTTATAGTATGGGTACCAGTTTGATATTCTTCCTTCTTCTCCCTTCTTCTTCTTAGGCAGTCCCTCAGAACCGAGGATGACTTGCTTCCACATTAAAAATGAATTTGCAGGTGACTGATTAGTCTAATGTGGGACCTACAGTCTCTGTCACAGGTGGGGCGGACGGTGGTTGAAGGGGTGGGTGGGTGGATGTACGCTCCTTGCACTGCCTGCGCTTCGCTTCCGCTTGCTCCCGGTGAAGAGACTCGAGGTGTTCGGCGCCTTCCCGGATGCTTCTCCTCCACTTTGTGCAGTCTTGGGCCAGGGATTCCCAGGTGTCGGTGGGGATATTACACTTTTCCAAGGAGGCTTTGAGGGTGTCCTTGAAGCGTTTCCTCTGCCCACCTGGGGCTCTCTTGCCGTGCCGGAGCTCCGAGTAGAGCGCTTGTTTTAACATAAAAACATAGAAGATAGGAGCAGGAGTAGGCCATTTGGCCCCTCGAGCCTGCTCCGCCATTCAATGAGATCATGGCTGATCATCCAAATTCAGTACCCTGTCCCTGCCTTCCCCCCATATCCCTTGATCCCTTTAGCCTTATGATATATATCCAACTCCTTCTTGAATATATTTAATGAACTGGCCTCCACCGCCCTCTGTGGCAGAGAATTCCACAGGTTCACCACTCTCTGGGTGAAGAAATTCCTCCTCATTTCAGTCCTAAATGGCTTACCCTTTATCCTTAGACTATGACCCCTGGTTCTGGACTCCCCGGCCATCGGAAACATCCTTCCTACATCTAGTCTGTCCAGGCCTGACAGAATTTTATAGGTTTCGATGAGATCCCCTCTCAATCTTCTAAACTCCAGTGAGTATAAGCCCAATTGACACAATCTCTCCTCATACGTCATTCCTGCCATCCCAGGTATCAGTCTGGTGAATCTTCGCTGCACTCCTTCCATGGCAAGAATGTCCTTCCTCAGATAAGGCGACCAAAACTGCACACAATACTCAAGGCGCGGTCTCACCAAGGCCCTGTACAACTGCAGCAAGACACCCTTGTTCCTGTACTCGAACACTCTTGCTACAAAGGCCAACATACCATTTGCCTTCTTAACCGCCTGCTGCACCTGCATGCTTACCTTCAGTGACTGGTGCACAAGAACACCCAGGTCTCTTCGCACTTCCCCTTCTCCCAATCTATTGCCATTCAAATAATAATCTGTCTTCCTGTTTTTGCCACCAAAGTGGATAACCTCACGTTTATCCACATTATAGTGCATTTGCCATGTTTCTGCCCAATCACCCAACCTGTCCAAATCGTACCGGAGTTTCACGACATCCTCCTCACAGCATACCCTCCCACCCAGCTTTGTGTCGTCTGCAAATTTGGAGATATTACATCCAATTCCCTCGTCTAGATCATTAATGTATATGGTGAACAGCTGGGGTCCTAGGAGCGATCCTTGCGGTACCCCACTAGTCACTGCCTGCCACTCGGAAAACGACCCGTTTATTCCAACTCTCTGCTTTCTATCAGCCAACCAGTTCTCTATCCAAGTCAATACCTTGCCCCCAATCCCATGTGCCTTAATTTCGCACACTAATCTCTTATGCGGGACCTTATTGAAAGCCTTCTGAAAGTCCAAATACACCACATCCACTGGTTCTCCCTTATCTATTTTGCCAGTTACATCCTCAAAAAATTCCAATAGATTAGTCACGCACGATTTACCTTTTGTAAATCCATGCTTTGGAAGTCTCGTATCGGGCATGCGGACAATGTGACCCGTCCATTGGAGCTGATTGAGCGTGGTCAAAGCTTCGATGCTGGGGATGCTGGCCTGAGCAAGAACACAGACATTGGTGCGCCTATCCTGCCAATGGATTTGCAGGATCTTGCGGAGGCAGCATTGGTGGTACCTCTCCAGTGCTTTGAGGTGCCTGCTGTACATGGCCCATGTCTCTGAGGCATACAGCAGGGCGGGTATCACTGTTGCCTTGTAGACCATGAGCTTAGTGCCGGGTTTGAGGTCCTGGTCTTCAAACACTCTCTTCCTCAGGCGACCCCCCCGAAGGCTGCACTGACACACTGAAGGTGGTGTTGGACTTCGTCGTCGACGTCTGCCCTTGTTGACAGTAGGCTCCCGAGGTATGGAAAGTGGTCCACGTTGTCCAAGGCTTTTTTGTGGATTTTGATAATCGGGGGGGGGGGGGGGGCAGCACTGTGTGGCGGGGGCAGGTTGGTAGAGGACCTTTGTCTTACGGATGTTTAGTGCAAGGCCCATGCTCTCGTACGCGTCGGTGACAGTGTTGATGATGGTTTGGAGTTCGACCTCCGAGTGAGCGCAGACGCAAGCATCGTATGCGTACTGTAATTCGATGACAGAGGATGGGACGACCTTGGATCTGGACTGGAAGCGACAGAGGTTGAACAGTTTCCCGTTTGTTCTGTAAATTAGCTCCACTCCAGTGGGGAGCTTACTGAGGGTGAGATGGAGCATTGCAGCAAGGAAGATCAAAAAGAGCGTTGGTGCGATGACACAGCCTTGCTTGACCCTGGTTCGTACGTGAATTGGGTCTGCGGTGGAACCGTTGGTCAGTTTGGTGCCATAACTATCATTCCACAGATTGAGCCTAGTCTGGTCCTGTGTTTATAGTATGGGTACCAGTTTGATTTTGGTACCATTATCACTGCAGATCTTATGTTAGCCGATGTAATGATCTATGAAAAAAATACTGGGCGGATCTTTCACCTTCAGTTGGGGTGCAAAACTGGCAGTAGTGATACTCAGTGAACTCAGTGGAAAGAAAAATCAGGCGGGGTGTACAATGGGCAGTCAATTCGCTACCGTGTCCCTGTCCAAGATGAAAGTTCCATCCACTGTTTCTTAGAAAGTGGGGGGCGTGCACGAGGCATGAATCGCCGAAGAGGGGCTCAAAAAAATAAGTTTGGGAACCTCTGATCTAAAAAGAATCTGATCCATTTTACATCATTATTAGAGCTTTTTATTTAAATGGCTCGTTAAAAAAAATTGTTACGATTAGTGAACAAATGTTTTACGTGGTTTTCAGGAGGTAGCATCTTATTGCACGTAAAAATGACAAACTAGTCAAATCAAAATCAAATCAACTTTTATTGTCATTGTTAGTGCACAAGTGCAGTACAACGAAATGTAGGCTTGCGGCTCCCGAGAGTGTACAATTTGGATTAGGACACTTAAACATTTCAACATACATTTGTACATATATATTAGCATAAATATGACCATAATAAAGTGCATCGGCAGATGTGCAGGCTTTAGTGTTTATTTGTGGAGTTCAGTAGGATGACAGCCCTGGGAAAGAAGCTGTTCCTAAATCTGGTCGTACGGGTGCGAATGCATCTGTAGCGTCTTCCAGATGGTAGGAGGGCGAACAGACTGTGGCTGGGGTGGGTAGGGTCTTTGATGATGGACCGTGCCCTCCGTAGGCAGCGTTTCTGATATATATGTTCTATGGTCGGTAGCCGGGTGCCGGTAATGCGTTGGGCAGTTTTGACTACCCGCTGCAGGGCTTTCCGGTCATGGGAGCTACGGCTGCCGTACCATACCGTGATACAGCTTGTCAGGATGCTCTCTATAGTGCAGCGGTAGAAGTTAGAGAGGATCGGGGGTGACAGATTACATCCCTTCAGCCTCAAGAAATATAGGCGCTGCTGGGCCTTCTTCACCAGAGAGGAACTTAAAGCTGGCCACCCTTTCCACCTCCGCCCCATTGATGTGGATGGGGGTGTGACTTCCGCCTTTGGACTTCCTGAAGTCCACGATTATTTCCTTTGTTTTCTTGGTGTTAAGGGCCAGGTTGTTGTCGGCGCACCACTTCACGAGATGCTGGACCTCCTCCCTGTAGGCTGACTCATCGTTGTTGGTGATCTGGCCTACTACCGTGGTGTCATCTGCAAACTTGATGATGGTGTTGGAACCATTAACAGCCACACAGTCGTGGGTGAAGAGGGAGTAGAGGAGGGGGCTCAGCACACATCCTCGTGGGGCCCCCGTGTTCAGGGTCAGGGGGGGGGGGGTGTGGTTGCCTAATTTGACAGACTGGGGTCTGTTTGTTAGGAAGTCCAGGGTCCAGTTGCAGAGGGAAGTGTTCAGGCCAAGAGTTTGGAGTTTGGTGGCCAGCTTGTTGGGGACGATAGTGTTGAATGCTGAGCTGTAGTCTATAAACAACATTCTGATGTAGGTCTCCTTACCATCTAGGTGATTCAGTGCCGAGTGTAGAGCAGTTGTGATTGCATCCTCCGTTGATCTGTTTGCCCGATAGGCAAACTGGTGTTGGTCAAGGGAGGCAGGAACACTGGCTTTGATGTGGGCTAAGACCAGTCTCTCGAAACACTTCATTATGATGGGTGTGAGTGCGACAGGTCGATAGTCGTTCAGACACGTCACAGCCGCTTGTTTAGGCACAGGAATGATGGTGGCGGTCTTGAAGCAGGTAGGGACTACTGCCTGGGCCAATGACAGGTTGAAGATGGCGGTGAAGACATCAGCCAGCTGATCAGCACATTCCTTGAGTACCCTTGATTAAAGCTTCCAAGAACTTTATTTTTTATAGATTGTCGACACCAAACATGCTCACTTAATTTTAATTGACACAATAGCAGACTCTGGGGTTTCTTGAATTCTGGAGTAGGAAACAACATGTGACAGCACCTATCTGCAAAGTCAAGATAACATTTTCATGTGCATGTTCAGCATGTACTTCCTTCAGAATTTGCCAATCGAGGTTAGTCTCCTACAGTGTGAATGAAGAACAGTTGCCTCATGAGATGAACCAAATGAGAGGTTTGAATCTCATCTGATGACACATCTTACTGTTGTGAAATGATGCACTACAAAATAGCCCCAAATCCTGAAGCTGCAAGTTGTTAGTTTGTCACTTTTCAAACCATTTCTAAGGATTTTTTTCATTTGTAATTCAGTGAATATATAAAATAGACAATGATACTTTACCATGCTGGAAAGTGCAGGGATTTTCTGCACCGCGGTTTTCTAGGGCATCCAGTAGCTCGCCCAGAAACTCGGAAAGCGAGGTAGCTATCTCCAGGTTTTCCATTAGGACAACAGTTACCTTCTCAGTAACTGAGGACTGTCTCAAAGGAACCAGGATACCTAGAACATGTTAACAGCAGTGTTTAAAAACTAGTAATGTGCTTTGATAAAAGTTGTTATACTATTTGGCAAAAAAAGGATTGCACTTAATTTCAGATTCATGGCTTTCTATAGAAGCTAAAGAAAAACAAAACAGGAGGTAAACAGAATTATCACAAATGGTTAAAATTATCATTAACTTTTAAAAATTAAATAATAAAATTAGATTTTAATATAGCTAATATGCAATTACCAGTGCAACTTTCACTGTGGCTTTTTAAATAATTGAGAAGTTCAGAGCAGTTTTAGAAGTCAAAAAGTCAAAAAATATTTATATGATTATTTCTATTACTTGTGACAGTAAAATATGAAGCCCTTGCTCTAACAAACTTGTGGTACTTATACTATGGTCCAGGAGCCACCTGTGGCCAACCTTTCCTTCATCCATGGCTCTCAGATGTGCTGCAATTGTCTTGGACCTCTATTCACTGCCTGACCAGCTGTGGAATGTTAGATTTGGAACTCAAGGGAAGCTTTAAGAGGCAACAGCAAGGCCCAGCATTAACAGCACAAGTGAATGGCCACTTAGCAAATTCCAACTATGGCACAACTGAAAGCAGAAGCTCATCATGTGACAAATTATGGACACCGACCCATGTCTCATCAATCTGCTTTATAACATATTGAAACATTCCTGAAAGTGGCCCTTCAAGCAAGCTATTGTTTAAGATTATGATCCATAATGAAAAGTTAGTGAATAATGCTGTTATAAATGCCAGTAACACCACAGTGTTGATAAAAGTATTCAGCTGAATACAAACAAAACCCTGATAATACCATGGGACACATATTATCAGATTCATTTTTATCAGGTAAATCTGAGATTAAGTGATGGATCTATGGAAATAACATTTAAAAAAAGATGCATGACATGAAGGTCAATAGTAAAGCTGTGAGAAAGGAGGACAACAGGCATGCTGTGTAGTAAGTACAAGGGGAATTAATCAAAGTTATTCTCAAGTCAGTATGCTCAGCGGGTAAACACAGCAATTCAAAATTAGGATGTGAAATATTAGTGTTTTACTGGCTACTTCATGTTACGTAATCACAAACCAAGTATGGATGAGTAAGAGCATTCGATGCATGTTAGCTTATCAATCTAGAAAAACCTACAATCACCCATCACAGCATTCAACCATGTCTGGAATGACTGTTTTTTTTTTGCCTCGACTAACCTGCCCAAAAGTTCAATCCAAATGTTGAACTTCCTGACACCAGTCCTAAAGAAGCTCAACACCAACCAGGACAAAGCTGCCCCTCAACATTCAATGGCATTACCATCGCCAAATCCCCCACCATCAATATCCTGGGGGTCACCATTGACTAGAAACTTAACTGGACCAGCCACATAAATACTATGGCAACAAGAGCAGGTCAAAGGCTAGGTATTCTGCAGCGAGTGCCTCACCTCCTGACTCCCCAAAGTCTTTCCACCATCTACAAGGCACAAGTAAGGAGTGTGATGGAATACTCTCCACTTGCCTGGATGAGTGCAGCTCCAACAACACTCAAGAAGCTCAACACCATCCAGGACAAAGCAGCCTGCTTGATTGGCGCCCCATGCACCACCTTAAACATTCACTCCCTCCACCGTGGCTGCAGTGTGTACCATCTACAAGATGCACTGCAGCAACTTGCCAAGGCTTCTTTGACAGCACCTCCCAACCCGCGGCCTCTTCCTCCTAGAAGGACAAGGGCAGCAGGTGCATGGGAACACCACCTCCAAGTCACACACCATCCTGACTTAGAAGTATATCGCCGATTCTTCATCGTCGCTGGGTCAAAATCCTGGAACTCCCTACCTAACAGCACTGTAGGAGTACCTTCATCACACGGACTGCAGCGGTTCAAGAAGGCGGCTCACCACCACCTTCTCGAAGGCAATTAGGGATGGGTAATAAATGTTGGCCTTGCCAGCGATGCCCACATCCCACAAACGAATAAAAGAAAATCTGTTTTTCACCAGTTTGTGCCCATTCCTCTTTGTCCAACTGTCAAGGTTTACCTGGAAGTAGTGTACTAATAATATTTTTCCATTATCACATAATATCTCAAATGCCTCTTTGTTTCAGTTATCCGATTTCAAGGCTGAAGAGCCCAAGTTTCTCCAGTCTCTCATAGACTTCAGTCTTGACAAAGATCAGCCTAGATCTTCTCTGTACTGCCTCCGAACTGTGAATATTTCCTCATGCCTTGGTGACCAAAATTTGACATAGCACTCAATTTGCAGCCTGACCAGACCACTGTGTAGCCAGCATGACAGCCTCCATCTTACACTTTATTTATATAGCAATATAATTCAGGATTCTATGTGTTGTTAATTGCTGTTCCAGGTTAGCCTGCACCTTATGTACGGAGTCTAGTAATACCCATAGATCTCTTTCAACTTCATCCTTATCTGGTTTATTACCATCCATAAAGTAAGTCTATTGCCCAGTTTTTCCTTCAAACGTGTAGTAGCTTTTGCTTATCTATTCTGAATTTTATTTGCCACTATTCAATCAATTGACAGATTTTATCTAACTCATTTAATCAAAGTGGTTTATGCAAGGAAAATGTAGAACATTAAATGGGTTCCATTTGGATTTCAAACAAGATTGATTACATAGAAATGCTTAAGAAAGTTTGTTGTTTAATAAAAAATTCATTTAAAATGGCATGATAAGTGGTTTTCATTGAAATAGGTAAACAACCTTTAGCTCACCCATAGTTACAAATAGGTTCAGTTTACCTTTCACTCATTCTTCACTATTAAAGGAGCCATTTGGCATCAGTCCCACTATGGTTCCCACGATGCTGGTCCCAGTAAAATGCCAGATGGGCATCTTTGCTGCACTGAAGCTTTGAAGAGCGTAGAAAATGACACCGCAATGATAGGTTGTTAATGAGTTTTCTTTCTGATGAATTAACAAAACTCAACCCCAGAGAACTTTTTTCTACTTTGTTACAGATCTAATAAAAGGGACAGGAAGGGGTGATTCAGTGGCACAGTATGATACTGTGCCAACCTGTGGTGCATTGCTAACAGAATGTGAACTTTCCGTAATGAGCAGCTTCGCACAAGCAAGGGAAAAAAGCTGAAGGATGAGTCAATATGGGTTACTCATTATATTTGGAGCACTCTATAAAATGCAGCCCTGTCATGCTTCAAACCAGATAATGATAACATTAAACTATTCAATGGAGAACACAAAACATTTTTTTCTAAGACAGTTTTGAGTATGTAGTAATTTGTCAAGAACTCTAAACAGTCAAATGTTCAAAGCTCACTCAAAAGCCTTAATTTTAAATTAAATTTGTATTCTCAATCTGCAATTTACACCAGTCTTGTAGAGAAATCTGATTACTGTATTTTTCCACACCAAAACTGCTTAATTTGAACTTAATGTCATTTTGCTTCTTGTGTTTAAGCTCAGGTTTTAACCACTGCTAGGTTAGTTTTATAGACCAGCATCTATCTGTAGCATTTCCCATTATTTCACAAATACATTCTCAAACTTTGAAAAACTTTATAAAATCACTAGGACCTTTCACCTGTAGTTTTGTAAGCCACACAAATTCTAGCAGTTTACTGCAGCATTATAACAGCCTGCATCAAACTTTGTTTTCTCTCTTATTTGGCTCTAAAAACTTGCAAGAATGGACATCAGTCAAGATTAAAGAGGATGAACTTTGTTCTCGGGAGTAAATCAATGATTGTGTAACTCACTTTAATTAGCAGAAAATTGTACTGATTTCAGGTGCCACCGATAAATCACAGGCAACATAAAATCTATATCAGAAAGTATGTTGTATAACTACTTCATTAGACAAAACTCAATCTCAGTGTGTATCATCTACAAGATGCACTGCAGCAACTCACCAAGGCTTCTTCAGCAGCATCTCCCAAGCCTATGACCTCTACCACCTAGAAGGACAAGAGCAGCAGGCGCATGGGAACACTATCACCTGCAAGTTCCCCTCCAAGTCACACACTATCCTGACTTGGAAATATATCGCTGTTCCTCCATCGTTGCTGGGTCAAATTCCTGAAACTCCCTCCCTAATAGCACTGTGGGAGTACCTTCACCAAAAGGACTGCAGCAGTTCAAGGTGGCGGCTCACCACCAGCTTCTTGAGGGCAATAAGGGATGGGCAATAAATGCTGGCCTTGCCAGCAATGCCCACATCCCAGGAACAACAACAAAAAATGACCCTCTGATGAATAGGTATTCTACTCCAGACTATATTTACATAATATAGGTCATTATAGTGACTAAACTCTTGGGGTTGAGTTCCCACAAACAAGTGGAGACATTTCTCAAAGAATTATTTTGAGGGTAAGCATCTTTTTTTTTTTTTTGAAATGACTACACTCACCCTCTCTCCTTGGCAGTTTCTCAACATTTTCAAAACTACAGTGTGTCAATCCCAATTATGGATCTCTTACCACTTTGAATAAACAGCTCCACCAGCTGGTCCTTTGATGAACTTGCTTCCATCTCAATTTTTATTATTTCACAACTGGAACCAGCAGCTTCTTGTTTGTGCTGTGGAGAATTGCAAAATGTGGACTAATTAACTTCAAACTGCAGCCTCCAGGTCAGTCAGGAAAGATACAAGTAACACCCACTTAAACTCTTTAACGTAGTATTCTCTTAGGTGGCTATGGATTTTGGATCCCATGGACTGATCAGAAGTTTCAAACAGCTGCAAATCCATACAATGCAGAATTTGATCCTTTTGTCAAATCAGAAAGATTGCTTCTTGATTGAACATATCAAGGACCCCATTAGGGATAACACATCGATGCCTGGTTCAGATGACGACATAATGTGTGAAATTTAAGCATTTTACGACTGCCACCCAAAACTAGATTACACCCTACATTGTATGGAATTGTGCTTTGGATCCAACACCCATAACCATCATACTATCTACAGTGATACATTTTATGTCCATTTTTTCCTACTCTGTCACAGCAGCAAATGTCACTGCCCAGTGGCAATTGTCAGCATGCTCCAAGCCTTTGCTATATGCACCTCACACAAAAGAAACATAAAATAACAATATTATTGAAGCAAGTTGACAACATAATCTATTATATTAAAAATCTTAAAACTGTGCAGTGTTTCGGTCAATGTTTTCCATTATGCTTCTGATGCCCAGATTTACAATGGAAACTGCTTATTTAAATGCTGTCATGCACTCAGTACACCTTCTCACTAGGGGAAGTCCTGCAGTGCCACCACTGACAGGATGTATAATTAGAACACAGGGGCCTGGAGTTTCTGCCTTGGGTACAATCGGCGATCCAGGCGCAAAATGCGCTAATTTTGAGAAGGGTTTCTTTTCTCAAGTCTCCGCTCAAATTGTCAAATGTAAAATCTGCCATCGACCAGCACAGTGTTTTAGAGCATAATTTAAAAAAAAAATTGTGCTTTAAAAAAATATTCCTCGATATATTTAAGAGTGGTAACTTGGTGTGTGGTTTGATTATAACAGCTAAAAATGGGTTTATCACAAAAAAAGCATTTTTAATCAGTGTCTAGTCCACCACCTGTGAGTAACCCAATTTAAATAACTGAAAATTATTTTTAAAAAACTATACAGAACCATTTGCTAGTTATATTGGTGTACAGTAGTCAGTTTTAGCAAATTCAAAAATTATATTCAAAAGCTTTCAAAACATGCCTATTAGTGCCCTTGCACCTAAAAAAAAAGCTTAAGTTTAAGAGTTTCCTCGAAGGCCGGAAAACTGGTGCAATTAGTGGAAATTCCCAATGGTGATTAATTCGTTCTGGGGGGCGTGGCCAGTTTTGTGGGCAGGGCCGGTTTCTAGTGCGATGTTTTTTAAACTAGTGCAAAAGATGGCGGAAACTCGATTTGCATTGAATGTAATTTGCTCTTAAAATTTTCCGATCTTTTGCGCTGGTTTGGCCGATTTCAGGCAAACTGCATTGGAAAAAAAAGTGCAACCTCGTGGAAACTCCAGGCCAACCAGTTTGCATAGGCAGTCTCGTTATAAATGTGGATATAAGAATTTATAATGAAAACATACATAAAAATGAGGACAGAATGTATGACTTTAAAAAGATTGAATCACACCTGCAAGCCGTGGCCCAATGACCCGCCGCCCTCTAACCCTGCTTCACATGAACACACAACCCATGTGCAAGGTCACAGGAGATTGACTAGTATATCCAAAATGGATAGGGGCAAAACACAAAATAAGTGGCTTCCTTGGGACCTGATACTTTTGCTAGAGTGCTACAGATCTCATATTTGATGAAAACAGTCCTATGTCTACCAACTTATGTTTATAGTTCCAAAAAATATAGGTTGAGCGGGGTGTGGGGGGGGGGGGAAAGAGAGGAGAGTGGATTTCATCCAGATTTTAAAATTATACTCTGCCTAAATCAGCCAGTGCATTTTTTTCATCTTACTGTAAACATCTTAGAATTTAAAAAGCTTAAACCCTACAGAAAAATGCAATTTAGAGAACCTATTTACCTTAATACAGTTTGCTATTTGATGTGCAACATGGTCTTGGCAACTTCCTACTGGCCCATGAAAAATTACATTATGATACTGTTCAACCTGTTAAGACAATTCAAAACAAAGTTCACATAATGAAATTAAAGACCATCAGTCACAATAAAACCAGAACTACATACAAAGATTAGGAGGAACAATTGTAAAATAAAAAAAACAAAAAATGCTTAAATGCACAGGTATCTGAAAACACAAAAACAAGTTGATACTTCAGATAGACCATTTGTCAGAATGGACCCTATCCATACTAATCTCACTTTTCAGATTTCCATCTTACTACCTCAAGAGCAGCAATTGATACGTACAAGGTAACTGGATTAAATGATCGCATTCGTAAGATGAAAAGAACAGGAAGGTTTTGAAAATATTCCAAGATTCTCACTAATATGTTAAATATACTCAACTAGTAACATCACACTGTGGGAAAATGTATCCTGACAGTGATACACAAATGTCAGTGAAAATGTCATGAAGAGACTAGAGCTTTCAAAATATTTTAAATATGTATGGTGCACTATATGGAAATTCTGAAATACCGAAAGCCAGCGAAGGAATATTTTTCATGCATATAATGAATATTCAAATTGGCAGGTGACATCAAGAGCAAGAAAACCATGCTGAAAGTTTATAAGTTGGGTTAAATACAGTTCACATCACAAGAGAACAGCAAAAACACTGGGGTACATTTTTAATATCTTGTAAATTAGAATTTAAATTTTGTACAAAATGCTTTTTACATCATCTTCCGATGCTTGTTTATTTAAGAGTAGTGCCCTGAAGGGGGTAAATTGAAGAGTCTGTGACAAAGATTTAATGCCCACATGGTTAATTGAGACTTATAAAATGTTCCCTTCCTTGACTTCTCGGTCTCCATTTCTGGGGATGGGCTATCGACAAATATCCACTATAAGCCCACCGACTCACAGCTATCTCGACTACACTTCCTCCCACCCCGCTTCCTGTAAGGACTCTATTCCATTCTCACAGTTTCTCCGTCTCCGTCGCATCTGTTCTGACGATGTCACCTTCCATACTAGTGCTTCCGATATGTCTTCCATTTTCCTCAACCGAGGATTCCCCTCTACCGTGGTTGACATGGCCCTTGACCGTATCCGTCCATTTCCCGCACTTCTGCTCTTATCCCTTCCCCTCCCAGAACCACGATAGGGTTCCCCTTGTCCTCATCTTTCGCCACACCAGCCTCCACATTCAATGGATCATCCTCCGCCATTTCCGGCACCTCCAGCGTGATCCACCACCAAACACATCTTCCCCTCCCCTCCCCTTTCAGCATTCCAAAGGGACCACTCCCTCCGCGACACCCTGGTCCACTACTCAATCATCCGCAACAGTCCCTCCCCTTCCCACGGCACCTTCCCATGCAAGTGCAGGAGATGCAACGTCTGCTCTTTTACCTCCTTCCTTTCCACCGTCCAGGGCCCCAAACATTCCTTCCAGGTGAAGCAGTGATTTACTTGTATTTCTTACAATTTAGTATATTGTATTCACTGCTCACGATGTGGTCTCCTCTACATCGGAGAGACCAAACGCAGATTGGGTGACCGCTTTGCAGAACACCTCCGTTCAGTCCGCGAGTGTGATCCCGAGCTTCCGGTCACCTGTCACTTTAATTATCCGCTCCACTTCACTCCCACTTCGAGCTCGGCCTCTTGCACTGTTCCAGTGAAGCTCAACGGAAGCTCAAGTAACAGCACCTCATCTTTCTATTAGACACTTTACAGCCTTCTGGACTCAACATCGAGTTAACAATTTCAGACCATAACCTCTACCCCTATTTTTTCTGATGGCAGCTAGAGATGATTCTGCTATACCCATTTACACCTCTTCTACACCCATCTTTTGTTTCTTTACTTGTCCCATTAGCATCTCCTTTTGCTTTGTACAATCATCCCTTTTGTCATTTAATCTCTCCTGCCTTCCATCCCATCACAGACCCTCCCTTTTGTTTTTTCCTCCCCTCCCCCCTTTCCCTGCCCTTGCTTAAAATCTGTTACATCTCTGTTTCTCTCTCCACAGATGCTGCCTGACCTGAGTATTTCCAGCATTTTACATAGAAACATAGAAGATAGGAGCAGGAGTAGGCCATTCGGTCCCTCGAGCCTGCTCCGCCATTCGATGAGATCATGGCTGATCATCCAAACTCAGCACCCCGTACCTGCCTTCTCCCCATATCCCTTGATACCTTTAGCTCTAAGAAATATATCTAACTCCTTCTTGAATATATTTAAAGACTTGGCCTCAACCGCCTTCTGTGGTAGAGAATTCCACAGGTTCACCACTCTCTGGGTGAAGAAATTCTTCCTCATCTCTGTCCTAAATGGCTTACCCCTTATCCTTAGACTATGACCCCTGGTTCTGGACTCTCCGACCATCGGGAACATTCTACCTGCATCTAGTTTGTCCAGACCTGTCAGAATTTTATAAGTTTCAATGAGATCCCCTCTCATTCTTCTAAACTCCAGCGAGTATAAGCCCAATCGACCTAATCTCTCCTCATACGTCATTCCTGCCATCCCAGGAATCAGCCTTGTGAATCTTCGCTGAACTCCTTCCATGGCAAGAACATCCTTCCTCAGATAAGGTGACCAAAACTGCACACAGTACTCAAGGTGTGGTCTCACCAAGGCCCTGTACAACTGCAGCAGGACATCCTTGCTCCTGTACTCAAACCCTTTTGCTATGAAGGCCAACATACCATTTGCCTTCTTCACCGCCTGCTGCACCTGCATGCTTACCTTCTGTTTTTATTTCAGATTTCCAGCATCCGCAGTATTTTGCTTTTGTAAAAAATGTTCTATCTAGATTCACCATTTTGTATATGTATCCAGTGCAGTGCAATGGGTCATGAGCCAGACAGCAATGGAGAAATTAAGGATGTTGGAAGAACTGCTACAGTTCAACTGGTATCAGCTGTTCTTTTCCAGATGCTGTTGCTACTCCAATGATAATGCTATGACGACAGAAACTTGACTATTGCTGTAGTATTAACTGGTTGAATATAGGTGTGGTCAACTATCATACTTTATAAATATCGATTCTTTTTTGCCACTGGGTATTGTAGTGGGTAATACCTAATAATAGATATTATAAAGAAAGACGGCTCAAGAAATTGACCATGGTGGTTGCTACTAGTACAGAAACGTCTGGAGAAATTCAGCTTGATGGGTTACTCTGCATCTGCATTCACAAGCCAATTCCTACTTTTTTGGGGGGAGTGGGATGGGGTAGGAGGATAATGAGATGAATTAAGGTTAGAAATTCATTTGGTGCACAGTATCTATTTATTTCTCTGGCTGCGTAAGCCTCTGTGGATTTGTGTCGAGGTCCACATAACAGTCATGCAGAAAGTTCTGATGTGACTCAGTTGAATGTCACTATAGAAACTCTAACTGTGGAAGCAATAAGTGCAGCAAGGTTCCTTTAACCTACAGTGAATGTTGACCATACAATGTGACAATGCTGCCAGCAGAGGGTACCTGAATACCTTCACATTAAACCTGTGTATTGTTGAAACCTTTGAATTTAATTCACTAACTGCATATAACCTGAGCACATAATTAAATAATTTTGGTTGGTTATATTGGTATGCATTTTCCTTCATAATTATGAAGTACAATGAAAATTTGATAGATTAATTAAACTAGTTGTGCCATGAAACACAACTGCAATGTCGCAAAATGAGAAGAAACACAATTAGCAGCAAAGGGGTATAAAAATTAGCAATATAAATGCTGCAGATGTGCTCACAAGTGAGAGTTATAGTTTCTCCATCAAAAATGATGAATTTATTATATACCAGCTGCATGCACAATCCAGCAGGCATCAGCAGAAGCAGCTCCCTGGTGACTTTTCCCCTTCTTTGCCTGTACTACTATACCAGGCAGTACATTTACCCACTGAGCCATCAGGAGAGTGGTGGTGCCATTTTGCCAACCCTCCCAAATTGCCCTGGGGTTGTCAGGAATGACAAATTAATCTCCTGGGTATTGCTGCGAGCAACCCAGGAGAAAATAGGGGAGTACAGTAGCTCCCAAATAATAGCCGTTTGTATTTTTGCTGCAGCAGTAGCCATATTAGGCAACTGTTCTATTCCAATTAGTTCCTAGAGGGAGTGCAACGAAGGTTCACGAGATTGATTCCTGGGATGGCGTGACTGTCGCATGAGAAGAGATTGAGTAAACTAGGCCTGTATTCTCTTGAATTCAGATGAGAGGGAATCTCATTGAAGCATACAAAATTATTACAGGGCTTGATAGGATGGATGCTGGGAGAATGTTTCCCTTGGCTGGGGAGTCTAGAACCAGGGGCCACAGCCTCAAGATAAAGGGTAGGCCATTCAGGACTGAGATAAGAAGAAATTTCTTCACACAGAGGGTGGTGAATCTTTGGAATTTTCTACCCCAGAGGGCTGTGGAGGCTCAGTCATTGGGTATATTCAAAACAGAAGTCGACAGATTTCTGACTAGTAAGGGCATCAAGGGTTATGGCGATAGGGCCGGTGAATGGAGTTGAGGCAGAAGATCAGCCATGATCTCATTGAATGGCCTACTCCTGCTCCTATTTCTTATGTTCTTTTCCATTTGCTGCCCGTCTGGCTGCATATTTTCCCAAGTCTGTAATCTGTGAGAGAGGAAATTATCAAGTCATTTTGGGAATGAAGTGGTTGGAAACCACTGCTGGATTTTTTCTTCCCTTTCCTTAAACATTAATATTTTTCTTTCTCTACAGATGCTGCCTGACTTGCTAAGCGTTGCCAGCATGTTCTACTTTTGTTGGAGATTATAAAGAATTGACCAGCATTGATTTCTTGAAGGAAATGCGAGATCAGAGTGTGCAACTCCCGAGGCAGTGGAAGATCAAAGAACACAACTCCTGAGGCAACAACAACTTGTATTTATATATCACCTTTAACATAGTAAAAGCATCCCAAGGCACTTCACAGGAGCATTATCAAAAAAAAATTGCCATTGAGCCACAGAAATCGATATTAGGACAGATGAGGTAGGTTTTAAAGAGCGTCTTAAAGGAGGGGAGAGAGACAGAGAGGTTCAGTGAGGGAATTTCAGAGTTTAGGGCCTAGGCAGCTGAAAGTGATTAAAATAGGGGATGCGCAAGAGGCCAGAATTGGCGGAGCGTAGAGATCTTGGAGGGTTGTAGGGCTGGAGGATGTTACAGAGATAGGGAGGGGAGAGGCCATGAAGGGATTTGAAAACAAGGATGGGACTTTAGAAATGGAGGCGTTGCCGGACCCAGGATCCAATGCAAGTCACCGAGCACAGGGGTGATAGGTGAACAGGACTTGGTGCGAGTTAAGATACGGGCAGCAGAGTTTTAGAGGAGCTCAAGTTTATGGAGGCTGGCCAGGGCAGCATTGCAATAATCAAGTCTAGATGCAACAAAGGCATGAGGGATTCAGCAGCAGATGAACTGAGGCAGAGCGGAGTCAGGAGATGGAAATAGGCGGTCTTGGTGATGGTGCGGCTATGCGGTTGGAAGCTCATCTTGGGGTCAAATACGACACCAAGGTTGCGAACGGTCTGGTTTAGCCTCAGACAGATGTTTGAGAGTGGGATGGAGTCAATGGCTAGGGAATGGAGTTTGTGGGCTTGTGGCAGGGGCTGGAGAGAATGGCTTCAGTCTTCCCAATATTTAGTTGGAGGAAATTTCTGCTCATCCAGTACTGGATGTCGGACAAGCAGTTTGACAGATCAGACAGTGGAAGGGTCGAGAGAGGTGGTGGTGAGGTAGAGTGGAGTGTCATCAGCGTACATGTGGAACTTGACATTGCGTTTTCAAATGATGTCACCGAGGGGCAGCATGTAGATGAGAGGTAACGGTGTGGGAGTGAGAGGAGAAGCCATTGCAGGTGACTCTCTGGCTACAAATGGATAGGTAAGAATGGAACCAAGCAAGTGCAGTTCCACCCAGTTGTCAAAGGCTGCAGATAGGTCGAGAAGGACGAGGGGCGATAGTTTACCACTGTTACAGACATAGGGCTGGATTTTGATACTGGAGGCGGGACTACAACTTTTGGGGTTGTAGTCCCACCTCCATCGAGTTGTGGCCAACCCACGCGATTTTCCACTTGATTGACCTTGTTGAGCCCGCCCAGCAGGCCGATTAAGGGCCACCCGGCAACAGGTGACGACAGATGAAATGTCAATCTGTGACAAGAGCTTTTGACAGATGAAATATCAGCATTTGACAGCTCTTTGAAGCTGTCAAACACTGACAATCTGTACACTAAGTTAATTCCTCTCTCTCAGGCTGATTTAGAGATCTCTCCAGAACAGAAAGCTGAACGCTGCAACTTTTGACAGCTCGCGGCCATTCTGCTTTCTGTGCCGGTGAGATGAGGGACTCCTGAGACCTGAAGGAAGGAAGGCTGTAAAGGTAAGTAAAACTTCTTTAAACACTTTACACACACTTACCTCTGCACTCATGCACACATCACTCACCTGAACACCAGACATCTCGAACCCGCCAAGCCCTTCAGCCAGACGGTCTGCCTCGCTAACTTGGCGTGGTTTGGAGCCGTCGGGAATCCCACATTTCAGGGATAAAAATAGGGATTAGGCTAAAAACTGCCTGTTAACGACCTGTTAACAGGTAGTTAATTGGCACTAATCCCCTTCCCACCTCGGGGAGGCGGGTCCCAGTGCGGGTCGGGTACCCGCCTCCTTTGAAACTGGCATGGAGGCGGGTTGGGGGCGGGATGGGTTCGTGCCCCCCGATTTTGCGATTTTAACCCCCCACACGCCTCCAATCCCGCCTCAATGGCCCAATGAAAATCGAGCCCATAGGATGTCATTTGCGACTTTGATAAGAGCTGTTTCAGTACTGTGGTGGGGTGGAAACTTGATTTGAGGGGTTCAAACATGGCGTTCCAGGAAAGATGGGCACAGATTTGGGAGGTGATGGCACGTTCACGGACAGCATGTTCAAGGACTTTGGAGAGGAAAGGAAGGTTAGAGATGGGGTGGTAGTTTGGAAGGACAGAAGGGTCAACTCTTGAGGCAGATCAGAGAGTGCAACTCACGGGGACAGTGGGAAACTATTCTTGGGTGCCCTAGCAAAACTGAAGTCAATGGGAATCAAGAGGAATACTCTCCATTGGTTGGAATCATACCTAGCACAAAGGAAGTTGGCTGTGGTTGTTGGAGGTCATTCATCTCAATCACATGACATCACTGCAGGAGTTCTTCAGGGCAGTGTCCTAGGCCCAACCATCTTCAGCTGTTTCATCAATGACCTTCCCTCCATCATAAGGTCAGAAGTGGGGATGTTCGCTGATGATTGCACACTGTTCAGCACCATTCGAGACTCGTCAGATACTGACGCAGTCCGTGTCCATATGCAGCAAGACCTGGACAACATTCAGACTTGGGCTGACAAGTGGCAAGTAACATTTGCACCACACAAGTGCCAGGCAATGACCATCTCCAACAAGCGAGACTCTAACCATCTCCACTTGACATTCAATGGCATTACCATCGCTGAATCCCCCACTATCAACATCCTGGGGGTTACCATTGATCAGAAACTGAACTGGACCAGCCATATAAATACTGTGGCTACAAGAGCAGGCCAGAGGCTGGGAATTCTGCGGCGAGTGTCTCACCTCCTGACTCCCCAAAGCCTGTCCACCATCTACAAGGCACAAGTCAGGAGTGTGATGGAATACTCTCCACTTGCCTGGATGAGTGCAGCTCCAACTCCAACAACACTCAAGAAGCTTGACACCATTCAGGATAAAGCAGCCTGCTTGATTGGCACTCCATCCACCACCTTCAACACCGGCGCACTGTGACTGCAGTGTGCACCAACTACAAGATGCACTGCAGCAACTCACCAAAGCTCCTTCAACAGCACCTTCCAAACCTGCGACCTCTACCACTTAGAAGGACAAGGGCAGCAGACACATGGGAACATCACCACCTACAAGTTCCCCTCCAAGCCACACACCATCCTGACTTGGACCTGTATCGCCGTTCCTTCCCTGTCGCTGGGCCAAAATCCTGAAACTCCCTTCCTAACAGCATTGTGGGTGCACCTACACCATATGGACTGCAGCGGTTCAAGGCGGCGGCTCACCGCCATCTTCTCAAGGGCAATTAGGGATGGGCACTAAATGCAGGCCTAGCCAGCCAGCGACGCCCACATCCCATCAATGAATAATTTTTTTTTTTTTTTTTAATTTCCTAATTCCCTGTCCACCTTGCTAGTGAGCAAAAAAAAATGTTTAGGCTCAGTGAGAAAAGACACTCAACTACAGGGACCTCAACTTTTATACGGTAAATGCAATAATGTGTGTAAACTGTGGGCGTGTCACAAGATCAAGTGTTGTGATCAAAAGCAAAATACTGCGGATGCTGGAAATCTGAAATAAAAACAGAAAACGCTGGAAATACTCAGCAGGTCAGGCAGCATCTGTGGAGAGAGAAATAGAGTTAACGTTTCCAGTTGATGACCCTTCGTCAGAACTGGAAAAAGCTGGCGATGGAACAGGTTTTTAAGCAAATGTAGGGGCAGAGAAAGGGGGGAAGGGGAGGAAAGAACAAAAGGGAAGGTCTGTGATAGGATGGAAGGCATGATGGTGCGAGGCATAAGGAGATGCTAATGGGACAAGAAACAAAAGATGGCTCTAGATGAAGTGTAAATGGTGACGGCAAAATGAAAGGCAGCTGCCATGTGAGAGAGAGAAATAATGGGAAAAAAATTTAGGGACAGAGGTTATGGTCTGAAATTGTTGAACTCGATGTCAAGTCCAGAAGGCTGTAAAGTGCCTAATCGAAAGATGAGGTGCTGTTCCTCGAGCTTACGTTCAACAATTTCAGAATATAATCAGACTATTTTTTTAAAAACTCTCGCATGACAGCTGTTGATGATTCTGCCATTGCCATTTACACCTCATCTAGAGTCATCTTTTGTTTCTTAACTTGCCCCATTAACATCTCCTTTTGCCTTGCACCATCATCCATTTGTCTTTTAATCTCTCTTGCCTTCCATCCTCAGACCTTCCCTTTTGTTCTTTCCTCCCCTCCCCCCTTTCCCTGCCCCTACACTTGCTTAAAATCTGTTACATCTCTAATTGTTTCCAGTTCTGACGAAGGGTCATCGACCTGAAACGTTAACTCTGATTCTGTCTCTACAGATGCTGCCTGACCTGCTGAGTATTTCCAGCATTTTCTGTTTTTATTGGCAATCCTACAAGAGTCTTGCAGTTTTTTTATATCAGTTTTAAAATTTACTGTTGAACATAGCAGACTAACTCCATTCAGCAAGCATTTCAGTTTACTGCTTTTTTCCTCTTTCTCCATTTGCCTTGCGTGTTGGAACTCTCGCATGCCTTATTACCTTTTACATATTCTATTGTCCCTTTTAAGTTTCTTCATCATCTCACAGATGATCTTTTATATCAGCTAACAGTCTTCCATTAAGCAACTTGCAGGTCGTTCAACCCCCATTAACTTCCTCTGTACGATTGGATTATATGTTGGTACTCTGCCATTTCTCTCCCTTTCCCAACATTACTATAATAAATATCTGCTGATCTGATGAAGGGTTCACACTGGGGTTGAAAACTCTGGTTGAATGTATTTCTGGTGGTTTTATCACAGAAATAGACTGAATAAAACAAAATAATGTTTTTTGCAATTATTTGACTTTTAGAAAGGATGTGGGTGGTGAGGCTCCCTTGGTTACCTTGAGTGGCATATTATTGATTCATCAAATGTTGCACAGGTAAAGACAGATCAAGTACACAGATGAAACAGAAACATTATAAAGCAATTAAAACAGAAAATTAAAGGTGTTGCAATGGGCACCCGCATGGGCCCTAGCTATACAATAGCAAAATACTGCGGATGCTGGAAATCTGAAATAACAGAAAATGCTGGAAATACTCAGCAGGCCAGGCAGCATCCATGGAGAGAGAAACAGAGTTAATGCTTCAGGTCTGGGACCCGTCATCAGAACTGGAAAAAGCTGGATATGGGCCTAGCTATACCTGCCTTTTCATGGGATATGTGGAACATTCTTTGTTCCAGTCCTACTCAGGTTCCCTCCCTCACCTCTTTTTCCAGTACATTGATAACTGTATTGGCGCCATTTCCTGCTTTTGCCCTGAACTAGATAATTTCATTCACTTTGCTTCCAATTTCCACCCATCCCTCACCTTCACATGGTCCATCTTCCCTTCCCTTCCTTGACTTCTCTGTCTCCATTTCCGGGGATAGGCTATCGACCAACATCCACTATAAGCCCACTGACTCCCACAGCTACCTAGACTACACTTCCTCCCACCCCGCTTCCTGTAAGGACTCTATTCCAATCTCCCAGTTTCTCCATCTCTGCCGCATCTGTTCGGATGATGCCACCTTCCATACTAGTGCTTCCGGTATGTCTTCCTTTTTCCTCAACCGAGGATTCCCCTCTACCGTGGTTGACATGGCCCTCGACTGTGTCCGTTCCATTTCCTGCACTTCTGCTCTCACCCCTTCCCCTCCCTCCCAGAACCACAATAGGGTTCCCCTTGTCCTCAGCTTTCACCCCACCAGCCTCCACATTCAACGGATCATCCTGCACCATTTCCGCCAGCTCCAGCGTGATCCCACCACCAAACACATCTTCCCCTCGCCCCCCCCCCTTCAGCATTCCGAAGGGACCACTCCCTCCGCGACACCCTGGTCCACTCCTCAATTACCCCCAACACCCCTTCCCCTGGCACCTTCCCATGCAAGCGCAGGAGATGCAACACCTGCCCTTTTACCCCCTTCCTTCCCACCGTCCAGGGCCCCAAACACTCCTTCCAGGTGAAACAGGATTTACTTGTACTTCTTACAATTTAGGATATTGTATTCGCTGCTCACAATGCAGTTGCCTTGACATTGGGGAGACCAAACGCAGATTGGGTGACCACTTTGTGGAACATCTCCGTTCAGTCCGCAAGCGTGACCCCGAGCTGCAGGTTGCCTGTCACTTTAATTCTCTCCTCCACTTCCGCTCTGTTCTCTCCAACCTCGGCCTCTTGCATTGTTCCAACGAAGCTCAACGTAAGCTCGAGGAACAGTACCTCATCTTTCTATTAGGCACTTTACAGCCTTCTGGACTTAACATCGAGTTGAACAATTTCAGACTATAAATTGGCCCCTGTAGTTCTTTCTTTTTTTTCCTCTGTTGTTTACTCACATGGTAGCTATTAATGTTGCTGCCATCATCATCCAGAGCCATCTTTTGTTTCTTAACTTGTCCCATTACCTTTTGCCTTACACTATCATCCCTTTTGTCATTCAATCTCTCCTGCCTTCCATCCCATCACAGACCTTTCCTTTGTTCTTTCCTCCCCTCCTCCCTGACCTTTTCCAGTTCTGATGAAGGGTTCGACCCGAAACATTGACTCTGTTTCTCTCTCCTCGATGCTGCCTGACCTGCTGAGTGTTTCCAGCATTTTCTGTTGTTATTTCAGATTTTCAACATCCGCAGTATTTTGCTATTGTAAAAACAGAAAATGCTGGACATACACAGTAGGCCAGTTAGCATCTATAATGGGAAAAGTAAGGTTATGACATTTAGGGTGTGTACTAGGGTTGTCAGTCCTCTGGGGTTGTCTTGGTGTTGCCAGCAATTAAGATTGATCTACTGGACAGAGAAAAATCATTGGGGCATTAAAAAAAGTGTTTTTTAAATTTATTTGAATACTTTTGTTTATGGGAGATGGGAAAGGGCTGTTTGAATGGACAGGGAAGTTGGAGATAGGTCATGTGATGAAACTTCCAGGAATATGTCCAACCAAAATTGGCAACCCTAATACAGCCATGTGAGCATTCTACCAAATTCTCCAATTAACTGATTGATTTTAATTAAAACACATGTACTTTGTCCAAGGTTACATCTAATTAGAAGATTTTATAATTAGTAACAGGTTCAAAAGGCCAGTAGTCAAAAAGATTTAGATTCCAAGTAGCTACATATTAAAACTACTGTGGCTTACACACTGCATTTTCTCCCAATGGTCATTTCTAATCTCGCAGGACTATTCTGATTTTAAAAAAATAGAATAACTGATCCAAAGCAGAACAGACTAACATCTTCTAGGACACACTGTACCCCACTGATGTTACTTAAGTGCATAGAGATCTTGCTTATTGATGGACTGTATATTATTCCTATTTAGTATAGGTAGTGAAAAAAGGATTTTCCAAAATCCACAACACTTTCAGCAACATTGATTTTTTGATAAGTGTCTTAAATGTTGAAAACATAATAATTATTGAAGGGGAAATTAATTTCAGTGGAATTCTTTTCCCCGGAAAATCATGTCCTCTTCGCTATAATCTTCACTTGTCCTTGTTGGATCAGAAGATAATGATATAGAACACAATTTGTTTACAATCTGCAGAAAGCTTCATGGACAGAGAACAAAGGATGGTTGAGTAGGAAAAGGCTGTGATTTAACAGAGGGGTTCAGGAGGAGTCAACTGTGAGTGCAAATTACATCTATAAACCAGAGATTAAACACACCTTCTGATCAACCATTACTCTTTTTCTTTACAATATATACTAAATCGGACTTTTTCCACAAAATGAACATCTGAGCTATGGTGGGCTATTATTTTAGAAGTTACTGTAATGCTTTTACTACAGAATAATTGCACTGTAAGTGCGTCTTTTGTGGCCAAAATTACAGGGGATTAAGAGACTGGTTATGTTTCAGAAGCAACTCAGGAATTTAAAGACAATTTTTGAACATTTGATAAATATAGATTAGTCACTTAATTAGGCTTCTTTCTTAAGACTGTTTCAGGAAATTCACCCAAAAATCATAGGCTCAATCAAGTAAAATTATGCTGTGTATGAAGAGGACTCCTACACAGGCAGAATCTTAGCATAGACACACCAATGTGGATTTTTCTTTAAATCCTCTATCAATAAATTTGTTGGTTAAACTTAGCTATTAAGGGGATTGAAACATAAACTTCAGTGTCAAGATCAGCGGAGTATCAGCTATATCTCATCAGCAGCACTGTATCTGTTGCTGTAGCCTGGTATATAGTCACAAATACTACAGCTGGTACAGTAAAACACTCCAGGTGATCTTCGAGATCAAATTTAAGTTTCTACAGGTAGACTATCCTTTATCCGAACTTCCGAAAACCGAAACCCTCTAAAAACCGAAAGTTTTTTCGTTCAGCGTAAGTCGTGCGCACGACATGACCAGAGTGGCGCACGACTTACGCTGAGCAGGGCAGAGGGTCACTGAGTTCCCTCCTGGGTAGGAGATTGCAGGCCGAGCTGGGCAGTGTGAAGGAGGTATACCGGGAGAGTGAACCCAACAATACAGCGGCCCGTCCGATAGCTGCAGCGGCCTGTCCGATATTCTTTTCTCCCCCCCCCGACCCCCACCCTTTCGGATAAGGGATAGTGTATCCTTTATCCGCGCTTCCGAAAACCGAAATCCTCTGAAAACCGAAAGTTTTTTCGTTCAGCGTAAGTCGTGCGCACGACCCCGACCCCGCCGCCCGACAAATTTCTCAGTCTTATAAAATACCTTCTGAAATCCGAAATCCGAAATTTTCCGAAAACCAAAACACGGCTGGTCCCGAGGTTTTCGGATAAAGGATAGTCTACCTGTACTAACTTAAAAAGGCACAATTTGTTGGTAACAAATCTCTTAAAAAAAAATCCACTAAAAGTTGAATCTACGCAGCATCTTTAATATAGAAAATGCCTTAAGGTGCTTCAGAGGCGTAATCAAAAGAATGGATGATGATCCAAAGGAGGAAACATTAGGAGCAGTGACCAAAAGTCAAAAAGGACAGTTTTAAGGAGTGTCTTAAAAGTGAAAAGGGATGTGGAGAGGCAGAGGGGTTTAGGGAGAGAAAAACAATCATACTACCGGAGGGCAACGGGTAGTTACAAAAATCACAGGACTTGTCATGGGATTTCATGTAATGACACCTTACTCGTCCTAGTTATCATTATTTACAGAAGTTGAAAAATTTGGTCTTTTAAATTTAATATTTTTTGGACAAGATGATGGCGTGATTATCACATTTTCTGATTTCTGGGATCTGTAACATTACAACAGTGACTATACTCCGAAAGTACTTCATTAGCTGTAAAGCGCTTTGAGACGTCCGGTGGTCGTGAAAGGTGCTACAGAAATGCAAGTCTTTCTTTCTTTCTTTCTATCTCAGTTTGAATCCCATTCAGATTGATGAGATGATCTCTACTGCCTATAAAAGTCATACATTCACATAAAATGGCTCAACAGAGCTCTTTCTGCTCAAAGAGGTAGGTTTTAAGGAACGTCTTAAAGGAGGAGAGGTAGAGAGGTTTAGAGAGGGAATTTCAGAGCTTAGGGCCTAGGCAACTGAAGGCATGGCTGCCAATGGTGAAGCGATTAAAATCAAAGATGCACAAGAGGCCAGAATTGGAGGAGTGCAGTGATCTCAGAGGGCTGTAGGGCTGGAGGAGGTTACAGAGATAGGAAAGGGCGAGGCCATGGAGGGATTTAAAAACGAGGATGAGAATTCTGAAATCGAGCCGTTGCCGGACCTGGAGTCAATGTCGGTCAGCGAGCACGGGGGGGCGATGGGTGAACGGGACTTGGTGCGAGTTAGGATAAGGGCAGCAGAGTTTTGGATAAGCTCAAGTCATAGCACAAAAAGACGCCAAACAGGGATTGTGTGGGAAATAAAAATGTTTCACTGGTGCAGTTGAGTTAGATTCTGCTGACCCACATTGTTAAAGCAGTGTACAGAAATATTCTACTCTATCTGACCCATTTTACAGCTGGCCTAGGAATACTAACTAAGTGCTAAATTTGGAAAAATGTTCCATTTCCGGCAACGATATCCCTTACTTCGATGAGGATAAAAGTCATCCAATCTCTCATTTGTGAAAACCCGAAATCAGAGATGAAAGAAATAACATTTCATAATAGCAAAACAAAAAATAATTACCCATCATTTTTGCCCTATAATCATTTGATGAAGCCTATTGAATTATAACTTTTATCAGCCATTTTTAATAACAGCTTTAATATGAAAATAATGCTTTGGTTAAGTAAACATAAAATATTTAACCTTGAAGGTCTTCTAGGAGTAATTTTGTAACTCTTCAGTACTGAAATTTTTCATAGAGCCCACAAGATTAAATTTCCGTAAAATTTCCTCTCAACCAGTCAGTGTTGGTGTTTAGCCTCCATGTAAGCAAAAACTCCTAATCGCATTTACCTTCCCTATTCCCAAATCTCCATTCCTTTTTCCCTCCTCTACCTATCCAATCTAATCTTGATTGTTGATGTAGTTTCTGTCTCAACCACTACCTCTGGAAGTGAATTCCACAGCCTCATAACTCTAAGATTTTCCTGCCCGCTGTTCTCAATCTCTTATAACCAATCTTGTGTCTATGGCCCCTCATTATAAACGTCATGTACAGGAAACTTTCGATTTACCGGCACCAAAATAACCAGAAATCTCGGTTAACCGGCAAAATTCAGGAGTAGGTTCAGGTAAGTTTTACTTCATATTCAACTTGCCTTCCTCCATCTGTTGCTGTGCAAGGGTGTGGCTGCAGCTGTTGCTAAGCTACAGAGACGCTTGCAACTTGTGGCCATTGTTCTGCACTTGTTGCTAAGCAACAGGGTTTGTTGCTTTATACGGAGCTGTCAGCTCTCCGTATCTTTTACTATAGCTTTCGGTTATCTGGAATTTTTGATGAACTGGCACCACGTCGGTCCCGGATAAAAAAAAAAGTTTCCCGTACTGGAAACAGTTTGCTTCTATCGTATCCCATCCTTTCATAAATTTAAACACTTCTATCATATTAACCCATAATTTGTTACTCTAACAAAGAATGTCCCAATTTTTCAAGACTTTTCATATTTGTATTTCCTCATACTAGGCAGCATCCTAGTGAATCTGCATTGTACGCTCTCTAAAGCCTCAATATCCTTCCTACAACGTGCAGCCCAATACAGCACTCTGAGGTCTTAAGGTTTTACATAAAAATAAGGAAGAACTTGCATTTATCTAGTGCCTTTCATGATCTCAGGACATCTCAATGTGCCTCACAATCAATGAAGTACTTCTGAAAGTGTAGGCTCCATGATTTCTTAGCTTTTATATTCCATACCTAGTGAAAAAAACCTAGAATTGTGTTAGTTTTTCTACGGCCTTATTAACCAAAGGTGCTACCTTCAATGTCTTGTGAACCTGTTCCCCTAACTGTCTCTGGACTTCCACAGCACCAAGCCCACTTCAATCCAAAATATAATTAATTACTTTTTTTTTAGCCAAAATGAATGATCTCACATTTACTGACACTGAATTCCATCTGCCACTTTTTAGCCCATTCCCCATTTGATCAGTATCCTTTTGCAACTTCTTTGGTCTTTGGAATTAACTATACCTCCTATTTTTCTATCATCTGCAAATTTCAACACCACTCCCTCCAGGCCTATATCCAAATCATTGATCTGCACAGTGAACAGAAATGACCTAGATCTATTTTTGTCAAGCGCGATTGTTCCTTTTGAAATGTGTGCTGGCTACTTCTAACTATTTTCTCTTTATCTAGACATATAGGGCCAGAAATTCCAGGCCAGAAGCGTGAGTGCGGTCGGCTTACTCACGCTTCTGGCCGTTGGAAATGCCGGCGTTCAGCATGAACAGCGCATGCGGGGAACGCCGGCATTTCCAGACCTCGAGCGCGTGCGACTGCACAGGCAGCGCTTGCGCAGTGAACTTCGTGGATTTCATTCATGAAATCCGTGAGGTTAAGTCCTTAGAAGTTACACTGAAAAAAAGCAAGTGTAAAGTGGTTCATTGGCTGCGGAGGAAGATATATTTTATCGTGGAGCTTTTGAAATGCAATATTTTTGTTTGGGAAAGGGAGGGAAGTTATTTTAAGTAAGTTTTAAAGTTAAAATTTTTTTTTTTTTTTTTTTTTAAAAAAAGGGTTTTCAGAACGGTAGGTAGAAGGAGCAATTGTGGCTGTGTGAATGGAATGTGAGAATGAGTTATGTATGTATGTCCACATATATTCCTTTACGTATATGTATGTATGTTTTATATTCCTTTACTATGAATGTATGTTTTTAATTATGATTTTCCAATAAGTTACTTTCTCTGAAAGTCATAATTAAATAATACATTCATACACATAAGTAAAGGAATATATACATAACACGCAAAGGAATATATACAGACATACATACTTTCAGAAGCTCCACGATAAGAAATATCTTCCTCCGCAGCCTCTGTAGCAACTGTACCCATGCTTTTTTCATGTGTAAGTTCTAATGACTGGACCTCACTGAAAGCATTAATGAAAGCGGCGAATTATACTGCGCACGCGCTGCCTGTGCAGTCGCACGCGTTCTGCCTCTGAACCCCTTCGTTCAGAGGACAGGAAATGCCGGTTTTCCCCACATGCACTGTGCATGCTGAAAACCGGCATTTCATCCGGCCAGATGCGTAAGTACCCCGACCGTACTAGCGCATTTGGAAGGGAATTATTGGGCCAACATTTTACATGTCAATAAAATAAAAAATTTAGCACTTGCACGACTTGCCCCCTCGCATCTGCGACTGAGGGTCCAAGGAGGTGCATTGCGCAAGAGGTCATCATCGCACGTATCCTCACACTGTTCCCTTTGGGGAACTGTATGAAGTGGTGGAAGGATTTATGGCCGTGATTAACGCTCATTCCGTGACCGTAACCATCTTTGAACCAGCCATTAGGGTGGTTAGTCCTATGGTGGGAGGGTTTTACGGGCTCCCACAACCCATCTGAGGGGGGGGGGCCACCAACACCCACGGACGCAAGTATCCCGCTGGATGTCCACCCAGAATTTAAAGTTGGAGCTCCGACTCCACTTGCCGGGACTGTCTGGAGTGGGGTTCAAAACCCTACTCCTTCTGGCCCAACGGTGGGGATGCTTACTGCTACGCAAAAGGCCCACTCCGCACAAAAGGTGACACCCATACGTTTCCTGTGCCTTTTCCCTCCCCGTGACTGGAGCCCTATGCTGCCATTTCACGTAGCTAATCGGATTGGGCGTTTGTCATAGCGGTAGGATCCCCGCCGCTGGGCCAGATCAGGGTAGGGTTTCGAACCCCGCTCCAGACAGTCCCGGCAAGTGGAGTCGGAGCTCCGGCTCTAAATTCTGGGTTGACATCCAGTGGGATATTTGCGTCCATGGGTGTGGGTGGCCCCCCCTCCTTGTATAGCTTGTGGGAGCCCGTAATACCCTCCCGCCATAGGACTAACCGCCCTAATGGCTGGTTCAAAGATGGTTACGGTCACGGAATGAGCGTTAATCATGGCCAGAAATCCTTCCACCACTTCATACAGTTCCCCAAAGGGAACAGTGTGAAGACACGTATGACGACGACATTGCTAAATAAATAAATGGAATTTAAAAAATTCTTTTAGGGCTTTTAAAAGTCTTTAAATTGCTTTAATTCTCTTTAAAACTACTTCAGATTACTCAAAATAATGTAAACATTTAAAAAAGTTTATAAAAGTTACCAAAATCTTCAAAAAACTTCCAAAAACCTATTTAAACTGCTGCTTTGCATGTAAAAAAGCAAAGCAGCTTGACAGAAACATTGGGGGCGTGTCCAGTGAAACTGAGACCTCAAGGGGCGTGTCTCACTTACACTGCACGCTCCTGGGTCCGCGCTGGCTGCACTCCTGGGCGGCGTGACGTCATACGCTGCCCGGGAATGTGCTTTCAATTTCTCCAAGTTCAGGCGTCCCAGAAGCTGATCGGCAGGAGCGCGGGGTAAGTGCAAATACGGGGCTTGCACGCGCTGCAAGCCCCGTTCTGGAATTTCTGGCCCATAGTAATTTCATCTTTAATTAAAATTTAAATTTTCCCTGACCACAACAGTTAACTTAACCGGCCAGTAATTTACCCAGGTTAGCTCAGTTTCCCTTTTCAAGAACGGGTACTACATCGGCTGCTCTCCAGTCCTCTGGCGCAGTCACACTCAATGGAGCCCCGAAATATATATTTTAGAGGTGTGGCAATTTCCTCCTTCATGTCTCAATATCCCAGGATTCATCCCATCACCTTGTCATCCTTTAACCCAACCAACATAGCTAAAACTTTCCTTTTATCCATCATAATGTCATTCATCTGTCAACCACTTCAGGATTCACCTCCTCTCTGATATTTGTGGTCAAATGCCATGCTCTCCCACCAGCTGCCAAAGGGATCACAGCAGAAGATGTCCACTACCTAACATCGATGTGGGACAATTAGCTTACATACAAATTATTGGGAATTTCCTTTCTACAAAAGAAAGGCATAGCACAAGGGGCTGAATTTGCTTAATATATGTTATATACTTTCAAATTCTCTCAATGATCACAGCATGACTTGGGACATTTTTGCAAATAAAATCTCTCTCCAGTAGATCTTTCAAATGCCAGTTTCTAAGGAAATACATGAGAAAATTACAAACTAACCCTCGGAACAGTGCCATGGGTCAGTATTTTAAACTTCAAGTAGCTACCCATAGAATCACCTTCACCATTAGTCAAACAGAAATTCTCAAATGATAATTTTTTATACCTAAACTTCACAAACAAAATATATGCTTCTCAAAATCAAAATTGCTGAATATTAGTGTATTTCAAATTCAAGAAATGCACTTTACATCATGCAGCAAACTAAACAAGTAATTCCTCCTGCACATGGACTGGAAAAATAGTTTAATATTAAATTACTCTAACATACCAGCCTGAGGTAGTTCTGAAGTATACAGACGGGGATAAGAGAGGCGTAAGCCATGCTGTCAAGGCAACCCTCCTGCAAACCTGTTAAAAATGAAGCGTTAGTACAGCAAAAATATACCCTCAAATACACATATAGATTCACACATTAACCAGCTTTAGGCCATGGCAAATTCATAAGTTGTAAGCAAGATGTGCAAGAGAACAAAGTACAGAAGCATGAAGATAAAAGAAATGACAACATTGATATCAGGTCAAAAACAACAGGGAAGGTTTAACAATGCTCACTACTTGTGGGGGGATTTACCCACCAGTCACATAGCAGAAATTGCTTATTCTACCCATAAGTTGGTCAGGAAATCATGGGCAGTGCACCCAAGATTTCCTTATTTGTGTGGCTGGTGGGTGAGGTTTCCCATTGGTTGCCAACATTTGTAAAATTGGCACTGATAACTCTCACCTTGATGAAACTCTCGAGTGGCTATTAGTTAACTTAATAGGGACACTGCAAATGTTATTGGAGCCAATAAATACATACAAATAACATTAAGAAAATAGACTTTGCTAGTAATAGCTAAACACCAGTACAAAATCTGCAGACAGGATATAAATGCTATGCATTATTCTACTATAGATAATGCACAAGTAAACAAGTGAATATAATATATTTGTAAATATTTTTTAGACTACCAAACAGATCTTCCCCTCCACTTCAAATGCCATGAATAACTGTCCTATTGAAAATGGGTGTAGGAACCCTGTCATCACTACAATCAAACTATATGGACGGCCAACGAAGAATGAAAGATTAACCCTGGGGAAGATTCAAAAATACAAGTTTCTATTTGTCTTCACTGTACTACTCTCAAAATGTCCTGTAATTGTTCAACTAAATACACAATGCATTGTATGGGTTTATGGATTCTTCCACCTTTGGGACCCGCTAGCATGAAAATCTATATACTCTTTTCAAGGTCTAGAAAATACTTTAAAATTGTCTCAAACCATTTTGTACTGTCACACGAGTGAAATGGTCTCCTGAATCATTGTTATAGCATCTGTTGTCCAGAGTAGGGCAGCTTGATCCTACATCTAAATCCTACCATACTTGACAATGTGTTCAGGCATTATATCCCTCACCCTGATGTGCCTATAATTCACTAAAATTAAAACAAATATACACAAAGATAAAAAGTGCATGCATTTAACTGAAAAGGGGTACAGTGAATATATAGAAAAAGTTATAAATTCTACAGTAAAGTAGAACAAAACAAAGGAGAAATAATCAAAACCATATATTTAATCATTTCAAGAACAAGGTTGGTGATTATTGCTGAAAGTGAAATTCGAGTCGCTTGCTCACATTGAAGGCATGATAGGCTGAAGAGCCTCTTTCTGTGCTGTAATTTCTATGATTCAATCCTATGATTTTATAAATAAAACAATAAAGAATTTGGATAGCAACAATTGTGCTACACAATGCAATAGCAACGGAAGAAGTCTGACCATTTAAGAATACTGTAACAAAGTTATTTTGGCTCCAGTTTATCAGCGACCAAGGAGAGGACATCAAAAATTGTCCTGGTATCCAAATTTCATCACCTGTGGGGGAAAAAAAGAGAGATATTTGGGTCACTGTCACAATTTGGTAACAGACCTCCTCACTACCTTCATTTTATCCATCTGCACTGACCTCAAAACATTAACAAAATGACACACCACACTTGGGTAAGCAACAAGAAGATACATCCTACCATATCCCCAGATAAAACATTGAGGATTCATTTATACTGCGCACAGCAAGCCAACAACAAATTGGTCTCGAGTTCACTGCAGGTATGGAGATTGCGGAATAAGAGATATGCTGTTCAGCCTTGAAACACTCAGCTGTTGGGAGTTTCACTGAGTTACCTGTATGAAGGGGAGATCTAACTCCATGCTTACACATCAACTCAGCAATGCAAGGCTAAAGTTAGTGTACTGATGCAAAATGAGTAGCAGTAAATTTAAGTATAAAACAAAATATATACTTTTCTTCTTAAAACAGATACATAAAGTAATGAGAAGGGAGAGCAAAGCCAAAGTAAAATTTTAGACTGTGCAGATAGTTCTCGGACAAAATGATGTTCCATTTCTTGAAGGTTTTGAACTTTTTACTGTCAAAACTGTGCTCTTCCTGCACTTTAAACAGCTTGCATATACCAAACCAATGCACCTCGGCATCTAGCTTAAAATATACAGGGGCAAAAAAAAATGAATTTCCACGACAAAAATCACTGCACCCATGCTCCTTTTACCTTGATGGAGTGATGCTGACCGTTAACATATGGTTCTTCCACCATCTATGATGTTCCTGAAGATAATTGATCTGCAGAATCAATTGCAGCGCAGACTCAGATTTTCATGGGTCTTGTGATCTATCTTCAGATGATCCAACTCCCCTGACCCACGATACATGCTGAGGCAGTTCAATGTGTCAGCTTGTTTACACTGTGTTGTAATATAGTGTAATGGTGCAAACATGTCAATTTTCAGACCTGCTGCTATGTTCCCAACCCCACCAAATCCATTTTTTTTTTTAAATTCACAGGGCAACTGAAAGAATAGTCTTTTATATTGTCATTTGTCTTCACTCTCCTGTAGGTCCATTGGAGTCCAACCCAGATCTGGTCTGCTGTACATACAGTAGAGCAGAGGCAAATGATGATATAAAGTAGGGAGTACTTCCTCTGGAGGTTCATTTGGCATTGATCTCCTAAAGCTCAATTTATATGGTAGAAGGGTTATTAATTCAGAGAATGGAACCCACACTATGCCTGTTGTGGATGAGATCATAAAATAATTAGTTTAGAGAGAAATGTTGATTGTTTAAAACTAGACTGGCAAAGGGTCACAGTTGAAACTGCATGCTGGAAGGAGTAGAAAATTGCAGTCATACATTACAGTAAAGAAAGCATGAAAGAGTGAGAGATGGTATAAATAGTACCAGTACATGCCTCTTCTAGTGTACACCCTGTACAGTGTGCACTGGGTTTCAGAACAGCAGTTCTTGTGTCAACAGCCAAATATCTCAAAGCAAAATATTAAAAGTTTTATTTCATCTTATCTCATTCTATCACTCAAATTTTGGAACTGAATAGTATTAAATGAGCAACAACAACTTGCATTTATATAGTGGCTCTAACGTAGCAAAACGTCACAAGGCACTTCGTAGGGGTGTTAACAAAATTTGACACCGAGCCACAGAGATATTAGGATAGGTGACCAAAAGCTTGGTCAAAGAGGTAAGTTTTAAGGAGCGCCTTAAAGGAGGCGAGGTGAAGAGGTTTAGGGAGGCAATTCCAGAGCTTAGGGCCTAGACAGCTGAAGGCACGATCGCTAATGTGGAGCGATGAAAAATCGGGAGTGCGCAAGAGGCCAGAATTGAGGAGTGCAGGGCTGTTCAGTCCAAAATCAGACAGTTAGCAATTTTATACAGGTATACATTCCTTTTTACAGCTTCTGTGAAACATGAGGTATTTAAACAGCGATCACTTTTCAGTTGCTGCAAGTGAATATATACCTATTTCAACAGCAGATATGCCACTTGAAATAAAGCTGTATTCGGTATTATTCAGAAATGTTGAATCCTCTGGCGATTCCCATCCATCCATGACAGTTTTGAAGTGGTTCTTAAGTGTCACTCTTACAGCTTTAGATAAGTCATCCCAGGTAGTCAGTTTGCGGATGATCAGGCTGCCAATTGTAATGTTATTTTCAATGTGTTCTGTACTGCTACAAACCTGTTCACTATGTTTCATGGAAATCTGCAGCAGTACCTTGTGCGCATCTGTAGGACAAAATGTACAAGCAAGGGAAAATAATCAACCTGCATTAATACACTTATATTAGAACACATCATATATAAAGAGAAGTCGCACCATGGTTACAATCACTATGAGTCTGAATGTCTGAATTAAAAGCAAAATCTTGTCCTAAGAAACAGGAAAAACCCTCAAATACGCTGGGTAATATCTTTAAAACCAACTTTGTTGAAGTATGAAGAAGGAGTTTTGCTAATTAACCAATAATATAACCTGAGGGGCTGTTTAATAAATGCAGTGGCTCATCTCTAGTGGTCTTTAGCTGAGCCATGACATACAACAGATCAATATTAAGCTAATAATTAAGAAAAATGAACCAAAAGATATAAAGAATTCAATGCTACCTCAGTTTAGGTCACGTGATTTTTCCTAAGGTATTTAAAAGGCAACTCATCAATAATATCGATGGCAAAATTTAATAGAGGGTGCTTCCCATTGTTAACATTACTGACATACTAAGAAGAAGTCAATGGGTTCCCCAATAGATGACTGGATTAACATTTCAGTAATTTTTTGGCTTTATCTCGTCTTCATCAAGATATGGGATGTTAGTGCTAAGGAATGGAACACTTTACCACTGGGCAGGCAGTGTCAGTATCAAGCGTTCCCAGGCCAGGAATAATGCAGACAGATAAGAGTAAAGCTCCCTCTTCAGAATCCTGACAATGTCGACTATCTCAAACTTCAGAACAGCACTGCTCCTGCACTACTGCGGCATTTTCGTACCCAACACAAACAATCTTTATGACCTCTCAGTGAGGCTTGCCACCAGATTCTGCTGTGGGCAAATGGAAAAACCACATTGGGACTGTGCAACTCATTTCACTTCAAAGCTCAAGTGTCTAGTGTGTGTAGCGTGAGTAAATTAGCCAGAGACAGAGGAGGGAGAGAGCTCCATTCCTGCACTAGTAAGTAGGTAAAGCTGTTTGCTATTAGTTCAGATATTGGGCTGCATGCAATGCTTTCTGGGGCACCATCACAGCTCCAGCTGTTATACTTGCCAGTGCTGATGTACTGTCAGACTACCTACTGTGGATGTCTGGAGGCAGAGCAGCTGAATGGGGTATCATAGCAGCAAGAATTCAGCATAAAATCCTGATAACATTTAACAGAGAATAAGTATGTCCAATCCTTGGCTATTCACTAGACCTGAAGATGACCAAGAAACCTGCATGAAGTGCAGCCTCTGTTGGTTTACCACAGACCATCACTGCAAACATACACCTCTGTTCTCCTGAACTTTGAGACAGATCTATTTTTTGTTGTTATAGCAATCGGGAAAAAAATTGAACAGTGGTAAATGGAGCAGTATATATATATATTTTTTAAAGGCAACTGTGGTTACCACAAATAAATCTACAGCAAGGTGACCTTTAAAGGTGGTATGATATGGGTTGCTAAAGCTGAAGTGAAGCAAGCACTGCCAGTACTAGTTTGTGCTATTGGAGCTGGCACTAAGAAAAATCACAATTCCAGCCTGGCTCCATACTGCAGATATAACAGGGATATGAAACACTAAGACTGCTACAAAAGATGCTTTCCATATTGTATATACCTCAAATGACCCTTCAATGCAGGAACCTGGAACAGTAATCAAAGTATTTAAAGGAAGAAGTCTTCCCAGTAAGTTCTGGCTACAGGTGCAATACTGAAGGCTACGCCTGCTGAATGTTTCATTAAGAATGCAATTACCCTCATGACTCTGGATGGATTTTATCAAATAATTTAAATGAAGCTTTGTGCAGTAACTGATCATTTTTTTCATACCACTGACTGACGAGCTTTTTATCGAACTCCAGCTACTTTACACATTTCAGAATTATTGAATCTGGAGTTTTGTGTGCAAAACTCATCACTTTATTTCCAGCTACATTTAAACAAAGTACAACACAGCTTTGTTACCACTCGATTCCAAGTGAAAACCTATCTTCAAGTAACAGTACGATAACAAATCATTGCACCTCATATAAAAAGAATGAGAGCATAGTTACAAACATCAAGAATTCACAGAAATCACTAACACAGGTTAAAATTATGAAAGTCCTAAACTGGACAAGTCAATGTTATTTTTTTTAAACTAAAGGACTTGCATCTACCACAAAACATGCAAAGTTCAGCATAGACCAAAAATCAGAGTTTCCTAGAGAAAAGAACTTGCGGTGTGGTAATATTCTCTGCACCAGATTGTTGTGGGGGCACATATCTAACAACTGGATTTTAAAATTATTTGAGAGTCATTTAAATAGGAATCCGATACAATATGCATATTTCATATGTTTGCATCAGTTTTTAAACCCACCTCTAGGAAACACTGTCATATCACGTCAAACAGAACAAGGCACTTCACAATCACTACAGAAAAAAGAAAGTTCCACAACACTAAACAGCATGCAACAGAAGCTTAATTACCAAAGTATGTAGAAATCATTTTGTTTGCGTGGATCATCCTTTTCAAAATAACAGAAACTGCATCAATACATTTGGATACAATGCATGTAACAGCAACAAACCAGTGCATAGATGACAAACTAACAGCACCTTTGAGGCAGTGCCAAAATTAACCATTTGAGGACTGCAGTAGCATTACTGCACAATATTCCAAAACCTTAGAAGGTTTTGAATGGGTGGATTAGGACTGCTTGCAGTTTGGATTCTGTCATTCCCCTCCAAGTTACACACCATCCTTACTTGGAAATATATCGCCGTTCTTTCATCGTCGCTGGGTCAAAATCCTGGCACTCCCTCCCCAACAGCACTGTGGGAGTACCTTCCCCACACGGACTGCAGTGGTTCAAGGCGGCGGCTCACCACCACCTTCTCAAGGACAATTAAGGATGGGCAATAAATGCTGGCCTTGCCAGAGGCGCCCACATCCCAGGAATGAATAAAAAAATAAATTCTGCATTTTTATAAAACACCATTTTACACAACAATATGCAATGGGATTAATGTCCTCGAGTCTAGAGCCAAATAAAATTATGTTCATGAGTGAGCCTTTTTTAATAAGTGTCTTCGCTACAAAACAAAAAATGAATGTAATTTTATAAGTTCCTGCCACTAACAGTACAAAGCACTCTCTACATAAGAACTGAATTAAAGTGGGGGGGGAAATGAATCCCAAGACAATTCCCTGTGCCGAGTTACTGCAGTTATACTCTAATATATACTTAATACTCCCAAACTATATTGCTTTACTCACTCCAATTCTCCAGCAGATGCTTGCAGTCATCTGTGGCCACATCATGCACTGTCCGTTGACATTTATCTTTCCTATCTGGGTCTAAGCTGCTGTGGCAGCAGAGCACTTCAAGGCAGTTCTGAAGCAGGAAAAGGGAAGAGAAACAAATTTGTAGTAAAACAGCTCCATTCCAGGTGACACAAACAACTTCAAAACTAAAAGTTAGAAGACAGATGAGGGACATTTGTTTCCCTTCTCACTTCAATCATTAAGCAATTAGACTGGAACCTGATTAGATTCTCTCCATATGATCATCTCCATCGTAAAACTGCAATGGTGGGAACAATTGAGGATTTTTCCATTTCAGTTATATTTGACTGTATTCTATTGGTGAATTTCAAAAACTTTTGAAAAGGATTTTCCAAACCATCCCTTCCACATTGTTCCTTTCATGGGAAGATTTTATACACCCCTTCCTAATTATAGCTTTATATTCCAGCCGCAATTTAGTATGACTTCCTGAGTAGCAGAATATTAACAAACCTGAAAGATGTTCCACTTTAAACCAGATGAGATTCTCATTTAACTTCTTAATCCACTAAAAACCTTAGTTATCCTCTACTTCTCTCCTGCTAGGTAACACTTCTAGGTTCAATATGGCCCAGAAATTCGGGTCGGGGGCTTCCCGCGGGTGCAAGCCTCCGACCTGCACTTACCTAGCGCGCCGGCCGTTGTGCTGTGGGCCCGCATGGGATTCCGATCCTGGGCCTGCTCCAACTGCCGGCGCGCAGTGCTTGCGTATCCCAGGGGTGCAGTTAGTTCGAAGCGTCCCCTGGGATCACGTGGGCCATGGAGAGCCAATTGTAGCAGGGAATCTCTATTCATAGATTTGACAGGAAGAGCTGTCAAATCTATGAATACAATTCAGCCCCAAAACATCACTAAAACTTCAAATAATTTTTTTTTTTTTTTTAAATCACATTTTTAAAATAACTATAAATTACATAAAATAACTATTTTAAACAATAATTTAAATTTTTGAAAAAATTAATTACAGTTTCTAACGGGGCTAAAAATAAACTTACCTTTCTTAAAAGTATTTAAAAATAATAAACCTGTGGAAAAAATGTTTTAATTTAACTTAATTCACCACTTACCTTGTTAAAAGCAGGCCTTGTGACTGCTTTTTACTACAAGCGTAACTCCTGGAGACTTACCCTCCCGGAGAAAGCTGCAAAAAAAACGGAAGTTCCAGGCGTGCGCGCTGCCTCTCCGGCGCACGCGTTCACCCTGTGAACCCCTTCCTTTAAGGGAATGGAAGTTCCGGTTTCCCGCGCATGCGCAGTGCATGCACGAAACCGGCACTTTTGTTGGGCCTACGCGTGAGTACCCAGCGCGTACTCACCCGTGGGGACCTGAATTTCTGGCCCATTATTGTTGGGCTTTACCAACAGAACATCTCCCTCCAATTTGCTTCTATTGTTTCAATTTTTAGTTTGTGACCCTCCCCTCTGCAGGTTCCTTACCCCAAGATTTCCACCAATGGTACGATTAAACAGGCTACCAGGAAATATGTAACATTGACCTGACATATTTCAGCAGATTGATTTATAGGAACAGAGAAGTAGGCCATTCAGCCCCTCAAGCCTGTTCCGCCATTCAATTATATCATGGCTGATCTGTATTTGAATTCCATCTACCCACTCTGGCTGTGTAACCCTTAATACCTCTGCCAAACAAAAATCTATCAATCTCAGTTTTGACATTTTCAATTGACCTAGCTTCAACAGCTTTTTGGGAGAGCGCGCGCCAGATTTCCACTACCCTGTGTGCGAAGTAATGCTTTCTGACATCACCCCTGAACGGCCTAGCTCTAATTTTAAGATTATGCCCCCTTGTTCTGGACTCTCTCGTCAAAGGAAATAGTTTTTCTTTATCTACCCTAGCAAACCCTTTAATCATTTTAAACACTTCAATTAGATCATCCCTTAGAATCATAGAATCGATACAGCACATATGGAGGCCATTTGGCCAGTCAAGCCCATGCGGCTCTCTGCAAGAGCACTTTATCTAGTCCCATTCCCTTTCCCCGTAGCCCTGCAAATGTTTTTCCTTCAGGTACTTATCCAATTCCCTTTTGAAAGCCACGATTGAATCTGTCACCACCATCCTCTCAGGCAGTGCATTCTAGATCATAACCACTTGCTGCGTAAAAAAGTTTTTCCTCACGTCGCCTTTGGTTCTTCTGCAAATCACCTTAAATCTGTGTCCTCTGGTTCTCGACCCTTCCGCCAATGGGAACAGTTTCTCTCTATTTACTCTGTCCAGACCCCTCATGATTTTGAACACCTCTATCAAATCTCCTCTCAACCTTCTCTGCTCTAAGGAGAACAAATCCAGCTTCTCCAGTCTATCCACATAACTGAAGTCCCTCATCCCTGGAACCAATCATGTAAATCTTTTCTGCACCCTCTCTAAGGCCTTCACATCCTTCCTAAAGTGCGGTGCCCAGAATTGATCACAATACTCCAGTTGAGGTCGGACCAGTGTTTTATTAAGGCTTATCATAACTTCCTTGCTTTTGTACTCTATGCCTCTATTTATGATGCCCAGGATCCTGTATGCTTTTTTAACCGCTATCTCAACCTGCCCTGCCACCTTCAATGATTTGTGCACATACACCCACAGGTCTCTCTGTTCACGCACCCCCTTTAGAATTGCACCCTTTAGTTTATATTGCCTCTGCATGTTCTTCCTACCAAAATGTATCACTTCGCACTTTTCCGTGTTAAATTTTATCTGCATTCCAGCAGTCTGCCCATGTCCTCTTGAAGTCTATCGCTATCCTCCTCACTGTTCACTATACTTCCAAGTTAATCTTCCATATTCATGGGAATACAAGCCTAGTCTATGCAATCTGTCCTCATAATTTAACCTTTTTAGCCCCGGTATCATTCTCGTGAATCTGCGCTGCACCCCCACCAAGGTCAATATATCCTTCCTGAGATGCGGTACCCAGAACTGAATGCAGTACTCCAGATGGAATCGAACTAGAGCTCTGTACAGCTGTAACATAACTTCCACCTCTCTTAGGGTAAAGGCCAATATTCCATTAGCCTGTTAAATTATTTTTGTACCTATTCACTAACTTTTTGTGATTTCTGTAATTGGACCCCTAAATCTCTACTCATCCACAGTTCCAAGCTTGTTGCCATTTAGAAAATACTCTGATCTATCGTTCTTGGGTCCAAAATGGATGACCTCACACTTTCCCATGTTGAACTCCAGCTGTCACATTTAGCCTCCTCCTCTGGAGTAAACATTTTGCATCCACTCTCTACTTCCCTGTCAACAAGGTCAAGAATAATTGTGGATAGGATGATTTAGAAAATCCTTTTAAAAGATTTCCAAATTCACCAAGAATACAACAGAAAAGAAAAGGACTTGCATTTATATAGCAGCTTTCACGACCTCAGGATGTCCCAAAGCGCTTTACAGTACTTCTTTTGAAGTGTAGTCACTGTTGCAATGTAGGAATCGCGGCAGCTAATTTGCACACAGCAAGGTCCCACAAACAGTAACGTGATAATGAACAGATAATCTGTTTTTAGTGCTGTTGATTGAGGGATAAATATTAGCCAGGACACCGGGGATAACTCCCCTACTCTTCTTCAAAATAGTGCCACGGGATCTTTTACGTCCACCTGAGAGAGCAGATGGGGCCTCAGTTCAACATCTCATTCCGAAAGATGGCACCTCTGACAGTGCAGCGCTCCCTCAGTACTGCACTGGAGTGTCAGCCGCGACTTTTGCGCTCAAGTCTCTGGAGAGCGACTTGAACCCACGACCTTCTGACTCAGAGACGAGGTGTTACCAACTGAGCCACTGCTTTCACTTATAATAAGCAAATATAAATGGAAAAAGCCTCACAATTTTTTTCCATCTTCAGAAAGCACATTAAATGTAGCTAGTAAATTAGCAACAGAAAAATCCCCCTTTCTTTCCCACACAATACGAGAATCATTTATTGCAGCAGAACTTAACTGTTGCATTAACTGAAACTAAAGGCTGAATTATAATTTTTGGTTAAACTTCAATGGAACAAGACCTCTATGTCAAACAGTTCTGTGCGTGTTCGGATAATCCAAGCATTAGAAATTGCCAATATTTGAACTGGTATCCGTATTTATTAATATATACATTTTGTTAAAGGGATTTAAAATATAATCTAAAAGGGTTAAAAGTGAAAAGATAACTATAAACTGAACTTCTACAGTTAACAATATTTCATTTTTTCTAAACTATTAATTCTATGACTAGGTTAACTAACTTTTAGCTGGAAGCGAATGTGTGGTCAGACACACGATAACCTGAACATTAATGACTTCCTTGTAACACACCACAGACTGCATGCGTTGGGTTCCATTTTGTGGCTCAGTGCATTGGGAGCACCAGATGACACCATCACTCGCCCTTCAGATTCACTTAACTGAAGCTGAGCAAAACAGTACCTTTTGGCATTGCTGACGTTTACGGGAATCGGTTAAAGGCTTATGTTTTTGCAGTATGTGCCTCAGAGAAATTGACCTTGAATTAATCTTTTGAGGATAATATATGCTCCTGTTTATCTTAAAGGTCTTACAGTTATAAAATTACAATCCATGGAATAGGAATAGTTTTATACATGGAGAAATGTTAATTTAAAGTAGGGTTTGAACTCGTCAGCCGCACTACTATAATATAATGTTACAAAACAGACCTTAAAACCTTTAGATGCTGCAATATGGGCAGCCGTCCAACCTTCTTTGTCAGCATGGTTGATTAGGTCAGCTGAAACCATAGGCTCCACTCTGGATTTATCGCTCCCTTCTGCACATTCAGGGTCTATGGAGCCCGATTTGTGCTCTGAATCATCAGCAAACCTTCTGTCCCCAGATACTTGATGATACATGAGAAGCTTTAGGCAATCTATGTGACCAGAATTCACAGCTGCATGAAAGGGTGTCCAGCCATTCTAAAAGGAAGAAAAAGAAAAAAAGGAAAGTCCCCGACTCAATTTCTGTTACCAGAAGGTCATCCTAATTAGTTAAATAGGAAACAGCCAATACTCATCATAAACTGATTAAAATGAATTTCCCCAAGATTGAAATGAACATTTTAACTGCATTTATATTCAAATGAAAATCATTAAAACTTTTACGTACAAACTTATATAAAGACACTTTGCAAAATTGGCAAATATCAGCAGCTTGCATTACAGAGATAAATGATAATGTTGCTCAAGCGATGGCCTTGAGAATGAAAAAAGCTAAATGTGACTGAAAGGCAGGAACTACAAAATAATCTTACTCAGAAACAAGGGCATGGAAATTCAGTGGGCTTTGCGCCCAGTTACCGCCCAAAGAGGGCTTCTGCGCCAGTCTGGAAACTTCGGGCTAAATTCAGTGACGCGCTAATTGCGGCGGTAGCCGGTAGCGCTGCGCCGCCACTGATGTGCGCAGTGCCCCGGTTCCGCCCCGACCCCCATCTTCAGTAGCAGCCGCCTCTTCCGTGGCGGCCGCTAATAACATTCAGAGACCGGGTCCGTAATGCAGCCTTAGTGGGGCGCTTTAAGGTGGAGGTGCGGCCAGCCGCTTTTTCGGCGGCCGCCTGCCCGCACCTCCTTCCCCGGCCTCCTCCACCCCCACCCCCCCCCCCCCCCCGCGGCATTGCTGGCTGGTTTCCGGGAGCCCGGCACTTCTCCGTTGTGCCGGGCTCTTTTGCCGGCACTCGCGATCGGGGCTCCGGCTGTTGCAGGCACCTCCCCCTTAAGAGAGGGAGGAAGGCCTGCAGTACCGCAGCCTGCCACTCCGCTGCGGGTGGTGCTGCGGCAACTAGTGCGCCGATATTCAGTTTCAGCGGCCCAAGCGGGGGCGCCGAAACCCTTGAATAGCGGCCGTCCTTGACTTTGGGCGCTGAAACTGAATATCGGTTGGGCGTGAGTGGCTCCGCGCCCAGCGGTAAATTCTGGGCGCCAGCGAGCTGGCGGGGCTATACCTAATTTCTAGGCCAAGATCTCTTAAATAAGAGCACTTTGGAGACTATCTAGCCCTGGAGTAACTACATCCTTTTCACTTATGATGGCTAAATTTCCAACTTTCTAATGATAATGAATTTCATAATTTCTAATATACCAACACCAAGTACAACTGTGTCTTGTAAACTAACAAACCTTTGCTAGTCAAGCCATTTCAGGCCGTTATCTCATCAGTGGGGACAACAGCCCTTTAAGAATAAATTTATGAAAACAATATTGTATTGAATTAAGTAATTGAAATTGCATTTAGGCATCTGTGGCTTACATCAGTTTAGGGGCGCAGCGAGCTTGCCAAATGAAACAAAACTGATTCTTATTACCACTGCATTTTTCTTTGTCTCTATGCTTTCCAAAAATTAACAACTGTTGAAGGCAATTTAAATGCATGAGACATAAAATAAACAAGCAGCATCTGCAGACTGAGTTTTAAGTCAGTAATTCAAGTGTTAAGATGGTTAGATTAATTGGCGTGTTTCCTGGACAAATCACTATAAAGGAGGTGAAGTGCTTCATTTTACTACGGTTATATTGTGGAATTCTGGTTGTGAACTATTTTAGATAAGTTTAAAGTTGTTAATGCATGAGAAATTACCAGAAGACACTAGCAATATTGTACAACAAAAATATAGGAGAAGCAGTCAAAGTATTCCAAGCGTCAATATTCTGCTGACAACCTGAAATATAGTTTTCTCATTGGTGAAACACTAACCTGCTAACTGACGCCCAGTTTGGGTTCTGCCAGGGCCGCTCAGCTCCTGACCTCATTACAGCCTTGGTCCAAACATGGACAAAAGAGCTGAACTCAAGAGGTGAGGTGAGAGTGACTGCCCTTGACATCAAGGCAGCATTTGATCGAGTGTGGCATCAAGGAGCCCTAGCAAAACTGAAGTCAATGGGAATCAAGGGGAAAACTCTCCATTGGTTGGAATCATACCTAGCACAAAGGAAGTTGGCTGTGGTTGTTGGAGGTCATTCATCTCAATCACATGACATCACTGCAGGAGTTCCTCAGGGCAGTGTTCTAGGCCCAACCATCTTCAGCTGTTTCATCAATGACCTTCCCTCCATCATAAGGTCAGAAGTGGGGATGTTCGCTGATGATTGCACACTGTTCAGCACCATTCGAGACTCGTCAGATACTGACGCAGTCCGTGTCCATATGCAGCAAGACCTGGACAACATTCAGACTTGGGCTGACAAGTGGCAAGTAACATTCGCACCACACAAGTGCCAGGCAATGACCATCTCCAACAAGCGAGACTCTAACCATCTCCCCTTGACATTCAATGGCATTACCATCGCTGAATCCCCCACTATCAACATCCTGGGGGTTACCATTGATCAGAAACTGAACTGGACCAGCCATATAAATACTGTGGCTACAAGAGCAGGCCAGAGGCTGGGAATTCTGCGGCGAGTGTCTCACCTCCTGACTCCCCAAAGCTTTTCCACCATCTACAAGGCACAAGTCAGGAGTGTGATGGAATACTCTCCACTTGCTTGGATGAGTGCAGCTCCAACAACACTCAAGAAGCTCGACACCATTCAGGATAAAGCAGCCCGCTTGATTGGCACTCATCCACCACCTTGAACATTCACTCCCTCCACCACCGGCGCACTGTGGCTGCAGTGTGCACCATCTACAAGATGCACTGCAGCAACTCGCCAAAGCTCCTTCAACAGCACCTTCCAAACCCGCGACCTCTACCACTTAGAAGGACAAGGGCAACAGACGCATGGGAACATCACCACCTACAAGTTCCCCTCCAAGCCACACACCATCCTGACTTGGACCTGTATCGCCGTTCCTTCACTGTCGCTGGGCCAAAATCCTGGAACTCCCTTCCTAACAGCATTGTGGGTGTACCTACACCATATGGACTGCAGCGGTTCAAGAAGGCAGCTCACCACCATCTTCTCAAGGGCAATTAGGGATGGGCACTAAATGCAGGCCTAGCCAGCGACGCCCACATCCCATCAATGAATTTTTAAAAAAAGAAACACTAGATGTGCTAAAACCGAAATGCATCCTGTATGTCACTGAGTTTAACAATGACAATATCATCAATGCTCCACACATCAACTTTTCAAAACACAAAGCCAAATGGCTACTTGAATAATGCAAAGGCATTATATGCTGTCTCACAGATCGCTAAAGCTATAAAACTACAGCCCCTTGATGCAACATTTATTCTTCTGTCTGTAATTTCCTTTTGATAGGTTTAGATGACGGCAACCATTGGGGTTTATTCTCCTTTGAATACCAACCATATCATCTTCCCACTATAACTTTAATGTCCATCTAAAAAGACTCTCTAAAAAGGAATGAAGTTTCTCATACTGCAGCACTCCCACAGCACGGCAGTGGATTGTCTGCCGAGATTCCACATGCCAATTGGGAATAGCATTTATGAAATATTATTTACAATTTAGTTGGATTTTAAGATAAATTTTAATATGAATTTAAAACAATTCTTATTTCAACTATGCTGCAATATTTCATACTCATTAATTATTGTGCAATGCAAATTCAGCATCATCACATTTAACAAACTACTTTTTTTAACCAATACATTATGCAGGTAGTCTTGATCATTTTACAGCAAGTTTATTACCATCAGCAATTAATTGATTTTTCACACTACGTAATCTAAAACGATGCAAAAAGTACAGTGAACTTCAAGCAAATCATCCTCTCCTGCTGTCATTATTGTAATGAATCAGTTTCACATGTTCAACAATCAAAAACCATTATTTAAAACTGCAGTACATCTTTTCCAATGAGCTCCATATAGTCATACTAATGCAGAAAAGGGGATATCAGTAACTACTGCAAAGCTTAAATACTAAATAATACTGAACAGAAAGTAATTGGGACAAAACATTTGAAGATAATTAATTAGGGATTTTACTTTTATTTTGCAACAAATTGTAAAAATAAATTGAGGACAAGGGATATCACTGGATTTTCTTTTTTGATCATGGGAGTCAATTAGGAGAATGTTAGCAATTTTTAACATTTCAAATGCTCAATGAGAAATGACACACAATGTGTGGCTTCTCATTTCCTATACTTACAATAGTCATTATATTATAATCCACTCCAGCTTCCAATAAGATAAGTGTACATTCAATGTGTCCATTTATACATGTCAGATACAGAGGAGTCTGATCTCCTTCAGCAGCATAATTTATATTTGCACCACAAGCAATAAGCACTTCAGTGCACCTATAAAGGAACCAAAAATGAAACCATTAAATGAAATTTCAAAAATTGATCAATAGATATTTACTTTTCTTTGCAAATGATCAGACACTAACGTCTTTCCAGATTAGCAGTACCATCCCTTAGCAACGGTACAGTACATTGGTAGACTATGGGTCAATAAACAAAAACCACAAGTGGCAGGACATGGAACTCCATCCTGATTCTTCACATATTAGATTCATAACCTGTGACACGCCATCACAGTGAAGCAACATGCATTTTCAGGGCAGTTACCTGAAGGGGTGGGGGGAGGAAGGGGAGGAAGATAAGAGAGGGACGAGGAGAGGAAGTCACCCTAGTCTACCCTTAGGCAATTCTTAATGCTCAGATTGAATGCAACATTTCCAGAAACCGAGAACACATGCATGCACTTCCGGTTGGGAGAGATGTAGAAAGGGTAGAAAATACCAGCACTTAGTAAAAATATACTGTATTACCAAAAAGCACAGACATTTTACGATGATTTGGTATTGCGTTATATGGGAAAATTCAGAAACCATTAAAAAGGGATGGTTATAGGCATTTCCTAAAGTAAAATGAAAAATGCCAACATTATTTGAACACGATAATTGGTCTGCCGGCCTCATTATTACTGCTGGCAAGCTGCAGGTGACAGTTGCGGCCCCAGGAGCAGCTCGCCGGTCGGGGGGGGGGGGGGGGGGGGGGGGGAGGGGAAGGAGTGTCTGATGAAACTGACCGCAGCATGCAGAGCTTCCTGCAGTGGTTCACAATTGAATTTTGCAAAGGGGACCTGAAACAGGCGTTGGGCCCGTTGCATATACAAATTTGGGGCCCACGGAGGAGCCTTAACCAAATGGCAGGCAGTGCACTTCCAGTGTAGAATGAGCGCACATGCGCGCTTGCACCGCCACCATATTGGATCCTTTGCCGACACTTTTAATCCTGTAAAATGGGCACCGCACGATCCAATTTCTAGGCCCTTAAGAAGTCTCAATTTTTTGCGGAAGCTACATAGAATGAACATTTAGATCTTACCCAACACGCCCCTTTGCAGCAGCTGCACACAATGGTGTGAATAAATTCTTTCCAACAGCATCAACCTGTGCTCCTGAGATCAGCAGCAATGTTACACAATCTACAGGGAAACAGGTTTTAAAGTTTATATAAAAATATATAAACACATACACAAGAATCCAAAGTTGTGAGACTGTGTTACACATAACAATATGACTCACAATTCTGTAATAAGATGTTGGCATATTTCAGATATAATGCATGTCAGCTTTTGAAAATTGTTGGGTACTTTTCTGACCAGTCTGTCTTGTGGGACCTCATCAAAAGCCTTGCTAAAATCCATGTAGACTACATTCACAATGTTATATATATATATATATATATAAATAAATGATCTAGACGAGGGAACTAGATGTTATCTCCAAGTTTGCAGACGACACAAAGCTGGGTGGGCGTGTGTGCTGTGAGGAGGATGCAGAGAAACTCCAGTATGATTTGGACAGGTTGGGTAATTGGGCAGATGCATGGCAGATGCAGTATAATGCGGATAAATGCGAGGTTATCCACTTCGGTGGTAAAAACAGGAAGGCAGATTATCTGAACGGCAATAGATTGGGAAAAGGGGAAGTGCAACGAGACCTGGGTGTCCTTGTGCACCAGTCGCTGAAGGTAAGCATGCAGGTGCAGCAGGCAGTTAAGAAGGCAAATGGTATGTTGGCCTTCATAGCGAGAGGGTTCGAGTACAGGGGCAAGGATGTCTTGCTGCAGTTGTACAAGGCTTTGGTGAGACCACACCTTGAGTATTGTGTGCAGTTTTGGTTGCCTTATCTGAGGAAGGATGTTCTTGCCATGGAGAGAGTGCAGCGAAGATTCACCAACTGATACCTGGGATGGCAGGAATGACGTATGAGGAGAGATTGGGTCGATTAGGCTTATATTCGTTAGAGTTTAGAAGAATGAGAGGGGATCTCATTGAAACTTATAAAATTCTAACAGGATTAGACAGGCTAGATGCAGGAAGGATGTTCCCGATGGCGGGGGAGTCCAGAACCAGGGGTCACAGTCTAAAGATAAGGGGTAAGCCATTTAGGACAGAGATTAGGAGGAATTTCTTCACCCAGAGAGTGGTGAACCTGTGGAATTCTCTACCACACAAGGCAGTTGAGGCCAATTCATTAAATACATTCAAGGAGTTAGATATATTTCTTAAGGCTAAAGGGATCAAGGGATATGGGGAGAAAGCAGGGACAGGGTACTGAATTTGGATGATCAGCCATGATCTCATTGAATGGCGGAGCAGGCTCGAGGGGCCGAATGGCCTACTCCTGCTCCTATCTTCTATGTTTCTATCAAATGTGCTACCCCCATCGACCCTCCTTAAAAAATTCAAACTTCTCAAAAAATTCAATCAAGTTAATCAGACACGACCTTCCCTCAACAAATCCATGCCGACTGTCCTTGATTAATCAGTGCCTTTCTAAATGATGATTTATCCTGTTCCTCAGAATTTTTATCCAGTCATTTTCCCGCCACCGAGGTTAAGCTGACGGGGCTGTAATTACCCGGTCTATTTCTTTTTAAGGAACAGTACAACGTTAGCAGTTCTCCAGTCCTCCGGCACCAGAGAATTGGAAAATGATGGTCAGAGCCTGTGCTATTTCCTCCCATGCCTTATTCAGTTTATGCAACCCGTCCTTATAATTTAAGTCCCAGTATCATTCTGGTGAATCTGCACTGTACCCACTCCAAGGCCAATATACCTTTCCTGAGGTGCAGTGTCAAAAACTGAACACAGTGCTCCAGATCAGTTCTAACCAAGTTGTATTGTCGTTATGCGCCTAACTCACATGCACCCAAAAATCCGCGATCATTTAAGACACATAATTGGTTTGTGCCCACATTACACATCTCTCTGGAGAGAACTCCGGGCCACTGAATCAGGTCAATACAGTGAATATTTTACAAAACTAACGCATTTTGTAAGTTTTAAATTTATTTATGACCTGAAGCATCACTTCCTCACTTTTGTATTCCAAACCTCTCGGCAGCATGGTGGCATAGTGGTTAGCACTGTTGCCTCACAGCGCCAGGGACCCAGGTTCAAATCCGGCCTCGGGTGACTGTCTGTGTGGAGTTTGCACATTCTCCCCGTGTTTGCGTGGGTTTCCTCCGGGTGCTCCGGTTTCCTCCCACAGTCCAAAGATGTGCGGGTTAGGTTGATTGGCCATGGAAAAAAAAATTGGCCCTTAGTGTTAGGGGGGATTAAATACGTGGGGTTACGGGGATAGGGCTTGGGTGGGATGGCTGTCGGTGTAGGGACCGGGTGCTAGGGTTTGGATGATCAGCCATGATCTCGTTGAATGGCGGAGCAGGCTCGAATGGCCTACTCCTGCTCCTATCTTCTATGTTTCTATGAAGGCCAATTTCCATTAGTTTCTTGTCATTAAAATTTTTTTTGATTTGGCTGTTATCTCCCCTCCATTTCACACTGTTACTCTTCTATCTACTCCTCCACGTCAAGCTGGCACTTAACTCTTCCACAACCCCAGTTGATACTGGTACTTTTCTACTCTCCTAGTTCACAATGGCATTCTTCTCCTTCTCTGGTGGCTCTTCTTGGCAGAACTTGTTCCCCCCCCTTCCCCAGTTTATGCTGACAATCCTTTCACCTCCACCCACCCAGTTCACTGGTATTGTTATTCCTTTCCAGACCCATTCACAGAGACAATCTTCCTGATCTGTAGTGTTTTTCGCCTCTTCATGCTGGTACTACTCTGGCGCATTTAATTCTGTTGCACATCTTGGGCGGGAATTCCTGACCTTGTAGAACTATTGTGATGTCAGGAATTTTCACCTATAGTGTGCAGCAGAGGTCAAACCCCTGTAGCAGCATCATCAGGTAGGAGCTGGGAGCAGCACGGAGAGGCAAGTTGGGGAGCAGCGAAGAACCATTTTTGCAGGATGGCATAACTTTCATGGATTCCACAATAGAAACAATGAGTTCTTGATTTTAGCTAGGCAATCATGGGGCTGGCCAAGAACAGCACCAATTTTATACTGTAGAAGTACATACAAACCACTAATTCTGTGTGTCACTATTGGACAGGTATAGTAAACTACTGTACAATGATAACTGGAATTACTTTTAATCTGCTCAATGACCCAAGTAATCTACAATTTTTATTGAAACTGAACGGATTCCAATTATTTTAAACTTCTTAAAAAGATACAGCTTAAGTGACTGTAGTGACCTTACTAACGTTCTGTTAAAGAGATATCTTGGTGAAAGGCCAAGACAAATAGTGCAGAGCAACACCAACGCTGAAAAGAGTAAGATGGAAGAATAATAAAGAAGTGGATAGGTGAAGCAAGGGAGGTTTTGTCATCTTGGCTAAGAATGAGTTAAGAGTAGATATGTATTGATTTCAGCATAGTGAGGATGCAGGAAGAAGAATATGCATTTGGAACAAGAGGAAAGTTCAGAGGAACAATAACAGCAATATTGATAAAAAGAGAGAAAAAGAGAAATAAAAGATTCTGACTGACTAAAAGTAACTCAAAATTACATTGTTATTCTGTGTTCAGTTTAAATGTGATTAATCTTCTGCAACTGCTTTTCTGTCTTTTGAACATAATCTGATGGTGGTTTGTTTAGTAAATGGGGCTATAACAACAAACCTTAACTACATAGTTAATTGTAGAAGTGTTAATAAGATCTGCAAGTGTTTCACAATTATTAACCCCTCTTGATCAACTCGCCACAAAAAGCACAGTTTAGCAACATGTCAACTAAGGATCATGTGAACTAATATTCTGATTATTTTGTTCCCCTTCAAGTTGTAAAGCAAAAGCAGGTTCCAATATATTGAAGTCATCCATTTTATCAGGAATGTGGGAAGCCTCATTATTTGACATGCTGGCATTGTTGCAGTTGTACCGACATGTGGTTTAATTCTTTTTAAGTTACAGTTAAAAATCCCTCCATTTCATCAATAATTCAGCTACAATTAAGATACAAAATAATGGCAGAGAAATTGCATTATTGCCAGGAACCAGTGCGAAATTGGCACCGTAATGACAATCTCAGCGAGAGGTACGCGTGCCTAATTTTAATATGAATGGAGAGCTGCCAGCATCATGCGCACTGTTGGCAGCTCGCTGATTGGGGGAGTAAGCGATAACATTTAAATGCAGTCTGCATCTCTTCAAGGGGAGGTGCACTTAGGCTTCTTTGAGCTTATTTATCTTTAGACAGAGAAAAATGGCAAGCAGAGATGCTGCAGCAAACCGCATCCCGCAGCAACAGTGGTCAGAGGTGGCAGAGTAGGTGAATGCCAGGAGCATTGCACCCAGGAGACACACAGACACACATCACATTCATCTCTCCCTGCTTACCCTTGCCACTAGCTGCTAGTTTGCTGCAGCACTTCATTTTCATTGCATTGATGTTTGTGTTCATGATTGGGGCATTACTCAGCTGGGTAGAAGGAGCAGTTGTGAAGGTAGGAGGGACAGTTCAAGCAGAACCATTAGTTGAGGACGGCAGCTGGCAGAGTTTTGCTGGTTCTTGCTCTTCCTCCTCGGCTGCCTGGTCTTCCTCTTGCTCCTCGGCTGCCTGGTCTTCCTCTTGCTCCTCGGCTGCCTGGTCTTCCTCTTGCTCCTCGGCTGCCTGGTCTTCCTCTTGCTCCTCCACGTCTTCTTTGCAAGGTGACTCCAAGGGCTGCCCTTTTTGCAGGGCGAAGTTATGGAGAATGCAGCAGACCACCAGGATTTGGGAGATTGTCTTGGGGCTATACTCCAGGACAGTCCAGGAAACGGAACTTCTGTTTCAGAACATCAATGGTTTCCTCTACGAGACCTCTGGTTGAGGCGTGGCTTTGATTGTAACATCACTCAGCGTCTGCTCTCGGGTTCACAACATCAATCATGAGGCAGGGGATCAGGGGATAGCCCTTTTCCACACAAACTATCGGGTCAGAGGCTGACTGCTTGAGGACGAGAGGAGGAATACTGGTGTAGGACAAAGGCATCATGACTACTGCCAGGAAACTGAGCACAGCCCTGCATTATCTGCTGCCGGTGCTCACACACTAGATGTAGAACCCTTTCCTGTTCATGAATACTCCAGTGTCTGGAGTAGTAGACTAACATGCTGCAAGGCCTCCTGCGCCCTGCCCTCTTTCACCCTCTTGTGCCAGCATTCAGGTCTCTGCTGCCTTGCTTGTTGCTCTTCCTCCTCTTGCAGTTCCAAACACAGACCCAGCAAAACAAAATAAGCAGATGAAGCCCTTGTCTAGCCACAGCCACCGAAGACAAAAAAACTTCTCCAAGCCCATTAGCAGCCTACAACAACTAACCAGAGACTTATGAATGCAGCTCTTGAAATATCACTGATGCAACCTACCTGCCAACTGCACCAAGAATTGTTGGGTGGACCTAAAAAAAAAGTTCCCATAATCTAATTTTACATATTTCAATTGCCTCAGTACTCCCTTCAGACGGCTGCGCAGGATGACTAAAAGTTGGCCAGAACAATACGACGACCAAGGAAGATCGGGCGTGGGTTAACACCAGCCAGAATTTGTCTCCACCACACTTATTTTGCACGCTGTAAGTGGGTGCGACGCAGGCCAATTTCTCCCTCAATTTGTTTAGGACCACAAATTACAGCTCAATGTTTCTATATGTGCTCTTTAAAAATAAGCATACATGTAACCTGAGTTTGATGTAAGTGAAGCCCACACAGGTCAGTGGAAGGAAAATACTTGAAATATTTATAAAGTAATTTATAAATGTAACACAACCATTGCCCTATTCAAGTAACATCCATTTTATCTAGCTTGGCATTCATTCCACTATCATGTAGCCTCCCATTTTGCAACTGATACGGATAGATACACTAATCTAAAAAATATTCTAGCATCTATTTTTAAGAAATGTGCGGATAAAGGATAACTGGTTTATTTTTCAGAGAATAGTTTCAAACAAAATAATCACACTACTAATCTATACAGCATCAGAATGGATCAGTGGAGTCAGCCAAGTACTATGATGCCAAAGGATGAATTTTCCACTTAAGTAAGTTTGCTGGAAATGAGCAATATTTCTCAAAATCACAAATCCCTTAATGTTTTTTTTAAATTCTCTGAATTCTTTTAATGGTTTGGGACACTAATGTATAGAATTTACGATCTGTGAATACTATAGCTGCTGGTCTCGGCCATTTGTCTCTCCTTGTTCATCGTGTCTACCTCTGAATTGACTTCTCATCCAGGAGAATGCTCACTATGTAGCTCTGCTCCTAGCCTATAAATTTTAGATGTTTTAGGAATGCGGGTATTCACGCTCAAAGCATTGTAAAAATTCAGCTGAAGTTTCAAATTTGCCCAGGAGATTCCTCCTGCTGTGTAATTTTTAAATTTGGTTTGGCATTGTACCAAACTCAGGTGGGGCACCTGCCTGAGGGGGATCACACATCACTTCCTCCTGGAGTCATGTTGGGAGCAGGCTCCAGAATTCATTTTTCTGCTGTTGTTAAGTGGTATAACTGAACAGTAATAAAGGTCATTACACTGTGAGACAGTATAATCAGTAAGAAGCATCAGTCTTGGCATTCATCCAGTACTGTCAGCTTCTATTACTGTAAGGATGAATGTTGTAACATGCTTTATGCTGGAATAGGGGAGAGAATTCTGAAATGCATGCTTTATAATGAGCTTGAGATCCCCATTTCATCATAAAACCTGCTTGAAGATTTATAACCATTAGCAGATAAGGAGGACAACAGCAATTGTGGCATGATACTGGCAATTTAAGATGTGCACTAAGCAATTTCTGATCTGCTGAACTCATTACAAAAATGTTTTGTATTATCTTGCATTAATGCCCATTCTCTTTGCTAATGAGACCACATGATAATCATCCACATTCAGTTTTCATCAAGTGAGGCGATTAGCTAGAAGAGGATATATGAACAAACCAAAATCTTATTTCATGACCAGCTTTTCAGATTTATTTAAACTAGGAAATTTTACTTGATTTTTTAAAATAAATTATGATTTAATTATAGAATTTTTGTCAGAAACAAAATAGTAAATACAGGAAACTCTCTTTTTACCGGCACCTAAATAACCGGAAATCTCTCTTAACTGGCAAAATTCAGGAGTAGGTTCAGGTAAGTTTTACTTCATATTAGTGGCCGTGTAACCGGGGTTCCTGGATCTGTGGCCATGTAACCGGGGTTCCTGCACCTGTGGCCGTGCATCAGGGACTTCTGGATCTGTGGCCGTGTACGGGGCTCTTGTACCTTAGTAAGTATACCTCTCTGTAATCCGGACTTTTTGATCAACCGGCATCACGCCGGTCCCATTGGTGCCGGATAAAAAAAGAGTTTCCTGTATATGCATTTATCTGTGTCAATGCCAAAATTAATTCCTGTAATTACATACACTTGCTGTTCAGATATCACAGCAAAAAAAAAAAAATCCTCTATTAGCAGCAAAACAAAAATAATTAAAAGGCTGGGAAGGATTCCCTACATAAATTCAGGTGCTGATTGATTAAGCTGTCCAGATAGTTCTCAAAATATTAAGAGTCCCAATTAAGAAAGATGACGTCAACCACCACACACCAAGAACAAAATCTGTTGATGTATCAACAAGAGCATCAGGTGTACACACCGCCCTAGAGTGGGACTTCTGCCCATTTTAAATTATAGAGTGCAGCTTCCAAAAAGTGTTAAAGTAAAATTAATATTGGCAAATATATTGATTTTTTTAGTCACAATGATCAGCAGCAAAAAGTTATTTTAAATTTAACATTTTTGATTCTGCTGTATTTTTAAAAATTGTGTTTAAATATCAAATGCTGATGAAATAACTGGGGGGAAACAGCTAGTAGAACTTACTGTGATTAATGAACTTATAGCAGAAGCGCACAAGAAAATTCTGAATCTGGGGTACAGCAGCAACTGACATTTTAACCTTGCACATCAATTCTATTCCAAAACACTGTCAAGCTCATTAACTCTCCTAGGTCAGTTTCCCCCAGTGATGTACCATTTAACCTAATGTCTATATAATTGAAAGTTTTGCATTTGGTTTGTACCAGACATGTCCGTAGGGTGTATAACAGTGCTTGATGAATATGTGGGGGCGGGGCAGGGGAGGTGCATGCTGATTTTAAGAGAATGTCAAATTTGAATGAGGAAACACTTAAGCACCATAACTGTCTCAAAAAATCCCTCAAAAAAAATCAGAGAACCTTTGGGTACCATTATTGATTTTTTATTTCCCCTTGTTTCACTTCTCTCCCTCCTCATCAATTTCAGGGACTCCTGATGTGCACATTTTTGGCCTACCCCATTTCTCCTACTGCCTTCACAGGACTCCCCTCTCATACCAGCCTCGCTCGGCCTTGCCTTTTTGTTGCTTTTCTGAATCTCCTGTTTTTAACTTTGACCTTCTTGCATTATATTTTTGGAGCCACCGCACAGGTGTGGCCTTCCTGCGCTATGTGCGCAAACAATTTTCTTCGCCCATAATAAACTACTGTTTCTCAGTTTTGTGTCTGTCATACGTTGTTGTAGAGCCCTCGCAGTCAATCAGATCATAGAAACAGAGACTACTCTTGCTTCAACCAATTAGAACGCACTGAACAATGCCCGCCCGCAGGTCAGTTAAGTGCTCAGCGTCACTAAGAGTTCCCATTGATACTTTGTACACCCGTGCTTCAAACCTACATAACCACCGGCTCAGTAAGGTGGCAGATGGAGTATAATGTAGGGAAATGTGAGGTTATTCACTTTGGTAGGAAGAATAGAAAAACAGAATATTTTTTAAATGGTGAGAAACTTTCAAATGTTGGGTGTTCAAAGAGATTTGGGTGTCCTCGTGCAAGAAACACAGAAAGCTAGCATGCAGGTACAGCAAGCAATAAGGAAGGCAAATGGCATGTTGGCCTTTATTGCAAGGGGGTTGGAGTATAAAAATAAGGAAGTCTTCCTACAATTGTAAAGGGCCTTGGTGAGACCACACCTGGAGTACTGTGCACAGTTTTGGTCTCCTTATCTAAGGAAGGATATACTTGCCTTGGAGGCGGTGCAACAAAGGTTCACTAGATTGATTCCTGGGATGGGAGGGCTGTCCTATGATGAAAGATTGTGTAGAATGGGCCTATACTCTCTGGAGTTTAGAAGGATGAGAGGTGATCTCATTGAAACATACAAGATTCTGAAGGGGATTGACAGGGTAGATGCTGAGAGGTTGTTTCCCCTGGCTGGAGTGTCTAGAACTAGGGGGCATAGTCTCCGGATAAGGGGTAGGGCATTTAAAACCGAGATGAGGAGGAATTTCTTCACTCAGAGGGTTGTGAATCTTTGGAATTCTCTGCCCCAGAGGGATGTGAATGCAGAGTCTTCAAGGCTGAGATAGTTAGATTTTTGGACTCTAGGGGAATCAAGGGATATGGAGATCGGGCAGGAAAGTGGAGTTGAGGTCGATGATCAGCCATGATCTTACTGAATGGCGGAGCAGGCTCAAGGGGCCGCATGGCTTACTCCTGTTCTTATTTCTTATGTTCTTAGTGGGTCTAATACCAGGAGAGATCTACCAGCCTATTCTAAAACAAGGGGGAATGAAAAATCCACCAAATGTGTTTATTTTTGTAGTTGCTTCATTATTCTAATGATGAAGGTGTATCCTTCAATCTGAATGATTTAAGTTTTGAATTTTTTTTTGCCAGAGTAATAATTATAAATGATGGGACAATATCAGGATTGAATAGTCGGTTATGAGCCTAAAATATAATACCACAAAAGATCACTTCTATTACAAGCTGAAATGGTAATGTTACAAGAGGAAAAGCTGATAAAATTAGGACTGCATCACAAACTGTGCTAAAATCGGTTTAAAAATTGAATATATTTAATTGTTAATTTTTTTTTTTTTTAAAGAATTGCCAATCTCAAAACTAGAAACACTTAAGAAATTATTTTAAGAAATGGTGCAGTAATACAAATTTAAATTTAAAACTAATAATCAAAAGAAAATAAATGTACCTGTATATCCATTTTTAGCAGCAGAATACAAGGCAGACGAACCTTCTTCATCAGGATGATTAATATCAATTCCATCTTCATTTAGCAGCATTGACAATAAAGTGACATTTCCCTGGGCAGCAGCTTGGTGAAGCAGAGTGGACCTGCCACCCAGGGGGACAGGACCACCAGGCATTAACGAAGGGATTAAGGTGGGAGACCTGCCTGTGAGTTAAAGTGAAACATTTATAGGGGGAAGGAACAAGTGAATAACATTTGTTTGCATGCACTAATACTGCGACATAGAGGTGCAAAAGAACAAGCATGTTACAATTCATGATCAAAGTCACACGGTGTTTGTATTTATTCAATATGAAGCCTTTTATTAGAAAAAATATAACCAACCTTTTATTAGAAAATAGGCTGGTTATATTTTACAACCCAATGGGATTATTATAATTAATGGATATTTTAATTGTATATTAATAATTTGAGTTTTAAACAGAAGCTATATTGGAATTGTGCACAATACAAAATACATTGTCCAAAACAATTTTTTAAAGACCTATTTTGGTGATCTTATTTCAATTGCTTCTATTGGGGAAGTAAATAGGTCGTAATAACTGAACGGTTAAGTTTAATTATTTTCACAGAAACATTTTGTTTCAAACCATAAATACTATATCATTTAAAAAGATGGTTTGTAATGTCTGTTTGGAGGGCCTAAAGTGGATTAAAATGTTATTGCTTTTAGTCAGATGATTAGCTTTTCACATTAAGATGAAAAAGTCACCATTAGAAAACATCTAATAAAATTGTACATACAGGAGCACTTAATCTGAAAATTATGTTAATACATTAGTAAATTAAAACATTAATAGAAAAATGAACACTAAAAATCAGGACACATTAAAAATTACAATATACAACACTAAGGTCTTGTACTGGATCTTCAATGCACCTCTATTGTATTTACAAATATTTCTTGGAGGTGCCCACATTAAAAAGGTTAATAAAGCGGACATTATTCTACCATTATCTGAGTATTCAGTTAGATAGGTGGCTTTTATTTTGCACCATTAATCTGTTGATTTAGAGATAAGCTTGTTAAGTGAGTGAAGCTTATTGCATAATGTACGGAAGGCTTTGTATATCCTTCCTTGAACAAAAGGCTGCAAAAAAAAAGAAACAAGATAAAAAGGAAAATGTTTTCGACTAACCCCATCACACATTCTTTAAATGGTCATATACAAAAATCAATGACAGATTGTTAATACAAATAAAGCAAAGTAGGTGAAGGCAGGCAGATTGCAACATTACAAGTGCAATTTATATTTGTAACCCTTTGTGTACCAGTTTTTTTTAATTAAACAGCATTTTAGAATTTCAATAAGATTCAGATACAGTATGTTCAGTATTTTAAGAGTTTTGATACTGACACACAATCCACCTTCTCCACGATTATCCCAGTATATTTCAATTTGTGCATACGAGGGAGAAAGGAAAGCATGTTCAGCAAGTGTAAAATAAATTCAGTATGCAAAGGGTTAATGCAAACAGCGAATGCACAAGGCTGATTGGTTAGCACACATGTATGACAGTGTTTCAAGTGCTCAGTAGCACAAAGGGGTAAAAGGTAACACAACTTTACAATCATCAGACTCTTTTAAAATGCAAGGAGATAAAAGTCACATGGACTTCAAATTTATCAGTTACTAAGGTGGAAGCTTCTTAAAGCACTGCATAACATGCACTGATCACAAGGTCCCAGGGATAGAAATACAATTGCTGGCATCAGCATCAGTGAGTGACAGAGCTGGTTAATTTCAGAACCAATAAGTCATTGTTTTTCTTTATCCTCAATGCCAATTAAGACTGGATACAATACAATGATAACTTGGACACTGATCAAGTATTTTGCAACAAGGCTAGTGGAACGGGGGAACAGAAACTTAAAAAAAAAAATTAAAGTGGAAAAAAATATTGATATAAAATTCCAAATCTACATCTGAAAACGTGATCATTTAAAAAAACAAAATTCTCCGGAGGTTTTGAATCTCCATTTTTCCACATCATTGGATCCCCTTCACCTATAGTACGTAAGTACATAACTCAACCCTGCAGATTCTTCCATTGGAGAGGGGAGGTCTCTGCTGCAGGTGGATCATTAGGAAGTCCACTGATGCACAGATGAACCAGTCTTCTTTAAGGGGCATAGTCTTCATGAAAAAGTGTTGTGAAAATGTTGTTCAGGAGCTAGAAGGTATCACACGAGAAGAAATTACGCTTATTGTTGAGATATATGCCATTGCACTAAGGGTTTTCAAAATATTTCTTCAGGAGGATGATACTCCTGTTAGGTGAAGACTTAGCCAGTTTATAGCCAAAATGAAACCTGTGACTATATAAGTAAATGCGGAAACGCATTAACATTCACTAGTGGTCTTTAATAAATAAAAACAAAAAGATATTATTTTGGGGTATAAACTGTTCACATGCAAGTTATTGTGTTTCAGAATTGTCCATCATTTTATTGTATTTATGTGAACACCTACAACTATCAATTCAAAAAAAAAATTCTTGATCTGACCAATATTTAATTTTAACTTGTGTTTCAATGGGGTTGATTTTTGCCTTGTTTTAGACTAAGGGTGAACAAAATCAATACAAGCATCTTGAAAGAAAGGCATTTTGAATTTATCCTCAGATTTGTTGTATTGGAAGGAAGAATTGACAGTATTTCAATCCCTTTACCTGATGATGTGATCAGTAGATTGTCTGTGTCACATGGTCTAGTGGATGAGCTTCTTTTGGTTGTACTAACAAGGTCAATGGAGGTGCTAGAGGCGATGGTGGTGATGATGAGGGTACATTCTGAACATGCTGTTTGGTTCAGCTCTGGGGATAAGGAAGGCCTAGCACCCACCTGAGATGCCGCCACGGCAGGGACAGCACAGCCAGTAGATGCTATATCCACCGCTGGCTTAGGTGGCAATTGTGGCAATGCTGTCTTTGGAAGAATCTCCTCATTAGTTCCCTTAATTCCTGGATGTGGACTGGAAGAGGATGAGGCCATGGTCCTACCTTCAATCCGAGTGTTAAACCCAACAGTTGGGGAACGACTTCCATCCATAAAAACTTTTAATGGTGGATGAGGGGAGGATGGAGTCTGTGACAGTCCGGGCTTTTTTGGAGGAATAGGCGGTGGATTTCCTCGGTCAACTCTTGCTCCCGTGGGAGATTTTAATCCGGCGGGGGAGACACTCAAAGAACTGGTAATTTTACCAACAACCTGTGGATAAGATGAGCCCTCACCTGTTGTTGGATGTGCCAATCCAGATTTTAAGTTACTAACAGTAAGATTTCGGTTTTCTGTGCCAAATGGAGATGCACTGTTCAAACAAGGTGGCTTAACTATGCTTGGTGGGCCAGTGAATCTTGAAAGAACCTGGCTGACAGTGTTCCGAGCCAGCTGTTTGGCAGGAGAATTATCCCGATTAGTGGGAGATAAATCTCGTGATGGGGACCCCGTTACAGCACTGCCTTGTTTTTCCTGATCCACAGTTTGGGCTTGAAATTTAAATCGAGCAGCTTGAATTCTTGGACTCAATCCTGGCTGCAAAGTCGTGCAAGTACTTGGCGAACTCAAACTCTGCATAGTTGATCCTGGTGAAGAGCATGGTGATGACGTTCCTGAAGAAGGAGGAGAGGGAACTACAGTATTGCTTAGCAAAAGGGATGTACCGCTCATCAAGTGTGGTAATGCCCCAGACAAAGGACCAGGACTGGTGCTGACTGAGGGTCCATTCTCCAAAATGGAAGGAACAACTTTGGTTTGTGGTATGGATATAATCTCTTCTGAATTAACTGTTGCTAGTAGTTTATCACCGATTGGTTTTACTAATGCGGTATTGCTAGACATGTTCAGTTTTGTGCCTCCCACTGACAGAGGATTTACGGTAGAAGGTTTAACAGGTACCGTTAAGGTTGTCTTCTTAGTGTTACTTTCACTGGCCATATCAATAAAAGTTTCGGTTTGGGAACCAACAGACAATAAACTTTGCTTACCTAATCCAATAGCCATGTCTTTATTTAAGTTACTGGTCAATGAAGTAGTTTCATTTTCTTTTGTACAATTAAGCTCAATCATTTTCTTGAAACTCCCAACTTCTAGTCTCAGATCTTTGGTACGGTTTTCCTCACGGTTAAGTTTGGCACGCAGCTGTTCCCTTTCAATGTCAAACTCCGAGAGTTGTTTTTCCATTTTGGCCTCCATCTGCAGGCTTTTCTTTTTCTCAGCCATCAATTCCTCCTCCAATTGACTGGTCTTCTTTTGCTCTTCATCAAGAGTTCTGGTGATGTCTGCTAGCGTCTGGCTTTCATCTACTACTTTGCCAGCAAGCTGTTTGCACTCTTTCACCAGCATCATTACAAGTTGTTTATTTTTGATTCGTTCTTCCTCAAACTGCATGGACAACTTTTTATTCTCTGCCTCAAGTTGTTTTAATTGGGATTTCTCAAACTCCACCTGCAAAGAGTTCATAAAAATCAATTAGCATCTAAGAAGCTTGTGCAGTATGAGATTTATATTAATAGGCTTTAAAGTTCATCTGTACAATTTACTGGCTCTCAGTGGTTTCATTAATCTATATTTTTATCTGTAGGTTTATAAGATTCATATTTAATGTATGAGGCATTTTTAAATCAGTGAACTTCAGATTCAACATCAAGCATGTTGGGTGGTTCAATGGAATGGGCCAAAGGCCCAAGACTCTGAATAGGTATTTGCATTAAGAATTGAATGCGTCATACTATGACAAGCAATTTACATTCCGCCCTGGATTTTACAGGGCCTCTGATGGTGTACGCACAGCGTATGTTGTCGTAAGTGCCCCACAAGCTCCGGGTTTCCACATGTGATGCGCATGCGCGAAAACCCGGAACTTGAAATCGGTCAAGCTTCTGCTCGACAGATCACGCACATCCGCTGGAAATTGACATTCACTGGTGTCGAGTTGGGCTGTTCCCAATTACTGCCCAGCGAATACCCACCAAACCCTTACACCTGGTAAAAGCAGGCATAAGGCTTTTTTTAAACCAGCATATGGGTTTAAATAAATGTTAAAATAAAGGTTTTAAATCATTTAAACATTCATTCACTTACATTTAAAATTAGGTTAGGTTATTTTTGTCTCATTTAAAAATGTTTACATTTATTTTTCAAAAACTTAAATTCTTATTTTAAATATTTAATTAAATTTAACCTGTGATGATTTATTTTTATTTCAGTGGTGTGAAATTTTATTTATTTGGTGATTTCTATTATGCTTAAGAGGTTTCCGTACGTAAATGGAATCTCCATAAGCATAATCGGAAGCCCCCTTTGTGATTGGTTGGCCTGGTTCACGTGATCCCAGGGATGCTTGCGAGCCGCATGCACCCCTGGGATGTGTGAGCCTTTATGCAGGCGTACGCCTGCAGGCCCAGGAGCGCAAGAGTCCGAAGCGCCATGCGGTTCGGAGGCATTTGCCTGCGGCAAGCCTCCAACCGCAATTTCCAGACCAATAAAAAAATGGTTTAAAAGGAAAACGCCCAGGTATGGTCTTTTTCACACTGCATTAATGTTTTTGGTTAACAAATTGTTGGCGTCACATTGCAGGTTCAAAATAATCAACAAGTTTGCTCATGTCCTGTACCTATGCTAATTATGATTTTAAAAGTTGGAGGACTTAGTAAAGGTGGGCAGATAAGCAAAGATCTAAAACACCAAGTCTCACAATCACTACCCTAAAATTTTAATTTTTAATATAAATATTGTACCACCTCATTTATTTTTCCATTGCAAATATTTAGATGTTTGCAGATTGTGCTTTTGAGTCTGCCTTGATTTAATACAGGTGACACACAGATAAAATCACATTACTTAGACGGATAAAACTGTGGTCTTAGACTTTGATTTTGTATATTTACAGGAAACTTTTGTTTAACCGGAGGTTAAATGTCCGGAAAGCTCTATCCACCGGCAAAATTCAGGAGTCGGTGCAGATAAGTTTTTTTTAACTTTTCGTCGCTTTTTTTCTCCAGTCAGGCTCTGCAACCGTCTAGCGGAAGCTGTTGCTTAGCTACAGAGACGCTTGCAAGCTGCGCCGACTGTTTTGAAGCACAGGGTTTGTTGCTTCAGACGGAGCTCAGAAACTCCGTATGTTTTAACATTGGCGCTGGTTTCTACGGCAGTTTTGATGGGACGGCACCAGCTCGGTCCCGTCAGTGCCGGACACCAGAAAGTTTCCTGTACATGCAATGTTTTGTAATAGATAATTTTATGCTTTCCCTCCCCCGGGTTCTTTTGCCTTGACCCACAGGCTTGATCTCCAAAACAATGTCCCTCAAATAATAAATTTAGGTCAGTAAAGTTTAATTGTATCTTTTTAATTGCAACTTACTGCAGCAGGAACCTGCAGGGAGTGCTCTGAACACTCACTTAATACCTTATCAGTAAGGAAAAACTATTAAGCACTTTCACCTGACAAACATGCACCAAAAAAATAAATAAAACACAGCCATGCCCAGAGAAATGGATTAAGAATAGTGGCAGCAACATTATATTCAATTAAACTTTTAAAAGCTGGCATATTGCTGCCAAAATTTTATATCAGAAATTAAGTATTAAGTCCAGGATTAGAACAATATAATTAGTTTGACATTTTGTGGAGATGTTTTTACCGAGTTAGTACTCTAATTTCAGTCGCATTCTGTTGCTCTGCAATATTCTACTTTACAAAAATAACAAAATGTTCTAACTTCGAGAGACTGGAACACTTGCGAAGCTAAATCAATTTATGGACATAAAACAACACGGCGCATCATCAGTTTGAGTGGAACATTAAAGAGGCAGACCCAACAACAGAAGCCACTGTGGGCAACCTATATTGTACTTCATTTAGAAGTGGCATATTAAGAGGGGCATAAAATACATGCACACATCTTAGGGGAACATAGAAGACAGATATTAACAGCATATTCCTTTTAATTAGAAGAGTTATTTTAAGTGCTTTATTCAACACAATTACTGAGAGACGTAATTACTACGGAATAGTTTCACAATTCTGCAAAAAAAAAAATGCAAAACATTCCAAGCCATAGCAAGGCTAATTTATAAACTTTGCTAGGAGGAGATTACTGGCAGAATCTTAACATAGCTTCTGAAACATTCAATAAAAGCATAAACCACACACATTCTTTTAAAATTTAGCCTGTAATACCACTTACGTAAAATTAATATTTATGAAATTGATAACGGACAGAAATTAATATTATTGAACTGAAAGGGGCTAGTCAATGAATCAGGGCACAGCACAGCAAAATCTCAAGGAGGTAAGTGACCAGTTAATATGTTTTTGGTAGTAGTGTTTGAGGGAGAAATGTTGGTCAGGACATTAGGAGAACTCCTGGCTTTTCTGTGAAATTGTGGCATGGGATCTTTAGTAGATTTCCTAGCAGTTGCCTCCAACAGAGGGTTGAAAGTGGACCAATTTCTTCTTCGGTGAACAGGGGATGGCATGTGGCTGGGACCAGTGGGTGAAGAACGGGCAAAGCGAGCAAATAAATTGGAAACAAATTCAGGTTGGAGAGCATAATCTAAAGATCTGTAATTCACTCAATGTGCCAATCAAATGATTTGCACAAAATATTTAACTATTAAATTTGTAGTATGTCTGGGCTTCATTTTAGTAAACAGAAATAATTCAGTTAACACATCCCTCCAGGCATTTTATCGGGGACTGCTCATATTCAAAGCCTGTATCTATCAAACTATCCCTCCTCATCCTTCTCGACTTATCTGCAGCCTTCAACACAGTTGACCACACCATCCTCCTCCAACCTCTCTGCTCCATCATCCAGCTGGGTGGAACTGCCCTTGCTTGGTATCATTCTTATCTATCAAATTGGAGCCAGAGAATCACCTGCAATGGCTTCTCTTCCCACTCCCGCACCGTCACCTCTGGAGTTGACCCAAGGGTCTATGCATGACCCCCTTCTATGTCTCATCTACATGCTACCCCTCGGCAATATCATCCGAAACCACAACAGATTCCACATGTACTCACTCAGCTCCATCTCACCACCATCTCTCTGAACCCCTCCATTGTCTCCGATTTGTCCGCCATCCAATATTGGATGAGCAGGAATTTTCTCCAACTAAATATTGGGAACACTGAAGCCGTTGTCTTTGGTCCCTGCCACAAACTCAGTTCCATGACCACTGTCTGAAGCGGAGCCAGATCGTTTGCAACCTTGGTGTGTTTGATCTCGAGATGAGCTTCTGACCACATATCCGCTCCATCACCAAGACTGCCTACTTCCACCCCCGCAACATCGCCCAACTCCGCTCCTGTCTTAGCTCATCTGCTGCTGAAACCCTCATCCATGCCTTTGTTACCTCCAGACTTGACTATTCCAATGCTCTCCCGGCCAGCCTCCCATCTTCCATCCTACATAAACTTGTGTTTGTCCAAAACTCTACTGCCTGTATCTTAACTCGCTCCAAGTCTCGTTCACCCATTACCCCTGTGCTTGCTGACCTTCAATGGCTCCTGGCCTGACAGTGCCTCAATTTTAAAATCCACATCCTCATTTTCAAATCCCTCCATGGCCTCGTCCCTCCCTATCTCTTACCTCCTCCAGCCCTATAAGCCTTTGAGATCTTTGCGCTCTTCCAATTCTGGCCTCTTGCGCATCTCAGACTTTAATCACGCCACCACTGGTGGCTGTGCTTTCAGCTGTTTTGACCCGAAGCTCTGGAATTCCTTCTCTAAACCTCTCTGCCTCTTTCTCCTCCTTTAAAATGCTCCTTAAAACCATACCTCTTTGACCAAGCCATTGGTCATCTGAAATAACAACAGAAAATGCTGGAAATACTCAGCAGGTCAGGCAGCATCCGTGGAGAGAGAAACAGAGTTAACGTTACAGGTCTGGGACCCTGGGTCATCTGTCCTGATATCTCCTTCTGTGGCTCGGTGTCAAAAATGTTTTTATTGATATCACTCGTTAAGTGCCATGGGACGTTTTGCTACGTTAAATGTGCTCTATAAATGTAAGTTGTTGTTGTATAATTGCTGGTTGCCATAAATCTGTATCCCCATTATGAATGCTGCTCACATTTGACACATTAAGCATATGGTATACAGATATCGTGAAAAAAATTCAGTTTCAGATGTCAAGTAGCTGATCAAGTTATGCTGAGTCTTCAGCTAAGAGCAACTTTATCTGGCACACACCACGATTGTAAATTATTACTGCAGCAATGGTATTCTTTCATTCAAATTTTCAAGAATGCTAAATGGCTTTTGCAACATTCTAATCAAAGCCTTAAATTATTCCAATCAGCCAACTCAAAAGTCAGTTGCTATAATTTCAAGCAAGTCTTATTTTCACACCTGCTGTAAAAGACGCTCACGCTCTTTCTCGAGCATGTATGTAACATCATCTCCCTGGGCTGCATCTTGGGCATGTTTATGCCTCTCCTCTTCAAGGTCCAAGATGACCTAACAAATGAAAAGTAATGACAAACTCTGTGAAACCCTTTTCTTGATTTTATAATAGGGCTCATCTTAATAAACCATGAATTCTGGTCTGATAATGAACAGCATGGCTGTGTTTTGTTCCAGCAATCTCCAAGAATAAACATGTCTCCAACCCAACTTCTTTCCTGAAGCATTCGAAGGTTGATATTTAAAAGCTTTGGTTTGTGCAGGACAGAGTAAATTGCTACATTACTCTTTCAATTGAGACATTTCAACAACCAACGATGATTTAATTTGCACGGGTAACTGGCTGGAAATGAAAACCATTTAGGTAAAGCCTACCACCTACCTTTCGATGTCGGATTTCAGCAGCAGCCAACTGTGCAGACATTCTCTCCTGCATCTTTTTGCAGTGGCCCACGACTATTTCCAATATGGATAGGGGACTGGTGCAGATGGGCTGCTTATCTTTGCTGCCATCTCCACCACCTGTTTCATAGTCTCTCTGCAGAGCCAGGAAAGGATCGCTGAGATTAAATCTCCCATACCGTTCCTGGATAAAAACATCCTTTCGGCGAGACTGAAATGACAACAAATTAAATAGCATTAGCAGGCAATCCAGAAACAATATTTTTAGATTTATTACAAATCATGCCTACTTGAGAACACAGTGATGAAGGAAATAGCACTGCCTTTAGGATTACCCACACTGATATATATGGGATATATCTCAACTTACTATTGATTTATATGTACTATATTTTCAATAGAAGCATTTTGCTTTAGTTATTTATGCTGAGTTAATTGTGTCTGTTACCTAATTGATACTGAATATCAGATAACCTTCCAGTACACTGATCACATAGAAACATAGAAGATAGGAGCAGGAGTAGGCCATTTGGCCCCTCGAGCCTGCTCTGTCATTTTATGAGATCATGGCTGATCATCCAAGTTCAGTACCCTGTCCCTGCCTTCTCCCCATATCCCTTGATCCCTTTAGCCCTAAGGAATATATCTAACTAATCACTTAGGTGGTATGGTGCTGATACCTTCTATATAGATCCTAATTACTTGGTTAATTTCCTTAGAGACAATAATAAAATGTGATTTAAAAAATCCAGCCAGTTTACATGCAAATGTCAGTAATTTTTTTGGCAAATCTGAATGATACCACGATTCTCTTTTCAGAAGGTCACTTGGACTTATCACACTATGGGCGAATCAAACTGGAATGATGCTTGGCACAGAATTCTTAATGGCTGGTATGTTCCCAGCCATGCTGTTAAATTCAGTTCTCACCAGTGTGTTCTTAAATAGTAATCCTCACATTTGTTTCTCATTCTTTAAAAAAAAATTGGGCTTCATGAATCCTATTAATGAAAATACTGTACCGGTTTTTCCTTCACAATTAACAGCCCACTAAAAAAACACCATAGGATTACACAGCTTTAAAATGTCCAATTTCCAAGAGATTTTGTAAATAAAGTCATTAGAATGACTTGGTTCTCATTTACAGAGGAATTTTAGGCCCATGGTCCTAAAACTACTTTAAAAAAAAAGTAAACATGACTCATTTCTGCAAAGATTCTGATCAGGTCATTTGGCATTAGAATACCTCCATTTATTCTTTTTAACAAAAAAGTAGACTTGGGCATAAATTGTTATACTCATCCATTTTTCCACATAAATTAGATTATGGAGGGGAATGTACCCTTTGATGTCATGTTGCTTACATGGATTTATACAGAGAAGGTGCAAAGTAGAGGAAATCTGAAATACAGGAAAAGTTCTGATATCTGGCACCGACGGGACCGAGCTGCTGCCGATCTATCAAATCTTCCGGATAGACCAGCGCTAATGTTGAAGGATACGGAGGTTTTCATCTCCGTATCTGACAACAAACACTGTTGCTTAGCAACAGCTTGTAAACACTCGGCCCGTACCTTGGAACCGTCTCTGAAGCTGTTGCTAAGCTACAGAGACGCTTTCCAGAGCCTGACTGTTAAAAAAATGCTAGGAGAAGAAAAAAAACCTAACCAAAACGGCTGCTGATTTCTGCCGTTAGATCGAGGTTTCCGGGCATACAACCTCCGGATAAACCAAAGTTTCCTGTAACTGGATTCTTTCATGAGCACAATATTAAACTCATTAGTGACAAATGCTGAAGTAGTGAAATGTTATTCTCTCCCCCCCGCCCCCCCATCCCCACGGATTCTGTCCTGTAAGTGCAGCTATGCTAAGATTATTCTATTTTTTAAAAATCACTATACTCTATTGCCTGGATTTTGCAGTCAGCGGCGAAGGGGCAGGGCTCGCCGCTGACCTCGAAGAAAGCTGCTCACAAAGATTTAGTGAGCGCTGTGGCGTCGATTTCCCCTATTATGATGTCAATTTCATTCCGGCACCATCTATAGGGGATCTCTGGTTCCCAGGAACAGTGATGTTATTAAGCAGGCTGAGCAGCCAATCAGATTGAAGAATTCTCAGAGACAGTAAACCAGGAAGTAAAAAGCACTGATTATCATTCACTATTTAATCATTTTACAGAGAGCGAAATAAAGCTTGGGACATACACATGGAATTAAGATAGAAGCTGAAATAGCATTTAAAAAAAAAATTTTAATTTAAAAATCTATGGAATTTATCATCATGGAATGAAGGGAATAACACTCCATCTTCTAAACTTAGTTTTTCGGGGCTAGAGAGGTTGTTCAGCAGTAATTACGACTTAGTACGCCGTTAAAACCTCAGTTACACATCATTCAACAAGGCTTAACATTTTCATTGGTTTTTACAGCAAATATAGGGCATAAAAAGTTGAAGTTCACGTCAAATCATGATACTGTGCTGACTGCATCACCGAAGAGAGCAGCAGCACACCCTGTGGAGAAGCTGACAGCAACTTCCAGATTTCCATGTTTAACTGCGCATGTGCAGACGCCAGAAGTAGAGTAATGACGGTGAACACTGACAGTTTCGCCGTCATTACAACTGCAAATTCCGTATCAAGATCTTCACTCAAGCTTTACTCAGTAAATCAATGAGATTGATTCTAACTGTAAATGTGGGACTGACGGAGTAGCAAAGGGTTAATAAGCCTAGACTGCTGTGAGGACTATAATCAGATTTGACACTTTCATTTTTTTAAATAAAAGAAACAAATTGTGTTTCAGACATTAGCTAGAATATGCAATAATAATCTGTAAATAAGTAATTTCATGTATGTGAGTAGAGGAAGAATAACCCATATCAATTTCATTTTGCTTGGCTCTTACTTGCCTGTAACTGTTGTTTAATATTACACGATCTGAGAGTTCTCAAATTTCCAACGCCTACATCCGGTGACTTTTTAGCCATGCAGATCAAAGTTGTTTTAAAACAAAACACAAACATAAAAAAATAAAAATCCCAGAACATGATAATTAAGTTGTGTGAGGAGAGTCAGGTCCAGCTTTATTGACCTCACATCCCCTCTCTGGCCCCAGTAACCATTAAGACTCTTCCCAAGTTCTTACAAGAGTGACTACTTGAGCAGGGCACTGGAGCACCCATGGACCCTTACCTCAAGACTTGGGGGTGGTGGGGGGGGTGGGGGGAGACAACAGAGGGAAGAAACACTTGGAGAAAAATTAAAACATTATAGGATGCTCCAATGTAGATGTTGCTATCCAAATGTGATCGTCAATGCTTATTAATGGAAAAAGCAATTTTAATAAACGAGAACTGCAGTTCGGGGGGACCCCCACGAGTTTGGAGTATGCAAGTCCCTGTAGGTGAAATGTTACATTCTTCCTGACAACAGCAGTAAAAGAGGGGCATTGTATTGCAGTCTAATCATCAATAACCATTCCTTTAGAAATATTTTTCACTGTGGATAAAATTCTCAATGTCTACGAACATCTCTTTTTTTTTATATATAAACGGGGTTATCACACTGCCTGCCAGGGGTATGCTGTGGGGCGATATGGACAGCTGGCATTTTCATGGTTGCTAAGTGAATTCTAGATCTGTAATCTCTGACATTGTGCAGGCTTCCCTCCTGACATCATTAAGAAACAAAGAAGCCAGTCAACCAGCTCAGTCCAGATGTTTTAACACAGCTTTCATGAACTGTAGAAGCCAAGAAACCAACAGACGTTAACAGCTTTCAAATCTATCTGGAAGCAATTTTTCAATATTAATGTACATCTATTACCACATAATATAGACAACATGTCAATATGTATATAGTGGTGCACACAGTAATACTTTGGTTCAGCTAAAGCACCTCAAATATAATTTTTATAAAAACGATGAAGCTAAATGTGTGGCTCAGGAAAACATGTTTGCTTTCAATTTAAGACTGAGTTTTTTAAAAATAAAATCTAACAAACTTACACTTGTAGTGTGACTGAATTTTATAAACAATTTGCTCAATGATGTGGATAAGAGTAGATAACAGAAAAGATGCAGTTAGCTACTCAAGTATATAATCTCTTGAATTAAGGTACAAATTAGCACTAAGTGCATCTCCCAATCTAAGAGAGAAAAAACACTGCTAAAAGACATTGCTTGTCTACCAAGCACAAATTAAGATTCTTAGTTATTACCAGGATTATGATGTTTAATTATTAAAAGAGCTATTTCCACTCCCTTGGTGAGTTAGCAAGTCTCTGAACCAGACAGACTATGAGGCATCAGGTTCCTGCCTCTGCTGAATTAGCGAATTTCAGTTTGAGGAGGTGGTGGGTACTACAATAGGGCCCAGGTTAGGTAGGGGGAAATCGGTCAGCATTTTCACTGTTCATTCCTATCCAATGACCCCTGCTGGAAGTGTACATATATGGATATCAGATGTGATACCTGCCACCCTGCTGTTAAATAGTCTGGTGACACTCACTACCAAGGCTCCACCATAGGCAAGGCGCACAGGATACTAGGCACCTGTAGGAGTTAACATGCTAGACAGATGGCAGGGAAAGAGAAAACTGGCAAAAACACATCTACCAATGACTGCTTCACTGTTCAATTGTCCTTTTGATAACAACTCTTCAGAGATTATGCAAAGACTTTACAATGCACTGGTGAGATCACGTTTGAAGTAATATCATCCTATAACAAACATAAACATGCACTAAAGAACAGATGAATTATTCTATTATACATTGTTATGTTGCACCCAATTGATGGATAGGCTTATTGAACAAGTAATAGGTGATAAATATAAAATTACATAAATACCCAATTAATAAATTAATGATTCTAATATTGTAAAATACAAACCTTCCATGACAGAACAGAGAGTGTGGAGCAGCAGCAGGCCAAGGACTAGATGGCAGGGCAGAGACTGGGAGAGTTGATGAGTCTAAGAGAACAAGGTGGCCTGGAGAGAATGTGTCTGGGGGTCCACGACTCCCTGAGTGAGGTGGGCAAGTGAAACAAAGCGGTTAAGGGGTTGTGAACACTTAGTTTGTATGTTATTTTCTTTGCATGGGTGTCAAAACCAGCCGATGATAAAAGGAAACCCCGAGGTCCCTGTATGTTTAAGCTTTTGTGTGTGTTACTCAAGTTGGGTCTCAGCTTCTCAGGAAGTATTGGGAGGCCGTGTACCCAAGGTTAGGGATGTTCATAAGGATTGTGGAGATGTGCCAGGTGATACGAGGATAGTTGAAACAATGGAGGCAGAATGGGGAAGCTTATGGATAAGTTTGATTTTATTTTGGAATTGTTTAGTTTTTACATACAGCAGGAGATGAACTGTCATAGCAGTTGTATGTCAAAATATTTTATTGGTAGGATGGGATTTGTTCTGGACTGAACCAGTCAGAAATCATGCTATAGGGATAGTTGTGGGACCTGATTAGTTGAGGGATAGTGGTCTTCTGTCTGGCTGGTTAAATGGGCTCTACAATATTACATTCACACAGAAACAAGTACACAAACAAAAAACCTTTGTTATAAACAGAAAACAAAGTAAATGAAAGTTTATACACAGGAAATTAAAATTAAAATAGGATCTATGTTATAATCACTGTACTACAAAGCATTTCATTATCTGTAAACCCCCAAGGCATTTGAGAGACGTGTAATGTGGTGATTATTCCTTGATTAGTAAAAGTATTGTGATTCGTTGTTTGTTAAATGCCTTCGGATATGTGTTGTAATCTCATTGGTAGTTGATGATCACATGATGTGTTGTGGCTACCTTAAATTCAGTCCTTTTCTAGCTTTAGTTGGGACTGGATGTAGAAAGATATGCTGCCGATTTTAAAGTTAATAAATTGAAATAAAGAATAGATTTGCCTTCCAAAGTTAGGCTTTATTAACTTTAAAATCGGCAGCATATCTTTCTACATCCAGTCCCATAATACGCTTATTAATCTTCACAATGCCTTATGTCATCCTGGGGTTACGAGGATGATACACTTTGTACGCAGTAAGAACTTGCCCTTTTCAGTTGAAGACGTCAAGCGGATGACTTCATCATGTTCTATCTGTGCTCGGTGTAAACCGAATTTCTTTAAGCCTCAACGAGCTCATCTTATAAAGGCTACTTCTCCTTTTGAACGTTTGAGTGTTGATTTTAAGGGACCTCTTCCTTCAACTACTCAAAACCGATATATATTTACTGTTGTGGATGAGTTTTCAAGGTTCCCTTTTGCTTTTCCTTGTGCAGATGTATCAGCTGCTACAGTTATTAAATGTTTGACTCAACTTTTTGTCATCTTTGGGATGCCTGCGTATATCCATTCGGATCAGGGAAGTTCTTTTATGTCTTCCCAGTTGAAGGAATACCTTCAGAGTCGGGGAATTTCTACTAGTCGAACTACCCCGTATAATCCCCAAGGTAATGGACAGTGCGAACGATACAATGGGGTGATCTGGAAGGCAGTTATGTTGGCGTTGACATCCCGGAACCTTAAGAATACACAGTGGGAAATGGTACTGCCTGATGCCCTGCATTCCATTAGATCATTGCTTTCAACGGCTACTAATGTGACCCCCCATGAAAGGCTCTTTAACTATCCGCGGAGATCTACTACGGGATATTCGGTACCTTCATGGCTTACTATGCAGGGACCTGTGTTGCTTCGACGCCATGTTAGATTGTCAAAATATGACCCCTTGGTGGAGGAGGTGGAGCTGTTGGAGGCAAATTCCCAATATGCTCATATTCGATTCCAAGATGGGAAAGAAAGTACTGTTTCAATTAAAGACTTGGCTCCTTGTGGGGGCCAGCCCTCTTCTGAGGATAATAATAATGGTCATGATTCGGATAATGTGGATGCTGTTACAGATACTACGAATATTTCCAATCCGATTGCAGATAATCATACTTCTATTAGTCAGCCTTTGATAGATGTTTATGACCGTCCCAGTGCATCTTCTGATGGGATTTCTAATCCGGAAACCGTTGAGAATCGGGATATGGATAGCCTTCCTGTTGAAGATACTTCTGTGCCTTCTGGCGTGGGAGGGCAAGGAATTTCACCAAGGTTAAGAAGGTCGACACGAACAAGATATCCGGTCGACCGATTGAAAATGGACTTTTAAATTGATAGTAATGTTTTAAAAATTGTTGAAATATTATAGTATATTGTTTTAGTTGAGAGATACTTAATACTTATGCGTAATATTATTATTTGTTGTTGTTCATTTAGTATTGTGTTATGTAAATAGTTTTATTCTCGTGCATAGTTTAGTTGTAAATAATTAATTGTAAATTGTAAAAGTTATTAGGTTAGCGTATATTTTAAAGGAGGGGTGAATGTGGTGATTATTCCTTGATTAGTAAAAGTATTGTGATTCGTTGTTTGTTAAATGCCTTCGGATATGTGTTGTAATCTCATTGGTAGTTGATGATCACATGATGTGTTGTGGCTACCTTAAATTCAGTCCTTTTCTAGCTTTAGTTGGGACTGGATGTAGAAAGATATGCTGCCGATTTTAAAGTTAATAAAGCCTAACTTTGGAAGGCAAATCTATTCTTTATTTCATGTTGCAAGCATTTTCTTTTAACGTCAATATAACCTTAGAAACAAATTTTAATATTCATAAGGTTTTAAATAGATAGCGGGCCAGAAATTCGGGTCCCCACAGGTGAGCATGCGCTGTAGGGCCAATGAAAGTGCTGGTTTCGTGCATGCACTGCGCATGCGCGGGAAACCGGAACTTCCGTTCCCTTAAAGGAAGGGATTCACAGGACGAACGCGTGCGCCGGAGAGGCAGTGCGTACGCCTGGAACTTCCGATTTTTTTTTTTTTTTTTTAAATACAGGTTTCGCCAGGAGGGTAAGTCTCCAGCAGCTACGCTTTTAAAAAGCAGTCGCAAGGCCTGCTTTTAACAAGGTAAGTGGTGAATTAAGTAAAATTAAAACATTTTTTCCACAGGTTTATTATTTTTAAATACTTTAAAGAAAAGGTAAGTTTATTTTTAGCCCTGTTAAAAACTGTAATTAATTTTTTCAAAAATTTAGTTATTGTTTAATAGTTATTTTATGCAATTTATAGTTATTTTAAAAATGTGATTTTTAAAAAATTTATTTGAAGATTTAGTTATGTTTTGGGGCCGAATTCTATTCATAGATTTGACAGGAAGACCTGCTACCATTGGCTCTTCATGACCCACATGATCCCAGGGGACGCTTCGAACTAACTGCGCCCCTGGGATACGCAAGCACTGCGCGCCGGCAGCTGGAGCAGGCCCAGGATCGGAATCCCACGCGGGCCCACAGCACAACGGCCGGCGCGCTAGGCAAGTGCAGGTCGGGGGCTTGCACCTGTGGGAAGCCTCCGACCCGAATTTCTGACCCAGTATTATTCCATTTACAGTTCAGTAAAGAAAGCAAGACAGTCAAGAGAAACAGATTTACAGCCTCCAGTATCAAGATGAAGGTAATGCAGTAGAAAGCCAAAGATTCCATGGTATATTTAATCCTGCTGTCATCCATAATGTTAATAAAACTAATTTTCATATTTGAGACATAAAGTGACAAAAATATATCATTTAAAGCCAAAATATCCCAATTCCTCAATTTTTCCCCAGCACCCTACCTTTGTAAAAATCATATTCTGTCCGATGCGGTCTCCTCTACATTGGGGAGGACAAACGCAGATTGGGTGACCGCTTTGCGGAACACCTCCGTTAAGTCCGTATGTGTGACCCCGAGCTTCCGGTCGCCTGTCGCTTTAATTCTCCGCTCCACTCCCACTCTGATCTCGGCCTCTTACACTGTTCCAATGAAGCTCAGTGTAAGCGCGAGGAACAGCACCTCATCTTTCGATTAGGCACTTCACAGCCTTCTGGACACAACACGGAGTTCAACAATTTCAGCCTATAACCTCTGCCCCCATTTTTCAGGCGGCTGTTAATGATTCTGCCATCCCCATTTGCAACATTTAATCTCTCCTGCCTCCTACCCTAGCACAGACTGTTCCTTCAATTCCTTCCTCCCCTTCCCGCCACCCTCCCCCCCCCTTCCCTGTCTCTGCACCTGCTTAAAATCTGCTACATCTCTAGCCTTCTCCAGTTCTGACGAAGGGTCCCAGACCTGAAACGTTAACTCTGTTCCTCTCTCCACGGATGCTGCCTGGCCTGCTGAGTGTTTCCAGCATTTTCTGTTATTATTTCAGATTTCCAGCATCCACAGTATTTTGCTATTGTACCAATATTTTTACCAATCTAGGTTGACACTCCAGTGCAGTACTGAGGGAGTGCTGCACTGTCGGAGGTGCCGTCTTTTGGACGTAAAAATCCTATGGCACTATTTCGAAGAGGAGCAGGGGAATTATCCCCGGTGCCCTGGTCAATATTTATCCCTCAATCAACATCACAAAAAAAGATTTTTGGATCATTATCACATTGCTGTTTGGGGGAGCTTGCTGTGCGCAAATTGGCTGCCGTGTTTCCTACATTACAACAATGACTAGACTTCAAAAAGTACTTCCTTGGCTGTAAAGCACTTTGGGACATCTTTTTACAATTGTATTTTTCAGTCCAGTTGAAAGATTGCAGTGTGGCCCATATACACTTAAATCTGCACCGTCTTGTCTTCAACAGCATCCACAAATGGATAGTCAGTTACAGTAAATTAGATTAGGTTTAGACAGCTAAAAACACACACACTTTCCCAACTACAATGCCAATGAAATGCAGCATGTTTGGACATACTCCACTAGATAATTAATGGGGCTTCACTTGATTGTATGGGAGCATTCACATTTAGACACTTAGCAGATCAATACCATAGGCAATTTGGGCACATAAATTTCACCTTACAAAGCCATATTTTACTGCCCGTCCATCATTCAGAGACTTTCCTACCAGGCACTGTCCTCAATATGTTTAATCATCATTAATAAACTACTAGTAGGTTCAGTGACTTTTTAATGCTCTTATTCTGTCTCTCTGCTGTGGTTGATGTACTAAGGCTGTGTTGCTTCACTTTTTACTTTGCTAGAATCTGCAAAATAAAAAAAATGGGTAAAAAGAGGGTATTAAAGAAAAGCAGTTACCAAATCCTTCACAGAATGATCCAAAAAAATTTGTACTATTAATAGTAACTATGCTTATTTCCTTCAGAATTAAGTACGTCCGAAAGCAGAATGTGCAATGTGGGCGTTGGGAATGTCACGACGAGAGGTGAAAGATGCCAGATTTTTGACTAACTACTTTAAATTCAGTTCAGCCAAGTATTTCAAAATTGGAGTAAAAGTTTACCCATAAGTCATAACTTCTGTTAGAGCTACTTGTCTTGCTGTTTATATGGCAACTTCTCATATTCAGTAACTAAATCTGAAGGAGGTCAGGAACTTCTCTACAGTATGGGAACATTGGAGGCGCAGGAGTTATCAAAATGCCCTCCTCCCACTGTGCCACATCTTTTGGCAAGCTTAATATTAACATAGACAAATACCTCAGAGATTGCCTACCAACCTCTTGGTCAAGGAATGACAAAAGAAGACCTCAAGGAGATAGGCAAAGCAAGAGAAACTATTGTCACACAGTTATAAATATATTTTCTTAAAACTCAGTTTTTCAACTGGGATCGCATTCCTGCCATCCGAGTGAAAAGGTCCAGGCACTTGCTTTATTTTTAGTGTCCCCTTGAATTTATCCCATTTGGGAAGCAGCACTTTGCTACTTAACCGGGTACGGTAGTGTTGCGGTTATGGTACTGGAGTGTCAACCTTGAGGTCAAACACCAAGTTGTGAAACTGAATTCAATAAATCCAGCAATCTGTGGTTGGCACCTGAAAGAATGTGACCAAAAAAGCTGCCGATGGTAGTTTAAAAACCCAACTGGTTCACTAATGTCCTTCAGTGAAGGACCTATCTAACCTACATACAACTTCAATCCCACACTCAATACCCTTTGATGTAGCAAACCATTCATTCAGTTACAAGGCAGCCCACCACACCTTATCAGGGAAACAAGGGTGGCCAATAAATACAGCCCTGTCAACATCGCTATCATACCAAGAACAAATTTTTGAAAAGTCTAAACTGTTACTGTAACAGATTGGTAACATGCAGGATAGTACAGGAAGAGGCACCCTACCATGTTTTTTATAAAAATGTTGTGAAATATTTCCAAAGTGTTCAATTAAAACTTTTTCACAAGATCATAACTCTCGAAAATACATTATTATACAGATGGCAGCTGATTTAGATTTCCATCACCTTCGGTGTTAAATTGACTGCTGAGTAAACACAGCAAAGAATGTTCCTAATTCAGCATTCAGAGAGGCTGGTATGTGAAATTGGGAAAAATGTCTCACCGATGCAGTTGGAGGTTGGGCTGAGGAGCTTTGTTGGGGCCGAGTGGAAGGAGCTTTACCTGACTTGGGAGTGCCTGTTGCTGACATTGGATGTCTGAAATAGAAGAGTGCCATTCCCCAGCACTAACACCCCTCATCTTGATAAGCATAGGAGATGGTTGAGAGTTGGTAATGACAGAGAGCGTGAAGAAGTATTTAGCCTTTCCCTCTCTCCCCTAACGTCGCCCACAACATATTTTCTTGCGGAATCCTTTTTACAAGTTCTTTGTTCTCTTCTTTCAGTTTCTGCTATTTGAATAGTTTGAATGGTCACAAGGCTAAGAAAGTCACCCTAGAACATTATAGCGGATTGAGGCAATACCTCACAAACAGCTAGTTATGTTTGAAAGTAAGGGGTTTGAAGGATATTGCAAAAAGGCTCAGATTAATCAAAATGGGCAGACTGTTGAGCCATAACGCTTTATCTGTTCCTAAAATTGCTTGTGTAAAAATCTTGGTGTGGAGAATGGCCAACATCACTAATGGTAGGCCTTGAAGGTAATCTGCCTTTCTTGTTGAATTGCTTTTCAACAAAAGAACAATTTTTTTTTAATTCATTGATGGGATGTGGGCGTCGCTGGCTAGGCCTGCATTTAGTGCCCATCCCTAATTGCCCTCGAGAAGATGGTGGTGAGCCGCCTTCTTGAACCGCTGCAGTCCATATGGTGTAGGTACACCCACAATGCTGTCAACTTTCAGGATTTTTTGACCAATTTTCTGCAGAAACGATTTGGAAAAAGATTTATTTTAAATGTTTGTTTAAAGCACAGTGGATTCATACAAGTTAAAAAGCACAGATGATAGGTGGTTAAAATGCTAATGAGTTAAGTTTTGATGTTTCACCAAAGACTGTAAATAATAAGCAATTCAGTAATCGACAATTAATAAACACTCATTCTGCTGGAAAAGCTCTAATCACTTTTAGCCATGAACAGGGGAGATTAAAAAAACAGAAACAAAGGCACAGGTAGTCAGTCGATTTAAAATAAAACAAAGCTGCGAGGGCAGTCAGTCAGCAAAAGCAGTGAGGAAGTCAGAATGCAGTTAGAAATTATTTTGTTTGAGTCAAGCAAGACAACCTAGTGATGTGAGGAAGCATGGTATGCTCATTACTTGGTATTATTACATGTAGTAAGGTTGTACTGTTTGAACAGTCTGATCATGACTATTGCTCTGTATGTTTACATGCTGTGAAATAAAGCAACTTAATATTTGGTCTCATCTTAGCAAGTATTTTCTTGGTCTGCCTTCAAAAAGGTCAAAGAACATGCATGGAAAAGCCCCACTCAAGGAATTGAGCACATATCGAGATTTACACTTCAGTGCAGCACTGACGGAGTCTTGCATTGTCAAATGAGACAATAACCGAGGCCCCGTCTGCCTCTCGGGTAGATGCAGAAGATTCAATGGGCTAGACATTGGCCTGCTTAGTGCTTCCCGTTATTACCTCCGGGAGGGACAACGGGGCGCCAACGATTTACCACCTGGGCATGGCGAGATGAACAACTGCCACTAACTTGGGTACGGTGAGATGAACAATTCCCACTAACTTGGGCGCAGTGAGTTAAACAACTCCCACTAACCTGGGCACGGTGAGATAAACAACTCCCACTAACCTGGGCACGGTGAGATGAACAACTCCCACTAACCTGGGCACAGTAAGATGAACAACTCCCACTAACCTGGGCACGGTGAGATAAACAACTCCCACTAATCTGGGCACAGTAAGATGAACAACTCCCACAGAAGCTCAAAAACTTAACACTGACCTTGAAAGGCAACGACGCCAGTAGATACGATGACTCGTATGCAGGGCCTTTTCCATCTCCAGAAACCAAGATCAAACAAACTGCCTCAAGCCCTTGTCCTGCATTGCTCTCAGCATAAATAGTCATGCCAAGAATCTTAGGTGTATCAATGCATTCCTTCCACAAGAACCATGCAATCAAAAGTACAATAGCTTCATAAAATATACACAAACATACTTTTTTGTGAATTCAAAAAAATTGTCATACTCTAAATATTTTATAGAAGTCCAAATACAATGGTCTGTGTATCCCAAGCATCCACATTTGTTAAGGCAGCTGTCTCCCATTCTGCCAGCGCATTTCACACCTAATCTAGAGCCGTCTTTTGTCTCCACTAGTCCTATCACCATCGCGTCTCGTTTTGAATACCTCTTAATGTCTCTTCACTTCTCTTTTGTTCTCTCCCAGCCTGGCCTTTTAATCTATTTCATTTCCCAGTCTTGACAATGGGTTTGCCCTGAAACATTGACTCTATTTTCTCTCCACGGATGTTGCCTGGCCTGCTGAGTTTTTCCAGCATTTTCTGTTGTTATTCCACATTTGTTAACATTGACGACACATTTGCAATACTTAGAAACAGAGACCTTATAAACTTCTCTGCCATTAGCATTTCTACCTTTTTAATCACAAGTCTCTGCCTTTTCTCCATTGCCCTAAATACCCTCACTTCCTAAGTAAGTATATCCCTCCTTATTAAACTGCTCAATTGACTTTACACCTATGGTCTTCTGGGATAATACGATCCACATTCTCACAATCCTTTATGTGAATAAGCTGTTCTTGGCAACATTTTTAACCATCTTAGCTCTAAGTCTATTATGTCCCTTGTTCTGGATTCTTCTGCTGAAGACAAGAGTTGTCTTGCATCCATCCATTTAAATCCTTCATTATATTAAATACCTGAATCAGATCACACCTTAATCTCCTTATTTCCAGGGAATATGACCCAAATTTAGCAAGTATCTCATTATAACTCAAGTCTCTTAATCACATAGATTATTCTGGTAAATCATTCCTTTCTTCAAGGCCTGTGTAATCCTTCCCATCATGAAGTGCCCAAAAACAGAGTTCTGACGAACACTAACTACAGCCGTTTTTATATACCTCTAGTGATGAAGCCAAGCACTCCATTAGCCTTTTTAAACCTGTGAGATAGCTTTACTGACTTATGTTAGCTGGACTTTTAAATCGTTAACCCCCACAATGCTTCCCCATTTAGATTGCAAGACTGGCAGATGGGAGCGCATCCAAATTATGCTACATCACTTAATCTAGCCGTGTCCTTTTGCACTTTTCTGCTCTTCTTCACAATTCATTATACCTCCCAGCCTAGTATCACCCGAGAGATTGGAAATACTTCCCTCTGTTCCTAATTTCACTATTTTTATTAAGGAAAAACTGGAGCCCCAGCAGTGATCTCTGGGAGATACCACTTGTTACTGCCCACCAATCCAAAAATGCCTCTTCTGTCCACGATCTCTGGCACATACCTCTATCAATGCCGCGAGCATACATGTGAATCATCTACTTTTTATGCAGACAGTCAGCATTTTGGGGTTCGATAGGCTGTATGTGGAGGAACTGTTTCCACTTGTGGGTGCAGGGTGAGAAGAGGAAATTAGAGTGGGAGCATGCTCATGTGGCATGTAAACATAGACCAGTTGCATCCAATGACCATTTCCAGTGTTGTAGATTGAATGTAATGCTGAGTATATAATCTGAAGAATGGACACGCTGCACCATTGTAACCTTTTATACTTCCTCCCCACAGGTTCCACACTGGCAGGAGGAATCCAGGGGATAGGGCACTGAAATGGGAGACGGAGGAGGAGGAGGCAGAGCGCCAAGGGGAGGAAGGCGGGAGAAGTGGTGCAGACATTCCCATTTCTACACTGCACCGCTGACGGGGAGGGGAAAGTGTGACCACCATCCATCTCCGCCACCCGCCCCCGCCGAGAGCTCGCTCTTCAATTTAGCACAAATTCCACATCCTAAGTAGAACATTGCATATATTCACCACCTTCTGCTGTCAAGTAATTAAATTTCACCCATCTACATACACTTCCTCTTCTAAGATTAGTATTGTGCTCCCTCATTGAAAATGTGACTACAACAAACATATTAGTCAAACCCACTTGAGAGAATAACCGATAAAAAAAATGAAACGCTTAAGCGAATAAAATCTCCATGCACAAATCCCATTTCTATCTTTGCCAATGGCAACTGTCCCTGGTAAATGAATAAAACATGCAAAAGCCTGGAATTATTTATTTAAACTAAGGGTGATGTGTTCAGTCCTTTTTGCCAATCAATTTGCTAAGCTCTTTTTGCAAGCGTTTTTGTCTAGGTGTGAAAACCACAGAGTAACCAATTCAGAGAGTATTTTTCATCTCATCGGGTGCTAGGGCTCAAGCTCTTTTGGCAATCAACATGATAAGTGCTTTTGTTTAGATGTGAAAATGGCCACATTGGGTGCTAATGCTCAAGCTTCGTGATGTTTTTAACTTACTCATGTTAAATACGGTGCACTGTTGCCAGATGTGATTCATCTGTTAATAAAGGTATTATTAAAAAGAGATTTTATTTTTCAAAAGTTAAGATTTGTTGTGCTGCACTGTAAGGTGTATATTTAAATGAAGCAAATTACATAATTACACTTTGTTATCCATAACAACAGTGTAACTGTTTGCATGATATTATAATTGCAATCCAGTTTGCATTCCATTGTTAGTTTCTTGCCAAACTTGATCCAACAGTTCAAATGGATAAAAGAATAGAATGGTTAAATGAATAAAATTACTTGGAAAAATTATTCTTCATTTTGCGGTGTATTGAGATTCAGTTTGTTGATACCACTTAGGATCGTGAACATTTCAATAATGTAACCACTGAGCCTTCTCTTCTCGGGCATAATGTTCCCAATTTCCACAGCCTCTCCTCAAAGCTCAAATATCTAAACCCAGAAACCAACTTAAGTCTGCTTTCGCTGTTCCATCCCCGAAGCTATGATATCCCCAACAATAACACGGAGACCAGGACTGTATGAGGTACTCCAGGGTGTGCCTAACCATTACACTGTACAAACCTAGTATCACTTCTTGGGAACTATGAATATTTATCTGATTATAAACTCAAAAGATCTTATTTACACCTTTCTGCCATACACTGAGCTGATGGTTTTAGCAATCAAATTTCCAGTACTCCCAGGCTCCTCTCCTTTGTTGTGCCCTATTTAGTTTATATTCCCATTGCTTATTTTCATCCATAATCTCATCATTCAATACTTGATCACATTAAATAACATTTGCTACTTGTCAACATAACTGTTAACTTATGAGCCCACATTTATTTTGAAATACATCCCAAAATAAACCTCTATTTAAAAAGGAAAAGGTGTTATCTTGTTTATTTTACTTAGAGATGGAGCAAAATTTATTTTTCTTTACATTCAGAACTGATTTACCAACATCTTTGAAAAGATAAACAAGTGGAACAGCGGAGCCCAAAAGTAGAGCATCCTGGAGCACAGATGTCCTGTCCTCCCAGCAGGGTTGTTTAAATGGTAAAAATCTAATTGGGACTAAGTGGATTTGTGCTGTTTGGAAAAGAAACATTTTAATTAGAAGAGGCCAGTGCCCTTACTGTGTTGGAAAAATCATCTTTGAAAATGTTCCTGAATTGGATTTAATAAAGTAGCTGAAGCTCAGCTAATATTTTCACTCCAACTAAATGTAGTCATACATCTGAGGCTTTATACAAGCACATGCATCAATTGCCAAAGGCCTACAGTGCAATATCACAGGGTTAGCAGTTAAACATGCCACTTTCCAACATGGAACTAGATGTATTCTATTGTCCCAAAAATGTGGTCAGTTACAAAATCATATTAAAGATTAGTTAAATTAGAATTTTATGCGGCACTAAATATAGTGCCCTACAAACGAACAGCAACTGCCAGAACATGTCAGCATTTACAGTTACTGCTGTCATCTGCAAAACTGACTCAGAGGACTTGACAGAGAGAGAACTTTAAATTCAACTAACATTACCTGGCATCAATTCATCGGATTATATTACTGCTTTTCTCACTTGGAAAGCATAGAGCAAATTTTAGCCATGAACTTGGACAAACTGTATAAGAACGCAAGAGGCCATTCGGCCCATCTTGGCTCATTCCTCTAATACATTAGGGGTGAGAGAATTAGTGTATGTCTATTATTCCTGCTGACAGATGTAGTGCTAATAGTTATTTTGAAAAATGCAGTTGAAACAAAGTTTTCTCCTGAAGAAAGCGCATTTTAAACATAGAAACATAGAGATAGGAACAGGAGTAGGCCATTCGGCCCTTCGAGCCTGCTCCGCCATTCAATGAGATCATGGCTGATCTTCGTCTGAGATCATAGCTGATCTTACCAGTTCAGTACCCCGTCCCCGCCTTTTCTCCGTAACCCTTAATCCCCTTAGCCTTCAGAAATATATCCAATTCTCTCTTGAAAATATTTATTGAATTAGCCTTCACAGCCCTCTGTGGCAGGGAATTCCACAGGCTCACCACTCTTTGAGTGAAGAAATTCTTCCTCATCTCTGTTTTAAATGATTTGCCCGCTATTTTTAGACTGTGGCCCCTGGTTCTGTGCTCCCCGGCCATTGGAAACATTCTCTCTGAATTCAGCCTGTCCAGGCCTGCCATAATTTTATATGTTTCGATGAGATCCCCTCTCAATCTTCTAAACTCCAGTGAGTACAAGCCCAAACTATTTAATCTCTCTTCGTAGGTCATTCCCGCCATTCCAGGTATCAGCCTGGTGAATCGCCGTTGCACTCTTTCCATGGCAAGAACATCCTTCCGCAGATGGGGCGACCAAAACTGTACACAATACTCCAGATGCGGTCTCACCAGCACCTTGTACAGCTGTAGTAAGGTATCCCTATTCCTATACTCGAACCCCCTTGATATGAAGGCCAACATACCATTTGCCTTCTTGATCGCCTGTTGCACCTGCATGCTCTCCTTCAGTGACTGGTGCACAAGAACACCCAGGTCCCTCTGCACTTCCCCATCTCCCAATCTATTGCCATTTAGATAATAATCTACCCTCCTGTTTTTACCCCCAAAGTGGATAACCTCGCATTTATCCACATTATAGTGCATCTGCCACGTATCCGCCCATTCCCCCAACCTGTCCAAATCGCACTGTAGCCTCCTGACATCCTCATCAGAGCCCACCCCTCCTCCTAGTTTAGTGTCGTCAGCGAATTTGGAAATATTGCATCCAATTCCCTGATCCAGATCATTTATATATATTGTGAACAGCTGGGGTCCCAGGACAGATCCTTGCGGCACCCCGCTGGTCACTGCCTGCCACTCCGAAAACGAGCCGTTACTATCAATTACTTCGATAAAGTGCTCATAGAACTCTTCAAGTGTGGGAAATGCAGATGCTTAGAGTAACTGATCCTTGAATATTCTCAAAATAACAGTTCTGCAATGGAAACATTATTATTTATAGGTGGCAATGTGTACTAATATCACATAATGAGCTCCATATATGTAATTGGTTCATCTTAGATTATATTTTCATTTGTTCTTTTCCTCCTTTTGAAATTTTCCCCCAGGCCATGCACCATTCGTCAAATCAAAAAAAGCAAGTAAGTGAATTACCCCTTAGGTAAATTCATCTTTACTGATGACAGCCACAATGTGGGAAATTGCTGATGTCAGCTGGACCATGAACTATTGGTTAAAAGCTGGGGGTAATAATCCCATTAACACCATATTCTTTTCCTGCCCTTGAAATATCTAATATTCAAGTCATATAATTAAACAGAATTTTGGATGAAAATTCATTATGGCACACAACAGCTCCAAGGGATACTTTCTTCCTTTCACTCAGACACATTTATTAACAGGCACTTAGAATTTGTAGTTCTTGAAATCAAACTAATCCCTTCCAGCTAGAGTTTCAACATCTGCAAAGGTGCTCCACCACACCCCACTAGCAACGACAAAATCAAATCTGACCTGGCAAAATGAAAAGGGATCCACCTTTACTTATCTAAATTGCCTCAGTTATAAATATTCTCTCCTCATTTTAATTCTCCCTCCCTGGCACCGTAACGGCCAAGGTGGCATTTGTTCCTATGATTGTCGTGGAGGTGTGCAAGGGCAACTTACAAAATGATCTGATTTTCTCTCACTCTGGGAAGCCCCCTGGCTTGCATGGCCAGGACCATAAACTTACTACAGGAAACTTTCTGGTATCCGGCACGGACGGGACCGACGTGGTGCCGGTTTAGCAACAATTCCAGATAACCGAACGCTATAGTGAAAGATACGGACCTTAGAGCTCCGTATGAAGCAAAAAACCCTGCAGCTTCAGAAGAACGTCCACAAGTTGCAAGCATCTCTGTAGCTTAGCAACAGCTGCAGCCAAACCCTTGCCTTCCTCAATTTGTTGCTGTGCAAGTAATAAAAGTTATAAAAGTTAGCTGAAACCGACTCCTGAATTTTGCCGGTTAACCGACATTTCCGGTTATTTAGGGGCCGGTTAATCGAAAGTTTCCTGTATATGGGAATGTGTGTGTGAACCACTTCGAAGAAAAAACAAAAAAAAGAAAAAAAAGAGGACAGACAGACCAGGACGGGACAGACATTTATATAGCACCTTTCATGAGCTCAGGACGTCTCAAAGCGCTTTACAGCCAATTAAATACTTTTGGAGTGTAGTCACTGTTGTAATGTAGGAAACACAGCAGCCAATTTGCACACAGCAAGCTCCCACAAACAGCAACGTGATAATGACCAGATAATCTGTTTTTGTGATGTTGATTGAGGGAGAAATATTGGCCGGACAGTGGGGAATTACTCCCCTGCTCTTCTTCGAAATAGTGCCATGGGATCTTTTATGTCCACCTGAGAGAGCAGACAGGGCCTCGGTTTAATGTCTCATCCGAAAGACTGTATAGTACTCCCTCAGCACTGGAGCGTCAGCCTAGATTGTGTGTTCAAGTCTCTGGAGTGGGATCTGAACCCAGAACCTTGTAACTCAGAGGCGAGAGTACTACCCACTGAGCCATGGCTGACACTTTTCTTTCTTTTCTTCCCATTGGTCAGAGCATGTAATTACAGCGTGACAAGTTTACATATGCAGCTCCCATTATAAAATACGGACATAGGAATTAATAAATGGAAAAAATTGACAGGAAATGCATAGATGCAAGTTTCAAAAATATATATTATAGATAGGAATGCTCTCAGTTGCATATGATAGCCCCCACCTCTACTTCTCAGTCAAGAACTTATCTAAAGCATTACAAATATAAACCTAGGTCCAAACAAAGGGGTCACTCAGTGCACATATCAGACAGATGTGTATTGAATAAGGAAACCTTATACAATGGCTCAAATAGAAATTGTCATCTTAATTTTTACAATTCACATTGTACAAGATAAAAGATTATTTTAGATCATACTTTAGGAATGCAGTTCTTGCTCTAAACTGTAACAGAACTATTGTATGGCAAAAATAACATGCCTTTAAACTGGATGATTAGATGCAAATTTCTGGTGTAACTTCAACACTCAAAGAAAAAATAATGAAAAAACCCAAGTTTAGTATTCACAGGTCAGTTTTAATTAAAATCTGAAACCTGAATACATCAGTAACTTCAGCTCTATTATAACTGGAGTATCACTATTAAAAACAGGAAAACATTGTAACAGTGAGAAAATATGTTTTGTTGAGAAGTAAATTTGGGGAACATCCAGGCAATAGTGACTATAATATAATACACGTTAAAATAATAATTGAGAAGAACATATGTATGACGAAGACCAGGGTAATAGAAACATAGAAGATAGGAGCAGGAGTAGGCCATTCGGCCCCTCGAGCCTGCTCCGCCATTCAATGTGATCATGGCTGATCATCCAAACTCAGTACCCGGTCCCTGCTTTCTCCCCATACCTCTTGATCCCTTTAGCCTTAAGAAATATATCCAACTCCTTCTTGAATATATTTAATGAATTGACCTCTACTGCCTTCTGTGGTAGAGAATTCCACACGTTCATCACTCTCTGGGTGAAGAAATTCCTCCTCATTTCTGTCCTAAATGGCTTACCCCTTATCCTTAGACTGTGACCCCTGGTTCTGGACTCCCCGACCATCGGGAACATCCTTTCTGCATCTAGTCTGTCCAGTCCTGTCAGAATTTTATAAGTTTCAATGAGATCCCCTCTCATTCTTCTAAACTCCAGCGAGTATAAGCCCAATCGACCCAATCTCTCCTCATATGTCATTCCTGCCATCGCAGGTATCAGCCTGGTGAATCTTCATTGAACTCCTTTCATGGCAAGAACATCCTTCCTCAGATAAGGCGACCAAAGCTGCACACAATACTCAAGATGTGGTCTCACCAAGGCCCTGTACAACTGCAGCAGGACATCCTTGTTCCTGTACTCAAACCCTCTCGCTACGAAGGCCAACATACCATTTGCCTTCGTAACCGCCTGCTGCACCTGCATGCTTACCTTCAGCGACTGGTGCACAAGGACACCTAGGTCTCGCTGCACTTCCCCTTCTCCCAATCTATTGCCATTCAGATAATAATCTGCCTTCCTGTTTTTGCCACCAAAGTGGATAACCTCACATTTATCCATGTTATATTGCATCTGCCATGCTTCTGCCCAATCACCCAACCTGTCTAAATCATCCTGGAGTTTCTCGGCATCCTCCTCACAGCACACACACCCACCCAGCTTTGTGTCGTCTGCAAATTTGGAGATATTACATCTAGTTCCCTTATCTAGATCACTAATATATATTGTGAATAGCTGGGGTCCAAGGACCGATCCCTGCGGTACCCCACTAGTCACTGCCTGCCACTCGGAAAAAGACCCGTTTATTCCAACTCTTTGCTTCCTGTCTGCCAACCAGTTCTCTATCCAAGTCAATACCTTGCCCCCAATCCCATGTGCCTTAACTTTACACGCTAATCTTTTATGTGGGACCTTATCGAAAGCCTTCTGAAAGTCCAAATTCAGCACATCCACTGGTTCTCCCTTATCTATTTTACCAGTTACATCCTCAAAAAATTCCAGTAGATTAGTCAAGCACGATTTACCTTTTGTAAATCCATGTTGATTTTGTCCGATCCTGTCACTGTTTTCCAAGTGCTCTGCTATTACATCTTTTATAATGGACTCTAGCATTTTCCCCACTACCGATGTCAGGCTTACCAGTCTGTAATTCCCCGTTTTCTCTCTACCACCTTTTTTGAATAGTGGGGTAACATTAGCTACCCTCCAATCCATGGGTACTGTTCCAGATTCCATCGAATGTTATGATCAGCAGTGCATCTACTATTTCTAGGGCCACTTCCTTAAGTACCCTAGGATGTAGATTATCAGGCCCTGGGGATTTATCGGCCTTCAATCCCATCAATTTCCCTAACACCATTTCCCTACAAATACTGATTTCTTTCAGTTCCTCCCTTTCATCAGACCCTATGCTCCCCGACATCTCTGGGAGGTTATTTGTGTCCTCCTTTGTGAAGACAGAACCAAAATATGTATTTAATTGGGCTGCCATTTCTTTATTCCCCATTATAAATTCCCCTGATTCTGACTGCAAGGGACCTACGCTTGACTTCACCAATCTTTTTCTCTTCACATATAGATTGGAGAAAAGCTGATTTTGAGGGGCTGAGAATAGAACTTGGGAAAATAAAATGGACAACAAAACTGGCAAACAATGATGTAGAACAGCAATGGGAAACATTTAAAATGGTGTCCAACAGAGTCCAGGAAAAATATATTCTACTAAAAAACAAGAACAAGCTCAACACTAATGAGGCACCATGGATGAATAAAGCCATAAGGGAAAAATTGAAGGTAAGGAATGAGGCAGCAGGGGAGAGCATGATAAGGGACAATACGAAGAGATTAGGAGAGAAGTCAAAAAAAGAGGAAGGCAAAGAGGAACTATGAAATTAAATTATCAAGGAACATTAAAGAAAATAGTAAAATAATTACAGGCATACCAATAAAAAAAAGGAAGGTTGGGATGGGAATAGGGCCACTAAGAGATGAACAGGATAATACCATAGGCAATGATAGAGAGATGGCAGAAATATTAAATAATTACTTTGCTTCAGTATTTACCAGGGATAGTACAGGTGGACATGACATTGGATCATGAGATTAGTAACGAAATAACTGCATTAAAAATTTTTTAAAGGGGATATATTAAATAAACTAATCAAACTCAAAGAGGATTACATCCATGCATTTTAAAAGAATCTAGGGCAATACTACAAATTTAATAATTCATTAGAAAAAGGTGTAGTGCCAGAGAACTGGCAGATAGCTAACATTATGCCTATATTTAAGAAGGGAGATAGGACATGTCCAGGGAACTATAGGCCAGTCAGCTTAACATCAGTGGTAGGAAAAATAATGGAATCCCTACTAAAGGAGAAAATAGAAGAACATCTAGAAGCCAAAAATATAATAATGAATAGTCAGCATGGCTTTCAAAAGGGAAAGTCTTGCTTGACCAATCTTACTGAATTTTTTGAAGAGGTAACAGAGAGGCTAGACAAGGGTAATGCAGTAGATGTAATTTATCTAGATTTTCAAAAGGCCTTCGATAAGGTACCACATAATAGACTAATGAATGAGGTCAGAGAATGCAGAGTCAGGGGACAAGTAGCAGAATGGATAACTAGCTAGCTTCAAGACAGAAAGCAGAGAGTAAGGGTAACGGGTAGCTATTCACAGTGACAGAAGGTGGGTAGGGGTGTTCCACAAGGATCAGTGCTGGGACCACTGTTGTTCACAAATTATATCAACGATTTAGACTTTGGAATCAAAAACACAATTTCTAAATTTGCGGATGACACCAAATTGATGGGGTGGGGGGGGGGTGGGTGGGGGAAAGAGTCAATATTGAGGAGGACCGGGAGGAGCGAACCTGGAGGGAGCACAGCGAGAGCGGAGCAGTTAAAAGGAGCAGTCCCGAGCAGCAGGAGCCAGAGACCGGAAGGATCGCATCTGGAGGGAGCACAGCGAGAGCAGAGCAGTTCTGAGCTGCAGGAGCCCGAGATCGGAAGGAGCGGACTTGGAGGGAGCACAGTGAGAGTGGCGCAGTCCCAAGCGGCAGGAGCCTGTGACCGGAAGGAGCGGACCTGGAGGGAGCACAGCGAGAGCGGAGCAGTTAAAAGGAGCAGTCCCGAGCAGCAGGAGCCCGAGAGCGGAAGGAGCGGACCTGGAGGGAGCACAGCATGAGCGGAGCAGTTAAAAGGAGCAGCAGCAACTCAACAGAGGCAGTTTTTGGAAAAAGTGACGTCAAGAGTAAAAAAAGTGACATTGGCACAAGGGAAGGAGCTGACTGGTGAGTAGCTGGGGAGTTTTTATTGTTAAGTTTTAAGCTTATTTCTGTTGGATTAGTTCTTAGTCTATTAAACAGAGGCATGGCAGGGCAGCTCAGTCCCGTGGAATGCACATCCTGTGCCATGTGGGAAGTCCTGGACGCTTCGCGTAGCCTGGACGACCACATGTGCGGGAAGTGTCGCCAGCTACAGCAACTTGAGCTCCAGGTTTTGGAGCTTGAGCAGCGGCTGGAGACACTGCGGTGCATCCGTGAGGCTGAGCGTTACGTGGATAGCACGTTTCTAGAGGTGGTCACCCTGCAGCTTAAGAGTGTGCAGGCAGAGAGGGAATGGGTGACCGCCAGACAGAAGAGGAGGACCAGGCAGGGAGTGCAGGAGTCCCCGGAGTGCATCACCAGTATTCTGTTCCGAGTACTGGTGAGGGCGATGGTTCCTCTGGGGAGTGCAGCCAGAGTCAAGTCCACGGCACCACGGGTGGCTCAGCTGCACAGGGTGGGGGGGGAAAGAGTGGAAGAGCAATAGTGGTAGGGGATTCGATAGTTAGGGGAGCAGACAGGCGTTTCTGCGGCCGTAGACGTGACTCCAGGATGGTATGTTGCCTCCCTGGTGCCAGGGTCAAGGATGTCACTGAGCGGCTGCAGGACACTGAGGGGGGAGGGTAAACAGCCAGAGGTCGTTGTCCATATCGGTGCTAACGACATAGGCAGAAAGAGGGATGAGGTCCTGCAGGCAGAGTTTAGGGACCTAGGAGAGAGATTAAAAAGCAGGACCTCAAAAGGTAGTAATCTCCAGATTACTCCCGGTGCCTCATGCTAGTGAGTACAGGAATAAGAGGATAGAACAGATGAATGCATGGCTGGAGAGATGGTGCAGGAGGGAGGGATTTAGATTCCTGAGGATTTGGGAAGGTGGGACCTGTACAAGCCAGACGGGTTACACCTCAACAGAGCCGAGACCAATATTCTCGTTTGTTAGTGCTGTTGGGGAGGGTTTAAACTAGCTTGACAGGGTGATGGACACCAGCATATAGGAGTAGAAAAGAGGAATAAGGTGCATAAAAGAGTGAGTGTTGGATAGTACTAGAGAAGAAAGTACGAGAGGTGGTAGTAGTACTAGATTAGATAGCAGACTAAGAAAGACTACAAAAAATTTAAAAATGGGTTTAGAATGCATGTACATAAATGCACAAATTGTGGTGAATAAGGTTGGTGAGCTACAAGCACAATTAGCTGTGTGGTAATATGATGTGGCAATAACAGAAACGTGGCTTAAAAACGGTGAGCACTGGGCACTTAATATTCAAGGGTACAAGGTGTTCAGAAAAGATAGGAAAGGAAAAAAGGGAGGTGGGGTGGCAGTGCTGATTAAGGAAGACATTGTAGTGTTGGAAAGGGAGGATGTTCTTGAAGGGACAAGGACAGAATCCATTTGGTTAGAGTTGAGGAGCAAAAAGGGCATGATCACGCTATTGGGGGTATTCTATAGGCCTCCAAATAGTGAGAGGGAGGTAGAGAAGCAAATCTGCAGGGAAATCACAGAGATATGCAAGAACTATAGAGTGGTGATATTGGGTGACTTTAATTACCCAAATATTGATTGGGTTAATGCTAGGGTAAAGGGAAAAAGGAGGGGGAGGAATTTCTGAAATGTGTTCAGGAGAATTTCCTTGACCAATATGTTCTTGGCAGGAGGCATTGCTGGATCTAGTGCTGGGGAATGAAGTGGGCCAGGTCGATCAAGTGTTTGTGGGAGAACATTGGGTATGAGTGATCATCGTATCACAAGATTTAGATTAGCAATGGAGAGGAGCAAGGAACAATCTAGAGTGGAACTTCTAAACTGGAATAGGGCTAACTTCAATGGAATGCAAAAGGATCTAGCCAGGTTAAAATGGAACCAAAGATTGACAGGAAAAACTGTAACGGAACAATGGGTGATCTTTAAAGAGGAGATGTTCCAAGTACAGGCAAGGTACATTCCAACAAGAGGGAAGGGTAAGGGAACCAAAGCAAGGGCTCCTTGGATGACGAGGGAGATAGAGAAGATGATGAAACAAAAAAAGAGGGTGTATGATGCATGGCAGGTGAATTTTTCAAGGGAGAAGATGACCAAATATAAGTTTAGAGGGGATGTGAAGATGAAAATAAGATTGGCAAAGAGAGAATATGAGAGTAGATTGGCAGTTAACATAAAAGGGAACCCAAAAATCTTCTACCGGCATGTAGACATTAAGCGGGTAGTAAGAGGCAGGGTGGGGCCTATTAGTGACAAAGAAGGTGATATATGCTTAGAGGCGCAGAGCAAGGCTAGAATATTCAATGAGTACTTTGTATCGGTGTTTACTAAGGAGGTGGATGCTGACAAAATATCGGTAGAAGTGGAAAAGGTAGAAGTAATGGAAGGGGTGAAAATTGATAAGACAGGATGTACTAGAAAGGCTAGGTATGCTTAGAGTGGACAAGTCGCCTGGTCCAGATGTCTTGAATCCCAGGTTGCTAAGGGAATTGGGGGAGGAGATAGCGCAAGGGCTTGCCATAATTGTCCAATCTTCCCTAGATGCGGGGGCGGTGCCCGAGGATTGGAAAGTGGCAAATGTGACACCATTGTTCAAGAAAGGGTGTAAGGACAATCCTGGTAACTACAGGCCGGTCAGTTTAACATCAGTGGTGGGTAAAGTTTTAGAAACAATAATCAAGGAAAAAATTAACGGGCATTTGGAGAAGTTTAAGCTAATTAAGGAGAGCCAACACGGGTTTGTAAAAGGGAGATCATGTTTGACTAATCTAATTGATTTTTTTGATGAAGCAACAGAGAGGATTGATGAAGGGAATGCAATGGATGTTCTCTACATGGATTTTCGGAAGGCGTTTGACAAAGTACCACATAGAAGGCTGGTTAATAAAATTGAGGCTCATGGAATAGGTGGGTCAGTGGCAGCTTGGATAAGGAATTGGCTTAAGGACAGAAAACAGTGAGTTGTGGTAAATGGCTGTTTTTCAAACTGGAGGGCTGGGGCCACTGCTTTATATATAAATAAATGACCTGGATATTGGAATACAGAGTAGAATTTCTAAATTTGCCGATGACACCAAACTTGGGGGTGTGGCAAACAGTGATGATGATATCAATCGACTGCAACAGGACATAGAAAGGCTAGCAGAATGGGCACAGAAGTGGCAGATGGAAATTAATACAGAGAAGTGTGAGGCGATGCATTTTGGCAGAAGGAACAGGGAGAGGCAATATACACTTAATGCACAGTTTTAAAGAGTGTGCAGGGACAGAGGGGCCTGGGAGTTAATGTGCATAGGTCCCTGAAGGTGGCAAGACATAGAGAGAGTGGTTAACAAACCATATGGGATCTTGGGCTTCATAAATAGAGGTATTGAGTACAAAAGTAGAGAAGTTATGCTGAACCCTTATAAAGCGCTGGTTAGGCCACAACTGGAGTATTGCGTCCAGTTCTGGTCACCACACTTTAGGAAGGATGTGAAGGCCCTTGAGAGGGTGCAGAGGAGATTTACCAGAATGGTTCCGGGGATGGGGGATCTTAGCTACAAGGACAGGTTGGAGAAGCTGGATTGTTTTCATTAGAGCAAAAGAGGTTGAGGGGTGATTTGATCGAGGTGTACAAGATTATGACGGGTTTGGATAGGATAGACGGGGAAAGGCTGTTCCCACTAGTTGATGGTACAAGGACTAGGGGACACAGATTTAAGGTTTTGGGCAAAAGATACAGGGGGGATGTGAGGAAAAACTTTTTTTTATTACGCAGCAAGTGGTGATGACCAGGAATTTGCTGCCGACAGCAGTGGTAGAAGTGGAGACACTCAATGTTTTCAAGGGGAGACTGGATAGGCACTTGAGGGAAATAAACTTGCAGGGCTACAGGGATAGAGCGGGGGAATGGGACTGACTGGATTGTTCTACAGAGAGCCGGGATGGGCCGAATGGCCTCCTTCTGTGCCGTTATTACTCTGTGACTCCATGACTGCAACAAATTACAGGAAGATATGTGAGGTATTACATTTTGGTAGGAAGAATAGAGAGGTCACTTATTACTTGGAGGGTGCGAGTCTGCGTGCGGTAGAGGAGCAAAGGGATCTCGGAGTACAAATACACAAATCACTAAAAGTATCAACACAGGTTAACAAAGCCATAAAAAAGACAAATCAGGCACTAGGGTTTATTTCTAGAGGGATAGAATTGAAAAGTAGTGAAATGATGCTAAACTTAGGATCAAACTTTGGTTAGATCACACTTGGAGTACTATGTACAATTCTGGTCGCCATATTATAAAAAGGATATAGAGGCACTGGAGAGGGTGTAGAAAAGATTTAGAAGGATGATGCCAGAAATGCGAGGGTATACCTATCGGGAAAGGACGAACAGGCTGGGTCTCTTTTCGCTTGAAATAAGGCGGCTGAGGGGTGACCGAATTGAGGTCTTTAAAATTCTGAAAGTTTTTGATAGAGTGGATACAGAGTGTGTCCACTGAAATTTTAGCGACCAGAGTGATCTGGCTTCATCAAGCGTCAACCTGCGAGTGCAGTGAGGCACCATGCTGGAACTCCAGCGCAAGATCCCACTGCTAAAGCTGTGACACTTAAACTGCAGAATAGGATTCCATACATTTGACAATTAATAGACCCAAAATCACAACTGAGCCTTTCCTCGGCCTGGAATGTTTGCTTGGGGCGCTGTCGGGAAAATGCGCCCAGAATGTGCTGGATACTGCCAGTTTTACCGAGGTGAAGTTACGCTGACGTTTCCACGCAAACTCATTAGCATAAGACTGAACGTGTAACCTTCCATGAATCACACAATCAAGCAGCGTAATTGAATGTAATCGATTCATGATTGCAACAGGGCCAATGGAGCCTCAAGGTGCTGGGTGGGGTAGTATAAAAGGCATGGGGGGAAAAAAATCCCCTTCAGAGCGAGTCTGATGATCACAAGGCAAGATACGTTTCCAGCAGGGCCTTGGTGACAATTGACGGCTGGTCACTGCTGTCTTCAATTAACAAATTACTGCAGCAGAGCAGGACACACCTGCGCGGCTCCAACCGACGCCCAGTCACAGGTCCAATGTGTGGTGTATGTAACCTGTTCCACCTTAAGAGATGTACTACTTTCTCTGGCTGCTGTATACATAATACCAGTGGTGACCACACCGGTATATAAGCACTGTGTAGTAATATTGTATTCAATATAGTCCCGACCTCCAACCAGTAAAGGCCTGTTTAATTTACTCTCTTAGTCTGTGTAGTAATTATCACTATAACACACAGACTTAACAGTGGCGACGAGTCCGATTCTTACCCTGCGGCAGTTATTTCCACGGCGGCTTCGTCCACAGACAGGACGTCGAAGAGAGGTTTCCACCCTTATCACCCTACTGGAAGACACGTCGAGCGGCAGGCATCGAGAAACCGGAGTGCAGAAGACACCCTGACCTCGAAGCCTCCATCAGCGACTGTCAGCTTTCTTCTTCTACCTCGGTGGTGGGTAAGCCGGGCAGCGACGCGACAGAAAGTCAACCGCGTTGGCTGTACAGACGGGGCTGGGAAGACGGAGGAATAAGGGCGGTGAGATCGATCGCGACCGGAGATAAGGGCCGGGCCGTTTTCGAGCGAGAGGCGCAGCACGGGGACATCGGTCGCGACCGGAGATAAGGGCCGCATTCAGGCTAAAAGTCGCAGCGTCTGGGGAAACTGAAGGCGCGAGAGCCGCGGTGAAGCGGAGACAGCGTCGGGGGACGGTTGAAGACCGCCAAGCGCGGGAAAACCGCCATTTTGTGGGCGGAGGACGACGACAAAGAGCGGGAAGCCGCCATCTTGGATAACATAAAAATACAATAAATTGCAACGATGCCTAAACATGGGAACATTAATACCTTTGATAGTGACATCGAAGATTGGGCCATGTATGTAGAACGCATACAAAATTATTGTAAGGCAAATAAAATTCCTGATGCAGATAAAGCACTAACATTATTAAATTTAATGGGTGCGAAGACATACGGGCAATTGAAACACCTGCTATCACCAGATGAACCGGCGGATAAGACGTTCGATGAGATTGTTACTGTCCTGAAAAATCATCTAAACCCCACGCCGCTGATGCTAGCGGAACGATTTAAATTTTACGACAGAAGGCAGCTGCAGAATGAAAGCAATGCTGAATATTTGATGGAATTACGTAAGCTAGCAAAATATTGTCAGTTTGGAACGGGACTGACAGAGGCACTACGAGATAAATTTGTGTGTGGTTTATTTAAACAGGATACACAAAAGCGACTGCTCGAGGAGAATGAGCTGACGCTTGAGAAGGCAGTCACTATGGCAGTAGCACACGAAGCCGCAGCGAGAGGCACGGCAGTAATGCAGCTACGGTCACCGGAACTCGGTACAAACAAATTGGGTTTGAGTTCTGTCAAATGTTATCGTTGTGGAAAGACAACGCACGATCAGAACCAGTGTTGGTTTAAAAACCAAGAATGCAGAACGTGTGGCAGGCTTGGCCACATAGCTAAAGTATGCCAGTCAGGAAAGAAGACCAGCAACAAAAAGTCACCGCAAGGAAAATACGCAAAGGTACACAAGGTGACAAAGAACAGTTTGACCGAACAGAAGTCAGATTCAGATGCTAGCAGTAATGAACTGGATAGCTTAAGAGTACACAACGTTGGTAAGGATGCAGATCTCCAGACAATTTGGGTCACTCTTCAGATAGCAGGAGTCCAAGTAAAAATGGAATTGGACACTGGATCGGCATTGACGGTCATGAATAAGAAAGATTACAGAAGGTTATTCCAACATATTCCCCTACAGGATACGGAGATTATATTGAAAACATACACGGGGCAAAGAGTGTACCCCATCGGAAAAATAGAGGTAGAAGTGGTCCACAAGGGCGAAGAAAGCCAAGTAATGGACTTATATGTGCTACCTGAAGGAGGTCCACCACTACTAGGATGGGAGTGGATTAGGAAAATGAATATGGACTGGCACTCCTTGAAGGCACTAACGGTAGATTCCAGGGAAACAGATGTCAAACCTAAACGATTGTCCAGAATATTGGATGATGCTAAAGAGGTGTTCCAGCAGGGACTGGGAACACAGAGGAATTACGGCAAACATCAAGATTGATGAACATGCACAACCAAAATTTTTTAAAGCCAGACCGGTACCCTATGCAATACGACCTACTGTTGAAGCGGAACTGGAAGCACTAGAACGTTCAGGTGTACTGTCTAAGGTAGATTGGAGAGAGTGGGCTACGCCCATTGTTCCCGTTATGAAACGTCCTGCGAGCAACAAGCCAGGAGATCCAGGGAAGGTTCGCATCTGTGGAGATTTCAAAATCACCGTTAATCCGGTGCTTCACACGGTGCAGTATCCGCTTCCACGGATTGAGGATATTTTCGCTTCATTGACTGGCGGGAAACACGTCACCAAGATAGACCTGGCGCAGGCGTACTTGCAGATGGAGGTTGAGGAAGAGTCACGCCAATACCTCACGATCAACACACATCGAGGGTTGTACCGTTACAATAGGCTGGTTTTTGGAGTGGCATCAGCTCCAGCAATTTGGCAGAGGGCCATGGAGCAGGTATTACAGGGAATTCCAGGCACACAATGTTACCTGGACGATATTCTGATCACAGGTGATGGTGATGAACAACATCTCGCAAACTTGGAACTGGTGCTCAACAGACTGAAAGAGTATGGACTTAGAGTAAATCGGCAGAAATGTGAGTTCTTCCAGAAGCGGATCTCGTACTGTGGCCATGTCATTGACCGGGAGGGGCTTCATAAGTCTCCTGACAAGATTGAGGCAGTTGTAAAGGCTCCCGCTCCGGAGAATGTCTCTCAGTTGAGGTCATTTCTAGGATTAATTAACTATTACCATAAATTTCTGCCAAATCTATCCATGGTACTGCACCCGTTAAACGCTCTTTTACAGAAAGGGGTACCATGGGAATGGGGCGAAAACTGTAAGGCGGCATTTCGCAAAAGCAAAGAATTGATCACCTCAGAGGAAGTGTTGGCTCACTTCAACCCGACACTGCCTATTCGGTTGGCTTGTGATGCTTCCCCATATGGTATTGGGGCAGTACTCTCACACAAGTTGCCAAATGGCACGGAAAGGCCAGTCGCGTTTGCATCCAGATCATTGACCTCCGCTGAGCGCAACTATGCACAGATCGATAGGGAGGCTCTTAGCCTTGTATGGGGAGTGAAGAAGTTTAATCATTACCTGCAGGGCCAAAAATTCACACTTCTGACAGACCATCAACCGTTGGTATCCATTTTTAACCCTAAGAAGGGTGTTTCGGTGATGACAGCGCAGCGTCTCCAGAGATGGTCTCTTTTCCTAGGGGCACATCAATATCAAATAGAATTCAAAGGTACGAAACAGCATGGCAATGCTGATGGGCTGTCGCGCCTGCCACTACCTGAAGAAGACACGACGAAAGTTGACCCTGTTGAGTTATTTCATTCGACCATCATCGAGTGTTTACCAGTCACCAATGCAAGTATTGAAAGAGAAACCAGGAACGACCCGACACTGTCCAGAGTCTACGAGGTGACAGTGAAAGGATGGCCAACACGGGGTGATCCTCTGTTACCGGCATTTTCGGCAAGGCAAGACCAGCTGTCCGTCTGCCATGGTACCTTGATGTACAGGACAAGAGTGATTATTCCTCCCAAGTTAAGGGAAAGAGTTTTAAACGAACTGCATGAAGGTCATCTTTGGGGGGGGGGGGGGGGGGGGGGGGAGTTAAAATGAAAAGTCTTGCTAGGGCTTATGTATGGTGGCCGGGTATTGACCAACAGATTGAGGAGTTAACGAAAAGCTGCGCTGGGTGCCAAAAAGTGCAAAATGCACCTCCGATAGCACCGCTACACCCATGGGAATGGCCTTCAGCCCCATGGCAACGCGTACACATTGACTTTGCTGGTCCATTCATGGACTCCATGTTCCTAATCGCGGTGGACGCACATTCCAAATGGCCAGAAGTCATCAAGATGAATACCACTACTTCAGAAAAGACAATTGTGGTGTTAAGAACAATATTCGCAAGGAACGGATTGCCAGAACAGATCTGTTCGGACAACGGACCACAGTTTGTATCGGAAGAATTCCGACAATTCTTAAAGAAGAATGGAGTAAAACATTATACCTCTGCCCCATATCATCCGGTGACAAACGGGTTGGCTGAAAGATTTGTCCAGACATTCAAAAAGGCAATTAAGGCCATGAACGATGATCAGATTCCGCTGCAACACAAGGTCGACAAGTTCCTGATGTCGTATCGAAACGCCGATCATGCAGTGACTAACCAAAGTCCTGCCATGATGTTTTATAACAGGAGGTTGCGGTCCAAGTTGGACTTGTTAAAACCAAATGTGCGGAGGGAAGTGGAAAACAAACAGTTTCGGCATATTAACAACAAGACCACTCGAACTTTCGACGTAGGACAACCAGTGTTGGCAAGGGGCTATGGAAACGAAAAATGGCAGTCCGGAACAATTCGGGCCAGACAAGGACCTCTGATGTACACAGTAGATATTGGTCATAATGTGATAAGGCGTCATGCGGATCAACTGGTAGAATCGAGAGCAAGGGTCGAACCCATGGTTGTGACAGAGACAACTGTGGAAGACGTTAATGAACCTGAAGCATCTACCTCGGCAGGGAATGTACTTGATGATGATGACACCCAATACATTGGAAACCAAATAGAGGAGGCACCTCAACAGCAAGAATCAGAGACTACTGAGAGGCGTTATCCAAGCCGCATCAGAAAGCCTCCCGAGAGACTGAACCTTTGAACTGTTATACCTGAAGTTATATATGTATATAGTTTATTATGTTATGTTAAATGGGGATATGACTGTCAAGCTAAAAAGGGAGGATTGTGGTGTATGTAACCTGTTCCACCTTAAGAGATGTACTACTTTCTCTGGCTGCTGTATACGTAATACCGGTGGTGACCACACCGGTATATAAGCACTGTGTAGTAATATTGTATTCAATATAGTCCCCACCTCCAACCAGTAAAGACCTGTTGAATTTACTCTCTTAGTCTGTGTAGTAATTATCACTATAACACACAGACTTAACACAATGTACCAAGGGCAGATTGACTGACTGAATTTAAACTGAATTGCTGCAGCAGGAGAAACAGACCTGGGTCAATAGCTTCAACTGACTGGTGGTCACTGCATGTCAAGTGATTAACGCCAGATTTATGTGACCACAGGGGCCATGCGCCCGTGAATCGGGGCACAATGTGATGGACCACCCCCTGAAACGACGCAACCGATGTAAACTCGCCATTCTGACCTGGGGTGTGGCCTGCTTCAGGCGCAGCGCCTTTTGAACCAGCGTAAAAGATAGCAGATACGCCAGTGTAAAGTGGCTGTGGGCGCAACTTGCTTATGCTTAAAATTCCACAATCTTTAGCGCATTTTGATTTCGGCAAATTAAGCGGATATCAGGCCCTCCTGTTAAGGAGAGCGGAAGATTTAAACAGCAGACTTGGCTGCATGCACACCTCCAAGTAGACAGTTTCAATCAAGCACTAGCAGAGACCCGGAAGCAGTTTATCACTATCTTCTTGGCCCAGGAGAATGTGAAACTTTGACAACACAAGGGGAAAGAAAAGAAAATGACAATTAAAAAGTCAACCTGCAAATAAACCATTTAGTAAGTTCAAAATACTGTACTGAGGCAATTTTTCTAAAAAAAAAGATAAAATTGATGTAAGTGATACGAGACAGCTCCTTGCAGACTGCCAAATCATTTGCTTCTACCTGCAACACGATGAGCTGTTCTCCATGCAAAACGCAACTTAATCCAAGCAATGTGTAAACATGTGAAGTTGGCAAGTCAAACACATTTAAAAAAAGAACTGCTCAGTTGCTGGAATGCATGCAATGTCAACCATTCGGTCACAGGCACCAAACGTAAGATTTCACTTCTTAAAGCTGCGGGCCTGAAAAAAAACCTATTTCAGTAAATTGCAATTTATGAATACAGTTGAGTTCTGACAATCTATTTGCCAAGAATTTTTATACATCGATCAGTATTTCTAAAAGCTGCAGATAAGGAGCAATTTGCAATCTTTGTACCACTGCCTAATTTATCAGCCTTTCACTCATCAATTTAGTGTAAACACAAAGAGCAAACACCAAACAAAAGTATGCGATACACTAATACAACAGCAAAATACTGCGGATGTCCCAGGCCTGAAACAATGGCCCAGAACTTCGGGTCTCCATGGGCGGGTACGCACGGGGTACTCACCCGTAGGCCCAATGGAAGTGCCGGTTTCCTGCATGCACTGCACATGCACGGGAAACCGGCACTTCCGTTCCCCTGAAAGAAAGAGTTCAGAGTTCGAACGCGTGCGCAGGAGAGGCTGCGCATGCACATCGAACTTACGTTTTTTTTGCAGGTTCCCCCGGGAGGGCAAGTCTCCAGAAGTTACACATATAAAAAGCAGGCGTAAGGCCTGCTTTTTACAAGTGGTGAATTAATTAAAATTAAAACATTTTTTCCACAGGTTTATTATTTTTAAATACTTTAAAGCAAGGTAAGTTTATTTTTAGCCCAGTTAGAAAATAAAATTATTTTTCAAAAATTTAAATTGTTTAAAATAGTTATTTCATGTAATTTATAGTTTATTTAAAAAATGATGTTTTTTAAAAATTTATTTGAAGATTTAATGATGTTTTGGGGCCCGTAGTATTTATAAGTTATGACAGGTCCTGTCAAACTTATGAATGGGCATTCCCTGCTCCGATTGGCTCCCCATGGCCCACGTGATCCCAGGGGACGCATCGAACTAACTGCGCCCCTGGGATACGCAAGCACTGCGCGCTGGCAGTTGGAGCAGGCCCCGGATCGGAATTCCACGGGGGCCCACAGCTCAACGGCCGGCGCTAGGTAAGTGCAGGTCAGGGGCTTGCACCCGCGGGAAGCCCCCGACCCGAATTTCTGGGCCATTAACTCTGTTTCTCTCTCCACGGATGCTGCCTGGCCTGCTGAGTGTTTCCAGCATTTTCTGTTGTTATATGTGATACACTGTTCTCTCCAAGATTTTGGTAAAAACTCAACTGCTGGCATCACTGGAATTTGTCATCCAGTACGTGAAGTATTTGGTGTGCTTCTCTTTTACATTTTCCCCTTCAGTTTAAATTTATTTTTCTTTCATGCTATAAGTAAGTTCCATGTTGATAGAGATGGAGTTTACCCATACACTTAAGGGACAATAAAACTGCTCGATAATCACAAAAGATTATGAAGCAGTTTCACTTCAGTTGAGCAATGTGGCCAAGCTCCATCTCCTTTAGTATGGAGCAGCCCTCATCTTGTAACTGTAGTTGGATATCACACCACTGCTAAAACAGTCCAATACATTTAATGAACCTCATTACAACTATGGTACAAAAAGAAACTCGTGTTGTCTCCAGATGTATCAAATGAACCAGAATCAGTGCACAAAGCAATAAAAACTAGGTAATCAGGAAAATTCCTGATCTGATCAGAATAGTTTGCTTGACTAGAGTTCTGTGCTTGGACCAGGAATGTATTTAGCTGGTATCTGCTTAACTAACAACATTTTTTAAATTAAAAATTCTTCTCAATTGCCATTATTGCCTTAAATTGGATTTCGGGGCATTAGATTTGTGGTATTGGCAAATGTTTTAGTCAAACTTAAATTCTGAAGTTTAAAACCATTTTCAAATCTGCCCACAGATTTTTAGAAAAGACAAAATTGCAACTTTTTTTATTCGTTCATGGGATGTGGGCGTCGCTGGCAAGGCCAGCATTTATAGCCCATCCCTACTTGCCCTTGAGAAGGTGGTGGTGAGCCGCCACCTTAAACCGCTGCAGTCTGTGTGGTGAAGGTACTCACACAGTGCTGTTAGGGAGGGAGTTCCAGGATTTTGACCCAGTGACGATGAAGGATTGGCGATATATTTCTAAGTCAGGATGGTGAGTGACTTGGAGGTGGTGTTCCCATGCGCCTGCTGCTTTTGTCCTTTTAGGTGGAAGAGGTCGTGGGTTTGGGAGGTGCTGCCAAAGAAGCCTTGACGAGTTGCTGCAGTGCTTCTTGTAGATGGTACACACTGCGGTGGAGGGAGTGAATGTTGAAGGTGGTGGATGGGGTGCCAATCAAGCGGGCTGCTTCGTCCTGGATGGCGTCGAGCTTCGAGTGTTGTTGGAGCTGCACTCATCCAGGCAAGTGGAGAGTATTCCATCTCACTCCTTACTTGTGCCTTGTAGATGGTGGAAAGGCTTTGGGGAGTCAGGAAGTGAGACACTCGCCGCAAAATACCTAGCCTCTGACCTGCTCTTGTTGCCACGGTATTTATTTGGCTGGTCCAGTTGAGTTTCTGGTCAATGGTGACCCCCCAGGATGTTGATGGTGGGGGATTCGGTGATGCCGTTGAATGTCAAGGGGGGTTGGCTAGACTCTCGCTTGTTGGAGATGGTCATTGCCTGGCACTTGTGTGGCGCGAATGTTAAAATACACGAAGTGAATGAAATACACATGGTAGGGTTTCCGCTAGGTTGCACTGGTTTTTCCAGCACAATTCACCTGAAATCGGCCAAACCAGCGCAAAAGGTCGAGGAATTTCAAGCACAAATTACATTCAGCGCAAATCGAGTTTCTGCGATCTTTTGCACTAGTTTAAAAAACATTGTGCTGGAAGCTGGCCCCGCCCACAAAACTGGCCTTGCCCCCAGATCGAATTAATCAGCATGCTGTAGCGGTTCGTGTAGATCGCCACTAAATAAGAGAGTTTGACTTTGACGAACTATTAACAAGTTGTTTATTTACAGGAACAGGCTAATTACATCAGGTAAGATGGCAGGTAAGATGGCTGACTGTAGGAGCACCGTGGTATAGGTCTTTCCCCAGCGGGGACTCCACGAGGACTGACTAGAAGTTTCCCAGCTCAACTGCCAGCAGGTTCCGAGCTCAACTGCCAGCAGGTTCCGAGCTCTAATGTTGGAAGGTTCCGAGCTCTGATGTCATGACGTCAGAGTACAGGAGAGAAGCCTGAGTATAGTAACAGACACATACAGTAAGGTAAGTTAAAGGGAATTATGTATCTCAATGTAAGGGACAACCGGTGGTACCGCCACAATGCCGAGTTTTGAATGTTGCAAAAATGTAACTTTAATATACGGGAAGTGTATGCAATGAAATACATATAATTTTTATTCCACTGTTAATTTCCAATCGCTGTAGAACAGTGTTGTGTCCTTTTTTTTATTGTATGAAAGATTTTACTAAATGACAAAATAATTTTTCTGCAAAAAGACAGCAATTCAGTTATTTATAGGCTTGATTGTATTGGTAACTCTGATTCCCAGGGCCTATTCACCAAATCAAGGTATATGCCCAAAGTCTACAGGATTTTTATGCATATTCAATGGATGAAACAAAATCCTGATGTACAATTCAAACCACTTTTGGGATGATGTAATTTAAATAAACCACTGCTCATTATTTACCATTCATCTAGGAACAGATTATAGGTGGTCTGCTGTACTGTTAGAGAAAAGCATTGGAAATACTCTGAGCACAACTATGGCAAGCTCTACAACAAGACAGAACGGAATTGATTAAAGTAGGAGGTCAGAGTGGAGTTTTCCAACAAGCTCAAAATAACCCACTTCCATATTCAATTGGTATGAGATAGTTTTGGCTATGCCAGGTTTCTATTTAACTTTGAATACATGTACTTCATTTCAATTAGGAATTTTTCATTTTAATTTGTTCTTCAAACAATTGCTTATTCAGATTGCCATTTTGTGTGCAGCAATCAGAGTTTGATCTGAGAATATGTTAATGATTGCAATTAAATTATGAACATGCTTAGATTTATCCAGCCCGCCGAACAGTGCAAGCTGTCGGCATCAAATTATAGGGAGTAATTTTTGAGCATATACTGGCACGGAGAGTGTCATTTGCCACCAGCATGTATTTGGTAAATTACCCTCACGATGCCTGTTCACACAGAAAAAGACTCAAGACATCCTGTGCATGTTCCCTTGAATACAGCACTGGTGCATGTATGTGACATCAACATCTGCAGCAATTGGAGTCAAAATCCATCTGATCTTGCACCTGCTTAGCACCAAAGCTGCAATAACAGAGCTTATTATTATGACCACAGTTTTCACATTAATCTTGTGCATTAAATTGAATGGTTTAATAGCAATGCCAAAGGTCCATAACTGCAGCATTAAATTCTATTCAAACAGTTCATATATATTGCTAAATGAAACCTTGGAATGCAAGGCAAAATTAATGGTTTTATAAAGAATGTTTCTTTTCTTCCCATCTCTTTCTTTCTTGTGTCACATACCATAGCCAGCTCTTTGGCAGGTGAGGGCGAGGACGGGTTGGCATGCACATTGCTCTGAGACTTTGGCATATGTTAGGCTGCAACCAGTGACGAGAAGGCGGGTGATACCTCCTCTCATGCACGGGAAGTACCCGATTTTTGCTTAGCGCCTCCGCTGATGGCACGGCTAAGACCAGGAGGATGCCATGTGGAGAATCACAAGTGCCAACCCATATCCCAACACTCTAACACACAGTGCTTTAGACAGCTGACATGTTGTGCCACCTGCTGTTTTATAGTACTTAGAAGATTGGGAAGGGGAACACTTTCATTGGGTTTTTTTTGGATAGAAAACTTGCAAGCACAGACTGCTAAACTTTAATTGATTAAATTTTAGCAACTAACAGGTAAAGTTAAATTTCTCAACCAAAAACTACCAATATACCATTATAAAACATACAGCACTAAATCATGGTCTTTAATTAGTTTATACACTAGACAAATTGTATATATGGCAATACAAACCGTTTAATTCTTGATAGAATATTGAATTCTAGTTACACTGTGTGGGAATGCTGCTCTATCTGAAGATTATGAACATCATTGTCAGCAGATAAGATTGAGGCTGAAAAATAATCACTCCAGGTGAAGAGCTGAATATCCAAGGATATTCGATGTTTAGGAAGGACGGGCAAAAAGGGAAAGGAGGTGGGGTGGCATTGTTAGTAAAGGATGAAATCAGAGCAATAGCAGGAAAGGGTATTGGCTCAGAAAATAAAGATGTAGAATCAGTCTGGGTGGAGCTAAGAAGCACCAAGAGGCAGAAAACATTGGTGGGAGTTGTCTATAGGCCTCCAAACAGTAGTGGTAATGTAGGGGATGGCATCAAACAAGAAATTAGAGATGCATGTAACAAGGGTACGACAGTAATCATGCATGACTTTAATCTACATATAGACTGGCCAAACTAAATTAGCAATAATACTGTGGAGGATGAATTCCTGGAGTGTGTACGAGATATTTTTTTTAGACCAGTACATTGAGGAGCCAACTAGGAAACAAACTATCCTAGATTGGGTATTGTGCAATGAGAAGGGGTTAATTAATAATCTTGTTGCATGGGGTCCTTTAGGGAAGAGTGACCATAACATGATAGAATTCTTCATTAAGATGGAACGTGAAGAAGTCCAATCCAAAACTAGGGTCCTAAATCTAAACAAAGGAAACTATGAAGGTATGAGGAATGAGTTGGCTATGATAGATTGGGGAGCTTCATTAAATGGTATGACAGTGAATAGGCAATGGCTAACATGTAAGGAATGAATGCATGATTTGCAACAGTTATACATTCCTTTCTGGCGCAAAAAACACAAAAGGAAAAGCGGCCCAACCATGGCTAACAAAAGAAATTAAGGATAGTATTAGATTCAAAGAGGAGTCAGATAAAGCTGCCAGAAAAAGTAGCATGCCTAAGGATTGGGAGCAGTTTAAGAGTTCAGCAAAAAAGGACCAAGAGATTGATTAAGAGGGGAAAAATAGAATACGAGAGTAAACTTGCAAGGAACATAAAAGCGGACTGTAAAAGCTTTTACAAGTATGTAAAAAGAAAAAGATTACTGAAGACAAATGTAGGTCCCCTACAGTCAGAAACGGGAGAATTTATAATGGGGAACAAGGAAATGGCAGAGCAATTAAACAAATACTTTGGTTCTGTCTTCATGGAAGAGGACACAAATAACTTCCTAGAAATGCTAGGGAACCAAGGGTCTAGCAAGAAGGAGGAATTAAAGAAAATTAGTATTAGTAAAAAAAAGTGCTGGAGAAATTAATGGGACTGAAAGCCGATAAATCCCCAGGGCCTGATAACCTGCATCCCAGAGTACTAAAAGAGGTAGCCATGGAAATAGTGGATGCATTGGTTGTCATCTTCCAAAATTCTATAGATTATGGAACAGTTCCTGCAGATTGGAGGGTGGCAAATGTAACCCCAATATTTAAAAAAAGGAGGGAGAGCGAAAACAGGGAACTACAGACCGGTTAGCCTAACATCAGTAGTAGGGAAAATGCTAAAGCATGTGATAACAGGACACTTAGAAAATATCAATGAGATTCGACAAAGTCAACATGGATTTATGAAAGGGAAATCGTGTTTGACAAATCTACTAGAGTTTTTTGAGGATGTAACTGGTAGATTAGATAAGGAAGAACCAATGGATGTGGTGTATTTGGATTTTCAGAAGGCCTTTGATAAAGTCCCACATAAGAGGTTAGCGTGCAAAATTAAAGCACATGGGATTGGGGGTAATATGGATTGAAAATTGGTTGAGATGAAACAGAGAGTAGGAATAAATGGGTCTTTTTTGGGGTGGCAGGCAGTGACTAGTGGGGTACCGCAGGGATCAGTGCTTGGGCCCCAGTTATTCACAATATATATCAATGATTTGGATGAGGGAACCAAATGTAATATTTCCAAGTTTGCTGACGACACAAAACTAGGTGGGATTGTGAGTAGGATGCAAAGAGGCTTCAAGGCAATTTAGACAAGTTGAGTGAGTGGGCAAATACATGGCAGATGCAGTATAACATGGATAAATGTGAAGTTATCCACTTTGGTAAGAAAAACAGAAAGGCAGAGTATTACTTAAATGGTGATAGATTGGGAAATGTTGATGTAAAGAGGGACCTGGGTGTCCTTGTACACCAGTCACTGAAAGCAAACATGCAGGTGCAGCAAGCAGTTAGGAAGGCATATGGTATGCTGGCCTTCATTGCAAGAGGATTTGAGTACATGAGCAAGGATGTCTTACTACAGTTATACAGGGCCTTGGTGAGACCACACCTGGAGTACTGTGTGCAGTTTTGGTCTCCTTACCTAAGAAAGGATATACTTGCCATAGAGGAAGTGCAGCGAAGGTTCACCAGACTGATTCCTGGGATGGCAGAACGGTCGTATGAGGAGAGATTGGGTCGACTAGGCCTGTATTCACTAGAGTTCAGAAGAATGAGAGGGGATCTCATTGAAACGTAAAAAAATGACAGGGCTAGACAGACTGGATGCAGGGAGGATGTTTCCCCTGGCTGGGGGGCCTAGAACAGGGGTCACAGTCTCAGGATACAGGGTAGGACATTTAGGACTGAGATGAGGATAAATTTCTTCACTCAGAGGGTGGAGAACCTGTGGAATTCTCTGTGACAGAAGGCTGTGGAGGCCAAGTCACTGAATATATTTAAGAAGGAGATAGATAGATTTCTAGACACAAAAGGCATCAAAGGGTATGAGGAGAGAGCGGGAATATGGTATTGAGATAGAGGATCAGCCATGATCATATTGATTGGTGGAGCAGGCTCGAAGGGCCAAATGGCCTACTCCTGCTCCTATTTTTCTATGTTTCTATGAAAGCACTGTCTTATACACACTAGGTACTTCAGTTTTAAATTGATCTTTTAATTTGGACAGTTAATCCACTGAAGCTGGTTCTAAGCAACCTGATGGAAGCTCTGCCAGTTACTTCTGGCACAAATTTTAATGTGATGCTTTTGGCAGAACATTAGAATTGCTCATTTTAAATCACATTAAATAACTTGGATCATGCTTTGTTGATATCTATAATAACATCTATCCGAATTGATGTTTAAAGATAGGTAGAAATTATTCACGTCAGTTAATACTGACTAGGTTCTATTCTCGGTTACTAATAAAGATTCAATTTGGCCATGAATTTTGACCCCAGTCATAAACTCCATTCCTTTGCCAATTTCATACACCTCCCTAATCATTCACTCAGACTGAGCCAGACCATCCAAAACCTTGGTGTCCTGTTTGACTCTAAGCTGAGCTTTAAAGCTCATTCCCATTAAGACCACCTATGCAACATTACCCACCTCCACTCCTACATCAGCTCTGCAATGCTGAAATGCTCATCTATGCACTCGTCACCACTAGACTTGATTATCCCCATGTCTTCCTTTTTGGCTTCCCTTCCTCTACCTTTCATAAACTCCAACTTGTCCAAAATGCATACACTCTTGGCCTGCCCCACACTGCAGCCCACTTACCCACCAGCCTCATCCTCCAGCAACTTCCAGCTCCCCAGCACTTTCTCTTTCATTCTCTGGATGTGGGTGTCATTGGCATTTATTGCCCATCCCTAGTCAACGATATAACTGAGTGGCTTGCTATCAACCACACTGGTGTGGGACTAGAGTCACATAGGCCAGACCGAGTAAGGAGGGCAAGTTTCCTTCCCTAAAGGACATCTGTGAACCAGTTGGGTATATACGACACTGACAGCTTCATGGTCACTTTTTACTGATAACAGTTTTTTATTACCAGATTTTTAAAACTGAACTCAAATTCTCAAACTGCTATGGTGGTGTTTTAACTCATGTTCTCTGGATTATTACCCACATCCTTTGATCCTCTCTGGCCTTTTGTATGTGACCCTTCCCCCAACACCCCCCCCCCCACCCCCTGCTCCCTTTCAACCCATTTGAGCCATAAATCAGATTCACTCCACTCTCTGAAATCCCCTCAAACTCATGCACCTCGCAACTTCGGTCTCCTCTTTTAAAAGCGTTCTCAAATCCCACACTTTAAGTAGGCTCTAGGAGCCTTTCATAAGCTGTCCCTCCATGGCTTGACATCCGTTTCTCTGTCTATTTCCATCTGTGAAGCGCCTTGGCGCATTTTCTAGGTTGAAGGAGTTATGTAACTACAACCTGTTGTCATTTGTCATACGAGAGTGGGAGGATGCAGAGACAGGCATATCCCCTGAAATGTTGCCCTGTCCATAGGTTTACCTTCAAAGGGTAATGAAGAATTAAATGTTTTAACTGAATACTTACTACCATAATAACATGTATAAAGGCACATCACTAGATTATTTTTACAAAACCAATGGTTGTGCAAAAAGCCAGGTGAAGAAGCCCAGCACAGTTCTCATTTAAATAAAATCTTTTATAACAGTTATTTTCATCAGTAAAGAGTGGAGCAGAGCCGAGCTCCATTTCAGAAGGCTTAAGTTTCTATTTCAATCATTCTCCTCAAAGGATGACTTTTACTGTCTGCTATCCAGGTCACTGCATAGATCACTTTCCAGAAACAGAATGCACACAGCAGCCATCGAGAGACACCCATGACCCAAACCATGCTGCTCTTCCAGTTGAAGAATGATACCCGACAGTAGATAGGACTGAAAGGGTAACAATCAGTTAACAGCGCCCCTCCTTACAAATTGTTAAAACCTCCCTAATCCTACAAAATAAGATTTATTAATTTGCTGGCTTCACTATTTAGTCTACTCCAATTTTGGACAGTATGGTCAATACAGTAAACAGATAAACATACTTGCTAAGACAGCCATTGCAATTCTATGGAATTCCTAAACCAAAAAAGAGAGGCCCCACTTAATACAAGAAAACATACAAGAAAAGGCCATTAGACCTATTGAGCCTGCTCTTTTCAATAATCCCTGTACAATTTGCACTCTCAATGGTCTCCCTTATTTAAGACCCTCAGGGTGGTAATTAAGCACCTGTAAAACCTCCAAGAAGATAAAAACCATCTTCTCAAAGAAAATCAAGTAAAGTCTACACTGGATAACCTTGAATGATTGCACTCTGTACAGGACATTCCCATGATCCCAGCAGGACTGGAACATACTGTTCACCGCGCCATTTGATCGACGGTCTATACTGATTATAATCACAATCCCTAAATCCGATGTGCATCTAGCTTCTTTTCAAATAAGTTAGATCAGCATAGAATTAGCTACTTTTGCCCAACCTACAATAGCCAGTGACAAAAAGAAATATCTCCTCTGTTAGAACCCGACATGTTAAACTTGCCAAGTCTAAAGCTAAATCCCAAGACAATACTAATTGGTTTAGAGCTGAGCTTTTTCACACAGGAGACTGTAAAAGTATATTGCTGTGTTTTTGAAGGAAAAATTAGTTACATACCATGCCCTTCAGGAAAGGGCTACACCCAGATACAGTCAACTTAACTCAACTGTGTTTAGACAATTACTAGCCTGCCGACATAACTATGCACTTTCCTCTTGTGTTACAGCCAGATCAGAGACATCAACAGACATCACTTTGCCTTACAAATAACATTGTTGGTATTCTTTATACATTTTTGGATTTCTTTACCGGTATTATTTCAAAAACAAATGTATGCATGAAGCAAACCTCATCAAATTAGTTTTACCAGACTAGGCAACTGTGACTAATCTGGAAGTTGTGCCTGCATATTTGTTCAATGCATGATCATTTCCCCATAAATATACAATAAATATATTAGAACAGATTTGATTACATTATCCACACCCCAGTTATTAAATTTTCCATTATCCTACAGAACTTTCTCAAGACAAAGCCTTGTACGAGATGCTAATTCTTTGCATAGCCATTAACCACAATCGGCTCCTGTCTGACATAAATCAACTTCACACAGATATTGATGTATCATAGCCCCAGACCAAAATTTGGGAATCTTAATTATCCATCAACTTCTGTTATTTACCGGGCAAAGAGAGGAACCATTATGATAATGGAGGCTCCACTCAAAAACGTTGGCTCATATTTTCCGATCGGAGGCTTCCTGCGTGCGGAGGCCTCTGATCTGGAAAAAATCTACAAACTTACCCGAGGGCTCCCGAGGTGCGTATACTTCCGCTTCTGGGCCTCTCCAAACTCGAAATGCGCAGGGCCCAGGTATCCCAGGGGCGCATGCGTCCCTGGGATCACGTGGGCCATGGGGAGCCAATAGAAGGGAATCGCCCTTCATACACTTGACAGATAGACCTGTCAAATATATGAATAGAGATCACCCAAAAACACTGTAAAACATTAAATAAATTTTTTAAAAACCATCACATTTCTTGACAGATCGGAAATACCGGTTTTTAGCCCACATGCCTGAAACCGGCATTTCCGATGTCCCTACGGGTGTGTACACAGCATCGGAATATACGGTCCGTTGTCTGCAATGAAGTGGGGTGAAAACAGATGCTGTAGATTAACAGGGTGCAGCAGTCTCAACCAATCACAACTGAATGGAACATTCATAAAATGAAGGAAGGACAGATCATGATCCAGGAGCACTATCATTACAGAATCTAATGACTGCAAAGTTTATAACCGCCCAGCTTTAAAATGATTGAAATCAATGGGAAATAGTGAGGGCATCAATCTGAAGGAAAGTTTCACGTGTCATTTTCCTATAGCTGGAAAAAATTGCTTCTTCCAACCACAACAGACAGATTTTTTTTTTAAGAAATAGAAACCAGTCCGATGCACTTTGAAGAGACAAGTCAAATGAAAACCTTTGTTCTCCTTAATGGCTGTGCAGCTGTGGAACCACCAGCATCTGAGACTTACAATATAAATTAAGTGGATGCAAGGTGCATTACAAATCATTGCATTCACAACACCTGCCCTTGAGATTCACTGCAATCTACCATCTGTGCAAAGAGTTAGCATTTGTGACAACTCCCCAACTAAATCAAGCATGATCTGGCCTACTGATCATGCCAAATGCAGCATAATTACAAGATAAAACAAATATAATTGCTACAGTGTTTTATTTCCCCACTATTGAAAGAGTACTAACTATTTTCCTGACAACACTACATAAATACATTTTCTACTAGACTGCTGCCTTTAGATTGAGATAGTTTAATACATTGATAGTTACTCAAGTCACCTTCGAGACAAGATCTTAGCAAAATACATTCAAAAGCAGTTTGAGCCGATCGCTGAGCAAGCTACACAAGTTAGTCAGGAATGTTGACAAATAGGGGGGAGGGCATGAGTGGGCATTTAAAGCAAAAGAAACACAGAATTTCAGAAGAATAGTACAAATGCTGAAGTGAATTTCCATCAATAAAGCATTGAAAATACAATGCAAGTCTTTATAAGAACAAATTGGCTACACTTATTGGTCAGGCATTTTTCCCCCAAAAAATCCACGTGCTAAATACAAAACATTTATTGTGTCAATCTAAATCAAACATGCAATTGTCCTCCAGAAATATTCATGATGTGCAATGAATGGAGAGAAAATGAGCTGATCGAGTAGATTTGGGTAGGGTTTGCCAGTTTATTTATTTTGCTGAATTTAGTGTTCAAGTGCAGCACTGGTAGTCTTAGGGAATAGAATTTTTTTTTTTTTTACACTCATGGAGTCAGCATTGAGCATCCACGTGTCAGATTAGATGCAGAATAAAGCTCCACCCAAGCAGAGGATCCCTCTGACCACCCTGCACTGGTGTGACATTTCCACTTGTAACCCATCTTAGTTACTACACCTGACCCTCCTGGGCTATAAAATGACACAAACACATTTTTCAATTGGATACATCCAATAATATACCCTGACCAGTCATATGACATAAAACATCTCTACTCATGACTTAACTAACTGGCATCACACGGAGATAATTAAAGGCCCAGATTTTGAAGGAATGGGGCATCTCGCAGGATGCCCTGTTAGTTCGACTTTTTCCCCTCACCCTTCAGCTCAAAATATTTTTGCCCTTTAAGTTGCTGGAAGGCAATGGTGCATCTGGGACCTTAGTGAGTGACAGTACCAACAGTCTATCTCCTTAATCAATGAGATTTAAGGATTGAGAAAGAAACAAGGGAATGATGGAGAAGGAGGATGAATTAAGAGTCAAATCAGGTACAGAAAAGAGAAATAAAGAGGGAAAGAAAAATTGGGTTAAGAAAAAGAAAAAGACTTGCATTTATATAAGCACCTTTCACGAACACCAGATGTCTCAAAGCGCTTTACAGCCAATGAAGTACTTTTGAAATGGAGTCACTGTTGTAATGTGAGAAGAGAGACAGAGACAGAAAGGAAAAGTAAGAAAAAATAAAATACATTTAAAAATTTTAATTTTACAAATCTCCAACAATAATTTACTACCTGTTGGAATGAGACTCCACAGTTTAAATTGTTCCCTTTTTAGGCCAGAGAGGTTGATGCAGGACCATAAATCTCCTCATTCAAAAGATACTTACTTACAGCCCTAACTTTCTACGGCAAGGTTAATGGTCAAATAATGCGCTAATTCAGCAACTTCAAAGCTTGCAGGGAGGTTGACAGCGAGCTGCCGTTTCCGCAAGGTTAATGGCAGAGTGGTGCACATCATCCAGCAACTTGTGGCGATTTGCAATTAACGGGGTATCTCTTCCTCGCCACAAATTGCTGGATGATTTACACATTAATAATGACAAGCGCATTAAACTCGCTGTTATTTTGGCAGCAAATTTTGGACCATTATATCACATGGCTCGGCCAGGGTAGATTTTTGTAACTTTTATTTCCCACATCAGCTATTCTGGTCGACTCAGGTTGAGTTTGGGGAGGTTGTGTGTAATAGACTCTATGCTGAATCAAACTTGTGTCCCAGTAGTAAAAGGACATTATTTAAACCATTATACACCCTCCTTTTTAGATATCCAAGTTTTAGATACAAGGTAGACAAAGTGTGTTGAGTACCTGGTGCCAATTTTGTAACTTCCCTAGTTCTCTAAAATGGGTCTCCAATCTGATTACAAGAAACAAGCTTTTACTTTTAATGGAGTAACATTTACAACATCATTGGTTGCAGCTGAGTCAAAGTTAAAGGTTGTTTTGTAAAGGGGAGCTCACTTTGTGGTGTTGGACACAATAACTGGATTGCACTGAGGTATAAATATTGTACTAAGGAGTACTCGTTAGAAGAGCTGCACATTGCCAGGATATATGATTTATCATATTGTTGTGTATGTAATATGTGTGCTACTTTGAACCTATGGACAGGACTGCACTACTTGTTGGGCGTAGTGCTGGCTCTACGACGGAAACAGGAGGAAGAGAAGGAGGAACTGCGCATGCAGCTGGCAGCTGTGGCAGCTGACAATGGAGCCCAGAGAGTCTCCAAGAAGCAGAAAAGGAAAAGTAAAAACAGAAGATGACCCATCTGAACCATTATCACCTCTACCAGATCACACACGTGGTCCCTCCGAACGGAGCCAATTCAGTTCGGAAGTTCAAACTGTTAAATCCATGGAAGGACTATTGAATGAGTCACTCTAGCAACGTGAACCGACTCCACCACAGAGATTGAATCTGTGAACTGTTTTCCGCAGAGACTGAATCTGTGATCTGTTTTTGACATGAAGTTATCTATGTATCTATGTTATTCTGTTATGTAAACCTGAAGTTATATATGTATATATGTTATTACGTTATGTTAAATGGGGAGATGACTGTAAAGCTAGGAAGGGAGGAATGTTGTGTATGTAATATGTGTGCTACTTTGAACCTATGGACAGGACTGCACTACTTGTTGGGCGTAGTGATACGCAGTACCACTCCTGGCCATAGGGGTATAAATAGTACTGTGGGTACTGATCCCCCTCAGTTCCCGCCTGTGGGCATGAAGTAAAGACCTATGTATAGTCCCTACCTCCAACCAGTAAAGACCTGTTCGAGTTATACATTTAAGTCTTTGTGTTAATTGTTCAATACAATACACATACTTAACACATATGACAATGATTTTGCCCAAGAGACCCACCTCCTGCTCTCTCAGCATTATTCCCACTGAACTGCAGACCACCCAACTTTCTTGCCTGGCCCCCATGCTATCTGATATTGCAAACGGTTCCCAATCTCCTCAGTTATTGCCCCTCTCCTTTTCAAATCTGCCATCACCACCACCCCCCCTCAAAAAAACATCCTTGACCCCTCTGTCCTTCCAACCTACCATCTCCAACTTCCCATCTCTTTCCAAAGCCCTTGAACATTTGTCGCCTCCCAAATCTGTGCCCATCTTTCCCACAACTCTATGTTTGAACCTCTTCAATCACGTTTCTGCCCCTGCCACAGCACTGAAACAGGTATAATGAAAAGTCACAAATGACAATCTATGTGATTGTGACCGTGGTACATTATCCCTTGTCATCTTTCTTGACCTGTCTGTAGCCTTTCACACGGCTGACCACACCATCCTCCTCCAACGCCTCTCCTCCATTGTCCAGTGTGTGGGACTGCACTCATCTGATTCCACTCTTGCCTATCGAGTCATAGCCGGATAGTTTCTCTTCTCCGCCCCCCCCCCCCCTCCAAGGATCGATCCTTGGCTCCTCTGATTTCTCATCTACATGCTGGCCCTCAGCGACATCATTCGAAAACACATCAGGTACCACATATATGCTGACGAAACCCAGCACTCTCTTACTACTACTTCTCTCGACCCATTCACTGTCTTGGTGTTGACAGACTACTGGTCAGACATCCAGTCCAGGATGAGACAAAATTTCCTCCAATTAAACACTGGGAAGACCAATTCCCTAGCCACCTATTCTATCCCCCTCCCTGGTGACTATCTCAGGTTGAACCAGCCTAACCTCAGCATCCTATTTACCCCTGGGCTGAGCTTCTGACCCCATATCCTGTCCATCATCAAGATTGCCTACTTCCATCTCTGTAATATCACCCACCTCCGCCCCTGCATCAGCCCATCTGCTGGTGAAACCCTCATCCATGCTTTTCTTGCCTCCAGACTGGACTATTCCAATGCTCTCCTGGACGGCCTCCCGTTTTCCACCCTCCATAAATTTAAGCTCATCCAAAACTGTGCTGCCCACACCAAGTCCCATTCACCCATTACCCCTGTGCTCACTGGCCTACATTGGCTTCTGGTCCACCAACGCCTCGATTTTAAAATTTTCATCCTTGTGTTCAAATCCCTCAATAGCCTCGCCGCTCCCCATCTCTGTAACCTCTTCCAGCCCTACAACACTCATATCTACATTCCTCCAATTCTGGCCTCTTGACAATCCTCCACTTTAGTCTCCCCACCATTGGCAGCTGCGCCTTCAGTTGCCTAGTCCCCAAGCTCTGGAATTTCCTCCCTAAACCTCTCCGCCTCTCCTCCTTTACGATGCTCCTTAAAATCTACCTCTTTGATCAAGCTTTTGGTCACCTGTCCTAATGTCTTTGGTTCCACCTCATCACAGACCATCCCTTTTGTTTGCTCCTCCCCTTCCCCCGCCTCTGTACTTGCTTAAAACCTGTTACATCTCTAACTTTTTCCAGTTCTGATGAAAGGTCATCGACCTGAAACACTAACTTTGCTTCTCTGTCCACAGATACTGCCTGACCTGCTGAGTATTTCCAGCATTTTCTGTTTTTATCACTGTAATAATCAATCATTGCTCGAGTATAAAGTAAAAATCTTATTTGGTGCAGGAATCCTATAGCAGTCCTAAACAGATCAGTTACTATTGACTGCAGCTAGACAGTATAATAATATACAAATTTCTGCAAGTTAACAGCCCTCGTGGCCTTTTAGGCAAGTCCGATGGAAAATGACGATAAAGGTCTTCTTGAAAGAAACTACCAAAAATAAATTAGCTGGCTTACAGGCTAATCTTGTGCATTTTTAACATTTTAAAAATGTTAAAGAAAACAATGTAATTAAAAATACAGGAATCTGCATTCAGTGGACTGTTTAAAATGAAGCATGTTCTCCAGAGGAAGTTCTTCAGAAATGATTGGGATTAATGCATACAGAATATTTCAATCCATTTAATTCACCATTTCAGACTAAACCCCTGACATTACCAGCAATTTCCTATTAAGGTATTAACTAGGTTATTCAGCCTATTGGGATTTTGTTAAGACAAATAAAATACTCTGCATGCAAGCCATCTAAATTCCAGATTTATTGTAAACATCAAGAATGTTGAAATGTTAAAGCTTTCAGCAGTATCTGTAAAAACTCATTCATAGAATATATAATATTGTGCTTCATCTCAGAGCAGTCTATAGATACTTGTAAGAAGTCACACAACACCAGGTTATAGTCCAATAGTTTTATTTGAAATCACAAGCTTTCGGAGCGCTGCTCCTTCGTCAGATACTTGTACATTTATAGAAATTTAAGTTTCCACTGGCCAATATACTTTATTTAGGGAGGAGAAAGGAGGAAATCGAATCAAGTGATATTGAAATTCAATGGATCAGTACACAATATACAATACATTTTACAGTTACATTACTCAACTTTTTACCACTACATTATATCCATCCTCTTGTGGTAGAAGGCAAGTACTGTGCCAGTATGTTATTAGTAAGCAAACCTATATAAGTTTTTCCTCGGGGCCTGAATGTTTTGATACCATCAGATCTTGTGTCCTTAAATCCACTCCAAACTTTTCCATCCCTGATACACTACACTAACTGGCTTAACTCTGAAGGGTGATATGTTGAAGCATTTTGACAGGTGATACTTAGTCATAGTTAAGTTTAGTGCAATGTTCACTTCACAATTTTTTGAAACAGACTTAATATAGTAATGGGACCATACCAATGACATCTTGCAGAGCCACAATCTTTTTCAGAGAAATAGAAAACTCTCAAAAGGACAGAATTGTCAGAAGTTTTATATTTATCTAAAAGACTGCTCTAAAGGTATACATGGGTTGTGTGCTGTTTCCTGGGAAACAATGACAGTGCAGAAAAAAATGATGTGTTTTCTGCCCCTTTTAAGTCCCTTTGTGCCACCTATCATTTCTTGAATTAAGACTGGTAGGCAATTTGTTCTCGGGTCTCTTAAAATGCTGCATAAACCACCTACTAGAGATGCACAAAACTGACAAGGGTAGATTTCTTTTTTTTTAAAATTTATTCTTGGGGAGTGGGCATCATTGATAAGGCTGGCATTTATTGCCCATTCCTAGTTGCCCTGAGGTGGTGGTGGGCCGCCTTCATGAACCCGATAGCAGTTTCAACCACATTGGCACGGGACTGGAGTCACATATAGGCCAGACCGGGTAATGATGGCAGGTTTCCTTTCCTAAAGATCGTTAGTGAACTAGCTGGGTTTTTAATGACAATCCAACAACTGCATGGTTACTTACACTGATACAAACTTTTTAGTTCTGTTTTTAAAAAAAAATCTGGAATTCAAATTCTGAAACTGCTATGGTAATTCTCTGGATTATTCATCCAGACTTCTGGATTACTAGTCCAATAACATAACCACTACACTGCTGTACCTGTGCCATTTTCCAGGCAGGTACCTTGCAAACTGCACTACGTACTTCGAATAAAGAATACCCTCAAAACAGCTGGAATTTGCCTATAGTAAACAGCTTCACTCATGCAGCTTTTAATCAAAACCAAAGTTGTGTGTGTCAAACTAACACCTTCATTACAACATGTCAGAATTTTCATTCATTATATACGCTTACAGATCTGATAAACCGTTACATAATTAGAAAAGTACTCTAAAGTAGCAACATTTAGTCTTCATTAAAAGGTCTAAAATAATTGTAGAAAAATTAGCAGCGCCACATAGGTGCAATAATTACTGGAATTCTGTCTGGCTTCAGCATGTACAGAGGCAGTTATAATATTCAGTCAATAAAGACCAAGTCTTTTGTTGTTCCATCTGCTGTTGCAGACAAGCTGAAGTGATTAATGAGATGACATTATATATTACAATGCAATTCAGATCACACAGTATTCATTCTCTCCCTGCTACATCCTCATAATTCTGAATGCCCTATATTTTGGAAATGACCATATATAGTGCCAGACACCCCAGAGAGCTGGTTTATCTGCCAGCACATCAGATGGTACAAGCTGCCCCATCTTCTGCTTTCCCTTAAGCACAACCAGTTTTGCTAGGGCTTTCAATAGGCTAATATACTGATCATCTATCCCAATGTAGTGCTCAGACATGATTATCACTAGGATTTATAAAGCAACTCTTCATGGATTAAACAATACAATTTGCTAATATTCTGTCCTTAAGTTCAACATTATTCACATGAATTTAGCCCAGGAACAAGAGAAGGCTATTCAGTGTGGTACTGTAATATAATGTAGGTTATCATTTCTCTTTCTTGCAGGCATTAGAACCATTATTTATGGCTTGCATCATATGGTAGGATTATTTAAGAAACGAATGGATAAGAGTTTGTCTATATTTTGATCAAATTAAAACTGGGCAAAAATTAAACTGTAACTTCCTATTACAATTTTACTGGCTACATACTTCTGTTTTTAATTCCCCATTCCCAATGAGTGGGAACGTAACTCTGCAAATCAAACAACGTTGTAAAACTAATATTGCTATTATGATTACAATCTTTTATTCTAATAGTATCTACTGGACTAATTAATTTGGAATTTACTGCATACACTTGATGCTGAAAGTATGTTGCTGAGAATGGTACTCAGTTTTCAGAAAGACAATTCTGTTGTCATTCAAATTTGACTGGACCCAAAGTTAATTTCTCCCTCTCCTCCCTCCCCACCCCTCCAACAAAATGTTGTTTTGCTGCCAGAAACCAGAACACCTCTGCTTCAGGATTTTAAATAAAAGTAGGCCATTCTTCTGATTTAAATTATCCTGCCTACAGACCTCACTGGCAGACTATTTCCATATCAATTCCTGATGTGGTTGCACGAAACAGAATCTATTCATGTAGAATGGAGACATGGCCATGGTGAAAGTGGTTTACATATTAGTAACAAGCTCCTTTCATCTGCGAATAATAAATTAAAGCTCCTGCAAAACTGTGAAACTTCTGAATTTTCAAGATATTATTCATTACACTGTCAGAAAATTCTGCTGTGCTCTCTTTACAAGCAAATAAATTCTTGTGGAACTCATTGTACCCATGTCAAATGATCAATAATGATTTACATAAACTGCCTTTTTCCTCTCTATAATACATCCTTCTTACACTTACACGAGTGGTCTCATTTTCCAATGCTGTAATGCACATTATGCTTATAATTTTTTGACTGCAAATATTACCTGCACACAAATCAATCAGAAGACAAAATCAGTGGCTCCAACTTAGAACAGTCAATAATACGAACACTTAATGGGGATCGGATTCACATTTTATAACATTCAAAATTTTAAAAAACCCACAAGATCTGACGGAGCCACTAATGTTGTAACACCCTGGCTACAGAGTATGGTAGGCAAGGGTTCTAGTTCCCCGTATCAAAATGCCCAATCTGTGCCAACTGGTGAAAGGTGCCACATGAAAGCAAACCACTTCCCCGGAGAACCCATTCAAGTTATAATCGACTTCTATATATAATCTGAACTATTGCACGTGACTAGAGGTCAATGAACTTCTGATGGGTAAGAAGAGGCCAACACTGAAGACATCGACCACCACATATTTGCAATCATCAAGTAAACAAATTAGTTAAAGAATTCCTTTACTATTAAAGGAGGTCATAAATTGAACTGCATTCTGATTATATACAGGGCTTTCAGCTTGTAAATGTATATACAGGGCTTTCAGCTTGTAAATGTGAACATACACTACCAAGAAGTACTACATAGTAATAAAAAGCCTGGCTGAGTAAAGTACATCATAAATGCAGGCAGGATTACAGTCATCCTCTAAAATTTGATTAGCTGTAACAACTATAGTTTTTAAAATACAGTATATAGCAATTAGTTCTCTGCAACAGTTTTACAAATGTTTTGTTGCAGATGCACTGAATTAACAAAACATTTGCAATGCAAATTGTCACATGATGTCAGTCACATCCTGGTGCAGGGGGGGGGAAATATAAATTTTACTTCAAAACTCATGACACTATTATATATGAAGTTCCAAAATACATCTACCACACTTCAGGCAAAGCAAATGCAAATTCCTATGCCATGCTTTAAAACAGTATTTAAAAAGAAAGCCGGTCATTTCCTGCTGGATTCTTCTGACCCTGGGAAGAATTGGGATTTACAAGCAGCTGCCAATCTAGAGAAACTTCCCCTCTAAGTAACCCAAAGATTTGACTATTTACAGCAAGTAGAATGAGTCCTTAATGTGACATACAGCTACATCTTAGCTAGTTGAAATTTGGCTGATTTTTTTTTTGAGGAGGCATTTGATAAGGTTTTATACAAGAGATTAGAGGTAGTCTTGCAACATGGGTTTGACATTGGTCGAGAGGTAGGAGACAGAGATTGGGGATAATGGAAACATACCCTGCTTGGCAGGATGTGACAAGTGATGTTCCCCAGGGATCTTTACTGGGACTTCAGCATTTCACCATATATATCAATGACTTGAATGAAGGAAGAGTTGTATATTCAAGTCTGTAGAGGACACTAAATTAGAAGGCACATTGTGCAGATGGGAGCAGAAAGTTACAAAGGGAGGTAGACAGACAGAACTGTGGCAAATGTAATTCAAAGTGGGAAGTTTTCATCCAATTTGCATCCAAGGAAGACAAATTATAATACAAAACGATAGCAAAATACTGCAGATGCTGGAAATCCGAAATAACAACAGAAATTGCTGGAAAAACTCAGCAGGTCAGGCAACATCCGTGGAGAGAAATTTGAGTTGACGTTTCGGGTCGAAACCCTTCTTCAAAACTGGAAAGAAAAGAAAATAGATCGAAGGCAGGGCTGCAATCGAACAAAAGAAGTAAAAGAGACAATAAAAGGTATTCGAAACCAGACGAGATGGTAATAGGCCAGTGGAGACAAAAGACAGCTGGGATTAGGTGTGAAGTGTGCTGGCAGGATAGGAGACAGCTGCCAGGTGGGAGAGAGAAACAAAAGGAATGGGGGGGGGGGGGGAAAGGAAGACCCAAAACAAAGGGGTGGAAAAAATATAAGTAAAAAAGTAATAGGGGCCGAGGTTATGATCTGTTCTTAATGGTGAGACACTAGGAACTGTGGAGATGTGAAGAGAGTTGGATATTCATGCACAGAAATCACTAAAAGCTAGTGGATGGGTACAAAAAGTAATCAAAAATGCAAATGTATATTGGCCTTTATCTGAAGGGGGTTAGAATACAAAAGGAGGGAAAGTGATGCTTCAATTGTACAGAGCCTTGGTCAGACTCCATCTGGAGTGCTGTATTTGGTTTTGGGCATCGCACCTCCAGAAAGATATATTTGACTTGGTGTGTGTACAGCACAGATTCACCAGAATAATACCAGGGATTAAAGGGGATAAATGGAGGACAGGTTGCATAAACTTGGCTTGTATTCCTTTGAGTTTAGAAGGATGAGGGGTGATCTAATCAAGGTGTTTAAAATGACAAATGGATTCAGTGGAGTAGATAAAGAGGATCTATTTTCTCTGATGGGGATTCCAAACCAAGGGGGCACAATCTTAAAATTAGAGCTAAGCCAACAGTGAAATCAGGAAGAACTTCACACAAAAAGTAGTGGAAATCTGAAACTCTTCTTCCCAAAAGGCTGTAGATGTTGGGTCAATTGAAATTTTCAAGACCAAGATCGATGGATTTTTGTTAGATAAGAGGACCAAGGGTAAGGAACAAAGTGAGCAAATGGAGGTACAGATAAGCCATGATCTGGTTAAATTGCAGAATATCTAGGGGCTGAACGTCCTACTCCTGTTCCTATTGTAAACCACATTGTTTAATGCGTATAAAATAGTGTATCCATGGTAGAATACTCCAGTCTTGATAAAATAATCTATCTGCCAACTTACTATGAGCAGTGCTACTAGAGATCCACTAGTAATAAATGTCAGTGCTTCACAGGTAAGCACAATACAATTTTTTTTTTTAATGTTGTCAGTGTGTCTTATTTACATTACAACAACTACTTGAATTTATATAGCACCTTTAACATAGTAAAAATGTCCCAAGGCACTTCACAGGAACGTTATCAGACAAAAATTGACAGCTGCGTCAGTTGATGTCATCAGTGAAACTTTAAAATAAAACTTCTAATACAGTCAGACTGTGGTCCAGGTAGCACAGTTAGTTATTGTATTGTCCCTTCATTGCTGGGAGATAAATTTGGTTCCAGACAAATGAGATAAAACTCTGTTCTTGCTGTTAGATGCAAGAGTCCTATACTGAACATGTTCAAACAGGCTCAACCAAAACCCATTGGCAGAGCCACTGGCAAATTTTAAATTGCATATAATCCTTCCAAATGCTCACCATATTATTTCCCCCCTCCTTGCTACCCATGCCCATTGGTGACATATTTCTAGGTAGGACTCGGGGGCAGGCACCCCCTGAAATTGTGGTGCTTTCTAGTTAATTTCAAACACTTTTTAATGAAAGAGAACGAGTGCATTTATATAGTACCTTTTACTTTCTTTGGACATACCATGGAAAACTTCACAGAAAATGAATTACTTTTGAAGTGCGGTCACTGTTATGTAGGAAAATACAGCAGCTAATTTGTGCACAGCAAGGTCCCACAAATAGCAAATGAGATGAGTTACCAGTTAATCTGTTTTGGTATTGTTGGTTGAGGGAGGAATGTTGGTCAGGGCACCGAGACAACTCCCTGCTCTTCAAATACTGCCATTAAGTAGGAGCAGGAGTAGGCCATACGGCCCCTCGGGCCTGCTCCGCCATTCAATAGGATCATGGCTGATCCGAATCTAGACTCACGTCCACTTCCCTGCCCGCTCCCCGTAACCCCTAATTCCCTTATCTGCTAGGAAACTGTCTATCTCCATTTTAAATTTATTTAATGTTGCAGGTTCCGCAGCTCTCTGGGGTAGCAAATTCCATAGATTTACTACCCTCTGAGTGAAGAAGTTTCTCCTCATCTCAGTTTTGAAAGGGCAGCCCCTTATTCTTAGATTATGCCCCCTAGTTCTAGTCTCACCCATCAGTGGAAACATCCTCACCGCATCCACCTGATCAAGCCCCCTCACAATCTTATATGTTTCGATAAGATCGCCTCTCATTCTTCTGAACTCCAATGAGTAGAGTCCCAACCTACTCAACCTTTCCTCATACGTCAACCCCCTCATCTCCGGAATCAACCGAGTGTACCTTCTCTGAACCGCCTCGAGAGCAAGTATATCTTTTCTTAAATATGGAAACCAAAACTGCACGCAGTATTCCAGGTGTGGCCTCACCAATACCCTGTATAACTGCAGCAAGACTTCCCTGTTTTTATACTCCATCCCCCTTGCAATAAAAGCCAAGATTCCATTGGCCTTCCTGATCACCTGCTGCACCTGCATACTAACTTTGTGTTTCATGCACCAGAACCCCCAGATCCCTTTGTACTGTAGCACTTTGCAGTTTTTCTCCATTTAGATAATAACTTGCCATTAATTTTATATACTTCCACCTTAAGAGTTCAGCACTCCCTCAGTATTGTACTGCCAACTTAGATTACGTGCTTGTGTCCTGCAGTGGGAACTTATTTCACATTTGATATTTTTTTAAATCTAAAACATTATAGGAAAAATAAGTGATATTTGGGTTTATCAATATTCAACAGACCAACCAGACCATTACTTCCTTAAAAACTATTAACATTCACACTCCTCCCTCATCCGAGGCACTCTCCGCCAATACTCTTGCCACAATTCATACAGGCATACTCCTCCAGATTAGGGAATGTCTCTCTTTTTCTGAAACTCACTCCGTCAGAGATACTCTTCCCCCTGAAGCATTGTCTCTTTGACGTGCTTCATACTATTGAGCCCGGCTGCTGCTTCTACCCAATATTGCTGATTTGGTCTCTGTGCTGCATGCTGGGACTATTGCAAGGCCAGGCATTCATTCCTATTTGCAGTACAGAGTCTGGTCCCAAAATGACCAGATACAAAGTGCAGCCAGGACCAGCAGTAAGATGATCAGTGAATGATGGGCATTGATTTCCCAGCCAGATCCTTCAGGGCTAGAAAGTCAGCTGCTGCACCACCAACTTGTGCTTCAAAAACTGATTTCCCTCCCCCCACTCCACAGATTGAAAATGTATTTGTTTGCATATGCCTGACTATGCCATGACCTAGCGGGCATGGTTAGTGTCCATAATTTGACAATCCCATTGAAAGACCACAGGATGGTACTGTTCCATTACAGGTTGTAGTTAAGGTAGTTAATGTGATCATAGTAGACAGAACTTTACTGTGCATTGGAGTTGCATTATACTGGACTTGAGAATACTTGGATGCAAACATGGAGTACCAAAAAGCACAAAACTATTCTGACCTTAGCAATCACATCCCTCACTTTTTGCAGAAAATATTCACTAAAACAGAAATTTAAATTTCTCTCAAAGATTGGAAGAAAAACAGATGGGTAAATATAGCATCAGTTTATAATGAGTGAAAACTGTAAATTGTAAACTCACATAGCCTTGTAAATCACAAGTGAGTAGTGACCCAGTTTCAGTGCTAAGTATAGAATCTTTAATAGGACATTTAAATAATGCATTGATAATCTGTAGATATTTCTTTATCTAACTGTGATACAATTAGCTGCTTTCATTCTATGAACATAGCACTACATTCCAATCAAAGAATCCCTACACAAATGGATTAATAATTCCAAGAAGCATAATTTTAGGTAACAAATCAGTTACATCATGGCTCTCCAGCCCTCTCTTTCTCCTATTCTATTACCATGAAATTTTGCACAAAAAAGACACTATCCAGCTGCACTATGTCAGTTGAAAATTATTCCTCTCACTGGCATATGTTTCTTCATTATAATCTGTAATCTTCAATACACTCCAAGGGAATTTTCGGGTACTGAATAATGTACAGTATTCTGCATGTTCTTATCAACAGCTTTTATTTTAAGGAATCCTATAGCAATAATTGCAAAAACATGCTATTTTTATTCCAATTCTCAGTTAAGCTTTTTAAACCAAAATGCATACATCAGTAGCCAGTTATATACACTGTAAAAGAACCCATATAGAAACAGCACAGCAACGGAACAACGATCAGGCTGCCCACATAATGGTCTGAATTGAATTGGTTCTCACCAATGTGTTGCCACTCAGCAATTTGTCAGCAAACAATGAATCCATATTCAGAATTACCGACAAGTAGGTACGATAAGCACCAGTGCAAAAAATGTTCAGAACCAAAAGAATACACTCCCAAGAACAAAGTTAACAGTCCTTTCAAAAAAAAAGTATGTCCAAGATAATCAGGCACTCAGCAAGAACATTTATGTCCCTGATCAACCTAACTTAGTTTCCAATGTATTCAGGATAGGCAGTGCAGCAAGTTGTCACTCTGAACCACCACAGACTTTTAGCCTCCCAAAAGAAATTTGAATAAAAATGCACCCTTCACTGTTCTAAATTAAAATGCCTCCTGGTCTGAAGCAGATAAAACTAAGACACATTAACTTTGCTTCATCTCCTTCCTAAATATGCCAGTTTGTGCATACTTAAACATATGATTCCCAAATGGTCCATAGCCATATGGCGTTCTTTGGAGTACATAATTCATTACAACGTGAATATACAGCAGCTATCACGTAGAAAAAGTCCCATGACACTTCACAGAATATGAGGTAATGGGCACAGGACCGTAGAGGGGGAGACGAGGAGGGATGACTAAAAGCTTGTTTGAATAGGAAGGCTCAGAAAGGTGGAAAGAGAAGTGGAGAGATAGAGGGGTTTTGGGGAAGGAGTCCCTCATTATAGGGCCTAGGCAGCTGAAGGCCCTGCCACTGATGGTAGGACAGGGGTGGGGCAGAAAGAGGAGTGCACAGGTGGTCAGAGTCAGAAGACACGGTGCGGAATATAATACAAAGGCTGAAGTGGGTTGCAGAGCTTGGGTTGACAAGGCAGTGGAGGTATTGAAGGAGAGAATGAGAATTGTGTTGAGGGACAGGGACCAAATGTCTGTCAGCAAGGTGGGAGGGATGGGCAAGCAGGCTGAGTTTTGGACATAAACACTTATTTTGAAAATTAATGACAACAGTTCAGACAGACAGTCTCTTTAACCACAACATTGTGGTATAATTATGCACATCAGCAATTTTCTCCAATGAAAACATGTCAAAAGTGGTCTTCATCACTGTTACAAATATTGTGGATGTTTAGGTTTGTTGAAGCAGTAAAGCTACAGGACTCTCCCCAACACCCCCCCCCCAATTCTACCGTAATAACCTTAACTAAAGAATGAAATATAAGCCAACAATTCATTTAAAAATATTATCTATTGACCTTTCAAACTGTCATGTAGGCGTGGCTAACAGAATAGTTCTAGTTGCATCCATGTGACGAACTGACAGTTTACAGGAAAACTTATAAACATAAGTATTTAAGTACTGAAGGCACTTGTAATCTGATGCTTACAAATCACTTATTTTAGGAAAATAAGAGAATGCTTGAAGCTGCAGAAACTGAACAGGTTCTTACGCTAAGTATGTTCAAAACATACTATAGTACAACTGAAAAAATAACCAGTTAAACACTTTTACATAGCAAAAGACAAGATTAGTGCCAAAAAACAGTACTGCAAACAGTTTTATTTGAATGCACAGCATTAAAGTACTTTTGGAGCAGCAATGAAAATAGGACAACCTTAGTTGTCCTACATTTGGAGGCTCAGTTTAATGTAGGTCACTAACATCGCCATCTTGGCTTCTTAAACAGCTGTATTTATAGAACTATCAACTGTAAAAATTAATCAAAATATAATTTCCACTGCATTTGCTACTTAGCATATAGAATAACTGTGACACAACTTGCAGTGCATCTCCCCATTGGCTATATAGTGGCTCAATCCTGAATGCCAGCAAACACTTCACTGAGACTTTATCAACCATGTCCTATAATCTAGGAATTGGGGAGAGTGCTTGCTTTATTGATTACAGGAAATTGATCTAGGCAAATTGTAACTAAGAGACACAGTAAAATACAGATGCATCATATATAACATAGATCACGACTCATTTAAAAAAAAATTAAATTGAATCTGAATCAGGTATGTAACAGTAAATAATTTAAAGAAATGTAAGCACCACACTAGTAAGAGTAGCTTATTGTTGAAGCACCTTTGCAATCATGAAAGAACCAAAGTATTGCAGGCAGGATACAGTTATGATGACAGTTTTTTCACAAGTATTGGCCAATATTCTATTACTTAATAGGTTTGCTTTTAAATGTTTTCTAGATTGTACTACATAACTTGGCTGTTTAACAAGACAAGTACAATCTTCAAAGGCAACATGAGGAAAAACATTTTTTTTTTTTATAAACACAATGAGCGGTTATGACCTGAAAGGGTGGTGGAGGCAGATTTAATCATGGCTTTCAAAAAAGGAAAAAAAAATGCAGGGCTACTGAGAAAGGGCAGGGGATTGGGACTAACTGAAGTGCTCTTGCAGAGAGCTGGCACAAGCTCGACGGGCCGCATGACCTCCTACAGTGCTGTTTTATTGTATAATTCTATGATTCATAATTGACTTCAAAACCAACATTACGGTGCTTTTAAAAAAACACAATATTGTTTTTCCTGAATTGATATTAAAGATTTTTTTTATAGAATCATAGAATTTTACAGTACAGAAGGCTAGTCAGCTCATTGTGCCTGCATCAGTTCTCTGAAAAAACAATTCACTTCGTCCCATTCCCTCGCTCCTTCCCCATACCCAAATTATTTTTTCAAGTATTTAGCCACTTTTAAACGCTAGTGATGAATGGTGCTTCCAGCACTATTTATAGAAGGGCATTTCATTTCCCAACAACCCTCTACATAACAAAAGCACCTAACCTCTCCCTTTGTTTTTTGGTGAAGATCTTAAATTTCTGTCTCACCAACCTGCATAAATAGTTCTTTTTCACCAATTTACCTATCAAAACCCATTATAATTTTGAACACCACTATCAGATTTCCTCTTAACCTTCACTGCTCTAGTATAAAAAGACTCCTGTTTCTTTACTATCTCCTCATAACTAAAGCCTCATCCTGGTATCATTTTAGTAAGTCTCTTCTGTGTCCTCTCCATAGCCTTGACATCCTTCCTAGTGTAGACGCCCAAAACCAAAAATAATATTCTAGGGGGCATAGTCTAAAAACTGGGGAGCACAGTCTAAAAAGTAGAGCCAGGCCTATCAAGAGTGAAGTTAGGAAACACTTCTACACAGAAAGGGTGGTAGAAGTTTGGAACTCTCTTCTGCAAATGGCAATTGATGCTGGGTCAACTGTTAATTTTAAGTCTGAGATTGATAGATTTTTGTTAACCAAAGGTATTAAGGAATATGGGCCAAAGGCAGGTATATGGGATTAGGTCACAGATCAGCCATGATCTCATTGCATGGCGGAACAGGGTCGAGGGGCTAAATGGCCTACTCCTGTTCTTATGTTCGTAACTGCAGCCTAATCAATGATTTGTATTGGTTTAGCACTCCACTTTAGTGTTACACTTTATTTCCTTGCTTATAAAACCAAGAATCCCACAGATTTTAACAGCTTTATCAACTGGTCCTACTAATATAAAATAATTCATCTGCACCCACAGCCTTCTTGAGTTTTGATTCTGCCACACTTGTGAAATCAGTGCAGCACTTTTGATTTGTAGGCGTGCAGCTTAACTGTAAACCTTCCAGAAAGTATTTAACCCTGACATCATCAAGTGGTACAGTAAAGCAAACAGAATTGCTGCATAGTGTAATGATGACAGCATTGCTTTACTATATAGCACCAGTGTGAGAGAGGAAGTCACTGAAACGGCTAATATCTGTCAACTTATTGTTTGCCAATTTGAATATTCCTAGCTGGAAAATTCCAACAGTATCCTGTGTTTTTTTTTAAATGAAGCGCCTGTAGAAAACATGTTTATCATGCATTTGTATCAAGCGCTATAAATAGGGAAAAATCCATCAGTTAAAAAAGGGAAAGCCTATCACTTACCCGTAAGGTTTCTATCACCAGATCCCTGGCTTCCAGTTCCCCTTCGAGGATGCTGAGAAGGGTCAGTAGTTCTGGTTTACTGAGATTGTCCATGTCAAATTCAGACTTCTATAACACAGTAACAAATGTATACATATTTACAAACACATGTCAAGTTTGAAAGGACAAAGATTCACACAAATAGGTCAAGTATTGGGTTCAAATGACATGAAATATGATTTGCAACATTGGCAATGTTAATTAATTAAATATTCAAATTAAAAGACCGTAAACAATCTGCAATCATTGTGCATGCTGTGTAAAATAAATACCCCAGATATATTAAGATATTAAAAAATCAATTACTTAAGGTAGACAGTCTCGATTTTTCTACCTTAAGCTTTGAGGTAGCTGAATGTTCCTATCAATCACAATTAAACCTCAATTATAATAATACAATATAAAAGGCAAATACTGTTTGGGAAAATAATATCTTCGATATGATCGAGCTTTGACTTAGTGAACTTGTACAAGATAAATGACACAGAGGTACCGGCTCGGATTTCAGTTGCATGAAAGCAATCCTCGGGGTTTTGTTTCAGGGGAAACAAAGTGTTGCGGGCCAGCAGAACCTCGGTGTGTGGGCGGATTTAAAAAAATGTATTAAGTGGATTTTGAATTTCCAAATGTGCCGCTTAACCACCTTAAAAAGAAACAAAAAACAGAATCTCAGCAACTGCACTGAATGTGACAAACCAAAACCGTGCCTTTTAAAATACACTCCGAAGAAGGGGAACCGACAAGAAATGAATATACAAGTTGGGGGGGAAAATCACATTTTGAAGGAGACCGAAACAAGGATAAAACCGGCGGTCATGCAGAGGCGCTTCCAGCAAGAACTTGCACAGGGAATGGATACATTGTATCCAGCGAGGGCGGCTACATTCCACGCACAATGTCTTTATTTAATTCAAAGAAAAAGATATCCCCATCGGCGCGGCGGGGGCTGCTGACTGGACTTTTACCTGGCCGCTGTTCGGGGGTCGTTCCTCGGACGGGGGGTCGCCGCTGTCCGGCCGCAGCTCACTCTCGGTCGCCATCTTGCCTTGTGAGAGAAAGCCGGGGAGACGGAGCAGAGAGAGAGACAGAGGGGGCAGAGTGAGCACCAGCAAAATAAACCCCCACCCACCGCCAGCCCATTAAACAGCCAGCCCAGAGAGACTAGCACAAGACAACCCAGAGAATGTGAGGCTGCCGGCAACAACCTCAAACTGATCCCATTAACAATAAACACCGAAACTGGGGCAACACAGCCGAAGAGAGGGACTGGGAGAACCTCGTTCAATTCATTGTAGGATTCAGGGGAGACTACAACACAGCTAGAGGGAGGCTGTGAGAATCTAAGCCTGCGGTTCTATTGCTCTTGGGCTGGTAACTGGTATGAAGCACAGTTGGGAAGACAGACCCGTGTTATTATTGAGGGCTGTGAATTATTGAGCTTTGTGTCTGAATAGTTCCAGGTGCAGTGTTCCTTTGCCCGCCTGGTAATTCTTTGATAGTCCACTTCCTCATAACATTGCAAGGATTCTATATAGGACATTTTATAAACAAAGCTTCACAGGCACGGAAGTTATACTCCCCGGTGGGCTCTCGCAGCACTTGATTTTACTGCATTCCAGACTAAAATCAGGACCTGACTAGTTTATACTGACATTTTTTTGTATCAAAGCACTTCTGAAGCCGTTTCACAGTGAGATGAAAGTGATGGTTTAACTAATTATTTTACTTGTAAAAACGGCACAGAAAACATGGAGACTGAGCAGCAGAATTGGAGAAGGTCTGCAAGGACAAAGCTGATGCATTACATTATACACCATGTAGTCAGAACTGGAGCCACATTTCGTAAATATAATAAAGCTACCGGGTTTGAAAGAATTTTAATACAAATCTAGCATCTATCTTAAGAATAGCTTGGACAAACACCGTGTTTAGACTGTAAGGTGGTTGGTTGGTAAGTAGATAGGAGAAATATTTTTAAAATGGTCACCACTTTTTCTGCTGCTCCTGCCCTCCCATAAGCAATTTGCACCTCATGCATTTGTATTGTTCTTGACTACTGCGTGGGGAACCAAATGATGAAATCTGCAGTGGGCAAAAAAGTAGTTTGCATGCATGGAAAGCATTTTTTTTCAAACTGCTAATTCCTTTATCTCATCCCTACATCATGCCCACATGCAGGTAAGGATAGCTATTACACCCAACTGTCAGTTGGATTTGGGAGGCAATTCTCACTTTTCTAGGCACACGGGTTTTCGGTAGACCGACAGCAGACATGCAAATCCAAATAAAACAATTTGCTATTTCTCTAGGTAAACCAAATGTGATAGCACAAAAGCTGGGAGCTGCCCCTCGGATGCTTGTGTCCTGGAATCCAATTTAGAGACTAAAATAAAAAGCGTCTTTTAGCAATATTAGCAATTCAACATTGTGTTCACAATGAATGTTAAATTCAGCAGGATGAGAATGCAAATCCAGTGTCCATTTGGAGTACAATACTAAAGGAGAATATCAGAGAAGCTGATGAACATTTACACCCTGTGGGGACAAAACAATGGACCAACTTCTCACAAAACAAAGAATAGCTCAGTGGGCGCTGGAATGTATTCAGTGCTATTACTAATTAGCAAGGAAATATCTCCTGATAAGACTAAAGCTGCAATATGCGCTAACATAAATTATATAACTTATGGGCTATCTTTATATGGATTAATTGTCATACAATTATAAAATAAAAAGTATTTGGATTTATTTACTAAAAGGCAGTTTGGCAGAGTCATGATTCTGATTTCTTTTCTCAAACAGGTTGTGGTAAAATCTGGAGATAATCCAGAGGAAAAGAAATAAAACGAAGCTCAATTACTTCTCAAAGACATTCTTCAAATGAAGTTTCCATTCATACTCTGACGATCAACTTTGCCACTCTACCCCTCAAAGCTGTAATCTGTGCAAATAAAATACACAATAAAAGAATGCGAAACAATTGTTTTCGATTGTATGGACATTCAAATAAGCTTACAGTTTGATGTGCCAAAAAGTCAGAGCTCTTTTTGTTAATAACAAAACTGACAATCTTATATCAAAAAATAGTTTATTGCTTGGAAATTTTTAGTCTTACAGCTTGGAAATAAAAACAGAACTACTGCAAGGTAGTATTGGCACTACAAGGGGGAGAAGTCAAATATGTGCTAATGTAATGTCCTGTTAAAGGACATATCCTAAAACCGCCCTTTTGCATCCCCCACCACCCTCACCCACCCCCTTTTGGGATTTTGGGTACCCATGATATGAAAAGGTTACTTTAATCTAAAGAATGAGCACTATTATAATTTTTAATTCATACCAAATAAGATCAAGTCCTCAGACTGTAAAACAGATCTAGAAATGGGGCTAGAAATTGAAAAACCTATTTAGTGCATAATAAAATATTGCAACGGGTATGCAGCATCTGCATCCCAGAGGTGCAATGTAACTTAAAACTATTATTTTATACGTATCTTTCTGGGAGAGCATTTGAAGGATGTAACTCACCCAAGGAATTCAGATAGAGACTATAAACTATTGAAGCAAAGCTCAAATGGATTATAACTGCCATCTGCTAATACAGCTTTGTAATTGATGCACACTTATCTGATATTTTATTAGGTATATACTGTATATATAGTGAATAGATTTTTATTATCTGTGGGCTGCAAGCTGACAACATTCTATAGGAATTACTACTGATGCAATCACATGACCTACAGAATGGTATTACTGTACAACTCTTTGATGTAATTACTGAAGTTTACAACATTATCTGATTCACAAAAGTGTTATACAAGATTATTTTTGCAGCAGATTATTGGATTACTTAGTGCTCTGTATTTATATCATACAGTTACACATTTGTTCTCTTTCATTGCGATTATATCATAGTTGAGAACAGATGGTACTGTAAAAAAAATCACATTAACATCACCAGAATTACCCACACTACAATAATTTTTCTTTCCATTTAATATGAAAATTTGCATCAAGTTTATTACTTAACTTAGTTGTTTACCTTACATTTGGTCTAAATAAAATATGAAATGATTTGTAAGGGAAATGGATTCAAGTCTGTCTTGTTAATAGGGAGTAGAAGGTAATGATGAATGTAACATGCTATGGCTGGGGGACAGTCACCAGTGGTGTTTCAAAGGAAACTGTTTTGAGTTCCCTGTTTTATTCATAAGCAATGTAGATGAGGATACTGTCTTGTATGATATAAAATTTGCTGCTGAGACCAAGCTACGTGGCCAGGTAATGAGTACAAGACTCTTGAGGCTGAACTAATGGTGGATCTGAACAGTCAGTTAAACAATGCAGTCACTCTGTGACAGATAATACCATACCAATAAAATTCACATGTCCTTAACTGTATAGTAATTTAGTAAAATATGTAACATTTGTATAATGTGATGAATATTTTATCCACATCCATAAATTCTGAAAAATTAAGTTAATTCAGTTCTCACTGATTGATTAACCTTCAGTTTAGGAAGCAGAAATCCACTGAAGCATAAGCAATATGTAAAAGCCAAGCTAGACTGCTGTAATGAATACGACCATATACAGTGCAAGACAGAATTTGTATCATAAAGGATTCATGTAGTAAAATCAAAGCTAATAATAAAATCTTTGCACCATTTGTACTGTTCCAATAGTGGCATATAAAAATCTATAAAATGTTATTTTTAATATAAATAAATATAGAAATAAAAAGAAAATTAATGGTTTTTGTTTTTTAATAAAGTTGGCTTTTCCTATCTATATTTGTTCCTAACAGTATTTTCTATCTATATTTATATGTATTTTCTATATGTATTTTCCTATCTATATTTTTTCCCAACTGTGACCTAAGTAGCTTTTATGCAGGAGTATCCCTACAGCTGGTAAACTCAGATGTGACATTGTTCAGAAGTGCACTTGTGTTATGAGTATTTCACAGTTTGATAATTGATGAACAAAGCACATGCAAGTTGTAAAGTTTTTCCGATGTCTGAGAAAAGAAGTAGCAACTGAATACCAGGCTAAAAGCCTCTACCGTTTAGCCATTGTTATTTTTCACAGATATATATTTATTTTAAAAGCCTTTTGCAAAGAAAAGCCATTTTATAACTACAATATTTCATATTACTCATATAAAAACCATTGGAACAATTACCATTTCAGCTACATGTTGCAGTAGATTAGGCAACATGATATTGCGTTCATGTGCCCAAGAAGTGCCCTTACAGTTTGATTTGGAAGAACCTGCATGAATAATTATAAACTGTTTTGTAAATTTGTGGGCATCATATGTCTTCTTGGGTACAGGCTGATACCTGGCTGTAAACATGGCTTAATGTAAGTTTACTGTTACTATACAACAGTCTCCAGTAATCAGCTATTTGACCAGGTGGTAATTTATTAAACTAAGCTGGCTGATTATCTAAATGTCTGCGCTCAGAATGAATGCACCATATAAAAATCCCGTCTGCTCTGCTGCAAACATCAGCACCCCTCAGAGATACAAAAAAACCCTCATGCCAAACTTGTACCATTCACAGAATTTTTCTTTAAAGCTTACTCTATAAAATGCTACTACTTGTGTCTCAGTTGTTATTTGTAATTTTTTCCCCTAGTTCCTATGTGACATAGGTTGTCATAAATTACTGTGGGTATCGTAGTTCCACAGAAGCAGGGTGAAAACAGTGCTCATAATGCTACAGTATTTTATGCCACTTCAAAAAAAACATGAAACGTCATACATTTTAGCTACATGCTGCAGCAGATTCAAAGCAAATGTGCCAACAAGACTTGTAAATCCTCAGCACCCAGGCAATGCCTAGGTGAAAAACATCTCCCTTGTGCAATGACAACTTGAGCAAGAACTAAAAATTCCCCATGGGATGTAAGGAAGAGAAAATACAACTTTTAATCATGTTAAAACTCAGAAAAAGAAGGAAGGTTTTGGGGACAGAAGAATAAATAAACAATTAAATAGAATACTTACATCTTAAGCAACTGAGAATAATGGATTTGAGCAGGAAAAGACAAACAGAGTCACTTGCATCTTAAATGAGTTTTGTTTTGTAGACTAGTTAGAAAAATAATACAATTATATCTGCAAGGTCTGTATTTTTCAGTGAGAGTCAGGTGTGAAATATTTATACCTCATTTCAATGACGGTTTATTGTTACAGTAATTTTGCTGCATTCTAGCAGTGCATTTAGGCCGTAGCAGGACCGTGATAAACATCAGAAGCTCATTCAAGGCCCTGAAGTTAACTACCTCTGAGTAACACCATCGGAGTGTTTTACATTATGCACGCATTTGTGGAATGAGCTTTGCACTATTACACAGCAGTTTTGCCATCTTCCATATATGTGTATTGTCTTTCTATACTTACTGACAATGCAACTGTAAAACAACTAGAAAATTTACAGAAATCATTTTATATTTACAAAATTATCTAATTCTCTTAGATTTGGAAAATCTTGCTTATCTAGCTGTTAATTGTTGTGTCCGTCAGTAGTAAGACACAAGACTGCAGGAGAACGGTCCAACAGGTGTTTACTCAACGTGGCTCACTCTGGAACTGAACTGTACAGATTACTACTCAGTGCTATATACAGGTGTGGTCACTGCCGGTACTACAGTATACATGAGCTGTAAAAAGTAGTTCCCTCCTTAAAGGTATATACATTACAATTCCTCCCCTTTTAGATTAACAGTACCATAACACTCATTTAACAATTAAATATCAAACTAATTACAATTAACACTTTTAACATACAACGTTAGCTGAAAATAGCCCATTTATATATTCAGTCTTTGGGGAGGCTTCCTGATCCTTTCTGGATAGCGCCTTTCCCGAGTGTCTCGCTCTTGGTGCGGAGGCGATTCTGGCACCCTGTCGTCAGTTGGGTCATCAGCTTCCGATGCTACTCTTTCTGGGGTAGATGCGGCCTGTACGTCGGGTTCCTCACCAGGTACGTATGGGCGAGGCATGGGGTTGACTTGTTCCTGTGACTCTAGGATCTGGTCAGCATGGCGTCTCACGATGTTCTCCCCAACGTCCACTGTGTACATTAGTGGGCCCTGCCGCGTGCATATCGTTCCTGGCTGCCATTTTTCTGTTCGGTAGTCGTGGGCCAAGACTGGTTGCCCTACATTGAAGCTCCTTGTTGGCTTCTCATTGATGTGTTGGAATCGCTTACTCTCAACATCTCTTCGTACGTTTGGTCTGAGCAAATCCAGGCGAGATCTTATGGCCGGGGCCTGGTTGGTGACTGCATGTGTCGCATTCCGGTAGGCGAACAGGAAATTGTCCACCTTATGCTGCAGCGGAATGTTGTTATTGTACGTAGCCTTTATTGCCTTCTTAAAGGTTTGTACGAACCTCTCAGCCAATCCATTTGTGGCTGGATGATACGGGGCGGATGTGTAATGCCTTACCCCATTCTTCATAAACCTCCGGAACTCTTCGGACACAAACTGTTGTCCGTTATTGGAGCAAATCTGTTCTGGCAAGCCGTTCCTGGCAAAAATGGTCCGTAGGACTGCAATAGTTTTCTCCGTGGTGATGGAGGACATTTTGATGACCTCAGGCCATTTCGAGTGCGCATCCACGGCTATTAAAAACATTGAGTCCATGAATGGACCAGCAAAATCAATATGCACCCGTTGCCATGGAGATGAGGGCCACTCCCATGGGTGTAGAGGGGCATGTGGTGGTGCATTTTGGACTTTCTGGCATCCTGAGCAGCTCTTGGTCAGGTCCTCGATTTGTTTATCGATTCCCGGCCACCACACATAAGCCCTGGCAAGGCTTTTCATTTTTACCCCTCCCAGATGACCCTCATGAAGCTCATTGAGCACTCTATCCCTTAACTTGGGTGGAATTACCACTCGGGATCCACACATCAAGGTCCCCCGGCACACTGACAGCTGTTCTCTTCTTGTCGAGAATGCTGGCAACAGTGAGTCGCCATGTGCTGGCCATCCCTTCACCGTCAAATCATATACCCGAGACAGTGTCGGGTCATTTCGGGTCTCCTTTTCTATACGAGCGTTAGTTACCAGTAGGTATTCAACTATAGTCGAATGAAATATTTCGACAGGATCCACTGCTGGTGCTTCCTCCACAGTAGGCAGTGGCAGGCGTGATAGCCCATCAGCATTTCCATGCTGTTTCGTGCCCTTATATTCAATCTCATAGTGGTGCGCCCCTAGAAAGAGTGACCATCTTTGTAGTTGTTGTGCAGTCATCACCGGAATGCCCTTCTTCGGATTAAAAATGGAGACAAGAGGCTGGTGGTCAGTCAGCAAGGTGAATTTCTGCTCGTGCAGATAGTGATTGAACTTTTTCACTCCCCACACTAGGCTGAGGGCCTCCCTGTCAATCTGGGCGTAGTTACGCTCGGCTGAGGTTAGTGATCGTGACGCAAAGGCTATTGGCCTCTCTGAGCCGTCCGAGAATTTGTGCGACAGCACCGCTCCAATGCCGTAGGGTGACGCATCACACGCCAACCGAATTGGTAGTGCTGGGTTGAAATGGGCCAATACCTCTTTCGATGTGATTAGTGTTTTGCTCTTCTGGAAAGCTCGTTTACATTCGTCACTCCACTTCCATGGCACTCCAGTTTGCAGTAGGGTGTTTAGTGGGTGTAGTATTGTAGACAAATTTGGCAAGAACTTATGGTAGTAGTTTACCAGCCCGAGGAACGACCTCAGTTGTGACACATTTTCCGGTTCTGGAGCCTTGACTACTGCCTCAATCTTTTCAGGGGACTTATGTAACCCCTCTTTATCGATAACGTGGTCACAATACGAGATCTGTTTTTTAAAAAACTCGCATTTGGGGCGGTTAGCTCGGAGCCCATATTCCTTCAATCTAGTGAGCACCTGCTCCAGGTTGGCGAGGTGATCACTGTCATTTTCGCCCGTGACCAGGATGTCGTCCAAATAACACTGGGTCCCTGCGATCCCTTGCAGGACTTGTTCCATTGCCCTTTACCAAATAGCCGGAGCTGATGCTACCCCGAATACCAGCCGGTTGTATTGGTAGAGACCTTTATGGGTGTTGATTGTGAGGTATTTTTTTGATGCTTCTTCTACCACCATTTGCAGATACGCCTGGGCCAGATCAATCTTAGTGAAGCGTTTCCCTCCAGATAGCAAGGCAAAAATATCTTCAATCCGCGGAAGTGGATATTGCACGGTGTGAAGGACTGGGTTCACTGTTACCTTAAAGTCCCCACAGATGCGAACCTTCCTTGGTTCCCCAGGCGTGCTGCTCAACGACTTTTTCATCACAGGGACGATGGGTGTAGCCCACTCGCTCCAGTCTACCTTGGACAGTACTCCTGAACGTTCCAAACTCTCCAGCCCTGCTTCGACGGCTGGGCGGATCGCATAAGGTACCGGTCTAGCCTTAAAAAATTTTGGGCTTGCGTTTTCTTCGATTTTAATTGTTGCTGTCATGCCTTTTAGTGTTCTGAGTCCTTGCTGGAACACTTCTTGCACGTCGGTTAGGATCTTTGACAGTCGCCCAGGTGTGACGTCGTCATCCTTTTTGGCAGCCACAGTCAGTGCTTGTATGGAATGCCAATCCAGCTGTATTTTCCGGATCCATTCACGTCCCAGTAATGGTGGTCCTCCATCTTGCAATACATACAGGTCTAGTTTTGGTGTTTCCTTACCGTTATATATAACGGTCATCCTTATTTTTCCTTTGGGGTAGACTTTTTGCCCCGTGTACGTCTTCAAAATAATTTTTGTGTCTCTCAAGGGTATGTGTGAGAATAGCCGCTCGTAGTCCCGTCGGTTTATGACTGTTAGGGCTGATCCTGTGTCCAATTCCATTTTTACCTGGACTCCTGCTATCTTGAGAGTGACCCAAATGGTTCGGTGATCCTCCGTTTTGATCACATTATGTAGTTTCAGACAACTCAGCTCTCTGCTTTCGGAGTCGGTATCACTCTTTTGTTCGTCTGAACTATTCTCCGTCACCTTATGTACCTTCTTGTACTTTTCTTTGGGAGATTTCTTATTGCTGGTTTTCTTTCCCGACCTGCAGACTCGTGCTATGTGTCCTACTTTTCCACACTGTCTGCACACTTTGTCTTTGAACCAGCAATCATTGTGGTCGTGTGTTGTTCTGCCGCAGCGATAGCACTTCTCTGTTCTGTATGACATTTCGTTTGTGCCATATTCTTGCGGTCTCTGTTGTATCTCTGCAGCGCCCCATGCTGCTGCTTCATATGATACCGCAATGCTGAAAGCCTTGTCCAGCTTAAGGTCCTTTTCAGATAAAAGCCGTTTCTGGGTTCCTTCACTTTGAAGCCCACACACAAACTTGTCCCTTAAGGTATCTGCCAGTCCCGTTCCAAACTGGCAGTGTTTCGATAGTTTGCGCAGTTCTGTTAAATACTCATCATTTCTTTCATCCTTATGCTGGTTCCGTTTGTGAAACTTGAATCTTTCTGCTATCAGCAGTGGTGTGGGGTTTAAATGTTCCTGTAGTATTGTCACTATGTCTCCAAAACTCTTTTCCACTGGCTTCGCTGGGGTTACTAGATTTCGTAATAAGCCATACGTCTTTGCACCCATTAAATTTAATAATACCGGCGCTTTCTTGTCATCTGACACCTCATTTGCCTTGCAGTATACCTCTATTCGTTCGACATATGTAGTCCAATCTTCGACTTCATTGTCAAATGCGGTGATACTGCCACTCTTCGGCATTTTGGGTGTGGTTTAAAGTGGCTTAAAATGGCTTCTCCCGCGCTTTGCTTCCTCCCCCGCTGCTGCCAACGCCGCTTTCGGCGGCCCTCGTGGCAATGGCTGCGCCCTGTAGGTTTCGCGCGCTTCTCCTACGCTGCTGCCAACGCCACTCTCGGCGGTCCTCGTGGCAATGGCGGCGCCTGGCGGGTTTCTGCGCGTCTCTCTCCCTCTCGACGCTGCTCGGCCCCTGAACACCGGCTGCACCCTGTGCGCTCTGCCCTCTCTCTCTCTCTCCCGTCGATGCTGCTCGGCCTTTTGCTGTGCTGCTCGGTCGGGCTCTAGCCCGCCGCTGTCCGGGAAGGGTCTGCGCTCTACCTGTTGCCAGCCCGTTTCGCTGGACCACCGCAACTGGAAAGCCAAGCCTGGCTCTCAACAGCCTCCCCCGCAATTCTCGAGTCTCTGCTGGATGACTGGGCGGTTGCCCGTGGTCGACGCCCGTGTCTCTGGCCTTGACCTCCAATCTACTGGTCTCCAGGAATGAATCCCTGGGAGGTGATGCAGAGTTGCAGGTAGGATTGAATTTGCCTCGTCGCCAATGTTGTGTCCGTCAGTAGTAAGACACAAGACTGCAGGAGAACGGTACAACAGGTGTTTACTCAACGTGGCTCACTCTGGAACTGAACTGGACAGATTACTACTCAGTGCTATATACAGGTGTGGTCACTGCTGGTACTACAGTATACATGAGCTGTAAAAAGTAGTTCCCCCCTTAAAGGTATATACATTACATTAATGACACTGAAAATATAACATAAATCCAACAGCATTTGCTTTCAATAAAGTTGTACTAATTATAAAGACTTCTTTTCACTTTGATTATAAGATAACTTGATCCAATAATCCCACTATTAAATATTTTCAATAGTTTGCAAAGATTTAGTAACTTCATAAAAATATATGCTGTACTAATCCAAACACAAAATTCCAGTGGACCAAATCAAATCCCAATTGCATTGATTTTATTTATTTATCATTTGGAATGGTGCTGTATACACATTCACAACCAACATTTAATATATTCCCCATAATCCATCTTTTTTATATGCAGCACAATTGACATAGTAAACCAGTCAGTTAATATAAGCAGCACATTGTAGAAATATCATCTTTCAGACAGCAAATACTTTCTTAACATTATGTTTCCTAATGTCTGTTTTAAAAATTGTCAAGCGTTTTGTATTTCAACTTAGATTTAGCAGCAGGATTGATGATCCTCCACAGTGTGGAGTGTATGGACGGAATTTTGCCGGCGCTCAGAGGACGGGTTCAGAGGCGGGTCCGCTGTCAAAATAGAAAAGGTTGACAGCGGGTCGGGATCCTGCTGTCAACCCGCTTCCATGTCGGTTTCCCCAGTGCCGGGTCTGTTTGCGCTTTACAGACCCGATACCAAGCGGCGGGGAAGCCAATTGACATAGTTAAGAGCTTGGTAAAAGGTACTTAAACAGCATTTTACCACGTACTTACCATTTTTCCGGCTTTTTGACAAGTTTCACGGCACTCGGGGATCACGTCAGGTAAGTAGGTCGGGTTTTCAATGACTCTCCATTGTTCTGAATAGGTGACAGCTGCAAAAGTGGTATAAAAGCTACCATTTCACAGCTGTTCACTTTCCAGTGTTAGAAGCTGGAGCCTTCAGGATTTGGAATACATGTTTCAGCTTTATGCAGGTTGGAAGTGTTTGGAGTAAACTCTCTATCCACTGTCACCTCCTTGGAGCAACCTCTCTCACCATTGACAGATCGCTTCTGTCATCTCAACTTCAGCATCGGTGCCCTTGAAAAAATCTCACCTTGGTCCTCAGAATCCCACCACGACCAGCCCCAACACCAACATCACCAGTAATACCAGCATCACCAACAACAACACCAACCTGCTCCGCAATCACCTGATGCTGCACAGGACACAGGGCATCAGCACCCAACCACATTGCTGCCTGGGAGGCCAGGGATGGCCTCACCATGGCCAGATTTACTTCACTTGACATGGTACACCCTGGCTGCCACATGATGCACCAGGTTGGCACCACACCACATCAGCACCATAAAGCATCCCTACAATGCCCAAGCCATTCCTTTCACACTCACCACCATTGCGGGGGGGGGGGGGGTGGTAACGTTATGTCTCACCATTCACTGCAACTCACTAAGGCACTTCCAAAGGTGCAGACAAATATGTCCAAGAAGGCAAAGTGTGGAAAATAAAGATTTCAATGCTTAACAATACATCAACAGAAACTTTACATGAACATTGGTGAAAACACACAAGTGTGTGTTGTTAGTTGGTATGATTGGACAAGGATGAGGGTGAGTGTGTGGAGTGGCTAGTGAGATAGGGATGTGATGATGTAGATAGAGAGGGATGGGTGGAGGTGCAAGGTAAGTTGAGTAAGGATGTGCAGGAGTAGGGCAGGGAAGGCAGAGTGATGGGGATATGATGAGAGGCACAGCAGGATGAGGTTGAGTGTGGCTTTTCAGTAACGTTTCGTGATCTACTGAGATCATTGAAAGGTTTGCGCCACTGCAGCCTAGTCCTCCTAATGACATCCCTGCTTGCGCCCTCCTCTGCAATGTGCAACCAGGCTGCGATGGTCTCCTGGGGAGTTCTCTTCCACCCATTGGAAGGGAAGAGAACCTCCCTGCGTGCTGTGACTCTCTCCATAAGCATATGGAAGAGTCATGCAAGAGCCTGGGTGCAGCCGTGCACCTTTGTGCAGTGCTTGTCAGTGTTTGCAGCGCCTCAATGCTGCAGAACAATGACAGCACAACTGTCAAAATGAATGTGGACATGGCCCCTTTAAGGAAATGACATAATCAGACCCGCTTCCTTTTAATTGGCCGGGAACCTCGCAGGGCCGGCTTAACAAGCCCAATCAATGGAAAATTCTTCTCACAGAGCGGGATGGAACCGGGAGCAGGATCGCCACCTGCCACCTACCTCGGCTGCATTGAGCCTGTCTCGGTAGGCGAAATCGCGGCCTATGTGTGTATATTAGAAATCAGTCTTTTTATATGCAATCTAGTCAACAGAAATCCTAACCCAAGCCTAAGACTTTGTGGTTGTGTATTTATCAGGATTCAGCTAACTGATACCTGCAGTCTCTATTCCACACTATTCTTAAATTCTGTTGTTTTGTGTCTTTCAAGGTTACTGTCATACTTTGTACCTATCTCTAACCTCTGCCCTTCAAAATGCTTGATATGCTAAAATTGTATTGTCGATAGTGTTGACAACATAGGACCAGGAGTAGGCCATTCAGCCTCTCGAGCCTGTTCTACCATTCAATTATGTCATGGCTGATCACTTGCCTTGGCTCCATATCCTTTTATACCCTTACTAGCAAAAATTTATTGATCTCATATTTAAAATGATTAATTGGGTTAGCATCTATTACTTTTTGTGGGGGAGAGTTCCACACTTCTACCCCCGTTTGCATGAAGAAGTGTTTCCTAACTTCTCTCCTGAATGGCCTGGCTCTGATTTTAAGGTTATGCCCCCTTGTCCGAGACTCCCCCACCAGCAGAAAAAGTTTCTCTCCATCTACCCTATCAATTTATTGATCTCATGTTTAAAATGATTAATTTTAAAATCTATGAACAGTAGAGGTCCAAAGAGATTTAGGGGCCCATGTACACAGATCACTAAAATGTAGTAGTCAGGTACAAAAAGTAATCAAAAAGGCTAACGGAAGGTTAGCTTTTAAACTAGAGAGCTAGAATATAAAGGGGAGGACGTTTTGCTGCCTTTCAAAATCCCCAAAACCTCAATCAAATCACCCCTTCTATATTCCAGGGAATACAAGTCTAGTGTATGTAATATCTTGTCATAATCTAATCCTTGGAGGCCTGGTAACACTCTGGTGAATCTGTGCTGCATTCCTTCCAAGGCCAATAATATCCTTCCTAATGTGCGGTGCCCAGAACTGTACACAGTACCTCAGATATGGTCTAACCAGGGCTTTGTATAGCTGCAGCAAAACATCCTCCCCTTTATATTCTAGCTCTCTAGTTAAAAAGCTAACCCTCCGTTAGCCTTTTTGATTACTTTTTGTACCTGACTACTACATTTTAGTGATCTGTGTACATGGGCCCCTAAATCTCTTTGGACCTCTACTGTTCATAGCTTTTCACCATTTAAATAATACTCAGATCTATTCTTTTTTGGTCCAAAATGAATGACTTCACACTTACCTGTGTTGAAATCCATCTGCCACTGTTTCGCCCACTCACTTAATCTTTCATCTCTTTGTAATTTTATGTTCCTGTCTGCACTGCTTACTGTACCACCAATTGTAACATCATCGGCAAACTTGGATATATGGGTCTCTATTGTGTTACCTAAGTAACTATTAAATATAGTGAATAGTTGAGGTCCCTTGTAGTCACTTCCTTCCAATTTGAGTACATACCCATTATCCCTACTCTTTGTCTTCTACCGCCTAATCAATCTCCTAACCAGGTCAATAATTTGTCTTCAATTCAATGAGCTTTAATTTTAGCTAACAGTCTCTTATGTGGAACCTTATCGAATGCCTTCTGGAAGTCAATGGCCCTGAATTTGCGGTCGGTGGTGTAGCTAAGGAGTACGGTGCCGACATCCGTAGGAAATCCACACTTACCTGGTGCGAAAACCCCTTCCAGAACTTGTGTTGTTTCGCTGCAGAGTTGTGCTCAGCATAGTGGCCCATGGATCCCAGGAGCACACCATTGTGTGTATGCGTACCTGGGATCATGTGAGGTGGCGCTCGTTTCACTTCCTGACTCTCAGCCAATCCGGAAACAGAGGAGATTGCTATTGTTTGTGATTGTAGATGTTCCAGTTTTTTTGTGCAGTTTTCACTCGTAAAGACCCACTATAAAGAGGATGTTATTAGTATTTAAATATTTAACATACGCGCAACAAAAGCAAAATAAATTCATCTCTGCGCTTGCAAGTCAGGTAATCAAATACCAAAAACATTGAAATTTCCTATTCTGTTAAAACTGGAAACTATGAAAGGATTGTTAAAATAAAGCTGTGTGAACAGCGACAGATTATACCATGCTGGATTCATAATTTTATATCCTGATGAATATTTCAAATAATGTACAGCATTAATATAATGGAAAACGTGTCCGTTTAAAAGAATTGAGAAAAGATGAAAGGAATGAGAAGCAAACTTGCCGAGGGTAAGGTCATTCAGATTCAGCATTGCATCTTAATGCTTATTTTAGTGGGTTTTGACAAAAGAGGCGAGGTAAACTGAGAAGGCATATTGTTAATTTAATTTCAAGATAATTAATACCGAAGTGAATTTAGTTACATGCCTAGCCACATTTGACCCTTGAGGTTATGCCCCACAGTTGTAAAATCCATGAAAGTAAAGCCCATACGAATATTTTTAATCAGAAAATGCTGGAAACATTCAACGGGTTAGTCAGCAGCCACCAACTAATACAATTTTCTCATCCCCCCTCCCCTTATGCTGTGAAAACAGGCTCCCGTGCCTGTTTGCAGCAGCCGTAAAGAATTCCAGCATAATACGCAGTAGGTGGGCAATTAGCCCAACTTTTCACCAGCATGTTGATTTCAATGGGTAGAGGAAATGTGCAGTGAAGTCGATGTGAGTTGGAACTTGACAGTTCACAAGTTTGGGATTTAGCACATGCGCAAGCATATGCGGAAATCCCAAACTTGCGGTCAATTTCAAAGGTGGTATGAAGGCCATCATAGCGGCCGCAAATTCAGGGCCCATATCAACTACATCCATAGACATTCCTCATCTACTACTTTAGTTACTTTCTCAAAAAATTAAATGACGTTCGTTACACATGATCTACCCTTTATAAGAGCTCTGTGAAGTGTCTTGAGCTCTGATGTTGTCAGTAGGATCATAAGTCGTGTTCTTGTACCCTCCTCTGTCAGCTAACTTGTAAAATTGGTGTCAGTTTTGGCTCCATTGCATTCATTGCTACATAGTTTCTATATCTATGAGAAACCATTTCTTTTTTTTTATCTCCCCTTGGGATTGCAGGAGTGGCACAGATCTTTTATACTGTTCAAATTCAACAATTGTTTTAGAAACATTAAAACTCATCAAATTCTATGAACGTCACATTCATTTTTATATTCATGTGAAGAATTAGGCTTTGAAATATATCTTTATCTCATAGATATTAAACATCAATCATTAACTTTTCTTTTTGAATTGACTTCAGATGGGTCAGGTTAGAGATAATGAATTGTTCTACGTCCTCCATCCTGCAAACTTGCATAAATCATAAAAGTGTGGCAGAACCACTGAATGACTCTGGCTAACTGTATATAATTCTCTTTAACGATGTTCTAACACCAGCCTAAACCTGTACCATTGTGTTAGGCATTACTGTGTTTTGTATATAGAGTTTGCATGTACGGGGCGTGGCCCCTTTAAGAGCGCGGGAAAACGCGGGTAAACGCGATGACGTCACGTCGCAAACCACGGGGCTGCCCAGGCAGTCCTCGTGGCATCTCCGTTGAGTAAAGACCTGTTTAATTGTTCTCTTGCGTCGATCTCCGTTATTCGTAGGAATTCGTTAATTCCTACATTGGTGACCCCGTTTTTGTGAACGTTTTCACAAAAGAAGAGCACAGCATGGAAGCAAACGCTGTTTCGCTAAAGCTACCGCAGTTCTGGGAGCAGCAACCACCCTCGTGGTTTATTCAAGTCGAGGCCCAGTTCGCCCTGAGGAACATCGATGCGGATCAGACCAAGTACCTTTATGTGGTCTCCGCACTCGACAGCTCTACCGCCTCTCGGATCGTCAGCCTCCTTGAAAACCCCCCAACGAAGCACAAGTATGAAACCCTCAAAGCGCGGTTACTGCAGGTTTTCGGGCTCACAAAATCAGAGCGCGCCTGTCGATTGCTCGCTATGCCCGGGCTTGGGGACTCCAAGCCTTCAGAGTTGATGAGCCAAATGCTCACACTCCTGGGCTCAGAACGGGAATGTTTCCTATTCCGCGAGATTTTCCTCAGCCAACTGCCGGAACAGGTACAAGCTGCCCTGGCCAGATCTGAAGTTGAAGACTGCGCAACATTCGCTGCGGAGGCTGACAAAATTTTCGCTGTAACTCACCAGTACTGCACCGCCAAGAGGCACCCATCCCCCACAGACGCCGCCCCAGCTCGTCAGCCTGTTGGGCTGTGCTTCTACCACACGCAGTTCGGCGTGAAGGCGAAGCGTTGCCGCCCTCCCTGCAGTTTTCCCCAACAAAACAAAAAACAACTGACACTGCGACCACCGAGGAACGGGTCTAACAGGCACCCCGCGGCCGCGATGGCGATCGGCAATGCGGGAAAATTGCTGTTCATCACTGATACTCTCTTCGGTCGTCGTTTTCTGTGCGACACCGGAGCGCGGTGCAGCATTTTACCCGCGTCCGCCCTCGATGTGCAGACAGGGAATCATGGCCCCACCCTTGAAGCGGCCAATGGCGGAGCAATTCGGACCTTCGGCAGACGGCGAGTGGAGGTGTGCCTCGGGGGGCAACGTTTTCACTGGGAGTTTGTTACGGCCAAAGTTTCCCAGCCCCTCCTCGGCGTGGATTTCCTGTGCGCCAACAGCCTCCTGGTCGACGTTAGGAACCGGCGGCTGATCAACGCAGCAACTTTTAATTCTCTTCCGTGTTACCGCAGTAACACTACATCACGCACCGTCTCCTGTGCGTTCCCGACTCCGGATGAGTTCGCTCGCCTGCTCGGCGAATTCCCCGACCTGACAAGACCCACGTTCTCCTCCACAGCCACGAAACATGGTGTGGAACACCACATCACCACCAACGGCCCCCCAGTCTACGCGCGGGCCCGATGCCTGGAACCTGGCAAGCTGGCGGTCGCAAAGGCGGAGTTCGCCACCATGGAACGGTTAGGGATTATTCGCCGGTCAAATAGTCCCTGGTCTTCACCCCTCCATATCGTCCCGAAGCCTGGCAGCGGATGGCGGCCATGCGGCGACTATCGACGCCTAAATGACGCCACCACTCCTGATCAGTACCCGATCCCCCACATTCAGGATTTCTCTGCACATTTGGCAGGGAACACTGTGTTCTCAAAAGTCGACCTCGTCCGGGGCTACCACCAGGTCCCAGTTCATCCACAAGACGTCCAGAAGACCGCAGTCATCACCCCATTCAGCCTCTTCGAGTTTTTACGAATGCCATTTGGGTTAAAGAACACCGCCCAGGCTTTCCAACGCCTGATGGACTCTGTGCTGTGTGACCTCAAGTTCCTCTTCGTCTACCTAGATGATATCCTAATTGCCAGTCCTACTAAGGAAGAACATATCTGTCACCTACGCACCCTTTTTCGACGCCTCAGCCAACACGGCTTGATTATCAACCCGGCCAAGTGTCAGTTTGGCCTGCACCAAATTGACTTCCTGGGGCATCGCATCACCTCAGAGGGAGCGGTTCCTTTACCTTCGAAAGTAGAGGCGGTGACATCCTTTCCATGCCCACAGAACGTAAAGGCCCTGCAGGAATTCCTAGGCATGGTAAACTTTTACCACCGTTTCGTGCCTAAGGCGGCGCTACTCATGCAGCCCCTGTATGAGGCCTTCAAGGGCAAGACTGGCAAGAACCCGGTAGACTGGGCGAATGACATGGCCCGAGCGTTCGCCGACACCAAAAGTGCCTTAGCCAACGCGACTATGCTGGTGCACCCGCTGCCAGGAGCCACCATTGCCCTCACCACCGACGCATCGGACTACGCAGTCGGTGCCGTGCAACAGCAGTGGGTGAACGGGACGTGGCAGCCGTTGGCATTCTTCAGCCGTCAACTACAGCAGAACGAGAGAGCATACAGCACGTTCGACCGGGAGTTGCTCGCCCTTTTTCTGGCCATCCGCCATTTTCGGTTCCCCCTGGAAGGACGTCCTTTCACTGCCTTTGTGGACCACAAGCCGCTAACCTTTGCAATGGCCAAGACCGCCGAACCGTGGTCAGCCCGACAGCAGCGTCAACTGACCTACATATCCGAATTCACCACGGATATACAGCACGTGGCCGGTAAGGACAATCTGGTGGCAGACTGCCTCTCCCGCGCGATCGTCAATACAGTCCATTTGGGCATCGACTACGCCCTCATGGCAGCGGACCAAGCCTCAGGCCTGGACGTCCAAGCTTACAGAACGGCCATCACTGGCCTCCAGTTGGCCGACGTCAAGTTCCATTCGGCAGGTACCACGCTGTTGTGTGACGTCTCCGTACAGAATCCTCGCCCTGTCGTGCTGGTCATCTGGCGCCACAAAGTGTTCGACGCCATACATGGGTTGTTACACCCAGGAATGAGGGCCTCTCAGAAACTGATGTCAGCGAAATTTGTATGGCATGGCATGCATAAAGATGTCCGCGACTGGGCCAACAGCTGCGTGGTCTGCTAAAAGGCCAAGGTACAGTGCCACATCAAAGCTCCATTGGCCACCTTCACAGTTCCGGAGCGACGTTTTGACCATGTCAACGTGGACCTGGTAGGACCACTCCCACCCTCCCATGGTTTTTCACACATCCTGACCATGGTTGACTGCACCACCAGATTGCCGGAGGCGATCCCCCTGTCATCCACTACTCCGGCGGACATGGCCAGGGCGTTCATTTCCTCCTGGATCGCCCGTTTCGGAGTGCCCGCAGATATTTCGTCAGACAGGGGACCACAACTTTCCTCCAAACTCTGGAATGCAGTGGCCCAAGGACTCGGTGACAAATTGCACCGCACCACAGCCTACCACCCACAGGCGAATGGCCTCTGCGAATGCTTCCACCGGTCAATGAAAGCCGCCCTGAGGGCCAGCCTCCAGGACGCTGGATGGGCAGACAAGCTACCGTGGATCCTGTTGGGCCTTCGCACGGCCCCCAAAGAGGACCTTCACTCTTCATCAGCGGAGCTTGTGTATGGTCAACCGCTGTGAGTCCCGGGGGACTTCCTACCAACATCGACGGAGCCATGGTCTGCATCTGCCCAGCTTGCTAGTCACCAAGAGGCGGCCAGATGTTTCGCACCGGTGCCCACTTCGCACCACGGGCCACAGAGGTCACACATTCCCACGGAGCTTCACAAGGCTGAATACGTTTTTATTCGCCATGACGCACATAGGGATCCGCTCAAGGCCCCATATACCGGTCCCTTCCACGTGTTGGAAGCAGGGGACAAAACCTTCACGGTAGATGTCGGTGGTAACCCGGACCACATTTCGGTCGACTGCTTAAAGCCAGCGCATTTAGACCTCGACCGCCCCGTCGAGACAGCACAACCGCCGAGACGAGGTCGGCCACCCATCGTCGTTACGGCAGACCAAGTGCGACCACCAGCCGACCAGCAGCCTTCACCTCGAGAGTACAGGAGTCGTTCTGACAGGCTCGTCAGACCCCCTCACCGTTTGACTTTGTCCGTTAAAGCAAACTGGGGGGGCGCATGTGGCAGAACCACTGAATGACTCTGGCTAACTGTATGTAATTCTCTTTAACGATGTTCTAACACCAGCCTAAACCTGTACCATTGTGTTAGGCATTACTGTGTTTTGTATATAGAGTTTGCATGTACGGGGCGTGGCCCCTTTAAGAGCGCGGGAAAACGCGGGTAAACGCGATGATGTCACGTCGCAAACCACGGGGCTGCCCAGGCAGTCCTCGTGGCATCTCCGTTGAGTAAAGACCTGTTTAATTGTTCTCTTGCGTCGATCTCCGTTACTCGTAGGAATTCGTTAATTCCTACAAAAGAACATATGAAATAGGAGCAGGAGTAGACCATTTGGCCCCTCGAGCCTGCTCCGCCATTTAATGAAATCATGGCTGATCTGATATTGGGCTCAGCCCCATAACCCTTCACTCCCTTATTGTTCAAAAATCTGTCTATCTCCACCTTAAATATATTTAATGACCCAGCCTCCACAGCTCTCTGGGGCAGGGAATTCCACAGATTTACGACCCTCTGAGAGAAGAAATTCCTCATCTCAGTTTTAAATGGGTGACCCCTTATCCTGAAAGTATGCCCCCTAGTTCTAGATTCCCCCATGAGGGGAAACACCTTCTCTGCATCTACCTTGTCAAGCCCCCTCTGCATCTTATATGTTTCAATAAGATCACCTCTCATTCTTCTAAACTCCAATGAGTATAGGCCCAACCTGCTCAACCTTTCTTCATCTCAGGAATCAACCTCGTGAACCTTCTCTGAACTGCCGTCAATGCAAGTATATCCCTCCTTAAATAAGGAGACCAAAACTGTATGCAGTACTCCAGGTGTGGTCTTACCAATACCCTGTACAGTTGTAGCAGCACTGTCCTGCTTTTATACTCCAACCCCCTTGCAATAAAGGCCAACATTAGAAACATAGAAACATAGAAGATAGGAGCAGGAGGAGGCCATTCGGCCCCTCGAGCCTGTTCCGCCATTTAATGAGATCATGGCTGATCATCCAAATTCAGTATCCTGTCTCTGCTTTCTCCGCATATCCCTTGATCCCTTTAGCCGTAAGAAATATATCTAACTCCTTCTTGAATATATTTAATGAATTGACCTCAACTGCCTTCTGTGGTAGAGAATTCCACAGATTCACCACTCTCTGGGTGAAGAAATTCCTCCTCATCTCAGTCCTAAATGGCTTACCCCTTATCCTTAGACTGTGACCCCTGGTTCTGGACTCCCCCGCCATCGGGAACATCCTTCTTGCATCTAGTCTGTCTAGTCCTGTTAGAATTTTATAAGTTTCAATGAGATCCCCTCTCATTCTTCTAAACTCTAGCGAATATAAGCTTAATGGACCCAATCTCTCTTCATACGTCATTCCTGCCATCCCAGGTATCAGCCTGGTGAATCTTCGCTGCACTCCCTCCATGGCAAGAACATCCTTCCTCAGATAAGGGGACCAAAACTGCACACAATACCCAAGGTGTGGTCTCACCAAGGCCCTGTACAACTGCAGCAAGACATTGACATGAATCTGTCATTCATGTGGAAATGACTTATGAAGTAATACTGGGCGGCCTGCTGGTGGCGCTGTCCAGGGAGATTATAAATACTCGGGCATGGGCCCAGCTTGTGCAGGACATTCTTTAACAGGATCTAGTGAAGGACACAACTAGATCTCCATGTTGAAAAACAGTTGATTAAAGCCTTGTTTACTACTCAGACCAAGTGCCTAGTAGTTTTCTTACGTCAGACATCCTTGCTCCTGTACTCGAATCCTCTCGCTATGAAGGCCAACATACCATTTGCCTTCTTAACCACCTGCTGCACCTGCATGCTTACCTTCAGCAACTGGTGCACAAGGACACTCAGGTCTCGTTGCACTTCCACTTTTACCAATCTATTGCCGTTCAGATAATAATCTGCCTTCATGTTTTTGCCACCAAAGTGGATAACCTCGCATTTATCCACATTATACTGCATCTGCCATGCATCTGCCCAATCACCCAACCTGTCCAAATCATACTGGAGTTTCTCTGCATCCTCCTCACAGCACACACGCCCACCCAGCTTTGTATCGTCTGCAAACTTGGAGATATTACATCTAGTTCCCTCGTCTAGATCATTAAAATATATTGTGAATAGCTGGGGTCCTAGCTCCAATCCCGGCGGTACCCCACTAGTCACTGCCTGCCACTCGGAAAAAGACCTGTTTATTCCAACTCTTTGCTTCCTGTCTGCCAACCAGTTCTTTATCCAAGTCAGTACCTTACCCCCAATCCCATGTGCTTTAACTTTGCACACTAATCTCTTATGCGGGATCTTATTGAAAGCCTTCTGAAAGTCCACTGGTTCTCCCTTATCTATTTTACCAGTTACATCCTCCAAAAATTCCAGTAGATTAGTCAAGCACGATTTACCTTTTGTAAATCCATGTTGACTTTGTCTGATCCTGTCACTGTTTTCAAGTGCTCTGCTATTACATCTTTTATAATGGACTCTAGCATTTTCCCCACTACTGATGTCAGGCTTACCGGTCTATAATTCCCTGTTTTCTCTCTACCACCTTTTGTAAATAGTGGGGTTACATTAGCTACCCTCCAATCCATGGGAACTGTTCCAGAATCTATAGACTTTTTGGAAGATGACCTGCAATGCATCTACTATTTCTATGGCCACTTCCTTAAGTACCCTAGGATGTAGCTTATCAGGCCCTGGGAATTTATCTGCTGTCAATCCCGTCAATTTCCCTAACACCATTTCCATACAAATACTGATTTCATTCAATTCCTCTCTCTCATTCCTATGTTCCCAGACATCTCTGGGAGGTTATTTGTGTCCTCCTTTGTGAAAACAGAACCAAAATATGTATATAATTGGTCTACCACTTCTTTGTTCCCCATTATAAATTCCCCTGATTCTGACTGCAAGGGACCTACGCTTGACTTCACCAATCCTTTTCTCTTCACATATCTATAGAAGCTTTCAGAGTCAGTTTTTATGTTCCCTGAAAGCTTACTCTCACACTCTATTTTCCCCCTCTTAATTAATCCCTTTGTCCTCCTTTGCTGAATCCTAAACTGCTCCCAATTCTCAGGTTTGCTGCTTTTTCTGGCCAATTTATATGTCCTCTCCTTGGATCTTATGCTATCCCTAATTTCCCTTGTTAGCCACGGTTGCACAACCTTTTTTCTTTTCTTTTTATGCCAAACAGGGATGAACAAATTCTGTAGTTCATCCATGTGATCTTTAAATGTTTGCCATTGCCTATCCACCGTCAACCCTTTAAGTAACGTTCCCCAAGCCATCCTAGCCAACTCGCGCCTCATACCATCGTAGTTTCCTTTATTTAAATTCAGGACCCTAGTCTCCGAGTCAACTACTTCACTCTCCATCTTAATAAAGAATTCTATCATATTATGATCACTCCTCCCCAAGGGGCCTCGCACAACAAGATTGCTAATTAATCCTTTCTCATTACATAATACCCAATCTAAGATGGCCTGATCTCTAGTTGGTTCTTGGACATATTGGTCCAGGAAACCATCCCGTATACACTCTAGGAATTCCTCCTCCACAGTATTGTTACTAATTTAGTTAGCCCAATCTATATGTAGATTAAAGTCACCCATGCTAACTGCTGTGCCCGTATTGCACTCATCTCTAATTTCCCATTTAATGCCATCCCCAACCTCAGTATTACAGTTTGGGGATCTGTATACAACTCCCACTAACATTTTCTGCCCCTTGGTATTTCTCAGCTCTACCCATACAGATTCCACATCATCGGAGCTAATATCCTTCCTTTCTATTGTGTTAATCTCCTCTTTAACCAGCAATGCTACCCCACCAATTTTCCTTTTTGCCTTTCCTTCCTGATTATCGAATATCCCTGGATGTTGAATTCCCAGCCTTGGTCACCCTGGAGCCATGTCTCCGTAATCCCAATTATATCATATCCATTTACATCTATTTGCGCAGCTAATTCATCCACCTTATTACGAATGCTCCTCGCATTAAGTCACAACCTTCAGGCTTGTTTTTTAACACTCTTAGTCCTTTTAGAATTATTATTTACTGTAGCCCTGTTTGATTTACATGCTTGATTTCTCTGCCTTCCACCTCTGCTTTTCTCCTTCCTGTCTTTTGTTTCTATCCTTGCTTCCCTTTCCTCTGTCTCCCTGCACAGGTTCCCAAACCCCTGCCATTTTAGTTTAAACCCTCCCCAACAGCACTAGCAAACACTCCCCCTAGGACATCGGTCACAGTCCCGCCCAGGTGCAAACCATTCAGTTTGTACTTGTCTCACCTCCCCCAGAACCGGTTCCAATGTCCCAGGAATTTGAATCCCTCCCCCTTGCACCATTCCTCTAGCCACGTATTCATCTGAAATATCCTTCTATTTCTACTCTGACTAGCACGTGGCACTGGTAGCTATCCTGAGATTACTACCTTTGAGGTCCTATTTTTTGATTTACCTCCTAACTCCCTATATTCAGCTTATAGGACCTTATTACGTTTTTTACCTATATCGTTGGTACCTATATCCGTCACGACAACTGGCTGTTCACCCTCACTAAAGTGAGTTTAGATACTCACTGTACTCTCCTGCTGCTCCCGACACTGGCCTCTCCAAATTCCATTTGCCTTCCTGATTACTTGATGTACCTGCATGCTAACTTTTTGTGTTTCATGCACAAGGACCCCCAGGTCCCTCTGTACTACAGCATTTTGTAATCTCTCTCTATTTAAACAATCATTTGCTTTTTTATTTTTCTTACCAAAGTGGATAACCTCACACTTTCCCACATTATACGCCATGTGCCAAATGTTTGCCCACTCACTTAGCCTATCTATATCCCTTTACACAACACCAGGTTATAGTCCAACAGCTTTATTTGAAATCACAAGCTTTCGGAGCGCTGCTCCTTCATCAGGTGAAGTGGAGAGATGCATAAAAACACAGCGTTTATAGTCATAGAATAATGTCAAATGTTTACAGGTAATCTTTCTAACTGCCATTTATCACACCTCAGCAGAGAGATAATCACAGCAATCAAAGGTGTAAATGGTGTCCAAACAGGTCAGTCAGGAAAACATTACATCAAAGAACAATGAGGTGGGGTTACAAGGGGTCAAATGTTGCAGATGCTGGGGTCTGTATAAAAAACAAAAAAACAGAAAAAAACATTTTTTTTGCTGGAAATCACAGCAGGTCCGGCCGCATCTGTGTGGAGAGAAGAAGCCAACGATGACTCGAGTCTGGATGACCCTACGTCAGGTGGGGTTACATGTAGCGTGACATGAACCCAAGATCCCGGTTGAGGCCGTCCTCATGGGTGCGGAACTTGGCAGATCCCACTCTCGCCGCTGGTCTCAGGCCTCAGGCACTGCTTCTTTTATCCCCACTGGTGTCGATCCTCAGATCCCACTCTCGCCGCTGGTCTCAGGCCTCAGGCGCTGCTTCTTTTATCCCCACTGGTGTCGCTCCTCAGATCCCGCTCTCGCCGCTGGCCTCAGGCCTCGGGCACTGCTCCTTTTTCCCCGCTGGTGTCACTCCTCAGATCCCACTCTCGCTGCTGGTCTCAGGCCTCGGGCACTGCTCCTTTTTCCCCGCTGTTGTTGCTCCTCAGATCCCGCTCTCGCCGCTGGTCTCAGGCCTTGGGCGCTGCTCCTTTTTCCCCGCTGATGTCGCTCCTCAGATCCCACTCTCGCCGCTGGTCTCAGGCTTCGGGCGCTGCTCCTTTTTCCCCGCTGTTGTTGCTCCTCAGATCCCGCTCTCGCCGCTGGTCTCGGGCCTCGGGCGCTGCTCCTTTTATCCCCGCTGGTGTCGCTCCTCAGATCCCGCTCTCGCCGCTGGTCTCAGGCCTCGGGCGCTGCTCCTTTTATCCCCGCTGGTGTCGCTCCTCAGATCCCGCTCTCGCCGCTGGTCTCGGGCCTCGGGCCTCGGGCGCTGCTCCTTTTATCTGCGCTGGTGTCGCTCCTCAGATCCCGCTCTCGCCGCTGGTCTCAGGCCTCGGGCGCTGCTCCTTTTATCCCCGCTGGTGTCACTCCTCAGATCCCACTCTCGCTGCTGGTCTCAGGCCTTGGGCGCTGCTCCTTTTATCCCCACTGGTGTCGCTCCTCAGATCCCACTCTCGCTGCTGGTCTCAGGCCTTGGGCGCTGCTCCTTTTATCCCCACTGGTGTTGCTCCTCAGATCCCACTCTCGCTGCTGGTCTCAGGCCTCGGGCGCTGCTCCTTTTATCCCCACTGGTGTCGCTCCTCAGATCCCGCTCTCGCCGCTGGTCTCAGGCCTCGGGCGCTGCTCCTTTTATCCCCGCTGGTGTCGCTCCTCAGAACCCACTCTCGCCGCTGGTCTCAGGCCTCGGGCACTGCTCCTTTTATCCCCGCTGGTGTCGCTCCTCAGAACCCACTCTCGCCGCTGGTCTCAGGCCTCGGGCGCTGCTCCTTTTATCCCCGCTGGTGTCGCTCCTCAGATCCCGCTCTCGCCGCTGGTCTCAGGCCTCGGGCGCTGCTCCTTTTATCCCCGCTGGTGTCGCTCCTCAGATCCCGCTCTCGCCGCTGGTCTCGGGCCTCGGGCCTCGGGCGCTGCTCCTTTTATCTGCGCTGGTGTCGCTCCTTAGATCCCGCTCTCGCCGCTGGTCTCAGGCCTCGGGCGCTGCTCCTTTTATCCCCGCTGGTGTCACTCCTCAGATCCCACTCTCGCTGCTGGTCTCAGGCCTTGGGCGCTGCTCCTTTTATCCCCACTGGTGTCGCTCCTCAGAACCCACTCTCGCCGCTGGTCTCAGGCCTCGGGCGCTGCTCCTTTTATCCCCGCTGGTGTCGCTCCTCAGAACCCACTCTCGCCGCTGGTCTCAGGCCTCGGGCACTGCTCCTTTTATCCCCGCTGGTGTCACTCCTCAGATCCCGCTCTCGCCGCTGGTCTCAGGCCTCGGGCACTGCTCCTTTTATCCCCGCTGGTGTCGCTCCTCAGAACCCACTCTCGCCGCTGGTCTCAGGCCTCGGGCGCTGCTCCTTTTATCCCCGCTGGTGTCGCTCCTCAGATCCCGCTCGCGCCGCTGGTCTCGGGCCTCGGGCGCTGCTCCTTTTATCCCCGCTGGTGTCGCTCCTCAGATCCCACTCTCGCCGCTGGTCTCGGGCCTCGGGCGCTGCTCCTTTTATCCCCACTGGTGTTGCTCCTCAGATCCCGCTCTCGCCGCTGATGGCTGACCCAGCCATCAAGTAATATTCTGATACTGTTCATTCTGAATACAGGCAACAACATCGACAAGGAAAACATTTAGGCTAGACAACTCTTACTGAGTTGCAGTTGAATTAGGAGCGTTTTGTATATTGGCTGCTCTTCTGAAACAGAGGCAAAACTCCTTTGAAGTTGCAACTGATCCAAAGCCAATCTTTAGTTTATAGTACGATCTAAAAAAATACAAAAAATATATAGTACAAATTTTTTCTTTATTTGATGCATGATGGAGTGCTGCTTCCATTACAGTATACATACCAGTATTATGCTTGTTACCCTTACCAATAATGTTTTTAAGGACCTTTTTAAAGATACATAATCAATTGATTGTGAACCTATGAGGAACCTAATATGCATTCTTTAAAGACATCCTTTGTTCTGCTGTGTAACAATATTACAAGGCACATTCATATTAAAAATAGTTTTGAAGATTAGCTTTCATTTGTAATTGGTCTGTAAACACTGTAGTTTCCCTTAATCGAATGGACAGTGAGCAAATATGCATGATTAGAAATCCATATTTTTCAGTAGTGCTATGTGATCCAGCCTATTAAACAAGACAAGTTTTAATTTTAATATTTTCTCTCCCCATCCTTCCCCTGCAATTGCCCAGCTTGCTCGAAAGAGGATTTTCGCCTTCATGTTTCTCCTGGTCGCTCTTCAATTAGGTAGAATAGCCCAAGATACAAATTTGTTAATGAACGCTCCCAAAACCATTTCATGGTCAGCTGATAGGAAGATATCCATCCATCAAGATAAGTTGGAACATGTCAGTTTATTCCTTCCCTAAGGTGAAATGCATTACTGCCATTAGACATGATATCTAGAAGTCTGGACTGGAGTTGACAATATTTTATTCTAAATGCAACTGATGAATTTTGAGCGCTTGACATAAAACTATAATCATCTGGTTGGAAAGCCGGTGCTTCAAACAATAAGCCACTGGACTGTCTGGTGGCAAGCTAATTCAGTGTCAGCACTTCATCTTTAGCCAACACAACAGCAGCTTTCTGGTGTCAGGAGAAATACTTCTTAAATGTTTTTATTCTACAAGAAATCAGGTTCTTTCAAATTTTGTTTAAAGCACAGAAAATCTGGAGCTATCTTTCTTACACTGTTACAAGAAAGAGACTTAAGCTAAGATACCTGTCTATTGAAAGATATCTATTATAACATGTGTACCTCAATCTGAATTAAACACCTCCTTTGGAAGTACTAAAATTGGAATACCAATTTTTAAAAATTAAAATAGTATTTCTTGAAAAAATTTCCAAATAGATTATAAGTAAGTAATGGATTTGAAAATTATATCACTTTTCTGACGGTTCTGAGCCCAAAATGCAATAGGTAATATTTAAATGACATGAGAAACAAAGGGCTAGATATTCAGTGCATTTGCGCCTCTGGGGCACAAACGACCTTTTGCCCGGGCGCGGCACCGCTAACGACTCCTGCTAAATTCAGCGGGAGTTTAGCGGCGGCGGTAACCAGTAGCTCCCCGCTCTGCTGCGCAGGCGATGACGACATCATCACCGTGCGCAGTGCCCCGTTTTTGCTCCATCTGCAAAATTGGCCCGCGCCCCCTGAATCTGCGCCGGGCGATGACAACGACCGATTCAGGGGGCGGGAACGGAGCGGCAGGAGGCTCGAGGGGAGCTAACTAAAGAGGAGGTGGTGGGTGGTAAAATAAAATTCGGCTGACTTACTTGTCGCGGCATGTTGCATCTTTGAATGCAGGATCCGTGCCACGATCTGGCAGCCCAGCACCCCTCTTGAGTGCTGGGCTGCTGGTACGGCACCCCGCTCCCCGGTGGTCCAGGTAGGGCCCTGCAGAGTTGTGGGCTTGGGCCCTCCCCTTGAATGAGGGGAAGAGCCCTTCCAGTCGGCCATGCTACATGGCCCAGTGCGTAGCGCTGCAGAATGCACCGCCCCGATATTCAGGGTTAGCGCTCTAAGAAGGAAGTTGAGCGCTTGAATTAGCGCTCCACCTCCCTCTTGGGGAGCTAAAACTGAAGTTAGTGATCGCCAAAATGGTCGCTAACAAATTTTTACCCCAAAAAACTCTATTTATTGGAGCAAGTCATTAATTCAGTCATTATTAATGAATTTTGCTGAATTGCAGCCCTGACACAAACAGGAAGTGATGTTTTTGTAACCTGATGTTCAAAACATTTGTAATGATCAAAATTGTATTGACAGCATGTCAGTTGTTGATTTGCTGTGGTGAACTTGGAAAAGCATTTTTGTTGTAAAATGGTGACTTAGTGAATTTGTAAAGCATTTAAAATGTCCGTGTGGAAGTGTGCCTGTGCCAGTACAATATCACTCACAACTGGATGCCAGCACAGTGAAGTAATTTTAGAATATTTCAATAAGCTATTCCCCTCTTAAAACTGTTTTGCTGCATTTCCCATAAGTAGACTTCTCAGCCCTTATGAACCAGAAGCTGCAGTCCTGTGGTTATCTGCCTCTGCAGAGATCTCATACCCTTTAAGATTTTCACAATGTTAGATTGCAGGTGCTTATTACATATTACCTCCAAACCACACTGGAGGATGGTATTATTAACACACCACACTATAGGTGGGCTCCGATTCTGAATTAATTAACTAGATCTATTAACGGAAATTAACAAGAACACCTACAGAACAGAACCAGTTCTTCTACAATGACAGTAGTAAAAAGCTCAGGGGGCGAAATTGGGCTCTGTAGCACCCGTTTGGGTGTGGACACCATCAGCCTTCTTCTTTAGCCTGGCCCATCTGAGTCCTCTGCAGCAGGACTAGTGTGCGACTTTGCCTTCCGGCGAGCTGGCACCTGCTTTATCATTTCCCCCAGCCCTGGCTCCAGTGGACTTCTGCCCGGTGTTTCATCACGTGCAGATCCCGTCTCTATGCTATCCTCTAAATTACACGCAGTGTCAGTATCTGAGCTGGTGGCTGCGACTGTGAAATCGAATGACGGTTTCCCTTCATCTTCACTTTCTTCTTCCCCTTCCTCCACTGACTGGACAGGTTTCAGTTCTTGAGCATCTGAAATGAAAAAGGGACAAGGGTTGGGTTGTGGTGAGGGGAGAGGAGAAAGTAAGAAGTGCATGCTTACACCAGCTGCAGCTTGTAACGCAGAACAGATTGAGGGTTGAGAGAGAAGTGGGATGAGAGAAGGATGATTAGGTATGTAAATACCCTCATCTTCAATGGCGTCAGCCCCACCGGTGGCCATGGACTCAGCAATGGCCCTTCCCAAAATGCCCAGCACTGTCTCCTCCATGGGAGTTAAAACATGCAGGCATGCCACTCCCCCTCCTGTTAATTCCTGCTGCCTCCTGGTGTGCGCCACCATCTCCTGCAAGAAAGAGGGAAGTGTGTCAAGTGAGTGTCATGCAATATGTTTGGGTGTGTGCAAGCTTTGAGATATGGGTGTGAGGCTAGCAACAGTGCTAAGTGTGTGAGGGTGAGGTAAAGCATATGAATGTTAGATATGAGTCCTGATTGATAGAGATTGATGGGGGTGTAGTGAATTGAGCAGTGGATGAGGCTAGTGGTGTAGTTGGTAGGATATGACATTTGAAGATGCATTCACTGACTTTGACAACTCATATGAGATCATTAAACTTCTTCCTGCACTGCATCCAGGTACTTGGGGCTACACTCCTGGCATTGACCTCCGCCGCTATCTCTTGCCACTGCCTTCTGAGCATGTGTCTGAGGATACAGGACATCTCTCCTTCTTTCCACCTCTCCCACCAAGACCTCCAGTTTAGCATCTGAAAACCTTGATGCATGCTCTCTCCCATGGTCAGCCATTGTTGATTCTTCCGCAGCATAATATTCAGAATGATCTCAGCCCCACCAACAGCCACAATGCACCTCCCCTTTAAGAGGTGCAGGCTAGCTTTAAGTAGTGCTAGGCACGAGCGATATTGGGCCCCCTGCTGATGTGTGCATCCAATGAGCAGTGCGGGGAGAGCTGGCTGCATGCAGAGATCATGGAAATGAGCAGGCAGCAGAAAGTTGGCGTATTGCCTGCATTGCAATCAACGGGTGCGGGGTTTTTCAGGGGATATCCAATTTAACCCCCTCAGTCTTTAAAGATCCACACTGCCCTTGACAGAATGGAGTGTTAAGCATCTCTTTACTGACTGTCTATGATAGATTCCAGCACTAACTTTTGGTTCCACTTCACCCAGGATCATCCCGGTTCCCACAGTTTCATAGTTCAGTCTCTCTTTCCCATCTATTTCTATCTTGTGCCACAGGCTTAAATGTTCCTTTTGCTTTTACAATACCTCAATGCACACTGAATTCCAAGTAGGCATAAAATAATACTTATTGATGTTACAGGCCTGATCACATAATATTTCCTCTGATATTTCCAGGTTGGATAATCCACAAGAGGGTGTTGTTTGCACCCCACACACAAAGGCCTGAATTTAATGGGGAGGCGGGTTGGGAGCGAGCGGGGGTTCCGAAACGGTCAGGAAACCCGGGAGAACGGGTAACAAATACAAACAGTAGATTTACAGTAAGAACAGACTTTGCAGTTCTCCTCGCAATCAGAAATGACTAAGCTATTTCCCCTCCTCTAACTAACCCTTGAAACATGAGGGTAAAATGTTGTTAGATCCGTGTGTTAATGGAGACACGGAATGCAGGAGTTGATTTAACAAGTGTTTACTGAACAAAGTCTGGAGGTGAACTAACTACACAAGACGCTACACAGGCTTATATACCCGAGTGGTCACTACTGGTACTACAGTATACAGGGGCTTCAAAAACATAGTTCCTCTTAAAGGTACATACACTACAATTCCTCCCCTTTTAGATAAATAGTACATAACATTTTAAGTAATCATTAAATAACATTTTTACAAGAACAATAATATACACATTTGCTGAAGTTAATCAATTACAAATTCAGTCTCTCTGGAGGCTTCCTGACTCGGTCCGGATAACGCCTCGGTGGTGTAGTAGGTTTCGGTGGTGTAGTAGGTTCTTTTGGCAAGGTCGATTCGGCTTCAATGCCAGTGTCGGGGTCATCTGGTTCCAGTATCACCGGATCGGAGGTAGATACTATGGGTATCTCTGCTTCATCACTAGGCGTATAGAGTTGTGATGTAGGTTGTCCTTTTTCGGATGACTCTATGATCTGGTCAGCATGGCGCCTTATTATGCTTTCTCCAATGTCCACGGTATACATCAGCGGTCCTAGTCGTGTGCAAATAGTTCCAGGCTGCCATTTCTCGGTACGGTAGTCCCGGGCCAAAACTGGTTGACCTATCTGGAAGGTTCTAGTTGGCCTTTCATTCATGCTTTGAAATTGCCGGTTCTCTACGTCCCTTCTGACGTTTGGCTTGACCAAATCCAGCCGGCATCTTAGTCTTCTATTGAAAAACATCATGGCGGGGGTTTGGTTTGTAACCACATGTGTTGCATTCCTGTACGCAAACAAGAAGTTATCTACCTTATGTTGTAGATTTATGTCTTCATTACCCATGGCCTTTATGGCCTTCTTGAAGGTCTGGACAAACCTTTCAGCTAATCCATTGGTGGCGGGATGGTATGGGGCAGACGTGCAGTGCTTAACCCCATTGTTTTTTAAGAACTTCCTGAATTCTTCGGATACAAATTGCGGTCCATTATCAGAACAGATCTGTTCAGGCAACCCATTCCTGGCGAATATGGTCCTTAATACTGTGATGGTTTTTTCCGTGGTGGTGGAGGACATCTTTATTACCTCCGGCCACTTGGAGTGTGCATCCACCGCGATTAAGAACATTGAGTCCATAAATGGACCAGCAAAGTCGATATGTACCCTTTGCCATGGAGATGAGGGCCACTCCCATGGATGTAGAGGGGCTTGTGGTGGGGCGTTTTGGACCTTCTGGCATCCTAGACAGCTCTTGGTCATTTCTTCGATGTCTCCATCGATACCTGGCCACCACACAAACGCTCTGGCTAAGTTCTTCATTTTCACTCCACCGAGATGCCCCTCGTGAAGCTCCTTTAGCACTTTATCCTTGAGTTTGGGTGGAATCACCACTCTGGATCCACACATCAAGGTTCCTCGGCACACTGACAGCTGTTCTCTTCTTTGCGAGAATGCTGGCAACAGTGGTTCGCCATGTGCTGGCCATCCCTTCACCGTTAAATCGTAGACTCGTGAGAGAGTCGGGTCATTTCTCGTTTCCTTTTCAATGGTAGAATTTGTCACCGGTAGACATTCCACTATGGTCGAGTGGAACATCTCCACTGGGTCCACTGTAGGCGCCTCTTCTACCGTTGGCAACGGTAGGCGCGATATCCCGTCAGCATTCCCATGCTGTTTTGTTCCTTTGTATTCTATGTCATATTGGTGTGCCCCTAGGAAAAGGGACCACCTCTGTAGCCTTTGCGCTGTCATAATGGGAACGCCCTTTTTAGGGTTGAATATGGAGACGAGGGGTTGATGGTCAGTCAACAAGGTAAATTTTTGCCCATGTAGGTAATGGTTGAATTTCTTCACCCCCCACACCAGGCTGAGTGCCTCCCTGTCGATCTGGGCATAGATACGCTCAGCTGAGTTCAATGAGCATGACGCAAAAGCTATCGGCCGCTCCAAGCCATCAGGGAATCTATGCGATAATACCGCTCCCACGCCGTAAGGGGATGCATCGCACGCCAGTCTGATTGGCAGTGATGGGTTGTAATGAGCCAACACTTCCCTGGACGTGATCAAGCCTTTGCATTTATGGAAGGCGCGTTTACAGTCTTCGCTCCATTTCCAAACTACTCCCATTTGTAGCAGTGCGTTAAGAGGGTACAGAACCGTCGACAAGTTTGGTAAAAATTTATGATAGTAATTTATTAATCCCAGGAACGACCTTAATTGTGAGACATTTTCAGGCGCTGGGGCCTTTACGACCACTTCAATTTTTTCAGGTGACTTATGCAACCCTTCTTCGCTAATGACATGGCCACAATATGATATTTGTTTCTGGAAAAATTCGCACTTGGGGCGATTTGCTCGTAGGCCCCGTTCTCTCAGCCTCGTGAGCACCTGCTCCAAGTTGGCAAGGTGCTCGTTGTCATTTTCTCCTGTTACAAGGATGTCGTCTAGGTAGCATTGAGTCCCCGGAATCCCTTGCAGGACTTGCTCCATAGCTCTTTGCCAGATAGCCGGAGCTGATGCCACTCCGAAAACCAGTCGATTGTACTGGTACAGGCCTTTGTGTGTGTTTATCGTGAGATACTTTTTAGAGGCCTCCTCAACCTCCATCTGTAGATATGCCTGTGCTAAGTCAATTTTGGTGAAACGTTTCCCTCCGGATAGTGAGGCGAAAATATCTTCTATCCTCGGAAGAGGATACTGTACCGTGTGAAGAACCGGGTTTACAGTCACCTTGAAGTCCCCACAGATGCGAATTTTTCTCTGTTCTTCAGATTTATGATTATTCAACGTTTTCTTCATGACCGGGACGATGGGTGTTGCCCACTCGCTCCAATCTACCTTGGATAACACCCCTGCTTTTTCCAAATTCTCCAGCTCTGCCTCAACGGCTGGACGAATTGCGTATGGCACCGGCCTTGCCTTAAAAAACGTGGGAATTGCCGCATCTTCCACTTTTATTGAGGCGGTGGCGCCTTTCAGGGTTCCTAGTTCCTGTTGAAACACTTCTTTGGCGTTAGCCAAGATTTCTTTTAATCGTCCAGGTATGACGTCATCATCATTTGTTTTCTTACTGGTCACCGTCAGTGCCTGAATGGAGTGCCAGTCTAAACGTATCTTTCTGATCCATTCACGTCCCAACAACGGTGGACCACCATCTTGCAGAACGTATAAATACAACTTCTGTATTTCCTTGCCGTTGTATACAACAGGCACCCTTATTTTCCCTCTGGGGTATACTTTCTGCCCCGTATATGTCTTCAAGATAATGGATGTGTCTTTCAAAGGCATATGCGGAAATAACCGCTCGTAATCCCGTTGACTCATGACGGTCAGAGCTGATCCTGTATCTAGCTCCATTTTGACTGGGGACCCCGCTATCGTGAGGGTAACCCAAATGGTCTGGTAATCTTCTTTGGCAATTACATTATGTAATTTGAGACAGCTTAGTCTCTTGTTTCCGGAGTCGCTATCGCTCTTCTGGTCTTCGGAGCTACTGTCCGTCATCATTTGTACCTTTCTGTACTTTTCCTTATTGACCTTTTTACTGTCAGTGGATTTTTTTCCAGATCTGCATACACGTGCAATGTGTCCCATCTTTCTGCATTGCCTGCATGCTTTGTCCTTGAACCAGCAGTCCTTCTGGTCATGGGTGGATCTGCCGCAGTGATAACATCTCTCGAAACCCCGTGTCACTTCATGGGTGCCGAAGTCCTGTGGCTTTTGCTGTATCTCTGCAGCTCCTCTTGCTGCTGCTTCGTATGATACAGCCACACTGAAAGCCTTGTCCAGTGTCAAATCTTTCTCAGAAAGTAGTCTTTTCTGTGTTCCTTCGCTTAGGAGACCGCAGACGAATTTGTCTCATAGAGAATCTGCCAGTCCTGCCCCGAATTGGCAGTGCTTTGACAGCTTTCGTAATTCGGTGAGGTAATCAGCGTTGCTTTCATTCTTGTGCTGATTCCTCCTGAAGAATTTGAATCGTTCCGCTATCAGCAGCGGTGTTGGGTTTAAGTGCTCCTGTAAGGTATCAACAATCTCCTTAAAATTCTTGTCCATCGGTTTGGCTGGAGTGATCAAGTTTCATAACAGCCCGTATGTCCTTGCGCCCATCAGATTTAGAAGTACCGATGCCTTTTTATCATCCGCTACTTCATTCGCCTTGCAATATACCTCCACTCTTTCCACATATGTGGTCCAATCTTCTATATCACTATCGAAAGCAGTAATATTGCCAGTCTTCGGCATCTTGAAAATCTAAAATGGCGCTTCCCGCGCTTTTCCTCCGTCCCCGATGGATCAAAATGGCACCTCCCACGTTTTTCTTTCTTCCCCGCTGAGTTAAGATGGCGCCTCCCGCGCTTTCCCGCTGCTGCCGCTGCTGCGAACGCTGTTCTCCACGGTTCCCGTTGCGACCTGCAGCTTTTCGCGGTATTTCTATTTTTTTTTATATATATCTCTTCAATAGTTTCTTCGTTACTTGGAGAACCGTTCCCGTCGTGGAGCGGACCCTCTGGGACTTTCCCCTCCCTCTGCTCGGTCCGAACGCCGACCTGCTTTGCAGCACCGGCCGCGCCCTGAGTGCTCCACCCTCTCTCTCTCTTTGCTTCTGCTTCCTGACTCGCTGCCCGGCCCCGTTGCAGAGCCACCCGATCGAGCTCTAGCCCGCCGCAGCCCAGGAAGGATCAGTGCACTACCTGCCACCAGCCCGTTTAGCTGGTGAAACCACAGTTTTTTTTTCTTGCTTCTGGCTTCAACCTTCGTCTGAGGAATTGATCCCCTTGAGGTGCTGCCGAATTGCAGGTAAGTTAATTTCTAACTCGTCGCCACTGTTAGATCCGTGTGTTAATGGAGACACGGAATGCAGGAGTTGATTTAACAAGTGTTTACTGAACAAAGTCTGGAGGTGAACTAACTACACAAGACGCTACACAGGCTTATATACCCGAGTGGTCACTACTGGTACTACAGTATACAGGGGCTTCAAAAACATAGTTCCTCTTAAAGGTACATACACTACAAATGTAACTTTGGCGGGATCATAGAATGGGCAGGAGTGGATCTGTTATATGCCCCGCCTGATTTTCCTTTCCATTGAAGGCAATCAGGCGGGGTGTGGAATGAATGGCTGATCTGCTACGACCCATTTTGCACCTCTGTTGAAGTTAAAGATTTCTCCCATGGTTCTTTTATTTTTTACCTGACTTCATTTTCCAGCATCATGGCCTCCCCAGCCCAGAATTTATTTTCACAGTCATGACTGTTAGAACACCTCTTGGATACTCTGGGCTGGATTTTGCCAGCCCTGGGGAGGCGGGTTTGGAGGCGGGACTGCCGGGAAAATGGCAGAATTTGGGGGCGGGTGCCCAACCCGCCTCCATGCCATCTTGCCAGGAGGCGGGTAGCCAACCTGCGCCGGGCGAGGCGGGAAGCGGATTAATGCCAATTAACTGCCTGTTAACAGGTAGTTAACAGGCAGTTTTTTGGCTAATCCCTATTTTGAGTCCTGAAGTGTGGGCTTCCCGACAGCTCCAAACCTCGCCAGGGTCAGCGAGACGGGCCATCAGTCTGCGGGGGTCGGAGGGGTCGAGATATCCGGTGTGCAGGTGAGTAATGGGTGCATGTGTGCAGAGGTAAGTTTGTGAGGTGTGTGTAAAGTGTTTTAGTAAGTTTTACTTACCTTTACTTCTTCCTGCAGGCTTCCTCCCTTTAGGTCTCGGGAGTCCCTCAGCCCACCGGCACAGAAAGCAGAATGGCCGCTGAACTGTCAAAAGTTGCAGCCTTCTGCTTTCTGGTCAGGAAGGCTTTCTAATTGAGTCTTGAGTAAAGACACAACTTAGAAGACAGATTGTCAGTGTTTGACAGCTTCACAGAGCTGTCAAACAATGACATTTCATCTGTTAAAAGCTCTTGACAGATGAAACGGCACTCACTGACGTCACCTGTAACTGGCTTTCCCTTAATTGGCCTGCTAAGCCCGCTAGGTCAATCAAGGGAAAATAGCGTGGATTGGCCACAAGTCGATGGAGGCGGGACTAAAACCCAACAAGTGGGTGTCCCGCCTCCAACAGCTCCCCATTGACAAAATCCAGCCCTCTATCTCTGCCCAGTTCCAGGACCACAATCAAACCCAAAACATAATGGGGTCGATTTTAACTCAGCCATGAGGTGGGCTTTGAGGCGTGTGGGGGGTTAAAATCGCAAAAACTGGGGGTCGGGACCCCCCCCCCCGCCTGGTTCCCAACACCTAGCCATTTTAACCCAGGCGTTTCTGATGGTCCCGAATCAGTCCCGCCTCCAACAGGCGGGACTGGTCTTTAAGGCCCTTAATCAGCAATAATTGGCCTTTATAATGCCATTTTAACAGGCCCTTGCATTTTTAACCCTTTTCCCATGTAAAACACGCCTGGTGGGGATCACGCCTGTAAAACCTGGTGTGAGCACTATTGGCTTGCTGACTATCAGCTGCAGGTCAACCATTAAAGAGGAGATTTGATCAGTCATCATTTGCAGGTGACAGGACTTTGTTGTTTCAGGCCTGGGGCAACTTTTACCAGGCTTAACCACACCTGTGGAAGGTTGGAGCCTCACAGACATCTCCAGTGTGACCTCCTGGGAAACCCCGCTCGCCACCTTCACTCAGCGCTTCCTCAACGGAGGCATATACCAGAAGCATGGGTGCCATTTATCTCCTTCCCTTCTGGGCATTAGATGAGCTCGAACACCAGCCGTGGCACCAGCAGAACCAGAAACAACAGCAGCAGCAACAGGAGCGCCAGGCTGCTGCTCACCCACCTGAAGCTGCACAGGCCAGAAGAGGCCAGCACTTGGAAGTGGCTTGAGAGCACCTTGCTGCACATCAGGGGGCCATGGGGACCCGTATCTGCACTGGCAGTCCTACTCAGAAGGACTTCCATGAAGGTCTGGTTTCTCTGTTCAATAGATGCCCATCGCTCCTCAAGAGATGTCATTCTATTATGAACACTCACCATGTTTTCCATACCCTGGTAACTTATCTCCTCCATGGAGGTTGCCATCCTTTCCATGGTGATGCGTTCATGCGCCAATGACTCCACAAAGGCTCTGCTCATGTTCGCTATGGACTCCTCCATTCGCTCCACACTCACATCGACCCTGGAGATAAAACCTGCCAGAGACTCCTGCATCTGTTCCTGGAGTTCCAGCCCCGCTGATCTTATGGATGGACCCAGAGGCAGAGGGTCGACATGCAGCTGAGCCGAGCTGGCAGAGTCCTGCGCCCTCTGACTAGCACTCTCCACTGCTGTCCCTGTCTCCACAATCTGCTGATGCTTACTTGTGAGCTGTGATACACCAGGTGACAACACTACTCTATGTCCCGAAGGCCCCACTGAGGTGTGAGTGTCTGCGCTGGTGCTGGGTGCGCTGAATTCTGCTGACGCTGTGCCCTCAGAGGTTGCAGATTCCTCTGAGGAGTCTGGAAGCTCAGGCTCTTCCTCCTGGACAGTAGGGACGGGGGCTCTCGATGGTCCTGTAGGGGAGTAAAGGAAAGAATTAGAGATGTGAGGTCAGGGTTACATGCACATTGCATATTGCAGATGATCATAGGTCCATCTGTTATAGCTTCAGAATCATTATCAGCGACTCATGCAATGTCAATGAGAGAGATGGAAAACTATTCTGTCACCAGCTTGCTGTGATGCACCCGTCTGTCCGTCACCCACTTGCGCCTCACCCTCCAGTCCTACGATCTCCAGGACCGCCTCCTCCCAGGGGGTGAGGTGGGCTACTGATGGTGGCCCTCCTCCTGTCCTCGCTCGTTCTCTTTTATTGTGAGCTCTCTTTTCCTGCAATGAGGGAGACAAGTGGAGTTTGAGTGAGAATGAAGGAGTGAGTGTAGAGAATCCATAGCATAGATGCTTAGAAGGAGACAAAGATGGAGTGAGGTGGCAAGACCAAGGGCCCTCCCTGTGTGTTGTCAGTTGTTTTCATAGCATCAGAGTGCTAGGGAGTGTGAGGGCTGCATAGTTGAATAGTTAGGTGGAATGTGAGCATAGAGGGAGAGGGAATGGGTAAGGGTGCATGGATATCAGTGTCAAGTGGGATGTGGAGGAAGAGATTGCTAAAGCTGAGTGCTGGTGAGGAGAGGCAATGGAGATCAGATTAAGAGTGATGGGAACTTCATACTCACTTTTCCAGTGTGCTGAAGGTCATGAAATCTCTTCCTGCACTGTATCCAGGTTCTGCGGGTAGCCAATAAGGAGTTGACCTCCTCTGCCACTGGCAGCCACGCAGCCTTTGCCTGCTGGGGAGGCATCTTCTTCCCTGATGAAGGCGTCCTCCTCGTGAGCTCTTGCTCCCTTCACTAAAGCCTGCAGGGCAGCGTCGTCAAAATGGGGTGCAGACCTCGGTCTTTCTCTTGCCATTCTGCTTCCAGCTCAGTGTATCAGCAAATGCCAAAAGGTTGGCAGCCTGCAGAAGAAGCAAGGCTTGTTGCAGACCCTAAATGCAGCAGCAATAATGACGTCATATTATGCGACTTTCTGACTGGAAATACTCATTTGCCAAAGGTTCCCACACGTTGGAAATCAATTGGCCAATTGAGTTAAAATTGCACCAATCTCACACACCCATTTAGATTCGTGTGGGAAACACCAAATTCGGGGAACCCGACAATTCCCCGCACCTGAGTTAAAATCGACCCCAATGACTCCCATTTTGCTTACCATGAGTTTTAAAAGATGAACTTGCATTGAAGGACACTTCAAGGCACTTCACGGACAATTAAATATTTTTGAAGTTTAGTCACTTTTGCAGATAAATGTGACAGTTAATGCCACCATCGAGGTTCAATAAATAGAAAATGAGATATATTGTGGTGTCTGGTGAGGGATGAATGTTGACCGAGACACCAAGAAAACAATCTGCTCTTCCTCAAATAGTACCATGGGATCTCCTATGTCCAACTAATCAGGCAGATGGAGCCTCAGTTTAATGTCTTATCTCTCTTTGGTTTCCATATTTAAGAAAAGATATACTTGCTCTCGAGGCAGTTCAGAGAAGGTTCACTCGGTTGATTCTGGAGATGAGGGGGTTGACTTATGAGGAAAGGTTGAGTAGGTTGGGCCTCTACTCATTGGAATTCAGAAGAATGAGAGGCGATCTTATCGAAACATATAAGATTGTGAGGGGGCTTGATCGGGTGGATGCGGTGAGGATGTTTCCACTGATGGGTGAGACTAGAACTAGGGGGCATAATCTAAGAATAAGGGGCTGCCCTTTCAAAACTGAGATGAGGAGAAACTTCTTCACTCAGAGGGTAGTAAATCTATGGAATTTGCTACCTCAGAGAGCTGTGGAAGCTGCGACATTAAATAAATTTAAAATGGAGATAGACAGTTTCCTAGCTGATAAGGGAATTAGGGGTTACGGGGAGTGGGCAGGGAAGTGGACGTGAGTCTAGGTTCGGATCAGCCATGATCCTATTGAATGGTGGAGCAGGCCCGAGGGGCCGTATGGCCTACTCCTGCTCCTACTTCTTATGCTCTTATTGTGGGTATGGTAGCATAGTGGCTGTGGGTATGGTAGCCTAGTGGTTATGTTACTGGACGGGTAATCCAGAGATCCTAGATTAATAATCTGGTAGATGTGTGTTCAAATTCCAGCTCAGGCAGCTGGGGAATTAAATTAAATTAAATAAATCTGGAATTAAAAACTAATATCAGTAATGGTGATCATAAAATTTTGTCGTAAAAACCCATCTAATCACTAATGTCCTTTAGGGAAGGAAATCTAACGTCCTTACCCGGTCTGGCCTATATGTGACTCCAAACCCACAGCAATGTGGTTGACTCTTAACTGCCCTTTGCGGTTCAAGAAGGCGGCTCACCACCACCTTCTCAAGGGCAATTAGGGATGGGCAATAAAGAGTGCTACCAATTGAGCCAAAATGGCATAGGTAAGAAGGAATTTGAGTATGTTAGTAATACAACATATGTAAAAACTATATAGAGAAATACAAACTTATCAGAGAGAGGAGACAGAAATAAGGAAAGACTTACAGAAAGAGGAAAAAAGTGGAAATGGAACCACAATGAAAAAGATATGTGAGGATCATACAGCAAGAGGGAAAAATGATGGAAGACAATCAGAAAGTCAGAGAGAGGGAGTCAGAAAGAATTGGAGAAGGTGAAAGATGCAGGGTAAGTCACAGGAAGAGAGATACAATATTCCCTGAATTTCCGATCGGAGGCTTCCTGCCGGCGGATGCCTCCGATCAGAAAAAAATCTACGAACCTACCTGCTGGTTCCGTAGATCCCGAGGCTTCCGATTCTGGGCCTCTCCTGTTGGAAATGCGCAGAGGCCCAGGTATCCCAGGGGTGCATATGGTTCGCAAACGCCCCTGGGATCACGTGGGCCAGGCGAACCAATCAAAGGGAATCCTCCTTCATACTTTTGACAGTTTTCTACGCACAGAACTGTCAAAAGTATGAATGGGGATCACATTTAGAAACACACTAAAACATTAAATAATTTTTTTATTACATAATTAAAATTAATTAAAATTCCATTTTAAATTTTAAAAAAATTGAAGAAAAAAATTAAATGTTTTTACAGGGCTAAAAATAAACTAACCTTTTTGAAGAGTATTTTACATTTATAAATAAGTTATCAAATTTAATTTTGCTATTTTTCAACACTCTTAAGCTGGTAAAAGCAGGCCTTACGTTTGCTTTTTATCAGGTGTAAGAATTCTATGGCCTTTCAGCAAAAAGCACAACTCTCCACCGGTAGAGGCCCTTCTCCTGGGCAGACGGATGATCTGTCAATGGCAAGTGCTGGTTTTCAGCGCATACGCTTCGCATGCCTGAAACCGGCGCTTGCGAGGCTCCTAGTGGTGCGTACACACCTCGTACGCACCCGCGGGGGTCGGAAAATCCAGCCCACAATCTTAACCCTGAGAAACAACACAGGAGTTCAACTCACTCAGGGTCAAATAGGATGCCAAGGTTGCGAACCCTCTGGTTCATCATGAGGAATGGAATTGGTGGCAAGGGTACGGAGTTTGTGGCGGGGTGTTCAAGGATGATGGCTTAGGCCTTGTCAATATTAAACAGGAGGAAATTGCGACTCATCCAGGATTGGATGTCAGACAAGCAGTTTGACAACACTAAAGCAGTGGAAGGTCGAGAGAGATGGTGGAGAGGTAGAGCTGGGCATCATCAGCATACATGTGTAACTTGACTTAGGAGTCAGATTCCTCGATATTGCGCTGTGATGCGCAGCTTGAAAAGGCCATTTTCCTGCAACATCCCAAGGTAGGTCAGTCTGTACATAGGGCCTTGTGGAGATGGGCAGGTGTGTCCAGTCTACTTCTAATGCAATCAGACCTGCACCACATTGCATCACTGCTTTCACCCTATTCCTTATCCTCCAAGCAGCACAGATAAAGACAAATCCCACTGGAACGTCCTTTTTCAAAATTATAACTGTAGCAATTAAAAATGTGCCTGACAAAACTCTAAAACAGTAGCTAACTTGTACATCATAAGTGTCAAATTCTTACATCCATAAAACCTTTTGGAATACAGTCTTGCCTTTAAGATGTGACTCTGCGAGACAGAAAAACTTTAATTGAACAATGAAAAAAAGTTCCATAATACATAGAAAAATGCATACTGATGGTCCCCTCTGATATTTGATTAGCCTTGAGACTATGTTGATTGAACTACATCATTGAATAATAGCTTGTTGATACACGTTAATTATTTCTAGAACTTGGTGTTTAGCCAGATGCATATGTCAGTTAATAATCAACTGTACTGACGACTTTTATTTCTTCTGTATGTCATACAGAGCTAAAACAAAAGAAGCCGATTTTCCAGCATGCAGTTGCAGGAGCCATTTTGGAGGTGGTATCTTTCTTTTTAAAACTAAGGGATGCAGCATAAAGAGAAAAGTCATGAAAAAATATTAAAACATGATAATCTTTTATGACTTGACACATGACTGACCTTAAATCTGTCACACTGGTATACAGCTCCTCTGGTGCGGGCAGTCCTCCAGTGCATCACCTAAGTATGTGGTTGTCATGAATCTTATCATGACTCATGAAGTAACACTGGGCGGCCAGTTGGTGGCGCCGTCCAAGGAGTATAAATACTCGGGCGTGGGCCCAGCTTGCTCAGGATGTTTCTGTAACCAGGAACTAGTGATGTAGCTAGAATCTCATGGTTGTGAAACAGTTGATTAAAGCCTTGTTTTATACTCAAACCAAGTGCTCAGTAGTTTTTTTACATCAGTGGTCTTCACGTGTAAGTTTAAATAGTGACTGCTGGGAGGGGACTTAATACTGGTGGCATCAGAATTGTGCTTTACCCGGCCTCATGTGTGCATCCTTTGGAGCAGGAGTCACTGGACAACAATCAGGAACACTGAGGCCAACAATAATGCCCCCTGCACACCAGCTGAGATCAGCAAATTCTGCACAGCTCACACCTGCGATGTTCCAAGGCTATATTGCTCATTTTGGATAACTTATTTTAAACTGTCATGTAATTCTATCACCTAAGAGGGATTGAGTGTTTAAAACAGATAATGGGAACTTCAGGAGAAAGTCAGCAAAAGTGTCAGCCAGAAACTAGAGGCTGGAATTCTAGCTGCAAGTCTAAGTAATTCTAGGAAAAGTTAGCCTCAGGGACACATGGACAGGAGTTCCAGCTCCAGTCATATTGAGGAACACGGGGACAGCTATCTACTGTGTTACAGACCAGCCATCCTCGGGGACGCAGGCCGTGATTTTTATGGTGGGGCGGGGAGGTGAACGGACGCACGTGCCCAATAGCGGGCGGTGCACCTGTAGAGTTTTGGGACATGGAGGCCTTGCCGATATACCCAACACCTGGCCAGATTCACTAACTTGCTGGCGGGTGGGAGCAGGAATTCGGCTGCAGGAGGCCGTAGCTGGGAACCTGTGGGAATGATCCCTGGCAGTCAGTGGGAAGAGGGGTTGAATCACGATCGTGGATCAGCAATCGGTCGGGGGTGGGTGGTTCCTTCGAGATTGGGGATCGGGTGGTGGGGGGGAGGGCCTTTGAGATCAGGATAGGTCAGGGCTGGAGAGGCCCGAGAACTCTGTGAGGGGCCTCGGGAGCACTCCTACTCCTCCTGGCCCACAAGGAGATCAGAGGGAAATTCTGTACACTTACCTTGGCCTCTTCTAGCCAGTTGACTCCTGTGCCGTGGTTCTGTGCAGGACTTCCCCAGGCTTGACTTTAATATTACGTCGCGCCGCCAATAACGTCATGCATGTTTAGTAGGCCCCAGCCTGCCTTTAACGGGAGGCTTGTCGATGGCCTGAATCGCCGCCATTAATATGACAGCCAAGAACATGCAGGTTGGAGGAGTGATCACGATTTTAAAATTGGAATCCCTCATCCGACATTTTTCTGCCCGTCGGGGGGCGGGGAAGTGGGGGGGAGGGGGCGGTGGGGGGGATGGGGGCATTAAAATCAAGGCTCCAGTGTCAGGAATTCCAGCTTCAGAGTATTTTCAGAAATGCAAGGACAACAGTGACAGTAACCAGACAGACTCTCAAGTGTATGGGGATATGAATTCCTACAAGACAGCTTTAGTGGCCATTAAAATCTGCTACATGATAGTCTCATGTGCACAAAGTCAAGAAGCCCAGCTTAGGAGAACAGGGGCTGTAAGGGGTTTTCCTCGAGAGGTTTCCCTGAGGTTTCTCTCTCTAGAGGCCTCTCTCTCTTGCACAGTAAACCTTGAGTGGTTCGACCCACTCGCCCCTTAGATTCTGTACTCTGGACTTAGGCGCAGGAACGACAAGTAGAGAAAACTCTTGTAGACCAAGTTTGATGAAACAAAAATGAAATTTTATTGCATAAGGAAAAATATCAAATCAAATGCAAGCAGATAAAGGAGTACATGGGAGGGAAAAACACACAAACAAATCATAACGACACAATACTAACTAAAGCAAATACAGGCATCTTATACTCTACAAAGATCATCATGAAATAAGGAAACACACGGAACATCGAGGGACAACAACTCATATTAATTGTACCCTTAAATCCACCCCTTTATTAAACCTATCTAGATCTGATTGTGAAGGGCCAGAAACATGCTCACCAATCCCACTAGGAAGTGCAAGGTTTTGAAATCGAGTCTGTGTTTGGACCTTTCAGGCGTCTCGTCTCCACGTGGATCGTGGAGCCCCTGCGAGCTGCGCCACACCTCTCTCCTGAGGTGGGGGTCGGGGGCGGCTGGACAGTGGTGGGCCTGGATGTCGGCGGGGTCGTGGATCGTCGGCTCGACCCTGGTTAGAGGAGCCTTGGGCTGGCTCCCATCGCTTCTTCAGGTTTCTTTTCTCTCTTCTCCCGAGCCGGGGTGGCTGGAAGGTCTCTCCTCTTGGGGTTTTTATTTTTTTGTTTCTTCTCCCAAGTTGGGTCGATGGCCTCTCGTTCCGGCAACGGCCCGGGGACGGTCGATGATCTCCCGATGTGCTTCCCCAGGGCGGAACGCCGGTTTCGAGGCGGCCTTCTCGATGTTGGCTCTCTTCTTCCTCCTGCGAGTGACTGCTCCTTCTTCTGGGTGTCCGGATTCAAGCTGCGTGTTTCCAGCTCTCCAACCCGGCGTGTCTGTGTGTCAACCTGCGTGTCCTCCAGCTGCCAGCTTGTCCCAACTGCCGAAAATGTCTCTCCAGATATACCTTTCTTCCAGAGGCTTCACTTCCCGTCCAAAATCAGGTTAGTCTTTGTTTTATTTCTGGCGGGCTGCGAGCACAGTGGGGTAGCCATTATATTTTAAAATGTCTTAAACGGCCGGTAACAGGCCCATCTCTGGTTTGGAATTACCTCCATTGTTTTTAATGGCCTGCTGATCTCGTTATCTAGTCCTGGGTGCTGCTCTCATGAATATGAAATTGTCCCCTTTTGTCTGGGGCAACATTTTGATGGCCTCTGTCTCCAGGCCGATCTTGACTGGATCTGCATCTAATCCATATGCATACATGTGGGTCTGGTTTCGTTCTCTCAGAAACGGCTTCCAGAACTTACTGTGGGTTGAATCCACAAATCTGTCTGAGGTTGCGCAGGAACCATTTTAAAGTGTCCCAATAAGCTGGTCACATGGTATGGCGGCCATTTTGTATGCCCCTTTTTCTGGGCTTCTTTTAAAACAGTCTTTAAAATTATGGCCTCTTCTGCCATTTGACCCTTATTAATATAAAGTCCAATTTTGCGAATCCTACAGGGCTAAGTAAGCAGTAGTGTTAAACAGAAATTGTTCAGTCCTCACTGTAAAGTACCTATCCAGTCATAGCACTATTGATGGCTCACTCACTGCCCATTCAATAGTGAGCCGCGTACACCAGGAAGGCCTCAGGTTTGACTCTTGTGTGTACTGAGTCTGTTGCTCTCAGCCAGGACCCGCAGATTGGACACTTCAGTTGGTCTCCTGGGTTAGGGTTTGGAGAAAAACAGCGAGAGTTCCCTCTTCAGATCACGAATCAGTGGCATCTGCTGGAAAGCACTTGTGTGTGAATGTTGAGCAAGGGCAGGATCGAGCTCAGCTGTAACACCTGCACTCACTGCACAATTCGGCAACTTGTTCCAAAGGTCAATGGCCCTCTGCAAAAATAAAAACTTCCTGACATCTAACCTAATTCTATGGTCATATGCATGCCCCCTGGTTATCTCTAACCCATCTAACTCAAATAGCTTATCCACATGGTCACAGTCTAGACCCTTCATTATTTTAAAGAGCTAAATCAAATCCACCCGAAATCTATGGCCGGAATTTTCTCAAGGGAGGTGGGTTGGGGGTGGGGGGCCTCCAAGGCAGTGGGAAACCCGGGAAACCGGGTTTCCCGCAGGCCCTGCCGACTTTAACGGCAGGGCCTGATTTGAATGCGCGGCCTCAGATTCCTGCCCACAACCAGCCAGATTGAGAGGCTGGCTGGTTGCGGGTGGGTAGGCCTCAGAAGCGAGGGCCGGTCCAGGGGAGAGATCGCGGGTGGGGGGTCGGCAATTGGTCGGGGATCGGGGGTGGGGGGGAGAGGATTGGCCAGGGTCGGAGATCTGGGGGGTCGGTGGTTGGGGGGTCGGCAATAGGTATGGGATCGGGGGGAGGATCGGTCAGGATCAGGGATCGAGTGGAGGAGGGGGTCGGCAATTGGTCGGTGATTGGGGGGATTGGATCGGCAGGGGTCGGGGATGGGAGAAGAGGGGGAGAGGATCGGCAGGGGTCAAGGATCGTGGGGGGGTCGGCCAGGGATCGTTGGGGGCAGGGGGGTGTCGGCTGCGGATCGGCGGCGGGCAAAGAGGATCATGGTCGGCCTCAGCATCATCGATGTGGGGGGAGGCCTGGTGGGGGGCAGGGAGACCTCATGGTGGGGATTGTAGGCCTCGTGGCGGGGTAGGTATGGTCGGGACCCTGGATCCAGGAGATAGGTATAAAGCCACTTACCTCCTGGATCCAGCAGTCCCCGCCTCGGTTTACCTGCCGGGTTTCACGAATTGTGTGAAACCCATCCCCATCCAGTTAAACACAAAATGAACGGGAAAAAAGAGGCTTCCTGCCTCATTTCTATATTTAAATTGAGGTACCGCCCCCTGGGAGCGGGTTGGTCGTCCGCCCCCCATCCCGCACACCCCCAACCCTGCCCCTGTGACGCTTCCGGAAAAACCGGAAGTGGGTGGGTTGGAGGCGGGATCAGGTCGGGAATCCCCACTTTTAGCACTGCCCCACGCTCCAAATCCACCATTTTTTAGGGGAAAATTCCGGCCTATGTGTTTCTAGAGTAGAAAGACACAGGTTTTTAAGCCTATCATGGTAAGTAAGGATTTTTAAGCTAGGTATCAATCCAGTCGCCATCCTCTGAATCTTATCCAGAGCCTTTATATCATCCACCATATGAGGGCACCAAAACTGGGCACAGTACAGGAAACTTTGTGTTATCTGGAGGCTAAATGTCTGGCAAGCTCGAGCCACTGGCAAAAATCAGGAGCCGTTTTGTTAGGTTTTTTTTCTTCTCATGGCTTTTTTTTCCAACAGTCAGGCTCTGCAAAGTCTCTGTAGCTTAGCAACAGCTACAGAGAGATGCTTCCAAGGTACGGGCCGACTGTTTAGAAGCTGTTGCTAAGCAACAGTGTTTGTTGTCAGATACGGAGGTGAAAAGCTCCGTATGCTTCAACATTAACGCTGGTGTGTCTGGCAGTTTTGAGGGAATGGCAACAGCTCGGTCCCGTCAGTGCCGGATAGCACAAAGTTTCCTGTATTCTGGATGAGGATTTACCAATGTTCTTTTAAAGGATAATATAAAATCTGCCTGTTAATACTACAGGAGTCTATCTTATAAAGTAGGCTATAGTGTGGCACCTTGTCAAAAGCTTTTTGAAAATCCAAGTAGTCAAAGCCACCCAGGCTACCTTCATCTACCAAGCAACTTCCTCAAAAAAATGATACCAGTTTGGTATCTAATCACTTCTAACAATTTGCCTATAACTGAAGTCAAGTTGATGGGCCTATAATTTCATCCAATATAATAGATTCTAGAGCCTTGAATTTTGGCAGACCCAGTGGCATACTCCTGGCATAAACTGGCATAAAGTGCAGCAGAAGTGGTGGAAAATCAGCTGGGATCTAGAAACACCAGGTCCCAATCCAGGCTGCCAATTTGTGCAGAGACCTACGAACATACGAACAATGACGGACAGGTAAAGGCCCTCTGGTCCATCCAGCCAGTCCCACCCAATTGTCCACCCCACCCAAAACCATGTGATCTCCTGGGCGAGGCAAAAAAACAGATAAAAACCCAGGCCAATTTTGGGGGGAAAAAATCTGGGAAATTCCTCTCCAACCCATCTAGGCTCAAAACTAGTCCAGGAGATCACTCCTGATTGGGACAGAGCTTCTGCCCACCTCAAATATGGCCCATGACATCAGAGAAGGCTGGGCGATGGGGAAGGAATTCCCAAGCTGGGAATTTCCTCAACTCAGACCTCCTTACTACCAAATGTGCTCGACACTGGAATAAATATGACATGCAGACATGCTCTGCAGCACAAGTGGTACCCACCTGGGGTCCAGACCAGAGTACTGGGTTGGACATTCAATGCAAACTGCTGCTTTGTTCTTGAAATTGGCTCCCTTAAAAAGGCCTAAATAAAACAACAAATGTTCCAGTGGTATCGGCCACCGTGTTAGCAGCTGGCCAGCGTTGCCTTTCCTGCCCTGCCTATTTTCCTCTGGTGGGCATCCAAGATGCACCTAAGGTGGCATAGTTGCCTGCAACTTGTATGATAATGAAGTGACCTCCTCTGACCCTAGGTAGCTCAACGGGGTCAGGAGTAAAGCCCACCCTGCCACACTTCCATTGGTGAAGTAGACCTATGGGGGGAAAAATTCAGTATCGCCCCATTTGGGGCGCCGTTATCGGCCGTGCGCAAAGTTCAGCGCCTGGCGCTAATTATCTCCTCCGACAGCAAACTTGGCTTTTATCGCCCCTGGAGGTGATTGGAGCCCTAAATCAGGTGCTTCACACCTGTCTTAAGGCGCAAACGCCGAGGAGCGAGGCGCTACCTCAGAGTGCTGGCGAAGCAAGGAAGGGCAAATCAAAATAAACCTGCAAAGTGCTGCTCAGTACTCAAAACTCCTTCACACAGCGCTGAATCTCTCCAGAAGTCTCTTTCTCTCTCTCAGAATGCGTGGTGCAAAAATGTCACCAACAAAAAAAGGCAGGAAGCGGTCGCCTTTAAATAGCGCTCCCCTAGTCCCTTTCTGACAGCAAAACGCTCCCCTCAATCTGTCGTTGCTAGCGGCAGGTGGTAAGGCAGGGGGCGCCACTCAATATCTGGTCCGGGGCGCTAACGGGGCGTTGCGCACTCGACTGATGTCACAATCTGCTGGTGCAGGAGATCGTGGCCATAGTGTTTAGCGCCGCCACAAAATGTCTAGTTAATTTCGCGAGCGGCGCAAACATCGCCCCGCCCGGGCGCTAGTTGCTTTGCGCCCCAATTGGCGCCCTCTTAAGGCGCTAACGGGAGTCGCAAACAATTGATTTTTTCCCCCATGCACTTTTAGGCTCAGTGGTTTACCAATAACTCAAGTAAGACTAGCTGATTTACAATTTTTCCTGGCTCAACCCTGTCTCTGTTTTTGAAGAGTTTTCATATTTACCACCCTTCTAGTACAATGTTTCTTTCTACAAAATTTTTGGAAAATGATGGTCAGCAGCTCTGCTAATTCTTCCCTAGCTTCCATCAAGATCCTCAGACGTAAATCAAAAGGTAGTTCTACAATCCGAATGTCCATCTCCTTTATGAAAACTGAAGTAAAACATTTATGTAATACCTCTGCTATCCTCACTCTCTGTTACATACCTGTTTTCTTCATCTCTACGCAGTCCTACACCTCCCCTGACTATCCTACTTTTATTAATATATCTAAGAAAAATCTTTATATTGTCTTTATTTCTTAAGTACGAAAAGATTTTTAAAGTTTCGAATCTGATCTAATTTCCTTATTCAGCCATGGAACCATACACACTCTTTTTGCTTTACTGACATACACTTGAGGGTTAATTTTAACCCCAAAATGGGTGGGTTGGGGTCAGAATCATAGGGGGAAAAATTCGGTATCGCCCCATATGGGGCGCCATTACCGGCGGTGCGCAAAGTTTAGCACCTGGTGCTAATTATCGCCTCCGACAGCAAACTTGGCTTTTATCGCCCCTGGAGGTGATTGGAGCGCTAAATCAGGCGCTACACACCTCTCTTAAGGCACTAAGGCCGAGGAGCGAGGCGCTACCTCAGAGGGTGGGCGCAGCGCAGGTGGTGTCAGTTAGCGATTGCACACAGACACACTGACGCTGGTCAGTTCTTAAAGGGGAGGGTTGATCTTGCTCTGCAGCCACACCTTGCTCATTGGAGCCTTGAATCTCGGCCTGGGCAGACCTGTGGCTAAATCTAGCAGCCAAACACGATGGAGAGGGCCAGGGAGCGAGCACAGCGCTTCTGCGAGCGGGCTTTGGAGACTCTGGTTCACGGGGTGGAGCGCAGAAGATCCATTCTGTACCCAGAGAGTGGCAGGAAGCCTTTGCCATGCGAGTACAGAAGAGTGTGGAGGGAGGTGGCTCAGAGAGTGTCCTCAAGCAGCATGGTGCCTAGGACCCATCTCCAATGTAGGAGAAAGTTCAACGACCTCACTCGGGTCATCAGGGTGAGTGCCTTTTTTTCAAAACCTCTTCATCCCTCCATCTCAACCTCACTTTATGGCCAAAGGGTCTTGAAAGCCCCAATGCCCAACACTCATCCAACACCTATGGCCCTTTCATCAAACACACACGCACATTCCACACTTTGCATACAGTAAGGGCTATTCAACCATGGGAGGCATTTCAGGCAAGACCATGGCTGCATATTTACTCAGATGCCGTCCTTTTTCTTGCAGGCCAAGCTGTCTCATAATAGGAGACAGCAGCAATGGACCGGTGGAGGGCGGCCTCAGCTGCAACCTCTCAGCGATCTTGAGGAGCGCGTCCACAGGATTGTGGCAAGCCAGGTGATTGGTCCTGTCGCCACTGGAGACGCCGACCCCGTTCTGGACAACATCTTTTTGTCCTCTCTCCTTCCACTTGTTCCTCACAACAGCAGTCTTTGACACTTTCAATCCAAATCACTAAATCGCTGCACACATGCCTCCCTTGCTGCCACCCTGTCCTCACGCTTAAACCACTCTTGTACCTCCCTGCTTTCAGATGGTGATTCACCAGGTGAGGAGATGGGCCCTCAAACTGCCAGTGGGAGTGAAGCTGAAGGCGAGGAGGAAGAGGAAGCCGGACCATCAGCGCCACCCTCTGCCGAGGCAGCCCATGCCCACACTGGGAACATGCCTTCCCTGGAGGGGAGCAGGGGGGAATGGTCTGATGAGGGTGAATCTCCAGGACCCAGCGGGCTGCAGCAACGCGATGGGGGTAGGGAAGCTCGGGGGCCTTCTCCCCGGAGGGAGAGTATGCCTTCGAGTCCTGCTGCACTGGACGCAGAGTAGGAGAGGGTCCTCACTGAAATGAGTGCCCAGGTGGAGCCCAGGCACACTGAGCTCATGGCTGCAGTGGCAAGGTTGCCCAAATCCATTGAATCACTGGCAAGGAGTGTGGAGCACTTCGCTGTAGCACAGGCGGCTGCCACGCAAATGCTTAGTGCTGCAATGCAGTCAATGGCTTGTCTCATACAGACGCAGATTGAGGCCACGCGAGCACTGACTGCTGCCACCCTCGCTGGATCAGGCACATTTCCCCGGGGCTCTCACCGTGCCGCAGCAGGCCAGCAATCTGTGCTCCATCAGATTGCTCCGGATGCTGAAGTGCTGCCCCGTGGGAGTGCCAGTTTGTCGGTCGAGCAGGGAGTTGCTGTCCTCTCTCAAGATGTCAGCATTCCTGCTGCCACCACTGGCACTTCTCCACTGCAGTTGCCACCACCTGTAGGACAGACTGCTGCCACCCATGCAGAGTTGGTGCAGTCAGCAGCCAGGCCCTCCAGGCCCAGAGCTGGTCCAGGCCATCCCTCAAGGGCATCTGCAGTCTCAGTTTCTGACAATCAGCAGCCTTCCACCAGCCTTGCTCCAGCCACTGGGGTCCCATTACGGAGGAGCTGCAGGGTGGGAAGGGGGGAATTTCGCAAGGGAAGCAGATCACCCTCGAAGGGCAAAAAGTAGGAGGTGTGACAATTGTTATTGAAGGCCAAGGTTCGTGGTCAAATTTTTGTAACTGTATTGGACATTGTCTCCAGATTGTGAGAGCCAGTTATGTGAATGACTGCTTTTATTTGTGTTTCTTTCTATTACTTTGTCATGCGGAAATGAGACACACAGAGTTTGTGAAATAAAGAAGTGTCTGTATTCAAAATGTACATGTTTGGTCTTTGCAATCATTGTTGCCTTGACCAGCTTAGGTGTTGCGGGATGGTTTCATTCAGGTTGTTTGAATGGCAGAAGCCATTTCCTCAGAGGGGGTCTAGAAGCGACTTGCTATGAGCCTTTGATGGACGGCCCTTCCACTTTGTGCCTCCCTCCCGCCTTGGTGCTGCTGATGATCATCCTCCTCCTCTTCCTTCTCCTCTTCCTCCTCCTCCTCTGCTGGTGCTCCAATGCCTGGTGGCATTGGCTGGGTCCTGAGGATTGCAAGGTTATGCAGCATGCAGCACACAACAACGAAGTGGGAGACTCGCTCAGGTGAGTACTGCAGGGCTCCTCCAGAATGGTCCCGACAGCAGAACCGTTGCTTAAGCATGCCGATTGTGTGCTCAACGATGTTCCTGGTAGCTTGATGGCTCTCGTTGTATCGCAGCTCAGCAGCGGTGTTGGGCGTACGGAGCGGTGTCATCAGCCAGGTGCACAGAGGATATCCCTTGTCCCCGAGAAGCCAACCTCCTGGGTGATGCGGTGCCTGGAAAAGGTCTGTCACAGAAGTCTGGCGCAGGATGAAGGCATTGTGGCTGCTGCCAGGAAAGTGGGCATTGACAGCGAGTATCAGCTGTCTGTGGTCACAGACCAACTGGACATTTAAGGAATGGAAGCCCTGCTCCTCAGTTGAGGCTGCAGATCTGGCTGAAGCAGGTGGCAGAGCTCAGTGACCACCTCCTTGCTGAAGCGCAGCCTTCGCAAACAGTGCTCCTCAGACATATTAATGTAGAACTGTTGGCGAAAAACCCTGGGAGGGTAAGGTCTCCTGTACCGAGGCCTGTTGGCCCTCCTCCGTCTGGCCATGATTGCCACTCTCTGCATCTCTGTGCCCTCCGAATGTGATGGAGAAGGACGACGTTCCCATCCATTGCAGCCCCCATAGTATCTAGGCAATCAAAGTTATGAAGGTCAAAAAGCAAAGTACCTGCAAAGTTATGGTCAGAAGCCAAAACTACCTCAGACAGCGTTGACTCAATGCAGAAGTCTCTCTTTCTCTCTTTGTCTCTCTCAAAATCTCTCTCTCTCTCTCAGAACGAGTGGTGCAAAAATGGCTACCACACAAAAGCCAGGAAGAGGCCCCTTTAAATAGTGCTCCCCCCAGCCCCACACCGACTGGGAAGCGTTCCAGTCAACCTGTCGTTGGTTGCGCCAGGCGGAAAGGAGGGGGCCGCCACTCAATTTCTGGTCCGGGGCGCCCCAAGGGCGTTGCACTCTCGAATGACGTCAAGATCTGCGTGCGCAGGAGATCAGGTGGTATTGTTTAGCGCCGCCGCAAAATGTCCGCTCAATTTCACGAGAGGCGCAGATATCGCCGCGCCCGGGCGCTAGTTGCTTTGCGCCCCACTTAGTGCCCTCTCAAGGCGCTAACGGGTGGCGCTACCAACTGAATTTTTCCCCCATAGAATCATAGAAAGTTACAGCATGGAAGGAGGCCATTTTGGCTAATCGTGTCCGCGCCGGCCAACAATGAGCTATCCAGCCTAATCCCAGTTCCCAGCTCTTGGTCTGTAGCTCTGCAGATTGGAGCATCCCACGTGCATATCCAAGTACTTTTTAAATGTGGTTAGGGTTCCTGCCTCTACCACCCTTTCAGGCAGTGAGTTCCAGACCCCCACAACCCTCTGGGTGAAGAAATTTCCCCTCAAATCCCCTCTAAACCTTCCACCAATTACTTTAAATCTGTGCCCCCTGGTTTTTGACTCCTCTGCTAAGGGAAATAGGTCCTCTGTATCCACTTTATCTATGCCCCTCATAATTTTATACACCTCAATAAGGTCTCCCCTCAGCCTCCTCTGATCCAAGGAAAACAGACCCAGCCTATCCAGTCTTTTCTCATAGCTAAGATTCTCTACTCCTGGCAACATCTTTGTAAATCTCCTCTGTACCCTCTCTAGTGCAATCACATCTTTCCTGTAATGTAGTGACCAGAACTGCACGCAGTACTCTAGCTGAGACCTAACTAGTGTTTTATACAGTTGAAGCATAACCCCCTGCTCTTGTATTCTATGCCAGGGCTAATAAAGGCAAGCATTCCGTATGCCTTCTTAACCATCTTATCTACTTGGCCTGCTACCTTCAGGGATCTGTGGACATGTACTCCAAGGTCCCTTTGTTCCTCTACACTACTCAGTGTCCTACCATTCCCTTTCCTTGTTAGCCCTCCCCAAATGCATTACCTCACACTTCTCCGGATTGAATTCCATTTGCCACTGTTCTGCCCACCTGACCAATTTATTGATATCTTCCTGCAGTCTACGGCTTCCTTCTTCAGTATGAACCACACAGCCAATTTTAGTATCATCTGCAAACTTCTTAATCATACCCCCTATATTCAAGTCAAGATCATTGATATATACCACAAAAAGCAAGGGACCTAGTACTGAGCCCTGCAGAACCCCACTGGAAACAGCCTTCCAGTCACAAAAACACCCATCAACCATTACCCTCTGCTTCCTGTCTCCGAGCCAGTTTTGAATCCAACTTGACACTTTGCCTTGGATTCCATGGGCTTTTAACTTCGCGACCAATCTGCCATGTGGCACGTTATCAAAAGCCTTGCTAAAGTCCATATACACTCCATCAAATGCACTACCCTCATCTACCCTCCTTGTTACCTCCTTAAAAAATTCAATCAAGTTTGTCAGACATGACCTTCCCTTAACAAATCCGTGCTGACTATCCTTGATTAATCCAGATGAGATGTTAAAATTTGAAAAATCTCAAACCTGACCCCAACCCACCCACTTCAGGGTTTAACGGAGGCAGAACAGGGGGCAGGCAGCCAACCCGCTCCCAGGATGCGGGTTGGCCATTTAGATATTATAATGAGATTGGGAGCCTTGTGAAACCCGGCAGCTCAAGCGAGGCGAGGACAGCTTCGGGGAAAAGATAAATGCCCTTACAGTACTGCTTGTGGGTCAGAAGGAGTGCTTCCTCCTGGCCCCCCAAGCTTATCTCCTTCCCTGAGATCAAACCTCCCCACCATTAGACCAGCCCCCCAACCCAAGACCCCCCCAAATTGGGAATTGGACACCTCCCCTCAGGATCGGACCCCCCAGGAGCGTACCCCCCACCCCCAGGGATTGGGGATCAGACCACCCCCAACCTCTCTGCGCTCCTGTTGGTAGCTGTAGGCTCCTTACCTGTGGTTGCAGCCTGCTCTGGAGTGTTCTCCACCTGACTGGAAGCCAAGCCTGTCAATCAGGCTGTCTTCCAGGCAGGGATCCTGTTAAAAAAAAAGTTGCACACTGTGGAGTCAAAAAGCACAGCATGAAGGAAAATCCGGACTTCCGTGTTTCCCGACCAAAACTCCGTCCCCCTGCTTACCAAACCCACCCCTGTCAATATCCGGGCCTCGGTTTCTACCGTTTAAATTTCTTGTTTAAATATTTCCTATTGCTGATCTATGGTTCTACCAGCCATTTTTTCCTTCCATTTAATTGAGGAGAAGTTCCTTTTTCTCTTGCTATGTTGTGTTTTTTCAGTAAAATAGTCTTGTCCTCAACATTTTTTGAAACACTGATCCCAATTACATTGGGGTCACTGTTTCTGAAACGTCTCTCTAGTTTTAGGTCCTTGCTCTATTTTAATACCCAGAACCATGTCAAGTAATGCTGTTTGAGAAAACAGTTTTAAATAACACTGTAAAAAATCCTTCCTTTTCTCACCACAAACATTTTCCTTATCCCAGTTTATTTTTGGATAATTAACATCTCGTACAATTATAAATCTGTTGTTAATACATTACTCTCTAATTTTCTACAAATTTCCTCCTCAATTTCCTTGCCACCATTTGGCAATCCATAATATACTTCCAGTAATGTGACTGACCGCTTGCTGTTCCTCAAATCAGTCCAAAGGGATTCTGTTTGGACCACTTCCCTATTTAAATCTTTATGCTCTAATACTATGACATTATCTTTAATTAGTATGATTACCCCATGTCCCTCTTTTCTTTCTTATCCCTCCTGAAAGTTCTATACCCAGGAATATTTAATTGCCAATCCTGATTGAGCTACAGCCATATTTCAGTTACTGGTATTATATCATAATTTTCTATTGAAATCAATTATTCTATTTCCCTCTGGTTTCTTATATTTTGTACATTGATATACATACGTTTTAGTTTGGATGCCCTTGGTTTGACAATCTTGTCATCTTTCAGCCAAAAGTAATGGTTCTGCCTGCCAACCCCTATTAAGTCTAGGCTGTGGCTTCTGACATATGTACAGGCCTCTGGCAGAAAGCATTGTTGCAAGCATTTCAAACATAGAAAAGGCTACTGTATAGAAAAGCTTAAACATTTTCTTATAAATTGTTTAACTTTTAATGTATTTATTATGTCACAAACCTTTTTTGAAGTAGTAAGCCCACAGTTTCACAAAGGACTCAAAACGGCTGCCGACTCAGCAGCTTGTATGTGTTTTTTTTATTGGTAGCGGTTGCTGACTGCTCCCTTTTAATTTGTAGTTTTTTGAACTTCACAATTATTTGTTTTCATTCCTATTTGGTATGTCCCCTATGTGCTTAGTTTTAATTTATTGCTCAAATGCATTTGTGAAATAAAATTTGCATACAGACAGGCATGCATCCTGAAATATGATGGACGCAATATTTTTATATAGACACTGATAATCTATATATATATATATAAATTGTTTATTAGTACTATATCTGTCAAATTCATAGAGAACAATGCTATCATACACATGATAAAGTAGACCACTATTAAAATTATATTTATTTCCCATTTTTGTTCTAATGGCCAATAAAAAAATGAATAAACTGTATGCAGACCTATTTGTAATCATTCTCTTATAATTTTAGGTTTAGATGGTCCTTGGACTGTTCAAAATTAGTCATGCAATTTCAAAATATATGTTCAATTAATTATATAATTCATTTGGGGAAAGCTGACTGATTTAAGATTTGCTAAAGGTTGAAAACTTCCTACTGAGTGATTCATGATGAAAGAGACGTATCTATGGCAACACAGCACTACAAGCAGGATGATATATTTAATTGCTGGCACAGGGCGTTAGTGTGTAATATATTTAGCAGAAGAATTTTGAAAGTTAATTAAAATGTCCTGAACACGCGAGCCACAAGATAAGTATGTGCATTTAGTTAGCAATCAGTATTTTCAACAGTAATTACATAGGATTACATAGGATATACGGCACAGAAACAGGCCATTTGGCCCAACCAGTCCATGCTGGTGTTTATGCTCCACTCGAGCCTCCTCCTGTCTTTCCTCATCTAAGTCTATCAGCATAACCCTCTATTCCCTTCTCCCTCATATACAGGAAACTTTGGTTTATCCGGAGGTTGAATGTTCGGAAACCTCGATCCACCGGCAGAAATCAGGAGCCGTTTTGTTAGGTTTTTTTCTTCTCGTGGTTTTTTTTTCAACAGTCAGGCTCTGCAAAGTCTCTCTGAAGCTGTTGCTAAGCTACAGAGATGCTTCCAAGGTACGGGCCGACTGTTTAGAAGCTGTTGCTAAGCAACAGTGTTTTGTAGAGGGGCATCCTTTACCTGGTTTATGGTAATTTACCTGGTCAGGCAGCCTTTTGCCACTGCACTGTGACCAATTCCAATCAGCGGTTTCGAATCACTAAACCCTCCTTCCAGTTCTGACTGGAGGGACTTATAATTAATGATATATTAAAAACGGACAAATGGTCTGGATGCAAGAAAGTCAAATTTTATTTAAAACTAAAGAAACTACACCACACGATCAAAGTAATCACGGTAAAATTGCTTAACAGGGGAAGGCAGACGGCAAAATGAGGGATAAATGGCTACAATGTTAATCTTACAATCTTAGCAACATTTCCCTTAAATTACCACCCCTTTACTTCTCACTAAATTGTCTTGCTAGTGGGTCAGAAGCCTTGCTCACCTGCAGTCCAAAGAGTAAAAGAGAAGAGAGAGATGCTTCTGGGAAGCTATCTTTTATACCCCTTGTTTTGGGACCTGCCCAGATCTGATGTTTCTGGGCTAAAACAAAAGAGATCCAAACTGTCCACTTGTCTGGGATGGGTTTGGATAAAGTTGCAGTTTAAATGTATCCATTGTCTGTGATGGCTTTCGAATAAAGCTGCAGTGGTTTGAATGTGTTCTCCCATTCATTTTAAATGGTTCCTCCTCAGTTTGGATGTGTCCACTTGATGTACAAACAAATGCTAATAGCATTCAATTGCTTTGTAAACAAAGCATTGTCCTGTGGTCATCTGGAACTGCAATAGATTGACAGTCTTGAGTGCTTAGCAAACAAAGGCCCTTTGTTCATGCTGGCAGTTTCAAGCACTTGATCTTAGAGTCAATTTCAGTGAATGGATGTGTGTAAACAACCCAGTGTGCTTGCTGTCCGATGATTGGCTGATTCAAACGGGCTACTCCCCAGTGTAAACAAACAGCTTGTAGGTTACCGGACCCGCCCAATACCACAGGATGACTGACAGCTCGGGCTCCATTCAAACCCATTACAGGGCAGCGCTGAGCTTTTTCATATGCTAACAGCCTGTCTGTTTCATATGCTAACAGCCTGTCTGTCCTTTTAAATTCTGTTTCCATGAGGTCTGTTCAGCCATTTTTAACAGTCCAAAACTCAAGAGTACATCTTTTAATAAAATGTACAATCTTAAAGTGTGCGATTTTCACAAAGTTCTTTGATTCCAGTGTCCAAGTGCTGCCCAGCTTACGAGCTTTTTAACGCAGCCTTTTGCGGTTCTGGGTATATTTTAAAACATTGTCCAACCCAGAGACAATTTAAATCACACAGGTCTTCATCCACGATGTGGATTAATATTTCCCGATCTTCGGGGGCTGAGGGGATTTTGCAACCCCTACAGTTTGTTGCCAGATACGGAGGTTTTTTTTCTTCTCGTGGCTTTTTTTTCAACAGCCAGGCTCTGCAAAGTCTCTCTGAAGCTGTTGCTAAGCTACAGAGATGCTTCCAAGGTACGGGCCGACTGTTTAGAAGCTGTTGCTAAGCAACAGTGTTTGTTGCCAGATATGGAGCTGAAAACCTCCGTATGCTTCAACATTAGCGCTAGTTTGTCCGGCAGTTTTGATAGATTGCAACAGCTCGGTCCCGTCGGTGCTGGATATCACAAAGTTTCCTGTACTTGTCTAGCCTGCCCTTAAATGCATCTATACTATTCGCTTCAACCACTCCCTGTGGTAGCAAGTTCCACATTCTCACCACTCTTTGGGTAAAGAAGTTTCTTCTGAATTGCCTATTTGATTTCTTGGTGACTATCTTATATTGATGGCCTCTAGTTATGCTCTTCCCCACAAGTGGAAACACTCTTTCTGTATCCACTCTATCAAAATCTTACATAAATTTTAAAGACCTCTATTAGGTCACCCCTCAGCCTTCTTTTTTCAAGAGAAAAAGAGACCCAGCCTGTTCATCCTTTTCTGATATGTATACCCTCGCATTTCTGGTATCATCCTTGTAAATCTTCTCTGCACCCTCTCCAGTGCCTCTATATCCTTTTTATAATATGGCGACCAGAACTGTACGCATTACTCTAAGGCCGGAATTTTGCCGGCGCTCAGAGGGCCGGATTGGAGGCGGGTCAGAGGTTAAATTCGCAATGATTGACGGCTGGTTCCAAACCCGCCGTGATCCCGCCTCCATGCTACTTTCCTGAGTGTCGGGTCACCGATTTGCAAATGGACCCGACACCAAGCAGCGGGAAAGGGATTGATATACCTATCAATTCGTCCAATAAAAGGCGACGAGTTAGGAACGTAACTAAAGGTTTTTATTGACTAAATAACAGAGCCCACCCTCGTGGGTGATCGGGTCCAACAAGGAGGAATACCAGCCAGTCGACTACCTTTATACCTGGGCAGGTAGGTGGAGCCATGGGCGGAGTCGGAGGTGGTCAGCCCAGGTATAACAGCGCGACAAGAGGCGACCTCGTATCGTGATACAACAGTGATAACGGTGATAACAATACAACAGTGATAACTATAGTGTAACGATAAAAGTGGTTTACCACATTCACCCCTTGTTTAGATTTGAGTCCGGCGGGGTGAAGTGTACTACCAGTTCTGGTATGTCAGTCTGTCCGGAGGCCTCGTAAGCCTCTCCGATCGTCGCAGCGGCGGTGCTGCATTATCCGGTGTTAGTGCTGGTGTCTGCGTGGTCGGTGAAGGCTCGTGGGGTTCCGGCATGCCGTCTACCTGGGCTGGAATTGGGGGGGTGGTGGGGGGGGGTAAAGGTGGTGTCTCCGGAGTGCCCGAGGGTGCGAGGTCTCGTAAGGAGACAGTGTCCTCCCGCCCGTCTGGGTAAGCCACGTAGGCGTACTGGGGGTTGGCGTGCAGGAGGTTCACCCTCTCGACCAGGGGGTCTGTTTTATGGGCCCTCACGTGCTTTCGCAGCAAGACGGGCCCCGGAGAGGTCAGCCAGGTTGGTAGAGTGGTTCCCGTAGTCGACTTCCTGGGGAAAACAAACATTCGTTCATGGGGGGTGGCGTTAACGGCAGTGCAAAGTAGTGACCGGATGGAGTGCAGCGCTGTCGGGAGGACTTCCTGCCAGCGGGAGGTTGGGAGGCCCTTAGACTTTAAGGCTAAGAGGACGGCCTTCCATACCGTCGCGTTCTCTCTTTCCACCTGGCCGTTCCCTCGGGGGTTGTAGCTGGTGGTCCTACTTGCTGCAATACCTCTCGCTAGTAGGAACTGATGGAGTTCCTCGCTCATGAAAGAGGAGCCCCGGTCACTATGTATATAGTTTGGGAACCCGAACAAGGCGAAGAGGTCGTTCAGGCATTTAATGACCGTGGTACTGGTCATGTCTGGGCAGGGGAAGGCAAAGGGGAAACGGGAGTACTCATCAACAATGTTGAGGAAGTACACATTACGGTCAGAGGACGGGAGGGGCCCCTTAAAGTCGATGCTCAGGCGCTCGAAGGGGCGGGTGGCCTTGATCAGGCTTGCTCTGTCCGGCCTAAAGAAGTGCGGTTTGCACTCGGCACAGGTCTGGCAGTTCCTGGTTATGGTCCTGACCTCCTCGATGGAGTAGGGCAGGTTGCGGGCCTTAATGAAGTGGTAAAGTCTGGTGACCCCGGGGTGGCAGAGGTCGTTGTGGAGGGTCTGAAGTCTATCACTTTGCGCGCTGGCGCATGTAATTCGTGACAGAGCATCGGGGGGTTCGTTCAGCTTACCTGGCCGGTACAAGATATCATAATCGTAGGTGGAGAGCTCGATTCTCCACCTCAAGATCTTGTCATTCTTGATTTTGCCCCTCAGCTTGTTATTAAACATAAAAGCGACCGAACGTTGGTCGGTAAGGAGGGTAAATCGTTTGCCTGCCAGGTAGTGCCTCCAGCGTCGTACCGCCTCCACAATCGCCTGGGCCTCCTTCTCGACCGACGAGTGTCGGATCTCAGGGCCCTGTAGGGTCCTTGAGAAGAAGGCCACCGGTCTCCCCTCCTGGTTAAGGGTGGCGGCTAGGGCGAAGTCGGATGCATCGCTCTCGACTTGGAAGGGGATGGACTCATCCACTGCGTGCATAGTGGCCTTGGCAATGTCTCCCTTAATGAGGGAGAAGGCTGCGCACGCTTCCTCCGTAAGGGGGAAGGATGTGGACTTCATGAGGGGTCTGGCTTTGTCCGCATAATTGGGCACCCATTGGGCATAGTAGGCGAAGAGCCCCAGGGTTCTCTTAAGTGCCTTAGGGCAGTGGGGGAGGGGTAGCTCCATGAGGGGGCGCATTCTTTCGGGGTCGGGGCCGATGAGTCCGTTCTCTACTACACAGCCAAGGATGGCAAGGCGCGAGGTGTTAAACACACATTTCTCCTTATTGTAGGTGAGGTTCAGCCGTTGGGCTGTACGGAGGAATTTCTCCAGATTCACGTCGTGGTCCTGCCGGTCGCGGCCACAGATGGTGACGTTATCTAGGTAGGGGAATGTGGCCTGCAGTCCGTTCTGGTCAACCATCCGGTCCATCTCCCTTTGGAAGACCGAGACCCCGTTGGTGACACCGAACGGGACCCTAAGGAAGTGGTATAGGCGCCCATTCGCCTCGAAGGCGGTGTACTGGCGGTCCTCGGGGTGGATAGGGAGTTGGTGGTAGGCCGACTTAAGGTCGATGGTCGAGAATACGCGGTATTGTGCAATCTGATTGACCATGTCAGATATGCGGGGAAGGGGGTATGCGTCCAGCTGGGTGTATCTGTTTATGGTCTGGCTGTAGTCGATGACCAGGCGATTTTTATCGCTGGTTTTAACGACCACGACCTGGGCACGCCAGGGGCTGTTGCTCCCCTCGATGATGCCCTCCTTCAGGAGACGCTGCACCTCAGAGCTAATGAAAGCTCTGTCCCCAGCGCTGTACCGCCTGCTCTTGGTAGCGACGGGTTTGCAGTCGGGGGTGAGGTTAGCGAACAGGGAAGGTGGCGGCACCTTGAGGGTGGATAGGCTGCAGGTGTTACGCGGTGGGCGGTTTAACCTTCGCTGGTTGTCGACTGTGAGTGGGGGGAGGGGTCCACCGTATGCTAGGGTTACACTTTGGAGGTGGGATTGGAAGTCCAGCCCTAGTAGGACGGCAGCGCAGAGCTGGGGGAGGACGAGGAGTTTAAAATTTTTATACTCTGTACCCTTAACCGACAAGGTCACAGCACAGTAGCCGCTAATGTCCGTGGCGTGGGACCTCGATGCCATCGAGATTCGGTTGCGCGTTGGCAGGACAGGGAGGGAGTAGTGGCTCACCGTGTCTGGGTGGATGAAGCTCTCCGTGCTTCCGCTGTCGAACAGGCAGGTCGTGGCGTGGCCGTTTACTTTGATGTCCATCATCGACTTGGACAGGTGGTGTGGGCGGGCTTGATCCAGAGTGACGGAGGCTAGTGTGTAGGTAAGCGAGTCGTTGTCGTCTGCGGGCGAGGCGGTCGTCGGGTCCGGGGGCCCGGTGGCAGTCGGGCGTGGTGGGTAAAATGGCGTCTCCCACGAGGTAGGACAAAATGGCGGAGAAGATGGCTGCCCCCATAACTCACATGAGGCACTATTGGGGTCGGTTGCCTTGATCAAAGATGGCCACCCCCATGACTCACGTGTGGGGATGCTGGCCTCAGTTGCCGTGAAAGAAGATGGCCGCCCCCACAGTTCGCATGAGGCACTGCTGGCCTCTGAAGATCTGCTCCTGCAGGCCTTAGAGAAGTGGCCTTTCTTCCTGCAGGTTGCGCAGGTAGAGTTCCTGGCTGGGCAGCGCGACCTCGGGTGCTTCTCCTGGCCGCAAAAGAAGCAGCCGGCGGCCCGATCGCAGGTGCCCGATGTCGGAGCCGGTACCGGGGGTGGCGGGCCCGGTCGGGTCCGGGACGCCGACGCTGAGGTAGGTCCCGGGGGCGGCGCTGCGAAGGGTATTGCGGTAGGGGTCGGGCCCGAGTCCCAGGGTCGCGAGCAGTACCTGGAAAACGCCTCCTGGTCCTGATGGGCCACCTCCAGGGAGAGAGCGAGGGCTTCAGCTTTGTCCAGGTCGAGGTCTTTAGCTTCAAGCAGTCTTTGCCGTGAGTAGTCGGACCGTAGGCCTTTCACAAAGGCATCGCGGATATTATCTTCCGTATTTTCAACAGCCGTCACCGCTTTAAAGTCACAGTTCCTGCCGAGTGCTCTTAGCGCCCGTAAAAATTCAGCTACAGACTCTCCTGGCTGTTGCGGGCGGGATCTTAGGAGGTGCCTGGTGTACATGTAATTTACCGGGCTGCGGTACTGCTGTTTCAGTAGGTTGATAGCGGCCTCGTATGTAGTCGTGTCCTGGATGAGTGCGTATACTCTCGGGCTCGCTTGGGCGTTCAGAAGTCTTAGTTTGGATCTCTGCGGGACGCCGGATTCTTCCAGGTAGGATTCGAAGCAGTCCAGCCAGTGTTTGAAGTTGAGGGCTGAGTTTGCTGCCTGTGGGTTTAGATCCAGGTACGGTGGTTTGAGGGCTTGCAGCCAAGCCGGCTGGTGTGGCTGGCGTAGCCCGGTGTCTGAAAGCTGCTGTGGCTGTGCTTCTGGGAGGGCTTCTGGCTGGCCAGTAGTAGACATCTTTAAAATTTAGTCAATAAAATTGATATACCTATCAATTCGTCCAATAAAAGGCAACGAGTTAGGAACGTAACTAAAGGTTTTTATTGACTAAATAACAGAGCCCACCCTCGTGGGTGATCGGGTCCAACAAGGAGGAATACCAGCCAGTCGACTACCTTTATACCTGGGCAGGTAGGTGGAGCCATGGGCGGAGTCGGAGGTGGTCAGCCCAGGTATAACAGCGCGACAAGAGGCGACCTCGTATCGTGATACAACAGTGATAACGGTGATAACAATACAACAGTGATAACTATAGTGTAACGATAAAAGTGGTTTACCACAGGGATTAAAGGCACTTAACTGCCTATTAGGTGGTACTTTAGAGCTATTTTCACAGGGTTTTGAGATTTTCTAGCTTCTGGGTCAGGTTTCACGATGTTCCAACATAATGCCAAGTAAGTGTGATGTGAACACCAGTGAGCTGGAGACTTCACAGCTGCAACTGCAGTGTAAAAGCTGCACTCTCAAATCTTGTCATTTAGAAATCTGTGAGGTTGGTGGATAAATAATTTGGGGGGCATATTCTGTGTTTAGGCTGCAAGCATGTGTTGTGCACCAAAGATTCACTGTAACCTGCATTGCTGGATTTTAAAGGTGCACTTACCCTAAACTGTGCCACCTCAAGTTGTCAGCACACAGATGGCAACGATGCCAAACCTTCGTTCTACATCAATTTATTACAATTTTGGCAAAGATCAGAAACTTTACAAATATATCTATCATAACACCCAAGTGAGAACCCTTATGATTATTAACATGACATCTTCCTCTTACGTGTACTTCTACGTTGTGAGACCCCTTTGGCTTCAGCATATGTGGAGGCAGCCTGCTCACTTCCCTGCTGCTCCTGCTTGGATGCCTTTGGCAGCTGTCCTCTGGTTTTGTGAGCCTTGGAGGGTCCCGCCAAAGTCTGCTCCTCCTGCAGCTGTGCAGGGGCAGACTCGGCCATCTCTGTTGGCTCAGGCAGATGGGCCTCTGGCCGAGGGAGTGTAAGCACTTGGAGAGGAGTCCCCACTTCTTTGTGCTTGAACACAACCGTCCCTCTCATGGGTCACCAGCACTTCACTGCTATCAAGTTGCTGGAGAGCACCTTGCTGCACATTGGTGGGGCCATGTGGACCCGTCTCTGTACTGACAGTCCTCATAACCGGGACGTCCAAGTACCTCTGGTTTCTCTCCACGATAGATGGCCTTCTATCCTCCAAAGCTGCCCATCTATCTAGAAGAGCCACCATGTTGGCTTGTGTCTGGCGAGTTAGGTCCCCCATGGAGGTTGCCATCCTTTCCATGGCGGCACCTAGATTGCCCATAGCGTTCACCACGGCATTGCTAATGTTTAAGATGGACTCCTCCATTCTCTACACACTCACAGTTACTGTGGAAGTAAACCCACTCAGAGCCTCCTGCATTTGTTCCTGAAGCTCCAGCACCGCTCTCTTTCTGGATCTCCCCAGAGGCTCAGCGTTTACATGCAGCTGAGCAGAGCTGGGAGAATCCTGCGTCCTCCGATGAGGACTCTCCACTGCTGTACATGTCTCCAACATCTGCTCCTGCTCACTTGTGAGCTGTGATACACCAGGTGCCAACACTATTCTATCTCGCAAAAAACCCACCGAGGTGTGCGTCTCTGCACTGGTGCTGGATGCGCTGAGTGCTGGTGACGCTGCTCCCTCAGAGGCTGGTGGTTCCTCTGAGGGGTGCTCCTGCTCTTCCTCCTGGACAGTGGGGAGTGGGGCTCTCGATGGTCCTATGGGGGAGTAAAGGCATGAGTTAGACAAGTGAAATGTATGTTGCAGACACATCCCATTGTGCAGATGCTTAGCACTCAATCTCTATGAACATCAGGTCCCATATTAGTCACTCATGAATGCTAAATCAGAGGGTTGGAAATCAATTCTCTCATCAGCCTGCTGTTCTATGGCCGTCTCTCCGTCCCCCACTGCTAACTCCTCTGCACCTCCAGTGATCTCCAGGGCTGCTTCCTCAGCGCTCATCAGGTGCGCCAGGGATTGTGGTCCTCCTCTTGTCCTCCCTCTTTCCCTTTTGTTGTGGGCTCTCTTCTCCTGTAATGAGGGACACAAGTGGAGTTTGAGAGAGATTGATGGAGTGAGTGTAAAGAATGGATGACATAGATGTTTAGAGGGAGACTAGGAAGGAGTGAAGTGCACAAACCAAGTTCCCTCCCTGTTTGTTGTTAGCTGTTGACATTGCTTAAGTGTGTGAGTGGTGCATAGTAAGATGGTGACGTGATTCTGTACAGAGAAAGAGAGGGATGGGTGAGGGTGCAAGGGATGTTAGAGTGAGTTGGGATGTGCAGGGGAAGGTTGCCAATGTAGACTGATGGGGATGAGAAGAGATGGGAGGCAGATGGAAGGTAAGTGTGATGTTATACTCACTTTTTCTGATTGCAACAGATCATTAAACTTCTTACGACACTGAACCCAGGTGCGCATGCAGACCGACCTCGAACTGACCTCCTCAGCAATTTGCAGCCAAGCTGCCTTGGTATGCTGAGGAGGCCTCCTCCTTCCATCTCTAGGGAAGAGGACCTCCTTACATCCTCTTACTTCCTCCACAAGAGCATGGAGGGAGTCCTGATTGAAGCAGCGAGCAGCCTTAGGTTTTTGTGCTGCCATACCTGCAGCAGCCAACACTTCAGGGAACAAAATGGAAATGAATCTGCAGAGGGGACATGGCCCCTTTAAATAATCAGTCCAACATCGCTTCATCAGACGCGAGCAGCTGACCTGCACCCAGCAATTGCCTTGGAGAACCCACACGTCGGCCATAACGAGGCCAATCAATGGAAAATTTCAACTGCAGGACGGCGGGAACTGGGAGCGGGTCCGGAACCCGCCGAACAGCGGACCCACCACCATCCTGCCTCCAGGCGCAAAATCGCGGCCTAAGTGTGGTCTAACCAAGGTTCGATACAGGTTTAGCATAACTTCCCTACTTTTCAATTCTATACCTCTAGAAATAAACCCTAGTGCTTGGTTTGCTTTTTTTTATGGCCTTGCTAACCTGTGTCGCAACTTTTAGTGATTTGTGTATTTGTACTCCGAGATCCCTTTGTTCCTCTACCCCACGCAGACTCGCACCCTCCAAATAATAAGTGACCTCCCTACTCTTCCTACCAAAATGTAATACCGCACATTTATTTGTGTTGAACTTCATTTGCCAATTATATGCCCATTCTGCAAGTTTATTAATGTCCTCCTGTAATTTGTTGCAATCCTCCTCAGTATTGACTATCCCCCCAATTTGGTGTCATCCGCAAATTTAGAAATTGTGTTTTTGATTCCAAAGTCTAATTCATTAATATAAATTGTGAACAACAGTGGTCCCAGCACTGATCCTTGTGGAACACCATTACCTACCTTCTGCCACAGTGAAAAGCTACCTTTTACCCCTACTCTCTGCTTTCTGTCTTGAAGCCAGCTAGCTATCCATTCTGCTACTTAACCCCTGACTCCGCATTCTCTGACCTTGTTCATCAGTCTATTATGGGGAACCTTTTCAAAGGCCTTTTGAAAATCTAGATAAATTACATCTATTGCATTACCATTGTCTATTCTCTCTGTTACCTCTTCAAAAAAGGTGAGGTGAGGGGAAGATGTGTTCCCCTCATGTGCTTCCGACATGTCTTCCTTTTTCCTCAACCGAGGATTCCCCTCTACTGTGGTTGACACGGCCCTTGATCATGTCCGTTCTATTTCCCGTACTTCCGCTCTCATCCCTACCCCTTCCCCTCCCTCCCGGAACCATGATAGGGTTCCCCTTGTCCTCACCTTTCACCCCACCAGCTTCCACATTCAACAGATCATCCTCCGCCATTTCCTGGATCACTGGGTCTGCTTCTGGGGATGGTGGGACCTGTACAAGTCAGACGGGTTGCACCCGAACCGGAACGGGACCAACACCCTTGCGGGGAAGTTTGCTAGTACTGTTGGGGGGTTAAACTAACTTGGCAGGGGGATGGGATACGGAGTGGAGCTATAGTAGGGGGTGATGCACAGCCAAATATAGAGGAAAAAACAAGTCAGCCTGGAAGGCAGAGCAAATATGTAACGGCACAAGGGAGTATGGCAAGGCTGGATGGCATTTATTTTAATGCAAGGCATCTTGCGAGTAAGGCAGATGAATTGAAGGTATTGATGAACACATGGGTGTATGATATTGTTGCTATCACAGAGACATGGTTGAGGGAGGGGCAGGACTGGCAGCTCAATAGGCCGGGGTATAGAATCTTCAGGCGAGACAGAGGGGGGGTGTAAAAGAGGAGTGGGTGTCGCAATATTAATCAAGGAGTCAATTACTGCTGTAAGGAAGAATGATATCTTAGCAGGTTCCTCTAATGAGGCCATATGGGTATAACATAAAAACAAAAAGGGGGCAAGCACTTTGCTGGGAGTGTACTATAGGCCCCCAAGCAGTCAGGGGGAGATAGAGGAACAAATATGTAGGCAAATCTCAGAGAAGTGTAGAAATAATAGGGTAATAATAGTAGGGGATTTCAACTTCCTCAATATTAACTGGGATAGTCAGAGTGCGAAAGGCTTAGAGGGTGCGGAATTCTTAAAGTGCATCCAGGAGAGCTTTTTGAGCCAGCATTTAGAAAGTCCTACAAGGGAGGGGGCAGTACTGGACCTAATTCTAGGGAATGTAGCCGGACAAGTGGTAGAAGTGTCAGTAGGAGAGCATTTTGGTGACAGTGACCATAATTCGGTGAGATTTAAGATAGTCATGGAAAAGGACACAGATGGACTGGAAATAAAGGTTCTAAATTGGGGGAAGGCCGATTTTAATATGATAAGGCAGGATCTGGCCAAAGTGGATTGGGATCAGCTACTTGTAGGAAAATCCACATCAGAGCAGTGGGAGTCTTTCAGAAAGAAAATAGAGAGAGTACAACGCCAACATGTTCCCATAAAGGTCAAGGGTGGGACCAACAAATCCAGGGAACCCTGGATGTCAAGGGAAATACAAGAATGGATTAGGAAAAAAAGGGAGGCTTTTGGCAGATACAAAGGACTAAAAACAGTGGAAGCCCTAGAGGAGTATAGAAAGTGCAGGGGGGTTCTTAAAAAAGAAATTAGGAGAGTGAAGAGGGGGCATGAAAAAACACAGGTGGGCAAAATAAAGGAAAATCCCAAGGTGTTTTATAAGTACAGTATATTAAGGGCAAGAGGATAACCAGGGAAAGAGTAGGGCCTTTAAATGAATATTTTGCATCTGTGTTCACTATGGAAAAGGACGATGTAGACATAGAAATCAGGCAGGGGGATTGTGGTATACAGTGCTTGAACAAATTAGTATTTAGAGGGAGGAGGTACTAGCGGTTTTAGTGGGCTTAAAAGTGGATAAATCCCCAGGCCCAGACGAGATGTATCCCAGGCTGCTGTGTGAGGCAAGGGAGGAGATTGCAGGGGCTCTGACACAAATCTTCAGAACCTCTCTGGTCACAGGGGAGGTGCCAGAGGACTGGAGAACAGCTAACTTAGTACCATTGTTCAAGAAGGGTAGTAGGGATAAACCAGGGAATTACAGGCCAGTGAGCCTAACATCAGTGGTAGGGAAATTATTGGGAAAAAATTCTGAGGGACAGAATTAGTCTCCACTTGGAGAGGCAAGGATTAATCAAAGATAGTCAGCATGGCTTTGTCAGGGGGAGATCATGTCTGACCAATCTGATTGAATTTTTTGAGGGGGTGACGAAGAGTGTGGATGAGGGTAGTGCAGTTGATGTAGTCTACATGGACTTCAGTAAGGCTTTTGACAAAGTCCCACATGGGAGACTGGTCAAGAAGGTAAGAGCCTATGGGATCCAGGGCAATTTGGCACATTGGATCCAAAATTGGCTTAGTGGCAGGAGGCAGAGGGTGATGGTCGAAGGTTGTTTTTGTGACTGGAAATCTGTGTCCAGTGGTGTACCACAGGGATCGGTGCTGGGTCCTTTGCTGTTTGTAGTGTACATTAATGATTTAGATATGAATGTAGGAAGTATGATCAGTAAGTTTGCAGATGACACGAAAATTGGTGGAGTGGTAAATAGCGAGGAGGGAAGCCTCAGGCTACAGGATGATATAGAGAGGTTGGTTAGATGGGCAGAACAGTGGCAAATGGAATTTCACCCTGAAAAGTGTGAGGTGATGCATTATGGGAGGACTAACAAGGCAAGGGAATACACAATGAATGGTAGGACCCTAGGAAGGACAGAGGATCAGAGGAACCTTGGTGTGCATGTACATAGATCCCTGAAGGCAGCAGGGACAGGTAGATAAGGTGGTTAAAAAAGCATATGGGATACTTGCCTTCATTAGCCGAGGCAAAGAATATAAGAGCAGGGAGGTTATGATGGAGCTGTACAAAACGCTAGTTAGACCACAGCTGGAATACAGTGTGCAGTTCTGGTTGCCACACTATAGGAAGGATGTGATTGCATTGGAGAGGGTGCAGAGGATATTCACCAGGATGTTACCTGGGCTGGAGCGCTTCAGCTATGAAGAGAAACAGGCTGGGGTTGTTTTCCTTAGTGCAGAGAAGGCTGAGGGGAGATCTGATTGAGGTGTACATAATTATGAGAGGCATAGATAGGGTAGATAGAAAGGAACTTTTCCCCTTAGTAGAGGGGTCAATAACCAGGGGGCATAGTTTCAAGGAGGTTTAGAGGGGATTTGAGGAAAATCTTTTTCACCCAGAGGGTGATTGGAATCTGGAACTCACTGCCTGAAAGGGTGGTAGAAACATAGAAACATAGAAGATAGGAGCAGGAGTAGACCATTCGGCCTCTCGAGCCTGCTCCGCCATTTAATGAGATCATGGCTGATCATCCAAATTCAGTACCATGTCCCTGCTTTCTCCCCATATCCCTTGATCCCTTTAGCCTTAAGAAATATATCTAACTCCTTCTTGAATATATTTAATGAATTGGCCTCAACTGCCTTTTGTGGTAGAGAATTCCACAGGGTCACTGTAGTGTATGTGCCTTTAAGAGCCCCCTGTGTACTGTAATGCCGGTAATGGCCACTCGGGTATATAAGCCTATATATTGTGTTGTATCAGTTAGTTCACCTCCAGACTTTGTTCAGTAAACACCTGTGAAACTAACTCCTGCCTTCAGTGTCTCTATTAACACACGGATACAACAGTGGCGACGAATTGGAAACGGACTTACCTGCAATTCGGCAGTACCTCAAGGACATCGATTCCTCAGACGTCCAAAGTCGAAGAAAAGCAAGAAAAAAAAAACCGTGGTTTCACCAGCTAGCCGAGCTGGTGGCAGGTACTGCAATAATCCTTCCTGGGGCGGGCTGGGGCTCCATCAGCTGGCTCTGCAGCGATGCAATGCAGCGAAGGCGGAGGCAAGCAGAAACAGACGGGGGGGGAGCACTCGGGAGACGGCCGGCGCTGCAAAGCAGGTCGGCGTTCGGACCTAGCAGAGGGGGGGAAAAGTCCCAGAGAGTCCGGCGGGAACGAGTCTCCACCTGTAAATAAAAATTTTTTTTTTTAAAAACGCGGAAAACAGCGTTGTCAGCAGCAGCAGCGACAGGAAAGCGCGGGAAGCGCCATTTTTTTCCAGGATGCCTAAGGCTGGCAATATTGATGCTTTTGATAACGATATAGAGGATTGGACCACATATGTGGAAAGAGTGGAGGTATATTGCACAGCAAATGGAATAGAAAATGATAAAAAGGCGTCAGTACTTCTAAATCTAATGGGCGCAAAGACATGTGGGCTGTTACGAAACTTAATCACTCCAGCCAAACCAAAGGACAAGAATTTTAAGGAAATTGTTGATACTCTACAGGAGCACTTAAACCCAACACCGCTGCTGATAGCGGAACAATTCAAATTCTTCAAGAGGAATCAGCACAAGAATGAAAGTAACGCTGATTACCTCACCGAATTAAGAAAGCTATCAAAGCACTGCCAATTCGGGGCAGGACTGGCAGATTCTCTTCGAGACAAATTCGTCTGCGGTCTCCTAAGTGAAGGAACACAGAAAAGGCTGCTTTCTGAGAAAGATTTGACACTGGACAAGGCTTTCAGTATGGCTGTATCATACGAAGCAGCCGCAAGAGGAGCTGCCGAGATACAGCAAAAGACACAGGACTTCGGCACCTATGAAATGACACAGGGTTTCGAGAGATGTTATCGCTGCGGCAGATCCACCCATGACCAGAGGGGCTGCTGGTTCAAGGACAAAGCATGCAGGCAATGCGGAAAGATTGGACACATTGCACGGGTATGCCGATCTGGACAAAAAAAATCCACGGACAGGAAAAAAAAAATCAATAAGGAAAACTACAGAAAGGTACAAATGATGACGGACAGTAGCTCCGAAGACCAGAAGAGCGATAGCAACTCCGGAAACAAGAGACTAAGCTGTCTCAAATTACATAATGTAATTGCCAAAGAAGATTACCAGACCATTTGGGTTACCCTCACGATAGCAGTGTCTCCAGTTAAAATGGAGCTAGATACAGGATCAGCTCTGACCGTCATAAATCAACGAGATTACGAGCGGCTATTTCCGCATATACCTTTAAAAGACACATCTATTATCTTGAAAACATATACGGGGCAGAAAGTATACCCCAAAGGAAAAATAAGGGTGCCTGTTGTATACAACGGCAAGGAAATACAGAAGTTGTATTTATACGTTCTACAAGATGGTGGTCCACCGCTGTTGGGACATGAATGGATCAGGAAGATACGTTTAGACTGGCACTCCATTCAGGCACTGACGGTGACCAGTAAGAAAAAAAATGATGATGACGTCATACCTGAACGATTAAAAGACATCTTGGCCAATGCCAAGGAAGTGTTTCAAGAGAAACTAGGAACCTTGAAAGGCATCACCGCCTCAATAAAAGTGGAAGATGCGGCAATTCCCAAGTTTTTTAAGGCAAGGCCGGTGCCATACACAATTCGTCCAGCAGTCGAGGCAGAGCTGGAGAATTTGGAAAAGGCAGGCGTATTATCCAAGATAGATTGGAGCGAGTGGGCAACACCCATCGTCCCGGTCATGAAGAAAACGTTGAATAATGATAAATCTGAAGAACAGAGAAAAATTTGCATCTGTGGAGACTTCAAGGTAACTGTAAACCCGGTCCTTCACACGGTACAGTATCCTCTTCCGAGGATAGAAGATATTTTCGCCTCACTATCCGGAGGGAAACGTTTCACCAAAATTGACTTGGCACAGGCATATCTACAGATGGAGGTTGAAGAGGCCTCTAAAAAGTATCTCACGATAAATACACACAAAGGCCTGTACCAGTACAATCGATTGGTTTTCGGAGTAGCATCAGCTCCAGCTATCTGGCAAAGAGCTATGGAACAAGTCCTCCAAGGGATTCCGGGGACTCAATGCTACCTAGACGACATCCTTGTAACAGGAGAAAACGACAACGAGCACCTTGCCAATTTGGAGCAGGTGCTCACTAGGCTGAGAGAACGGGGCCTACGAGCAAATCGCCCCAAGTGCGAATTTTTCCAGAAACAAATATCATATTGTGGCCACATAATTAATAAGGAAGGGTTGCATAAGTCACCCGAAAAAATTGAAGCGGTCATAAAAGCCCCAGCACCTGAAAATGTTTCACAATTAAGGTCGTTCCTGGGATTGATAAATTACTATCATAAATTTTTACCGAACTTATCAACTCTTCTGCACCCTCTTAATGAACTGCTACAAACAGGAGTAATTTGGAAATGGAGTGAAGACTGTAAACGTGCCTTCCATAAATGCAAAGGCTTAATCACGTCCAAGGAAGTTTTGGCTCATTACAACCCATCACTGCCAATCAGACTAGCGTGCGATGCATCCCCTTACGGCGTAGGAGCGGTATTATCGCATAGATTCCCTGATGGCTCGGAACGGCCGATAGCTTTTGTGTCACGCTCATTGAACTCAGCTGAGCGTAACTATGCCCAAATCGACAGGGAAGCACTCAGCCTGGTATGGGGAGTGAAGAAATTCAACCATTACCTACACGGACAAAAATTTACCTTGTTGACTGACCATCAACCCCTCATCTCCATATTCAACCCTAAAAAGGGTGTTCCCATTATGACAGCGCAAAGGCTACAGAGGTGGTCCCTTTTTCTAGGGGCACACCAATATGACATAGAATACAAAGGATCAAAACAGCATGGGAATGCTGACGGTTTATCGCGCCTACCATTGCCAACGGTAGAAGAGGCACCTACAGTAGACCCAGTGGAGATGTTCCACTCTACCATAGTGGAATGTCTACCAGTAACAAATTCTGCCATTGAAAGGGAAACGAGAAATGACCCGAGTCTCTCACGGGTCTACGATTTAACAGTGAAGGGATGGCCAGCACATGGCGAACCACTGTTGCCAGCATTCTCGCAAAGAAGAGAACAGCTGTCAGTGTGCCGAGGAACCTTGATGTGTGGATCCAGAGTGGCGATTCCACCCAAACTCCAGGATAAAGTGCTAAAGGAGCTTCACGAGGGGCATCTGGGTGGAGTGAAAATGAAGAACCTAGCCAGGGCGTTTGTATGGTGGCCAGGTATCGATGGAGACATCGAAGAAATGACCAAGAGCTGCCTAGGATGCCAGAAGGTCCAAAACGCTCCACCACAAGCCCCTCTACATCCATGGGAGTGGCCCCCATCTCCATGGCAAAGGGTACACATCGACTTTGCTGGTCCATTTATGGACTCAATGTTCTTAATCGCGGTTGATGCACACTCCAAGTGGCCGGAGTTAATAAAGATGTCCTCCACCACCATGGAAAAAACCAACACAGTATTAAGGACCATATTTGCCAGGAATGGGCTGCCTGAACAGATCTGTTCTGATAATGGACCGCAATTTGTGTCTGAAGAATTCAGGAAGTTCTTAAAAAACAATGGGGTTAAGCACTACACGTCCGCCCCATACCATCCCGCCACCAACGGATTGGCTGAAAGGTTTGTCCAGACCTTCAAGAAAGCCATAAAGGCCATGGATAATGAAGACATAAAACTTCAGCATAAGGTAGATAACTTCTTGTTTGCATACAGGAATGCAACACATATGGTTACAAACCAAACTCCCGCCATGATGTTCTTCAATAGAAGCCTAAGATGCCGGCTGGATTTGATCAAGCCAAACATCAGAAGGGACGTGGAGAACCGGCAATTTCAAGGCATGAATGAAAGGCCAACCAGAACCTTCCAGATAGGTCAACAAGTTTTGGCCCGGGACTACCGTACCGAGAAATGGCAGCCTGGAACTATTTGCACACGACTAGGACCGCTGATGTATACCGTGGACATTGGAGAAAGCATAATAAGGCGCCATGCTGACCAGATCATAGAGTCATCCGAAAAGGGACAACCTACACCACAACTCTATACACCTAATGATGAAGTAGAGATACCCATAGTATCTACCTCCGATCCGGTGATACTGGAACCAGATGAACCCGACACTGGCATTCAAGCCGAATCAGCCTTGCCAAAAGAACCTACTACACCACCAGAAACTACTACACCACCGAGGCGTTATACGGACCGAGTCAGGAAGCCTCCAGAGAGACTGACTTATAATTGATTAACTGCAGCAATGTGTAGATTATTGTTCTTGTAACATGTAATTAATGATTACTTAAAATATTATGTACTGGTTGGCTAAAAGGGGAGGAATTGTAGTGTATGTGCCTTTAAGAGCCCCCTGTGTACTGTAATGCCGGTAATGGCCACTCGGGCTATATAAGCCTGTATATTGTGTTGTATCAGTTAGTTCACCTCCAGACTTTGTTCAGTAAACACCTGTGAAACTAACTCCTGCCTTCAGTGTCTCTATTAACACACGGATACAACAGTCACCACTCTCTGGGTGCAGAAATTCCTCCTCACCTCTGTCCTAAATGGCTTACCCCTTATCTTTAGGCTATGACCTCTGGTTCTGGACTCCCCCGCCATCGGGACCATCCTTCCTGCATCTAGTCTGTCTAGTCCTGTTAGAATTTTATAAGTTTCAATGAGATCCCCTCTCATTCTTCTAAACTCCAGCGAATATAAGCCCAATTAACCCATCTCGCCTCATATGTCATTCCTGCCATCCCAGGTATCAGTCTGGTGAATCTTCGCTGCACTCCCTCCATGGCAAGAACATCCTTCCTCAGATAAGGCGACCAAAACTGCACACAATACTCAAGGTGTGGCCTCACCAAGGCCCTGTACAACTGCAGCAAGACATCCTTGCTCCTGTACTCGAATCCTCTCGCTATGAAGGCCAACATACCATTTGACTTCTTAACCGCCTGCTGCACCTGCATGCTTACCTTCAGCGACTGGTGCACAAGGACACCCAGGTCTCGTTGCACTTCCCCTTCTCCCAATCTATTGCCGTTCAGATAATAATCTGCCTTCCTGTTTTTGCCACCAAAGTGGATAACCTCGCATTTATCCACATTATACTGCATCTGCCATGCATCTGCCCAATCACCCAACCTGTCCAAATCATATTGGAGTTTCTTTGCATCCTCCTCACAGCACACACGCCCACCCAGCTTTGTATCGTCTGCAAACTTGGAGATATTACATCTAGTTCCCTCGTCTAGATCATTAATATATATTGTGAATAGCTGGGGTCCCAGCTCCGATCCCTGCGGTACCCCACTAGTCACTGCCTGCCACTCGGATAAAGACCTGTTTATTCCAACTCTTTGCTTCCTGTCTGCCAACCAGTTCTCTATCCAAGTCAGTACCTTACTGCCAATCCCATGTGCTTTAACTTTACACGCTGATCTCTTATGTGGGACCTTATCGAAAGCCTTCCGAAAGTCCAAATGCACCACATCCACTGGTTCTCCCTTATCTATTCTACCAGTTACATCCTCAAAAAATTCCAGTAGATTAGTCAAGCATGATTTACCATTTGTAAATCCATGTTGACTTTGTCCGAACCTGTCACTGTTTTCCAAGTGCTCTGCTATTACATCTTTTATAATGGACTCTAGCATTTTTCCCACTACCGATGTCAGGCTTACCGGTCTATAATTCCCCGTTTTCTCCCTACCACCTTTTTGAAATAGTGGGGTTACATTAGCTACCCTCCAATCCATGGGAACTGTGCCAGAGTCTATAGAATTTTGGAAGATGACCGGCAATGCATCTGCTATTTCTAGGGCCACTTCCTTAAGTACCCTAGGATGTAGATTATCAAGCCCTGGGGATTTATCGGCCTTCAATCCCGTCAATTTCCCTAACACCATTTCCCTACAAGTACTGATTTCATTCAGTTCCTCCCTCTCATTAGACCCTATGTTCCCCAGCATCTCTGGGAGGTTATTTGTGTCCTCCTTTGTGAAGACAGAACCAAAGTATGTATTTAATTGGTCAGACATTTCTTTGTTTCTCAATATAAATTCCCCTGATTCTGACTGCAAGGGACCTACGCTTGACTTCACCAATCTTTTTCTCTTCACATATCTATAGAAGCTTTTACAGTCAATTTTTATGTTCCCTGAAAGCTTACTCTCATACTCTATTTTCCCCCTCTTAATTAAATATTTTGTCCTCCTTTGCTGAATCCTAAACTGCTCCCAATCCTTAGGTTTGCTGCTTTTTCTGGCCAATTTATATGTCCTCTCCTGGGATCTTATGCTATCCCTAATATCCCTTGTTAGCCACGGTTGTGCCACCTTTTTTGTTTTATTGTTATGCCAGACAGGGATGAACAAGTTCTGTAGTTCATCCATGTGATCTTTAAATGTTTGCCATTGCCTATCCACCATCAACCCTTTAAGTAACGTTCCCCAATCTATCCTAGCCAACTCGTGCCTCATACAATCGTAGTTTCCTTTATTTAAATTCAGGACCCTAGTCTCTGAGTCAACTACTTCACTCTCCATCTTAATGAAGAATTCTATCATATTATGATCACTCCTCCCCAAGGGGCCTCGCACAACAAGATTGCTAATCAATCCTTTCTCATTACATAATACCCAGTCTAAGATAGCCTGATCTCTAGTTGGTTCCTCGACATATTGGTCCAGGAAACCATCCCGTATACACTCTAGGAATTCCTCCTCCACAGTATTGTTACTAATTTGGTTAGCCCAATCTATATGTAGATTAAAGTCACCCATGATAACTGCTGTGCCCTTTATGCATGCGTCTCTAATTTCCCGTTTAATGCCATCCCCAACCTCAGCATTACTGTTTGGGGGTCTGTATATAACTTCCACTAACATTTTCTGCCCCTTGGTATTTCTCAGCTCTACCCATACAGATTCCACATCATCAGAGCTAATATCCTTCCTTATTATTGTGTTAATCTCCTCTTTAACCAGCAATGCTACCCCACCTCCTTTTCCTTTTTGCCTGTCCTTCCTGAATATTGAATACCCCTGGATGTTGAATTTCCAGCCTTGGTCACCCTGGAGCCATGTCTCCATAATCCCAATTATATCACATCTGTTTACATCTATTTGCGCAGCTAATTCATCCACCTTATTATGAATGCTCCTCGCATTAAGACACAAAGCCTTCAGGCTTGTTTTTTTAACACTCAATTATTTTTTACTGTGGCCCTGTTTGATGTACACACTTGATTTCTCTGCCTTCCACTTTTGCTTTTCTCCTTCCTGTCTTCTGCTTCTATCCTTGCTTCCATTTCCTCTGTCTCCCTGCACAGGTTCCCAACCCCCTGCCAGAGGCAGGAACCCTCAGAACATTCAAGAAGCATTTAGATGAGCACTTGAAACACCATACAAGGCTATGGACCAAGTGCTGGAAAATGGGATTAGAATAGACAGGGCTTGATGGCCGGCGCGGACACGATGGGCCAACGGGCCTCTTTATGTACTGTATAACTCTATGACTACCTCCAGTGTGATCCCACCACCAAACACATCTTCCCCTCACCTCGCCTTTCAGCATGCCGAAGGGACTGCTCCCTCCGCGACACCCTGGTTCACTCCTCCATCACTCCCAACACCTTTTCCCCTTCACCCGGCACCTTCCCGTGCAAGCACAAGAGATGCAACACATGCCCTTTTACCATCTCCCTTCCCACTGTCCAGGGCCCCAAACACTCCTTCCAGGTGAAACAGCGATTTACTTGTACTTCTTGCAATTTAGTATACTGTATTCGCTGCTCACGATGCGGTCTCCTCTACATTGGGGAATCCAAATGCAGATTGGGTGACCACTTTGCGGAACACCTCCATTCAGTCCGTAAGGGTGACCCCGAGCTGCCGGTCGCCTGTCACTTTAATTCTCCGCTCCACTCCCACTCAGATCTCACCGTCCTCGGCCTCTTACACTGTTCCAATGAAGCTCAATGTAAACTCGAGGAACAGCACCTCATCTTTTGATTAGGCACTTTACAGCCTTCTGGGCTCAACATAGAGTCCAAAAATTTCAGACCATAACCTCTGCCCCTCTTTTTTTCCCATTTATTTTTGTTTCTCTCTCTCACATGGCAGCTGCCTTTCACTCTGCCAGTGCCATTTACACTTCATCTAGAGCCATCTTTTGTTTTTTAACTTGTCCCATTACCATCTCCTTTTGCCTTGCACCATCATCCCTTTTGTCTCTTAATCTCTCCTGCCTTCCATCCTATCACAGACCTTCCCTTTTGTTCTTTCCTCCCCTCCCTCCTTTCCCTGCCCCTACACTTGCTTAAAAACCTGTTCCATCTCCAGCTTTTTCCAGTTCTGACGAAGGGTCATCGACCTGAAACGTTAACTCTGGTTCTCTCTCCACAGATGCTGCCTGACCTGCTGAGTATTTCCAGCATTTTCTGTTTTTATTTCAGATGATGTGTGGCACTTTGTTGCTGGCATTCCATGTGCACTTTTTAGATTGATACAAATGAAAAATAACCAGCTGCTCCATACATAAAATAATGGCCCAGAAATTAGGTTCGGGGGCTTGCCGCGCGTGCAAGCCCCCGATGTGCACTTACCCGGCGCGCCGACAGCTGAAGCCTGGGCCTGCTTGGAATTCCTGTCACTGGCCCGGTTCAGCTGTCAGCGCGCTGTGCTTGCCTGATCCAGCGGCGTAGTTAGTTCGATGTGCCAGCTGGGATCAGGTGAGCACTGAGCAGCCAATCAGGGGAGGGAAAACTTCATTCATGAGTTTGATAGTAAGAACTGTCAAACTCATGAAAACTACGGGCGCCCAAAACACTACTTAAACTTTAAATAAAATTTTAAAAACCATCCCACTAATTAAATGAACTATAAATAACTTTAAAAAACTATTTTAAACAATTAATCAAATTTTTGAAAAAAATAATTTTTTAAGAAATCGGCTCTAAAAATACACTTACCTTACTGTAAAGTCCTTAAAAACAATAAAGCTGTGGAAAAAATTTTATAATTTTAAATAATAGACCACTTACCTTAAAGAATCAAGTCCTTATGTCTCCTTTTTACATTTCTAAAAAGTTGAGGCCCTTACACACGGGCAAACCTGTCAAAAAGAAGGAAGTTCAACGCGTGCGCGCAGAGTCCTGCGCGCACGCGTTGGACCTCTGAACCCCTTGGAGGAAATGCCGGTTTCCCGCGCATGCGCTGTGCATGCTGAAATCCGGCACTTCCAACGGGCCCACGCGTGAGTACCCCGTCCGTACTCACGCGTTGGGACCGGAATTACTGGGCCAATAGACAGTAGCATTAATAGACAAAAGTTTATCATAGTTTCAGTTCCCTTTTAGAACTTTTAGTTATCTGCCTATACTGACTGTGTAAGATAATCATTTGGTATTTCACTGCATTGTTTTTTCAGTACTAACAGTTTGTCTTTGTGAAACCAATATGAACCTGTCAAGCTGATATACTTTCATTTCTTGAATTCTCCAAAACAGAGCAGAGAGTCGGTTAGATTGAGTTATTTATTGCTGCATGGGTTAAAAAAGGCGAACAGACTGTGAGAGCCAGCCAGAGAGACTGACATTTACTGGAGTGTTGGAACAGCAACATATTTAGCATTCTTGGTAGTGGAATTACTGATGCTGTGATTTAACTGAGGAATTTTCCCCCCTTTGTTCTGAGGTTGCAGGTGATGCTGGTAAAGCCTATCCCTAGAAGGTGGTGGTAAGGCTTGGCAATTGTTTGCACTTCGTCGTACAAACAATTACTAAGGTCCAGCACCTTCACAAGGCAACTAGGGGTGGACAATAAATGTAGCTTTACTGGGCTACTTCAAAGGATATTAAAAGTTAACACATGTAAGCCAGATTGGGTTGGGTGGTAGGTTCCCTTCCTGGAAGGACATTAGTGAGCCAGTTATTTTTACTGCATGTAAATTTATCTAATAAATTACAATGAGAATGATTGTGAGCACATAGTACCATATTTTGATATAGAGGCTGATAGCAAATGATTACCCAACATGGTCAACTCAGAGTTATTGCTGCATACTTTAGCTAATTTTAATCGCTTAACCATTGGCGGCCGTGCCAACAGCTGCTTAGGCCCTAAGCTCTGGCATTCCCTCCCTAAACCTCTCCGCCTCACTACCTCTCTCCTCCTTTAAGACGCTCCTTAAAACCTACTCCTTTGACCAAGCTTTTGGTCACCTACCCTAATTTCTCCTTATGTGGCTCGGTGTCAAATTTTGTTTTAAAACACTCCTGTGAAGCGCCTTGGGATGTTTTACTACGTTAAAGGTGCTATATAAATACAAGTTGTTGTTGTTGCTAATTGGGTGAAAATCCTCCAGAACCTATTACAGGAACGTGATTTCGGTGATGCTGAGATACTCCATCATCTCTTGACTTAATTTTCGCAATTTTCCAACTTGGCGAGGTGATAACCAATAAACCATCCAACACTTCATTGCCTAGTCTTTCTGCTGCAGAGGTGAATTGAATTACCTGGTTAAAGAGGAAAGAACAAGGAAAAACAGAGAAATGCAGAGTGAAGCAGCACTGGTAGAAGAGAGAATAATAGAAAGTAGGAAGCTGCTGCCCTCCAGAATTGAGAGTGTGAAAAGGCCCACCGGCTGACTGTTTAGTGCCTGAAAACGAGAGGCTGGCAGTTGAAAATCTCGGTTAGGTTGGCCGGGGGGGGAGGTGTGCTTGGCTGCCCCATTGATACCCAAGACCTGTCTGATTTAATTTTCAGGCTGACCTGTAAACAGACAAGCAGCATGCTGGTGTGAGGCTGCTTAAATATGCAGGTCGGGGGTCTTACGTTAGTTTTCGCACGCCATTTACAATTTTACGGTACAGGTGGGCGGAACATGGGTCATTTGTACCAGGTGTTGAGCAATCTAACCAGTGATCCTTAAAGAGACCACCAGTGACCACCCGAGAAAAGGCCCAGACATGTTTTAGGGAGAATTTTTGTGGGGTCAGGAGTAGGGTTGCAAAATTCCAGGAATTTTTAAAAGAGGAAACTTTCCATGGGAATTTTGGGGAATTTATGAGAATTTTGAGTTTTTTTGCACACTAATGGTTTTTGTCTCTGACCCTTATATTATCTTTGTCATCAAAATAGACATACTGTTCCATACAAATAAAAACAGGCTTTCAAAACTTTATTTAGGTTATAATTTTGAACTTTATTGAACCCCCACAAAAAAGACCCATCTAAAATAAAATAGAAAGAGCGTCAGCTTATTTAGCCTGTAATTTGTCCTTATTTTGTCCCTTTGAATCTGCTACTCATCATTGCTCCTCCTGATTCTCTGACTCTGGCTCTGACGTGTCCATTTCCTCCTCTGTGTCACTGGCTAGCTGTGTGGTGAACACTTCTGTATCTGGCTCAATAAGTTGTAGGTTCGCCCGGATAGCCACCAGTTTCTCCACTCTCTTGTTAGTCAGCCTGTTGCGCACCTTTGTATGCGTATTCCCAAAAAGTGACCAGTTTCGTTCAGAGGCCGCTGATGAAGGTGGGATTTGGAGTATCACCGATGCAATGGGTGACAGGGCCTCAGATGCACAAAGTCCCTTCCACCAGGTATGTGCACTGATATGCTTGCATGATTCCCATATCCCGTCCCCATTCCAAAGACCTTGCTTGGTAGAGAACTTTGCCAGACTTCCCAGAACTTTGCCCACGTCCAGATTGAGGTACGTCCAGATTGAGGTGGCGTGAGAGGGTAGAAATCACACTGTAAGCGCTGCTGATCTGTTCTCCAGAAAGTATTGGTCTCCCAACATGCTTTGGGTCCAGCATGTATGCTGCAGCATAAATCAGCTTGACACAAAATTCTTGACGCGTCTGTATGAATTGAACAATTGCCTTCTCCTCTGCTTTGAGCAGCAGGGATGTGGGTAGGGCAATGCTGATTTGTTCTTTTAAATCAGCAAAAAGCCTGAGAACATCTGACAAGACAGCGTCATCTCCTTCAATCTGAGCAATTGCAGATGCTACTGGTGAGAGTAGTTTAAGGTTGCTAACCACTCTCTCCCAAAACACATCATCCAGCAGTATTTTCTTGATGGTGGTTTCCATATCCCCAGACTGGGATATTGCCATTTCTTGCAGCGACTCCTTACCCTCCAGAAGGCTGTTGTACATTATGACAACGCCACCCCATCTAGTGTTGCTGGGCAGCTTCAGTGTGGTGTTCTTGTTCTTTGTCGTTTGCTTGGAGTTGTAGGTTGCTGCAACTACTTGTTTTCCCCTGACATACTTAACAACTTGCTTGGCTCTCTTGTACAGTGTTTCCATGGTTCTCAAACCCATGATGTCCTTGAGGAGCAGGTTGAGCCCATGAGCTGCGCACCCAATAGACGTAATATGAGGGTAGGCCTCCTCCACTTGAGCCCAAGCAGCCTTCATATTCGCAGCATTGTCAGTAACTACCGCAAAGACCTTTTGTGATCCAAGATCATTGATGACCGCTTTCAGCTCATCAGCAATGTATGTGCCTGTGTGTCTGCTGTCCTTCATGTCTGTGCTCTTGAAGAACATTGGGAGAGGAGTGGAGACGATGTAGTTTATGATGCCCTCCCCTCGTACATTTGACCACCCATCTGAGATAACTGCAACACAGTCTGCCATCTCTATCATTTCTTTGAGCTTTCCTTGGACTCTGTTATACTCAGCCTCCAGCAAATAAGTAGACAAAGCATGTCTGGTGGGAGGACAGTATGCAGGGCGAATAACATTGAAAAAATCTCTTCCAGTACACATTGGCTGTGAGCATGAGGGGTGAGCCTGTCGCATATACAGCTCGAGCAAGGCACTCATCTGCATTATTCTGGCTATGGTTATCCATTGTATCAAAGAACCTTCCAAGTGGGCCAGGAGTTGCTGATGATAAGGAGCCTGATGCTGAATGTGAACCATCATCTTCTTGAATGGAAGCAGAGGAACTCTGGGCTGACTGCTGTGAGATTTGAGTGAAGTTGTTGCATTTGGATAAATGCTGCTGCATCTTTGTGGCATTCTTTACATATGGCTTTGTACAATGTTTGCACATGTACATAGTCTTTCCATCTTTAATGCCTGGGGTAAAATGCTTCCACACATCTGACGGTAAACATAGCATTGTTCTATGCAGAGAAATAAAGGGCATACGTCTCTGTGTCGAACTGCGGTCGATCAGCACGATTGCAACAGAGTGAGTAAATTTTTCCTGATGCTTCATGTGATGGAAGCATGACCTGTGCACGCACGACGCTACATCACCAATAGAGGGAGCTAATCGCTCATCCACTCATCCAACCAATCAGGACACATTTGTTCACAGTCACACACAAAACTTGTAATTATTAAAACAAACCAAGTAAGAAGATAAACATATATTGATTAAGAAATTCCTTAATAATTAAGATTCCATCTCTGTTAGTAATTTTAAGAGAGGACCTGTGAAAAAAAATGAAAGAAATACAAAAAAAAACAATATTATGCTAGCATGTGCTTTTTTGGCCAAAATTCCCAAAATTCCCAAGCTAAACTTCCCGTGGAAAATTTCTGGAAATTTCCCGGAAACTTTCCACCCCTTCACAACCCTAGTCAGGAGGAGCAGGAGTACGCCTCCTGGTTCCACCAAAAAACTGCGGCTGCTGCCTGCCATGCTCAACCCCCAGCGTGGGAGCCAACTGATTTCCTGCCCTCCCACAACTTTTATGAATATGTCAAAAAGTCTCCAGAATTGCTGAAGATAGCAAGAAATCAACTTAAGTACAGGTTTAAGAAAAAACCACAAGCAAAGACACTTAACTACAGGGGAACCAACTTTTATAAGGCAAATCCAGTAACATTTACAAATAGCCGGCAAATGTCACATGTACAAACCTCCAGGAAAACATCCAACCAAAGTTGGTAACACTAGACTCTGCACACTTCTGGCACAGGTGTGTTCTGCCGCGGGTGTGGGGGGCTAGTGTTTGAGCTGCACTGAATTTTGTGACGCATGACCTGCCCCTTCATTTGTCTGGGCTGCCCATGCATGTAATACGTGAGCAGGGAGTCAGAGCAGCAACATGCCAGTAGCAGCTTAATGGGAAGACTCTATTTTTCTATCAGTAAACGGGGGAGAAAGCAACATTCCTGCAAAAGTGGCAGCTCAAGTTGCATTAAAGGAGGTGGCAAAGAATTCCAATGTAGTCAAGATGGCTCCTGCGTTGGCATCTCCTTACTGAGCTCCTTTGCTCTGCAACAACATGCTTGGTCAGCCATTGCCTCTTTTGCCCTACTCCTCTCTTCCACTGTTTAAATTCCCCACGCTCTAATAGTGGGAGCATTTTAGCCCAAACTACAAGTTTAAAGTTACTTGTGCAGAGCTCACTACCCACCTCCTGACCCGGTGCTTTGTTTTCACTGTGCTCCTTTCAACTGCTGGAACTCTGCTCAAATTTGACTTCCCAACTCCAGGACTACGCTGCTCCACTGGACTATAGTGTAAGACTCGACGGCCTAGAAATTGGGTATAGCCCCGCTTGAGGCGTTAGAACTGGCGCTGCGCAAAGTTTATAGCCAGACGAAACTTATCGCTGCCTGGCGAGATATTGGGTTGCATCGCCCCCCAAAGGGGATTGAGGCGCTAACTCAGACGTTGCACGGGGCTCCTAAGGCGCAAAAGTTCAGGCGCTACCCAATATCGTCGCGGACGGGCGCAGCGCAGGTGATCTCAATTACCGGAAACCACGAGACTTCCAGGCGCCGGCCGGCTCTTAAAGGGGTGGGTCAGTCAGCCTGAGCTGCTACACTCAACGCCCTGTAGGCCTCAGAATCAGCGCTCGCCCTTCTCTGGCGCAACAAACTTGGTGAGGATGGAGAAGGTGAGACAGAGAGCAGAGCGCTTCAGCACTGAGGCCCTGGACCACTTGGTGTCTGCAGTTGAGCGCCGTCGAGATGTTCTGTATCCTGACAATGGCAAGAGGCCGAATCAAAAGGCTTACCGGCGATCTTGGAGGGAGGTTTCTCAGAGGGTCAACTCCAACAGCTTGGCGACCAGGACCCCTGTTCAGTGCAGGAAGAAATTCAACGACCTCACTCGGGTCATTAGGGTGAGTGTTGGTTATGCAAACTTCTGATTCCCTCCATCTGCACCTAACTTCGAGGACTCTGTTGCCATGATGCCCCAATGGCCATCTGTCAGCAAGCACCCATGGCCCTTTCTGGGCACACACATGGACATTTCTCTCAAGGCCACATGTAAAGGCTCTTGCACCATGGGGGGCATGAGATGATCTCTCAAGGCATCATGTAAGGGCTCTTGCACCATGGGGGGCATCAGATGATCTCTCAAGGCATCATGTAAGGGCTCTTGCACCATGGGGGGCATCAGATGATCTCTCAAGGCATCATGTTACAGAACTTCCCCTTCTTTCCCCTACAGTCCAAGCTGGCGACGATGCGGAGGGAGCAGCGTCGAACCGGTGGCGGACCTCCACAAGTGGTCACTCACATGGATCTCGAGGAGAGAGTGCACCAGATTCTTGGAGGACGTCTGTCTGGTCCTGTAACCACTGCAGCTGCCGACCCCATTCTCGACAGCGAGGGTAAGGCTCTCACCTTTTGCAACTGTCTCCTTCCACTTGGTCCCCCCGCCAGCATGCTTCCTCAGTGTGCCGCAATCTGCCATGCCTTTCCGCCAACCTGTCCTTTTGCTAAAGCCACTCTTCCACCTCCCTGCTTTCAGATGATGCATCACCAACTGGGGCTCCACGCCCTGAAGCTGCCAGTGCCAGTGCCTCTGGAGTTGAGGATCAGGAGGAAGCCGGACCATCTGCTCCAATCTCAGAGGAGCATACACATGTACAGACTGGGGATAGTAGTTCCCTGGAGGGGAGGGGGGGGTGCTCTGATGATCAGGCAGTTGCCGGACCAAGCAGCATGCAGCAACGCAAGGGGGGTAGGCAAGTTCGGCCACCGTCTCCCCGGAGGGCAAGGCAGGTAGTGATGACTGCTGCACAGAGTGCAGAGGAGGTGCGTCGCCTGACTGAAATGAGCACCCAGGCCCAGCTCAGGCACACTGAGCTGATGGCTGCAGTGGGGAGGATGCCTCAGTCAATAGATACACTGGCAAAGAGTGTGTTGGACTTCGGGGCAACAATGGAGAGGACTCTCCAGGGCTTCGGGGCAACAATGGACAGGACTCTCCAGGACTTTGGGGCAACAATGGACAGGACTCTCCAGGGCTTCGGGGCAACAATGGAGAGGTCTGTCGAGGGCTTCGGGGCAACAATGGAGAGGTCTGTCGAGGGCTTTGCACCAACAATGGAGAGGACTGTCCAGGGCTTCGAGGCCGCTATGGAAAGGACTGTTCAGGGCTTCGGACAATCCCAGTGGAGCGGTCAGCACCGGCCTTGTCCGAAGCAATGGAAAGAACTGTCCAGGGCTTCTCCGAAGCACTGGCACCCGGCTCACAGGTCCTCACTGCTGCCACGCAGTCACTTGCCGGCCTCGTCCACACCCAGATTGAGGCAACGCGAACGCTCACTGCAGCCACCCTATCTGCATCAGCTAGGATCACCCTGGGCCCTTCCAGTCCCATACAAGGCCAGGAATCAGTGGAGCATGCGATTGTGGCGGATGAGCCGAGCCAGTCCCCTCAGAGAGCCAGTGTGTCGTCCGACAATGGTGCAGGTGTCCTCTCTCGGCAGGTGACCATTCCACATGCCAGCACTGGCACGTCTGCAGTGCAGCTGCCACCACCTGCAGTGCACACTGCTTCCAGCCATGCTCAGATCAAGCATCCTGCGTCCGCACCCTCCAAGCCCAGAGGTCGGCCAGGCCGTCCCTCAGGGGCTTCTGCGCTTCCAGACAGTCAGCAGGCATCCCCCAGCCTTCACCCCGCCACTGGGGTTCAATTACGTAGGAGCAGCAGGGAGGGAAGGGGCCGAGCGCGAAAGAGAAGTCGTTCTCCATCAAGGGGTCAGCAGTAAAGGGAGGTCCTGAGATGTTTCTTTGGCCAAACTCAAGGAGACCCTCACCTGTTGGAATTGTTGGAAAAAGTTTGTTCAGTTTGGCGGCTTTGCCGAAGAGTTTAGTGTTATTTTGTTTGTTATGGTTTCTGTTGACATGACGTTGTTTTGCTGTAATGAAAGACTTTTGTGACAATAAAGAGAAGTTTAAATGTGCTAAGGTGTACGTGAATAATTACAGTGATGCTGGCCTTCAGATGCTTTCAAACATCCAAAGTGCGCAGCAGTTAAGACACTCATCATTCCGCCAGAGGGGCCTCGAGACGACTCCTCATGAGCCAGTGACGGATGGCCCTTCCACTTTCAGGAGCCCTTCCATCTTCCTCCTCCTGCTCCTCCTCCTCCTCGTCCGCATGCTCCTCCTCCTCCTCCTCCTCCGCCTGCTTCTCCAGGGTCAGAGGGAAGGTGATGAATTGACGCCTTCTCCTATAAAGGGCAGCTGTAACTTGCCGGATGCAGCAGTGGACTGCAGCCTGAGAGATATTCGTGATGTCCCCAATGGCTCACTGAAAGGATCCGTTGCCATAAAAATTGAGGCCAACAGTCAGTTTAGCGGCCACCGACAGAGAGGTCATGCACCGTTGACGCGGCTGCAGATCCTCAGTAAGCAGGTGGCACAGCTCAGTAACAACGTCCATCCCGATTCGGAGCCTTCGCACACACTGCTCCTCCGACATGTCAAGGTATGACCCCTAAAGACCCTCGCAGCATACCCTCGGATTGGGCAACCTCCATTGCCCCTCCTCCTTCTGGCCAATCCCGGCCCTCTTTCCCGCCGTCTTTCTGCCCCTTCATAGTGTTCGGCCAGGAGCCCGTCGCCCTCCAAAGCATCTCCCATTCCGATGCCAGTTGGTCAGAAGGCTGTTAGGTCTAGTGCTCCAACTGCTCCGGACAGGTTTGAGGGTCCCAAGTACTCTAATGCTAAAATCCAAAAACTCTGCTCCACAGTAGCTCCCCAACAACGATCGCAATGAACAGGCCAAGTGGCTGAAGCTTCTATACTAGAGCTGTCCCCTTTAAATAGCGCCCCCCGACTCCGAGAAGGGCCTGCTAACGCTCCCTCGAACTGCTGGCGCAAACAACCGAATTTCTAGGCCGACTGCTGTGACTCCACTCTGTTATGCAGTTGCCTCAACTTTTAAGGTAACTTTCTCTAACCTTCAGCCCATTCCCCAGCTGCTGCTGTTTGCTGCTGAACTTCTGGCTGTATTTCAGTGCACTGCTGGTTTCTCAGCTTTATCTGCTGCTGTGAGGCTCCTGGCCAGAAATTTACTTCAACTGGGCTGAAGTCCATTTTTCCGCAGCTCTGGACCTTATCGTGAACTTCAACTTTGCCACTGTTTTCTATGGAGTCTGTTTGTTCTGTTGGGTCGTCTCGATTCCAGTAGCTGGCCTGCTGCTGCATTTTCAGTTTTCTGCGCCTTTGTTGGGAATTTTTCACTCTATGCTGAGCTGGCTCTGATCTGTTTCTGCTGGTTCCCATCCTGCTCTGAATTCTGCCCCCGCATCGTTACATCTGGCGGCTCCCAAGGATCTATCCTTGGTCCTCTCTTATTTTTCAGCTACATGCTGCCTCTCGGCGACATCATCTGAAAACATAATGTCAGTTTCCACATGTACGCTGACGATACCCAACTCTACCACACCACCACCTTTCTCGACCCCTTCACTGCCGCTGTATTGTCAGACTTCTTGTCCGACATTCAGTCCTGGATGAGCCAAAATTTCCTCCAACAACCACAACAATTTGCATTTATATAGCCCCCTTAATGTAGTAAAATGTCAAAAGACGCTTCACAGGAGCATTATCAAACTAAATTTAACACCGAGCCACATGAGGAGATATTAGTGTGATGAAATATGTCATTCATCAGACTCTGTATTTAACTACATATATTGTATTGCCTGCTCCGGTGTTTTACCTTGTATTGTATATAGTGCACCGCCCCCTTTCTCCCCATTCGGTGTGTCGGCTCCGCCCATACCTGGCCCTACTTAAGACAAGGCCACGCTTGTCTTGCAGCAGAACAGCAGAATGCTAGGTGAAGCTAGGTGAAGACACAGGCATCTTTCTTTGCTAATAAAAGCCTTGTTTTATCCAGTTAACTTTGAGCCTTGAAGTTATTGAGGCGCATCAATTTTATTAGCAAACTTTCAACGATGGATCAACTTTTGAAACCGGAACGCTTGGATTTGGACCCGCATGCTTCGGATGCATCGGCACAGTTTGGACACTGGTTCCAGTGCTTGGAATTTTTTATGGCCAACTCCGAAGCCGTCACAGCCTCTAAAGCCACCGGAGATGTGAAGCTCGGGATCCTGCAGAATCGGGTAAGCCACCGGGTTTTTCCACTCATCCAAGATGCCGCTACCTACCTGGATGCCTGCAACATTCTAAAGGCCCACTATCAGCGGCCTACCAACGAGGTGTACGCCAGGCATCTGCTTGCTACCTGCACACAGCGACCCGGAGAGTCGCTAGAGGACTTTCTAGTCACCCTAAAAGTGCTTGGCAAAGACTGCAAATGCAAAGACGTGAAAGCCACGGTATACACAGACGAGCTTATTCGGGATGCCTTTATCGCAGGCCTTAGCTCTAATTACATCCGGCAGAGACTGCTAGAGAAAACGGGCCTAGATCTGACACAGGCTGTGGACACAGCGCGATCGCTGGGTGTGGCTCAGAAGAACTCTGACTCCTACTCGTCAGGCCGCGCGGCCCACGCCGCCTCTGCTTCCCCGCCCGGTAGCCCAACACCGTCGGGGCCCTGCTCTCCCCCCAGAAGCCCTATGACCACCGCGACGCATCGGGGCCTCAAATGCTACTTCTGCGGGCAGCCGAAGCACACCAGGAACCTGTGCCCGGCGAAAGGCACCACCTGCTGTAAGTGCGGTAAGAAGGGGCACTTTGGGAAGGTGTGCAGAGGGAACCCCGCAGGCAAAACCGCCACCGCCGCGTGCGCGCCGTGGGAGCGGCCATCTTGGACGCCATCTTGTCCGACCTCATGAGGTCCGCCATCTCGCGAGCAGACATCGTGGACGCCATCTTACCCGGCCTCGTGTGGCCCACCATCTTGTCCCGATCAGGGCCCTACAGTGGCGTCGATCACAGTGGACCAGTCCAGACCGCACCCACTATCCAAATCGATGGTGGACATCGAGGTAAACGGGTGCAAGGTTAAATGTTTAATTGACAGCGGGAGCACGGAGAGCTTCATTCACCCTGATCTGGTACAACGACTCTCTCTAACTATAGTTCCTACTCAGGGCACGATCTCTATGGCCGACAAAACCCAGATATCGACTATTGCGGGTTACTGCGCGGTACGATTGTCCGTTAAAGGTACTGTATATAATAATTTTAAACTGTTAATTATGAAGGATTTATGTGTGAGCGTGATCTTGGGCCTGGGTTTTCAGTGCCACCACCAAAGCATCACGCTCAATTTCGGTGGGTCCCAGCCGCCCCTCACAGTGTGCGGTCTGGCTACCCTGAAGGTAAAGCCGCCTTCGCTATTCGCGAACCTTACCCCTAACTGCCGGCCAATAGCGACCAAAAGCAGGAGGTACAGCTGGGAGGACAGGCGGTTTATCGCGACCGAGGTAGACAGGCTCCTGAGGGAGCGCATTATTGAACGCAGCAACAGCCCGTGGCGCGCCCAAGTGGTGGTGGTGAGGGGTAGCGAGAAGAAGCGGATGGTGATTGACTATAGTCAAACAGTCAACATCTATACCCAACTAGACGCCTACCCGCTACCCCGCATATCCGAGATGGTGAACCAAATCGCCCAATACCGGGTGTTCTCCACTATCGACCTCAAGTCAGCGTACCACCAGCTCCCTATCAGACCAAAGGACCGTTCGTACACCGCCTTCGAGGCAAACGGACGCCTCTACCAGTTCCTCAGAGTCCCCTTTGGGGTGACGAATGGGGTCTCGGTCTTTCAGAGGGAGATGGACCGCATGGTCGATGACCACCACTTGCAGGCAACCTTCCCCTATCTCGACAACGTCACCATCTGCGGCCACAACCAACAGGACCACGACTCAAACCTCGCGAGGTTTCTGAAAACCGCACAAAAACTCAACCTCACCCACAACGAGGACAAGTGCGTTTTCAACACCACGCGCCTCTGCATACTAGGCAGCGTGGTGGAGAATGGGGAAATCGGACCAGACCCCGACCGATTGCGCCCCCTACGGGAGCTGCCCCTGCCCAACACTCCCAAAGCCCTGAAAAGGTGCCTGGGGTTATTCTCGTATTATGCCCAATGGGTCCCCAACTACTCTGATAAAGCCCGCCCCCTCTTGAAAGCATCCTCTTTCCCGCTCTCTGCTGAGGCCCATGCTGCCTTCAAAAGCATTAAGCAGGATATTGAGCGGGCCACGCAACAGGCAGTGGACGAGAACACTCCCTTTCAAGTGGAAAGTGATGCGTCTGACTTTGTCTTGGCGGCCACCCTCAACCAGGCGGGGCGGCCCGTAGCTTTCTTCTCGAGGACCCTCCAGGGGCCCGAGATCAGACACTCCTCCGTGGAAAAGGAGGCCCAAGCCATCGTGGAGGCAGTGCGCCACTGGCGGCACTACCTAGCCGGCAAACGCTTCACCCTACTTACCGACCAGCGGTCGGTAGCGTTTATGTTCAATAATAAACAGAGGGGGAAGATTAAAAATGATAAGATTCTTAGGTGGCGGATCGAGCTCTCCACCTTCGAGTACGACATCATATACCGGCCGGGGGCCCTTAACGAATCCCCCGACGCGCTCTCACGAGGGATGTGTGCCAACGCCACCGGGGATCGGCTACAGACCCTCCACAACGACCTCTGCCACCCAGGGGTCACACGGCTGTTCCACTTCATAAAGTCCCGCAACTTACCCTACTCGATTGAGGAAGTTCGGTCCCTGACCAGGAACTGCCGTACTTGCGCTGAGTGCAAGCCTCGGTTCTACCGCCCTGATAGAGCCCACCTAATCAAAGCTACACAGCCCTTTGAGCGGCTTAGCTTAGATTTCAAGGGCCCCCTCCCGTCCGTCGACCGCAATGTTTACTTCCTGAACATTGTGGACGAATACTCCTGTTTCGCATTCGCCTTCCCCTGCCCAGACATGACCAGCGCCACGGTCATTAAATGCCTCAACAGCCTGTTCTGCCTGTTCGGTATGCCAAGCTATATCCACACGGATAGGGGGGCGTACTTCATGAGTGAAGAGCTACGCCAGTACATGCTGTCCAAGGGGATTGCCACGAGCCGTACCACCAGCTACAACCCCTGGGGTAATGGTCAGGTGGAGCGAGAGAACGGGACAGTATGGAGGGCAGTCACCCTAACTCTAAGGACCAAGGGCCTCCCTATCTCCCGCTGGCAGGAAGTCCTCTCAGATGTGCTCCACTCAATACGGTCACTATTGTGTACCGCCACTAATGCCATGCCTCATGAGCTAATGTTTGTGTTTCCCCGGAAATCCACCTCAGGTGTATCCATACCGTCGTGGTTCTCCACCCCAGGTCCGGTACTTTTGCGGAAGCATGTGAGGGGCCACAAGATGGACCCTCTCGTGGAGCCAGTGCACCTGCTCCACGCCAACCCACAATATGCGTATGTCCGGCACGCCGACGGACGGGAGGACACTGTGTCCATAAAAGACCTCGCCCCAGCCGGTAACAACAGCAACAACGACAACGACTACAACAACAACAACGACAACGACTACAACAACAACAGCAACATCGACAACAACCACAACAACTATTACCCACCCACTCCACCCACTATTCTTTCATCACCCCCGGAAGAACACCAGCCAACGGTACCCCCACCACCTACTCCTTCAACAACCCCGGTGGTGCCCCCGGCAGAGACCCAGGAGGTCACCCGGGACACCCAGCCGGCACCCGCGGCACCGCAACCGTTACGTCGGTCACAGAGGACTATCACACCCCCGGACAGACTAAATCTGTAGAAGGGGTGAATGTGATTAAATATGTCATTCATCAGACTCTGTATTTAACTACATATATTGTATTGCCTGCTCCGGTGTTTTACCTTGTATTCGGTGTGTCGGCTCCGCCCATACCTGGCCCTACTTAAGACAAGCCCAGGCTTGTCTTGCAGCAGAACAGCAGAATGCTAGGTGAAGTTAGGTGAAGACACAGGCATCTTTCTTTGCTAATAAAAGCCTTGTTTTATCCAGTTACCTTTGAGCCTTGAAGTTATTGAGGCGCATCAATTAGGACAGATGACCAAAAGCTTGGTCAAAGAGATAGGTTTTAAGGAGCGTTTTGAAGGAGGAAAGAGAGGTAGAGAGGCAGAGAGGTAACGGGAGGGAATTCCAGACCTTGGGCCTAGGCAGCTGAAGGCACAGCCGCCAATGGTGAGGTGAAGGAAGTGAGAGATGAACAAGAGGCTAGAATTGGAGGAACACAGAGTTCTTGGAGGGTTGTAGTGCTGGAGGAGGTTACGGGGGGTGGGGGTGGAATTTTAACATGGGTGACCGGCTGGAATGGGTGCGGGTGAGGGGTTAAATGAGCAAAAAATACAAGCGTGTCGGGAAGCCGGCTCCAACCCGCCAAGTTCCAGGTTTTACTGAGGTGGGACAAGGGGTGGACAGCCAACCCGCTCCCAGGAGGCAGGTTGGCATTTAAAATATGTTAGTGAGGCTGGAAGCTTCGGACTTAACCTGCTTTGCAGGTTTAACTGTGGGTGGCCAGGTTTCCTGGGCCTTGTGAAACCCAGCAGCTGCAGCAAGGCGAGGACAGCCTCAGGGAGCACTCCTTGTGGGCCAGGAGGAGCAGGAGTGCTTCCTCCTAACGCCCAAGCTCCCCCACCGTCGTCCCCCCCCCTCATACAAATCCCCACCCCCTGGGATCAGAGCCCCCCAGAGTTAAATCTCCACAGCATGCGGGGAAACTCAGCCTTCCTGTTTTCCCACGCACTACCTCTCCCCCCAACCCCGCTCACAGCTCGCTGGGAAGTAAACTTTTCCCCAGGGTGCAGCGCAAGGGATTTCAACAAGAGGATAAAAATTTTAAAATCGAGGTGTTAGTAAACTGGGAGCCAATGTAGGTCAGCAAGCACAGGGGTGATAGGTGAATGGGACTTGGTGCGAGTTAGGATACAAGCAGTAGAGTTTTGAATGAGTTTAAGATTATGGAGGTTAGAAGATGCGAGGCCGGCCAGGAGAGCATTTCAACAATCGTGTCTGAAGATAAAAGAAGCATAGAGGATATGGGGTTGGAAGCAATGTATCCTTTAAGCTGCGCATCCGCGTAGCACTCTTCAGCTCCCGCACAGCCGGCTTATCAGTTTTTAAATAGGAAAAACCATGCAGTCATGGTATTCTGAGTGGGCCACGCAGCCCCTTAAAGGGGCCGTGCACCCAAAAAAAATAACGGAAACACTGGTCGGAAGCTCAGCTCAGGGTCAAATAAGACACCAAAGTTGCGAACAGTCTGGTTCAGTCTGAGAAGGAGATGGACTCGGTGGCTAAGGAATAGAGTTTGTGGTGGTGGCTGAAGACAATGGCTTTGTTCTTCCAATTGTCCATCACAAATAAAGCCATCTCTGATCACGTCTTTATATCGCTCTCCACCCACATCTTCTTTCCCCCTCCCAATCCCACTTCCTTCTGTGTCCACCCCTGGAAAAAACTCTCCCCAAGTCACTTACAACTGCACTTTTGAACTTCCAACTGCCTAGCCGTTCAGTCTCCATTCACCACGACATTTCTGCAGCTACTGATCTACTTAATCACACCCTTAGCTCCGCCTTTAATGCCCTTGTCCCCATTAAAACCATTGCTCTCTCTCACCCTGGCCGTTCCCCCTTGTACGGCCCTCATCTCCGTTCCCTTAAGTCCAAGGGACGCAGACGTGAACGTTTATGACGGACAACTGGTTCAGCCATTCATCGCCAGATCAGGCTGGAGCACATAAAACACTATCGGGTCCGGCTCTCCTCGGCCAAAACTGCTCACTATTCCAGGATCATCCTGGAATGCAAAGATAACCCGCAGCTTCTCTTCTCAACTACAAACCATCTTCTTAAACCCCTCTCCTTCACCCTCACCTCCAACAACAATTGTGAGGAGCTCATGGACTTCTTTTTCATTAAGATTGAGACCAACCATTCAGCTAGCTCGGCAGCATCCCTCCCTTCTCCTAGCCCACCAGGCCAAACTTCCTCTAAGGTCCCCCCCCCACCCCCCCCGCCATAGCCCTGAACTCCCACCTTTCTCTTATTTCTCTCCTATTTCCCCTCATGCCCTCTCTGAGCTCATCTTGTCCATGAGACCCAGCTCCTGCTCCCTCGACCCTATTCCCACTAAACTGCTGACCGCCCAACTGCCCTTCCTGGCTCCTCTGTTAGCTGATATTGTTAACAGTTCTCTCTCCTCAGGTGCTGTCCTCCTCCCCTTCAAATCTGCTGTCATCATCCCTCTCCTCAAAAAATCCACCCTTGACCCCTCTGCCCTTGCAAACTACCGCCCCATCTCCATCCTGCCTTTCTTTTTCCAAGTCCTTGACCGTGCTGTCACCTCTCAAATTCGTGCCCATCTTTCCTGGAACTCCATGTTTGAATCCCTCCAATTAGGTTTCCACCCCTGCCACAGTAATGAAACGGCCCTTATCAAAGTCACAAAGGACATCCTAAGTGACTGTGACCGTGGTAAAATAGAAACATAGAAGATAGGAGCAGGAGTAGGCCATTCGGCCCCTCGAGCCTGCTCCGCCATTCAATGCGATCATGGCTGATCATCCAAATTCAGTACCCGGTCCCTGCCTTCTCCCCATATCCCTTGATCCCTTTAGCCTTATGAAATATATTTAACTCCTTCTTGAATATATTTAATGAATTGGCCTCTACTGCCTTCTGTGGTCGAGAATTCCACAGGTTCACCACTCTCTGGGTGAAGAAATTCCTCCTCATCTCTGTCCTAAATGGCTTACCCCTTATCCTTAGACTGTGTCCCCTGGTTCTGGACTCCCCAACCATCGGGAACATCCTTCCTGCATCTAGTCTGTCTAGTCCTGTTAGAATTTTATAAGTTTCAATGAGATCCCCTCTCATTCTTCTAAACTCCAGCGAGTACATATTCCTCCTCATCCTTCTCGACCGGTCTGCAGCCTTTGACATGATTAACCACACCATCTTCCTCCAACACCTCTCCTCCGTCGTCCAGCTGGGTGGGACTGCACTCACCTCGTTCCATTCTTATCTATCCAGTCGTAGCCAGAGAATAAACTTCCCGCTTCCGTACCGTTACCTCTGGGGTCCCCAAGGATCTATCCTTGGCCCTCTCCTATCTACATGCTGCCCCTCCACAACATCATCCAATAACGCAGCGTCAGTTTCCACATGTACGCTGATGACACCCAGCTCTACCTCACCACCACCTCGCTCGCCCCCTCCACTGTTTCTAATTTGTCACACTGCTTGTCTGACATTCAGTACTGGATGAGCAGAAATTTCTTCCAACTAAATATTGGGAAGACGGAAGCCACCGACTCTATCCCTGTCCCTGCAACTGTCTGAGGTTGAACCAGACCGTTCACAACCTTGGTGTCGTATTTGACCTCGAGATGAGGATCCGACCTCATATATGCTCCATTACCAAGACCACCTATTTCTACCTCCGTAACATTGCCCAACTCCGCCCCTGCCTCAGCTCATCTGCTGCTGACATTCTCATCCATGTCCTTGTTACCTCTAGACCTGTCTATTCCAACGCTCTCCTGGCCAGTCTCACTCTTCCAACCTCCATAAACTTGAGCTCATCCAAAACTCTGCTGCCCGAATGTCTTAATGTCTCCTTCTTTGGCTCGGTTTTAATTTTTGTCTGATTAAGCCATGATCTAATTGAATGGGGGGAACAGGTTCCAGGGGTTGAATGTCCTACTCCTGTTCCTATGTGAACCCCGGTGGGATGTTTTACTACATTATAGGAGCTATGTAAATGCAAATTGTTGTAGTCTACCAAATGCAGCGGTTAGAAGGTAAGATATAATGGCTGTCTTTTCTCAGCATTCTGGCATCAACACTAAATACTGTTAGAAATTATGAGTACCTAAAATGTATATGCAATGTTACCCAGACCTGTCCCATTAATAGCTCCAGTTTCTGCTTCACACCACATCGACCCACAACCATCAACCAACACGTTTTACTTAATATCAAAACCTATGCTCAAGTGAAATTGACAGTAAATGAGATATTTAAGTAGGAGCCGCACAATTATGTGGCACAATTCGGGTACGACATTCCCCTGTTGTCTGAGGGCTTCAGTGAGCTCGTGATGCGACTGAACCCCTCCCTAAAGCATTTTTATGTTTTGGAGCAAGACATTAGAAATTAGGGGTACCTAAAATGGTTATAGCCAAGAAATGGGCAGTGTTTAGGCTAAAAATTGGTTAAGTAGCGCCAGTTGAAAAGCGTTTAGGCGGCATGCAAAATTCGTCCTCACTCCTCATTAAAATGATTGCAGTCATGATTCTAGTCTAAAAGCTCAAGCTTATTGGTGTTACATTGAAAAGATGGACCAATATTGGGGGCAGTCTAAATGCAAGTAATGATTGCCACAGGCTTTTTTCACTACTTAAAGGGGAGGTTCATTGATGCTACAGCACCTCATTCTCAGCATTGCTGGTTGTGCAGCTACCTCAGGAAGAAGGAGCAAGAGAAGGAGCGAAGGAGGAGGAGGAGAGTGGTGGTCTCTTTGACCAGGAGGAGGAGGAGAAGGAGACCAGACCGCAGACCACCACCACCACCACCACCACCATCACTACATCAACAACTGAGGTGCCTGGAGAGAAAGGACAGGAGAGGAGGAGGAAAAAGGAAGGCCAACATCCAACACCACCAGAGGAGAGGAGAGGCCTTTCCATCACTGCCTCCCCAATTGGCCTCCATTTCAGGAGAGGGAGAGAGGGGAGAAAAACAACTGAACAGAACAACCAACATCAACTGTTTGGAAGGAGGGAAGAGAATCATCTACAAAACATCTACAGGTGGGTGTTATTTTGGTGCACTCTCCCAAAGACTTTGTATTGTAGGTGGGGGGACGAAAGAAGAAAAGAAGGCCGGAACACCAAGAGGTGTGTGTGTGTGTGGCTCTTGTTAAAAACTAGGCCACACACACCACTAATAAACACCCCCTTCCATTGCCTGGGCATGGCAGCCACAGCCACAGCCACAGCTGCTCCCGCTGCTTCTGCTGCCCCGTCGCCTTTCAAATTAATAACTAGAAAACACGGGGTCAAGAGCTACACTCACCCCAACATGACAATTGAGGCATGTGTCAAAGCCATGGCTGGGGTTGTCGGCCCCTCAGCCATTGTAGCGGCCTCAAAAATGTACGGGAAGGCTGTGTTCTTCCTGGGGTCAGAGCGGGCGGTGTCCCTGGCCGTCGAAAAGGGGCTCACCGTGGGCGGGACCTTCCTGCCGGTGGACCCTCTGGAGGCCACCACGCAGAGGGTGGTCGTCTCGAACATCCCGCCCTTCGTTCCTGGTGAGCTCCTCCTCCCCCACCTACGTCAACTTGGGGAGGTGAGGTCGGGGATTACGCCCATCCCGCTCGGCTTCCGGGAAGCCAGCCTTCGCCACGTCTTCTCCTTCCGGCGCCAGCTCTTCATCCAGCTGGCGCGGGAGGAGGACACTGATGGGGCGTTCGTGGTGCTCCACGAGGGGACCGCCTATCGCGTCTTCTGGATGTCGGACGGTGTGTAGTGCCACGCCTGTAAGGAGGTGGGGCACATAAGGAAAAACTGCCCCGCCTCCAAGGCCGCCAGATCGACTGGTGCGGCCGAGGCTGGCGCCGCTCCTCCCCCTGGATCTGTCCGCGCGTCAAAAACAACAGATGCGCGGTCGACGTAGGAGGCTAATGCCACCAAGGCCTCCAGCAGGGGGAGGGAGAGCGTCCGGTCAGAAGGAAGGCGCAAAACAAAACTAAACACCTTAAGACGGGTCCCCTCGTGGAGGACAGCCAGCCTTTGAACCTTGTGCCCCTTACACCCGCGCACCTCGCGGAGTTGGTCGGGTTAAATGAGAGTGGGAGGGGCCTCGTGCCCGAGCCTGTGGCTGCAACTGCCGTAGCGGAAAAATCAAGACCTGCGGCCGGGCTCGGGCCCGAGGAACCTGCTCCGCCAGAGGGAGCAGAGGAGGAGGCCTCGGCAGACATGGAGGTCTCCCTCGCTCTGTGTCCCTCCGTGCTGAAAAGAAGGCGCGACCCCCTGGAAGAGGAGGACCGAGAGGAGGAAGGTCCCTCCGAACAGGGGGAGTCGTTGCACGCCGCGGGTACTGCGCCCCCCCGCCTCCCCCGCCGTCACCATCACGAGCGATCGGCAGGGGTCGCCTGTCCCTCGGGAGGGTAAGACAGATGTGTCTGTCCGGCACGTGCCTCCCGGGGATGGGGAAGAGACCCTGCCCATGGGGGGGGGGGGTCGCGGAACAACCCGCGGAAAATGTGACTATAACAGAACCGTTACTCCTCGGCGGGTCGTGCGTCCTGGGGACTGGGGCGGGCGAGCTCGAAGAAGCTGAGCTCGCCCAATGCGACCCAGACATTTCCCAGGGACTGCTCGACCTGGTCGAAGTTTTAGTTCAGGATACCCAGTCTGCTGGGTCGGTGACTGGTGGCGGGGAGGAGGAGGGCCCCCTGACTCCGTCTCTGACGTCGACGCCGGACGTACCGGAGGAGCTGGGATTTGTTTTCTCCCCGGTTTCTCCGGATGTTCCGGCGTCTGAGGCAGAGGGGGACCCCGAACCGCCGCCGCCTTCTGGCCCGGCACCCCTGGTGGAGCCCAGGGAGGACTACTCTGCCGCCGATCCTGGGGGTGGGATCCGGGCAGAGGCAGGGCCGGCTGGTGCGGCCGAGCCGTTCGCTGCGCCCTGCGCGACGAATGGGTCAGCCGCTGGTGACGACCCCCTGGAGGAGGACGGGGACTCGGTGATGGGCACGGAGGATGATTTAGACTCCGTCGCCGGCGAGGCAGTGGATGACCTCATGCCCCTCACTGAGTCTCCCCTCATCCCCGTCGCGGAACTCTGAGATTTTATGGCCATGTGCCTGGGTCATCACAATAAGATCCGGCTGGCCCTCGACAGGTGGTCGGAGCTGGCGCTGCTAATCGGGTCCGTCCGCGCCGCCGTAAAGATCATGGGCGCGGACAAGGGTGAGACTGCTCGAGCTGTGTCGGCTCAGAACGTTCCTCACTGGGCTGCTGAGGGAGTGGTGGCTGTCTAGTGACTGCGCTCCCTCCCCCCTTCTGACATGAAGATAATCATAGCCAGCCTCAACATCAACGGCAGGGAGGCGCGCCATAGATTCAATAACTTCTTGGTCCTTCGGGACGGGAAGTATGCGGTGTGCTTCCTGCAAGAAACCCACACCGTTCCGGGAGACGAGGCCACGTGGCTCCTGGAGTGGCAAGGAGGGGTCAGCATGAGTCACCTCTCCAACAATTCCAGCGAGGTGCCTATCTTGCTGGCCCCACATTTTCAGCCGGAGATCTTGGAGGTCAAGGAGCATGTGCCGGGCCGCTTGTTCCAGGTCACTGTTCGCCTGGGGGGCGTGCCGCTCCATCTAGTGAACGTGTACGCCCCCCAGACCGGTGCGCAGCAAGTGCGCTTCTTTGAAGAAGTGTCCGCTCTTCTGGGCTCCGTCAACGTCGGCGAGTGCGTCATCTTCGGGGGGGATTTTAACTGCACCCTCGAGGCGAGGGACCGTTTGGGTCCCCTGCGAAGCCCGGCGGCGATGGAGAAGTTGAGGGACCTGGTCGGGTCCTTCAACTTGGTGGACATCTGGTGAAATCTCCATCCCGACTCCAGCGCCTTCACTAGCGTGAGGTCTGGAGGAGGAAGGTCCAGAATCGACCGCCTTTACATTTCCCGGGTGTACGTCTCCTGCGTTCCAGCGGCTTCCATGCGGCCGGTGCCGTGCATGGACCACCACCTGGTGTGGGAGGAGCTCGCTCCGCTGTGCGCGTGCGCGCGTGCTGGGGGGGGGTCCGTGTACTGGCATTTTAACAACCTGCTGCTGGAGGATGCGCGGTTCCAGGATTTGTTTCGTCGGTTCTGGGCCGACTGGAGAAGGAAGCCGGGGGGGCTTCCCCTCCTTGAGGTTATGGTGGGACGTGGGCAAGGCTCACGTCCGTCTCTTCTGTCAGGAATACGCGAAGGGGTCAACCAAGAGGCGGGAGGCCCGGGTCGGGTGGTTGGAGGAGGTGCTCGACCTGGAGTCCCGTCTCGGTCAAGTCATCGAGGACCCGGCCCTGTGGAAGGTGTACGAAGAGAAGAAGGGTGCGCTGAAGGACCTGCAGCTTGTCGGGTCCCGAGGCGCGTACGTGAGGTCGCGGATCCAGTTCCTGAGGGACCTGAACCGCGGCTCCCCCTTCTTCTACTCGCTGAAAAAAAGACGAGGGGTCCGTAAGCAGCTCTTGGGGCTGCTGGCCGACGACAGATCTCTGGTCTCGGATCTGGAGGGAATCAGTGCGGAGGCCCGCGCCTATTACGGGGCTCTGTTCTCTCCGGATCCATCCAGTGAGGATGCGCACAGAGTTTTGTGGGAGGACCTGCTGAAGGTCGGCCCGGAGGGCGCCGAAAATTTGACGCTCCGCTAAGCCTGGCAGAGCTGACCGGCGCCCTCGGCCAGCTCTCCAGGGGAAAGTCCCCGGGGCTGGACGGGCTGACCGTGGAGTTCCACAGGGCGTTCTGGGACGTCTTGGGGGGCAACTACGCGTGGGTCCTGGGGGAAAGTCTGGCGACCGGGGAGATGCCCCTCTCTTGGCACAGGGCGGTCATTGTCCTGCTGCTTAAGAGGGGCGATCTCCGCCTACTTAAGAACTGGCGCCCGGTCTCCCTCCTCAGCACGGGCTATAAAATTTTTGCCAGCGCCATGTCTGCTCGCCTTGGCACCGTGCTGGCCCACATGATCCACCCTGACCAGTCCTACACGGTCCTGGGCCGGATCATCCACGACAACATCCATCTGGTCCGGGACCTGGTCCACCATTCCCAGAGGGCTGGTCTGTTGGTCGCCTTCCTTTCCCTGGATCAGGAGAAGGCGTTCGACAGGGTGGATCACGAGTATCTCTTCGGGACTCTGCGCGCATTCGGGTTTGGGACGCATTTCGTCGCCCAGATCCGACTTCTGTACGCCGCTGCGGAGTGTCTGATTAAAGTTAACGGGTCTTTGACGGCACCCCTTCGCTTCGGGAGGGGGGTGCGTCAGGGATGTCCCATGTCCGGTCAGTTATACGCCGTTTGCGTGGAGCCTTTCCTGCGCCTCTTGCGGAAGAGGTTGTCGGGACTGGCTCTGCAAGGGCCGGGCGTGGAGGTGGTCCACTCGGCTTACGCCGATGACGTGCTCCTCATGGTCACAGATCCAGTTGACTTGCGGAGGATGCGGGAATGCCAGCAGATTTACTCGGACGCATCCTCCGCCAGGATCAACTGGGAGAAATGTTCCGGACTCCTGGTGGGTCAGTGGCGGGTGGACTCCCTGCTGGAGGAGTTCAGGCCCTTCACCTGGAGCACTACGCACCTCCTCTATTTGGGAGTCTACCTTAGCCCTGCCGAGGACGCCTGGCCGGCGAACTGGCAAGAGCTGGAGGCCAAAGTCACCACTCGCCTAGGACGCTGGACAGGACTGCGCCGAGTGTTGTCCTACAGGGGTCGAGCGCTGGTCATAAACCAGCTGGTGGCCGCCATGTTGTGGTACCGGTTGGTCACTTTGATCCCTCCCCCTGCGTTTGTCGCCAAGATGCAGAAGAAGCTCATCGACTTCTTCTGGGACAAAAGGAAGCACTGGGTCTCTGTCGCAGTTCTGAGTCTCCCGCTTAGGGAGGGCGGTCAGGCGCTGGTGTGCCTTCGCACCCAGGCTGCGACTTTCCATCTTCAGACACTGCGGAGATACCTGTACGTCGAGAATCCTCCGAGATGGTGTGCGCTGGCGACATATTTCTTCCGCCAGCTGCACAGCCTCAACTACGACACTGTTTGTGAAAGTGGGCGGTACGCGTGCCTGCCTGCGGGAGCTGCCTGTCTTCTACCAGGAACTGCTATGGGTTTGGAACGACGTCACTTCCAGGCGGAGCTCTCCCCCGTCAGGAGTGGCGGCTGCCCTTCGGGAGCCGCTGCTCAGGAATCCGCACCTCCACGACCGCGGGTTCGGGTGGCTGGCGGAGCGCAGGGCTGTGCCTGGCAAGGTGACTAGAGTCGGGGACCTGCTCGATGGCGGAGGAGCGGGCTGGATGGCGCCAGAGGAGCTGGCGCGGCGCCTGTCTTGGGCCAACGTCCGGCTCGCGGTCAAAGCCATTGAGTCACTGAAGGTGGCACTGGGCCCCGACTCCACGAGGTGTATCGAGGAGGCTCAAGCACGTGGGGCGATCCCGTCCGAACTAACCCCTGTTCAGACGGAATTCCTCATCGGCGCCCGGCCCCGAAACCCCTCTCGGGAACCGGCGCCTCACAACTTGAGCCGTCTCGAGGAAATACCCTCCGTGCCTTTTCATTCCGCACGGAGGTGTTTCCTGTACAGGCTGCTCCTGCACACTCTCCACTTTGCCATCTTCGCCTGCCGTCCGGACACGCCTTGGCGTGCCGTCTTGCCGTCTGGCGGAGGTCCCCAATGGAGGGCTCTCTATGCGGGAGTCCTCCCTTGTTCTATCAGGGACTTGGCCTGGAGGGTGTTGCACGGAGCAGTCCCGTGCAATATGGTTTTAAATAGGTTCACGGACTCCCAGGCCGCCTGTCCTTTCTGCGGCCTGGAGGAGTCTGTGTTTCACATTTATACAGAGTGTGAGAGGTTGCAGCCTCTCTTTCACTACTTGCAGCCTCTCTTTCACTACTTGAAGGGGCTGCTCCTCGATTTTTGGCTGCACTTCAGTCGCACGCTCCTGATCTTTGGTCACCCGGTGCGGAGGGGAGCGGGCAGATCGGAGGAACTCCTTGTGGGACTGCTCCTGGGCCTGGCTAAAAAAGCCATCAATTGATCCAGGCAGCGGGCGGTCGAGGGGGTCGTTCAGCCCGACTGCCTGCCTCTCTTCCGCGGCCATGTTCGCGCCTAGGTGGCCCTGGAGATGGAACACGCGGTGTCCACCGGTACGCTTGAGCCCTTCCGCGACTGGTGGGCGCCGCGGGGACTGGAGTGCATTATCAACCCGGACAACCAAATTGCAATTTGATTTGTTAAGTTTTATTTGAAGTTTTATTAATTTACAGTCAATTTGTTTATGGTCCTATCAAAAGAGTACACTGAAAAGATGGACCAATATTGGGGGCAGTCTAAATGCAAGTAATGATTGCCACAGGCTTTTTTCACTACGTAAAGGGTAAGTTCATTGATGCTACAGCACCTCATTCTCAGCATTGCTGGGTGTGCAGCTGCCTCAGCAACCATAAGAAGGACAAGGAGAAGGAGCACTTATTTACAAATCCTGATGACAGATCTCCGCCGCAGGGAGAGAGCCTGGAGCTTTTCTGATGAAGCTTTGGAGGCATTGGTTTTAGCGGTGGAGAGAAGGCGGGCGGTCCTGCACCCACCAACTGGCAGGAGGCCACAAGTCTGCCAGACTATGTGGAGGGAGGTGGCACACCACATCACGGGCAGCACTGTGGTCCCCAGAACCTACACACAGTGCAAGAGGAAGTTTAACGGGCTCATACGGGTGGTCAGGGTGAGTGAAGACTTCAACAAATGCTACATACCATCATCTGTAGCACAAGCTTCACACACTGCTCAATGTACCACACCCCAGCACTCATCCACCAACAATCTCTACCTAGCAACACTAACACCCACATCTCACACCTTGCACACAATGATAGCTATTGAACAATGGCAGGCACAAGGGTCATTAGTTATTAGAATTCATGTGATATGTGTGATATGTTTATAGATACATTTATTAAGTGTGTTTGGAATATTTTGTGGTCTCTCTCATTTCACCTTTGTGCCCAGGAGGATGCTGTGATATGGCATGAGACAGGGATTGTCGGAGACTGATGAGCCGGTCACGGACAGCCCGTCCAGAGGCTGATTGTCTTGCTGCCTCTGCCCTCTCTCCTCCTCCTCCTCCTCGTTCTCTTCCTCCTCATCATCCTCTGCCGTGTCGTCCTCCTGAGGTAATCCCCCAATCCCGCAGCCCCCAAGACTGTGAGGAAGTGTTGTTAGCAGAAGCCTTTAACAAATAATGAGTGACTTCTGCATCAACGCTCCCGCTCACCAAAAAACTTGAAATAACTAAAGAAAGCTGTTTCAGTTGCAGGAAGTAGGAAACATCCAGTGAAACTGCAGAACCATGTTAGTTGCAGCTGATTGTTTAATGGCACCATCCCCATCGCTGCTGCAGCCTGCTTCCTGCTGGTAGATGCCAGCTCTCCCTGTCGTTCTGCGCTGCCATTAAGGTAAGTGGCTATAACGAAGTTGGGAGATCGGACGTCCAGTGAGCTTTGATCACCGATGTCACGATCTCCACGATGGCGAGGTCCCTGGTGATCGAGTTTATTACCGATATGGCATGCGGCACTGGAACCTGCATCAGCAGTCGTCGAAGCTGTCAACGGCATTTTAGCACCATCTTGTGGTGCTAATGTGTGGCGGAAGCCATACGAATTTTTCCCCCATAGTCTAAAGTAGACCCTCAGAGTCATTACAGATCACTTTTGCATGTCCTCTAGTTGGCGATAACACAGGGCCCCATATCCTCCATGCTTTTGCTACCTTTAGACTCGATTATTGAAATGCACTCCTTGCCGGCCTTCCATCTTCCAAACTCCATAAACCTAAACTTATCCAAAACTATACTGCTCGTATCCTAACCCACACCAAGTCCCATTCACCCGTCACACCTATGCTTGCTGACCTACATTGGCTCCCAGTTCACCAACTCCTCGATTTTAAAATTCTTATCCTTGTGTTCGAATCCCTTGCGCCGCTCCCTATCTCTGTAACCTCCTCCAGCACTACAACTCTCCGAGAACACTGCGGTCCTCCAATTCTGGCCTCTTGTCCATCTCCCACTTCCTTCATCTCGCCATTGGTGGCTGTGCCTTCAGCTGTCTAGGCCCTAAGCTTTGGAAATCCCTCCCTAAACCTCTCCACCTTTCTCTCCTCCTTTAAGACACTGCTTAAAACCTACAGCTTTCCCTAAGCTTTTGGTCACCTGTCCTAATGTTTTCTTCTTTCGCTCAGTGTTCAGTTCCATTCGCAACTCCTCAGATAATGAAGCAGTCCATGCCCGAATGCAGCAAGACCTGGATGACATTCAGGCTTGGGCTGATAAGTTGCAGGTAACATTCGCGCCACACAAGTGCCAGGCAATGACTATCTCCAACAAGTGAGAGTCTAACCACCTCCCCTTGACATTCAACGGCATTACCATCGCTGAATCCCCCACCATCAACATCCTGGGGGTCACCATTGACCAGAAACTTAACTGGACCAGTCACATAAATACTGTGGCTACAGTCCTCAAGATCTTTTCCTGAAATTAAATCTGTATTTGTATCAGAAGTTCATGATTAGGTTTGATGCTGGTCTTATGAAGTTTGCACACTGGAGGTGGCCAGATTCTACAAGTTAAAGCAAATGAGGATAGCTAACTTACTAAATTTCATGGATAGTAATCTAAGCTCTGGATAATAAAGTTGTGCGTTCAAGTCCCACTCCAGAGACTTGAGCACAAAATCTGTGCTGACACTCCAGTGCAGTACTGAGGGAGTGCTGCAGTGTCGGAAGTGCCGTCTTTCAGATCAGACTTTAAACTGAGGCCCCGTCTTCTCTCTCATGTATAAGATCCCATGACACTATTTCGAAGAAGAGCAGGGGCGTTCTCCCTGGTGCCCTGGCCAAAAAATATTTATCCCTTAATCAACCCACAACAATGTGGTTAACTCTTAACAACCCTCTGAAATGGACCAGCAAGCCACTCAGTTAAGGACAATTAGGGATGGGCAATAAATGCTAGCCTTGCCAGCGACACCCACATCATCATGGGAATAAATAGACATCAGTAAAGCAAATTATCCGGTCATTATCACATTGCTGTTTGTGGGAGCTTGCTGTGTGCAAATTGGCTACCGCATTTCCTACATGACAACAGTGACTACACTTCAAAAAGTACTTCATTGGCTGTAAAGCGCTTTGAGAGGTCCTGAGGTCATGAAAGGCGCTGTATAAATGCAAGTCCTTCTTTTTTTCAAATAACAATAGAGTGAAAACAAACCAGGAGTGGGTCCCCAGTGGCAGCTTTCATTGCTGTGTCCCTGAGGCTGGAGCCCATCCTGCTGTCGATCTTCCACTCATGATGCCTGGCTGGGAGGTGGCTCGGTTTTCGCCTGCTTGAGTCTGGTTGCCCAGCAGCCTTGGCGGCGCGGCTGTGAGCGGGAAGCCGCTGCTCGGCACCAGCATGACGTCCGCCTTGGAGAATTACATCAACCGTATCCTTCGGGGCAGGGGGCAAGGGACAAGGGACAAGGGACCGGGGACGCTGGAGCCAGGGGACCGAGACACCGGGCCCCGTCACCATCACTCTCACCCGGGCCTTGCTCAGAGAGGGGGGCTTGGGTAGAGGAGCTGCTTCCCCCCCCCCCGGGGCTCGGGTAGAGGAGCTGCTTCCCCCCCCCCCGGGGCTCGGGTAGAGGAGCTGCTCCCCCCACCGGGGCTCGGGTAGAGGAGCTGCTCCCTCCCCCCGGGGCTCGGGTAGAGGGGTTGGTCTCCCCCCCGGGGCTTGGGTAGAGGAGCTGCTCCCCCCCCCCCCCGGGGCTTGGGTAGAGGAGCTGCTCCCCCCGGGGCTCGGGTAGAGGAGCTGCTGCCCCCCCCGGGGCTCGGGTAGAGGAGCTGCTGCCCCCCCCCGGGGCTCGGGTAGAGGAGCTGCTGCTCCCCCCCGGGGCTCGGGTAGAGGAGCTGCTCCCCCCGCCACCCGGGGCTCGGGTAGAGGAGCTGCCCCCCCGGGGCTCGGGTAGAGGAGCTGTTTCCCCCCCCTGGGGGGGGGGTTTAGGAGGGGAGGAAGGAATTGAAAGAACATCCTGTACTTTTGTAAGAGGCAGGAAAGATAAAATGTTGCAAATGGGAGTGGCAAAAATCAGACAGCATGAAAAATGGGGGCAGGGATTATTATCTGAAATTGTTGAACTCGATGTTGAGTCCGGCAGACTGTAAAGTGCCTAATCGAAAGATGAGGTGCTGTTCCTCGAGCTTACGTTGAGTTTCATTGGAACAACGTAATAGGCCGAGGACAGCGATCAGAGTGGGAGTGAAGCGGCGAATTAAAGTGATAGGCGACCGGAAGCTCGGGGTCATCCTTACGGACTGAACGGAGGTGTTCCGCAAAGCGGTCGCCCAGTCTTCGTTTGGTCTCCCCAATGTAGAGGAGACCACATCGTGAGCAGCGAATACAGTATATTAAAATGCAAGAAGTACAAGTAAATCGCTGTTTCACCTGGAAGGGGTGTTTGGGGCCCTGGATAGTGGGAAGGGAGGAGGTAAAAGGGCATGTGTTGCATCTCCTGCGCTTGCACGGGAAGGTGCCAGGCGAAGGAGAAGGGCTGTTAGGGGTGATTGAGGCGTGGACCAGGGTGTCGCGGAGGGAGTGGTCCCTTCGGAATGCTGAAAGGTGAGAGGAAGATGTGTTTGGTGGTGGGATCATGCTGGAGGTGGCGGAAATGGCGGAGGATGATATATTGAATGTGGAGGCTGGTGGGGTGAAAGGTGAGGACAAGGGGAACCCTATCGTGGTTCTAGGAGGGAGGGGAAGGGGTGAGAGCAGAAGTGCGGGAAATAGAACTGACACGGTCAAGGGCCGTGTCAACTACAGTAGAGGGGAATCCTCGGTTGAGGAAAAAAGGAAGACATGTCTGAAGCACTGGTATGGAAGGTGGCATCGTCAGAACAGACGCAGCGGAGACAGAGAAACTGGGAGAATGGAATAGAGTCCTTACAGGAAGCGGGGTGGGAGGAAGTGTAGTCCAGGTAGCTATGAGAATATTTTAGCTGGCCTGGTCTCAAAGCAGGTCTTGCACATTGAATGACTAACTTTGTATTCAAACTGCAGTTCTCATGGTTGTTACAGATCAGCCAATAGAATAGTGGAACAGGTTTGAGGGACTGAATGACCTACCCCTGTTCCTATATTTTTTATATACAACTCATAGTTTGCTAGTATTTACCTTTTATAACTGTGCATCAGTTAGAAATTGGCTCAATCTGGCATTTTTCTATATTTTCAGTGCTCACATATGGAGATCCAGTGCAGTCTTCTGCATTTTCTGTTTAAATATTTTCAGTTCAGTATTTTATCAGGATTAATCTTTCTTGTGGTGATGGGTGTCAGAATAATTGAGGGATATGGTGAGTAGGTGGAGCCACTCAACAATAACAATTTGCAAATAACAACAGAAAACGCTGTAAAAACTCAGGCCAGGGCAGCATCCGTGGAGAGAGAAATAGTCAATGTTTCAGGTCGATGACCTTTCGTCAGAACTGACGAAGGGTCCCAGACCTGAAACGTTGACTCTATTTCTCTCTCCACGGATGCTGCCCTGGCCTGCTGAGTTTTTCCAGCGTTTTCTGTTGTTATTTCGGATTTCCAGCATCCGCAGTATTTTGCTATCGTAATAACAACTTGCAGTTGTATAGCATCTTTAATGCAGAAAATGTGCCCATGCATCTGACAGAGGACCTAAAACAATAGTGGAAGAATTTAGAGATGATGAAAAGCGTAGTTAAAAAGATAGGTTTGAGGGTTTTAAAGATAGGGAGAGATGGAGTTTGAAAGTAGGAGAGAGATTGCTGATGGTGGAGCTGGGGAAGGGTGTGCACGTGCAGGAGGCCAAAGTAGGAGGGATGTAGGACTGGAGGCGGTTGCAGAGAGTGGGGAGGCCATGGGTCTACTTGTAAATGAGGACACGGATTTTGAATTAGATGTGTTGGATAGGAAGCCATTGAATGCTGACTAGGACGGGAGTGACAGGAGAGCAGGATCTTGGTGATGGAGTTTTGGATGAGTTGGAGTTGATGGAGGACAGTGAGAAGAGCATTGGAGAAATCGAGTCCAGCGGTAAAGAAAACTTGTATGAGGATTTCAGCTGCAGTAGGAGTGAGTTAAAAGCGGAGATGAGTGATATCATGGATGTGGAAGTAAGTGATAAATGGCGATGGATTGGATATGGGACTTGAAACTCGGGGTCGAATCTAACACTGAGGCTGCGCACTGTTTGGTTTACCAGGAGCGAATAGATGGCATGGGAACGGGGGTGTGGTTAGGAAGGTGATGGTAAAGCATGGAGATTTTGGTTGGAGGCAAATAAAATGTCTCCAGTGTTCCTAATACAGTATTCAATTGGAAAAAGTTCTGGCTTATCCACAAATTAATGCTGGGCAGTGTGAGAACATTTGAGGTTGTTCTGGAGTTGAGGATGGAGGTAGAGCTGGGTGTTAGCAAAAATATGGAAATTGACCTATGCCTACGGATATTGTAGGTGTACTCTATTGACTAAGGAGCAGAGGCAAAAATCAGTATATTATCTTAACTTGAGTCTTCAGGTACTGTTGCAGTGGTCACCGCAGATGGAAGAATGATTGTGGTGAGTTAACCTTCATTTTGGAGATCTTACTAATGAAGTACAAAACTAGGTTACTGATATCTGGGGTGACTCAGTCGTGGAATTCCAGTGGGGAAATTACCAGTTTGTATGGAAGAATTCAAGTGAACCAGTGGACTCTATGGCCACCCAGCTTTATACTTGAGATTGAAACCTGGCCAGTCAGCTGGAGAGACACCCTGGTGATTTTTTTTACTGGACTTGTGCAGGGCAGATTTCACCAGGCCCCCAGGAGCATGCAGACCAGGAGGTTTTACGATCTGCTTTCCCTGCACATGGGAGGGGGGAAAGAATTTGAGGAGCAGCCTGTTCAAGTAGTGGAAGGGGCTGCAATCTCTGGTGCTATATGTAAATCTGGTATAATTTTGTAAATATAGAACACTTTTATCCCAGTTACAGAATGGATATGCAGCTAGGACTTTTATAAAATGGCTCATGTATTGGTTTGAGGCGACTGCACTGTACAGCACTCTCCACTCCAGCTTTGTACCGATGCTGGGAAGGATTGCTGAATACATAGCCATCTACTAGTGATGCTCACCTATGCTAATAGGCAAAATGGTCTTCTGGGCTGTCGCCTGGAGGATGAGGTGAGGAATTGGTGTCTGTGCAGTAGTAACAAATACAGGAGATTCTCCCCTGTCCTGTACATATCAATTGTTTATTGGTAAAAATGACTTAATTTATACTTGCTACTGAGCATTTTTAATTTGGATGGGCTGTCCTTTTTCTTACTGATATCTTCCTTCAGGAGTGTGGTGGTGGCATAAATATCTGCTCCCTCCACCATCGGCATATCGTGGCTGCAGGATGTACTATCTACAGGATATACTGTAGCATGTCGTCAAGGCGTGCTACACCTTCCAAACCCGTGACCGCCACCACTTAGGACAATGGCGGCAGGTGCAGAGGATCACCTTCAAGTTCTCCACCAAGTCGCACACGATCCTGAACTGGACGTATGTCTATTGTTGCTGGGCCAAAATCCTAGAACTCCCTACCTAACAGTGTTATTGGGAGCACCTTCACCCCACGGACTGCAGTGATTCAAGAAGGCGCACCACCACCTCTGAAGGGCAACTAGGGATGAGCAATAAATGCTGCTGTTGCTATCCTGAGAATTTTTTTTAAAGGGAACCATGGTCTTTAAAAGTATGTCTATGTAGTATGGATACTTAATTACAGACCTTGAAGTTTGCAGCTAGGTTGCAGTTTGAATGTTGTGCTCCATTTTGGGCTGCCCTATTTTAGGGTGGATATCAAGGCTTAAAGGGTGGAGAAGAGATTCACTAAGATGATACCAGGGAGGAACAGCTTTAGTTATTAGGATAGGCCAGAGGAACTGGGGCTGTTTTCATTAGAACAAAGAAGGATAAGAGATCTGAGAAGACATGTTCAGAATTGAAGGTTTTTAATAAGGTAAATAGGGAAAATTACTTCTACTGATCAGTGAGTCAGTAACTAGAGGACATTTATTATCACCCTACCAGCAACTGTTTTGGAAGTGGAATTCATAATAGCTGTACAAAAGTTAATGGATAATTGAAAAAGAAAACATTTAAATGGTTACAGGGAAAAGGAATGGGAATAAGCAAATAGCTCTTTGAGCTGGCAGAGGTATGCCAGGCCAAATGGCCTGTGCTGTAAAATTCCATGAATGTAGGAGAAGGAAGAAGCCATCAGATAACTGAACACTGATGAGAGCCACTTTGTGAATAGCACACAGTAATACATTCTGGCTAGTAGAAGTGGAAGTATTTTGTTTTTCGCAGCTTAATGTATTCCTGGGCATTAAAAAAAAATGGTCTTTGCCTTAATTTGTTGCCCATGCGGCTGATTGATTTAAAAAAAAAAAATCTTGCTTGCCTTAATTTATAATGGTCCTCCTTTAGTAAAGTAGTTCCAGAGCATTCTGGAAATTGTAGAAGTGAATTGATTTGGCATTGAATTAAATTTGCTTTTATATTGGGTAGTTCATTCACTTGAAATTGAGTTCATTAATCTATATTACCCTGTAACCTGGTGAAAATTTTTGTGGTTGCCGATATCACTTGGTTTACAATCTTCTGAAACCAGCTTTTGTCCCCTCCCAATCTTGGTGTCAGATTCATTTCCCTCCCCCTTCCTGGTCCCCTTTAAACGCTTACCTGATGGCTGCTTCTAGTGTTGTAGCGGCCTGATATTCCATTCCTCTTTGCCAGTAAGCTGCCTGTGGACAGCTATTCGGTGCCTGCAGCTCGCTGGCTCAATGATAATGAGGCCCGAGGCCAAATATTGAGTACGCTTCGGGCCAATCCATTCAGGATCAATTCCTCCACCCCTTGTGCTCAAAAGTGGGTGCACTTGATTTTCAAGCCTATATCTCAAAATCTTAATACCTGGAAAATGTTTTCTCTTCCCTAGATATTTTTCACTTGGGTCTTTGTTGGTGTCTTCATGATATACTTCATTTGGGTTGTGGACTGAGTTTTATTGCGGTCATATGATGAATTAAGATAGTATCACAGTGTAAAGTCTTAAGAATTTTGCCAAAATAACAGCTAGTAGGGGAAAAAAAGCTACACCAACCCTCGGAAGCTGAACCTTTACCCATACATGTATGGAATTATGAACCGCTTTCAATTGCTTCCCATCACAGGGAACCCTAAAGGGATTTGACCAGACCATCAACCTAATCCTGGATGAGAGTCATGAGCGAGTATTTAGTTCACAACAAGGCGTGGAACAAGTAGTACTTGGCTTGTACATAGTGAGAGGAGACAATGTGTAAGTGGTTGGAGATTACATTGTAATACAGTGCATCATTGGTAGAAGAATCAATCATACAAGTCCTGCTATACCAACTGTTGACTTGAATCATAACTTTTTGAACCAAATAAGCTTTATACAATATTTATTAAAACATTCGGTGTATTAGCCTTTTATGTTTTCTACAATTTTAATCAGAAGATAGAAAACAGAGAGGTAAATTTAATTTAAACTGATGGGGGAAAATGTAGTAATTAAGTATAAATGACAAGTACTGAGCCCTTGGTGCTTTTCAGCTTCTGAACTGATGCTGACCAGTAATTAAAGTATAAAAAACCTCTGGGAACAAATTTAGAAATTGTTTTGAGCCATTATTACCGTAGGTTTTATATAGGTATAAAATGAACAGTTAAAATACAATCAATCACCATAATTACAGGGCAAAGCAGCTTTATCTTTGGAGTTTATCTCTGCTTCTTTGGTCCTAGTAAACAATACATGCGAGTCTGCTCTAAAGTGTACAGGAGTCACTTTTCTAATCCCGGTACAATAATCTGGCTGGATGAATTGACGTGTAATGCTTTAACTAATGTCACTAATGTAAAAGTTAAGATTGAATGCATAATCACTTGACCTCTTGTATTACAGGGCAGTGATTGGTGAAATAGATGAAGAAACAGATTCTGCTTTGGATTTGGGAAACATCAGAGCTGAACCTTTAAATTCTGTGGTACACTGAAAGACATAAGAACTTTGTGAATGCATGGCTGGCAGTGATGAGAATGGAGAACTGATGCATTCACAATAGTGCATAATTCTGTAAGCAGTTTGATGTCTGAAAGAAATTATTTCCTATCTGAATATTTTTATGTCTTTGTAGTTTTGAATATTTACATACATTTCTTAAACTTGATTGTATCGCGTTCTTGCTGATCAATGGAAAATAAACTTAAAATGCAATTTTAAACTAAATGCTGTATTGCTTAATTGTATATACAAGTTTTTCCTCTTGCCCCTCCCCAAAAATGTGAGCAACTGTAGTTCAAATATTTACAAAAAATAATAAAACTAGCTATTTAAGTTAAGTAATAAATGCTGACAACCAGAACCCAGTTCCTAGAATTACAAACAGGTCAGTAAAATGTAATTCTTTGCACTGGCTGTCAGCTTAATGCCTTGTAGATTTCAGAAATAGACACATGCATATCCTTTGGTTTCCTTAATGACCATCTTTTAAAATAATCCTACTCCCAGAAGTTAATTTGCTACTTACTTAGTTTCTTCCCTAGAAAATCAGAAATTCAAATACCTAGATCTTTAGAAAAAATTGTATGCATGATGTCTGTGCTTCTACTTTATTCTGATTGTCCTTGGCCAATGTCAATGGCATTGTTTCCAAAATGGCCCTATTTTAATACTAACACCATCAGTCTACATCAGTGAATTCTGCTCTTTGAAAAGCTGCGATTTGGATGATTTCTTGATTTCTGTAAAATACTTTGAATATAATTGGCACTAAAACGTGTCAAGTTATTACCAGAAAACATGAGTCAGGTGGTACAGGAACTCATTTTACAGTGGCAGTATATACACGTTTTTGAATTTGTGGTGGGAAGATGTGATATATTACTCCAGAGGCCTGGGGAAAGGATCTATATTTTGAGCTGGATTGCAAAATGTGAGAACATTTATTTACTGTGGCAATCAATGTGCGCTGAACTCTATCAGAGGATGAGGTTCTTTTTCACAAACGTAGCAGAAATTTTCAACACTTTTCTCCCAAAAACTGTTGATGCTAGGACAGTTGGAGCTTTCAAGATTGAGAGATGGATTTATTTGTTAGGTAAGGGTATGAAGGGATATGGAGCAAAGGCAGGAAAACGTGTGTGGCGTATAAACACCAACACAGACTAGTTGGGCCGAGTGGCCTGTTTGAGTTGTAATTCTATGAAAATGGAGTTGATGTACAGATCAGCCACCTACACCAGTTCCTATGTTCCTTCAAATCACAAATAAACATCTACTTCAAAACAGAAATAGAATTCAAAATATTGTAGGTAAAAGATCCTCTAGTTAATGTGGAACAAGTATGGAAGGACTAGATGATTCAGCCTTTCATGCTTGATCCTTCCACATACTGCATACAATTTACTTTATCATGAATTCTCTGACTGTAATCTGAGGGAAATGAGCAATCGGGTAAAACTTCACTGATCCTTGTTTGACGGATAGTGGATTGTCTAGTGATTTGTAGGGGATGATTTATGGAATATACTTTCATCTCCCTTTTCCCCCCAGTTGTCCAAACTTTATTCCATGGAATATTTGCAACATGGCCAAAAGCGAGGGAGCACTGCAGCAGGACTTGGTGTCTTGAAACATTAATAGCCCCTGTAAAATATCCCTTACTCTGGCAAATTAACTTACTACAGAGCCGCCACCTTGATAAACACTCCTTCACTGAAAGCTTCACTACTCTTGCTGTAGCGCTGCAATCAGCTCAAATTGTGCAGGAATAACCGCAAGCAAAAAGGATTATGCTCCAATACATTAGGTTAAGGTGTAGCATATAAAATGGGAAGAAATTAAGTACATTACCTTGAAGAAACTTCAGATGACACACTGAAGCTATGTTCAGCAAAGAGGGAGAGAGCTGGCTCTGGGCCTATCCCTTTAGATTAATCCATTAAATAGCTGACCTAGACATGAGAAGGCAATTTGAAATGCAGGACAAAGTGGCAAAGGAGGAGGAAGCAGTGCCAAGATCACTAAAGGTAAACTTTCTTGCAGTGGTAATGGGAAAGTGTAGCAGGAAGTCTGCAGAACTAAATGTGAAATTGTCTTATGATCTTTAAAGATCCAACAGCCTCTGGAAAAGGCCAACTTTAAAATCTTGAGAAAATGAAGAACCAGTACTTTACCCAGTGAGATTTATAGTCCCTAGATTATAAAACTTGATGTTCAGCACAGAAAAATAAGAGATGATAATGAAGTTTGGGGGCCCACAGTCTGATTAGGTAGTTTGGTAATCTTGGGGTTGCAGACCTGGTGACCGCTTTGTGAACCTCCTGAATTGAACACTCAGTGTTACAATACTAGTTTTAATGTAGATTACAAAGTACAATTTATTTTGCAAAACACAAAATCCATAATTTTGTTTCATCATTGTAACAATATGGAGCGGGATTTCCTGTGCTGGACACTTACATAACTCACCCTATCAGAATTCCCAGGCTATGGAAATAAAGTGGGTTGATACCCATGCCAGTATTGGCATAGCTGGGATGGATTGTGACATTTGCCAGTCTCGCCAAAGAACCTTTAGAACAGTTGACCCCCTTCTGAGATGGCTGCTTTGACTAGCTGCCATTAAGAAACCAGCTTTTCCAAAGTTGGTGGGCCTACTTCATGTAAACACCAGTTCACTGGGAGCACTAGAGGCAGGAATTCTAGCAGGTGACCTCATCCATGTAGCCCCCTTTTTAATGCCAGGTTCAAAGGGAGCGGACGTAAAAAAAAAAACCCTGAATTTTTAAGAATCTGGTGTCCAATTTCATGCTTTGATCCATAAAATAGAAAGGCTGCAATTTCATAGAACTAGGTCAGTGTTCCCAACACTGCCGCATCCACAAGGCCCATACAACCAGACATTCAATAATTAGTCAAATTAGTTAAACATAGCATGGATTTTGCTAATCTAACTACTTGATTCTGTTGGTTATCCTTTCCAACAAAACTGCCAAACCACCTCATCACATTAGGGTCTGACCTAATGGAATGATACCAGATCACGTTCCTTCCTTTAAAAGAGGTGAAGCACAGCCTCTGAGTAGCAAGAGGGCTCTTAAAGATCTGTGGAAAATACCCAAATAAATCCTTGGGACCAGTTGATGCGCTTATTTCACTCGACTGGTTGGAGGCTTCTTGCACAGCACTGAATTTATGAGGGGGGAAAAAAACTGACTTGACTAGCTCTTTTAGTTACGGTATTAATGTTTGGTAGTATCTATGAAATTAAACATCATCGACTATAGGAATTTCTTGCGTCCCAGAAGTAAACATTAGCATTTAATGTTGACATTGTTGTGCAGTGCAATGCTTTTATATATAGCATGTACCACAACACAAGTCTGAAAAGTCTTGGCACTATTTTACAAGATAAACTAGTGTACAATACTGTATCACAATGGAATGAACATTACTGCATAGGACATTTTTACCACGGTAATATTCACAAACAGTCTACTTTACAACAATTTGTGGTGAAAATGCACTTTGTGCATTTTCAGACATTCTAATTCAGATTATGGAATGTTCCGTTAATTAGACCTTGTTAAATAGTTGTAAGACACTGATGCTGGGAAATTGTGGTCCCTAAATGAGACTATTAGAATTGGTCTGTCAGTATTGGCCAAATGTCATTTGCAACAAATAAAATATGAATAGATTCTGTACAATAATTTTACATAGATATAAAAAGTTCATCCTGAGCAAATATAGTTGCAGAAATCTATATGCTGCAGTATAAACTTCCATGTTTTTGCAATCAGTTAACCACATCATGGAATATTATAACTAAAACTGTATTTTGTACTCGTAAAATTATCACTGGATAGGTTTGCAGGAGAACTTATTTTGACCTGCTTTTGTGCAGAAAGTTCATCAAATATTTTTAATTAGTGTACAGCACAATTCAAAGCATGTAATTTTTCTTTAGAACCTCCAGGTATTGTTCTGTGGCTCTAGTGACAGGGTCCTGATCTTGGTTTACGCTCCTCAAGGAGCCAGCAGCAGATCCCAGAGGTGAAACTCGTGTAGATCCTCTATCCAAATCAGCAGTGGCTAGAACACAAATTTTAAAAATCAGTTTACTGTACCAAATGAATCTGCTCGCTCTTTCATATTTCCTGAAAATCTTCCTGTAGGCTATGCTTGGTCATCCATATTCTCATAAAGCAATTTTGTATCACTGTGTTTAATCCAGTTGTACTGTTGATTACTAAAACCTGACTAACTTACCTCTAACCTCCTTCAGCCCTACATTCCAGCTTGCACCTTCTGATTTTCTGACTATGGCCTCATTTACATTCATCCCCCACCCCCCTCCTCACCAATAGCCATCTTGGCCACCCTATTCTGGAATTCTCTTCCTAAACCCCTCTGCCTTGCTACCCATTTCACTTCTTTAAAATCCATATTTTTGATCTTGCCTCTGGTCACCAACTTAATCCTTTTTCCAATAATGCTGGGTGTCTTTTTTTTGTCGTAGTATTTTGGAACATTATGTTAACGTTGTTGTCATACTCTTTCCCCATTTATTTAATTGAACATTCTGACTTTGTTTTGAAACCATAATACCTGGGTTTGCACCAATAAAGTCCATGTGAGAAGTTTCTCACCAGGGTGGGAGAAAGGGCTGTATGTGGACAGAAGGAAGAATCTAAGAATGGTAGGTCAATGCAGACCATTTCTGACCACATCTCTTAATAGGCTGTTCAACAATCTTATGGATGGAAGCAAACAAACTGGCTATCTGCCTATTAAAGGAAAGAAGTTGGGGGGGGGGGGGGGGGGGGCAAAATAGCAATTTTTGCACAGGTAATTTGATATTATAGCAGTCTTGTATTAATGATTCAAGATTAGTACTAATATGTAAAATGTCACTTGATTACATTGTGTAAACACATGTAACAAAAAGAAATTCTCCTCAACTACATTGAAACAGCAGATGCAGTAATGGTCACAGTTAATGCCTGTTAATTCAAAATTGCTTAATTCAAATTACTGGATAATTTGATATCAAATTGCGCTAAGAAAAATCTCCAGTGCTATTTTAATGCAATTGCTTCATTTGAATTACTGGATAATTCAATATTAAAAAACAGCTTTGAATCATCAGTTGACTATAATTAGTCCAGTACTTAACCTAATATATTAAATCAACCAAAGAATTTATATAAATCAACCAAAGAATTTATATATTCTATCATTTTACCTTGAACAAGCTCTTTGGAAATATTTTTTTGCAACGCATCCTGCATCTGAAATAATAACATTTTAAACAGATTAATGCAATTCGATAAACTACTGAGGAAAGTGAAAGTAAAGCACTGAATTAGACAAGAACCAAATATGTATTTAATAGTATGTGATATTTCATTTAGAATAGCAGATATTCTAATTAGGCAGATCACTAAAGCATAATGATATTTGGTGCTGGCCCACTCATGGGCATATGGAGCATGCCTTCTTTGTAGAATGAAGTAAAGCCTATAGCATTGTTCATTTTTCTTAGAAGTTGAACTATTTACTAAATTAATTTCTCCCTGAAGAGGACTCCTACTACTCTGGCACTTTCCAAGTGGCCACGCTGAGCTGATTTCTGCTCCCTTTTTTTGCCCACCATCAACCTTCACAGAATGTCCACAAAAAATAAATACAAAAAATCCATCAAAATTCTTACATTAATTGATTAGGGAAGAGATGGAACAGAGATGTAGTATGATCCATCTGTGTCCATTATCAGACACAGACGAGGCTTATGGACTGCAAAATTAGTAGGAAATGAGTTCTGCCTAATTTTGGCCCCATTCATTGGTCAGGCCTGGGGTAGGCGAAGGAGGTTCCTGTATGAGCAGCAGCAACCTTCATTGACATACTCAGATTGGTGGTAGGTGGGTATGCTGAACTCCAAATGCCTAGCATGCCAGGTGGGAAGGGTGCCTTGAAGTGGTATTCCAGGCTGAAGGGCATGTCCGAGGCATACGATGGTTCATACAAGTTAACACTTAGGCCAGTTTTCTTTATTTCCTGTTCACACTTAGGGTTTCATGAGGCTTTGTGCTAATTGTTAATTAATCCTGCACCCTCTTCCAGCTCACTAACACCCATGAGTTTGCTAATGGAAATTCTCTGCTGAAAAAGGAAGGACCATCGTAGGGATGCCAGGCAAGTTTGACTATCCAAGGCTCTGTGCCCTCCCATTCAGTACCTACATTCTCGCAGCTGTAAAGGGAGTGAAACTGCTGCAGACAGTACTAGTGGAGGCTCTTTTTTCCCCAAAGGTGGGTTCACTACAATATTTGAATACTGTACTTAAATGTTATGCTGGATGGTTCTTCAGAAACACCTTGATCACAGCACATCATGCTATGTTCTATTGTATGAAAGACATGCTAGGGTCATTAAGAGCTGGTGATGCCCGTCTGACTCAGATGAGATGCCACCAACCATTTCTGGAGGCCCTTGCATACCTACCTGCCAATGACTGTGGGGATCCGTCTTCAGTGTGGGCTAGGTGCCAGGATATGCCAGCTGCTGTAATGCCACCTGGAACTAACATGCAGCAGATGGTAGGAACATGCAGGGACAGAAATGGTTAGCTATGGCCTAACACTTGGCTGTATGCCCTTGCAAACATACTAGAGTGCTGGCCTATGGGTTAGTGCTATGAAATGACAGAGGGCAACACTCTTTACAAGCACCTTGCACAACACCACCTCAACCTCAGCAGCCATCAGTGGGTTAGATGCTAGGTTGCTCCATCATTTGTCCACAGACTCATACCCATATCTAAGTTTCTTCTTCCATATAACTTCTGATGGCAACACATCAGAAATTTGGGCATGTTCTGCCCAAAATCAAACTGGACACTTCTAGTACTTCCACAACCTATTGTCAGCCTCTCTCCCCTTAATTCTTTATAGGTGGCGGTGCCTCTGCCCTATGCATTCATTGCGCTGTTAGCCTTACTTCAGTGGCAGTACTCTCACCTCGGAGTTAGGCTGTCAGTTCAAGCCCCACGCCAGAAAGTTGAGCACATAATCTAGGCTGATACTTGTGCAGTACCGAGGCAGTGCTGCCATCTTTCAGTTCAGATGAGATGTTAAACCTAGGCTGTCTGCCCTCTTGGGTGGATGTAAAGGTTCCCATGGCAGTATTCAAAGAAGAACAGGGGCATTCTCGGTGTCCTGGCCAACATTTATCCCACAACTAACATTACAAACAGATTACCTGGTTATTTATCTCATTGCTGGGGCCTTACTGCATACAAACTGGCTGCCAGTTTCCCTACAAGTAACTACACTTCATAGAATTTAAAGCACAAAAACAGGCCATTTGGCCCAACAGATCTAAGTCAGTGTTTATGCTCCACATGAGCCTCTTCCAACCTTACTTCATCTCACCCAAACATATCATTCGGTTCCTTTCTCCCTTATCTAGCATCCCCTTAAAAAGTACTTAATTGGCCGTGAAGCACTTTGAGATGTCCTGAGGTTGTGAAATGCACTATACGGCACTTCTTAATCCCCTGTCCCCTTAGCCTTGGCAAATGCTGCTGATGGGGTGAAATATCTTTTAAAGGATTTCTGAATTTTTGTCCCTCTGTTGTGATACACCCCTTTAATTGTTCCTATTCCATTAAATTTCACGAAAACGCCATTTTCCTTTCCTATCACCAGTGTCTTCCCCAGCCCATTCTGAGATTTCTCCCAGAGGTGTAAATAACTATTCAGATTAGCTCATGCCAGATAATTGTGTGCTATTTGTGCTTAACTTTTCAGGTATGATTTGCACCAGTTCTAAACTTTTTTGGAAGTGGCTTAGGCCTGAAGATGAAAATCAGCCCCAGATGGGATGCAGCTACAATATTACCATCTTTTCTTCTAAAAGCATGCTGCTCATTTATGATAGACTACACAACTGGTGTAAATATTCAGAATTTAAAAGGCTCTATTCTATGCTAAACAGACACCAGGATGAAGATAATCCTTAAAATTAGCAAAAATCAAAGAAAGAAGAAGAAAGCTGCAGAATGCAGGAAGATATCAATGGACTGGTCAGGTGGGCAGAACAGTGACAAATGGAATTCAATCTGGAGAAGTGTGCGGTAATGCATTTGGGGAGGGCTAACACGGCAAGGGAATACACATTAAATGGTAGGACACAGAAGTGCAGAAGATCAGAGGGACCTTGGAGTGCATGTCCACAGATCCCTGCAGGTAGCAGGCCAGGTAGATAAGGCGGCATACGGGATACTTGCTTTTATTAGCCGAAGCACAGAATATAAGAGCAGGGAGGTTATGCTTATAAACTGTATAAAACACTAGTTAGGCCGCTGCTAGAAGACTGTGTGCAGTTCTGGTCACCACATTACAGGAAGGATGTGATTGCACTAGAGGGGGTGCAGAGGCGATTTATGAGGATGTTGCCTGGGCTGGGGAAGTTCAGCTATGAGGAAAGATTGGATAGGCTGGGGTTGTTTTCTTTGGAACAGAGGAGGATGAGGGGAGACCTAATTGAGGTGTATAAAATTGAGGGGCATAGATTTAAAGTAATTGGTCGGAGGTTTAGAGGGGATTTGAGGAAAAATTGTTTTCACCCAGAGGGTGGTGGGGGTCTGGAACTCACTGCCTGAAAGGGTGGTAGAGGCAGAGACCCTCATCACATTAAAAAAGTACTTGGATATGCACTTGACGTGCCATAACCTACAAGGCTGCGGCTCAAGTGCTGGAAAGTGGGATTAGGGTGGATAGCTTTTTGTTGTCCGGCACGAACAAGATGGGCCGAATGGCCTCCTCCTGTGCTATAAATTTCTATTCTATGAAAGGATATCAAATTTATCAAGAATATAATAAGTCTGTTTACTCCAAGAAAAGTATCACTATTATAATACTATTTTGGCCATTATATATATATACCTAATGACAAAGTTATATTAAAGGACCTCAATTTTGTAATGCTTGGATTCAGATTTCAAATAAAGAACCAATATCAACAATAAGAGTTCTATTCCTTTTGTTTATCTGCAAGAAAGAAGCTTTGCGAGATGAAAGCAAATTGTGAAGGAGATGCAATTATAAATAGTCTGTAAAGTTTGCATAATCACAAATTTATAAAGTTGGTACTGCTACTCATCAGTGTTACCAGATGTAAAGTGCTCAAGTTTTAAAGGCAAAAACAGTTTGATATTATGAGTGTTGCCATCAAAAGGTAGTCCATGGTACATGCAAATTTCTCTTGCAACATTGCAATGTCAAAAAGAAACATTACTACTGGGCTACTCCAACAATGCTAAAAATACTCCAAACAATCTGCTGGAAAACACAGCCTTTAAGCATTATATCCTTCAGAATTAAGCAATTTAATTTTAAAATCTAAATAATGCAATATAGTGTGCTTTTGTACATATAGATGTTTATGTTAGACATGAATGGACTTCACAATACCAACAGCATTGATTTAGACAGATATAAAGAAAGGTAACCCCAACTTAGCATACAGCCACAATGATTGTTAGTCAACAAGAACACATGACTACAGACCTTGTTATGCATCTGGGTGCACAGAAGATAGGTGAGAAACAGAGTTGTGAGTGAGGAGCTGGAGGAGCGAGAAACGAGAGCTGTGAGTGTACAGACCTCTCAATTCAGGGTTAAATTCACTGTTTTGTCTTTAAAAAAAAAACTCATGCTGTGTGAAAGTAAGGTTTAACGATAAGGGTTTTAAAGTAATTCAGTAATATTTATGTAGAAATCAAATTAACTTTAAACTGAAACTCAAATGGTAGAAATTCAAAATGTTGTGGAAAACATAATTTCCTTCTGCCAGATAGCACAGGGCTTTCTGCTTTCTAGACATTTAGTATAATTTATAAAGCTTATTTGATTTATCACTGCAGAGCATTTAAGAATGAATATGTTTACAGTAATTTATATTTCTTTGACGAGAAAGCGGCTTTTTTGTCCCTGTAAATTTTTTCTCCTTCTAAAGGACCTTCCAGAAGATAGAAAATTCCTAAGAGTTATGAATATGAAGAATTACATTTCAGCTCTATAATCAATGAATTTTAAAATCATTTTTTTTTAATGGAAATATAATTCAAAATTATTTAAAGGATATAAATTATGATGGTCATAATTTATGACATCAAGCCCCATCTTCTATATTAATATGCATAGAGGGGTAAACTTTAAAAAAAACTGATGCACATTTACACAGAAAAACCCATTGACAAGGATCCACCTTAAGGACAGTCAGTGAGATTTAAGTGCAACGTGTTGAAATCACACGTGAATTTACTGGAAAATTCAATATTGTTTGCATAACTCATTTTTACTATCAGATCCTATAAAGATACATTAGTGTGAAAAATGTTTCTTTGGCATGTAAATGCAGGGTTTGGGGCTATTGTTTCATAATAACTTGTGTGAATCTTTAACAATATTGAACTTCCAAAAAACAGAATTATGGTGAAGATCATAGAAAAAATATTGGCCATATAATACAGCAGCAAAGACTTTGTCTCCTCGGAAATTATAGTTGTAATTTTTGTTCCATTAGTGATTAACAAAAATGTGAAAACAGCTGCAAATCTGTCTTAAAGCAGGAACACGAGTGTCTTACTTGGACAAAATAAACAAATTTACCTTCATCTTGACAATGTGTTCAGGAAGGAAACACAATTTTAGAACACACGAAGTATATTGTGATAACTGACCTTAGCCAGGTATGACTCTACTCTGTTGGTAGAGGACATTCCATCTGCCATTGGACTTAGGAAGCTACCACCTAGATTTCTGTTGAAAGTTCCTAGGTTACTGACATTACCCATTGTACTTTGCAGCTGACCCATATCCAGAGCAGGAGTTGTGGCCAAGCTTCCATTCATAATGCTGCTAGCAATCAAGGATTTACTGCGCTGGCGTTCATTAAGCAGCTTAGTGTTGGTTTCTGCTAACCTCTCATTTGATCTATAGAAGGAAAATAGGGAAAACAAGTGATTAAAATGCTGGTGATATTTCCAAATAAACTAGATAACTTGAGGGCTCCCTGTACAATTTGAGTTTGACATCAATAAAACTATTAGAAGAGACAGATTCACTGGTTACATAAATCATTGAATTCTCAGTCTTGTGTTGAAAAAAAACAGTATTTTTATTTTCTGACTATCTAAGAAATAATGATATGGACCAACATGCATGGATAGTGGAATACTGCATCACTGGTGTCCTGTGAAGCACTCGATTGAAGCTGAACAAGAGAACGTCCTGCCATTTGGAATCTGGTTGACTGTGCTGGTATTGTTATCTTATTTACTGTATCAGTTTGAAGTAAATTTCTCATGATCTTTCAGGTCCTCAATACCAATCTCCCTAATATGCAGCAAGAAAAATGATAGATGCAACTGATAAGATACATCCCACCTACTGAATTCACCATAGTTCAGCAAGTGTGAAAACCAACATTTACAAATTCACGCAAGTCATCCGTTCAGGTTTTGACCTGGAGTCACTCTTAATATTCCACATTAAAGTTAGAAGTATCATAATAGTTAGCACATAATTTGAAAGAAATATGGTAAGATTTATTCCACTACAACTTAACACCTCAAATGTAGTAAATAGCCAAGGCGCTTCACAGTAGCGTTATCAAACAAAATTTGACACGAGACACATAAGGAGATATTAGGGCAGGTCAGCTTGGTCAGAAAGGTAGGTTTTAAGGAGTGTCTTAAAGGAAAGAGGCGGAGCGGTTTAGGGAAGGAATTCCAGAGCTCAGGGACTAGGCAGTTGAAGGCACGGCCATCAATGGTGGAGTGATGAAAATCGGGGATGTGCAAGAGGTCGGAATTGGAGGAAGGCAGAGATATCGGAGGGTTGCAGGTGTGGAAGAGGTTAGAGATGGGGAGGGGCGAGGCCATAGAGGGATTTGAAAACAAGGATGAGACTTTGAGGTGTTGCCAGATCGGGTGCTGATGTAGATCAACGAGCATAGTGATGGGTGATGGATGAATGGTGCAATTTAATTCAATATACAGCTGTCACATGTACTTCACAGATAGTGATGAAGTTCCAATTGTACTTTTTTCTCTGAAAGTTGGAATTGGAAAATAGAGCAATCCTTGCAACTTATTAGACATTTTCAAATCCCAAATAATTCCTTCAAGCATAGAATGCCATAAAATGCATTATTTGGGGTTTTATAAGTAGAGGCATAGAATACAATAGTTAACAAGTAATGATGAATTTATACAAAACACTGGTTCGGCTACAGTTAGAGCACTGTGTGCAGTTTGTTCTGGAAAGTAATTAAAGCCATTGGAGGTGTAGATTCACCAGGAATGGAAAAGTATAGTTATGAGGAGAGACTTGAAATTCTGGGACTATCTCCACTGGAGTAGGGAATGCTAAGTGAAGATTTAATTGAAGCTTTTAAAATCACGAGTTTTAATAGAGTAAATTGGGAAAGACAATTTTCTCTGTTTGGAGAATTGGCGACGAGAGAGTCAACAATTTAAAATCACCAATTCCCCAACCAGCAAAAGTTATGAGTGCTGCTGGAGCAATGCATGCTTTGCCACAGGGAGTGATTGAGGGAGAGACCATTGTTTATTTTAAAAGGGACAAATGGATACATATTTGAAACAGAAAGATACAAAAATCTGGGAGATTGCAGGGCAGTGAGATTAGTTTTGAATCGCTCCAGCAAACAGCCAGCACAGACACGGTGAGCCGATTGGCCTTCTGTGCTGTAAACTTCTAGTTCTACTCTTCTCGGATAGATATGATGGTCCTACAAATAAAAATATCAAATGGAGATAATTGATACTGATGCTTTCATCTTTAAGGTGGCCCTGGTTGCAATTTCTGGGAAAAGCATTCTCCTCCAAACCAGATATTGTAAAGCAATCAGGCAGAGCAGGATCATTAAAAAGATTATAGAGTTGTGAAATAAATGACCGCCATTCACCACTGAAGCAGATCATGAATTAGAGAGATAATGTGATATGTTTCTGGTGAATGTAGGGAATAAGGAATATAGTGAGAAGGTGGTTAACTGGGGTCAGCCTTGGCTCAGTGGTGGCACTCTCGCCTGAGTCGGAAGTACATGGGTTCAAAACCCACTCCAGAGACTTGGGCACTTAATCGAGACTGACACTTTAGTGCAGTACTAAGGAATGTTGAACTGCTGGAGGAGCCGTCTTTCAGATGAGGTGTTAAATTGAGGCCCCGTCTGCCCTCTCAGGTGAATGTAAAAGATCCTATGGCACCATTCAAAGAAGAGATGTCCTGGCCATCATTGACACCTCAATCATTATCACTAAAGACAGACGATCTAGTAATTTATCTCATTGCTATTTTGGGGGCCTTGCTGTGTGAATCGGGCATCATGTGGTTAAACTTCCAACCAGAGTTGGCAACTCTAGTAATTAGAGGTAGTCAAACACTTGTATTTGGATCACTGCTGAACACTAAATCAGTATTACAGCTCCATGTGGGGCAACACCTGGCCGATAGTGACCATGCAAGGGCACAGAATGTACTCTGGGTGGGGAGCTTCAATGTCCATCACCAAGAGTGGCTCGGTAGCACCACTACTGACCGAGCAGGCCGAGTCCTGAAGGACACAGCTGCCAGTCTGGGCCTGCGACAGGTGGTGAAAGCACCAACACGAGGGGAAAAACCTACTTGACCTCGTCCTCACCAATCTACCTGTTGCAGATGCATCTGTCCATGACAGTATTGGTAGCAGACGAAGTCCCGTCTTCACACGGAGGACACCCTCCATCGTGTTGTGTGGCACTACCACTGTGCTAAATGGGACAGATTCAGAACAGATCTAGCAGTTCATAACTGGGCATCCATGAGGCGCTGTGGGCCATCAGCAGTAGCAGAATTGTATTCCACCACAATCTGTAACCTCATGGCCTGCCATATCCCTCACTCTACCATTACCATCAAGCCAGGGGACCAACCCTGGTTCAATAAGGAGTGTAGAAGAGCATGCCAGGAGCAGCACCAGGCGTACCTAAAAATGAGGTGCCAACCTGGGGAAGCTGCAACATAGGACTACATGCATGCTAAAAAGTGGAAGCAGCATGCTATAAACAGGGCTACGCGATCCCAAAATCAACGGATCAGATCAAAGCTCTGCAGTCCTGCCACATCCAGTTGTGAATGGTGGTGGACCATTAAACAACTAACGGGAGGAGAAGGCTCCATGAATATCTCCATCTTCAATGATGGTGAAGCCCAGCACGTGAGTACAAAAGACAAGGCTGAAGCGTTTGCAACCATCTTCAGCCAGAAGTGCCGAGTGGATGATCCATATCGGCCTACTCCTGAGGTCCCCACCATCACAGAAGCCAGTCTTCAGCCAATTCAATTCACTCCACGTGATATCAAGAAATGGCTGAGCGCACTGGATACAGCAAAGGCTATGGGCCCCGACAACATCCCAGCTGTCATGCTGAAAACTTGTGCTCCAGAACTAGCCGTGCCTCTAGCCAAGCTGTTCCAATACAGCTACAACACTGGCATCTATCCGACAATGTGGAAAACTGCCCAGGTAGGTCCTGTGCACAAAAAGCAGGACAAATCCAATCCGGCCGATTACCGCCCCATTAGTCTACTCTAAATCATCAGCAAAGTGAAGGACGGTGTTATCAACAGTGCTATCAAGCGGCACTTACTCACCAATAACCTGCTCATGGATGCCCAGTTTGAGTTCCACCAAGACCACTCGGCTCCCGACCTCATTACAGCCTTGGTCCAAACATGGACAAAGGAGCTGAATTCCAGAGGTGAGGCGAGAGTGACTGCCCTTGACATCAAGGCAGCATTTGACTGAGTGTGGCATCAAGGAGCACTAGTAAAACTGAAGTTAATGGGAATCGGGGGGTAAACTCTCCACTAGTTGGAGTCATACCTAGCATAAAGGAAGATGATTGTGGTGATTGAAGGTTGCAGGAGTTCCTCAGGGCAGTGTCCAAGGCCCAACCATCTTCAGCTGCTTCATCAATGACCTTCCCTCCAACAAAAGGCCAGAAATGGGGATGTTCGCTGATGACTGCACAGTGTTCAGTGTCATTCACAACTCTTCAGATAATGAAGCAGTCCATGCCCGCATGCAACAAGACCTGAACAACATTCAGGCTTGGGCTGATAAGTGGCAGGTAACATTCGCGTCAAACAAGTGCCAGGCAATGACTATCTCCAACAAGCGAGAGTCTAACCACCTCCCCTTGACATTCAACGGCATTACCATCGCCGAATCCCCCATCATCAACATCCTGGGGGCACCATTGACCAGAAACTTAACTGGATCAGCCACATAAATACTGTGGCAACAAGAGCAGGTCAGAGACTATGGGCTAGATTTTCGGGGAGCCGTCAGGTGGGGTTTCAGGCGTGTGGGGGGGGGGGGGGGGAATCCCGACTTTGGGGGTCCCGACACCATCCCACCCAAAACCCCGCCCCATGTAAGTTTCAGGGGCGGCGGGTACCTGCCCCGCACTGGGACCCGCCGAAACCAGGCGGGAAGGGATTAGTGCCAATTAACTGCCTGTTACTAGGTAGTTAACAGGCAGTATTTAGCCTAATCCCCATTTTGAGGGGTTTCATGTGGGTTTCCCGACGGCTCCAAACCACACCAGGCTAGAGCAGGCGGGCCGTCGGGTTGAATGAGTTGGAGGGGTCGCGATGTCAGCGCTCAGGTGAGTGATGGGTGCATGAGTGTAAAGGTAAGTGTGTTTGGTGTGTCTAAAGTGTGTAAAGAACTTTTACTTACCTTAACAGCCTTTCTTCCTGCAGCTGTCGGGAGCGCATCACTCAGCCGGAACTGAAAGCTGAACGGCTGCGATCTGTCAAAAGTGACAGCCTTCAGCTTTGAGTGCTGTTGAGATTTCTAAATGAGTCTGCGCAGAAGGACTCATCTTAGAAATCAGACGGTCAGTGTTTGACAGCTTCAAACAGCTGTAAAACAGGTATTTCATCTGTCAGAAATCTTGACAGATGAAATTTTAGTCTGTGACGTCACCTGTTGCCGGGTGGCCCTTAATTGGCCTGCTGAGCCCGCTGGGCGGGCTCAACAAGGTCAATCAAGGGAAAATCGCACGGATTGGCCGGACGTCCAAGTAGGCGGGTCAGAAACCCGAAAGGGGAAGTCCCGCCTTCTTCCCGACAGGTTCGACAAAATCGACCCCTATGTATTCTGTGGTGAGTGACTCACCTCCTGACTCCCCAAAGCCTTTCCACCATCTACAAGGCACAAGTAAGGAGTGTGATGGAATACTCTCCACTTGCCTGGATGAGTGTAGCTCCAACAACACTCAAGAAGCTCGACACCATCCAGGACAAAGCAGCCCGCTTGATTGGCACCCCATCCACCACCTTAAACATTCACTCCCTCCACCACCGGCGTACCGTGGCTGCAGTGTGTACCATCTACAAGGTGCACTGCAGCAACTCACCAAGGTTTCTTCGGCAGCACCTCACAAACCCATGACCTCTTCCACCTAGAAGGACAAGGGCAGCAGGCGCATGGGAACACCACACCTCCAAGTTCCCCTCCAAGTCACACACCATCCTGACTTAGAAATATATCACCGATCCTTCATCGTCGCTGGGTCAAAATCCTGGAACTCTCTCCCTTACAGTGGGATTACCTTCACCGCATGGACTGCAGCGGTTCAAGAAGGTGGCTCACCACCACCTTCTCAAGGGCAATTAGGGATGGGCAATATGTGGACAACACCCACATCCCATAAACGAATTGAAAAAAAATATTAGATTTCAGTTGATCAGTAGAACCAAAGGCGCTGAGAATTCAGGTTAGTTTCAGATTTCAAAAGGGCTAACTTTACTAAAATGGCAGAAGACTTAAATTAGATCAATTGGTCAACTCCCATAGATGGGTATATTACCAATACTGAAGAAAAATGGAATATTTTTAAAACAGATTAATGCACAAGGAAGCCATATATGTCCCAAAAGATGGACACATGGCAAGACAAAGCCAACATGGCTGACTGGTCATGCATTGGACAAATTAGACTTAAACAAAAATGCTTTCATAGTAAAGGAAAATAATTTGAGAACAGAGACAAGTTTCATGCATAATTAAAGATAACAAAAGCTATTAGAGCAGCTAATAGATCAATGGAGATGATGATGTTGGACAATTGTGGGTAGCAATGGTAAAAGCTTCTTAGATTCGTCAAGAATCAAGGGTCGTTAAAGATTGTATATGGACATTGAAAGATTCCTCAGGACAGATTCAAATGGTCTCCCAGGGTATGGCAGCAGTTTTAAATGACTAATTTGCATCAGTCTTCACTCCCGTGGATGATACTCAATTACTCAGCAATGAGTAATAGCTGCGGATATCAATTTAGCTCGCAGGTCCAGATGATATCTACCTTACTATGCTTAGAGATGGGACAAATGCTTTACAACTACTACCACAACCGCAACTACAACAACTTGTATTTGTATAGTGCCTTTAACATAGTAAAATGTCCCAAGGTGCTTCATAGGACCGTTATCAAACAAAATTTGACACTGAGCCACATAATGAGATATTTAGAGCCGACTTGGTCAAAGAGGTAGGTTTTAAGGAGCGTCTTAAAGGAGGAAAGAGAGGTAGAGGGGTTTAGGGAGCTGAAGGCACGGCCGCCAATAGTTGAGTGATTAAACTCGGTGATGCTCAAGAGGCCTGAATTGGAGCAGCAGATATCTCGGAGGGTTGTAGGGCTGGAGGGGATTACAGATAGGGAGTGGCAAGGCCATGGAGGGATTTGAAAACAAGGGTGAGACTTTTAAAATCAAGTTGTTGCTTAACCGGGAGCCAATGTAGGTCAGCGAGCACAGGGGTGATGGGTGAATGGGACTTGGTTCGAGTAAGAACACGGGTAGTAGAGTTTTGGATGACCTCAAGTATACGGAGGGTAGAATGTGGGAGGCCGGCCAGGGGTGCGTTGGAATAGTCAAGCTTAGAGGTAAAAAAGGCATGGATGAAGGTTTCAGTAGCAGATGAGCTGAGGTAGGGGCGGAGACGGACGATGTTACGGAGGTGGAAATAGGCGGTCTTAGTGATGGCGCGGATATGTGGTCGGAAGTTCATCTCAGGATCAAATATCAAATTGCCCCTCTCCTGTATGCTTAACAGCTTGCTAAAGTCGGGTTCCCTTGGACTGAAAGGATGCTCATATAGTTCCGATTTAAAAAAAAAGTGACAAGTCAGTACCAGAAAACTGTAGGCCCATTAGTTTGACTTTAATCATAGGCAAGATGCTGGAAGGGATCATTAGAGGTGCTCTCTATGACTTGAACAGAGGAGGAGTTATCAGTGACATTCTGGAAAAAAGACTGGGCCAGATTTTGCCGGAGCAGGGCATCACGCAGCGTGTCACATTAGTTAGACTTACAATTGCACATTTAAGTTTTAAAAAATTTTGCCCACAAAGTTGTTGGAAGTGCGAGCTGATAACGACGTAGCGAGAGCAACAGGGCATCTGGGACCTTGATGAACGAGACAAACAGTATATCTCCTTAACCAATGAGATTAAAGGATCGAGAAATAAACAGAGGAAAGACTGAGAAGGAGGGTGAATTAGAGTGGGTAAATTCAATGTCAAATCAGGTACAGAAAGAGAAATAAAGAGAGGGAAATAAAGATTGGATTGAGAGAGTAAAAAGAGGCAGAAAAGTAAGAAAAAAATTACATTTAAAATGACATTTAAAAAAATCTCCTTAAACAGATTTAATATAATTTTTTTGAAGAAGTTACTAGGCTGGCAGACATTGTCTACTTGAATTTAAAGAAAGCCTTTAATAAGGTACCTCAATAGATTCCTGTACAAGAAAGATTCTTTTTCCAGAGGATAGTAGACCTAGGGAACAAGCTGGAAGAGCTAAATGTAGGCTTCGGAGAGGAGGAGTGGCATTATAGGGCCGATTTTGTACTCCCTGTATGGAGCTGGACTCACAGGGAACTTTAATTTTTTTCCCACATATGCTGCCTGACCTGCTGAATGCTTGCAGCATATTTCTGTTTTATGTTTCATAAGGAATGCATTTTGTTTTACAATCCTTTTTACAATCCTGAGGCTGTGTGATTGGAGGTCATTGTTACTTGACACACGATTCCACCAGCCACACTCATGACATTTCGTCACTGCTTGGCTGTGTTTCAAACTTAGATAATCCCACACGTACCTTAATTCAATATACTATATGCTTAGGGAAAAAAGCCACTGTCAAAAAGCTTTCTGTTATTAAAATAGACACTAACATTTTCAGGTCAATAACTGGTGAACATGCAGGACAGTATTATAGATCAGTAATATTCACTGATTCAGTATCAAACCGTACAACATTTTCCATGAAGTAGTCAGCCAGTCAAAATGTAGGATATGGTGATCAACTGATTAAATACATCAATTTTATGCTTTGGGAAATAAAATATCCATCACCAATATTAGATCTTGGTGTCGCAGAATTATGATTTCCTCTTAGGTACATGAAAAATAAAACAGTTAAGATTGAAGGATCAAATTTACTACGTCCATTTCTTTATCTTTCTGTTTACATAAAAAAACAAGTTTGTGTAGTGTGACAGCAAAAAATTGAGGAATCTCAGTAGGGTACACAGCATTAATGATATGCACAGCAACATGCATCATAACTTGAAACCTTAGTTATTGATGTGCAGGAGCCAGTTATAGTCCGAAACATTTGGATTTCTATGATTACCATATTGTAATTTTTCATTTTGGAGTGGAGAATTATAACCGTTAATACCTTGTCATTTTTGTTATTTGGTTGTTGACACTCATTACAGTATTTTGTGATCCTTCTACTTTCAGGTTGCAAATCTCCTAAACTGTAAGTAGCATTACTGAGTGTGCCTTTGGCTTAGTGATAGCATTCTCGCCCAAGTAAGAAGGTGCAGGGTTCAAACCCCACTCTCAACAGTCCTGGCGAGTGGAGACTCTGAATTCTGGGTTGACGTCTGGGGGGGGGGGGGGGGGGGGTACTCGCGTCCAATGGGTATAGGTGCCCACCCCTCATCGTATGGGTTGTGGGTGCCCATAAAACCCTCCTGCCATATAAGAATAACCACCCTAATAGCTAGTATAAAGATGGTTAAGGCCAAGGAAAGAGCATTCTTGTTGCAGCCTGTCAGTCTGTTAGTCAGCGAATCCTTCTGCTACTTTACACTATTTCCCAAGGGAAGAGTGCAAAGATATGAATACAACAGCTAGCATGACACATGATTTGTGGGTAATTCTGGTTACATAAACCACTGATTTATTTTGGCTAGTGCAGCTTATGTCCAGAATGTGGGATAACAGTTTTTTTTAAAAAATGAGCATGCTATTTACTGTAAGATGAAACATGTATCTGCAAAATGGTCAACCAAAATTAAAATAATTAAATTATCAGCTTTGATGATCAAATACTGAATGAAGAACACTTTTTAAAAAAAAAATTCCCCTTCTGATTATCTGCCCATACTCCTGAAATTGAAGTTGCCAACTCATTAGGAATAGTAACTTTGGTGTCAGCAGCCCTACAATACTTCACCCAAGCAGCCATTCCTCATATATGTGAACCTGGACAGTGATGAGCTGAATTCCATCATCGCCTGGCATCTACACAAGTGCACTTCTGGCATGATCTTCATATAGAGATCAGGAACAGTCAATAACCCTAGCTATTTTCACCCCTTCATAACCAATTTGCTTTATTTAGCTCAATATCACATCACATACTGCCTGAACCATCAGGGAGCTCTAGGTTAAAAGGTTTACAAAAGTCTTACCTATCAAGCTTGGCTGCAAGGGATTTACGAAGTTTTAATTCCTCTGAATACAATTCCTTGTATCTCTCAAGTTCCAGCTGTGCGGATTCTTTCAGATTCATGTTGTCTTGTTGTGAAGTTCTAAGCTTACTCAGCTCCGATTCCAGGTCTTTTGTTTTCTGCTCAAATTGGTTTCTAATTGTGCTTTCATTTGTGGCTCTCAATTGTTCCAAGGCTTCTTGGGAGGCCTGTTGAGTCTTAGCATGCAAGAGTGAAACAATTTAATACTGCACTGGAACAAAATAATTTCAAGTCACAAATTTTTGGAAATGACTAGTACTTATGTGACACTGCACTGAGACAGTAAACACTGAGAACTTACGTTATATCAGTCGTCATGATGTGAGGCTAGGTTATGCAAATTAAGCATTTATTTTACAGATTTGCTGCTAAATTCAGGGCTGGTTTCTGTGGCAAAATAGCAAATGAGCTAACACCAGTGCCTCGAGAGAGATGGTGCATACAGTTACAATTTGCTCTTCCTCCTCAGTATTTTTTGTGTGTGTTCATAACAAACAGCAGTTTCCATAAGTGCACATGTGCCCACTACAATCTGAAACTTAACAGGCTTGGGTGTGCTGTGAATGGGAGTAATGGGCCTTAAGACCAACAATTATCCTTTTACTGGGGACATTTTACACTGGAAGTTGCATGGGTTGCCTACTATGTATTCCTGTTTTCTCCAACAGGTAGAAAAGCACAATATTGTCAGACCATATTGTTAAAACTAAAACAAATCATATATACACTGAAGCAAAAAGAAAACAAAATACAGGTAGACTACCCTTTATCCGGACTTCCGAAAACCGAAACCCTCTAAAAACCGAAGGTTTTTTCGGTCAGCGTAAGTCCAGCGTAAGTCGTGCGCACGACCCCCCGCGGACCCCCCGCCGGCCCTGACCGTAAGTCGGCGGGGGTCGGGGTCGGCGGGGGTCAGGGCCGGCGGGGGGGGGGGTCGGGGCCGGCGGGGCGGGGGTCGGGGGTCCGGCGGGGGGGTCGTGCGCACGACCCCCCGCCGACCCCCCCGCGGACCCCTGCCGACCCACCTTCCGAAATCCGAAATTCTCCGAAAACCGAAACACGGCTGGTCCCGAGGTTTTCAGATAAAGGATAGTCTACCTGTACTAGCGACAACAATACTAGTATTAGATCAATCCACATGAATTTAGAAGTGCCTTTCTCAGTGTGTATTTCTTACATGAGAAGCAAGACTAATTCAAAGAACTGCACTGCAGCTGAGATCACTGCAGGTGGGAGACATGTTACGTTCAGGCCAATGAAAACAGAATTCTTTAAAAAGTCATGCATAACAAGATATCTGGGTTTTACATGAACCTACAGGCTGTTCAGTTCAGTAGGCTAAAAAGATATTGGGCTAGATTTTGCTGTGAGCGGTGAATAAATGGCACCTGATGTTTGTTAGACTTGCATTTGCCCAGACCTTTTCTATGGATTTTGCATGGCAAATTCCTGTCAATGGGACATTCAAGAGGCGTGGCTCCCTCTACAGGGCATCTGGGACCTGTGTGAACAGGACAAGCAACTGCGTATCTCCTTAGCCAAGCAGATTGCAGAATCGTTAATCAGCAGCGCAGAGTCTGAACCAGGACGAGCAAGTTAGAATAGTGAATTCAATGTCAATTCAGGAATAGAAAGCGAAATAGAGAGAGGGAAAGAAAGATTGAATTAAGAGAGTGAGATAAAGAGACAAAGTAAAAGTAAAAAAAACATTTTATTTTTAAATTTTAAAAATTTCCAACATTAAAAGCCAAAAGTAATGAGATTCCACAGTTCATTTTCAGTGCCACAGAGTTTGTTCGGCAGTAATTAAGACTTACCATGTCTTTAAAAGGGTACTTAGACTGGAATGAACAAGCCCTAACTTTATGTGGGGAGTTTAGTCCGTATCTACGATGTCAGTACAGGAATTTCACACCATTCAATACATTTGTATGGGGAGCCAGATGGAGAGATGCCGTTTTCGCGCAGCTTACAGAGGAGCAACACATATTGGACAGCAACTTCCAGATTTTCATGTTTAACTGCACATCTGTACTCGCTGGAAGTTGCTGTCCGATTTGTTAGCCTCACCGTTATTTTCACAGCAAAATTCGGCCTATTAGCATATAACTATTCCTAAACTGTTGGAGTTAATAGTAATACTAAAACTCACTAATTTACAATGATAATTCCCACAAGAGTATACTGCATCTATTCATAAAGAAGGTTCCAATTTGCCAAATATTTAGGGAAGATTTGTAAAAAGTGACAAAAGCTTAAAAGTGATGTTGCAAAAAATTCAGATCTGCATAATTTTACTTTTTAATTTTAATAATCAGCAGTGTCTCATTACTAAATTGGATAAACACAAGATAACTAGACACCTTCTTGTTTATTATCCAGGCATCATTTATCCCTACATCTCATGTTTAAAATTAAATGCTTATTCCCACCTGCAAGAATAAATTGACTTCTTCTAGTTTCTGCTTGATTTCCTTACGAGCATTTTCCTCTGTCTCCCTCTTGTATTGTTCTATGTGACTGTAGCCCATCACTTTAGTTTCCACCTGATGTTTTAGACTGGCTACTTCCTCCTCTAGTTGCCATTTTCTTTTCTCCAGCCGATCATGGCTCTTTTGTAAAATTCTCATTGGTGTGACCTGTTCAGAAAGTTCTTGATTGGTTGATTCCAAACGTCTACATTTTGCAGATTCTACTTCTAGTTGCTGGGACAATTCATCGATCTGTGAGACATGGAGAAATTGGGTTACAAAAAGTTTGAAAATATCTTTCAGTACACTTACTAAACTTGATAATATTACAGAAATGTGAGACTATCTGCATGCAAATCATATCCTAATGTTCCTGCGTATTTTTAGGTTGGTTAGAAATGTTAGTTATTCCACTGATGAATGATTCAGTTTTTAATATGCCTGGATGTACTTAATGGATGCATATCTCTGGAAGTAGATAGCAGTGCCCCACAGGGCTCTGTTCTGGAACCGCTTCTGTTCACTATGTACATCAATGATTTGGATAAAGGGCTATATTAGGGAGCAGTGTCTAAATTTATAGGCATACTAAAATAGGAGGCATAGTAAATAATTCTGAGGACCAAACAAAGTTGCAATGGGATATTGATACAATGGTGGAATGGAAAAAAAAAAGTGGCAGATAGAATTCAATTTCAGTAAATAAGATGGTACATTTTGGTTTAAAAAAAGTAAGTCATTAATTATACTTTGAATGGGGAAAGGCTGGGCATTGTGGAAGAACAGAAAAAATTGGGGGTTCAGGTTCACAGGACATTAAAATAGTACCTCAAGGCCATAAAAAGACTAACAAAATACTGGGTATTGGCAAGAGGTATTGAATATAAAAGTTGAGATGTAATGCTGAATCTATATAAAACCATAGTAATACCACAGTGGAACACATTTGGACTCCAAACTATAGAAAGCATGCGAAGGCAACCAAGACAGTGTAGTGCAGATTAACTAGGTTACTACCTGGTGTGAAGAAATACAAAGACAGACTAGAAAAATTGGTGCTGTTTTCATTAGAACATAGAAGATTACAGAGTGGTTTGACAGAAGTGTTTAAAATTATGAAGAGATGGGACACAGTAGATAGAAATAGACTGTTTTCAGTGATTGAGGGATCTAGAATGAGGGAACATAGATATCAGATTAAATCAGTGAGCGGGAGAAACCTTTCTTTTACACAAAGCGTTGAGAGGCTATGGAGTTAGTGGTAGAAGCAGAGGAGAATAAAGGGATATGGGAACTGGGCGGATACATGGGATTTGGAGTACTGCTCCTGTGGAGGATAAACACCAACATAGACTGGTTGGGTCGAATGGCCCTTTTCTGTTTTGCAATTTCTCTTTAATTATATAGGATTTCTTGATTTACCCAAGAATAATCTAAACTTTTAGAACTAGACTAACAAGGCATTGAAAACAGTACTGATATAATCTACCTGTCACAATTTTCTGAGGGCAAAGCAAGTTTCCTGCTCCCAGGGCTTTGCCAACCCATCTTTTTATTTGACTTATAGGAGGTGAAGAGGACAATTTGGAATGACTCATCTGATTTCTTTTTAACCTCATGTGCAAAGTGCCTCCCCTTACCCCTGGGCAGGGACTCAAGTAGGAACTGTGGGTGCGAATCAGTATGCTACTATTCCAAGGCACAGCGTCCTCCAGCAACAATACAATGCATCATATGTGTAAAAAGTACAGCACCATTAAACTTAGGATGTAAAATGGCCTCACCTTGCTCTTTAGTCTGCTAAAAGTGACCTCAGTTTCATAGCATCCATGATCCAGTTCTTGAATACCGCTGAGCTGGGAGACAACCTGTCCACTATCATATTCCTTCAGCTTCTTTTTGGTAGTCTTCAACAGTGTCCTCATTCTGTATAACAAATATGATCACATGTACTGAAATCTGTCTACAATTGCAGGCTTAGTCTGACTTTAGATTGTCTCAACATAGCCTTCACAAGAGGTTCTACTCAACATAATTCATGTATTATCAGCTCTAATATGGAGTGGTTATTAGGAGAAAACGATATAGGTAGTCTCTAAGGCAGAAACAGTGTTTAAAGGAGGAGGGAGAAAAGTGCACTGCAAGATCTTTTTCAAATATTTGCATAGAAACAAAAATGGAAACAATGAGGGTGGCAGCAATGAGAGGTAACAGGAGGGAATGGGGACCGGAAAGGTGGTGTTGGGGAGAGGGGTGAAGGAGAATCCTTCCCATCGCTATCCCAGAAGGTTTGAAAGAGAGACGTGCTTCCTGCAATAAGCAAGAGAAACCTGTATATATTATAACAATAAGCAATATTTACCATTTAAATAATAGAGGTTTACCAGTTTAGCATGAGGAAGCCCCTTAAAGAATCCTGCTCTGCACTAAACAAGCCTTGCGCAGGAACAGGCTTTATGTTGGGTACGCATTTTTAGTGCTTTTAAAAGCATTTAACCAACTTAAAGTGGTTCCCAATCATGGTGGAATCCTAGCATAGATGTTAGGGCTCAGGTCAGATCAGGGCACCAGCACTCTAGTGGGCATTTGAATTTCACTAGACCACAGGTAGCTAGATATTCTGCAGCATTACAGTGAGTTGGAAAATAAGCTGTTTAATAACAACTGGGGTATGATTCCATGGAACATACAATTTATCAGGAACACTGATTTACAGTGACCGAAGTCAAATTGCGTTTTATTACACGATAGTCTTGGGATTTTTTTTAAAAAGGAGTGTTTTGGAGATCGATTTCTGCAACTCTGTCCATTTCCCCAAGAAAATAATAGAATCATAGAAATTTATGGCACAGAAGGAGGCCATTTGACCTATTATGTCTGTGCCAGCCAAATCCCACTTTCCAGCTCTTGGTCCGTGAATGAGTGGCCTTATTATATATTTGTTTACCTATATAACTAATTGTTATTTTCTTTTAGCAGATAGGGGAAGAGGGATTGCAGGTTTAACAGTAGGTGATGGGTATTGGGCTTCAGTAGCATTAGGACTGGGGTGGGGGGGCCGGGGTAGAAGGAACATCCCAGGTTGTAGAAGCTCTGGGAGGAGGGGAGGGCGAATCTAGGGTCTCATAGAAGAGGTCAGAATGTAGTTTGATTTATTGGGTGATTCCTGGTGAAGTAGGATGGGTGGTGTTTCCAGGCTTCGCCAGCAGTGGGGGAATGAAGCAAGATATGATAGCACTGCGAGGTTGGTTCCATTTTAAGAGAGATCCTGTGACACAGAAATTTGAGAGAGATTCCAACGGCTGGGAAAAGTAGGAGTGAGCAGTGGGGTCTAGAAATACTGGCAGGAGATCTCATGATCTGGGAGCACTAGAGCGGGGGGGGGGCCTGGAATATGCAAGCATTGAGCACCAGGGGTCATGGGACATAGAAGCATTGGGAGTGGTGGCTTTGGAGACTGGAAACATTAAGAGGTAGATGGGTGGGGGTGGTGGGGTAGGTGGTTAGGGTAATGGAAGGAGTGCTGGGGTTTAGGAATAAAGGAAAGGATGTCCCTAGGTCTTGAGACTACTAAAAAGGAGTCAAGGAGTGGGTGGGTGTTTCTGATACATGGAAATACTAGAAAGGGAATCCAAGGGTCTAGAAAGATTGGGGAAGAGAGGTATTGGGCTCTAGAAGCATTGAAGGGTTAAGTTCTGGCAATATTCACAGGCAAGTTGGGATCTGGAACTTTGGGAAAGGGGAATGTGGTCTGCAGTAAATTTTTGGGAGGAATGCAGGAAAATGGAGGTCAGCGGCATCCAATCCCCAGAGCAGTTTAAAATTATTTCTATAACTTGTTTCACAGCACTGAGCTAGGAACCAACTGCTATTTCAGGGGAGGCCTTCAAAGAGGAGATAGTTCGGGTACAGGACACATTTCCACGAGGAGGAAAGGAAAGGCATCCAAAGCTAGAGCTCCTTGGATAATTAAAGATAGAGATTAAAATCATAGAATGGTTACAGCACAGAAGGAGGCCATTCAGCCCGTCGAGCCCTTGCCAACTCTCTGCAAGAGCACTTCAGCTAGTCCCACTCCCCGCCCTTTCCCCGCAGCCCTGCAATTTCTTTTCCTTCAGGTACTTATCCAATTCCCTTTGAAAGCCACGATTGAATCTGCCTCCGCCACCCTTTCAGGCTGAGCATTTCAGATCCTAACCACTTGCTGTGTAAAAAAGTTTTTCCTCGTGTCGCCTTTGGTTCTTCTGCCAATCACCTTAAATCTGTGTCCTCTGATTCTCGACCCTTCCGCCAATGGGAACAGTTTCTCTCTATCTACTCTGTCTAGACCCATCATGATTTTGAACACTTCTATCAAATCTTCTCTCAACCTTCTCTGTTCTAAGGAGAACAAACCCAGCTTCTCCAGTCTATCCATGTAACTGAAGTCCCTCATCCCTGGAACCATTCTTGTAAATCCTTTCTGCACCCTCTCTAAGGCCTTCACATCCTTCCTAAAGTGCGGTGCCCAGAATTGGACACAATACTCCAGTTGAGGCCAAACCAGTGTTTTATAAAGGTTCATTATAACGTCCTTGCTTTTGTACTCTACGCCTCTATTTATGAAGCCCAGGATCCCGTATGCTTTTTTAACCGCTTTCTCAACCTGCCCTGCCACCGTCAACGATTTAATAAGAACATAAGAATTAGGAGCAGAAGTAGGCCATACGGCCCCTCGGGCCTGCTCCGCCATTCAATAGGATCATGGCTGATCCGAACCTAGACTCACGTCCACTTCCCTGCCCTCTCCCCGTAACCCCCAATTCCCATATCTGCTAAGAAACTGTCTATCTCCATATTAAATTTATTTAATGTCGCAGCTTCCACAGCTCTCTGAGGTAGCAAATTCCATAGATTTACTACCCTCTGAGTGAAGAAGTTTCTCCTCATCTCAGTTTTGAAAGGGCAGCCCCTTATTCTAAGATTATGCCCCCTAGTTCTAGTCTCACCACCCATCAGTGGAAACATCCTCACCGCATCCACCCGATCAATCCCCCTCACAATCTTATATGTTTCAATAAGATCGCCTCTCATTCTTCTGAACTCCAATGAGTAGAGGCCCAACCTCTACTCATTGGAGTTCAGAAGTTTGAGCACATATTGTGATTTGTGCACATATGCCCCCAGGTCTCTCTGTTCCTGCACCCCTTTTAGAATTGCACCCTTTAGTTTATATTGTCTCTTCTTGTTCTTCCTACCAAAATGTAGCACTTCACACTTTTCTGCATTAAATTTCATCTGCCACGTGTCCACCCATTCCACCAGCCTGTCTATGTCCTCTTGAAGTCTATCACTATCTTCCTCACTGTTCACTATACTTCCAAGTTTTGTGTCATCTGCAAATTGTGCCCTGTACACCCACATCCAAGTCACTGATATATACCAAGAAAAGCAGTGGTCCTTGTACCGACCTCTGAGGAACACCACTGTGTTCCTTCCTCCAGTCCGATGAACAACCGTTCACCACTACTCTCTGTTTCCTGTTGCTTAGCCAATTTTGTATCCATGCTGCCACTGTCCCTTTTATTCCATGGGCTTCAACTTTGCTGGCAAGCCTATTATGTGGCAATTTATCAAACGCCTTTTGAAGGTCCATGTACACATCAACTGCATTGTCCTCATCAACCCTCTCTGTTACCTCATCAAAAAACTCAATCAAGTTCATTAAACACGATTTGCCTTTAACAAATCCATGCTGGCTTTCCTTAAGTAATAAACACTTGTCCAAGTGACTGTTAATTTTGGCCCGGATTATCGTTTCTAAAAGCTTCCCCACTACCGAGGTTAAACTGACTGGCTTGTATTTGCTGGGTTTATCCTTACACCCTTTTTTGAACAAGGGTGTAACATTTGCAATTCTCCAGTCCTCTGGCAACACTCCCGTATCCAGGGAGGATTAGAAGATTATGGCCAGTACCTCCGCAATTTCCATTTTTACTTCCCTCAGCATCCTAGGATGCATCCCACCCGGTCCTGGTGACTTATCTACTTTAAGTACAGCCAGTCTTTGTAGTACTTTCTCCTTATCAATTTTTATCCCATCCAGTATCTCAACTACCTCCTCTTTCACTATGATTTTGGTGGCATCTTCTTCCTTGTTAAAGACAGATGCAAAGCACTCATTTAGTACCTGTCATCCCCCTCTGCTCCACGCATAGGTCTCCATTTTGGTCCCTAATCGGCCCCACCCCTCTTCTTACTACCTATTTATTATTTATATGCCTAAAGACGACTTTTGGATTCCCTTTTACGTTAGCTGCCAATCTATTCTCATACTCTCTATTATAAATCTCATCATTCATCAAGAAACTACTCGTGAAATAATGCTGGACAGCCAGCTGGTGGCGCCGTCCAAGGAGTATAAATACTCGGGCGTCGGCCCCAGCTTGCCAGGGACATTTTGTAAGACAAGGAACTAGTGAAGTACAACTAGACCGCCATGTTCTGAAACAAGTTGATTAAAGCCTTGCTTTATGCTCAAACCAAGTACGTAGTGAGTTTATTACGTCAATTTAATCAACTTGATATCGACTCCACGCTTTGGGTGATTCGGGAACAGCCAGCTACGACTCAAACCGTAGAAGGGAACTCAGACAAGTAATCAATCCATCATGGAGAAACTACTCAGACTCGCCCGTCTCGACCTGGACCCGAATTCACTTACAGCCGCTAAGGTATGGAAACACTGGTATCCTACCTTTAGTAACTTCTTTGAGGAGTGTGGTGAGAATGTTCCTAACAAGTTACGAATGCTTGCTAATTATGTATCCCCTCATGTGTTTGATTATATTGAAGACTGTGTAGACTATGACGCTGCTATCCAAATACTACAGCAGCTATATGTCAAGTCCCCAAATGAAATTTTTGCTCAGCATCTACTGGCCACAACTCGATAACAACCCGGGGAATCACTTGACGAATTCCTTCAGAAACTTCGCAGGCTCAGCAAGGATTGTAATCTTAAAGCTGTTACAGCTGAGTAGTACCAGGAGGAGTTAATTCATGATTCCTTTATTAATGGGATTGCGTCTCCCTTCATATGTCAGTGTCTGTTGGAGAATAAAACCCTCAAGTTACAGGCTGCCTATGACCAGGCATGTTCTCTGGACTTAACAAAGAGGAATGCAGACACCTATCTTTCACCACGTGCACGGGCTGCCGCTATCACTTTTAGTGACTCTTTCGATAGGCCTCGGGCGGAAGCCCTCACGGATGATGACTCCAACCCGGCTGATGACAACCCTACCCTAGAAACCTACACTGATGACGACCCCACCCTAGCAGCATCTTGGCAATCTGGAAGGAAGTGTTTCTTCTGTGGAGGTGCGTTCCATTATAGGAAATTTTGTAATGCGACCTGCAATCATTGCAGCAAGAAATGTCACTTTTCTAAGGTATGCCAGTCAAGAGCCGCTGTTAGTAAGAAAGGCCACTTTTCTAAGGTATACCGGTCGAGAGCTCCTGTTAGTTTTACAGCTGCAATCTATAAAACGGCTCCTCCCCCAAGAACCACTACTAAGGTTACAGCTGTCAAGGGTAAAACTGCCCCTCCTCCCATCACAGCTGTTTTTCCCCAAAGTCTGTCCCATGCAGCCACGAAGGTTTTGGTAAATGGACACATTTTGAGTGCACTAATCGACTCATGCAGCTCTGGCAGCTTCATTAGCGAGCGGGCTGTCAGTAAGTTAAAACTGCGTATTTACCCCTCGGACAGGGAAATTGCAATGGCTCTGACGACACTGACCACCAATTCTTCCGGCTTTTGTCTTGTCGACCTTATTCTCAATGGCCGCACTTATTTCTCCACCTGGCTCGGGGTGCTCAAGAACCTATGCACGACGAGCCCTCCTTGTTTGCCAATCTTTCCCCCCGATGTAAGCCCATAGTCACGAAATCACAACGTTTCAGCCAAGATGATCGATCCTTTATCGAGACAGAAATCTCTCGCCTTCTAGCTGACGGCATCATTGAGCCATGTTCATCTTTCTGGCGGGCTCAAGTCGTCGTTGTTAAAAATCCTCTGAAGCAACACAAGAAACGCCTTTGCATCGATTACTCGCAAACTATTAACCAGTATACCGACCTGGATGCCTACCCACTACCACGCATCGATGACATGGTCAATGACCTTGCCAACTACAAGGTATTTTCAACTTTTCATTTAAAGAGCGCATATCATCAAGTGCCGTTAAAGGACTCCGACAAGAAGTATACGGCCTTTGAGGCCAATGGTCGGCTTTATCAGTTTTGTCACCTTCCATTTGGGGTCACCAATGGGGTGGCTGTCTTTCAACGGGCAATGGATAGCCTAGTCAAACAGGAGAACTTAACGGACACTTTTCCATACCTGGATAATATCACCATTGCTGGTCATGACCAGAAGGAGCATGATGCCAACCTCCAGAAATTTTTTGACGTTCTCCGTCGTCGCAACTTAACCTTAAATGAGTCCAAATCTGTGAAATCAGTACCATCAGTCAACATCCTTGGCTACTGGGTGGGCAACGGTGTCATCAAACCAGATCTGGAGCGACTTCGTCCGCTTCAGGAGCTCCCTCCCCCTACGAATCTCGGCTCTCTTCGTCGGGCAGTCGGCATGTTCGCCTATTATGCGAAATGGATACCCCACTTCTCCGACAAGATCCAGCCCCTGCTTCACGCAAAGTAATTTCCATTGGAGGCAACGGCTATTTCAGCTTTCAACCTCCTCAAGCGACAACTAGAAAAAGCCACGCTTTGTTCCATTGATGAAAATCTTCCTTTCGTGGTCGAGTGCGATGCATCGGATGTGGCGATCTCTGCTACCTTGAATCAAGGTGGTCGACCCGTTGCATTTCTGTCCAGAACTTTGCAGGGTAGCGAGCTCCATTATCCCCGTCAAGAAGGAGGCTATGGCCATCATCGAAGCGGTCCGTAAATGGAGTCATTTTCTCGCTCGTCGCCATTTCACACTTATAACCAATCAGCGCTCCGTGGCCTTTATGCTGGATAACTGGAAATGCACTAAGATCAAGAATAACAAAATACAACTCTGGAGGTTGGAATTGGCCACCTTTAGATACACCATACATTATCGACCCAGCAAAGAGAATGTGGCCCCAGATACCCTCACGCGGGCATTCTGCTCTTCCATGTCAACTTCGATTCTGGCGGATCTTCATACTGACTTATGCCTCCTGACGTTACCCGTATGTTGCACTTTGTTATATCTAAAAATCTCCCATTTTCTACGGAAGATGTGAAAAGAACGTGCTCCTCCTGTAGAATTTGTGCGGAATTAAAACTGCAATTCTTCCGTCCATCGGATGGCTCGCTGTGCAGCGACTCAGCATTGACTTTAAAGGGCCACTGCCCTCCTCAACGCGAAACACCTACTTACTGACTATGGTGGATGAATATTGACGTTTTCCCTTTGCTTTCCCCTGTCCCAATATGCTTACTTCCACAGTGATCAAATGCCTTGATCAAGTCTTTTCCCTTTGCGGTACGGCCAATTTCATCCACTCGATCGGGGTCCCTCCTTCATGTCAAGCGAACTCAAAAGTTATCTCCCCCAACGGGGAATCGCCACAAGTAAAATGACACCGTATCATCCCATCGGTAACGGACAAGTTGAGAGATACAATGCTATCATTTGGAACGCTGTTCGTCTTGCGCTGAGGTCACGCAACCTACCAGACCAGCAGTGGGAAACTATGCTCCCTGACGTGTTGCATTCCATCAGGTCTCTCCTTTCTACGTCTACCAATGTCACACCTCACGAGCGATTCTTCAGCTTCCAGCATCGCTCCACCCATGGGACGTCTCTACCGTCGTGGTTGGTAGCTCCCGGCCCCGTGCTGCTCCGAAGATTCGTCCGATCATCTAAAACTGATCCTCTCGTCGACGAGGTAGAACTCACGGACGTCAACCCCACGTACATGCACGTGCGGTACCCTGATGGCCGGGAGTCCACCGTTTCACTCCGGGACCTGGCTCCCTGTCCGGCCGGTTCCACGGACCCAACCGATAGAGGGACCCACGGGGATGATGCCGACACTCTGCGCTCCCCCAAAGATGACGCCCTACCTGGGGCATCGAGAGATCTGCCAGCTGCCCCACCGGATCCACTCGGGGAGCTGAGCGCTCCCCGTGGGATGGCCATCTGAGGCCAGGACGCCGGTCAATCCCCGGCTATCCAACAGGATGAAGCCAGTTCTGCGCCTGTGGGGACCCGCACCCAGAGTCACGATCTCCCTAGCCTCCCTCGGGTCGATCAGAGCAACACGAGCCCTGTCGATCCACCGGTACGGATCAAGCGGCCCAGGGATCAAGACACGGTCCAGGGAGACGTGGCTTCTAGCCATAAACAAAAATCTAAAAGACTGCGGCTATTTGTGGTCCGCCTGATCCGCTAAGAGGAAGTCGTCGGACTTCCAAATCTTTTAGGCAGGAAGTATGTTATAAATCTCATCATTCATCAAGAAACTACTCGTGAAATAACGCTGGACAGCCAGCTGGTGGCGCCGTCCAAGGAGTATAAATACTCGGGCATCGGCCCCAGCTTGCCAGGGACATTTTGTAAGACAAGGAACTAGTGAAGTACAACTAGACCTCCATGTTCTGAAACAAGTTGAGTAAAGCCTTGCTTTATGCTCAAACCAAGTGCGTAGTGAGTTTTATTACGTCACTCTCTCTTTGCCCCTCTTATTTCCTTTTTCACTTCCCCTCTGAATTTTCTGTATTCAGCCTGGTTCTCACTTGTATTCTCAACCTGACATCAGTCATACATCCCATTTTTCTGCTTCATCTTATTCTCTATCTTTAGTCATCCAGGGGGCTCTGGTTGCCCTACCTTTCCCCTTCGTGGGAAATTTCCTCGAATGTACCCGAACCATCTCCTCTTTAAAGGCAGCCCATTGTTCAATTACAGTTTTGCCTGCCAATCTTTGATTCCAATTTACCCAGGCCAGATCCGTTCTCAAGCCACTAAAATTGGCCTTCCTCCAATAAAGTACTTTTACTCTAGATTGTTCCCTGTCCTTTTCCATAGCTAATCTAAAGCATATGATACTGTGATCACAGTTCCCTAAATGTTCCCCTACCGACACTTGCCCCACCTCATTCCCCAGAACCAGACCCAGCAAGGCCTCCTTCCTCGTTGGGTCAGAAACATACTGACCAATTAAGTTCTCCTGAACACACTTCAGAAATTCTTCCCCCTCTCTGCCCTTTACACTATTACTATCCCAGTCTACAGGAAACTCTCGTTTAAACGGCAACTAAATATCCAGAATTCTCTATTAACCGGCAAAATTCTCACTTCGAAAACACCACCTCAATAACCGGCAATGTTGCCGAGTCCGAGTCTCCCGCGGTGGCCGAGTTAGTCAGTGGGGATAGTTCTCCAAACTGCCACTACTCGGCTTCTTGGCACTGTCAGAAGTCAGAACACCTCAATCCCCCTGTAACAGGAGTCTGACTCTCCCGCGCTGCCGGTAGTCTCTTCTGATCCGCCATTTTACAGGGGTACTGTGCGTCTCCCACACTGCTGGTAGTCATTGCATTGCATTACCCTCAACTGGCAGTACTGTACTTAATCAAGCATCTTCCACCATCCATTTAACAACATTCTGTAGGTGAGTACCCACTTACTGTATACTGCATATTTCTTGATTTTTTTATTTGTCTTTGTTAAAAATAGCCTCGGTAGATAACCCTCTTGGTCATCCGGAATTTTTGATCAACCGGCAACACGCCGGTCCCGGATACCAAAGAGTTTCTTGTATATTAGAAGTTCCCCATTATCACTACTCTATAGTTATTGCACCGCTCTGTAATTTCCCTGCAAATTTGCTCCTCTATATTCTTCCCACTAATTGGCGACCTATAGAATACACCTAGTAGTATAATGGTACCTCTATTGTTTCTCAACTCTAACCAAATAGATTCGGTCCTTGACCCCTCCAGGGCATCCTCTCTCTCCAGCACTGTAATATTCTCCTTAATCAATACTGCCACCCTACTTCCTTTCTTTCCTTCCCTATCTTTCCTGAACACCTTACATCCAGGAATAATTAATACCTAATCCTGCCCTTTTTTGAGCCAGGTCTCAGTCACAACATCATATTCCCACGTGTCTTTTTGCGCCTGCAGCTCACCAACCTTATTTACCACACTTTGTGCATTCACGCACATGCACTATAAACCTATCTTAGACCTTCTTGTATCCTCTCTTAGTCTGACCCCACCTAATACCATACTATTTCTTACTCTAGTGCTATCTGCCTCTCCCAATCCTGAGCACCCAGTTTCTCCTTTCTAATGCTACATCCTGGTGCCCATCCCGCTGCCAAATTAGTTTAAACCCTCCCCAACAGCACTAGCAAACCCCACCGACAGGACATTTGTCCCGGCTCTGTTGAGGTGCAACCCGTCCGGCCTGTACAGGTCCCACCTCCCCCAGAACCGGTCCGAATGTCCCAGGAATCTAAAGCCCTGCCTCCTGCACCATTTCTCCAGCCACGCATTCATCTGCTCTATCCTCCTATTTCTATATTCTAAAATGAAACAGAAAAAGGAGGCTGATGATAAATAAAAATACTGCAGATGCTGGAAATCTGAAATAAAAACAGAAAATGTTGGAGATACTCAGCAGGTCAGGCAGCATCTGAAGAGAGAGAAGGCTGATGATAAATGTCTGGTTCTCTACTGAATTATGAACCTAACTAAATACAAAAAGTACAGACGAGAACTGAAAATGGAAATAAGAGGGGCAAAGAGAGCATATGAGAATAGATTAGCGGCTAACATAAAAGGGAACCCAAAAGTCTTTTATAAACATATAAATTGTAAAAGGGTACTCAAAGGAAGGGTGGGGCTGATTAGGGACCAAAAAGGAGATGATCTTGTGGAGACAGAGGGCCTGGGTGAGTACTTTGCATCTGTCTTCACTAAAGAAGGGATGCTGCCAATGTCACATTAGAGGAGGAGTAGTAAAGAAATTGGATAGGATCAGTATAGATAAAGAGGAGGTACTTAAAAGGTTGGCAGGGCTCAGTAGAAAAGTCACCTGGTCCAGATGGGATGTATCCTAGGCTACTGAGGGAAGCAAGGGTGGAAATTGCAGAGGCTCTGGTCACAATCGTCCAATCCTCCTTAGATAGGGGAGTGGTGCCAGAGGATTGCAAATGTTACACCCCTATTCAAAAAAGGAGGGGGGGGGATAAACCCAGCATTTACAGGCCAGACAGCTTAATGTTGGTGGTGGGGAAACTTTTACAGACATTAGTCTGGGACAAAATTAATTGCCACTTGGAAAAATATGGGTTAATAAATGAAAGCCAGCTCAGATTTGTTAAAGGATGGAAGAGGGTAGTGTAGTTGATGTTGTTTATATGGACTTTCAAAAGGCATTTGATAAAGTATCACGTTAGACTTATTAGCAAAATTGAAGCCCATGGGATTAAAGGGGCTGTGGCTGCGTGGATACAAAATTGGCTAAGGGACAGAAAGCAGAGAGTAGCAGTGAATAGTTGTTTTTCAGACTGGAAGGAAGTGTGCAGTGGTGCCCCCAGTGGTCAGTGTTGGGGGACCAGTTCTCCATTTGATATATTAATGACTTGGACTTGGGTATACAGGGCATAATTTCAAAGTTTGCAGATGACACGGAACTTGGAAATGTAGTGAACAGTGAGGAGGATAGTAACAGACTTTAGGAGGACATAGACTGGTGAAATGGACAGGCACATGGCAGATCCCAGGGATGAAAGACTTCAGTTATGTGAAGAGATGAGAGGAACTAGGGTTGTTCTCCTTAGAGCAGAGAAAGGTTAAGGGGAGATTGGATGGAGGTGTTCAAAATCTTGAAGAGTTTTGCTAGAGTAAATGAGGAGAAACTTTTTCCAGTGGCAGAAGGCTCAGTAACCAGAGGACACAGATTTAAGGTAATTGGCAAAAGAGGTGACACGAGTAATTATTTTTTTCATGCGAGTTATAATGCTCTGGAATGCACTGCCTGAAAGGGTGGTGGAAGCAAATTCAATAATGACTTTAAAAAGGGAATTGGATAAATACTTGAAAAGGAAAAAAAATTGCATTGCTATGGGGAAAGAGCAGGGGAATAGGAGTAATTGGATTGCTCTTTCAAAGAGCCGGCACAGGCACCATGGGCCGAATGGCCGCCTTCTGTGCTGTATGATTCTACTTGTCTTAAGTATTTTTACTGAACTTGCTGACAGTATAAGTGGTTTAAACAATTAACTGCTGGTTACCAGCTCGGTATTGGGATATCTGCTCTTCAGGAAATCTGACAGGGCGACAGGCAGTAGTGGCTAGATATCAGATTGGGCGAGAGGCCTAATATTGATGAAGGTGGTATTAGGGGATAGAGGAGCAGTGAATCTGCTCTCTTACAGGGAGCACATAATGGGGAGTGAGCAGTGGTAAGAATCACAGAAACTTACAGCATAGAAGGAGGCCATTTGCCCTGTTGTGTCTGTGCTGGCTCTTTGAAAGAGCAGTTGCGCTTCGTCCCATCCCGCCGCTTTTTGTCTGTAACCCTGTAAGTTCCTCATCCTCAATGTACCTGTCCAACCCCTTTTGAAAATTGTTGATGGAATCAGCTTCCACCACCTTTTTAGGTAGAGCGTTCCAGATCCCGACAACTCTTAGTGAAACAAATTCTCCTCATCTCCCCGCTAGATCTTTTGCCAATGATTTTAAATCTATGACTTATGGTTATTGACCCACTCGGCAGAGGGAGTAGTTTTTCTCTATCAAAACATATCATCTTGAAAACCTCTATCTGCTCCAAGGAGAACGTTTCTAACTTTTCCAACCTCCTCATAACTGAAGTCCCTCATCCTTGGTAACATCCTGGTAACCCTCTTTGTACTCTTTCCGTAAACATGAGGTCATCCAAAACTCTGCTGCCCGTGTCCTAACTCGCACCAAGTCCCATTCACTCATCACCCCTCGTTGACCTACAATGGCTCCCGGTTAAGCAATGCCTCGACTTTAAAATTCTAATCCTTTTTTTCCAAATCACTCCATGGCCTCGCCCCTCCCTACCTCTGTAACCTCCTCCAGCCCTACAACACTCTGATATCTGCACTCCTCCAATTCTGGCCTCTTGCGCATCCCCGATTTTAATCACTCCACCATTGGCGGCCATGCCTTCAGCTCCCGAGGCCCTAAGCTCTGGAATTCCCACCTTCAATCTCTCTGCCTCGCTACCTCTTTTTCCTTCTTTAAGACGCTCCTTAAAATCTACCTCTTTCTGCCCTAATATCTCATGTGGCTCAGTGTCAAATTTTGTTTGATAATGCTCCTGTGAAGCACCTTTTAAGTAAAAGGCACTATATAAATACAAGTTGTTGTGTTGTTGCAAGGCCTTTACATCTTCCCTGAAGTGTGGTGCCCAGAATTGTCTACAATACTCCAGCTGAGGCCTATCCAGTGATTTACAAAGTTCTAGCATGATCTCTTTGCTTTTATATTCTACGCCTCTATTTATAAACCCAAGTAACCTATAAGGAATTGTGTATATGGACATCAAGGTCTTTCTGCTCATCTACACACTTCAAAATCGTGCCATTTATAGTATACTGTCTTTCCATATGAGTCTTCCCAAAATCCAGCACTTTACACTTCTCTGCATTTAACTCCATTTACCATGCCTTCCCCATTTCACCATCCTATTTCTGTCATCCTGAAGCCTATAACTATCCTCATCACTATCTACTACATTGCCAAGTTTTGTATCATCTGCAAACTTCATAGTGCAAGCTCCCTACACCCGAGTCTAGGTCATTTATAAAAATTTGAAAGAATAATGGACCCAAACTCTGCAAACTACCTACCAGTCTGAAAAATATCCATCCACCACCACCCTTTGCTTCCTGTCACTGACTCAATTCCATATCCATACCACCACTTTCCCCTTAATTCCACGGGCTTCAATCTTCTTAATAGGCCTCCTGTGTAGAACTTTGTCAAATGCCTTCCGAAAGTCCAGGGATACACAACATCTACTATACTGCCTTGGTCAACCTTCCCTGTTACCTCATCAAAGAATTCAATCAAGTTACTCAGACATGATTTGCCTTTAACAAATCCATGCCAGCTCTCCTTGATTAACCCATGCCTTTCCAAATGAAAGTTTATTTTGTCCCTGATAATGGTTTCCAATAACTTCCCCACCACAATGTTAGGCTGACTGGCCTGTAGTTTCCTGGTTTATTCCTCTCCCCTTTTTTGAATAGTGGTATAACATTAGCAACCCTCCAGTCCTCCGACACTATGCCTGTATCCAATGAGGACTGAAGGATTATGACCAACGCCTCTGCTATTTCTACCTTTGCTTCTTTCAACAACCTAGGATGCATTCCATCCCGATCAACATTCCATTACCAACTTTCAGTAATGCTAATCTTTTTAGTACGTCTTCTCTATTACTATCCTGTCCATAACTTCACTCTTCTCTTTCAGTGTAAACTTCACAGCATCTGCTTCCTTTGTGAGAATAGATGCAAAGTACTCAGTTAATACTTTAGCCATGTCCTCTGCCTCTACATGAAGATTTCCCTTTGGGTCCTTAATAGGCCCAACTTTTTCCCTCGCTAACCACTTACACTTTGTATGTTTATAAAATGTTGCCTGTTCACCTTTTCTTGTAACCTCTCTTTGCCTCCCATATAAGAATTTTTAATTCCCTCCTGTACTTTCCATAATCTTCTGGTTTATTAACTGAATCTTGCTCCTGACATAAGAAATAGGAGCAAGAGTAGGCCATTTGGCCCATCGAGCCTGCTCCGCCATTCAATAAGATCATGGCTGATCTTCTACCTCAACGCCACCTTCCCCAATATAAATATGTTACAGAATTTACCATCATACCGGTTTAGTTCTTTTTGAAGCTCATTGTTTCTTTTCATTTCCTGAGCCAGTCTGGTTTCCACTGATCGCTTAAACTCTGCAAGCTTCTTTACTTTTTTCCTTTCACTTTCAACCTTTAAAAAAAATTTTTTTTTTTTTTTTACTCAAGATTAATATACAAGGATGCATGTATATATCTCTATTAAATAATAAAAATAGATGCAAGTGGAAGACACCAATAACTACAAATCAATTTATAATCAATCACTATTTTTTCATCTCATATACAGGAAACTTTGTGCTATCCGGAGGTGAGCTATCCGGCAATCTGGAGCCACCGGCAAAAATCAACAGCCGTTTTTTATTCTTTTTGTTTGTTTTTTTTTTGCTTTGTTTGAACAGTCAAGCTGTGCAAGGTCTGTAGCTATAGCAACAGCTTCAGCTACAGAGCTTTAGGGCCACACCCGAATGTTTAGAAGCTGTTTATACGGAGATAAGAATCTCCGTATCTCTCAGCATTAACTCTGGAGAGTACGGAAGTTCTGAGGCAACGGCAGCAGCTCGGTCCCGTGGGTGCCGGATAGCACAAAGTTTCCTGTACTTACAATTTGAATTTATGGGAAGGTTTAATTCTGTAATCGGCCAAATTGTGCAAAAACACCGGTGGCCTGTACAAAACTATTACTGTAAGTAATGACGTTAACATATGCATCAAGGAGTGACGTTACTAGAGACAACCTCAAAACCATTTAATATATAATTTTTCAATAAAATACACAACTATTTTTCTATATTATGCACCCATGTCACATGATGCAAGCTCTTAATACCAATAATAAGTAAGCAATTTCCATATCCTGTGCCATACAACAGTTGTGATGGGATATGTAAAGAGCTACAACAAATTTCCAGTTAACTATTATTCTATTTATAATAGGTCTAGACGTTTTTCATTTCGAAAATGTAAACCTCATTGGCCCGGATTTCGCGGTTAGCGGTTCATTACACCTACACTTGCCCACAGAATTTCTATGGGTTTTTGCACTGGAACTTGCGGTGATTAGAAATCTAAAACAGCACGGCATCCTCTACAAGGGATCTGGGACCTTTGTGAGCAGAGCAAACAATGGTTTCTCTCCTTAGCCAATCAGATTGAAGAATTCTTACTGAGACACACAGAGTCTGAACCAGGAAGTGCAAGTTAGAAAATTAAATACCAAATCATGTACAGAAAGCAAAATAAACAGGGGGAAAGAAAGATGTGATTAAGAGAGAGAGAGCAATAAAAGAGAAAGAAAAAGTAAAAATAACTTATTTAAATCTCCAAAAATAATTAAAATCTGAAGGAATGAGACTCCACACTTCTAAAAGTTAATTTTCAGAGAGGTTGTTTGGCAGTAATTAAGACTTAGCATGCTATTAAAAATTCACTTAGACTGCAATGGACAAGTCCAAACTTTTTCTAGCATACTTAATGGTTATCTATCACGTAACTACCCCAACTTCATGCTGTTCCATGTGTTTCAATGCAGAGTCTCTCAGCGACATACTGTTCTACCGAAGCCTCTGGAGGAGCAAGGCAACTCGGACAGCAACTTCCTGATTTCTGCATTTAACTGCGTATGTGCAGTCGCCGGAGGTTGCTGTCCAATTTACTCTTTAATAATGGTGAGCACTGATATCCTCACTATTTTTACTGCAAAATCCGGGCCAATATTTTTGCATGTCACTCGACAATGTTCTGTAATTTCTGTCATAAACAACGTATTTATGAAAAGGAACTCATACTTTAAAAATTAGCTCATTAAGTCATCCTACAATGAAGTACAGGTACACTATCCCTGCCCAACGCATTACCGGCACCCGGCTACCGACCATAGAGCACATACACCAGAAACGCTGTTTACGGAGGTCACGGTCCATCATCAAAGACCCTACCCACCCAGCCACAGTCTGTTCGCCCTCCTGCCATCTGGGAGACGCTACAGATGCATTCGCACCCGTACGACCAGATTTAGGAACAGCTTCTTTCCCAGGGCTGTCATCCTACTGAACTCCACAAATAAACTCTAAAGCCTGCACATCTGCCAACGCACTTTATTAGGGTTATGTTTATGTTAATGTATTACAAGCCAAATGTATGTTGAATGTTTAAATGTCTTAATCTAAATGTACACTCTCGGGAGCCGCAAGCCTACATTTCGTTGCACTGCACTTGTGCACTAACAATGACAATAAAGTTGATTATTATTATCCGAAAGCCTTGGGACCAGCTGAGTTTCGGTTTTCGGAATTTTTCGGATTTCAGAAGGTATTATTAGAAGACTGGGAAGTTTGTATTTAATATAAATTTTTAAAAGTTCAGGCTACCTCTTGCGACTGTTCCGTGTCTCATTCCTCTTCCTGCTTCTCTGGAAAGCCGGATATCGGCTGACTCCTGCTAAGCTGGCCCACAAATCAGGTCGGGGGGAGGGTGGGGGGGGGGGGGGAGGGGGAGAGAAAAGAATATCGGACGGGCCGCAGTTCGGATCGGGTCGGGTGGGGGGGGGGGGGGGGAAGAAAAGAATATCGGACGGGCCGCTGTATTGTTGGGTTCACTCTCCCGGTACCTCCTTCACACTGCCCAGCTCGGCCTGCAATCTCCTACCCAGGAGGGAACTCTGTGACCCTCTGCCGTGCTCAGCGTAAGTCGTGCGCCACTCTGGTCATGTCGTGCGCACGACTTACGCTGAACGAAAAAACTTTCGGTTTTTAGAGGTTTTCGGAAGTTTGGATAAAGGATAGCCTACCTGTAGTTGGTGTTTTTTTTGTTTATATGCACCTTGATTTTTACAGATAATTCCAATTTTTCCATACATTTGCCAATGTGGAATGCTGTAGATATATTTTATACAAATACATGTGCTGTAGTGATAATGTTACATTATGTAATTACTGTTCTCTGCAGCCGTGACGGAGTTCCGAAGGTTGTGTTGCATGCCCAGTGCCAGGGTTAAGGACATCTCCTCGCGGCTGGAGAAGAACTTGGAGTGGGAGAGGAGGATCCAGTTGTCGTGGTCCACGTAGGAACCAATGGCATAGGTAGAACTAGGAATGAGGTTCTGCTGAGTTAGAGGAGCTAGGGTCAAAATTAAAATGCCAAGACTCGCAGGTGATAATCTCTGGATGGTTACCCGAGCCATGCCCAAATAGGCATAGGGACAAACAGATTAGAACGTGAAATGCGTGGCTGAAAGAGTGATGTGGGAGGTAGGCGTTTCGCTTCATGAGGCACTGGCACCAGTACGGAGGAAAGAGGGAACTATTCTGTTGGGACGAGCGACACTTAAATCAGGCTGGGACCAGTAGGACTTTAAACTAATGAAGTTGGGGGGTCGGGTGAAAGGATTCAAGAAAGGGTAAATTCAAAAGTAGTAAGACAAGTGTCAAGTCTGTAGAGCAGAGTAGCGATTTGGGTAAAAATAAACAGAGTGGGTCAGGAAGGGACAGAGAGATTAACAAAGGTAGTAGTCTATTAGAGACTAAGGTGACATCAGGAAAAATTAAAAAAGTTAAAGCTAAAGGCACTATATCTGAATGCGCGAAGTAGTCACAACAAAATAGATGAATAGCACAGTTAGAAATAAATGGGTTTGGTCTAATAGCCATTATGGAGACATGGTTGCAGAGTGACCAAGGTTGGGAACTAAATATTCCAGGGTGCTTGATTTTAGAAGAGATAGGCAAAATGGAAAAGGGGGGAGGGTAGCCCCGATAATAAAGGATGGGATAAAGACAGTAGAGAGAAAGGATCTTAGTTCGGAAAAGCATAGTGCAGAATCAGTTTGGGTGGAGCGAAGCAACAGCAAGGGGCAGAAAACACTGCTGGAAATAGTTTATAGGCCCCCCCAACAGTAGTTGTCGAGTCAGGTAGAGTATAAATTAGGAAATTAGAGGTGCATGTAATGAGGGTAATACAGTAATCATGGGGGACTTTATTCTTCATATAGACTGGACAAACCAAATTTGCAGTCATAGTGCAAAGGTTGAGTTCATGGAATGTATTCAAGATAGTTATCTAGATCATGTCGAGGAACCAACTAGGGAACAGGCTATTTTAGATCTAGTATTGTGCATTGATAAAGGGTTAATTAAAACCTTGTAGTAAAGGAGCTTCGGGGGAAGAGTGATCATAATATGATAGAATTTTATATTGAGTTTGAGAGTGATTTAGTTAAGTCCGAAACTAGGGCCTTAAATCTGAACAAAGCAAACTATGTAGATATGAAGGGCGAATTGGCTAAGGTAGATTGGGAAACTAGATTAAAAGATATGACGGTAGATAAGCGATAGCAAATACTTAAAGAATTAATTCATAATTTGCAACAAATATACATTCCTCTAAAGAATAAAATCCCCATGGGATTAGTAGTCCAACTGTGGCTAACAAGAGAAGTTAATGACATTAAAGGAAGAGGCTTAGAATGTTGCCAAAAATAAATAATAAGCCTGAGGATTGGGAGGATTTTAAGAATTAAGCAAAGGATGACCAAGAAATTGATAGAGAAAATAGAATGAGAATAAACTAGCAAGAGACATAAAAACAGTTTGTAAAAGCTTCTATAGATATGTAAAAAGAGATTAGCGAAAGTAAACGTGGGTCCCTTACAGGCAGTGACAGGAGAAATTATAATGGGGAATAAGGAAATGGAATAAGGAATAAGAAAAGTAAACAAATACTTTGTATCTGTCTCCACGGTAAAGACACAAATAACAGCTGTCACTGTGGGGAACCAAGGGTCCAGCAAGAATGAGGAACTTAAAGAAATTAGTATTAGTAAAGGAATTGTACTGAAGAGATTAATGGAACTAAAAGTAGACAAATCCCCTGGACCTGATGGCCTACATCCTAGGGTTTTAACAGAGGTAGCTACAGGGTTAGTGGATGCATTAGTTTTGATCTTCCAGAATTCCCTAGCTTCTAGAACGGTCCCCGCAGATTGGAAGGTAGCAAATGTAACCTTGCTATTCAAGAAAAGGAGGGAGAGAGAAAACAGGGAACTAGAGACCAGATAGCCTGATGTCAGTAGTAGGGAAAATGTTAGAATCTGGTAACAGGGCACTTAGAAAATCATACTATGATTGGGCAGAGTCAACATGGATTTATGAAAGAGAAATCGTGTTTGATAAATGTTAGTTTTTTGAGGTTGTAACTAGCAGGGTAGATAAGGGGGAACCAGTGGTTGTAGGGTATTTGGACTTTCAAAAAGCATTCGATAAGGTGCCACACAAGGTTATTACACAAAATTAGGGCTCATGGGATTGTGGGTAATATTAGGATTAGCATGTATTGGTTAACGGACTGAAAACAGAGAGTAGGAATAAACGGGTCATTTTTGGGTTGGCAGGCTGTAACTAGTGGGGTACCACAAGGATCAGTGCTTGGGCCTCAGCTATTTACAATCTATATCAATGACTTAGATGAGGGGACCGAGCGTAATGTCTCCAAGTTTGCTGATGATACAAAGTTAGGTAGGAATGTAAGCTGCGAGGAGCACGCAAAGAGGCTGCAATGTTATACTCCAATCCCTCTGTAATAAAGGCCAAGAGTAAAGGGGGGAAAAATTTGGTTGCTTTGCGCCTCCCGTTAGCACCCTCTTAGCTAATGGGGCGCAAAGCAACTAGCGCCCGGGCACGGTGCCTCCAACGCCTCCCGTGAAATTCAGCGGGAGGTTAGCGGTGGCGCTAACTGTTAGCGCCCCGCTCGCGATCTTCGGTAGCGCCCCCCGATTTACTGCCGGACGCTATGTCCGACGGGGTCAAGGGAGCCTACCTGCGGCTGGGGCGGCGCTATTTAAAGGCGAGGAACCGGGCGGCCATTTTTGTTGCTGGCCGCCTCTCAGCCCCCGTCCCGCTGCCGTCCCCGGCCTCCGGACACGCCCCCCCCCCCCCCCCCCCCCCCCGTCGAGTGCCAGCTGCGCTCCATGAGCCCGGCACTTCTCGAGTGCCGGGCTCTTTTGCTGGCACTCCAATCCCCGGTGGCCCAGCTGGGCCCCGGGTCGCGCTGCGCAAGGCCCCTCCCCTTTAAGGGGATGAAGGCCTGCAATACCGCGGCGCAACGTGCCGCAGTGCACGTCGCGCCACGATATTCCCTCGCAGCGCCCCAAGAGGGAGGCAGGGCGCTTCCAGTAGCAACCCGCTTCCCTCTTGGGGCGCTATCACTCAATTTCGGCCACGGGGGCGCTAATCTTTCCGGGGCGCTCCTCAATTTTCCCCCCCAACAAGTCTTATTACAATTATATAGGGCCTTGGTGAGACCACACCTGAAGTGCTGTGTACAGTTTTGGTCACCTTACCTAAGGAAGGATATACTTGATTTAGAGGGAATGCAACTAAGTTTCACTAGACTGATTCCTGGGATGAGGGGATTGTCCTGAGAGATTGAGTAGACTAGGCCTATATTCCCTTCACTCAAAGGGTTGTGAATCTTCAGAATTCTCTGCTCCAGTGAGTTGTGGATGCTCAGTCGTTGAGTATATTCAAGACAGAGATTGATAGATTTTTGGATACTCAGAGAATCAAGGAATATGGGGATAGTGTGGGAAGGTAGAGTTGAGGATCAGCCATGATCTTAATGATTGGCAGAGCAGCCTACTCCTCTCCTATTTCTTATGTTCTTGTGTAATTGTTGGAAAGTAATTAGTAATTTTATTTTATGTTTTACAATCAGGCTGCATTTTGGTCACAGATCAGTTTTCCAGCTTCACCACCTTCTCATATGTCATCTGAAATATTGCCTATAAATTGAATTTTTTTTACAATACTAAAAATTGAGAAAATTTATAATTGGGAGTACAACTGTAAAGTATAGAAGACAAAATTAGGCACTTCATACCAGATTGTTTATCAATATATTCAATTAGACAATAAACACCTACATTCAGGACCATAGACAGTAAACAATACAGAATGTAGGACCTGTTTTTGAACAAATACACTGAGGTTATGTATATTGTCGTTATCCTTGATAAGAATGCGTTATGTAGAGCATACACAGGAGGGAGGCTCGAGTATTTAAATCCTTGATGAATAACCCAAATATCCAGACTATGATTGATCAAGTTATGGACAAGCTATCCAGTATCATGAACATGAGGGAAAATGTTAACACTTTCAGTATATTTCAATGTTTTTTATGCCTTGGTACTTATAGAATTATAGAATGTTTCAGCACAGCAGGCCGGCCATTTGGCTCATCAAATCTATGCCAGTGTTTTTTCTACATATGTCGTCTTGTGGTAGATGGATGGCTGATGACGTCGGTAGCTGTGGTTAGTTTGAGATCTATGATTTTTGGTGAGTCTTGAGGACTGCTTCACTGTATAATTAGATGGGAAACATTTTATTCCATAAATTGTGTCTTCATATCAAGCGACAGTCATCAGTGAACAAGTAATAAAACTTGATTTTTCCTATTTTATTTTCCCAAAAAGTAGTTTGAAATGTTATCGAAAAATAAGTTATTAGAATCCTGAAGGCGGTGAAGTTGACATTTGGTCAGTAGGTATCAAGCAGAGAAAGTGGCATTTCTGCTGTATAATATTAAAAAATATTCTCGCAGTATTGATACCTGATTATAATGATTTTAAGATGACATCTCAACATCAGCACCTCATTTAAGAATCAAACGTTACAAAGAATCAGAATGTTTAAGCATTTCTAAACCAAACTCCTGAGAAATCTAAGGATGTAGAGTTTCTGTTTACTTAATATAGAGTAGACACTAACTACTCCATAACTGATTCCGGAGAGTTCAAGTGTAGTTTGGCAAGAGCTATGGCTAAGAGATTTCTAGGTGTGTAGAGATACTCCTAGAGCTTAAACAGCTAAAAACATACTTAGAAACATAGAAGATAGGAGCAGGAGTAGGCCATTCGGCCCCTCAAGCTTGTTCCGCCATTTAATGAGATCATGGCTGATCATCCAAATTCAGTACCCTGTCCCTGCTTTCTCCCCATATCCTTTGATCCCTTTAGCCTTAAGAAATATATCTAACTCCTTCTTGAATATATTTAATGAATTGGCTTCAACTGCCTTTTGTGGTGGAGAATTCCACAGGTTCACCACTCTCTGGGTGAAGAAATTCCTCCTCATCTCAGTCCTAAATGGCTTACCCCTTATCCTTAGATTGTGACCCCTGGTTCTGGACTCCCCCACCATCGGGAACATCCTTCCTGCATCTAGTTTGTCTAGTCCTGTTAGAATTTTATAAGTTTCAATGAGATCCCCTCTCATTCTTCTAAACTCTAGCGAATATAAGCCTAATGGACCCAATCTCTCTTCATACGTCATTCCTGCCATCCCAGGTATCAGTCTGGTGAATCTTCGCTGCACTCCCTCCATGGCAAGAACATCCTTCCTCAGATAAGGCGGCCAAAACTGCACACAATACTCAAGATGTGGTCTCACCAAGGCCCTGTAGAACTGCAGCAAGACACCCTTGCTCCTGTACTCGAATCCTCTCGTGATGAAGGCCAACATACCATTTGCCTTCTTAACCGCCTGCTGCACCTGCATGCTTACCTTCAGTGACTGGTGCACAAGGACACCCAGGTCTCGTTGCACTTCCCCTTTCCCCAATCTATTGCCGTTCAGATAATAATCTGCCTTCCTGTTTTTGCCACCAAAGTGGATAACCTCGCATTTATCCACAATATACTGCATCTGCTCGATCACCATACCTGTCCAAATCATACTGGAGTTTCTCTGCATCCTCCTCACAGCACACCCACCCACCCAACTTTGTGTCGTCTGCAAACTTGGAGATATTACATTTTCTTAAGTATTTATAAAACATCTTTGGGTTTTCCTTGATTTTATTTGCCAATATGTTTTCATGCCCTCTCTTTGCTTTCCTAATTTCCTTTTTAATTTCACTCCTGCACTTTCTATACTCCTCTAGGGTTTCTGCAGTATTGAGCCCTCAAATCAAATCAAAATCAAATCAACTTTTATTGTCATTGTTAGTGCACAAGTGCAGTACAACGAAATGTAGGCTTGCGGCTCCCGAGAGTATACATTTAGATTAAGACATTTAAACATTCAACATACATTTGGCTTGTAATACATTAACATAAACATAACCATCATAAAGTGCATTGGCAGATGAGCAGGCTTTAGAGTTTATTTGTGGAGTTCAGTAGGATGACAGCCCTGGGAAAGAAGCTGTTCCTAAATCTGGTCGTACGGGTGCGAATGCATCTGTAGTGTCTCCCAGATGGCAGGAGGGCAAACAGACTGTGGCTGGGTGGGTAGGGTCTTTGATGATGGACCGTGACCTCCGTAAACAGCGTTTCTGGTATATGTGCTCTATGGTCGGTAGCTGGGTGCCGGTGATGCGTTGGGCAGTTTTAACTACCCGCTGCAGGGCTTTCCGGTCATAGTAGCTACAGCTGCCATACCATACTGTGATACAGTTTGTCAGGATGCTCTCTATTGTGCAGCGGTAAAAGTTAGAGAGGATCAGGGGTGACAGGTTACATCCCTTCAGCCTCCTTAGGAAATATAGGCGCTGCTGGGCCTTCTTCACCAGAGAGGAGGTATTGAGGGGCCAGGAGAGGTCTTCCGTGATGTGGACTCCGAGGAACTTAAAGCTGTCCACCCTTTCCACCACAGCCCCATTGATGTGGATGGGGGTGTGACTTCCGCCTTTGGACTTCCTGAAGTCCACAATGATTTCTTTAGTTTTCTTGATGTTAAGGGCCAGGTTGTTATCGGCGCACCACTTCACGAGATGCTGGACCTCCTCCCTGTAGGCTGACTCATCGTTGTTGGTGATCTGGCCTACTACCGTGGTGTCATCCGCAAACTTGGTGATGGTGTTGGAACCATGAACAGCCACACAGTCGTGGGTGAAGAGGGAGTAGAGGAGGGGGCTCAGCACACATCCTTGTGGGGCCCCCGTGTTCAGGGTCGGGGGGGGGGGGGGCGGTGGGGGAGGTGTGGTTACCTAATTTGACAGACTGGGGTCTGTTTGTTAGGAAGTCCAGGGTCCAGTTGCAGAGGGAAGTGTTCAGGCCAAAAGTTTGGAGTTTGGTGGCCAGCTTGTTGGGGACGATAGTGTTGAATGCTGTAGTCTATGAACAGCATTCTGATGTAGGTCTCCTTACCATCTAAGTGATTCAGTGCCGAGTGTAGAGCAGTTGTGATTGCATCCTCCGTTGATCTGTTTGCACGATAGGCAAACTGGTGTTGGTCAAGAGAGGCGGGAACACTGGCTTTGATGTGAGCCAGGACCAGTCTCTCGAAACACTTCATTATGATGGGTGTGAGTGCGACAGGTCGATAGTCGTTCAGGCACGTCACAGCCGTTTGTTTTGGCACAGGAATAATGGTAGCGGTCTTGAAGCATGTAGGGACTACTGCCTGGGCCAATGACAGATTGAAGATGGCGGTGACGACATCAGCCAGCTGATCAGCACATTCCTTGAGTACCCGTCCAGGGATGCTATCCGGTCCAGCAGCCTTTCGTGTGTTCACTCCGCGTAGAACACCCCTTACGTCGGTATCTGTCATAAGTGTCCCTTTTTTCTTTATCCTACCCTGTAAGCCCCTTGACATCCAGGGAGCTCTAGATTTGTTAGACCCACCATTTTTCTTTAAAGGAACATATTTGCTCCGAACCCTCACTATCTCCTCCTTGTAATGCCTCCCACTGCCCTGACACTGATTTACCTTCAAGTTTCTGTTTCCAGTCCACTTTAGCTAAATGACATCTCCGCTTAGTAAAATGAGCTTTTCCCCAATTGAGAACTTTTATTCCTGGTCTGCCCTTGTCCTTTTCCATAACTACCCTAAATCTAACTGAATTATGATCAATACCACCAATATGCTCTCCCACTGATGCCCCTTTTCACCTGCCCAGCTTCATTCCCTAAAACTAGGTCCAGAACTGCCCCTCTCTTGTTGGGCTTGCTACGTACTGGCTAAAAAAATTCTCCTGAATGCATTTTAAGAATTCTGCTCTATTACAGCCCTATTTTTGTACGTCTCAGAAATTTGTCTACATATTTGCTTTTCTTTCTCCCTCTGACTGTTTGGGGCTCTATAGTACACTCCCAGCAGTGTGATTGCCCTTTTTTTGTTTTTCAGTTCAACTCATATGGCCTCATTCGATAATCCTTCTAAGATATCATCCCTCCTCACAGCTGTAATTGTTTCTTTAATCAATATTGCGACCCCCTTCTTTTTTATCCCGCTCGCGATCTCGTCTGAAAACCCTGTAATCAGAAATGTTGAACTGCCATTCCTGCCCTTCTTTCAGCCATGTCTCAGTAAGAGCTAAAGTATCATACTCCCACGTGTCTATCTGTGTCATCAGCTCATCTGCTTTATTCCCTAGACTCCTTGCGTTGACGTATATACCATCTAGCACTGCCAAACTCCCTTGTTGTCTATTTTCTAGCCTTTGTTTCCTCTGCCTTCCAAACTCGCTTACTAATTTTCTGCCTTCCATTTCCAGCTTTGCTTCTCTCCCTTCTGAATCTACTCTCAGGTTCCCATCCCTGCCAAGTTAGTTTAAACCCCCCCCCCCCCCCACAACCCCCCGGAGATTACTACCTTTGAGGTCCAGCTTTTTAATCTCTTTCCCAACTCCCTAAAATCTGCCTCATCCCTCTTTCTACCTATGTTGTTGGCACCGATATGGACCACGATCTCTGGCTGTTCACCCTCCCCCCTCAGAATGTCCTGCAGCCGCTCAGTGACATCCTTGACTCTGGCACCAGGGAGGCAACATACCATCCTGGAGTCACGTCTGCGGCCGCAGAAACACCTGTCTGCTCCCCTAACTTACGAATCCCCTATGACTATTGCTCTTCCACTCTTCTTCCTCCCCCTCTGTGCAGCTGAGCCACCCATGGTGTCATAGACTTGGCTTTGGCTGCACTCCCCAGAGGAACCATCGTCCCCACCAGTATTCAGAACTGAAAACCGGTTAGCGAGCAAGATGCACTCAAGGGATTTCTGCCCTACCTGCCTGGTCTTCCTCTTCTGTCTGGCGGTCACCCATTCCCTCTCTGCCTGCATAGTCTTAAGCTGCGGGGTGACCACCTCCTGAAACGTGCTATCCACGAAGTTCGCAGCCTCGTGGGTGCACTGCAGTGACTCCAGCCACCGCTCAAGCTCCAAAACCCGAAGCTCAAGCTGTTGTAGTCGGCGGCACTTCCCACACATGTGGTCGTCCAGGCCATGAGAAGCGTCCAGGACTTCCCACATGGCACAGGATGTGCATTCCACGGGGCTGAGCTGCCCCGTCATGCCTTTACTTTGTAGACTATTAACTAGAAACACTAATCAGCTACTCACCAATCAGCTCCTTCCCTGGTTGTGACGTCACTATAGCTGTTTTGCAGTACTGTAGTTGCTTTTAGGTACTGCGGCCACTGATACCGCCTCCAATTAGGTCCGCGCTGCCTGGTCTTCCTCTGTTTTAAGTACTGCCGCCACTGATACCACCTCCAACCTTATGATCAAATGATACTGTGATCACTGTTCCCTAAATGTTCCCCTACTGACACTTGCTCCAGTTGCCCCACCTCATTCCCCAGAACCAGACCCAGCACTGCCTCCTTCCTCATTGGGCCGGAAATGTACTGATCAAGAAAGTTCTCCTGAACACACTTCAGGAATTCTTCCCCCTCTCTGCCCTTTACACTATTACTATCCCAATCTATATTAGGATAGTTGAAGTCCCCCATTATCACTACTCTATAGTTCTTGCACCTCTCCGTAATTTCCCTGCAAATTTGCTCCTCTATATCCTTCCCACTAGTTGGCGGCCTATAGAATACACCTAGTAGTGTAATGGCACCTCTGTTATTTCCTAACTCTAATCAAATAGATTCTGTCCTTGACCCCTCCAGGACACCCTCCCTCTCTCCAGCACTGTAACATTCTCTTTAATCGGTACTGCCACCCCACTTCCTTTCTTTCGCTATCTTTCCTGAACATCTTATATCCAGGGATATTTAATACCCAATCCTGCCCTTTTTTGAGCCAGGTCTCAGTTATCGCCACGACATCATATTACGACATCAGGACTAGACTAGATGCAGGAAGGATGTTCCCGATGGCGGGGGAGTCCAGAACCAGGGGTCACAGTCTAAGGATAAGGGGTAAGCCATTTAGGACTGAGATGAGGAGGAATTTCTTCACCCAGAGAGCGGTGAACCTGTGGAATTCTCTACCACACAAGGCAGTTGAGGCCAATTCATTAAATATATTCAAGAAGGAGTTAGATATATTTCTTAAGGCTAAAGGGATATGGGGAGAAAGCAGGGACAGGGTACTGAATTTGGATGATCAGCCATGATCTCATTAAATGGCGGAGCAGGCTCGAGGGGCCGAATGGCCTACTCCTGCTATCTTCTATGTTTCTGTGTTTTCCAATGTGGCTATTTGCGCTTGCAGCTCACCAACCTTATTTAACATGTTTCGTGTATTTACACAAATGTGCAAGGCTTTTAAAAAGCTATTGCAATAATGTTGAATCTATATAAAAACTTTAAGGCCAGAGTTGGAGTACTGTGTGCAATTTTGAGCTCCACATTATAGGAAGGCTGAAGTATAGAGGGTACGGCACAGATTCACTAAGGTGTTACCTGGTACGAGGAAATACAAATATAAAGACAGACTAGAAATACTGGGGCAGTTTTCATTAGAACAGAGGCGATTATGGGGTTATGTGACAGAGGTATTTAAAATTATGAAGAGATGGGACAGAGTAGATAAATACAGACTGTTTCCAGTGATTAAGGAATCTAGAATAAGGGGACACAGATACAAACTTAAGTGTAAAAAACGTTAGAACTGAGAGCAGAAGAATTGCTTTTCTTTTTTTTTTTTTTTACACAGAGGATTATGAGGCTGTGGAATGCACTACCAGAGTTTGCATTTGAAGCAGAGTCCATGTCAGATTAGATAGGTGGTTAAAGGAAAGGGCAGGCACATAGGTTTGGGAGTTTGCTTGTGTGGAGGATAAACACCAACATGGACTGGTTGGTCCAAGTGGCCTGTTTCTGTGCAGTAATTTCTATGGATTCATTATCTGGGGAGCAATGTCTCAACCCATATATGGCACAGCTTGGTGATATAATGAAGTACATTGCTAATGTGCCCCAAGAAAATATACCTGCCAATTCACTAGCCATCCCTTTATGTAAAGAACACAGCTGAGGAAAGCTGTTCAACTTGCGCCATCAGTAGTAGTTTATTGTTATTACATCATGAATAAAATCATTAGATTTAAATTTATAGGATATATACAAAGTAATTATAATATGAGAAGAGCAATATAGCACAAACTATATCTGTTCACTTTGTTTTTACCTGGCCTGCCAGGTCATCCTTTTCTCTGTCCAACTGAGAAAGTCGAAGTCCAAGCTTAGATCGAGATTTCAGTTCTTCCTCCCACAGTTGATGTGAATCTTTTGCATTTTGTGACAACATAGTTTGCTTTTGTACCTAAACAGATGTGTAAAAGTTCAACAACAAAAATAAAACTTTTTTGTTCTCTATACACACTAGGATCATCACTTAATTAAATATTGTAGATGCCTCAATTGCCTGCATTTAAATAGTCACCAAAAGCAATTTGACAGTGAAAATTTTCACAGAATAAAATGTAACTATTTTTAAGATATTCTCATGCATTATCTCTTATAAACATCTGAAACTAATTGTACAGGATGATATGGTACAGCAACTGTATTAGTATAAAGGATATAATAATTATTCTAGCTGATAAAGCTTCCAGTGACTGATTATATTTAAGTGTTAGTTTAATAAAGTGATAATGATGTGCTGTGCTGTGTTAGTTGTAGGATTAAAAGCATCACATCCATAGTAACGGAAATATCAGACCTCTTGACCGAGTTGATCTTCCAAGTTAACCTTTACCCCTTGTAAACTTGTTATCAAGTCTTCCAGACGAGCACGGACCTGTGAAGACAATGTCAAAATAAATACACCATTTGGTTGCGATCTTTCAAAATTCCCTAGATTCTAGAATGGTCCCAGCGGATTGGGAGGTAGCAAATGTAACCCCGCTATTCAAGAAAGGAGGGAGAGAGAAAACAGGGAACGACAGGCCAGTTAGCCTGACATCTGTCGTCAGGAAAATGCTGGAATCCATTATTAGAGAAATGGTAACCGGGCACTTAGAAAATCATAATATGGTTAGACAGAGTCAACATGGTTTTAATGAAAGGGAATCGTGTTTAACAAATTTATTAGAGTTTTTTGAGGATGTAACTAATAGGATAGATAAAGGGGAACCAGTGGATGTAGTATATTTGGATTCCCAGAAGACATTCGATAAGGTGTCACATGAAAGGTTGCTACGTAAGATAAGGGTTCAAGGGGTTGGGGGTAATATATTAGCAGGGATAGAGGATTGGTTAATGGACAGAAAACAGAGAGTAGGGATAAACGGGTCATTTTCTGGTTGGCAGGCTGTAACTAGTGGAGTGCCGCAAGGATCAGTGCTTGGGCCTCAGCTATTTACAATCTACATTAATGACTAATGACATAGATGAAGGGACCAAGTGCAATGTATCCAAGTTTGCCGACGATACAAAGCTAGGTGGGAAAGTAAGCTGTGAGAGGAACACAAAGAGCCTAAGAAAGGATATAGAAAGGCTAAGAAAGGCGGCAGATGGAGTACAATGTGGGGAAATGTGAGCTTATTCACTATGGTAGGAAGAATAGAAAAACAGAGTATTTTTTAAATGGTGAGAAACTATTAACTGTTGGTGTTTAGAGATTTAGATGTCCTTGTACAGGAAACACAGAAAGTTAGCATGCAGGTACCGTAAGCAATTAGGAAGGCAAATGGCATGTTCAGCAGGCTCAGCAGGCCAATTAAGGGCCACCCGGCAACAGGTGATGTCACAGATTGACATTTCATCTGTCAAGAGCTTCTGACAGATGAAATATCAGTGTTTGACAGCAATCTGTACACGAAGTTAATTCCTTCCTCTCAGGCTGCTTTAGAGATCTCTCCAGAACAGAAAGCTGAATGCTGCAACTTTTGACAGCTCGCAGCCATTCTGCTTTCTGTGCCGGTGAGATGAGAGGCTCCCGAGAACTGAAGGAAGGAAGGCTGTAAAAGGTAAGTAAAACTTCTTTAAACACTTTACACACACCAAACACACTTACTTCTTCACTCATGCACCCATCACTCACCTGAACACTGACACCTCGAACCCTCCAAGCCCTTCAGCCCGACGGTCCACCTCACTAACTTGGCGTGGTTTGGAGCCGTCGGGAATCCCACACTTCAGGAATAAAAATAGGGTTTAGGCTAAAAACTGTCTGTTCACTACCTGTTAACAGGCAGTTAATTGGCACTAATCTCCTTCCCGCCTCGGGGCGGTGGCTCCCAGCACAGGTCGGGTATCCGCCTCCTTTGAAACGGTCATGGAGGCGGGTTGTGTTCGTGCCCCCCAATTTCGAGATTTTAACCCCCCACACGCCTCCAATGCCCAATGAAAATCCTGCCCTATATTTCAGTCACTGTTAAAAATGGCATACATTTCAAATTGTTAGTTTTCAGCAAATAGCACTATAACAAGTTTATGATTTTAAACTTTTGCATGTGTGTGCTCATCAAGGTGAGGGCAATTTTTCTATTATTGTCACCTAATGTCAAGCATCCTTAGGACGGTTGCAGTATGGATCAGATACAGAGTACAGGTTCACCTCCTCTACAATGTGGCTTAACTTCAAGTAAAGAGCATTCCATATAATGTCAGCTTCATAATATTTCAACTTTTTACATCAGCTACCCTTGGGGCCGGAGAGAGATTGTGAATTTAGTGCCAAACTGTTGGCCGTCTTGTGCTGTAGACCCAAGCCCACAAACAACTGGATTGAGACTGCCAATACCCATTTCACTTATAACCCATACATCCAGCAGTGAGTAGTCTTTGATTTCATCAGTTTGATCTGGCCTGGGTTTAAACCCAAGTCCTAGAGGTGAACAACAGTGCTTTAGGACACAGTTTCTGCTACATTTTTCATTTTCAAAAATTACTATATGTTTAAAAATATACACATTTCTGGTTATCCCTACAAATCAACCACAATTGGAAACAATTACCCAGAAAAGCATTAAAAAAAACATGCTCTGCTTTTCCCCGATTCAGATTCTTCATCAGGGATTACTCAGGTACCCTAAAGATATTGAGTGACATCAGTGAACAGGCTCACCCTTGGCAGCAATAATTCCTATTTGCAGTCTGTCAAACTTCCAAAACAGTGTAAAGTAACTTGAAGGATAGGAAACAAATAATAATCAACAAATATATAAATGCAAACCAGGGAATAAGGACTGCAGCTGCAAGAAAAACTGGAATTAATTTGAATGATGCCAAGCTAGCCAAGTTCTCCAGGGAACAGCTGGTAAAAGGATGAGATGTAACCTATGTAAGACTATAGCTTAAACAAACTTTCTGCCAAACTGAGGATCTGCAGACTGTCAGCGTTAGAGTTTAATGAAAGTATGGACTGATAGCGCTGTAAGTGTTAGACCGATTTAGTCATCATACCAAGCAGGTTGAATGACTTCATGCAATCTGGAACTATTGGTTCTGTCACAAATGAATGCAGCTGCCTGGAAATAGTTTCATGTGAAGTATGAATAAAACCATATGGGGGAAAAATTCAGTTGTTTGCGCCTCCCGTTAGCGCCTTAAGAGGGCGCTAATGGGGCGCAAAGCAACTAGCGCCCAGGCGCGACGATGTTTGTGCCGCTCGCGAAATTAACTAGACATTTTGCGGCGGCACTAAACACTACCACCATGATCTCTTGCGCCGGCAGATCGTGACGTCAGTCGAGTGTGCAACGCCCCGGTAGCGCCCCGGACCGGATATCGAGTGGCGCCCCCTGCCATACCGCCTGCCGCTAGCAACGACAGGTTGAGGGGAGCGTTTTGCAGTCAGAAAGGGATTGGGGGAAGCGCTATTTAAAGGCGACCGCTTCCTGCCTTTTTTTGTTGGTGCCATTTTTGCACCACGCATTCTGAGAGAGAGAGAGAGAGAGAGAGGCTTCTGGAGAGATTCAACGCTGTGTGAAGGAGCTTTGGGTACTGAGCAGCACTTTGCAGGTTCATTTTGATTTGCCCTTCCTTGCTTCGCCAGCGCTCCGAGGTAGCGCCTCGCTCCTCGGCCATTGCGCCTTAAGACAGGTGTGAAGCGCCTGATTTAGCGCTCCAATCACCTCCAGGGGCGATAAAAGCCAAGTTTGCCGTCAGAGGCGATAATTAGCGCCAGGCGCAAAACTTTGCGCACGGCCGATAATGGCACCCCAAACAGGGTGATACTGAATTTTCCCCCCTATATGTTTACAGCACAGGAGACCATTTGGCCCATCGTGTCTGTGCCAGCAATTTGTTGGAGCAATCCAAAACTAATGACACTGCACTGCTTTGTCCCGGAAACCTTCTTGAACAATCTTCTCAGCTATCTGGAATCATATGTATGTGATACTAAACTAGGTAAATAATTTGATTAACACTAAACAAATTAATTAAATAAATAAAATAATGGGAGAACAGGAGATGTGTTGCTGCTGCATTATGTGGGAGCTTGTGGACATTTTTGTCCAGGCCGACTACATCTGCGGTAAGTGTCTGCGGCTCGAGGAACTTCGGCTCCGAGTTGAGGAACTGGAGTCCGAGCTGCAGACATTGAGACACATCAGGGAGGGAGAAAGTTACCTGGACCTTTTGCTCCAGGAAGCAGCCACATCCCTTAGATTGACACGTGGTCAGGGAGAGGAGGGTGTGACTGTGAGTGAGGCAGGTACGGGGATCCAGGAGGTAGTATTGCAGGAGCCTCAGTCCGGCACTTGCCCAATAGATTCGACATTCTTGCAACCCTTGTGGACAAGTGCGGGAACTGCAGGGAGGACGAGCAAACTGACCACGGCACCGTGTTACAGGAAACCGTTCAAGTGAGGGGAGTAAAAAGGAAGGTGATTGTAGTAGGTGACAGTATAGTTAGGGGGATAGACACTGTTCTCTGCAGCCAGGAGCGTGACTCCTGAAGGCTATGTTGCCTACCCGGTGTCAGGGTAAAGGACATCTCCTCCGGGCTGGAGAAGAACTGGGAGTGGGAGGGGGAGGATCCAGTTGTCGTGGTGCACGTAGGTACCAACGACAAAGGTAGGACAAAGAAAGAGGTTCTGCTGAGAGAGTTTGAGCAGCTAGGAACTAAATTAAAAAGCAGAACCACAAAGGTCATAATCTTTGGATTATTACCAGAGCCACGAGCAAATTGGCATAGGGTCAAAAGGATCAGGGAGGTGAATGCGTGGCTCAAAGATTGATGTGGGCGAAGTGGGTTTCGATTCGTGGGGCACTGGCACCAGTACTGGGGAAAGAGAGAGCTGTTCCGTTGGGACAGACTACATCTTAACCATGCTGGGACCAGAGTTCTAGCGAATCGAATAACTAGGGAGGTAGATAGGGCTTTAAACTAAAGGTGGGGGAGAGGGGGGGAGGGTCCCAGTGGAGAGAAATCTAGAATGCTAAAGAGAAAAGACAAGGAAGCAGTGCAGGAAAGTGATTGGGGTAAGAATAACCAGATTGTGTCAGGAAGGGACAGAGTGTACAAACAAAGGAGTGCACTAACAAATAGGGTCCGGGTAAGAAAAAATGGTAAGACAAATAGGGCCATAGTACAAAAAAATGTTAAGATGTCTAAAAATGTTACAAAGACAAATCGAAAGGCACTGTATCTGAATGCATGAAGCATTCGTAATAAGGTAGACGAATTAACAGCGCAAACAGATGTAAATGGATACGATATAATTGCGATTACGGAGACATGGCTGCAGGGTGACCAAGGCTGGGAGCTGAATATCCAAGGATATTCGATATTTAGGAAGGACGGGCAAAAAGGAAAAGGAGGTGGGGTGGCGTTGTTAGTAAAGGGTGAAATCAGAGCAATAGTGAGAAAGGATATTAGCTCAGAAAATCAAGATGTAGAATCAGTCTGGGTGGAGCTAAGAAGCACCAAGGGGCAGAAGACATTGGTGGGAGTTGTCTATAGGCCTCCAAACAGTAGTGGTAATGTAGGGGATGGCATCAAACAGGAAATTAGAGATGCATGTAACAAGGGTACTACAGTAATCATGGGTGACTTAAATCTACATATAGACTGGCCAAACCAAATTAGCAATAATACTGTGGAGGATGAATTCCTGGAGTGTGTACAAGATGTTTTTTTTAGACCAGTACGTTGAGGAGCCAACTAGGGAACAGGCTATCCTAGATTGGGTACTGTGCAATGAGAAGAGGTTAATTAATAATCTTGTTGTGCGGGGTCCTTTAGGGAAGAGTGACCATAACATGCTGGAATTCTTCATTAAGATGGAAAGTGAAGAAGTCCACTCAGAAACTAGGGTCCTAAATCTAAACAAAGGAAACTATGAAGGTATGAGGAGTGAGTTGGCTATGATAGATTGGGGAGCTTCATTAAAAGGCATGACGGTGGATAGACAATGGCTAACATTTAAGGAACGAATGCATGAATTGCAATAGTTATACATTCCGTTCTGGCGCAAAAACCCAAAAGGAAAAGCGGCACAACCATGGCTAACAAAAGAAATTAAGGATAGTATTAAATCCAAAGAGGAGTCATATAAAGTTGCCAGAAAAAGTAGCAAGCCTAAGGATTGGAAGCAGTTTAGAGTTCAGCATAAAAGGACCAAGATATTGATTAAGAGGGGAAAAATAGAATATGAGAATAAACTTGCAAGGAACATAAAAGCGGACTGTAAAAGCTTCTGCAAGTATGTAACAAGAAAAAGATTAGTGAAGACAAATGTAGGTCCCTTACAGTCAGGAACGGGAGAATTTATAATGGGGAACAAGATTATGGTTGAGCAATTAAACAAATACTTTGCTTCCGTCTTACATAGAAACATAGAAGATATGAGCAGGAGTAGGCCATTCGGCCCCTCGAGCCTGCTCCGCCATTCAATGTGATCATGGCTGATCATCCAAATTCAGTACCCGGTCCCTGCTTTCTCCCCATACCCCTTGATCCCTTTAGCCTTAAGAAATATATCCAACTCCTTCTTGAATATATTTAATGAATTGGCCTCTACTGCCTTCTGTGGTAGAGAATTCCACAGGTTCACCACTCTCTGGGTGAAGAAATTCCTCCTCATCTCTGTCCTAAATGGCATACCCTTTATCCTTAGACTGTGACCCTTGGTTCTGGACTCCCCGACCATCGGGAAATCCTTCCTGCATCTAGTCTGTCCAGTCCTGTCAGAATTTTATAAGTTTCAATGAGATCCCCTCTCATTCTTCTAAACTCCAGCGAGTACAAGCCCAATCGACCCAATCTCTCCTCATACGTCATTCCTGCCATCCCAGGTATCAGCCTGGTGAATCTTCGCTGAACTCCTTCCATGGCAAGAACATCCTTCCTCAGATAAGGTGACCAAAACTGCACACAATACTCAAGGTGTGGTCTCACCAAGGCCCTGTACAACTGCAGCAAGACATCCTTGTTCCTGTACTCAAAGCCTCTCGTTACGAAGGCCAACATACCATTTGCCTTCTTAATCGCCTGCTGCACCTGCATGCTTACCTTCAGCGACTGGTGCACAAGGACACCCAGGTCTCGTTGCACTTCCCCTTCGCCCAATCTAGTGCCATTCAGATAATAATCTGCCTTCCTGTTTTTGCCACCAAAGTGGATAACCTCACATTTATCCACGTTATATTGCATCTGCCATGCTTCTGCCCAATCACCCAACCTGTCCAAATCATCCTGGAGTTTCTCGGCATCCTCCTCACAGCACACACGCCCACCCAGCTTTGTGTCGTCTGCAAATTTGGAGATATTACATCTAGTTCCCTCGTCTAGATCATTAATATATATTGTGAATAGCTGGGGTCCAAGGACCGATCCCTGCGGTACCCCACTAGTCACTGCCTGCCACTCGGAAAAAGACCCGTTTATTCCAACTCTTTGCTTTCTGTCTGCTAACCAGTTTTCTATCCAAGTCAATACCTTGCCCCCAATCCCATGTGCCTTAACTTTACACGCTAATCTCTTATGCAGGACCTTATCGAAAGCCTTCTAAAAGTCCAAATATACCACATCCACTGGTTCTCCCTTATCTATTTTACCAGTTACATCCTCAAAAAATTCCAGTAGATTAGTCAAGCACGATTTACCTTTTGTAAATCCATGTTGACTTTGTCTGATCCTGTCACTGTTTTCCAAGTGCTCAGCTATTACATCCTTTATAATTGACTCTAGCATTTTCCCCACTACCGATGTCAGGCTTACCGGTCTGTAATTCCCCGTTTTCTCCCTACCACATTTTTTGAATAGTGGGGTAACATTAGCTACCCTCCAATTCATGGGTACTGTTCCAGATTCCATCGAATGTTGGAAGATGATCAGCAATGCATCTACTATTTCTAGGGCCACTTCGTTAAGTACCCTAGGATGTAGATTATCAGGCCCTGGGGATTTATCGGCCTTCAGTCCCATCAATTTCCCTAGCACCATTTCTCTACAAATACTGATTTCTTTCAGTTCCACCCTTTCATCAGACCCTATGTTCCCCGGCATCTCTGGGAGGTTATTTGTGTCCTCCTTTGTGAAGACAGAACCAAAATATGTATTTAGTTGGTCTGCCATTTCTTTGTTCCCCATTATAAATTCCCCAGATTCTGACTGCAAGGGACCTACGCTTGACTTCACCAATCTTTTTCTCTTCACATATCTTCACGAAAGAGGACACAAATAACTTCCCAGAAATGCTAGGGAACCAAGGGTCTAGTGAGAAAGAAGAATTAAAGGAAATTAGTATTAGTAAAAAAGTAGTGCTGGAGAAATTAATGGGACTGAAAGCTGATAAATCCCCAGGGCCTGGTAATCTACATCCCAGAGTACTAAAAGAGGTAGCCATGGAAATAGTGGATGCATTGGTTGCCACCTTCCAAAATTCTATAGATTATGGAACAGTTCCTGCAGATTGGAGGGTGGCAAATGTAACCACACTATTTAAAAAAGGAGGGAAAGAGAAAACAGGGAACTACAGACCGGTTAGCCTAACATCAGTAGTAGGGAAAATGCTAGAGTCTATTATAAAGGATGTGATAACAGGATACTTAGAAAATATCAATGGGATTAAACAGAGTCAACATGGATTTATGAAAGGGAAATCGTGTTTGACAAACCTACTGGAATCTTTTGAGGATGTAACTGGTAGACTAGATAAGGGAAAACCAGTGGATGTGGTGTATTTGGATTTTCAGAAGGCCTTTGGTAAAGTCCCACATAAGAGGTTAGTGTGCAAAATTAAAGCACATGGGATTAGGGGTAATATACTGGCATGGATTGAAAATTGGTAAACAGAGAGTAGGAGTAAATGGGTCTTTTTCGGGGTGGCAGGCGGTAACCAGTGGGGTACCGCAGGGATCAGTGCTTGGGCACCAGCTATTCACAATATATATCAATGGTTTGGATGAGGGAACCAAATGTAATATTTCCAAGTTTGCTGACGACATGAAACTAGGTGGGATTGTGAGGAGGATGCAAAGAGGCTGCAAGGCGATTTAGACAAGTTGATTGAGTGTGCAAATACATGGCAGATGCAGTATAACGTGGATAAATGTGAAGTTATCCACTTCGGTAGGAAAAACAGAAAGGCAGAGTATTATTTAAATGGTGATAGATTGAGAAATGTTGATGTACAAAGGGACCTGGGCGTCCTTGTACACCAGTCACTGAAAGCAAACATGCAGGTGCAGCAAGCAGTTAGGAAGGCAAATGGTATGTTGGCCTTCATTGCAAGAGGATTTGAGTACAGGAGCAAGGATGACTTACTACAGTTATACAGGGCCTTGGTGAGACCACACCTGGAGTACTGTGTGCAGTTTTGGTCTCCTTACCTAAGAAAGGATATACTTGCCATAGAGGGAGTGCAGCGAAGGTTCACCAGACTGATTCCTGGGATGGCAGGACTGTCGTATGAGGAGAGATTGGGTCGACTAGGCCTGTATTCACTAGAGTTTTGAAGAATGAGAGGGGATCTCATTGAAATGTATAAAATTCTGACAGGGCTAGACAGACTGGATGCGGGGAGGATGTTTCCCCTGGCTGGGGGGTCTAGAACGAGGGGTCAGTCTCAGGATATGGGGTAGGACATTTAGAACTGAGATGAGGAGAAATTTATTCACTTAGAGGGTGGTGAACCTGTGGAATTCTCTACCACAGAAGGCTGTGGAGGCCAAGTCACTGAATATATTTAAGAAGGAGATAGATAGATTTCTAGATACAAAAGGCATCAAGATGTATGGGGAGAGAGTGGGAATATGCTATTGCGATAGAGGATAAGCCATGATCATATTGGCCATGGTGTGGAGATGCCGGAGTTGGACTGGGGTGGACAAATGTAAGAAGTCACACAACACCCGGTTATAGTCCAACAGCTTTATTTGAAATCACAAGCTTTCGGAGCGCTGCTCCTTCTTCAGGTGAAGTGGAGAAATGCATAAAGACACAGCTTATATAGTCAGAGAATCATGTCAGATGTTTACAGGTAACCTTTCCAACTGCCATTTATCACACCTCGGCAGAGAGATAATCACAGCAGACATGATTCTCTGACTATATAAGCTGTGTCTTTATGCATTTCTCCACTTCACCTGAAGAAGGAGCAGCGCTCCGAAAGCTTGTGATTTCAAATAAAGCTGTTGGACTATAACCTGGTGTTGTGTGACTTCTTACATGATCATATTGAATGGTGGAGCAGGCTCGAAGGGCCGAATGACCTACTTACTCCTGCTCCTATTTTTCTGTTTCTAAAAGTAAAATCACAGAATCACAGAAACCCCACAGTGCAGATAGAGGCCATTTCGGCCCATCGAGCCTGCATCGACACATATCCCACCCGATCCCCGTAACCCCTACACAAACACATATCCCACCCTATCCCTGTAACCCCACGTATTTAATCCCCCTACCACTAAGGGTCAATTTATCATAGCCAATCAACCTAACCCGCACATCTTTGGACTGTTAGAGCTTTTGACATTTAAGGTGTGAAGCTTACTTTCAAAGCCAGATTCAAAACTCATCGAGAACACATGAACAGGTGCAAAGGAACCAAGCCATACACTCATAAGGAGGGCTCCACAAAGGCCTGAAGCACCAAATCAAAACTTTATTAGATATCTGGGATGTTCAAAATGCTTCGCAATAATCTAAGAACATATGGATTAGATCCCAAAATGTGGCCGTGAATCTTTCCCAATAGCTGAAGCCCAAGTCCTGAGTGTTGCTTAAAATACACTTGCTTCATTTGATCAAGTTTATATACACTATGCAATGCAGAATGCAGAACCCGTTTTTGGATCATGTACACCAAGATCTGATTAATCAACTGGCAGAGAGTTTTTAGTAATCATATAAAATAAAAAGCATCTGGGAGAGTAAGAGAATCTGTATTACAGTACACCTGCGCAGCCTGAAGATATAACTCAGGGGTGAAGAAGTGTTGGGGAGGGGGAGTATTAAGCAAAATGACACTCATGCATTCAATCAATAATGAAGTAAACCGTAACAATTTCTAATGTTTTAGATAAATTGGCATGTAGAAGCCGGCATCATAGGCACATAGGAATGTACAGGACTAGAAAAAAAAGTGTGGTCAAATCTGGTTAGTCCAATGTCTACAAAATATCATATCCTAAGATACTTTTCATACCCTTGAACACATTATGCATCAGATACTTCCTCAAATTTTCTGACACGAACAACCTATTGTCTCCCTTGGCAGTCCATTCTGTACATTCATCATCCTCTGCACAATGTAGTTCAATCTAAACTTTTCATGCTTCTTCTTTTGGGTTTGAAGCAATGCCTTTTTGTTGTGAACCAGTGACTATATTAAATGTATGGATGTTTATCTTGTCGACACCCTTTAGGAAGTTGAATATTTAAATAAAATCACCCGAGTCTTCTCTTCTTCGGTGCAAACTTTCCCAGCTTCTGCATCCTATCTTCATAACTCAGATGCCTTATCAATTTAGTTGCCCTTTGCAATACTCTATTCAATGCCTTGCTGTCTTTTCCATAAAGCGGCAACCCGAATTGTACATTGCACACCAGGTGGGGCCAGATCAGCACGGTGTACAAGCTTAGGATCATTTCCTGAAATTTGTGTTCAATAGCCCAAGATCCTATTTACAGTATTCTCTTTACTGCTGCTGCACACTACTGTTAGCTTCCATGATTGGTCCACCAGTGAGCCATCTTCTATGCTATGTCTTGCATCATACTGTAGTCTAGCATAATACCTTAGTCTATAAAGAACAAACGTATTGAGATACAGTAGCTCAGATAATATAGCCAGTGCACGCAATCATTCTAGCTGGGTTCCACAAAGATTTTATTTCTCTCTCTCTTTGTCCCTTCTCCACTTTTTGTCAACCAAAGCGCTTCAGTTTCCCATCTTTTCACAGGTGGATTACTTACTTATTTAAGTAAGGCCATGTCTGCCTGTTTCATCACACCATCCAGCAATATTCTTTTTTGCCTAACTATTGATCTATTACCATCAATTTTTCCAGACTCTAGTAACCCCAGCAACTTGCCTTATGATTCTCAAATAATAGGTTTGATTTTATGAGTTTGCGCTGGCATCAGGGAGTCAGACCGGCCAACTGCGTCAGAAATTCAAGCATGTACTGCCTGTGATTTTTTTTTGCCATTACAACAAACTGGTAGAAAACCCTGGGCATTCTGCACTTGAATTTCCAATTTGCAATGCAGATAGGCAATGCAGACATGTAAAATTACCCCCAATGTGCATCCAATTTCTCTCATCATAAATCAATCTCTATTTCTTTCCTGTCCTACATCTTGTTCAAGGACCTTTTCGTTCATCTTTTTTTATCCAACTAATTTCAGCATACATTTGTAGCATATTGTTAAATGTCTGTTTTTGCAACTGCTATCGTTCATTTAACTATTTTCTTGCTTTGACTATCTTATGTCTAGTGTATCCAGGTAAACAATTATCTACGATAGCAAAATACTGCAGATGTTGGAAATCCGAAATAACAACAGAAAATGCTGGAAAAACTCAGCAGGCCAGGCAACATCCGTGGAGAGAAATTAGAGTCAACGTTTCGGGTCAAAACCCTTTATCAAGACTAAAGAGGCACAGGGAATGAAATAGATTAAGAGGCCGGGCTGGGAGAGAACAAAAGAGAAGAGACATTAAGAGGTATTCAAAACGAGACGCGATGGTGATGGGACTAGTGGAGACAAAAGACAGCTCTAGATTAGGTGTGAAATACACTGGCAGAATGGGAGACAGCTGCCATGTGGGAGAGAGGGGAAAAAAGGAAAGGGGGGGGGGGGGGAAACCAAAACAAAGGTGTGGATAAAAAAATAAGTGAAAATGTAATAGGGGCCGAGGTTATGATCTGAAATTGTTGAACTCGATATTGAGACCGGAAGGCTGCAGAGTGCCTAATCGGAAGATGAGGTGCTGTTCCTCGAGTTTACGTTGAGCTTCCACAATTATCTACTTGCTCTACTTCCATATTGTTCACTACAGTCAATTTGTGGAATGTTCTCCTTCTTTATGATTACCTTTGATTTCACTGCTTTTTGACCAAGCTTTCGGTCATCTTCCCAATATCTCCTTATGTGGCTCAGTGTCAAATTTTTTATAATGCTCCTGTGAAGTGCCTTTGGACATTTTACTATATTAAAAGCGCTATATAAATACAAGTTGCTGTTATTGATTTTTCATCTATATTCCAAACTTCGCCGATTTACCTTCTCAAATATATACTTTAAATTCTTTTATATCTGTAATTGGTGCTGTACCAGTGGCATATCTTAGCTTGTAATTAATTGTGCTCTGGCCTTGAACATAGCTTTTAAGTCTTCTAGACGGTCTCTCATAATTAATTAATCTGAACCATCTACAATAAAATCCTTTGGAATAATGGCTTTGGATGATAGGAGGCAATCTGCTTAATGTTGATGAGCTACTGTAATTGCCTTGTTCACTGCTTAAACCACTGCACTCCATAATTTACACATGAACTTTCTAAAACTGTTTCCAGAGTCTAACAATTTGATACAATTGTCCCCTTTTCCTGAAGATGCTTAGCTTTTCTTCTAGAAGGACAGCATGCTCCTTAATTTCAGATTATATGCAGTGCAACATTACCATCTACTGACAGAAAAACAGTACTGCAAGAATGGAAAATAAAACACAAGGCTAAAAAGAGAGACATAGCCTAAAATAAAGAGAGGGATCATTTTATGAAATTGCATTTCTGGTGTGATACCTTGACAGCTGGGACAGCATATCAGGCATGTGCTCCACTTAATTTTCCATCCATTATTGACAGCAAATCCCAGGGAGTGTGTGTGTCTGAATTCCAGATACGCACTCCAGGAAGGCAAGAATGTGGTTTTCCACTTCTTAGGTACATGGATCGAAAGGCACCAAGGGTGTAAAAAGAATAGACGCCTTATTAGAAATATCGCCTTTTGCCATATTCACCTTGGGTATAGAAAATACATCCACTGCTCTTTGAAGAGTTCAATTGAGATTTTCTGATCGAACAGAAGTTTAGTGGGACAAATTTTGGACCTGCTTGATCCAGCTTAAATTACTGGAGACAGTCTAATTTAAATATGTTCAGGGCTCTTTATGCCTAGAGTTTGCTGGTCATTGTAAGGTCACACTTTAGAAACAGGAAATTGTATGCAGTGTAATTTAAAGGCCTGCAGGGACTCCAAGGCACTGTTGGCAAAGCAGCAAACTTTAATTACTCAAAGCAATGTCTGGAAGGGGCAGAGCAGATGGATTCTTCTCAAGGAAGGGAAATAGAGAAGCAGACCACTCTTCCCTCAGTAATAGAGACTCCCAAACACAGCCTGGGGGAATGAAGTAGCCACCAGTGTGAATGTCCCTTGCACAACACTGTGGACATGAAGTGTTGTAAATCAAAAATCTTGGAGCACTGTTGTTGATGCATGTTTCATCAGGGGCTATCATTGGTAGACTTGACTAGTAGAGAAAATCTAAGACAGTGTTGCTGAAGGCAATTTAGGGAGGGCAAGGGGAAAGAGGTAAACAGACCATATTATCTAGTTAAGAAGTGTTCTGTATGAGGGGTTTCCCAAATAGCGCTCATTACCAGCACTGGGTTCTGTTTTGCACCCTCTTCCTCATGTACAAAGGGACCTTCTTCCTCTGCGACTGCCATAATGTCACTTTGCAGGGCAAAGTTGTGTAGCAAGTAGCAGCAATTCTTGAAACCTTTGTCAGGATGTACTGCAAGATAGCTTCAGATCTATTCAAGCACCTGAAGAGCTGCTTCAACCTGCCAGTGCTGTGCTTGATGATAAGTCTGGCACATGCCAGCATATTATTGTACCTTTGCACAGTTGGTATCCTGTTCTTGCCCTATAGAACTGATTTCTTCCTATCTTGACTATTTTTTCTCCCTTTGTCCAGTCTCTTCCCACCTACGTCCGCGACTCTTCCAACGCCTTACGCCACTTAAAAAATTTCCAGTTTCTTGGCTCTAACCGTCTCCTTTTCACTATGGACGTCCAATCCCTCTACAATTCCATCCCCCAACAGGACAGCCTGAGGGAGCTCCACTTCTTCCTTGAACAGAGGTCCAACTAGTTCCCATCCACCACCACCCTCCTTCACCTGGCTGAACTTGTTCTTACATTGAACAACTTCTCCTTTGACTCCACTTACTTTCTTTACTTGTCCCATTACCATCCTCTTTTGCCTTGCATTTTTATTCCCTTTTGTCATTTAATCTCTCCAGCCTTCCACTCTTTTAGACCTTCCCTTTTGTTCTAGCCTCCCCTCTTTCCCCGCCTCTGTACTTGCTTAAAACCTGTTACACCTCTAACTTTTTCCAGTTCTGATGAAAGGTCATCCACCTGAAACGTTAACTTTGTTTCTCTCTCCGCAGATGCTGCCTGACCTGCTGAATATTTCCAGCATTTTCTATTTTTATTTCAGATTTCCAGCATCGGCATTATTTTGCTTTTGTAACAATACTCTCTGTTGTGTAATCTGTACTTTGCAAAAACAGACAGAAATGAGTGCATATTGTAAGGTTTATATGTTCTCCATACTCAACATTCTTAAGCTGCAACTAATTGTCTGAATACTGCCACTGTGATGTCAATGCAATAGGATTTTTCAAATACAACAATTCGTAAGAACTGGCTGGCATTGCTTACATTCAGAAAAATCATACTTTACTTAAAGACAGCATCCACAGTAAAGTGCATTAAATACAATGGTGTTATAGGACATTCATACTTACTGACTCAGTTTCCTGAAGCTCTTTCTCCATCAATTCAGATTTGTTTGTCTGCTGTTTTGCAACAGACTCCAATTTTGCATTTTCAATCTCTAATCTGAAACAGTAAGTAGGAGTGAGACAGGTAGTCTTACATTTTAATGCTTTCATCAATTCTTAATTTGTAAGATAAGGATGTTCAGAATGAAGCTGTACAAAGATCCCCATCACTTGACAATTGCGAAACAATTTAGAATTGTTTCTGCAATAGCTAATCAGCAAGGCTCCTATTTGCAAAATTCAAATCATTGTATTGCAATCAGCACCACTGCTCTTAAATGTCCTTTTCAAAATCTGTAAGCATCCCAACTGCTGCATATCTTTTTCCGTGTATTTATATTATAGAGCATATAATATTGGACAATCTGGGTATATTCACGTAGTTAAAAGATGCGCAACTGTGGGAAAACTTAAGGGACTGCAGTTTCTGCTAGGTTGTGCAATTCACCCAAAATCGGCCGAAGGTTGAGGAATTTCAAGCGCAAATTACGTTCAGCGCAAATCGAGTTTCTGCGATCTTTTGCACTAGCTTAAAAAACATTGCGCTGGAAGCCGGCCCTGCCCACAAAACTGGCCACGCACCCAATCAAATTAATCACTAGAGAGTTTCCGCTAATTGCGCCCATTTGCGAGCCTTTGAAGAGGCTCTTAAAATTAAGCTGGTTTCTTTTAAGTGCAAGGACAATAGGCACCTTTTAAAAGCTTTAAAATATTTTTTTAATTTACTAAGAAACTGATTACTGTACACCAACGTAACTAATAAATGGCTCTGTATAGTTAATTTAAAGTCATTTTCAGTTATTTAAATTGGGTTACTCACAGGTGGTGGACTACACACTGATTAAAAATACTTGTGATAAATCCATTTTCAGCTGTATTAATAAAACTGCACCAGGTTACCACTCAAATATATCAAGGAATATTTTTTAATGCAAAATATATATATTTAAAAATTACGTTCTAAAACGCTGCATGATTGCGCTGGTTCATGGAAGATTTTACGTCTGGCGATATGCAAATGAGTTTGAGTGGAAACTTGCACAAAGAAAACTTCTGAAAACTAGCGCAATTTGCGCCCGGATCACCGATTGCGCCCAAAGCGGAAACCCTTGCCCAAGCTGTTTATTAGACTGAACAATGCAGTCATAGACTGAAGTCTTTTCTTCAGTTTTACTACTATTTTAATTACAAATGTCTAGTTGCTATCAACTACCGTTGCACATGTTCTTCAAGTTGCTTTCTAGCCTCCTTTGTTCGTGAAGAGGCTGACAAAACTTCTTGCATTTTCTGGGAAGTTGCAATGACATCATGTTCTTTATCATCCAGAGCATTCTGCAACTGCTGGATTCTTCTGTCTGACTGCATGTACTCATCTTGAGTCTCCTGCAACTGTAAGGCAAAGATGTGCTATTTAATAGAAATATTCAAATTAATCTTAAAAAAAAATTATACCTTTTAATATCTACACTTAAATATAAATCATGTTACTGTGCAGCTTGGAGGACAGCCTGCTGGGTGCCCAACGGACAATGGTGCAACCAGGTTTTGTGCCGCGTTTTTGGATTGTTTGTAAATAGTGGAGACGTTTCCAGTATCTGTGAATTAACTGCTGAAGGTAGAAGACTATTTGTTCTCAAAATAACTGAACAACAAAATTCCAATGGTAAATTGCAGTTTACAATTGGCATTATTGTTGCAGACAAACACCATTATTACTTTGATGTTAAATTTAATTAAGCACAACGGGTGATCCTTCTTCAGAGATGAAGTATCCTTAGCACTCGCTTATGCTAATCAGCTTGAACAGGTCATAAAAAAGTGCTCCATAACTAAAACCTTGCATATATAATCTCAAAGGAACACTTCCCAATTGTGCTGGTGCTGAGCTTACTGGACTGTTTATCTCTATGCAGAGCAAGTTGGACAGTATAAGACTTTTGTCCGATCGCAGCCCTGCCTGCGATCTAGTTTCTTTTCTTTCCAGTTTTGAAGAAGGGTTCGACCCGAAACGTCAACTCAAATTTCTCTCCACGGATGTTGCCTGACCTGCTGAGTTTTTCCAGCATTTTCTGTTGTTATTTCGGATTTCCAACATCTGCAGTATTTTGCTATCATATTATTAATACTGAGATGGTTTCTGTATTTTTGCTACTGTGATCATCTAAAAATTTGATCAGTAGTTTCAGTATTAAGTACAAAAGTAAAATACTGCAGATGCTGGAAATCTGAAATAAAAACAGAAAATGCTTGAAATACACAGCAGGTTAAGCAGCATCTGTGGAGAGTTCTGATGAAAGGTCATTGACCTAAAACGTTAACTTTGTTTCTCTCTTCACAGATGCTGCCTGACCTGCTGAGTATTTCCAGCATTTTCTGTTTTTATTACAAAGTCATCTAGTGTTGTGATATATTCCAGATTTTGCATAACAGGAAACTCAGATGTGCTCCTCAGCAAGCAATTTGCCGTAATTGGAATAATTGTTAGGCCTAGGCTATGCTAACACAATTTCATATAAAATTCTGGGAAATAGCAGCCAATACTCATGCAGCTAGTATCGACCCACTATCCAGATGGAAGGAATTGAGGGACGCATGCAACAGAAAGAACCAACACCTCATCGCTGACCCAACAGCAGAGGTCACTGGCTTCGACCTCCCTTGAAGACAGTGGACAGCGCTCAACCAAATCAGCACAGGGCATGGACGATGCGGCCACCCGCTCCACAAGTGGAAGATGAGGGATGACCCGTATTGCGACTGTGGCCATGACTCCCAGACCATGGAACACATCACATCAACCCGCCCACTAAGATCTGTTGCGGGAGACACCTCATTTCTCCACTCGGCATCTCAGGAGGCCATCGAATGCATAGCCAAACCAGACATTCCATTACAGGAAACTTTCTGGTATCGGCACTGACGGGACCGAGCTGGTGCCGGTCGATTAAAATTGCCGGAAAAACGAGCGCTAATATTAAAACATACGGAGCTTCCGAGCTCCGTCTGAAGCAACAAACCATGTTAGCTTCAAAACAGTCGGCGCAGCTTGCACGCGTCTCTGTAGCTAAGCAACAGCTTCAGCTAGACGCTTGCAGAGCCAGGACTGGAGAAAAAAAGGAACGAAAAGTAAAAAAACTTATCTGAACCGACTCCTGAATTTTGCTGGTGGATAGAGCATTCCGGATATTTAACCTCCGGTTAAACGAAAGTTTCCTGTATAAGCTTTCCCCGTCATACGAAAGTAGTAGTCGCAGTAATAGCATTGAGGGACCCAGAAAAGAATGAATGAAATTACATTTATATAGTGTCTTCAGGCCATCCCAAAACACTTCACAGCCAATTAAGTACTTCTGAAATGTAATCACTGTTGTAATGTAGGGAAAAGCGACGGCCAATTTGTGCACAGCAAGGTCCCACAATCAGCTATCAGTTTCTAGATCTTTTCATTGCAAACTGCCGGCGTGACATCGGCCGTCTCCATTTCTCTGCTCCCCTCACTCACTCCAACCTACCTCCTTCTGAACTTGCAGCACTCCATTCTCTCAGATCCAACCCCAATATTGTTATTAAACCTGCTGACAGAGGTGGTGCTGTTGTTGTTTGGCGAACTCACCTCTACTTAGCGGAGGCTGAACGCCAACTCTCCGACACCACCTCCTACCTCCGCCTTGACCATGACCCCACTACCGAACATCAAGCCAACGTTTCCAAGACCGTCACTGACCTCATCTCCTCTGGAGATCTTCCCTCCACGGCCGCCAACCTCATAGTTCCCCAACCCCGCACAGCCCGCTTCTGCCTCCTTCCCAAGATCCACAAACAGGACTGCCCTGGTAGACCCATCGTTTCAGCCTGTTCTTGCCCCACGGAACTTATCTCTTCCTATCTCGACTCTATCTTTTCTCCCCTTGTCTAGTCTCTTCCCATCTACATCCGCGACTCTTCCGATGCCCTCTGCCACTTCAACAGTTTCCTGGCTCCAACCGTCTCCTTTTCACTATGGACGTCCAATCCCTCTACACCTCCATCCCCCACCAGGATGGATTGAGGGCGCTCCGCTTCTTCCTTGAACAGAGGCCCAAGCAGTCCCCATCCACCACCACCCTCCTCCGCCTGGCTGAACTTGTCCTCACATTGAACAACTTCTCCTTTAACTCCACTCGCTTCCTCCAAATTAAAGGTGTTGCTATGGAAACCCACATGGGTCCCAGCTATGCCTGCCTTTTCGTGGGATATGTGGAACATTCTTTGTTCCAGTCCAACTCAGGTCCCCTCCCTCACCTCTTTTTCCGGTACATTGATCACTGTATCGGTGCTGTTTCCTGCTCGCGCCCTGAACTAGAAAATTTCATTCACTTTGCTTCCAATTTCCACCCTTCCCTCACCTTCACATGGTCCATTCTCCGACTCTTCCCTTCCCTTCCTTGACTTCTCGGTCTCCATCTCTAGGGATAAGCCTATTGACAAACATTTACTACAAGCCCACTGATTCCCACAGCTACCTGGACTACACTTCCTCCCACCCGCTTCCTGTAAGGATTCTATTCCATTCTCCCAGTTTCTCCATCTCCACCGCACCTGTTCTGACGATGCCACCTTCCATACTAGTGCTTCCGACATGTCTTCCTTTATCCTCAACTGAGGATTCCCCTCTACTGTGGTTGACACGGCCCTTGACTGTGTCCACTCTGTTTCCCGCACTTCTGCTCTCAGTCCTTCCCCTCCCTCCCGGAACCACGATAGGGTTCCCCTTGTCCTCACCTTTCACTCCACCAGCCTCCACATTCAACAGATCATCCTCTGCCATTTCCACCTCCTCCAGCGTGATCCCACCACCAAACACATCTTCCCCTCAGCATTCCGAAGGGACCGCTCCCTCCGCGGCACCCTGGTCCACTCCTCCATCACCCCTTCCCCCGGCACCTTCCCATGCAAGCACAGGAGATGCAACACATGCCCTTTTATCTTTAACCCTTCCCACTGTCCAGGGCCCCAAACACTCCTTCCAGGTGAAACAGCGATTTACTTGTACTTCTTACAATTTAGTATACTGTATTCGCTGCTCGCGATGCGGTCTCCTCTACATTGGGGAGACCAAACGCAGATTGGGGGACCGCTTTGCGGAACACCTCCGTTCAGTCCGTAAGGGTGACCCCGAGCTTCCGGTCGCCTGTCACTTTAATTCTCCGCTCCACTCCCACTCAGACCTCACCGTCCTTGGCCTCTTACACTGTTCCAATGAAGCTCAATGTAAGCTCAAGCAACAGCTTAGTTTTTGATTAGGCACTTTACAGCCTTCTGGACTCAACATAGAGTTCAAAAATTTCAGACCATATCTTCTGCCCCTATTCTTTTTTCTTTCTATTTATTTTGTTTTATTTTATTTTTTCTCTCTCCCACATGGCAGCTGTCTTTCATTCTGCCAGTGCCATTTACACTTCATCTGGAGCCATCTTTTGTTTCTTAACTTGTCCCATTACCATCTCCTTTTGCCTTGCACCATCTCTTAATCTCTTTTAATGTCTCTTAATCTCTCCTGCCTTCCATCCTATCACAGGCCTTCCCTTTTGTTCTTTCTCCCCTCCCCCTTTCCCTGCTCCTGCACTTGCTTAAAAACCTGTTCCATCTCCAGCTTTTTCCAGTTCTGACGAAGGGTCATCGACCTGAAACGTTAACTCTGTTTCTCTCTCCACAGATGCTGCCTGACCTGCCGAGTATTTCCAGCATTTTCTGTTTCTATTTCAGATTTCCAGCATCCGCAGTATTTTGCTTTTGTGTTTGTAGTAGTTTCTAGTAATGTTGGTTGAGGGATAAATGTTGGCTTGGGCACTGGACTACTCTTCAAGGCTGACGCCTAAAACAACTAATTAAAGGCCTAAAATATCTGGTCACTTATTTAATTGGTGTTTGTGTGGCCTTGCTGTGCGCAAATTGGCTGCCACGTTTCCCTACATTACAACAGTGACTACACTTCAAAAGTACTTCGGTGGCTATGAAGCACTTTGGGACATCCTGAGATGTGAAAGGCGCTGTATAAATGAAAATTCTTTTTTTCTTTCTTTAATAGCTAAGAGGACATATGTTGTTCAAAGCATGTTTCTGTAGCATGATGATGAAAAAGAATCAAATGCTTTCTCTTAAAAAAGAATTCAAGACATTCTGAGATTCCCATCTAAAGGATATATTGCAGTTGTGAAAATTGTCCCATGATGGCCATTCTCATATACTGAACATTGCATCCTACTGCTATATTTGATGCCTAGGTGAAATATATTGATAAACAGTAATTAACAATGCTGTGGACTGCTATAAGTTGGATTTTTTTTTTTTTTTTTTTTAAATAGTCCTGATGAGCAACAGGATCCCACCATTACTGGAGCAATATTTTACATTTAATATCACATCAATTTATCACATGATGTTCAGATTTACCTTGACCGTCAACTTCTCTAATTGCTTCTGCATACGTGTTTTTTCTTCTTCCATTTCATTGCGATAGCGTGTGGTCACTTCCAGTGAGGCCTCGGACATTGAAAGTTTCTTCAGTGCATCAGCGAGCTCTTGTTGAAGCTGCCTCAATGTAGTCTAAAGAAGAATGTTCCCAGTGAGTAGCATATTACAATAACAACTTTCATTTATATAGCACCTTTAACATAGAAAAGTGTCCCATGTTTCACAGAGGCGTAATCAGACAACAATGGACTCTGAGGTAAAGAGAGAGATATTAGGAGAGGTTGTCAAAGAGGTGAGTTTTATGAAAGGCTTTAAAGGAGAGGGAGGTGGAGAAGTGGAGGGTCTTCGGGAGGAAATTTCAGAGCGTGAGGCCTAGATGGCTGAAGGCACAGCTGCCAATTGTGGGGCAAAGGGGGAAAAAGAGAAAAGGCCAGAGTCAGAGGAATGGAGAGTTTGAGGGGAGGGGTGTCGTAGGGCTGGACAAGGTTAGAGATAGGGAGAGGTAAGGCCATGAAGGGAGTTAAACACCAGGCTGAAAATTTTAAATTTAAGGCAATATAAAGGAGTAACTTGAGACACATGTGGCAAGGTAGCATGCTTCGGAGGAACAGGTGACTTTGGAACTATGGTGCCCAAAACTCTCCACAACTGGGGTTTTCCTCACGTCAGGACTGGGTCTGTTGTAGACTAATTGATTGAGATTGATTTCCATAATTAGTCAACAACCCAAACTAAATGCAAAGTGGTTAAATTTACTGGTGATATCAAACTAGGAAGGGTTGTTCAATCAGAGGAAGCAGCTGAGCAATTACAGAATAAGGTGGACAAAATAGTATATGGACAGAACAATAGCAGATGTAATTTAATGCAGACAATTGCAAAGTACCACACATAGGAAAGAAAATAAGAGGCAAAGATACTCCCATCAATGGCACTGAAATAGCAAAGGATGAAGTTGAAAGGGACTTCGGAGTCTTAAAAGACTTGGCACTAAACATGCTCAACCAAAGCGGAACAGCAAACAAAGCCAATAGAATGCTCATCTACATAACCAAAACAGTTGAATTTAAGTCAGAGGAAGTCATGATAAAGCTCAGTGCACACATTGAGCACTGTGTCCAGTTCTAGAAACATCAAAAAATAGGAGCAGGAGTAGGCCATTCGGCCCTTCGAGCCTGCTCCGCCATTCAGTATGATCATGGCTGATCCTCTATCTCAATACCATATTTCTGCTCTCTCCCCGTACCCCTTGATGCCTTAGTCACTGTTGCACAAGAGAGACATTCAAGCGCTGGAGGCAGTGTAGAGAAGAGCCATGAGGCTAATTCCTAGTATTAATGGTCTGAATTATGAGGAAACATCAGATTTTTAGCCTGGAAAGGAGTCTGAAAATGATCTTAGTGGTATACAAGATAGTTCAGGGTATGGAAAAAGTAAATCCAGAATATTACTTTCAAGTAAATTCCAAAAGTAAGACAAGGGGATATAGGTTCAAACTACTAAGTGAATCTCAGACTGATATCAAGAAATTCTGTGCTGAAAGAGAGGGTGGAGTGGGACTTGAACCTCACCAAAGTCAGAGGAGACACAATACAAGCTAAATGATACAATTTTAATTTGCGTGCAAGAACAGAGACACCTAGGGGTGTTTGTGCACAACTCTTTGAAGGTGGCAGGACAGGTTAACAAAGCATATGGGATCCTGGGCTTTATAAATAGAGGCAAAAGAACTAGAGGTGTCATGAGGAAAAACTTTTTTATGCAGTGAGTGGTTAGGATTGGGAATGCACTGCCCGATAGGGTGGTGGATTCAGATTCAATAGTAGCCTTCAAAAGGGAATTGGATAAATACTTGGAAGGAGAAAAAATTGCAGGGATATGGGGAAAGAGCAGGCGAGTGGGACTAACTGGATTGCTCTTCAAAATTGCCAGCAGAGACTCAATGGGCTGAATTGGCCTCCTTCTGTGCTGTACTATTTTATGATTCTAAGATTCTAAACAGATGGAATGGACTCCTGGATAGAGCAGTGAAAGCAAAAACAGTGGGATCACTTAAGAAGAAATTCGATGCTGCACTGGGTAGGATGATTCTAGATGGATGGATGAACTTCATCCGTATTTACCTTGTGGTGAGACATAACATGTTCCCTATAGTGTGCAAGCATAATAAAGATGTCTACTAGTGTTGTGATTATACACTTTAGTTTGGAAATTGGTGGAAAGAGCAAATGGCTAGCGGATGCAATTTAATATGAACCAGTAAGGGGTAATACATTTTGGGAAGAAAAATAAGGAATGAGCGTGTAAAACTCAACGGAAAGCTGCTGCACGGTGTGGAGGAACAGATAAACCTAACGCCGCAAATATATTGGCCCAGAAATTCGGGTCAGGGGCTTCCCGTGGGTGTAGGCCCCCGACCTGCACTTACCTTGCGCGCCGGCCGTTGAGCTGTGGGCCTGCGTGGAATTCCGATCCTGGGCCTGCTCCAGCTGCCGGTGCGCAGTGCTTGCGTATCCCAGGGGCGCAGTTAGTTCGATGCGTCCCCTGGGATCACGTGGGCCATGAGGAGCCAATCGGAGCAGGGAATGCTCCATTCATAAGTTTGACAGGAAGAGCTGTCAAAACTTAGAAATACTACGGGCCCCAAAACATTACTAAATCTTCAAATAAATTTAAAAAAAAACCACATTTTTTAAATAAACTATAAATTACATGAAATAACTATTTTAAACAATAATTTGAATTTTTGAATTTTTTTTTATTTTCTAACGGGGCTAAAAATAAACTTACCTTTCTTTAAAGTATTTAAAAATAATAAACCTGTGGAAAAAATGTTTTAATTTTAATTAATTCACCACTTACCTTGTAAAAAGCAGGCCTTACGTCTGCTTTTTAAATGTGTAACTTCTGGAGACTTACCCTCCCGGGAAAACCTGCAAAAAAAAAACGAAGTTCGATGCGCACGCGCAGCCTCTCCCACGCACGCGTTCGACCTCTGAACCCTGTCATTCAGGGGAATGGAAGTGCCGGTTTCCCGCGCATGCAGGAAACCGGCACTTCCATTGGGCTTACGGGTGAGTACCCCATGCGTACTCACCTGTGGAGACCCGAAGTTCTGGGCCATTGTTCCTTAAATTGCAAGTAGATAAAGCCATAAGAAGGCCAAATAGAAATCTGGGTTTCAAAACTAGGTCAAGAGTACAAAAGCAAAAGAGGTAATGATAAATTTGTACAAGGCAATGATTAAGACAGAGTAATATGTAGTTTGGGGTGTCCCACTACACAAAGCACATAAAGCCATAGAAAGTGTACAGCATAGATAAAACATTTGAAGTAGAGGGAGATTCAGGGTTATGGGGAGATAACAGGGCAGAAGAGCCTGTATAGCTATCATTGCTAATCGGTCTCTTTCTGTGTTGTGAACTTCTATGATTTTACATTTCAGTACATTCATCTTGCAGTGTAATCTTGATCTCCATTCCTTTTGATGCAGCAATAAAAATCTGAGATTTTTCAGTTACTTCAAAGTTTCATAATGGGGGTGATTCTAACTCTACCTACCTGGCAGGTAAGCAGTTTTCAAGGACAGAAGGGTTGATGGAGTGTGATGATGGTGGTGGTTTTGGAAGGGAAGGGGTCAGTGCCTCAGAAGAGGGAACTGTACATAATGGCAGCTAGCAAAGGACCAGGAAAGGAAGCTGGGTACTCAGCCATTTAACGGAAATGGGGGTCAAGGAAGCATGAGAGTCTTGTGGACAAACTAAGCTCGCAAAGTGCATGGGAGATATGGAAGAGAAACGAGAGGGAGATATGGGGTTTAGCGCTACAGTAGGGAAGAAGAGCAGAGAAGGCTAAGGGGTGACCCAATAGCAGTCTTTAAAATTATGACAGGTTTTGATAGAGTAGACACAAAGAGTGTTTCCACTTGTGGGGAAGAGCAAAACTAGAGGCCATCAATTTAAGATAATCGCCAAAAAATCAAATAGGGAATTCAGAAGAAACTTATTTACCCAGAGAATGGTGAGAATGTGGAACTCGCTACGACAGGGAGTAGTTGAGGCGAATATTATAGATCCATTAAGGGGAAGGTTAGATAAGCATATGAGGAAGAAGGTAATAGAGGGTTATGCTGATAGTTAGATGAGGAAGGATGGGAGGAGCCTTGAGTGGAGCATAAACGCCAGCATGGACTGGTTGGGATGAATGGCCTGTTTCTGTGCTGTATATTCTATGTAATTCTATGTTAGAGGAGGAAGCAGCAGAGATAACTGAACAGATAGTCTCTATCTTAGTGACAAAGAGGTGCACGAGCTCTTTATATTTGGACAGGAAGGTGGAGGGGGGGCAGGGGAGAGGGGATTAAGGTAGCAGAGAAAAGAAGCCAAGGAATACCTTTGCTCTTCAGAATGATCGTAGAGTAGTGGGCAGTTTAGGTAGTAGAGAATGGGGCCTGGTCCAGATTGATCTGATTTAGACAGCTGTAGTGATGGGTTTAAAGAGTAAGGGGCTGTGAATAGTGAGGAATACAAAGAAGTGGACAAAGGTGTTTTTGTCAATGATCAAGACCATGGGAGTAGACAGGGCATGGAAGATGGGGAGGTCGAGAAGGTGGCCATGAATACGAGTAGAAGAGCTTAAATGGAGGGAGAGTTTTAAGTGGCAGTGCATTCAGAGGATAGAGGGCAAAGGGAGTCAAGATGGAGATTGAAATCACCATCGATGAGTAGTTGCTTGGCACAGAGGCTCAGGGAGAAAATTGGGGTTGGGTTGTTAGACTTCAGTAAGCGGCAAGTTGTCACCACCTGTAAGCCAAGTTTTGGTCAAAGGCAGGATATCAATACAATCAACCACAATGAGATGATGGATAGCAAGGGCCTTGTTTACAAGTGAGGGAAATGCAGAGAAGGCTGGTTATTCACCATCATTGTCCAAGGCTGCACTGGTGTGTAGGGTGAACAGGATGGGATGGAGGTTGGTGAGGGTGGGTGAGGGTGGCTGGGTGGGTGAGGGTGGCTGGGTGAGGTCAGCGAGGGAAGAGGATGGGGTCAGTTAGGGTTGCTGCTCACAAGGAGGCAGCAATGAGTGCCTCAGTGGGCCCTTTGAAGAATGAAGAATGTGGAGAGAATCCTATTTGCTTTTCTGAACTTTCTTCTCTTGTTTATCCTAAGCTACAAGCTACAAGTACGCCATCCTCCATGCTCTTCTTGCTCCCTGTATACTCAATGTGTAATCCATTTCTTTCCACAACCTCAAACGTGTGGAACTCCTCATCTCCTTCATTCTTCCCTTCTTCTTACAATTTACAGTTTAAAAAAAACCAATCACTACCTCTTAGTTCATTTGGTTTTCTCTCCTATTCTTCCCAACCTTAGTGCTGTCCTGCACCATGGCCCATTAACTAGGTCTCTGTATAATATTAAAAAATCAGTATTGATTCCATTTCTTTACTCTATAATTCAGGCTTTACAACACAACCAGAGGGCACAAATTAGTGTTAAGTAGGTTTGATATTAAATAGGTTTGAGCTCATTTACATTTAACTATGGTAAACCAATATGGTAAACTATGGCACCTATCATTTGGAAAGGCAATAAATCAAACAAGTGTCAGCTTGACTCAATGGTAGTACAGGTAGACTACCCTTTATCCGAACTTCCGAAAACCGAAACCCTCTAAAAACCGAAGGTTTTTTCGTTCAGCGTAAGTCGTGCGCACGACCCCCCGCGGACCCCCGCCAGCCCCGACCCCCGTGCGGACCCCCGCCGACCCCGACCCCCGCCGACTTACGCTGAGCGTCAGCGTAAGTCGTGCGCACGACCCCCCGCCGACCCCGACCCCCCCGCAAGTTGGTGGGGGTCGGGGTCGGCGGGGGTCCGGGTCGGCGGGGGTCCGGGCTGGCGGGGGTCCGCGGGGGGGTCAGCGGGGGTCGTGCGCACGACCCCCCGCCGACCCACCTTCCGAAATCCAAAATTCTCCGAAAACTGAAACACGGCTGGTCCCGAGGTTTTCGGATAAAGGATAGTCTACCTGTACTCTCACTTCTGAGTCACAAAGTCATGTGCTCAAGCCCCACTCCAGGATATAAGTATATAAGCCGAGGTGACACTTCAGTGCAGTGTTGAGAGAGCGCTACATTGTTGGGAGGCGCAGTCTTTCAAATGTGGTATTTACCCAGAACCCCTCTGCCTTTTCTGGTGGACATAAAACATTCCATGGCACTATTCGAACAACAGCAAGGGAGTTCTCCCTATGTCCATTCCAACATTTATCCTTCAAACAATATCACCAAAACAGATTAACTGGCCATTTATCTCATTTGCTGTTTGTATAACACAGTTGTGTGCAAATTGGCTGTTGCTTGTGGCTACATAAGTGGTGATTATTTGCTGTATAGTGCTTTGGGACATCCTGTAGCTGTAAAGCACTTTGGGACATGAAAGGTGCTCTATAAATGTAATTTCTTTCTTTGCATTTTCAGTTTGAAAGTTACCACCTTATGCAATATTATTACATTCATAATATGTAAAAAAAAAATTACTGTGGAACACAATGTTAAACTCCTATCTGGAGAGATGACACAAAAACTCATCCAGACTCTTATTCTAACTCTATTTCCCACTAGGATGCTTTTTTTGCTAGCTTTCATTCAGATTACTTGATGGAAAGTCAACAAAAATTCACCTTTGATCACAAAGTAGTAGACAATAACAGCAAAGCTAAAGGAGAATAACTAAAAATGGGTATTAGCAGAATGAGGGGGATTTTTTTTTCTAAAATAGTATATCGTCCCTTATCTATTTTATCAAAGTTTATTGTGGAATGTTTTATTTTCACTACTGTATTAACAGTAATCTACCATAATGGGTAAAAAAAAGCAAATCTGAATCAACAGAAACAAGATCTAATTAGTTATTGAAATATCAGCCACCACAGTACCTCTCTTTCTATCTTCTCATTTTCAAACTTGTAGATTTGTTCTCTTTGTTCAATGTTCTTGCTCACCAGCTCCTTATTTCTCTCTTCCACCAAACTTATCTGCCGTTCACTATCTCCTCGAAGTTTAGAAAATATGTCACTAAATCGATCCTGAACATCAGTGACCGCCTTTTCCTTCATAATACCTTTGTTTTGTGCATCTTCAAGCTGTTGCCGTAACAGCATTATTTCGCTTTGGGCTTGGGCTAATCTCTCCTGCATAGACTCCTGACGAACTGTAAATTTGCTCATCTGTTCTTTCTGCAATTGATTGGTGTGTTCTAGGTCATTTATACGAGCCTGAGATTGATTCAAGCCCCTTTGAACACTCTCTAGCATAAGATTTTTCTCAGTAAGAGAAAGTGTTGCACGGTGAAGTTCATTATCTAGGTTATTAGCCTTCGCTTCCTCTTTACTTAATTTCTGTGACAAGCTGTTATTAGTCTCACGGAGACTGGAAATTTCATAGTTCCGTTTTTCATCTGAATGGAGCCACTCATCACGTTCCCTTTGGAGAATTCGTTCAGATTCACATTTAGCTGCCTGACTTCGTTCCAGTTCCTGAAGTGCTCCGCTCAAGCGTGAACGGATAGCTTCTCTCTCAGTCTCGAGTTTTTCTTGGTTTTGTTTCTCTTGTTCAAGTTTGGAAGTCAACATTGAAGTTTCAGTCTTCAGAGTATTAAGCTGACCATTATACTGCAAAGCTGTGTGAGTTAAAGCTTCTTCATTAAATTTCAAATCCTTTTTCGTGTCATCTAGCTTTTCCTTTAATGTCTCAATCTGCTCCAGATACTTTCCCTGTTCCTCCTGATTCCGTACACGCACACGATCCAAATCAAGTTTGAGCACAGTAATTTCATCCTGCAGTGAACGATTTTGTTGCATCATATCTTTTTCATGGTCATTATCACAAAGATGAGCGAGAGCCTTCAAAACAAAGAATACTAAATTGAATAAAGGATATAATGGCAACACAAAGAGCCAATGTCAACATTACAAATGGAGTTAAGCAAACGTTTGTTTTGAGAGCAGAGAATCATCCACCCGTTTTATTTTTCTTCAGTCCATCCACTGATCTGCTGCAAGATCTCAGTCAGTACTGCTTTGTAACGGACCTCTAAAAGGTATGTAGAAACAATCAATGATGCAACCTTCTTTGACATAGTGCAACAATACATTAATATACTAGCTAGCTGATGTTTACTTACAGGATCTATATGTTCACCAGCATGTACAATCTTCAATAGATCATCTTAAACATTTAACTGATAACTTAAGAAGTTTTCCTAAAGAAATGTTGAATTGTTGAGGATATACAGATATTCTTCACAAATAATTTGCTGAAGTAAAGAACTGTTAGCAATTTATGCTATCTGGAGTTCAGGTAATAAAAATCTAAATATATACTAAACAAGTAAGCTTATCTGTTACTACACATTGGGAAACAAGTTAATAGAAACAAGTTAATAGCAAGACAAATATTAACATTTGGATGGACTCCAGTAAAATTGAACTTACAAATTACACCCAAAATTAATACATGAATGTATAGAATTGTAATTTTATGCTCCAAATGTTACATTAATATTTCTAGACTTAAATTCAGTCTTTGTAACCCAATTGTAATTGATTTGTTACAACTTAATAGGATTTTATTCTGCTACCTTTTGCTGAAATTTTCAACAAAACAATGATGAAAGCAAAATTAATCTACACTTTGAAACACTCTGCTGAAGGTAACAGCAGTTTGCTTTCTAAGGGGCAAAACTAATACTTTTTCCACTGGGTTTACAAAAGGTCAATCCATGAAGTTAAAATTGAGGCTTCTACCAAATTTGCATTTGCTGGCATGCAACACAAGATTATTTAGAGGACAGATGCTCAAGAAGTAGAACAAAAGTGACAAGATTATAATTTTTCTCACTGCTTTCAAGTTTTTCATCTGATGTAGATTCATGTTTACAAAAAAAGATTGTCCAACATTTAGCAAAATAAATTATCTTTACCAAAAACATGTTTAATTCGCAGACTGTTTTGTGCTCATTGTTTATATACCTCTACATTTTTTACAGTTTTCTTGTTTTCCTCTTCTATCTCATGCTGTCTGTGCAGATGGCTGTTGAGAATTTCTTTATGTACAGCTTGTTCCTGGTTGAACTGCCTCTGTAATTCCTTCTGTTCTTCATTAAGCTAAAGATGTTAAACAAAGTTTAATCAATGTTTTGTTAAAAAAATCTCATTACTCCAGACTTAGTAATTTAAATAGGATTCAGTATTAATCTTTTGGGGCAAGTGCCCTTTGAGCAAGCACTGAACATAAGAACATAAGAAATAGAAGCAGGAGTAGTCCATTTGGCCCTTCGAGCCTGTTCCGCCATTCAATGAGATCATGGCTGATCTTCTACCTTAACTCCACCTTCCCACACTATCCCCATATCCCTTGGTTCCCCTAGTATCCAAAAATCTATCGATCTTGGTCTTGAATATACTCAACGACTCAGCATCCACAGCTCTTTAGGGTAGAGAATTCCAAAGATTCACAACCCTTTGAGTGAAGAAATTTCTCCTCATCTCAGTTCTAAACGGCCGACCCCTTAATCTGAAACTGTGATAGACTCTAGGCTCCCCAGCCAGGAGAAATATCCTCCCAGCATCTACCCTGTCAAGCAGCTAGAATTGTATACGTTTCAATGAGATCACCGCTCATTCTTCTAAACTCTAGGGAATATAGGCCTAGTATACTCAACCTCTCTATAGGATAATCCTCCCATCCCATGAATCAGTCTAGTGAACCTTTGTTGCACTCCGTCCAAGGCAAGTACATCCTTCCTTGCGTAAGGAGACCAAAACTGTACACAGTACGCCAGGTGTTGTCTCACCAGGGCCCTATATAATTGCAGTTCTTTACTCTTATACTCCAATCTTTTTGTAATAAAAGCTAACATACCATTTGTTTTCCTAATTGCTTGCTGTTCTTGCATGTTAACTTTGTGATTCGTGTACAAGGACACCCAAGGCCCTCTGAATACCAACATGTCCCAATTTCTCACCATTAAAAAAATATTCTGCTTTTCTATTTTTCCTACCAAAGTGAATAACTTCACATTTCTCCACATTATATTCCATCTGCCATGTTCTTGCCCACTCACTCAACCTGCCTATATCCCTTTGCAGCCTCTTTGCGTCCTCCCCACAGCTTACTTTCCCACCTAGCTTTGTATCGTCAACCAACTTGGGTACATTACTCTGTCATTGATATAGATTGTAAATAGCTGAGGCCCAAGCACTGATCCTTGCGGTACTCAACTAGTTTCAGCCTGCCAACCCAAAAATGACCTGTTTATTCTTACTCTCTGTTTTCAGTCTGTTAACCAATCCTCAATCCATGCTAATCCTAATATTACCTTCAATCCCATGAGCCCTAATTTTGTGTAATAACTTGTGTGGCAGCTTATCAAATGCTTTTTGAAAATCCAAATACACTACATCCACTGGTTCCTCCTTATCTACCCTGCTAGTTACAACCTCAAAATAACTAACAGATTTCTCAAACACGATTTCCCTTTCATAAATCCGTGTTAACTCTGCCCAATCATATGATTTTCTAAGTGCCCTGTTACCACATCCCTAATAGCTTCTAGTATTTTCCCTACTACTGTCAGGCTAACTGGTCTATAGTTCCCCGTTTTCTCTCCCTCCTTTCTTGAATAGCGGGGTTACATTTCCGACCTTCCAATCTGCAGGGACCGTTCTAGAATCTAGGGAATTCTGGAAGATCAAAACCAATGCATCTGGGAAATACAGCCAGAGCCAAGTCCGTGACACCACGGGTGGCTCAGCTGTACAGGGGATTTGATAGTTAGGGGACCAGACAGGCATTTCTGTGGCCGCAGACGTGACTCCAGGATGGTATGTTAACTTCCTGGTGCCAGGATTAAGGATGTCTCTGAGCGGATGCAGTACATTCTAAGGGGGGAGGGTGAACAGCCAGAGGTCGTGGTCCATATTGGTACCAACGACATAGGTAGAAAGAGGGATGAGGTCCTGCAGGCAGATTTTAGGGAGGAAAGTGATTAAAAAGCAGGATTACTCCCGGTGCCACACGCGGGTGAGGATAAAGCAGATGAATGCCTGGCTGGAGAGATGGTGCAAGAAGGAGGGCTTCAGATTCCTGGGAAATTGGGGCCGGTTCTGGGGGAGGTGGGACCTGTACAGTACAGACGGATTGCACCTCAACAGGGCCGGAACCAATATCCTCACGGGGAGGTTTGCTAGTGCTGTTGGGGAGGGTTTAAACTAATTTAGCAGGAGGATGGGCACCAGGATGTAACATTATAAAGGGGAAATAAAGCACTCAAAGGATTGGGAGAGGCAGAGAGCACTAAAGTAAGAAATGGTAAGTTATTAGGTGGGGTCCAACTAAGAGAGAATACAGGATGGTCTAAGATGGGTTTACAGTGTATGTATGTGAATGCACGGAGCATAGTAAATAAGGTATGTGAGCTACAGGCACAAATAGCCACATGGGAATATGATGTTGTGGAAATAACTGAGACCAGGCTCAAAAAATGGCAGAAGTGGGTATTAAATATTCCTGGTTATAAGGAGTGAAGGAAAGATAGGAGGTGGTGTGGCAGTATTGGTTAAGGAGAATGTTACAGTGCTGGAGAGGGAGGATGTCCTGGAGGGGTCAAGGACAGAATCTACATGGCTAAAGTTAAGAAATAATAGAGGTGCCATTACACTACTAGGTGTATTCTATAGACCACCAAAATAGTGGGAAAGATATGCAGGAGCAAATTTGCAGTGAAATCACAGAGAGGTACAAGAACTATATAGTAATAATGGGGGACTTCAACTATCCTAGTATAGACTGGAATCGTAATAGTGTAAAGGGCAGAGAAGGGGAACAATTTCTGAAGTGTGTTCAGGAGAACTTTCTTGATCAGTATGTTTCCGGCCTGATGAGGGAGGAGGCATTGCTGGATCTGGTTCTGGGGAAATGTCAAGTAGTGCAAGTGTCAGTAGGCGAACATTTAGGGAGCAGTGATCATTGTATCATAAGTTTTAGATTAGCTATGGAAAAGGACAGGGAGCAATCTAGAGTAAAAATGTTTAACTGGGGGAAGGCCAATTTCAGTGGGATGAGAATGGATCTGGCCCGGGTAAGCTGGAATCAAAGATTGGCAGGCAAAACTGTAATGGAACATTGGGCTGCCTTTAAAGAGGAAATAGTTCAGGTACAGTTGAGGTATATTCCCACTAGGGGGAAAGGCAGGGCAACTAAAGTCAGGGCTCCCTGGATGATGAAACAGATAGAGAATATGATGAAGCAGAAAAAGAGTGCGTATGACAGATGTCAGGTTGCAAATACATCTGAGAATCAGGCTATATATAGAAAGGTCAAAGGTGAAGTGAAAAAGAAAATAAGAGGGGTAAAGAGGGTATAAGAATAGAATGACAGCCAGCATAAAAGGGTAATCCAAAAGTCTTTTATAGGCATATAAATAGTAAAAGGGTCGTAAGAGGAGGGGTGGGGCTGATTCTCTGCCACAGAGGGCGGTGGAGGCCAGTTCATTAAATATATTCAAGAAAGAGTTGGATATATTTCTTAAGGCTAAAGGGATCAAGGGATATGGGGAGAAGGCAGGGACAGGGTACTGAATTTGGATGATCAGCCATGATCTCATTGAATGGCGGAGCAGGCTCGAGGGGCCGAATGGCCTACTCCTGCTCCTATCTTCTATGTTTCTATGATTAGGGACCAAAAAGGAGACCTATGCATAGAGGCAGAGATTATGGCTGAGGTACTAAATGAGTACTTTGCATCTGTCTTCACCAAGAGGATGCAGCCATTGACATAGTGAAGGAGGTGGTAGTGGAGACGTGTGATAGGATAAAAATTGATAAAGAGGTATTAGAAAGGCCGGCTGTACATAAAGTAGATAATTCACCAGGAGCAGATGGGATGCATCCTAGGATGCTGAGGGAATTGAGGGAGGAAATTGCGGCGGTATTGGCCATAATATTCTAATCCTCCTTAGTTACGGGGGTGGTGCCTGAGGACTGGAGAAATGCAAATGTTACACCATTGTTCAAAAAAGGGTGTAAAGATAAACCCAGCAACTGCAGTCCAGTCAATTTATCCTCAGTAGTGGGGAAGCTTTTAGAAACAGTAATCAGGGACAAAATTAACAGTCACTTGGAAAGGTGTGGATTAATTAAGGAAAGCCAGCACGGATTTGTTAAAGGCAAATCGTGTTTAACCAAGTTGATCGAGTTTTTTGATGAGGTAATTGAGAGGGTTGATGAGGGTAATGCGGTTGACAGTGTACATGGACTTCCAAAAGGCGTTCGACAAAGTGCCACATAATCGGCTTGCCAGCAAAGTTCATGGAATAAAAGGGACAGTGGCAGCATGGATATGAAATTGGCTAAGTGACAGGAAACAGAGGCCTAGAAATTGAGTTTTGGCGCTGCCAGGGCTTTAGCGCCGGAAGTTAGTGCCGGAGCTAAGTCGCGCTGGTCGGGCCCAAAATTCACTGGTTCTGCGCCCAAACGGCTGCCGGCGCTGCTGAAAGCTGTTAGCGCCTGAAAACTGGCGCTATGCGCTGAATTTCGGCGCTATTCCGGCGCTGCGGCGCCCGCTGCGGTGCGGCAGGTTCGGGAAGTGCAGGCCTCCTCCTTCCCTTAAGGAGGAGCTGCCTGCACCCGGCCGCGGCCCGCGATAATCTTATTAAAAATGAGCCCGGCACCTCGGACAAGTGCCGGGCTTGCTTCTGTTCCGGGGGGGGGGGGGTGGGGGGGGGAAGTCCGGGGAGGGAGCTGCGGCCAGGCGGGCGGCGGGAAAGCGGCCGGCCGCCGCGGGGCCTTTAATGCGCCGGCGCAAACTTGTGCAAGGCACCTCTGCCAGAACGTTGCTTGCGGCTGCCACGGGCGAGGCGGCCGCAAGTCAATTTCGGCGCTGGGGCTGGGTTACCACAGCAACCGGGACGCTGCGCACACCGATGACGTCATCGGTGCCGGCGCAGCGCTACCGGTCTACCGCGGCGGAAGGGCCCCAGGCAATTTAGGCGCCGGCGCCAATTGCAGCGCTAGGCCCTCTAGCGCCGCAAAATCGGCGCTAAGGGCACTGAATTTCTAGGCCAGAGAGTAGTGGTGAACGGTTGTTTTTTGGACTGGAGGAAGGTATACAGTGGTGTTCCCTAGGGGTCGGTTCTATGACCACTGCTTTTCTTGATATATATTAATGACTTGGACATGGGTGTACAGGGCACAATTTCAAAATGTGCAGATGGCACCAAACTTGGAAGCATAGTTACAGTGAGGAGGAGAGTGATAGACTTCAGGAAGACAGACAGGCTGGTGAAATGGGCTGACAAGTGGCAGATTAAATTTAACGCAGAAACGTATGAAGTGGTACATTTTCGTAGAAAGAATGGGGAGAGGACATATAAACTAAATGGTACAATCCTGAAGGGGGTGCACGAACAGAGAGACCTGGGGGGTATGTGTGCACAAATCGTTGAAGGTGGCAGGGCAGGTTGAGAAAGCAGTTAAAAAGGCTTACTGGATCCTGGGCTTCATAAATAGAGGTATAGAGTACAAAAGTGTGGAAATTATTATGAACCTGTATAAAACACTGGTTCAGCCCCAACTGGAGTACTGTGTCCAATTCTGGGCACCGCACTTTAGGAAGGATGTGAAGGCCTTAGAGAGGGTGCAGAAAAGATTTACAAGAATGATTCCAGGAATGAGGGACTTCAGTTACGTTGACAGACTGAAGAAGCTGGGGTTGTTCTCCTTGGAGCAGAGAAGATTGAGAGGAGATTTGATAGAGGTGTTCAAAATCATGAAGAGAGAGAAACTGTTCCGTTTGGCAGAAGGGTCGAGAATCAGAGGACACAGATTTAAGGTGATTGGCAAAAGAACCAAAGGCGATGCAAGAAAAAACTTTTTTACTCAGCGAGTGGTTAAGATCTGGAATGCACTTCCTGAAAGGGTGGTGGAGGTAGACTCAATCTTATCTTTCAAAAGGGAGTTGGATAAGTATCTGAAGGAAAAAAAATTGCAGGGCTATGGGGAAAGGGTGGGGTGTGGGACTAGCAGAGAGTTGGCACGGGCTCAACAGGCTGAATGACCTTCTTCCATGCTGTAATCATTCTATAATTCTAGCTCCTCATACTTTCTCAGCAGAACCTCATTCCTAGTTCCACCTATGTTGTTGGTTCCTACTTGTACCACAACAATTGGGTCCTCCCCCTCCCACTCCAAGTTCTTCTGCAGCCATGAGGTGATATCCTTAACACAGGCAGACAACACAGCCATCAGAACTCCCATCGCGGCTGCAGACAACAGTATTTGTCCCACTGACTATATTGTCCACTACCACTTCAACAGTCCTTTTCACTTTCTGCGCCCCCCAACTTGAACGACCTCCTGCACCACAATGCCGTGGTTAGTTTGCTCATCCACCCTGCAGCCTTTGCCCTCTTCCACACAATCAGCAAGAATCTTGTACCTGTTGGATAAGGGCATAGGCCGAGGCTCCTGCAGCACTGCAACTGGGGTCCCCTTACCTACCTGATTCGCAGTCACACTCTCCTGTCCCTGACCAGTAACCAGACCTGTACCACTACCTAAACTAAGGGGGTGTAGCTGTCTTCTGGATCAATGTGTCCACGTAACTCTCCCTCTTCCCTGATGTCCTGCAATGCCTGCACCTCAGATTTCAGCTCAACAACTATGAGCTGAAGTTGCACGAGATGCAGAGATTGCTGCAGATGTGGTTGTCCAGGATCAGGATGCTCTCCACAATCTCACACATGCTGCAGTTGCAGCACGCCTCCTGCAGTGCCATCTCTATCTAACCTTGTTTTATTTAATTAATTAAAAGTTTATATATTTAATCAATTAAGCTTAACTAATTACTTGATCTAGTTTAAGTTATAGGTAGATTAAATTAAATATTTACCTGTAACATAAACCACTACAAGTATTGGAGGCAAAAAGCAGCACCTCCTTCCCACGCTCACCAAATTCCCAACTTTTACACTCTGTTTATGATGTACTCCATTTATGACCACTCTGTGCGCCAGCAGATACAAGTTTTGCTTAGTTGAATGCTTTTACCTGCCACAATTAATGAGTAACATATCAATGACTATTTTAAATTTTCCACAATTAAACCTAATCAAATCTCAAGATCAAATAATATAGGCCCCCATTACTGTGCAATCTTCGCATTTCTATGCATTACCCAAGTAGCAGTCAATGAATAGCAGTCAATGTTCAAACCCTAGGATTTAATTAATTGCATTTACATAGTACCTTTAACATAGAAATATATAGAAGAAGATATGACACTTCACAGGAGAGGGCCCACCAGTGTACCTCATGGTTGCCTTTCACCATTCCCTGCCTCAATAGTGTACATGCTCCCTTCACCTCATCATCACTGCAAGAGATTTAGGAAACGCTGCTGGAAGGCAGGGATATCCAGGCTCCCTCATTCTCGATAATTGGTTCATTAATATATATAAGTAATTAGTTTCAAGGCATGTGGGAAGCTAAAATAGTTTCATCACCTCAAATAGGATTCTCTGAATATGTCTTAATGTAACAGCAAGAATAGGAGAGCAGTGCTTGTTTATCGAGGAAGTGAAACGACTTGGAGGGAGATTCCAACACATGCTGAACAGCAATTGAGAGGGGTGGGAGTAAGCAGCCTGCCTTAAGCTGTGTAACAGCTAATGCAAGCCCTGATTTCAGGAAAAAAAACCAATTTCTTCAATTATCTATTAAATTATTTATCTTTTAAAGCAATGGTCATTTTTAAATAAATAGCGATCATACAAGGAGGTGTAGGAGACATAGGCATGGAGCTAGGAGATGGCAATGTACTTAAGGCCCTTAGCGAAGAAAGGAAGGTTAGACAGGACAGTAGTTGGATTAAGAATTTTTTTTGAATGAGAGCAGAGAAGGGAGATGATGAAGGCGGTTTTGAGAGGGAGACACTTAGAATGTCGGAAAGCATAGTGTCCAGGAAAGATAGTTGAGTGGGTGGAAGGGGATCGAGGGAGTAAAAAGTGGTACCATATCTAGGGTTTGTGTAAAATACATTAGCTGAAGCATATTTTGAAAAATTATAAAATAATAAAATGTTAGAGGGCCCATTTATAAGAATTATTATTTTTAGTACTAGTGAGAAGAGAATAGAATTTCATTTTCATATGTATGTAAGTCTTTTGCACCTTTAAATGTTTTTCCATCGGGACAAAATTTAGGAGTTTTATTAGCTCACATCATTACTACGAAACAAGAATGACAACCTGTTCTATATTGCTGATCAAGGATTTCCTTTCTGTCTCCATGCTTCTTATTATCAGTTCCAATTCTTGTTTTGCTTTCATCTCCTTACAGTATTGCAACTCCTTTTTCTGGAGTTGTTCATGGCTCTTTTCATACAACATTTCTGCAATCTTCCGTTTCTCCTCCTCTTGTTTCATACTAAATCTTTATTAAAAAAAGAGACATTAATGGTCATAAGATAAAAGCACCATGATGTACAATAATACCCATACAAGTTGCAAATTCTCCAAATTCCATCACATTTATTTGCGTGCGTTATACTGTGAATATTATCAGGAGTTTTTCAAATTAAGCTTTTTCTTGAGCTTTCTGTCCCACATCCCACTTTGCTTTTACATACCACTCCTCTGCAAGGGCAACCAAAAAACCTCAAAAACCATGTTATTTCACAAAACTACATTTTACAAACACTGGAGAATACTGTGGCCTTATTAATGAGCCAAGATAACAGGTCAGTTTCTCCTCTATACTTCGGTTTGATCGATACCCAGGTTCATTACCGGGCCAGCCTGTTTTTTTTCTTCTTTGTAACTCTCAGACTTCTTTTATGTACATGAGATTCAATTGCTTTTTGACAAGGCTTGACATCAGATATTAAAATAATCTGTTTATTATTTTATATCTATTTCAATGTTATTTGTTAAATGATTTTGTTACGATTATGGATATAAATGATAATTACCAGGCTTATGTTTTAGAATGTTACAATAAAGGAAAGAAGGAACAATCTTTCATTTACACAGCACCTTCTCATGCTCTCAGGATGTCCCGCAGTGCTCCACAACCAGTGAAGCATTTTTGAAGTGCATTGTGGTTATGTAGGCAAACAAGACTGTCAGTTTGCACATAGCAAAATATCAAACAGCAAATGAGACAAAAGACCAGGTAAAACTATTGGCCAGGACAAGTAATTGAACTACTGTTCTTAACACAAACTGGCAGGTTGCTGTTGCAAAATTTAATCGGGACAAAAAACGTGTGGTGATCCATTGCGACAGATCTTCACCCAAATTTCCAATTATATGCCCACTTTAGACCCAAAAAATCAAATATCATCAGTTGGAAAAGCTAGTCCAAGATGTGTAGATAGTTGAGAATGTCACAGTTTCTACATGAATTAAGTAACAGACTATTGGCTCATGTGTTTATAGATGGAAAACATTGCTTGAAGAGCAGATTACGACTAGCCTTGATTTTAAGTAGCACTAAGGAGTTTTAGCTGTTTAGTTGACATGACTCCCAGAACATAGTCTAAATAATGGCCCAGAAATTCGGGTCTCCACGGGCGAGTACGCACGGGGTGCTCACCCGTAGGCCTGATGGAAGTGCTGGTTTCCTGCACGCACTGCGCGGGAAACCAGCACTTCCGTTCCTCTGAAAGCGGGGTTCAGAGGTTGAACGCGTGCGCAGGGGAGGCAGCGCGTGCGCATCAAACTTACATTAAAAAAAAAAATTTTTTTACAGGTTTTTCCGTGAGGGTAAGTCTCCAGAATTTAGAAGTGTAAAAAGCAGGCGTAAGGCCTGCTTTTTACAAGGTAAGTGGTGAATTAATTAAAATTAAAACATTTTTTTCCACAGGTTTATTATTTTTAAATACTTTAAAGCAAGGTAAGTTTATTTTTAGCCCCGTTAGAATATAAAATTATTTTTTTCAAAAATTTAAATTATTGTTTAAAATAGTTATTTCATGTAATTTATAGTTTATTTGAAAAATGTGATTTGAAAAAAATAAATATTTGAAGGTTTAGTGCTATTTTGGGGCCGTAGTATTTATAAGTCTTGACAGCACTTCCTGTCAAGACTTATGAATGGAGCATTCCCTGCTCCGATTGGCTCCCCATGGCCCACGTGATCCCAGGGGACACATCGAACTAACTGCGCCCCTGGGATACGCAAGCACTGCGCGCCAGCAGGTGGACCAGGCCCCGGATCGGAATTCCACGGGGCCCTACAGCTCAACTGCCGGCACGCAAGTTAAGTGCAGGTTGGGGGCTTGCACCCGCGGGAAGCCTCCGACCCGAATTTCTGGGCCATTAATATCTCTCCAAAGAAAGATCCAATACCCCAAGATGAAATATAGCCTTTGTGGATCTGTTCTAAAATAATGCTAAATGGGAGAAGAGCCCAAGGTGTACAGTAGATGTTAGGCTTGGCTCAATAATAGCATTCTCGCCTGAGTCAGAAAACCATGGGCTTAAGCCCCAACCCATAGACTTGAGAACATAATCTAGGCTGACATTTCAGTGCAGTACTGAGGGATGGTGCTCTGTTCGAGGCAAAAGATCTCGTGGCACTATTCGAAGAGCAGGTGAGTTCTTCAGTATTCTGGCTGACATTTATCACTGAACTATCCCTAAAACAGATTAGCTGATCATTTGTCTCACTGCTATGTGCAAATTGCATGAAATGTTTTGAAAGGCCCTATATAAATGCAAGTGCTTTCATAGATTAAAAAGCATCTTGAACACGTCCTCACTCTCAGTGAGTTACTTTTCACAGGGCGAATATGCATCAGAAAATCGTGGCGTTTTCTGTCCATTGAAATTAATGGATGGGAAACTGTGGGGCTTCCTATGCACATTTGCTGGTATGAAGTACTTTCTGGGGTGGGGGGTGAGGATTCTTAAATATCTACCTTTATATTACATTTTGTTTGATAACACTTCTGTGAAGCGCCTTGGGACGTTTTACTACATTAAAGGTGCTATATAAATACAAGTTGTTGTTAAGAGAGCTACAACTAAACTAATAGTGATTATCTACCTGTTAATCTCAGAGGAGGAAAAATTGAGTGAGCCATATCCTACCTTGAAATGCAGCTTCTTCCAAAAGACAGGAAAAAAAAAGTAACTATAGTATGGAGCAACTATTTTTCCAGCCGATGAGCTTTTATAATTAATGATAAATCTAGCACTGACTAGTTAAGGAAAGTGACTAGTTAAGGAAAGTGAAGATGAAATCCATTGCGGATGCAGATTTATATGAAATCAAAGAGAATGTGAAAGATATCAGCTGTATTTAGTAAGTATTGACAACAGTACTCACACTGAATGATCCTTTACAAGCCCACTAGAAGATGACCATGGCACTAATTTAAAGGGTTAATGTTTCTACATTTCATACTTTTGTCACAGCCATTGATGGAATGATTTTGGAAATATATGAAAATTTAGTACAGGTCCATCAGAAATGGAAAATTATATTTATATTTAAAAATAGTATAAACCAGAACATACTTGACACTGTTAAAGTCAGTATCCCTCTCCATTCTCTGGCACTCCAATGTGGATTTCATTTCTCTAGTTTTCTCCAGTGCTTGATGGAGCTCTTTGCGCTCATTCTCTAAATATTTCACTTTTTCTGAAAGCAAGGCATAACGCTTCTTTTCTCGTTCAACTGCTCGTTCATACTCATGAACCATATTTTGGATTTTCAGTAAACTTACTGAGTCTGTCATTGGAAAAGTTTCATATTAAAAAAATAAAAGCAACTGTCTGACTAAGTAATTCATTTTGATAGAATGTACAGTTGATTAAAAAAGTACAATTAACAAATTCATACCATGCACAATACATTGCATTATTGGTTACTCATGGATAGGTTACAGAATTAAAATGTGAAAACGGGTTTGAGTTTCATTACATGAACAGACTTTTTTGTTCACAACTTTCTTGCATTCTTATTACATACTTGTGATATTAATTTTTCAGTTACAATAAAAATTCCACAGTATAGTTCAAAATTGAAGCTGGCAAGATATATTCTTACTGGCTTATTGTAAACATTCTTCATAATTACAGGAAAAAAGAAACAAAACAGAGAACTAACATCTGCCGGCTTTGCATACAATACTGAAACAAACAGTGCAATTCACCAAATGAAAGTAAAAGGGAAAAAAAAAGAATGATTCTGGATTGACTTTTCTTACCTATTGCCTCTGCACCAAGCTGCGTAATTAACAATGGAGTATTCCTGTAAGTAGAACCAGGGGATTCTGATCCATCTGTCGCAGTATCAGAGGACTGTGTGAGATCGTCCAGGTCATCAGAAATATTTACTGGTCTAGTGAACTAAAAACAGGCAAATTGAAAATATGGAATTGCCAACACAACAATAAAGTGTTCTAATAAGTGTAATAAAAATAGAAAATGTTGGAAACACTTAGCAGGTCAGGCAGCATCTGTAAAGAGAGAAACAGAGTTAACATTTCAGGTCAATGACCTTTCATCAGAACTGGAAGATGTTAGAGATGAACAGCTTTTAAGCAAGCGTAGACCCAGGGAAAAGGGGAGACAGGAAAAAAACAAAAGTGGAGGGCAAGAGTGATTAAATTACAAAAGTGATATTTGCGCAAGGCAACATGAGATGATAATGTGACAAGTACAGAAACTTGTCTCATTATTTCTATACTTATCTCATTATCACCTCATTTTGTTTAAAAGTTGTTTATCTCTCATCAGAACTGGAAGATGTTAAAGGTCATTGACCTGAAACATCAACTCCGAATTCCAAATTCAATCTCTAACTTGTGCTGAGTTAGTCAGCGAACTGCCATTCCAACGTGACTTGCTTGCTTCAGCAGAGAAAGGGAAAGGGAGAAATGGAAAACCCGGAGGAGGGAAAAACAATTCAATAGGTAAGGTCTCATTAGTCAACAGTCTCATTGGTCAACAGTATCAAATGAGGGTGACTAACAGAAGAAACTTGGATCTTTCAAACGTTAGTCTGTAATCATTCTTAAAGGAGTCAGCTTGGTTCAGTCACCGCACTCTCGCCAGAGTCAAAAAGTTGTGGATTTATGCCCCACTCCAGGACTGGAGCACATACTGAGGTGCCATCTTTCAGATGAGAGTTTAAACCAAGACTTCATCTGCCGATTCAGTTGGGCACAAAAGATCCCATGGCACTATTTGAAGAACAGAGGCATTCTCCTGGCATACTAGCCAATCCCTCAACCAACACCATCAAAAACAGATTAACTAGTCATTTATCTCTGGGGGATTTGCTGTGCCTACATGACAACAGTGATCACACATCAAAATAATTAATTGGCTATGAAGTGCTTTGGGATGTCTTGAGAACATGAAAGGTGTTATATAAATATAAGTTTTTTCAACAACAACAACTTGCATTTATATGTGTCCTTAATGTAGTAAAATATTCCAAGGCACTTCACAGGAGCGTAATCAGACAAAAATTGACACCGAGCCAAAGAAAGAGACATTAGGACAGGTGGTCAAAGAGGTAGGTTTTAAGCAGTGTTTTAAAGGAGGAGCAGAGAGGTGGAGAGGCGAAGAGGTTTGGGGAAGGAATTCCAGAGCTTAGGGCCTAAACACTTGGGAGTACTGTGTACCGTTCTGGTCGGCATATTATAAGAATAGAGGCACTGGAGAGGGTGCAAAAAAGATTTACAAGGATGATACCAGAAATGCGAGGTTATACCACTCCGGAAAGAATGAACAGGCTGGGTCTCTTTTCTCCTGAAAAGAGAAGGCTGAGGGGTGACCTAATAGAGGTCTTTAAAATTTAAAATTAAGGTTTTGACAGAGTAGATAGAGTGTTTCCACTTGTGGGGAACAGCAAAACTAGAAGCCACCAATAGAAAGAAAAAAAGACTTGTATTTTTATAGCGCCTTTCACATCCACCGGACATCTCAAAGCGCTTTACAGCCAATGAAGTACTTTTGGAGTGTAGTCACTGTTGTAATGTAGGAAATGCGGCAGTCAATTTGCACACAGCAAGCTCTCACAAACAGCAATGTGATAATGACCAGATAATCTGTTTTTGTTATGTTGATTGAGGGATAAATATTGGCCAGGACACCGGGGATAACTCCCCTGCTCTTCTTCAAAATAGTGCCATGGGATCTTTTACCGAGAAATCAAATAGGGAATTCAGAAGAAACGTCCATACCCAGAGAGTGGTGAGAATGTGGAACTTGCTACCACAGGGAGTGGTTGAGGCGAATAGTATAGGTGCATTTAAGGGGAGCATAGATAAGCATAAGAGGGAGAAGGGAAGAGAGGGTTATGCTGATAGAGTTAGATGACGAAGGCTGGGAGGTGGTTTGAGTGGAGTATAAACGCCGGCATGGACTGATTAGGTCGAATGGCCTGTTTCTGTGCTGTATATTCTATGTAGACGGGTTAAAGCACAGCTGCCAATGGTGGGGCGAAAGAAATGGGGGATGCATAAGGAAGCCAGAGTTGGAGCAACGCAGAATTCCTGGAGGCTTGTAGGCTGGGAGGAGGTTACAGAGATAGGGAGGGAAGAGGCACAGAGGGATTTGAACACAAGGATATTTGTTAAGTATGTAGAATTAAATGATACACCTTATGTACCAATGCACCACTGTTTAACAACTTTAAATGCATTAATTACTCACAGCAATACAAATTTCTTATAGGTGATTAGATCAAGATCCAATAGAACATATATTGTACTACAGAAGAATGATTAAAAAATGAACATTTGAGTTAGGGTGCATTTACACACCAGCTTTAGTGTTTTAGCAAAGTTGTTTCCACTTCACTAACATTCAAATTGGAATTATTTAAGCAATCCGACTCCCACTGGCAGTTACAAATTGAAAGTGAAACTCTCAACAACTGGGAATTTCAAACCTGAACTATAGATTTTTTGGCCAAAATGTAAACATGTTTTTCAACAGTTCAGGTTGCAAACTCTTCTTTCCCATCACAGGCTACCTTGTAATGTTATGACATCAGAGGACCCTAAAACCAGCTTCAGAAAGAGAGGGAGAATGAGTTTGAAAGGGTTGATGTAAATCAGTTCTTCAAGCCCACTATAAACTCCGACAGCAATTCACACAGTTCAATCAGTAAATGCACACTTAATTAACTGATGTATATACAATTTGTGGCGAGTTTCTGCAAATGTAAATTAAGTATATTCTTTCGTTCACAGGATAGATAGATTACCTTTTTACTTGCAGATGACTTGAAAGGTCTGAAAAAGATATTGAAAAAACAATGACAACATTAAAATTGCGGGTAACAAAGTTTAAAAGGGAAACTGTTTTGCCAAAAGATATTGCAAGTTATTTTGTTCATAATTTGGCATACTGTGTTAATAAGATTTCTTCTAATGTGTCAGCCATGGCTCAGTGGTAGCACCCTCCGAGTCAGAAGGTTGTGGGTTCAAGTCCCACTCGAGACTTGAGCACAAAAAATCTAGGCTATATAAATGCAAGTCTTTCTTTTTCTAAGAAAATTCACACTATTTAAATAAAAAGGACTCAAAATCCCTTTCTTTCTTGAATGCCAAAAGCAAGAGTCACCCTGCGATTTCCCACAAATTACAAACTAATAAAATAAACAAATTCAAACAATTGAAATATGCAACTTCTGCAAATAGATTTCATCAGTGGCAATGAAGTAAAATCAACCATTTATAATGCACATGGAATTATAACCCTTTAACATATCTGAGGCAACTATCAAGCCACATAACTGGTATAAATCTTCCAATGCATTGTTAATCCAGCTGTGCACAATTGTGTTACAGAATGGCTCAAGCTAATAATGAAAATCTTGTTTCAGTGACGAAGCATGCAGTGGAGTGTCACAACACTTTTGGTGGGTGAGGAAGAGCCCCAATAAAGCAGAGGAGGCAACAAGTATGGGAGTATGCCACCCAAAAATGATTACCATCTTATGGACTAAAAGGATCTGGCAGGAAATGGGGGGGAAAAAAAAAAATCACAATTTAAGGAAGAGCACCAAGGCAAGGGGTTAAATTTTAAATTGCTTTTGTTCCATTTAGAATTAAAAGTTCAGTAATAGCTTCTAATCAACAGATGTAAATAATTTTTTGAACCAAGGTCAATTTGGTTCACTAATTTAAAATGCTGTTAAGATGCATCAATGTAAATCACAAGGATTTCCCGAGTTCAACAAACTATTGGCTCATCAGTCTTGAATCTCTGGAACTGTACATCAAATAAATCCCAGTAGGCACACGTTATTATCCTTCTGATTACATTGTGAAAAACCTGGTACGTTAAAACTTGCATATATATATTAATTTAGATATTTTTTAATTGCATTATGAATAATGTCTATATGCTTCATTGAAAATCTCAACTTCAGAAATAATTAAGAGAATCAATGGGGATTGTTCTACTTCAGGAGATTCTTCTGAATTCTACTAAATGGTCAAATAGGACTCCATAATGTATGGCTTAGGTTATATGCATTTCATTTCACTTCCAGTCGACATGCCTATATTAAGGATGTTATGAGAAGAAACTACTGAATTCACTTCACTAGTAATGAGGACTTTGTCAAAATGGAAATAATTTTTGGCAAAAAGGCTAATTAATACAACATGTGCCCTCGAACCCTTATTTCTCACTAACTACTGTCCCACTTCCACTATCCCTTTCCTTTTCAAGGTTCTTGAATGTGTTGTCCTAGATCTGTGCCCACCTTTCCTGCAACGCTCCGTTTATTCCCTCCAATCAGGCTGCCGCCCCTCCCACATAATCAAAACAGCTCTTACCAAAGTCAAGAATGACATTCTGTGTCACTGTGACCATCATGGTGCATTATAGTCCCACCTCACACTCCTTGACTTCTCTGCAGCATTTGAAAAAGTTGATCACATGATCCTTCTCCTAAGCCTCTCCTGCATGGTTCAGTCTTGCTTGGTTCCACTCTTGCCTATCCAATCATAGCCAGAATTTTTCTAGCAATGGCTTCTGTTCCCACTCTAACAGTCACTTCCAGAATCCCCCAAAGTTCTACCCTTGGCCCATCCTCTTTCCCGTCTACATGCTGCCCCATGGCGCTATCATCTGAAGCAATGGGGTTAGCTTCCATATATATGCTGATGAGATAACAGCCATCTTTACTTCTTCACTTCTCCCAACCTCTCCATTGCCTGTGCTGTCAGACTGCTCATCTAACATCCTCCATGTAAACAATGGAAAGACCAAAGCCAGCATCTTCAGCCCCAGCACAAACTACATGCCCCTCCTGGGTACAGACTCAGGTTGAAATAGGCTATAGCAACCGTAGCATCTTGTTCGGCGCCCAGCTTCTGACCTAATTTCCTGTCCAGTACAAAAAACGGCCAGCTAATTCCACCTCTAACATCACTGCTTCCACCTCTACCTCAGCCCACTGCCACCGAAACACTCATTTATACCTGGTCCACCTCTAGATTTGATTACTCTAATGCTCTCCTGACTAGCCTCCTACAAACTTCAGCTCACCCAAAACACTGCTCCCCATATTGTATCCCGCATCATGTTACACTCACCCAGAACACCATTTCCGCTGACCTAAATTGATTTCACTTCCCTCAACGCCTCAAATTTAAAATTTGTATCTTTCTATTCAAATACCTCCATGTCCTCTTCGCCCCTCCCTATCTTAAACCTTTGCCAGCCTTACAATTACTCCCCCTTCCATGTACAATGCAATCCTCTTGTGCATCCTCCTTTCTTCACCCCACCACTGGTGGTAGTTCCTTCAGCCACCATAGTCTTGCTCTCTGGAATTACCTCCCTAAACCCCTCTGCCTGCCGTCCCACCTTCCTCACCTCCTTTAAGACGCTTCTCAAAAATGTCATTGACTAACCTTTTGGTTACCCTTCCTAATATCTCCTTTTTTGGCTTGGTGCCCATTTTCCTTATGCCTCTGAAGCACTTTAGGATGTTTTTCTACTTTAAAAAAGGTACAATATAAATGCAAGATAATATTACTCCTTGTATTTGTGCTGATATTGCACTTTAGTATTTGCTAAAATTCTTCTGTGCTTCATTTTTCTACTCAATTATAAATAAATGTTCTAATTGCTGACAAAATTCTAGTTTGTGTGCTAATATCCACCGATGTGAACAGCGTGTGCAATGTATCAATTCATTAAATATATTCAAGAAGGAGTTAGATAAATTTCTTAAGGCTAAAGGGATCAAGGGATATGGAGAGAAGGCAGGGACAGGGTACTGAATTTGGATGATCAGCCATGATCTCACTGAATGGCGGAGGAGGCTCGAGGGGCCGAATGGCCTACTCCTGCTCCTATCTTCTATGTTTCTATGTACTATTATACTAAGTTTTATCAGTAAGCAGATTACTGAACGTAGCACAATTGCTAATTCTGAGGGTAACATAACTTGGCAAATTATTGAAAAACTACACCTTCAGGATCAGAGAGTACAAAGTTCACTTACAATAACTGCTTAAAAAATGTTTAATAAAACACACAATATTATAGCAATTAAGGAAAAGCACTAATGTCAGGCCTGGATATTATGTAGTAGTAGTACAGGACAATTTGCATGTGATGGAAAGGTGCACGCAAAACAATTTTATCGACACAAAGAAATATAAAGAAAAATGGACCAAGTAAAGTTCTAAAAATAAAAATATCTGAATTACACAAATTAGATTATACATGCCATTATAGGAGAGAACATACTGCAGAAAATAATGTTCATGGTACAAATTACCTTGCACTAACCCCCAATGTTTTAAGGCAAATTTATAAATAATAGGAGGGCTCCCATACCATAAAGTTCTTACACTCTTATAGAGACGATCACAGATCTTGAGAGTTGGGAAGGCATGGACTGTTTGGAAATTGGAACAGAGTTCTGAACTTATAGTATTTACCATATTATACAGATATTTTGTTATATGCCAGATGGACATGTTCGCCATATTGATAGTGTATGTGCACACATTAAAGCATGTAATGACAACAGTGTACCTATTAGCACATAAAGTACTAAATACTCAATTTAGTGCAAGATAAAGTCAGCTGCACCAGAACCTCAAAAGCAACACTCACCAAGGCATTAACCATCATCACCCACTGTTGAATTGTATTTGTGCCAGTGTTTAATGCATGAGAACTAGATAGTGATGTGGCTGTGGAAGCAGAGTGAGACACTGCACTGGTGATGAAAAGGTACTGCTTAATGAGTGTCCAGCTGATGATCCTCCTGAATTGGGCCAGCTTTGAAACCAAGGTTGTAGAACAGTAGGACTAGACTGAAGAGTGGCTAAACTCTTTGCACACTGCAGTGAAAGGTGGTACGAGTAGAATAAAAAGTCCCATCCAGATTATGTGGTGCCATATCCCATGAGTGAGGTTATGGGGGCTGTTTGTGCAGTGAGTGTATGGCAACACTACTGGTGTCTACAGTAAGGACAACAGTTATATAGGCCATAGGGAGCAATTTTCAAGCCCAAAACAGCCAAGGAGGCCTTTTTGTCCAAAACAGCAAAGTGCATCAGGCATGACTATATCTTGCTTGGAGAATGGTTTCTTGCTTGGAGAATGGTATACGTAACCATGTGGAAAGGATTTAATCACATAGATGACTACAATTCTATGCTCAGACACATCGCTAGGATTCATAAGAAGATGCCATCTAACAGTGGCATGAGTAGAATAGCACACCAGCAGATTGGTATTCATGTCAGTGGCGGTTCTGTGCAAAACAGAGCCTTGAAACATGACACTAGGCACTGTTTCAAATAGCAACGAGAGCAAAATCGCATTGGGCCTTCTGCATCCCATACAGTTCACTAGTTAACTGAGCAGCTGCCACTATTGCTATTCCCTAAATTAGAGGAACGCTTTGTAGCAGCACACCAGAGGAATCAGAAGTTCAAGGTGCACAAGATATAAATGCACCCCTACAACACATGGGCCACTTGGCTAAAACAAATAAAATTAATTCACTTCCACTATATCTTGCAGTTTATCATTTTATTCCGATTTGAGACAGGAATGCATCAGTTATACAAAAGCAAGTCCAATATATGCAACTCGCCAGAAAAGAAAATGATAAAAGGTAAAACAAATAGCAGTTCTGTGTTTGTAAATCTTTCCAATAGAAAAACAATAGTGCCCAGTTGCATAGCTCACCAGAAGATGCTTGACAATAAGAAACCTATGCACCTGTCTCTTTGGTTGCAGCAGGCTAGTCTGCTACTGTTCTGTTGGTCTTCCATGTCTTGCAGCTGCTCCTCAATCATGCCAATTGGAAGACCGCTGTTCATGGCAATATTGTGTAGCATAGTGGGTAGCATTATAATTTTGCCAACCTTCTTGCCAGAATATTGCAAGACTTTGAATAACTGGTTCAAACATCTGAAGCCTTATTTTAGCATCCTAAATGTTTGATGAATGATAGCTCTGGTTCATTTAAGTGCATCTATTTAGCTATTCTTTCCTGGGGTGCAGAGTTGTCATCAATCACAGTTGCAAAATGTAGGCCATATTCCCAAGGAATTAGTCATTCATCCATCTTTTCTTCAAAGGACTGTGTCACATTACAGTATGTAAGAAGTCACACAACACCAGGTTATAGTCCAACAGCTTTATTTGAAATCACAAGCTTTCGGAGCGCTGCTCCTTCTTCAGGTGAAGTGGAGAAATGCATAAAGACACAGCTTATATAGTCAGAGAATCATGTCAGATGTTTACAGGTAACCTTTCCAACTGCCATTCCATAATTGCCAAGTGGAGGTGTGTTAATCTTTTTGGGATGACTCCTGCCCCCTCTGGATAGTGCCTATCTTTGTATTAAAATGGTTTTACTCACGTCTTTTTCAGAGTGATGTGGGTTTCGCTCCTGGTGTAAAAGCAGCTTTGCTAGGAGAAGTTTTGAACCTCACTCAGTCAATTCTTACAAATGCCAACAGCACCGAGCTCCAGATCTGGTTTGGCAAAAGGCTGCAAGCGCTACTGCCCGGACTCACTGAAAACACAGTCGTGCCTTTAATCTTTCTCACCGAGAGCTGCAATGGATTTCAAATCACGTAAGTCTGCTGCGTATTTTTTTTTTCGGTTCATTTGTGTGAACGGTAGAAATAAAAATGTTTTAGCAAATTTGCACCGGTGCTGGGAAAGAGCATTTCCAGTCAGATGGAATTTGATTTTTTTTGTATTTTTGTATTGAAGGAGCAGCCGCGAGCGGGTGCAGAGCGAGCAAATCAAACCCAACGGAAAAAGGGCGCGAGCCGGCTGGGGCAGCGAGCGCGAGCGGGTGGCAGCGGCGCTCAGACCCAGAGCTGTTGAGATCGGGGGCGTCAAAAATAGGGTCGGCGAGCGCTGCGAACAGTTTCAGCAGCCCGCAAACTTCCCCCTCTAGAGGCGGACTGGCTATGTCAGCCTTCCCCTTCCTCTCTCCCTCCAACAACACCTTGACAGCTGTATTCGGAGCATGTCTAACTTTTTACAGCCGGTCTTTGGCTGAGAGGCGTTTTTCGGGGCTCCCGCGGGCCGCGCTTCATTGCCCGCGCTCTGGGTCTGAGCGCCGCTGCCACCCGCTCGCGCTCGCTGCCCCAGCCGGCTCGCGCCCTTTTTCCGTTGGGTTTGATTTGCTCGCTCTGCACCCGCTCGCGGCTGCTCCTTCAATCCAAAAATGCAAAAAAAATCAAATTCCATCAAATGCTCTTTCCCAGCACCGGTGCAAATTTGCTAAAACATTTTTATTTCTACCGTTCACACAAATGAACCGAAAAAAAAAATACGCAGCAGACTTACGTGATTTGAAATCCATTGCAGCTCTCGGTGAGAAAGATTAAAGGCACGACTGTGTTTTCAGTGAGTCCGGGCAGTAGCGCTTGCAGCCTTTTGCCAAACCAGATCTGGAGCTCGGTGCTGTTGGCATTTGTAAGAATTGACTGAGTGAGGTTCAAAACTTCTCCTAGCAACGCTGCTTTTACACCAGGAGCGAAACCCACATCACTCTGAAAAAGACGTGAGTAAAACCATTTTAATACAAAGATAGGCACTATCCAGAGGGGGCAGGAGTCATCCCAAAAAGATTAACACACCTCCACTTGGCAATTATGGAATGGCAGTTGGAAAGGTTACCTGTAAACATCTGACATGATTCTCTGACTATATAAGCTGTGTCTTTATGCATTTCTCCACTTCACCTGAAGAAGGAGCAGCGCTCCGAAAGCTTGTGATTTCAAATAAAGCTGTTGGACTATAACCTGGTGTTGTGTGACTTCTTACATTTGTCCACCCCAGTCCAACTCCGGCATCTCCACACCATCACATTACAGTAGATTGCTTCAGAATGAAAAAAGCATGCAAAGTCCCTGGGACGTGCATTGGCATGCACTAAATTAAAGCACATGGGATTAAAGGAGCAGTGGCAGAGTGGGTTCGCAATTGGCTAGGAGACAGAAAGTAGAGAGTAGTGGTGAACGGTTGTTTTTCAGATCAGAGGAACGTATACAGTGGCGTCTCCCAGGGGTTCGATATTAGAACCACTGCTCTTTTTACTATATATTAAATGGAAAAAGTTCAAAGTAGGCTTCAGGAGGACATAAGACAGGCTGATGAAATGGGCAGACACGTAGCAGAGAAGTGTGAAGTGATGCATTTTGGGTGGAAGAATGAATAAAGGTAATACAGGTAGACTATCCTTTATCTGAAAACCTCGGGACCAGCCGTGTTTCGGTTTTCGGAAAATTTTGGATTTCGGAAGGTATTTTATAAGACTGGGAAATTTGGCGGGGGTGGGTCGGCGGGGGGTCGGGTCGGCGGGAGTGGTCCGCGGGGGGGGGGGGGGGGGGGTCGTGCGCCACTCTGGTCATGTCGTGCGCACGGCTTACGCTGAACGAAAAAACCTTTGGTTTTTAGAGGGTTTCGGTTTTCGGAAGTTCGGATAAAAGGTAGTCTACCTGTATAAACGAAATGGTACAATTTTAAACAGGGTGCAGTGACCTAGGGGTTCACATACACAAATCTTAATCTTAATCCTTGGCTTTATAAATAGGGCAGAGTACAAAAGCAAGGAAGTTATGCTAAACCTTAATAAAACCCTGGTTAGGCCTCAGCTGGAGTATTGTATGTAATTCTGGGCACCACACTTTAGGAAGGATGTCCAGGCCTTAGAGAGGTGCAGAGGAGATTTGCTAGGCTGGTATCAGTGATGAGGGACTTCAGTTCTGTAGAGGGACTAGAGAAGCTGGGATTGTCTTTCTTAGAGCAGAGGTTAAGAGGAGATTTAATAGAGGTATTCAAAATTATGAGCGGTTTTGATAAGAGTAAATAAAGATAAACTGTTTCCAGTAGCAAGAGGCTCAGTAACTAGGAGGACAGATTTAAGATAATTGGCAAATGAACCAGAGGGGCGATGAGAAATGATCTTTACAGAGCAAGTTATGATGATTTGGAATTTACTGCCTGAAAGGGTGGTGGGAGCAGATTCAATAGTAACTTTCAACAGGGAATTGGATATATAAAGTGGAGAAGGAAACATTTGCAGGGCTAGGGGGAAAGAGCAGGGGACTGGGGCTAATTGAATAACTCAAAGAGCCGGCACAGGCATGATGGGCTGAATGGCTGTATTATTCTTTAATTCTATGATTTGTTTCTGGTGGTGGCAAAGGGACCGTCTCTCGCTACATGCTTTGTGGCATAAAATTTGAGTACAGTGACCTTTAATGCCACTGATAATCCTATGTGGATGGTTGACTGACCCCGCAGGTCATGAGTGTAGATCACATACTTCAGTCACCACCTCTCTGCTGAGCCTGAGCCTATCCATACTAAGGAAGAAAACTCTGGTGGTAAATCCACTGCCCAGAGAAGTCCCTGGTGTTGTCAGTTGTAAGCATATTATGACCTTGGCAATTCTGGGCCCTCCTGTCAGTTGTGGCTCAACTGGTAGCACCCTCGTCTCGGAGTTGGAAGGTTGTGGATTCAAGTCCCACTCCAGGGACTTGAGCACAAAAATTTGAGCTAACACTCCAGTGCAGTGCTGAGGGAATGCGGCACTGTCAGAGGTGCCATCTTTCGGATGAGACATTAAGCTAAGGCCCGTCTGCCCTCTAGGGTGGACATAAAAGATCCCATGGCACTATTTCGAAGAACAGCAGGGGAGTTATCCCCGGTGTCCTAGCCAATAGTTATACCTTAACCAACATCACTAAAACAGATTATCTGGTCATTATCACATTGCTATTTGTGGGACCTTGCTGTGCATAAATTGGCTGCCACGTTTCCTACATTACAACAGTGACTACATTTCAAAAAGTACCTCATTGGCTGTAAAGCGCTTTGGGACATCCGGTGGTCATGAAAGGCACTATATAAAATGCAAATCTTTCTTTCCTGCTCCATGAAAATAAACCTATCAATGGCCACTGCATCTACGTCATGGTGTAGAAAACGGCTTTGTACCATACACTTCTATGATTGTTTTGCTGATACCTCAAAATCTTCCCTGATTAAACCAGGTCTGAAATGTTGCAAAATACTCACTTTTTTAATGCTGTGTAATTGTGCATGAGGTTCCATGATTTGCATTTAACAATAAAGGCTTTTTCTCAGTCATTCATTTTTGGAGAGGTACGAATCTTCAGAAATGTGGTAAACATGGACAAAGTCTGTTAGCACAAGTTCTACCAGATTTTTTAAAAATTCATGCCTATTTGCTAAAATCAGCAAAAACAGGAATTTCAGCCCCAGAATGTCCTGCTCTTCAATATCAACATTTAGAATATAAACATTAAATACCTCACTTCATCTTGAGACATCTCACTTGTAGTACTGTCATCAAAGGCAGATAAGGCATCCCCATTCATTGCAGATATCTGTTGTAGTCTGACCAGTCTCTCAATGCTTTTCAACTCAATGCTTTTCAACTCTTGATCAGCTTGCTTTGGCTGATGACTTTCATAATTCTCCTCATCTGAGCCCAAGACAGTCCTTTAAATAAAAATGTTTAACTCATATATATACTTGAGTGGCTCTCCCATGGTGTTGCTCACGGATTAATATGGATCAGGCCGAGAGGTGTAGCTTGCAAGTTAAAGTTCGTACACATTTAAAACAGTCCGTTGATGTCCCAACAGCCTGACATTCTTGGGTAGGTATAGTATATGAATAATAATTAAGTGATTATTTGAAACATTACATTTGTATAAAAAAATTAAAGTGTTAAATCAGTAAGTTGCCCTCAAAGTCCATCAAGGCTATGAAAATTTGATGTTTTGTAAATTTAAAAAATATAAAAGTAAACCATAAATAATGATTTATGTGAAATGTGAATTGTTTATTAAATGTTATATTTTTCTCAATAATATGTTACAATTTTTGACAGTCCAATTAAATCTTGACCTTTTCTAATCAGGGAAGTTAAGCAAAGTTGAAAAAATCCTTTCATTAAGTATGAACATATAAAAAATATTATTACTTTCCGAATTATTATTATATAATCTGTAGAAAGTGCCATGAAGCGCAGGAGTGTGGGTGGATATTGTCATCTCTGCTAGTGGAGGTAGGTGTACTCCCAGGTCCAAGTGGTCACTGAGGCCTGGCAGGATGGATCATGCAGCATGGGTGGAGGGCGTGAAGAGAAGAGAGGAGTTGCCAGGACAGTTGGAAGATGGGATGAGTACACTTGATATTCTGTGAATATCTTAAATATTTTTGTATATTGATTATGCTACTGGGGCGAGTAGGTAACTGTCATAGCAGCAGTATCTTGGAGAAAATAATTTCCCCCCCCCCCCCCAATATAATTATGCAGGTTTTTTTGCTACCATTTATTGAAAGAGAATTGATTATGGCAGGATAAGGAGGCAGGAGTGGGAGTAGACAACCAAGTAACAGCAGAAAAACACACAGGAAACCATTTTTTTTTTTTAAATCAGAAAAGGGAGCATACATAGTTAACTAATTAGAAAGCAGAAAACTGTCACACGTTCAAAACAGGTACAGTACCACTCTCAACATAAATTCCAGACGTTAGGAAAGTATCAGATAGATGAATATACAGAAACACACACACAGTCTCAGAAACACACACATTCACAGATCCAGGCATACAAACTTACCACTGTTTACTGATTATTTGCAAGAATACTTTTAGTAAGTATATATTAAAGGTTATTGCTGCTAACATATGAATTAATATTTGGTAAACGTAACCCTTTGATTGCCAGCAGGTCCAAAAAAGCTTTGTTTTTCTGTGCCAAGCTATTTGGCAAGATTTTGGTTCACTCACTGAAACAAACACTATTACTGTAATTAAGGTATTGAAATATCAAGATAAATTTAATTTCTGCATTATTAACCTCAAACGACTATTAAGCACTTAAATAAAAATTTTTTAGAGGGATGCTGATTGGTGCAGTGAGCTCCACATTGGTTCAAACTTAGCCCAGACTGATGGGATGAAAGTTTCCTGTCTACTGGTGTTAAAGGAAATGGGCCAAAATTGTGGGTGGAGGTGTACCTCCGGAGTACGCCTCCGACCCGCGAAAGGAATACGTACCTACCTGATGGCAGTGAGGCTGTGAAAACTTGCGGTCTGAAGCTGCGAGGCAGAGGGCAGCGTAATGGCCCATGGATCCCAGGGACGCAGGTGGTGCGGAAGTGTACCTGGGATCACGTGGGCCTGGTCCTCCAATCACAAAACAGAATTTGATTTTAATCATTTCCAAAGGGAATCCCGTAATGAGATTTAATGGAATCCCAAAATCAGATTTAATTACAATTTACAGGATTGGAATTTAATTTGTAATTAGCTTCATTCTGCCAATCTCACTAAAAATTACATTTTTTGATCATTTTTGACTTCATTAAAACTCTAATCCGGGCCAATATTTGCAGAAACTCATTTGATACAATGTATGAGTATAATTTCAGATATGAAAATGTTTAAATCATGCCTGAGGTATCCCCTTACACTGATGCAAACAGGCCTGCTGGCCCTGCGCCTGTTTGTAGCAACTGTAACATTTCCGTACGCAATTGCTGGCCAGTTGATGGGCAAATAGCCCAACTCTGCGCCAGCAATTCCTTTTTGTAAGCTGTGCGGATTCGTACATTGACAGACTACAAGTTCTGGATTTCGCGCAAGCTCAAAGTACGCCACCATACCGACCTCAAAATCCGGGCCAATATGTAAAATGAGTTTGGGCAGTCTGAACCAGTTCCTAGAGGGAATGGGCTTACACCACAAATATGTTAGAGTTACACCCAAAATGTTAACTTCTCTCCACAGACACTGACTGGTCTACTGTGTTTCTAGCATCTTCTGTTTTACAAAATTGCTCCTAATTTGGCACTACCTGGCAAACTTAGAGGCCACAGGAAGGCTAGTCTGAGGAATGGAAAAAATGTCACTAGTGCAGTAGTATTGTGGTTGAGGCATATTCGGGCAATGTAGGGACTTTACTCTGCATCTGGCTGTGGTACACCTGATTTGAGAATACTCGATGCGGACACTGGTGCCTAACATGGGAAGAGTTCTATTCCCCAGCACAAACAAATATCATCTTACAGTGCACAAAAATAAAATTTAAACATTAATTCTGCTCATGTTATTGTTTTAGCACAATCCTATCTTCTTCTACATTTTTCTCTAATCTCTCATTTCTATACATTATTTTCCTAATAAAACACAATCTTTAGAATCTATTTATTTCATCTTCCTATTAGCGCCCACTGTCCAGATTTTGTGACTTGGAAGTCCAAATCGTGAAGATTGACTCAATCTTTGACATTTAAACATGTAAACTTTGGAGGGGCATGCAAGTACATGGAACTTGCTACTAGCTTTAATACCACAATAAGTGTACATTCAATTTCCAATTTAAAAAGTCATTATCTGGATTCTTTGTCATGTAGTACATATCAATAAAGTGCAAAATTACAATAAAAGCATTGTATTTTACACAATAAAATTGACTTTCTGAAGTGAATCTGTACGAGTTCCAAATTTTGTTGCTCTATGATAGTAAATTATACTAGGAGAACTGAACGTTTTGCAAGATGGCATCTTCAGTGGCATGTTTAAAGCACAAAATAATTAAACAAACATGGAAGAGAAAATCGTTACAAAAATAGTGAGTTTAACTTCAGCAGTCAAGCAATTACCTGTAATATTTTCTCCAATTTTTGGTGCTAAATACCATAAATATTAAATGAAAAAGGTCCTTATTACGTTTACCAAGCTATCATATCATATAAAACAATGAACTCACCCTTTGAAAAGAGGTTTTCTTGTTCTGTCTTTATTAAGAACGTTTTCCCTTCGTTTCCCTTTATTCAACCTTGTGGTTACATTGGTCTGCAGCTGTTTAGAGCAATCTCCATGTTCTTTAGTCAATTTCAACTCCATTCTTTCATTATTTTGTTGCTGGATATACTTCTCATCTGTTTGTTTCTGTTTTATATCCCAACTGCCCCCATCTTTTCCTGCCGATTCAGAAATGCCTAATTCATCATTTCTGTTTCTTTCGCTATTTTGAAAATTCTTATTTTTTTCTTCTTCAACCTGAAAACATAAAATAAGGTTTTATGATCAACAAAGTCTCATTCAGTAGCCAAAATCAGCATGTAAAATATTACTAAAACAATGTTACTGTAGCACCCAAATGAGTAAAAACTGAGATTGCAACTGAGGATTAGATCCACAAATTTACTGTACTTTGCAATCAATAAATATCCATATCTAGAAAATGCTCAGAAAAATCACAACTTTTCACTTCCACTTTGTTCAGTGTACGGTAAATATATTTGCCTCCCCCCCCTCAAGTATTTTAGTGCATTAAAAAATCCAATCCAAGTACTGTACCCAACTCAGAGGATTTTTATTTATGAATGTAAAAAAGAAAAAGATCTACAAATGAGGCTCAAAGTAGTCTTCTGTACAATAAAGTCTTGTGAAATATTGCAGCAATATTTCACAATACATATCCCAGAGTTATCATGTGGACAAAAAATCCAATTGCCGTGAAATTACACTATGAAATATTGCTGTAACACTTAACATGTTCAATTGAGATTTCCCTCTCCATTATTTTGGCAAAGACGTTAACCTGTTTAAAATAAATGTCTCAAATGGCTCCAGTTTCAGACATACACGCTAAATGTTCCTACGCTGGATTCCAACACTCTAATTTTATGTCTGATTTTAGATATTTTAAAACATATAGGCATGGCGTTTCCACTCGGGGCACAATCAGTGAAATGCACCCAGAATGTGGACACTGTGCCAGTTTTGTTAAGGTCAAGTTACGCTCAAGGCTTGGTGAAAACTCATTAGCATAAGCACGAATGTAAATTCTCCCATGAATCAGCGCAATCAAGCAGTTTAAATCGATTAGTGACTGGAACAGAGCAGATACTCGGGCGTAGAGTAGTTATGGCCGCAACTCACTTGCATTTAAAATTCTGCGATCGTTAACGCTATTTCATTCAATTCTGCCCATATTATGCCGATATCTGGGCGGAAATCATGCGGAAACTGCAAACCAAAATGTTTGTGTGTAACACAGTATTTCCTATAGTGATAACGTTCTAGGGTCTATTCTTTGGATAGCTACACTTGGCCCTTTTGTGTCAGCATATAGATGAATACCCAACTTTGAGGGAAGCTATTTAGATAATGCTTTTACCAGCCACTGCAGTGTACAACTAGGGCTAGGAGTGTTATTTTCACACTTGTATCATTATCAGTATTTTCACTTGGTTGAAATAATTTGATGCCAGGCAAGGTGAAAACATTTCTATATGTATAAAACAAAAATATAGCATCAACCTAAGTGACAAATCAGAAAGGCAGAATGCTTCTGTGCATTTGTCATTTAGCCTGAAGTGAAAGGGTTCAATTATGACATAAGAAAGTAATTAACTTCTATCACATGAAAGAACATTGAAAAGGTTAAATGACTGCAAAGCTGAAAACATTTAGGTACACAAGATGCAGTATATCAAGTGCACAAAACAGGATTAATTCAAATGTATAAATAGAAATATATTTAATAAATTCACACACACACGCAGTAAATTTCTTTTCATGCCAAGCTATCATTACTCACTGGATTTGTCAAATAGGGGAACTTTTTTGAGGAAATTATAGTGGCATACAGCATGCAAACTACACTGCAAAAGATTAAGTAGTATTTTCCTGCCACAGAGCAATGAAGTGACTTTTCTATAATTTCATAGATGACCAATAGAGTTCACTTTATATTGTTAAAATAGAACATACTTAAATGTTGGCAAAGAAATCTTTAATTTTGGCATGGTTAATTTGCTTTAGAAATAATTATGGTTGTGTTATTACCATCTAGAACCAATAGAATTACCGTTGAAAGAAAATAACCAATTATCTAAAAATGGTTCAGAAGCATGCAAATACCAGGTCAATCAATAATGTATTTTACACTGCATTCCCTTTATTCTAAATCAATTCAATGCAAATCACCTTTAATTGACTCAACTATTAAAAGCTTGTACTGCTGAAAAAGGAACTAAATTTTTCCTATCTCAGCACAATTGGTGTGCAACAAATTGTAAGCACATATGTACTGAAAAGTCATATATCACCTGGAAACCGATTAATAGTTTCATGCACACTACTCCCCTTCAAAGTAGTTGAAATGAGCAAAATGCTTCAGGCAAAACAGGATCACGTGCACACATAATGGAGGATTATTAGGGAAACTTCTACCTCTTTCTGCAGCTGTACTTTCTTTTTCTCCAAAGCCAGGAATACTACTTTTAGCATTCCTACCTCATTCTTAAATCGCTGCATATCTTCCTCTAGCTCTTCATCCAAGTAAGGTTTAGCAGCTACGACAGAGGCCAACTGGAGGGTTTTTGGAGAGTGCTCCAAATCATCCACTGGTGTCTCACAATTTCTTACATCAAGATGCGGAATACACTTGGACATAAAACCTTCACTTGTTGTGGATGAAAACTCAACCAATTCTGTACCGTGCTTCAGAGTTTTTTCCAAAGAAGTATGATTTTTATTATCAGAACTTACATTTTTATCAGTACCAGAGTGCACTTTAAGAGAATTATCGTTTGCATCAGAGTCTAAATCAGTAACATAACCAGCAACATCAGTTCCTCCTTCCTTTAGGATGAACGATTCCATTTTTTCCCCATGATCTTCCTTAGTTGTCTCCCACTTTAACTCACTAACTTCCTTAGGTGCACAAACATGCTCCAAGCTCTTTTCATCATTATTTTCTGCTGGTTTTGATTCAGGCACTTTATAGAGTGTTTGCTGCTCATCTCTTGCATCTGTTGGCCTTGTACTAAAATCTTCGGATTCCTGTTGCTCTGGAATTAGATGAAGTACTCTGCGGTCATATTCATCATATCCAGTCTCTTCTTCTAACTCTTCCTCTAAAACAGTATCTTCATTATTCTTTAGAGCTGCAATTACAATTTCTTTATTAGATTCACTGCTTGAGTATTTTCCAGAACAATCTTCTGAACATTCCAGAGTACTTGCAGCATCCTTGTTCTGTCGAATTTCTTCAAACCTTTGTTTCAGATCAGTTGTGAGGGTTTCTAGATGTGATGTTATTTCCCTCTTTTCCTTTTCAACCCAGACTTTCGCATATTGTTTCTCCAAGGCCATTCCACTCTTTTCATTTACCCCCATCACCTCAGGAGCACTCTCACTGCTATCAAAATCAGGCTCCTCATTCAGGTCTATTGCTTCTGCTTTCTGATGTGAAAGCAAAGTTCCCGCACGCGTTTGATTTTCAGATTGTGGGCTTTCAGTGGACAATCTGCCATCGACATTGGTTGTTTCTAAAATATGTTTATCCTTGCGAAAGCATGCGAAACAGGTAAAGAGAAATCAGGCATCATAACCAATAAAAGATAAGCACGCACTGGATTAAGCAGAAAAATATACGCTTCCCAAGAACTAAATAAAGTTGTACGTTAGATTAGTGAATATAGAAGCACTACACATACAACATAGTTCAGTGACAGTGATTCGCAATAATGATCGCATGTCTGAGCTTCACACACACACACGTTTAATGTTAAATTCAAGAGATACACAAAGTACCTCACATTATGCGACACTGGGAATTGGGTTCCAATGTTCTGCAATGGGTTTGTATAATTTATACCATCATGTTTAAATCCAACAGTAGTATTCTAAGTGATATTCTGTCATTACAATTATTTGCCAATAAATTTCAGCTATATGGAACATTTACTTACATTACCAAATGGCCTCCTTCTGTAGTATAAGGCTGTACACTTACTTCCATACTAACAGTGTGGCTGCCTTCTTCATAGAATACATGTAAACTATACATGTGGAATATTAGTCATATATAGGTGGATTATTTTTTGAAACCACATACTGTACCAATATGTAACAGTTTAAGCCATTTTCTGCCAATCCAGTGTCTTCCCCATTTACAATTATTTAATGTTTGATACAATATCCATTTTTTGAATAATAAATCAAAACTTTGTTCAATAATTTGCCCATTCATGTTGAACTCACAGTATTATTTCATACCTCTGCACTGAACTTATCTGTGTGACCATATCAGAGTTCAGCAGTTCTATCAAGAGCCATTTAGCAGTCTTCTATGGTGATAAATCCCCACTGAATAAAGCCATTATATTATCTCCAACTTTGAAAAATCATTTAAAGTAATTAACTCAATGTATATTACTCACTAAAATTAAGTCAAAAGTACTTCAAAGATGAGTAAATACTATTTTTAATCTGTATATGTGAAAGTAATTGCTCAACTATATGTTTTACCCCAAAAATGGGGAATATCTTTTGACACAATAGGTGTAAATTTATACTCGATTGTTATGCGAGTATCTACCAGAACTCCTTTTGTAATGTTTCAGTACTATACAACCCCCAAATAAACAAAAAAATTGATATACCTAAACATAATAAAGCTATGCAATTGCACCTGAATGATTTGGAACACTTGTGTATTTCACCCTCAAGCCAACACCAAAAGCACACTGTGCAGATTATGATGACCCTATTATTAAGTGCAGTTTCCTCCATTTACTAATATTAAAATTGTAAGGGTATAAAATGCAACCAAGGAAAATGTACTCCTGGATGCATCCCGCCACAGCAAAGATAATAATGTGCCTAAAACAATCAAAAACAGCAATAAAAATGTTTAAATACTTAAATACTGTATGAAAAAGTAGATTAGGATGGGTGGTATATGGAATATAAATCATTTCTGTTACAGCTTACATAATTCATTCACACCCATAGCAGTTATGAGTTACGATGCTAGCGCCACATGGCACTATATTTTCCGATCTGAGACATAAATCTTTAAAAAAAAAAGTTATGAATGATTTTTCATAAGGCATGTATGTGATCTTCTTCACTAAAGGGATAACAATGATATTCCGCTGTTACCCATCAAGTATCCTGCATATATTTAATGACTAGAAAAACCATAGCAACTCCAATTCCTAGGAAGTGTAATGCAAGTAAACAGAAAGCCCAAGTGGACGCACATCTGTGAACCTTGCGGCATCAAATGTAGAATCTAGCAATTATTGAAGAGATGGCTTGTAACTTGAGAGGTGAGCAGAATAGCCATAGAAAGAAAAGGCCCCTTTACAGGTATTGCAATTGTTTGGCAAAATTAGATGTCCATTTTAAATATTGTCTTGCCAATATTTCTCTTGTAACTTGGTCATCACAGTACAAATTAATTCTACAGATCCTTAATTTCCTAAATGTTTAAAATAGAACTAATGGTTAAAAAATTGTTAAAGGCTCAATCAATGTATGCTTGTGCATTTTTTTTTTACTGTATGGAAAGTTTTATAATAGGTTAAAAACAAATGTACTCTTTCTGGAATTAAAATACTGTACCTAGATTTAGTCAATACTGTAATCATAAACATTTGATAGCTGGTATTTTAATTACTGGATGAGTTCATTTAAATTAAACAACTGTGCCAGTCAATTCCTACTTGAACGTATGTACGGTAGTAATGTTTCTATCCTTTTCTTTAATAAACGTGTGTGGGTGTGCTCTTTAAAAAAGAATGGATTTTAATAAAATACACAATCAAATTTGCACAAATAGAAAGCCAATAAATTTACGATCATAGTCAGATATGAATACCTCACCTTCTCCTTTCCCAAGTTATATTTATTTTCCTTTTCATTATCTTCATTCTCTGATGGAGGCATTTTCAGTTCACACACTGCAGACACATTTACAAAATTTAGCATCAATAGCTTTAAAAGCACATTTAAAAAAATCAGAAGTGTGTAATTGTTCCTAGTAGAGATTGCAACTATTTGTGATTGAAGTGGACACAACTGAGAAGACAGCCTTCTGGGTAAATTAGAAGTTTCACCATTTTTATGGAGCCATTACAGACAAGTATTATGCAACCCACAGCTGGATTACCGACTTGTCAGTTATGTTGGTTAAGTGGCAATTTAGCTGAATAAGCAATATGAACATTATTGCAGACAGATCACAACTGGCAGATATCTGTTGGTGCCAGTAATAAATTTGTGTTTCATTAAATGGCACTGGGCCAATACTTAACTGGCAGCTATTAAAATCTGCAAAAAAAAATGATTAGCTTTTCCTTTGTATAAATACTGTGGCTACAAGAGCAGAGCAGAGGCTGGGTATTCTGTGGCGAGTGACTCACCTCCTGACTTCCCAAAGCCTTTCCACCAGCTACAAGGCTAAGTCAGGAGTGTGATGGAATATTCTCCACTTGTCTGGATGAGTGCAGCTCCAACAACACTGAAGAAGCTTGACACCAGCCAGGACAAAGCAGTCCACTTGATCGGCACCCCCATCCACCACCTTAAACATTCACTCTCTCCACCACCGGCACAATGGCTGCAGTGTGTACAAACTACAAGATGCAATGCAGCAACTCGCCAAGGCTTCTTCGACAGCACGTCCCAAACCCATGACCTATACCACCTCGAAGGACAAGGGTAGCAGACACATAGAAACACCACCTCCTCCAAGTTCCCCTCCAAACCACATGCTATCCTGACTTGGGTATATATCACCGTTCCTTAACTTGGCAGTGCGAGCGCTGTGCGTTCTCTGAACTCGACGGTGCGAGTGCTGTCTGTGCTCCCAACTCGGGAGTGTGAGCGCTTTCTGTTCGCTGAAAACAGTAGTGTTAACACTGTGCCTAGTCTGAACTCTGTAGCCTGTCTGACAATGACTGGACCAAATTACACATTCCAGACAAACTTTTGGGTGTGTCTTGTCCTCCAAGGGGACCAATCAGAAATCTGTTCCAGCCCACTCGTGTTGCAAATGGACACAGCCAGGAAAAGATGACCCATAATCATTTGTTTTCTTTTTACCTTGGTGGATGGCAGTTTGAACTTTTGGATCCTCATGTTCTGCAGATACTCTTTTCCCCAAAGGAAATTCCTTCTCCTCTGAATTCGAATCAGTTTCTGATTTGAAAGAATATGACAAGTCAAATAAATGGTGCAGTATTGCTTCAGTTTCAATTTGACAATAGTTATTCAAAATCAAAATTTGTGGCCTGTGAATACTTTGGGTTAGATACAAGATGATTTTTATTCCTCAAAAGACCATTTATTAAGAAAAAATGGTGATTAACATAAATTAAAACCAGTTTTAAAAACCATTTTATGGTGTGATATTTCTCTGGATCAAACAAATGCCACATCAGAAAATACTATCAATGCACTAATATTTCAGAACCAAATTACAGATATTTAATTAAAATTGGCCTCACAGTACATAAATTTTAACCATGTTAAGAGAATTAATTATGTTTCTTTATTCTGTTCTGTATTTTAATGCATTCTAAATGGAGCCGTAGTGCTGCTTTAAGTGTCACTACATACAGTATGAAGTAATTGCCAAGCTCTTTTTAAACTTCACTACTGTGTAGTACAGCAGGTATCTCTGGAATCCATTCAAAAGTTTTCCTCAGTTCAGTAATACACAAAGATTTGTGACCTCTTACTTTCTGCTTATGTGATAACTTTATACTGAAATAAATTAACTGTACAAGAAGCAACAGGGAATATATATATTTTTAGGCATTAGGGAATATTAACTAGGGTCTACAGCACAGTAAAAATAAGACATAAAAACTCCATTATACATACCATTTTCATTTTCCAGTGTGACTGATACAGAATTTTCGAGCGGAGGTTCAGGAGCAACTTGATCTTGCACCGAAAGGTGTGGAGCCAACCTAGTTTTCAATGAATCAGGTGAGCCTCGAGACTGTGGTGTTTTGTGCACACATGTGGTCTCTTCAGAGTCTGATTTTGGTTTGTTTATTATGGTCTTGGTATTGGGCATCTCTTTTTTTGGTGACTGAAATGACTGGAGTGTAGATTTGCCATCTTTCCTAATTAGGTTTACTTGTGGCATAGAATTAAACACATTGGGCAATACCTTTTTACCAGAAGCACTGACAGAGTCCCAGTCTGAAGCACCTATAAAATATAAAACCAATTTTTATTGCCAAAATTTTACGAGCATCGGAACAAATTCTGCCAAAGTTATAAACTCAAGTTCCACTCCAGGCTTTGAGCACATAATGTAGGTTGACATTCTAGCGCAGTGCTGTGGGAGTGCGCTATTGCTGTGATATGCCATCTGCGGCTTCATCTGTCAGGTTGACTATTCAAAGAAAAACGGGAGGTTTCTTCTGGTGTCCTGAACAACATTCCTTCCTCAATCACGATCAATAGGAGTAGTCCTTTTAGCCTCTCATGCCTGTTCCACCATTCAATTAGATCATGGCTGATCTGTATCTTAACTCCATTTATCAGCCTTGGTTCCATATCCCTTAATACCTTTACCTAACAAAAAATTATCAATCTCAATTTTGAAATTTTCAACTGAGCTAGCTTCACCAGCTTTTTTTGGGAGGGATGAGTTTTCCAGATTTCCACTACCCCGTGTGTGAAGAAGTGCTTCCTGACATCACCCCTGAATGGCCGAGCTCTAATTTTAAGATTATGCCCCCTTGTTTTGGATTCTCCAACCAGAGGAAATAGTTTCCCTCTACCTTATCAAATCCTTTGATCATCTGAAACACCTCAGTTAGATCACCCCTTAATCTTCTATACTCAAGCAAATACAATGCAACTGGCCATTCATGTCACTGTTTAATTGTGCTATGTGCAAAATGGCTGTCACATTTGCTTACATAACAAGTCAATAAATTTCAAAATAATTTATTGTATGTGAAACAGTTTGAATGTTTCGGAGAGATGTAATAAGGTGTTTTATAAATGGACATCTTTCTTCATTGGACGCAAAAGTGCTATTAATTGCAATTTGAAATTGGTGTAGATTTCTTGCCATTCTATTGATCATAATAATTTCCCATTTCCCCCTTCGGCCCCCGCAAGAAAAATTAATAGAGTTTCATCTGTTGGGATCTTGTATAGAAAATTTGGGTATGTGCTGTGAAGTATTTTCTATCCATAAATGGTACAAAAATCACATGCATTATACACTCAAATTTTCAATATGTATGACTGGCAGGCAAGGCTCGCACTTGGAGGTGTGAAGTTGGAAAATTAGTCCTTACATTATGTACTGTAAAATTACTGTACAGTTTTGTTACACAGTACTTATGCAAACTTTTGGCACATTGATGTTCGTGCAGTTGAGCACATACTGAGATTACAAGCATTTAGGTTTAGGGCACCTTGGCAGCATCTCTTAGGTTTGGAGGGCCCAGGGTGATTGAGGTTTCTGCCTGATAAAGAGCTGGGCCACTGTCCTATGTGGGACTCTGGAAATCCAATCAGAGAAAATCCTTGTTAACTTGTGGCTATTTTCCAATTTAGCTTCTGGGATAGGCTTAACACTACCTAATGCTTTCAGAGTTTCAGTAGAGTCTGTACATTACCTGCTCCAACAGGCAAATACCCCTCAGATGCCTCACCTGCATTTATTGTGGGTTGTGTCCTGGCCAATATTTATCCCTCAATCAACGTAACAAAAAACTGATTATCTGGTCATTATCACATTGCTGTTTGTGGGAGTTTGCTGTGCGCAAATTGGCTGCCACTTTTCCTATGTATTACAATAGTGACCACACTTCAAAAAGTACTTCATTGGCTGTTAAGTGCTTTGGGACGTCCGGTGGTCGTGAAAGGCGCTATATAAATTAAGTCTTTCTTTTTGAATTGCACTTTACTACAGGGGCTGGTGGTGGGGGCAAGGGGGAAGCAGGATGTATCGTTTTGCAGCTGCAGTAACAAATGCCTACCTGCTCCCAGGAAACTCATCCTCCAGTGGGTAGGCCCAATAGATACACACCTATGTTTGAAAGAATTACGAAGCTCATCATGTTCTCTGTGGCCTCCCAGACTGCTATCCAGAATGGTTGAACGTGGAACACAATCAGATTATGTGTAGCAGCATGCTTTTCGGATTGTGCTTCCTGCCTCCTTCACTTGTTTCAGATGCTACCAGTTAAGCAATTCAGGGAAGTTGACAGGCACATCTCCAGATTCCAATAGGCAGGCAGTAATCATGAATACATTGCAAATGCTTTCAGCTCCCCAAAAAGGGCTAGCTCAAGTGAATATACTGAATGTACCACAGTCCACAGATGCTTCACAAATTTCACCCTTCTCTAAAGGAAAACTGTTAGATTTTAATAACATTCACGTAATCCACACTGGATTCCTTTATAAAATAAACATTTTCTTTATGTGCAATATTTATTCTGCCATTTTCTGTTTACAAGTCTCCAACATAAGCAAAAAATAGTGAAATATAATTAACTGACAAAATCACGCTGAAATCAAGCACCTGATTCATAGGAAATCTTCAGTGATAGCATGGACAGAGGTTATCAAAATAATATGGAAATAGTGTATACATCATAATGATTATACTGCCATTATGCTGCCAGTTTTGTGTCAATGTGAAGTAGTTTCAATGAACATATAAGCGAAAGCAGCATTCTATCTTGTGAATGTACTGAAACCAAGTGTGAGACCACCAAAAGCAGTTTCACATCCCCTAGGGTTCATTTTGGGTGTTATACAACTTCAGCCTGGTGCAATGCCATGTTTTAAAAGCGTACAGGTGGTTCACTGGACTTCTTGGGAACTTTTTAATTTTAGGAGGCCTGTTCTCTTAGAATATAAAGTATTAGCTGCCTCTTTGCATGCATTCAAAAACACATGCAGTTTTCCTGTCTCAGTGAGAGCCACAGCAAGGTATAGTCAGCAACATAATTCAGATCTGTTGAGTATCTGTACAATAACAGCCAAATGTTTCTCTCAAGGAGGGTCTTCCACATACAGACACTAATTCCTTCAATCCGTTCATTTTTCCTTTTCAATACCCTATATATTAATAATGGTACTTGAACCATGAATGTGTCATTATTAAGACCCATGACAATTACCTTCTGTATCACCTGCATCAGTTAAGCCAAGCTCTGCAATTAAATCTGGAACAGAAAAAAAGTAGAGCAGCTTTGACTGGAAGGAAAAAAATACAAATATTAAAATTACTCACTTTTTTCGTAAAAAGAACTCAATGATGTTTGAGTTGTACCTGACTTCCGCTTATCTTCTGCAAATTTTGGTAATGGTCGCTTGAAGGAAGCAGAATCATGAGTAAAAAAATGTACATGGTTAGACAATGATGTATGGTTTGAAAATTAAAACAAGTGTATTGTTTTTACAAAAATAATCATGTAAAGCAGAAATTTGTATTACCTGTGCTACAGTATTCAATTCCAATGATTCTACTGGGAATAATAATGAAATGCATGATTAACACTACTGTATCTGACAAAAAAACTTAATTGCTTAATTTATTGGTTTGCACAAGTATTTTAGTTGATCATAATCATGTAGACTAATGCCAGTATGCACCATTTCTCAAGAAATACCTGTTCCCTCAAGCAAACATTTACTAACTATAACACAGATGCCAGTAAATGGCATATTATATAGAATTTATAGCATAGAAATAGGCCATTCGACACAACTGGTTTATGCCGGTCTTTCTGCTCTACACAAACCTCCTCCCACTCTACTTCATCTAAACCCTATCAGCACATCTACAGGATAAATTTAAAATAAGATCATACGTGATGTATCAGAAAAAACAGAACCTGCAAGTGCTAGTGATATGCAGGATTCTTCTGACTGATTTTCCATCATGCACCACAGCTAGTTAATGGACAAGAGAAATGAAGGACAACAGAAAGGAAAAGATTTTTGGTGTCATTCTGTTCAAAAATTATTGCCCCAATCAAGTAGAAAGAATGATGTCCATGCCCAGACCACATTCCTTGGGTCTTCTAGATTAGCTATCCTATTGTTTCTTGATTCCCACAAGAAGGAATGTAAAACATGTCTGAGGAAGGGACCAGTTTTCAACATTATGCTTCTGTAATAAGAAAAAAAATCTGATCGGAATTCTCAAAACATACTAGCTAGCAAGATTAGAATTGGTTTAGCCCATAGTTTTTTTTCTAAAAATATGCACAATAAATTTCCAAAAGATTTCTAGTAAGTGCTGAAGGTAATGCAACTTTGTATAGCGCTTTTTCTTTTGAGCACTATCAGATCGCAGGTTTAATTTTGATTCCATGGGGTGTAATCACTATGGAAACTAACTTATATACTCCAAGACAAAAGCAAAATACTACAGATGGTGGAGATCTGAAATAAAAAAACAGAAAATGTTAGAAATACTCAGCAGGTCAAGTAGCATCTGTGGAAAGAGAACAGAGTTAACGTTTCAGGTTGTTGACCTTTTGTCAGAACTTGTCAAAGGTTAGAGATATACGGTAATAGGTTTTAAGAAAGTACAGAGGCAGGGAAAGATGGGGGGGAAGGAAGGAAAGAACAAAAGGGAAGGTCTGTGATCAGGTGGAAGGTAGGAGTGATTAAATGACAAAAGGGATGATGGGGCAAAGAAAAATAGGATGGTAATGGGACAAGTAAAGAAACAAAAGATGGGTCTAGAGGAGCTGTAAATGGCAACAGCAGAATCACTGTTAGCACCTGCTGTCCAAAAAAATGGGAGCAGTGGCTACGATCTGAAATTGTCGAACTCAATGTTGAGTCCGGAAGGCTGTAAAGTACCTAATCGAAAGACATGAGTGTGGAAAAGGGAAGACGACGGAGGAGACACTCAGAAGGGAGCAGGGTAACCCAATGGCCAGTTATTATCAAAAACTCTAAGTACTCTATAAAGACATTGGATATAATTTGTAGGAATACAGGACTGAAGTTACAAATTAACAATTAAGCAGTTTAAGGCTATATAAAAAAGAGTTTTATACTTATCGTTTGGTTGCTCACTTTAAAAGTCAAGTCAGCAGCCAAGAAGCTATTCCACAGTCACCCACAACTATGCCATCAGTGTGACAAGTTTACATAAGTAAAATATATTAAATATGGACATAGGGATTTTGTTGACACAAAAAATGTGACAATAAGAAGTCAATTAGAGGAGACAGGAAGTGTGCATAGTCGTAAGATTTTTAATAAATTATATAGATATAGATAGCTGGATGGATTGTCAGATAAATATGTCATAGGTTATTCCACTTAAGAAACCCAAGCATCTAATCTGGACTGACATTTTATTGCAATACTGAGGGAGTTTTGCAATTTTGAAGGTGCCAACTTTTGATTGGCAGTTTAATGCAAGGTTCTGTTCAGGTGAACGTAGAAGATCCTATGGCACTATGTGAAGAAGAACCGGGTGTTCTCTTAATATTCTGGCTAATAGTCCTCCTCCAACTATTACCATCACCAACAAATTAACTGGACACTCATGCTATTTGTTATTTTTTGTGGAGGCCTTGCAGTGTGCAAACTGGCTGCTGTATTTGCCTATACAACAGCGATTTGACATCAAAAATAATTTATTGTTCGCGATGTGCTTTGGGACTTACTGAGGATGTGTTAAGGTGCTGTATTAATGCTTTTTTTCTTTTTGCTCACCAGCAAATCTGACATCAATAAGTAACAGCTAAAAGTTCTGCTTACAGTTTAATAATGATGAATGTCCTGCATGTTGATAATGACATTTTCATTAGCTCTTAAGCATAATCGGCTAGATCTTGTTCATCTCATTTCTGGAGAACAATATAATCATGATTCATCTCCGATTCTATGGTATCTTCATCTATAGAATAAACTGGATGCTCCCTATTATGCATCCTCTAGATTATGGATTGCAATAACATTTTTAGAATGTAATCCATTTTTGAGAAAAGCAGACTGCATTAACTTCATAATTTACAGAATAACAAATGTGATTGATTACCGTCATTCTGATTCTCCATAATGTGGTGCATTTTTGCTTGGTCCTTGACAGAAGATGAAACAAATGAACCAATGGATTTCTTCCGTGGGCTTTCTGTGGCAGACTAAAATAACAACAACATTTACCTTGATCTAATTTTGCAATGCATAAAATTTAAAAGAATTCCATTTCATTGGATCAACCTCCAGGCACCATGGTGATACAGCCCCATTGTGCTGTGCCACGGTAGGTAACAAGGTAATATAAACTGTGAAGCTCTGCTGTGATCAAGAAGCCTTCCCACAAGGAAAAAGGGAAAACTGAAGGAGCAGTCAACCAGGACCATATTTGAAAATCTCCTCACGTAGAGACAACACTGGTAGGGGGTTAGGAACAGATCTTTAGCTATTCTCCAGTTTGATTGTACCACATTCTGATTCTCCTGAAGCTCTGGAGCGACGACAGATAAACTAATAAAATGCAGTGAATGTACTGAAAACTGCATTTCCCAATATTTTCAAACTGGTGTGTTTTATTAAAAATGCAAACACTCAAGAACCAGAGAATGACAAATCACAAAATATCACTATTCTCTCATGGTAATAACAGTCAACTTTAATCTTCTGAACATAAAGCAGATTACATAATATTTTGATTGGTGGAAAGTGTTACGATAGTTCTTGGGGGATAACATTTCTCAACAAAAAAATTAAACATTTTGGCCTAGAAATTCAGTATAGCCACGTTCGGGGCGCTACAGTCGGGCGGCCGCTAAAGTTTGCGCCCGGCGCAGGTTCGCACCACCTTCGCCGATATTCAGTCGCATCGCCCCAAGAGGTTGCTGCTGCACTAAAACAGGCGATGCACGACTATCATTAGGCGCTAATCCGGCGGTCCGGGGCGATACCCGCCGAGGACAGGCGCAGCGCAGGTGCGGCGAGTTGCTGATTGACGGCAGACACTCTGGCGCCGGTCAGCTCTTAAAGGGGGAGGGTGGACTTGTCTGGCTGCCATGCCCTGCGCACTGCAGCCCTGAAGCAAGGCCTGACCAATGCTGGTTCATCAGTTCTACGCCCTGGACCATGGGGAAGCCCGCTATTCTTCCAAATCCCATTGTACGGTCTTGCTGCTTGTCCAGGGTCATGGGGAAGGAGAGGTACTGATGTCTCCTTCTGAAAAGGGCATTGTTCACCTGTCGGATGCAGCAATGTACCGCGAACTGGGAGATGTTGGCAATGTCCCCAGTAGCGGATTGGAAGGAGCCGGTGGCATAGAGGTTGAGAGCCACCGTCACCTTCACTGCCACCGACAGAGACGTCCTGCTCCTCAGCTGTGGCTGCAGATCTCTGCGAAGCAGGTGGCAGATCTCAGTGACCACCTCCCTTCTGAATCGCAGCCTCCGAACACACTGCTCCTCAGACATGTTCAGATATGAGAACTGCTGGCGGTATACCCTGGGTGGGTAAGGCCTCCTGTGCCGACACCTGTTGGCCCTTCTCCGTCTGGCCATGACTGGCACTCTCTCACGGCGTCTCTGATCCCTTTGAATGCAATGCAGAAAGCCAACGTTTCCACCCATTGTAGCCCCCATTACAGTATATGTGGCGACTCAAGGCTATGGCACTGAAAGTGAAATCCGAGTGCAAAGCTCTGGCCTGAAGCCAGAAGTACCTGTGCGAGCGCTGAGTCAAAGCAGAAAGCTCTCTGCCTTTGTCTCTCACACAGAAGGATTGGCACAAAATGGCTGTCACTTATAATGCAGGAGGAGTCCCCTTTAAATAGCGCCCCCCGCACCCCGCAGCGACTGAGAACCGTTCCCCTCTACCAGTCGCTGAGGGCGCCAGGCGCAAAGAAGGGCGGCGCCACTGAAGTTCCGGTTTGGGGTGCACAAAGGGCGTTGCACGATGAAATGACGTCAGGATCTGCGCGCGCGGCTGAGCGCGCGCAAAGACTTTGTGCCGACGCTAAATCTCTAGTGAAGTTGGGGAGAGGCGCAGATCGCGCTGCGCCCGGACGCTAGCCGCCTAGCGCCCAACATCTCCTCCTAAGGCGCTACCGGCTGGCGCAAGCAACTGAATTTCTAGGCCTTTGTTTTTCTCCATAACAAATGATCTTTCTCCATAACCAATGACTTAACAAAATTGCAATTGAGCAATCGAGTATGTGGTCCTGCAATTATGTTAGTCAATCCTTAAGTAAGGAGGCAAACTAGCTGTCATTTTGGCTTATGCTCCAGACTGGAGCCAATAACTTTTAATCTCACCATTTCAGCCCTTCATGGCCAAGTCTTTCCTCCCTCCTTGTCCCCTCACCCACTAGGCTACATTTCATCTCTCCCCTCAAGTATTTGCACCCCGCCCAATCCCTAGCTCAATCAATGAGTACTCTTCAGCCTACCTTCTCTCATCATCATCCCAGGCTTGAATCCCCCTTGAGTTATCCTACGATGACCCTGTGCTCTTGCAGCATTCTCCGATAGCCCAATCATTGTTTCCTTAAGAGCAGCAAAGTCAACTCTCTCATCTTCTATGCTTACTGACCTTTCTGCCCAGTGTGCTTGTTAGGAGCTAACCTACTTCCTGTCACAGTTACACGCTCCCGCACCACAGCTTCCCTCAGTCACTGCCAGCAGATCAAATCACTGTTACTCTCCACATTTCCCTCCAGAATGTTTCTTCAGTCATGAACAAGGCCTTTGCCATCATAATAATATCCTGACATCAAATCGAAACTTGTCTCACAAGTGATGACACCTTCCCTCTTACCAAAGTCTCTTTGCATGGCCATATTTCCATCACCTACCTTGCCCAAACCATCACAATGAGAGCAAGGCACTCATCAACAATCCTTTTCCCTTACTCCTCTGGCAACTTCACCTCCTTTGGCGCTCTCTGACAATTTCCCTGCAGCCTTTACTATCTATATACCCACCTTTCATGCACTCCACTGAATTCAGCATCCATCCACAGAGAAAAAAATTCTACCCCAGGTTTGCTTACAAATTTTACTTTGAAACTGCTCCTACCTAACCTTTAGCTCTCTATTTGCCACAGCTGACTTTGCTCAATCACTCCCTCACCTTTACCTTTGATGCCCTCATCCCCAGCAAAACCTTCATGGACTTCTATCCCAGTCATTCCCACGGTTGAGGGAGTAAAGATGGGGGCCGCAAGTGCAAACCTGAGGCACAACTAGTTTAACAGTCGGTCATTGGATATGGCTTAGCCACATCAAGCTCTACCAGGGCTCACTCGCCTCTGCCAAAACTGTTCACTACTCTAGAATCATCCTGGATGTCAAAGATAATCCCAGGTTCCTTTTCTCCTACTGATTGCCTCTGTAAACCTCTCGCCTGTGTGCTCTCCACCCTCACCTTTAACAAGTGCAAAGAGCTCATGAATTTCTTGATCACCATGATTGATACAATCTATGCAACTGCCTTTGCTGCTTTCCCCTTCCCTTTGTCCACCAAGCGAACCCCCTCCTCCTTGTAAGCCCTGCTCCCCCACCTCTCTAACCTCCCTCCGTGCCCTCTTCACCTCCTTGAGACCTACCTACTGCTCCTTGGACACATTCATATTAAACTCCTGACTACCCTACTTTCCTTTCTAGCCATCATGCTAGCTGATATTGTAAACGGTTCCCTCTCCACAGATGCTGATTCTCTCCCTTTCAAAAATATAATTATTCTGCTTTTCAAAAAAAATCCTCCTTTCATTCCTCGGCCCTCGCCAACCACTTCCCCCTTCTCCAACCTCCCTTTCTTCAATGTATTACTTTTTCCCAGACTCATTCTCATCTCTCCTATAACTCCCTGTCTGAATCCTTCCAATCAGTCTTCTGCCCCTCCCACAGCACCAAAATGGTCCTATTCAAAGTCATAAATAGCATTTGCAGTGACTGTATTCTTGCTTGGTTCCCCCATTACCATTTCAATCATAGCCAGTGCACCCCTCTTCTTCCCACTCAGTAGTATCACCTGCTGAGTCTGCTAAGGATTTATTCTTGGCCCCTCCTCTTCCTCATCTACATGTTGCTCCTTGTTGACATAATTTGCAGACATGCACACCAAACTCTACTCCTCCATGACCTCTTTTGATCCCTCTATTACCTTTATACTGTTAGACTGCTTGTCCAACATCAAGGCCCAGATTTTCCCGAAGGTACGGGGCATTGTCGGGTTCCGACCCGAATCTAAATGGGTCAGCCAGCTGCACGCAATTTTCCCTCAATTGGCCAATTAATTTCCAGCGTGTGGGCACCCTTGCTAAGTGTCCAATTCCAGTCAGAAAGCCCCATTATGATGTCATCATTTGTGGTGTTTTTAAAGTGTCCAGCAAGCTTCTCAACCTCTGCAGGCTTCCCAAGCAGTCGGACAGAAGGGCACAGGAGCCTGCACCAGCTGCTGCCAGCGGCAGAGGCCGAGCTGCCGCCAAATTTGACGAGATCTCATTGCAGACATTGGTGGATGGGGTTAGGGCCCACAGGGAGGTCCTCTTCCCTAGCTCAGGGAGGAAGAGGCCTCTCAAAGAGACCAGGGCTGCCTGGATGGAGGTGGCTGCAGAGGTCAACTCTCTGGGAGTCACCCGTCGGACCTGGATGCAGTGCAGGAAGCGCTTCCATGACCTTCACCGCACAGGAAAAGTAAGTACGAAGTTTCTATCACCCTCAACCTGATCCCCATTGCCTTTCCCCAACAGCACTCGGCTTCAGCAATCTCTTCCTCCACATCCCACTTCACAGTCACATCCATGCACCCTTACCCATTCCCTATCTCTCTATGCTCACATTCACATAACTATTCCACCATGCAGCCCTCACACTGCCTCTCACTCTGATGCTTGGAACACAACTGACAACACACAGGGAGGGCCCTTGGTCTTGCAGCCTCACACCATCTTTGTCTCATTCTAAGTATCTATGCTATGCAATCTCTACACTCACTCCTGCACTCTCACTCAAACTCCACTTGTCTCCCTCATTGCAGGAAAAGAGAGCTCACAATAGACAAGAGCGTGCGAGGACTGGAGGAGGACCACCCTCAATCGCCCACCTGAGCCTCTGGGAGGAAGCCGTGATGGAGATTGCTGGAGCTGACGTGCCTGTGGATGCTGGGCCAGGAGACAGGAGCAAGCCTGCAAGCTGGTGACAGAATAGTTCCCCATCTCTCTCATTGACACAGCATAAGTTGCTGATATGATTCTGAAGCCACATCATTTGGATGTATGAGCATCTGCCAAATCCAATGTGCAAGTAGCCTTGGCATCACGTCTCTAACTCTTCCTTTACTCCCCCACAGGACCATCCGGAGCCACTGCCGAGGAGGAAGAGGCTTTGCAGCCAGACTCCTCAGAGGAAGCTCCAGCCTCTGAGGGCGCAGCGTCAGCAGAAGTAAGCGCACCCAGCACAGACACTCACACCTCGGTGGGACCTTCGGGACATAGCGTAGTGTTGTCACCTGGTGTATCACAGCTCACAAGTGAGCATCAGCAGAGTGTGGAGACAGGGACAGCAGTGGAGAGTCCTTGTCGGAGGGCACAGGCCTCTGCCAGCTCAGCTCAGCTGCACGTCGACCCTATGCCTCTGGGTCCATCCGCAAGACAGGAGGTGATGGATCTCCATGCACAGATGCAGGAGTCTCTGGCAGGTTTTGTCTCCAGGGTCGCTGCGAGTGTGGAGCGAATGGAGGAGTCCATGGCGAGCATGAGCAGAGCCTTATTGGAGTCATTGGCGCATGAAAGCATCACCACGGAAAGGTTGGCTAACTCTGTGGTAAGGCTGGCTGCGGCCGAGAGGAGGGCTGCGGCCATGGAGGAGCTTAGTCACCAGGGTATCGAAAACATGGTGAGTGCTCTGAATAGAATGGCATCTCTTGAGGAGCGATGGGCATCTATTGAGCACTGAAACCAGACCTTCATGGAAGTCCCTCTGAGCAGGACTTCCAGTGCTGAGACGGGTCCCCACGGCCCCCCTGATGTGCAGCCAGGTGCTCTCCAGCCACTTGCAGGCGCCGAGGGGGAGCGGACCCATGAGAGGAAGGTTGTTGGCACACCTCAAGGAAGTGGGGGCTCCTCTCCACGTGCTCACACTTCCATGCCACTTCAGAGCCCTCGGTCAGAGCCCCGCCGGAGTCCACACCCCAGTGGGATAGGAGTCTCAAGCCCTGCACAGCCGCAGGAGCAGCAGACTGCTGGCGAGCCCTCACAGGCTCGCCACCCCAGAGGACGCCCGCCAAAGGTGTCGAGGCAGGAGCAGCAGGAAGGTGAGCAAGGGGCCTCCACATCTGCTGAAGCCACAGGGATACCACTACATAGGTGCACGCGTAAGAGAAAAATAAAGCACCACTAATCACAAGGGTAGTCACTTGGCATTAAAACTATTTACAAGACTTTTCACCCATCAGTTTCCTGTACATAAAAAATCTGGTGGCAACTGCTGCAGTTATGGCGTCTGTCATTTGGCGAATGGGGTATCACATAGAGGCCTTAGGATAACTTGCAGATGTCAGCAAGCTGGTCAAATAGGTAGGAATGTGCAGGCATGGGCCACTGTCCATGGTCAGTTAAGAAGTAGTGAGGCTGCAGTGTTTGATGTACCAGGCTACGCAAATCTGCCCAGGATGAGTGCGTTCCTTGCATTCGCCCAATGTTCTCGCGCACTGGTGCCGCTGGTTGGCGGGCCTCTGCAGGATGCTCGTTTCTGTCCTCCTCCGCATCATCCTCATCTGAGGTGGCTCTGTGAGGAGCCTCTTGGTCCTGCGGAATCGGCAAGCCATGATGCTGTGCCATGTTGTGAAGCACACAGCATACCACGACGATTTTGGAGACCCTGGCTGATGAGTACTGTAGGGCTCCACCTGATCTATCGAGGCATCTGAAGCGCATCTTCAGCAAGCCGATGGTTTGCTCGATAATGCATCTGGTGGTAATGTGGCTGGAGTTGTAGTGCTCCTCAGCTTCGCTGGCTGGTCTCCTCAACGGCGTCATTAGCCAAGAGCGCAGGGGATATCCCTTGTCTCCAAGTAGCCATCCTTGAAGTTCATTTGGCGGACTGAATAGCGGAGGCACAGTAGACTGGCGCAGTATGAAGGAGTCATGGCAGCTGCCAGGGTACTTGGCACAAACATGCAAAATCACCTTCTTGTGGTCACACACCAGCTGAATGTTAAGGGAGTGGAAGTCCTTGCGGGTGACAAAAACTCCTGGATTGTGGTGGGGTGCCCTAAGGACCACGTGTGCAGTCAATGACGCCCTGCACCCTTGGAAAGTCTGCCAGCTGAGCTAATCCAAGCGCCCTCACACTTGCGCGATCCCTGGTGAAATGGATGTGATTGTGCGCGAGGGCAAAGAGGGCATTGGTGACCTGTTTGATGCAAGTGTGTGCGGCCGCCTGGGAGATGCCGCTGATATCTGCTGCTGATCCCTGGAAGGAGCCTGAGGCATAAAAGTTGAGTGCGGTGGTGGCTTTGATGGCCACTGGTAAGGAGTGTCGACCTGGTGCTCTGGGCTCCAGGTCTTGCTGCAGCATTGCGCAGGTGTCAGTCACAACCTCTCGCGAAAGTCAGAGCCGCCTCTGGCACTGCTGCTCAGTCATGTTGAGGTAGCTCACCCTGTGTCTGTAGACCCTGTTTGGGGGTATCTCCTGCGCCGACGGCCTTCCATGCGCTGGCCCCTTCTGGCCTGTGCTGCCTCAGGTGGCTGAGCCGCAGCCTGTCGCTCCTGCTGCTGTTGCTGGTGCTGTTGCTGGAGTTGCACCAGCCTCCTCTGCTGTTGGAGATCCTCTAATGCCAGGAAGGGAAGGAACAAAAGGCCTCCCATGCTTCTGGCAGATGCCTCCGTTGAAGAGGCGCTGAGTTAGGGTGGTGAGAGGGGCTTCCCAGGAGCTCACACTGGAGAAGTGTGTGAGGCTCCAACCTTCCACAGCTGTGCCCAAGCCTTCAACAACAAGGTCCTGCAGCCTACAAATGCTGTCTGATTAAATCTCTTCAGTCCTGATTGACCTGCAGCTGAAAGCAAGCAAGCCAACTTTGTTCACGCCAGATTTCATCAGCGGTGTTCCCACCAGGCGTGTTTCACGTGGGGAAAAGCTGAAAATTGCAAGGGACCCTGAAAATAGGATTAAACATGCCAATTATTGATTAGGCTCCCGCCGACTATTCCCGCCTGCTGCTGGCGGGACTGATTCGGGTCGCACTGAAACACGGGGGCGAAAGTCGGGCGGGGCGGGGCCGCGACCCCTCATTTCTGTGTTTTTTTTTTCCAGCCCCCACCCGCCTGAAAACCCGCCCGATGGCTGGGGGAAAATCGGGGCCCAAGTCTTCGATGAATCTTAATTTCCTTCAGATAAACATTAAGACCAAAGACATTGTATTTAGCACCCCCCCACCCCTGTCACAAACTCTACTCCCTTGCCATCGACTCCAGCCCTCTCTCTGACCACTGACTCAGGTTCACAACCTCAACATTCTGTACGGCCCCAAACTGGACTTTCTGACCCCATATTGCCTCCATCACAAAAAACACCTATAACATTACCTGCCTCTGTCCTTACCTTAGCCTATTTGCTGCTGAAACACTCATACTATGCCTTCATCACCTCTAAACCCAATTACTCCAATGCTCCCTGGCCTCGACATTTCAAACTCCAGCTTGTCCAAAATTCTGCTGCTTATATCCTATCCTGTAACAAGTCCAGTTATTCATCACCTTTGTTGTCTTCAACCTAAATTGGCTCCCAGTCCAACTCCTGAAATCTTAAATTGTTGTCCTGGTCTTCAAATCCCTCTGTGGTCTTTCCCTTATCTATCTCCATAACCTGCTCCAACCCTAAGACACCAAACGATCTGTTCCTATGACTCAAGCCTCTTGTGAGACAAAGGGAGGTGGGGATACACAAGTGGCAGCCCTGCCTTTAGCCACATAGGTCCCACTCTCTGGACTTCCGTTCCTAAACCCTCTGCTTCTCCCTTTGTGTCCTCCTTAAAACTCACTACTTTACCAAACTTTTAGTCGCACCTAATCGCTCCACTTTCGGCTTGACACCTATTTTTTTCAAGCTTTTGTGAAGCACCTTGGGATGTTTTCTATGATAAAGGTGTACTATAAATGTAAGTTGCTATTATTGTTGCAGCTTTCTTCAGTTTTTCATTAAAAGACTAATTTCACTACCTTAGCTTATTTGGGCTATTTTTTGAAATTCTGGGAATTCCGAGATAATATTTGAAATGGTGATACCACAATCAACTTGGATGAGTTAAATGAGATGCCTTGTCTTAAATAAGTAAAACATACAAGAAAAAGTGTATTAAGCATACCTCAGAATCCCAAGGAGATTCTATATCCTCTTCAGCTTCCACCTCCTCCAAGCCCAATTCTAACAGCAGGTCTACATTTTAAGGAATTAAAAAATATCAAAATGAATAAAGTAATAGAACTAACTGCAGAGGTTAGTTGTCCTCATTAAAATGGTGTTTCATTCCATAAACCAGGGAAACTCAAAGCCAGAATGGGATTTGTTTTAAAAAAAAACACACACCTGTTATTTCATTAGGATTCAGCAAACAAGAATTAGCATGAATATTTATCTTTTTTCCACCAATTTTTCAGGAGATTTCAACTTGATGGAGCTTTGCAATGTGATTGGAATGCTCCCTGGTTGATGGCAAGCAAATCAATGCCTGAATAATGTGCTGAGTCTGACTTTAACACAGGACACGAACGTACTTAATTTGTGTAACCACCAATTTCTTATCTGCTCAAATTATGAGGCAATGTTACCATCCTGAACTTCCTATTTCATGAAAGATATTCATACATCTTTGATTCGTATGGGCTCCAAAACCTACTGGCCAGGGATTTCCTGAAATGAGGCAACCTGCAAGCTATGCCGATCTGTAATTGGAGGCAGGTAGGGAGCAGGGGAGCTGGATTGCGATCGGGAAACTTGGGAGAACAGGGGGTGGGGTTATTTATTTATCCATTCATGGGGTGTGGGTGTCGCTGGCAAGACCAGCATGTATTGCCCATCCCTAATTGCCCTTGAGAAGGTGGTGGTGAGCCGCCTTCTTGAACCACTGCAGTCCGTGTGGTAAAGGTACTTCCACAGTGCTATTAGGTAGGGAGTTCCAGAATTTTGACCCAGTGACGATAAAGGATCGGCGATATACTTCCAAGTCAGGATCGTGCGAGACCTCGAGGGGAACTTGGAGGTGGTGGTGTTCCGATGCGTCTGCTGCCCTTATCCTTCTAGGTGGAAGATGTCGCGGGTTTGTGAAGTGCTGCCGAAAAAGCCTTGGCGAGTTGCTGCAGTGCATCTTGTAGATGATACACACTGCAGCCACGGTACGCCGGTGGTGGAGGGAAGTGAACGTTTAAGGTGGTGGATGGGGTGCGAAACAAGCGGGCTGCTTTGTCCTGGATGGTGTCGAGCTTCTTGAGTGTTGTTGGAGCTGCACTCATCCAAACAAGTAGAGAGTATTCCATCACACTCCTTACTTGTGCCTTGTAGATGGTGGAAAGGCTTTGGGGAGTCAGGAGGTGAGACACTCGCCACAGAATATCTAGCCTCTGACCTGCTCTTGTTGCCACAGTATTTGTGTGACTGGTCCAGTTAAGTTTCTGGTCAATAGTGACCCCCAGGATGTTGATGGTGGGGGATTCGGCGATGGTAATTCCGTTGAATGTCAAGGGGCAATGGTTAGACTCTCGCTTGTTGGAGATAGTCATTGCCTGGTACTTGTGTGGCGAGAATGTTACTTGCCACTTATCAGCCCAAGCCTGAATGTCGTCCAGGTCTTGTTGCATGCGGGCATGGACTGCTTCATTATCTGAGGAGTTGTGAATGGCACTGAACACTGTGCAGTCATCAGCGAACATCCCCATTTCTGACCTTATGTTGGAGAGATGGTCATTGATGAAGCAGCTAAAGATGGTTGGGCCTAGGACACTGCCCTGAGGAACTCCTGCAGTGATGGCCTGTGGCTATGATGATTGACCTCCAACCACCACAACCATCTTCCTTTGTGCTAGGTATGACTCCAGCCAGTGGAGAGTTCCCCCCCCCCCCACCACTTCCCATTGACTTCAGTTTTACTAGGACTCATTGATGCCACACTCGGTCAAATGCTGCCTTGATGTCAAGGGCAGTCACTCTCACCTCACCGTTGGAATTCAGCTCCTTTGTCCATGCTTGGACCAAGGCTGTAATGAGGTCGGGAGACGAGTGGTTTGGAAGGCCGGGATCGGCGTTGGTTAGAGGGTCGGTAAGGGCGAAATCAGTAGGGTGGGGTAGGGTAGGTTCGGAAGGCCAGGATCAGAGGTGGGTCAGAGACTGGGGGAAGGAGGTTTTGGAAGGCCGGGATTGGAGGGTGGGGGTGAGATCGAAGGCCTCAGGGGATGGGGAGAGATCGGAGGCCTTGTTGGGGAGATCGGAAGGGCTGGTGGGGGGGCGCGGTCCAATTGCGGGGGGGGGGGGGGGTTAATGAGGTAGGAACGCTGGATCCAACAGGTAAGTGGAAAGGCACTTACCTCCTAAATCCACAGTCCTCGCCTTCCTTTAGCTGCTGTGTTCCTCGAGGTCTGGGAAACCTGGCCATCCAGAGTTAAATTTTAAATGGTGCTTCAAAAAGAGGCACGCAGCCTCACTATAATATTTAAAATGCCAACCCGCCTCCAAGTGGGTTGACCGCCTGCACACTCGTCCTGCCACGTTAACACCAGGAGTGGGTGGGTTGGAGTCGGGATTCAGATTTTTAACACTAACCTCACACCCGACCCAAACCTGCCCGTGTTTCGAGGTTAAAGTTTCCCCTCTAAAAACTGGTGTAAAACAAGTGAAAATCAGTGTAAACAAACTAATCGGCGTCTCAAGGAAAGAACCAAAGTTACAACATATTCTTTCTAAAAGTCCCGCTTTATGCATGATTTTAAGCCATTAAACATCATTTACATACATTAAAGACAGCGGGGGGAAAAATTCAGTTGGTTGCACCTCCTGTTAGCGCCTTAAGAGGGCGTTAACGGGACGCAAACCAACTAGCGCCCAGGCGCGGCACTGCCCACACCTCCTGCAAAATTCAGCGGGAGGTTAGTGGTGGCGCTAACCGGTAGCGCCCTGCGGCGCTGCGCCTCTGGCGATGACATCATTGGTGTGCGCAGCGCCCCGCTCACGCCCCAGCCACGATCTTCGGGAGCGCCCCCTGACTTACTGCCGGACGCTATGTCCGACGGGGTCAGGGGGGCGTACCTGCGGCCGGGGAGGCGCAATTTAAAGGCGAGGTGCAGGGCGGCCATTTTTGTTGCTGGTCGCCTGCCAGCACCTGCCTGCGCTCCCGTCCCAGACCTCCTGAAATGCCCCCCCCGCCCCCTGCCGAGTGCTGGATGCGCTCCAAGAGCCCGGCACTTCTCGAGTGCTGGGCTCTTTTGCCTGCACTCCCGATCCCCGGGGACCCAGCTGGGCCCCAGGTCGCGCTGCACAAGGCCCCTCCCCTTTAAGAAGGGGAGGAAGGCCTGCAATACTGCGGCGCAACGTGCCGCAGCGTGTGGTGCTGCGGCACATAACGCCGCAATATTGACTCACAGCGCCCCAAGAGGGATGCGGGGCACTTCCAGTTGCGCCCCGCTTCCCTCTTGGGGCGCAACCACTCAATTTACGGCGCGGGGATGCTAATTTTTCCGGGGCGCTGCGAAGGTATGGGGCGCTACTCAATTTTTAGCCCTGCATGTTGAAGAATATACAACTGTGGAAGTTTTTACATTTTTAATGTAAATCATTCTGCTGCCATAAAGATGCATTGAAAAAGATAAAGAAAATATATTTTAAGTCTATGTGAGGTGAGGAAAAGAAAAAAGCCGTAAAACACCAGAAATATGTCCTGTTGCGCCTAGAATTTTAGACATAAACTTAGACCATTCGGAACTGGGGTAAATTCAGGAAATTTGCACGATCTATTCTTCTACATGGGTCCGAGCTATGTTAATGTACGGAGTAAAAGAGTGTTAATTTGGGTGTAGTGTGACAATGAACATAATTCACTTATACCAAAAATTCTCAATCGTTGGTGCTGAAATTCAGTATTATGCCATACTTGTGTTGCTTTAGCACGTTTTCAGGAAATTCCAAGCCATTGTGTTGTTTGAAATAAAAGGAGCAAAATCATTTCATTTCCTGGCCTAAGGATGCGACACTTAAGAAAATGAATCTTCTCCAGTAGATTGGGGAACAAAGACACATCAAAACTCTAGGATGAATGGTCCTATTTCAGACTCACCAAGAAAAATTTCAGTAGCATTTATTGTCCATCCCTAGATGCCCTTGAGAAGGGGCTGGTGACCCTTCTTCTTGAACTGTTACAGTCCACGTGGTGAAAGTATCCCAAAGTTCTGTTCAGTAGGGAGTTTCAGGATTTTGATCCAGCAACCATGGAGTGGCAATATATGTCCAAGCTGGAATGGTTTGTGACTTGGAGAGGAACTTGAAGGTGATGGTGCTCCCAAGAACCTGCTGCCCTTGTTTCTAGGTGGTGGAGGTCACAGGTTTGGGAGGTGCTGTTAGAGAAGCCTTAGCGAGTTGCTGCAGTGCGTCCTGTAGCTAGCACACACTGCAGTAACGGTACGCCGGTGGTGGAGGTAGTGGATGTTTAAGGTGTGGATAGGCTGCCGATCAGGCTGACTGCTTTGTCCTGGATGGCGTCTAGTGTTCTTGCAGCTGTACCCATCCAAGCAAGTAGAAAGTATTCAATCACACTCCTGACTTGTGCCTGTGGGTGGAGGGGCTTTGGGGAGTCAGAAGGTGAGCCATTTGTCACAGAATACCCAGCCTCTTGACCAGAGTTTCTGGCCAATGGTGACCCCCCCAGGATGTTGATGGTGGGGGGGTTCAGCGATGGTAAATGTCATTGAATGTTAAGGGGAGGTGATCATTGTTTGGCACTTGTATGACATGATTGTAACTTGCCACTTATGAGCCCAAACCTGGATGTTGCCCAGTGCTTGCTCATTATCTGAGGAATTGCAAATCGCGCTGAACACTGCAATCATCAGCGAATAGCCCCACCTCTGACCTTATGATGGAGGGAAGGTCATTAACAAAGCAGCTGAAGATAGTACAAAAACTCACACACAGCATTGCACTAAACTGACAATCTAACACTACAGGAGCCATTTTCAATTTATTGACAGTTTTCATATAGTGGCGTTAGGAAAACTGCTGACTTGGCAGAAAAGAGTGTCTATATACTGTAAATGCAAAGTCATATTTTCTGATGAGTTTAATGTGATAGCAAATTTCTAATTGTTAGGGGCAGATCCAGTCAACTGAAGTACTACACTCTTTGTGGTTGTTGCAAAAGGTCAACATCAAATATACCATAAGTCATGTTTTGACTGGAATTTAATCATCATGGAACAAAAGTAAGCACTGTGCTCTGAAATGGTAGAAGACATGACATTTTATGTTGCAGGAGTAGACCAGTAGGGATAGGATATGAAGGAAAAGGTGGTCCAAGAGTCTGAATCCAATTGTACTCCCAATAAAAAGCCTTCAGATTCTGACTTAATTAAACCATCTCAAACACCTCACATACAATAAATTACTGTTCTGTACGCAAACACGGCAGCCAATTTATGCACAGCAAGTTCCCACAAACAGCAGTAAGATAAATGACCAGTTAAACTTACATTGGTGATGTTGGTTAAGGAATAATTGTTGGCCAGAATATGCTTGCTGATATTTGAATAGTGCAACAGGATTATTTATGTCCACCTGAACAGGCAGAAGGGGCTTAGAACATAAGAAATAGGAGGAGTAGGCCAATCGGCCCCTCGAGCCTGCTCCGCCATTTAATAAGATCATGGCTGATCTGATCCTAACCGCCAATCTACTATCACAGAACCATCTCCTGAATCTAACAGAATTAGACACACGAAATAGGAGCAGGATCAGGCTGCACGGCCCCTGGGCCCGCTCCGCTACCCACAGGGCCATGTCCGATCCGAACCTAGACTCATGTCCAAATTCCTGCCCGCTCCCCGTAACCTTTAATTCCCTTTACTTCTAGGAAACTGTCTATTTCTGTTTTAAATTTATGTAATGATGTAGCTTCTACAGCTTTTTGGGGCAGCATATTCCATGGACCTACCACCCTCTGGGTGAAGTAGTTCCTCCTCATCTCGGTTTTGAAAGAGCAGCCCCTTATTCTAAGACTATGCCCCCGAGTTCTAGTTTCATCCATCATCGGGAACATCCTCCCCGCATCCACCCGATCCAACCCCTTCACAATCTTATATGTTTCAATAAGATCGCCTCTCATTCTTCTGAACTCCAATGAGTAGAGTCCCAATCTACTCAACCTCTCCTCATATGTCCATCCCCTCATCCCCGGGATTAACCGAGTGAACCTTCTTTGTACTGACTCGAGAGCAAGTATGTCTTTTCTTAAGTATGGACACCAAAACTGTATGCAGTATTCCAGGTGCGGTCTCACCAATACCTTGTACAACTGAAGCAATACCTCCCTATTTTTATATTCTATCCCCCTAGCAATGAAAGCCAACATTCCATTGGCCTTCTTAATCACTTGCTGCACCTGCATACTAACCTTTTGAGTTTCGTGCACCAGGACCCCCAGATCCCTTTGTACTTCAGTACTTTCCAGTTTCTTGCCATTAAGATAATAGCTTGCTATACGATTTTTCCTGCCAAAGTGCATAACCTCACACTTTCCAGTATTGTATTCCATCTGCCAAATCTCTGCCCACTTACTTAGCCTGTCTGTGTCCCCTTGCAGGTTTTTTATGTCCTCCTCACTCACTACTTTCCCTCCCATCTTAGTATCATCTGCAAACTTTGATATGTTACAATCTATATTAATGATTTGGAGGAGGGGACAGAGTGTAACAAGTTGGGGACCCAGCACCGACCCCTGCGGAACACCACTATTTACTGATTGCCATTCTGAGAATGAACCATTTATCCCAACTCTCTGCCTTCTGTTAGATAGCCAATCCTCTATCCATGCCAGAATATTACCCCCAATCCCGTGATTTTTTATCTTAAGCAATAATCTTTTGTGTGGTACCTTGTCAAATGCCTTTTGGAAGTCTAAATACACTACGTCCACTGGTTCCCCTTTATCCACCCTATATGTTACTTCCTCAAAGAACTCCAGCAAATTTGTCAAACATGACTTCCCCTTCATAAAACCATGCTGACTTTGTCCTATTAAATTATGATTATCCAAATGTCCTGTTACTGTCTCCTTAATAATGGACTCCAAAATTTTACCTACCACAGATGTTAGGCTAACCAGTCTATAGTTTCCAGCCTTCTGTCTACTGCCCTTTTTAAATAAGGGTGTTACATTAGCAGTTTTCCAGTCTGCCGGGACCTTTGCCGAGTCCAGGGAGTTTTGGAAAATTACCAATGCATCCACAATCCCTACCGCCACTTCCCTCAAGACCCTAGGATGTAAGCCATCAGGTCCAGGTGATTTATCCGCCTTGAGTCCCATTATTTTACCGAGTACCACTTCCTTAGTGATTTTGATCGTGTTTAGCTCCTCCCCCCCTATAGCCCCCTGTTTTTCCAGTGTTGGGATATTCTTAGTGTCTTCTACTGTAAAGACTGATACAAAATATTCAGTGTTTTTGCCATCTCCATATTTCCCACCATTAATTTCCCGGTCTCATCCTCTAAGGGACCAACATTTACTTTAGCCACCCTTTTTCTTTTTATATAACTATAAAAACTCTTACTATCTGTTTTTATATTTTTTGCTAATTTACTTTCATAATCTATCTTCCCTTTCTTAATCAATCTTTTTGTTATTTTTTGCTGTCTTTTAAAGTTTTCCCAATCCTCTATCCTCCCACTAGATTTGGCTACCTTATATGCCCTTGTTTTTAGTCGAATACTATCCTTAATTTCTTTACTTAGCCACGGATGGCTGTCTTTTCTTTTACACCCTTTTCTTCTCAGTGGAATATATTTTTTTTGGAAGTTGTAAAATAACTCCTTAAATGTACACCGCTGATCATGTATCGTCTTACCCTTTAATCTATTTTCCCAATCCACTCTACTCAATTCTGCTCTCATACCTTCATAGTCTCCTTTATTCAAGCTTAGCACGCTTGTTTGAGATCCAACCTTCTCACCCTCTAATTGAATATGGAATTCAACCATGTTATGGTCACTCATTCCAAGTGGATCCTTTACTAGGACATTTTTAATTAATCCTGTCTCGTTACACAGGACCAGATCTAAGGTTGCTTGCCCCCTGGTCGGTTCAGTTACATACTGCTCAAGAAACCCATCCCTAATACACTCAATGAACTCATCCTCAAGGCAGCCCTGCCCAATTTGATTTGTCCAATTTATATGATAGTTAAAATCCCCCATAATTATAGATGTTCCCTTATTACAAGCCTCAACTATTTCCTGATTGATACTCCGTCCAACATAGTTGCAACTGTTCGGAGGCCTATAGACTACGCCCACTAGTGTTTTTTTCCCCTTATTATTCCTTACCTCCACCCAAACTGTTTCATTATCCTGATCTTTTGACCCAATATCATTTCTCTGTATTACAGTGATTCCTTCCTTTATTAACATAGCCACCCCACCTCCCCTTCCTTCCTGCCTGTCCTTCCTGATCGTTAAATAACCTGGTATGTTTAATTCCCAGGCATTGTCACCCTGCAGCCATGTTTCTGTAATGGCCACAAGATCATACCCATATGTAGTTATTTGTGCCATTAACTCGTCTATTTTGTTACGAATGCTACGTGCATTCAGATAGAGAACTTTCAAATATGTTTTGTGACACTTAGTTCCTGCTTTTGCCCTTTTTATTACTTTACCTTTTACTCCATACCTTCTGCCCCTTCCTGACACGCTCTGGTTTTTAATTTCCCCCACTGCTACCGAAGTCTATGACCTTCTCTGTTGTCATTTTTATTATTTGCTCTCTAGGAACCTCCCCCCCACTAGTTAGTTTAAAGCCCTCTCTACAGCCCTAGTTATGTGATCCGCCAGGGCTCTAGTCCCAGCACTGGCCAAGTGAAGCCCGTCCCAACGGAACAGCTCCCTCCTGCCCCAGTACTGGTGCCAGTGTCCCAGGAAGCAAAACCCGTTTCTCCCACACCAGTCTTTGAGCCACGCATTTAACTCTCTAATTTTATTTGTCCTAGCCAAATTCGCTCGTGGCTCAGGTAATAATCCAGAGATTAATACCCTTGAGGTTCTGTTTTTTAATTTGACCCCTAGCTGCTCATACTCCTTTAACAGAACCGGCTTCCTAGTCCTATCTACGTCGTTTGTACCAACATGGACCACGACAACTGGATCCACCCCCTCCCACTGCAAGTTTCTTTCCAGCCCAGAGGAGATGTCCTTAACCTTGGCACCGGGTAGGCAACACAGCCTTCGGGACTCTCGCTCTCGGCTGCAGAGAACTCTATCTATCCCCCTAATAATACTATCCCCTACCACGACAACATTTCTAGTTACTCCCCCCCCCTTGAATGGCCCCCCGTTCCACGGTGCTGTGGCCAGGTTGCTCATCCTCCCTGCAGTCCCTGCTCCCGTCCCCACAGGGAGTAAGAACCTCGAACCTGCTGGACAAGAGCAAGGGCTGCGGTTCCTCCAGCTCTACCTCCTGGATCCCCGTACCTGCCTCACTTGTAGTCACACCGTCCTGTCCCTGACCATGGGCTACATCTGAATTAATTAACTTTATAGGTGTGACCACCTCCTGATACACAAAGTCCAGGTACTTCTCCCCCTCCCTGATGTGTCGCAGTGTCTGAAGCTCAGACTCCAGCTCATCAACACGGAGCTGGAGTTCCTGTAGCAGCAGACACTTGTCACAGACGTAATCACCGTGAGCCTCAATGGGGTTCACCGGCTCCCACATCTCGCAACAGTAACACATCACCTGCTCCATTCTATGTAATTAATTAAATTTTTTATCGTTAGTTATGGACACCCTCTGCCCGATTATAGATGCTAGTATCCCCTTTAATTAATTGGATTTAATTTAAATCAATCCCTCTAATTACACCAGTTAAATGGTTTACCAACAGTCACTCTGCACCAGAAAGGCCTTATTAAGTACAACCCACAGAATTAAAGTTTGAAAAGAGCACCTAACACCCCACTTACCCTAACTCACACACTTACCCAAACTCACAGCAGTCTCTGCTGACTCGCACTCAGTGCTTGCTCGCACTAGCCTGGTCTTTTTATACTGTTTGTTTGTTTACAGCCAAATGAGTCACCCCTGCTGATTGGTTAGAAAACTGGTTTCCACTGCCTGCTGTGCCAATTTACTCCTACTGCAGTGTAACCTTGTTTTACTCTTCTTAAACCAACAGAATCCCAAATATTTAACTTTTCCCCTTTACTTAAACTGCTTAAGTAATCTTATCAAGAATGATTTAAAGAGAAATAACAATTAAAGAACTCACACACTTACCCAAACTCACAGCACTCTCTGCTGACTCACACTCAGTTTAATGTCTCATCCGAAAAACTGCAGCTGGCATTGCAGCACTCCATTAGGACATGTAAAGAAGTGTCAGCCTAGATAATGTACTCATGCCCTGTAGCAGGGCTTGAACCCATGACCTTTTGACTCAGAAGCAAAAGTACCACTGGAGTCAAGCTGACAATTACCTAAAAGGATCAGAGGAGTGGTGCATGGCACACTTCCAACTGACCAGGACGGTTGGAAAAGACATGGCTTAAATGATGGTGTAGAAGAGAGCACTTTCAATTTAGGGTAGTGGAATGAATTCTGGGACAGGTTGTAGCACAAAATAAATGTCCGCGCAGAAAGAGTAAATAGAGCAGTTGGGGAAGGGACAAAGCATAAGTGAATTAAATATTCCTGGTTATAAACTTTGGAGATAGAAAAGAGGAAAGGGCAGCTTTTTTCAAGACACAATTTCAACCAAAGAAAGTTCTGTTTTATTATTATTAAATAATTAATGGCAGTGCTCAGATAGAGTCTGTCTGGGTAGAGATGGTAAGGGATCTGTTACCACATTGGGAGGGCACTGTAGACCATCAATTTAGAGGGTTTTGCAATAGTAATAGAGTTGTAATTATGTAATTATGGTAACAAGGATAAGACAAAGACTTGGGATCAAAATGGAATGCATCTAGAAATGTTTCTTTAATCAGTAAGCTTCATGTCCAAAGAACAATGCAGTGACGGATTTGGTTCAAATAAATGACATAAAAGTAGAACATTTGGAAATAATGACCATAATCTAATTATATTCATAATGAAAGAAGATAGAGGGGCCCAAGATAAAAGTATTGGACTGGAAATTAGTCAATTTCAGTAGGATGAAAGACCTAAGCCAGGATAAAAATTACATACTAAATAGCAGACTGATAGCGAGACAAAGTTAAATATGAAATAGAAAAAGGTATAGGCTCGATACATTCTGACTAGGAGTAAAGAGGGCAAGTCAAAGGCAGGTTTCCATGGATAAATTCTTCTGGTGAATGCCAAATAAAACATGATGTCTGTATTCAAATAAATACATTAAGTGCAAAAAAAGTTTGAAATTCAGCATGCAGCCTATTTGCAAGTTATTGACAATTTTTTTCCTGGGAGTGGGGCCGTCCAAAATGCAGAGGCAGCCTATCAGCAAAGAAATCCGTTATTCAGGATTGAACGCACCTCTTACTGATGCTGCACCTTTTGGCGCAGGTTGGTTACCTGCTTTTGGCAGGCCATTAAATCTATGGTGAATGAGCCAATCGTCCGCCTGACAAATACTGATACCATCAGACACAGGCTGCTGCTCACTTCAATACTGAGCACACCTTTGGTCTCCTGACAAAGCTGTTAGTGCTGGAGTTTGTCTACACTTTTGATAAGTATCCCATGGGCATAGTTTATGTACAATGTTAGAAGAGGAAAATCAAGTGACCAGGTACAAGGACATTAATAGTATCTTATTGTGGAGTTATATCACTACTTCTGCATCAATGGCAGTGTAACTTCAGAGTCAGGTCCTGATCTGACTTAGGAACTCAGTGTGAGATGCTTTCCAAAAGACCAATTCAGATGCTTGCAGTAAGATCTATGTCGATGTATATATGTCGATGTATATATTACTAGAACTACAACAACTTGCATTTATAGAACGTCTTTAACATAGAAAAATGTCTCAAAACTCCTCCTGTTTGGTTGAGCCAAATTTAAAAAGTGCTCATGCCATCAGTTGACTGCTTTGTCAACTTATAAACTTACATTAGAATCTTCATAATGCCATGAGAATATGGACACATCCAGCCATGCTCTCAGAATATTAAGAACATTTACTAGCCAAGATCAGAGCAGTGTACTTACTTAACCAGGCAGTAACTCAGTGTTGCCAGCTGTCAGTTGCATTTGTATCTACTGGTCTCAAACTTAGTGCAACATAATTGCAGTTCTGATGAAGGGTCATCGACTTGAAACGTTGGCCCAGAAATTCGGGTCTCCACGGGCGAGTACGCATGGGGTACTCACCCGTAAGCCCAATGGAAGTGCCAGTTTCGTGCATGCATTGTGCATGTGCGGGAAACCGGCACTTCCGTTCCCCTGAAAGAAGGGGTTCAGAGTTTGAACACGTGCGCAAGAGAGGCAGCGCGTGCGCCTCGAACTTACGTGTTTTTTTTGCAGGTTTTCCCGGAGGGTAAGTCTCCAGAAGTTAGACATGTAAAAAGCAGTCGCAAGGCCTGCTTTTTACAAGGTAAGTGGTGAATTAATTAAAATTAAAACATTTTTTTCCACAGGTTTATTATTTTTAAATACTTTAAAGAAAGGTGTTTATTTTTAGCCCCGTTAGAAAATGTAATTAATGTTTTCAAAAATTCAAATTATTGTTTAAAAGTTATTTCATGTAATTTATAGTTTATTTTTAAAAAGTGATTTAAAAAAAAAAATATTTGAAGATTTAGTGATGTTTTGGGACTTACAGTATTTATAGGTTTGACAGGTCTTTGTCAAACTTATGAATGAAGCATTCCCTGCTACCATTGGCTCTCCATGGCCCACGTGATCCCAGGGGATGCATTGAGCTAGCTGCGCCCCTGGGATACGCAAGCACTGCGCGCCGGCAGTTGGAGGAGGTCCAGGATCGGAATCCCACGCGGGCCCACAGCTCAACGGCCGGCGCGGTAGGTAAGTGCAGGTCGGGGGCTTGCACCCGCGGGAAGCCTCCAACCCGAGTTTCTGGGCTGTTAACTCTGTTTCTCTCTCTACAGATGCTGCCTGACCTGCTGAGTATTTCCAAAATTTTCTGTTTTTATTTCAGATTTCCGGCATCCACATTATTTTGCTTTTGTATAATTGCAGTCTTAATGTGGCATTTGGAAAAAAAAGGGTTTATTTGAAGATTGGAAGATAAAACAATAAGGAAGTAAGCAATCAATCCTAAATTACCAAGATGTAAAAAAAATATGTATCACAGTTACCTCTTCTATTTTTTTGGTGGGAAGCCTCTTTCACCTGAGCAGTACATGTGGAAGCTGCATCAAGATTAACAGGTTGCACTGCTGCAACCCTGGAGTTTGTTGAACACATTTCTAAAGGCCACGTCTCCTCTTCCGAGGATCTGTCCTGTACAAGATGAAAGATTTCATTAAAATTATTTCCAATCCGATTGTATAATACCAAACACAAATTTTCATATCTGAAAGTTACAGATTACAGCAAAACAATTAACTTTGCCCTCATGATCTAAACCAATTATAGTAAAAAGGTTTCAGCAAACATATGTTCAGGTTCCAGAAAAATACTTTTTTGCTTTATAATGTGGTTACATCAAAAAAGTGTTATATATGTAAACCATCCAAAAGGTTCAAGAAAGGTACCATTTAATTAAATTAGAAAAAAGAAACGCCATAATATTCTAAAAAAAACCTAACAAGACAGCAGGGTAGATTTTCAACTTGCCACCCAAGCATAAAATTGGCATTGCGGATCGGCCACCCATTATAGAAAACAACCAATTTTCATTTCCATTGAAATCAATAGAAATGAAAATTATTATTTTTATAATGGACGACCAAGCTGCAAAGCCCGTTTTACGCCCAGGCGGCAAGTTGAAAATCTACCCTATTATCTCGTTAGATGTGGTGGCAGTTGTCAATTTCACATCACCTTCTTAAATCAACTAACAATATGTTTTTACTCTGGTCTTCTGGTTCAACCAATAAACAGATTACTGAAACTTTAAAATTAAAATAAACCAAATGATTTAAAGGGTACATAAATGAAGAACATCCCTACTAAAGATCACTAGCAAACCACAGTAAAACCCAAACCTAACCACTGGGAAACTACAATAAAACAATTGTTCTAGATTTTTAAAATATTTTATCAGTAGATTAGAACAGGTTGGTAATGTGCAATTATATTTAAAAAAAATCTAATTTAGCATAATGAGACAGAGGGTTGTTTCTCGACTTGTCAGGGAAAAACTGGAGTCGCTTTACTATATTTTAGCACATTAATTCAAGCACTGTACATTTACATTTTGATCAGCCGCATCAGTTATCGTTTCTGCATCCCTTTGTCGGTCCAGCTCCATTATAAAAGATTTAGATTTATGGAGTTTTCTCATCATGTCAGTACTGGTAGCCCGAGAACTCAATACAACACACTGTTCTTCTCGAATCATTGTATCAACAGTACTATTGTGATTTAGTGGAGTATTTGGTAATTCAGTATCTTCCACAAAACAATGGTGATGGTGTTGATTTTCAGTTCCTTCATCTATAACACTGCCATAGAAAATATACAACTCAGATTCATCGTTAGGATCCACCAGTTGGCTTGGACATTGGCCAGGTATTGAAGTCTCCTTAACTGTTTTTCTGTCTCTGTTGCATATCATTTTCGAAGATTTATTTATTTGTATAAGTCTAGCATCACCATCAATGCCTTTATTTTCCCTCCAATCAATTCTAAAATGTTCATTATCTGGTTTCTCATTGGAGTCTTCATGGAGGTGTTTTTTACTTAGATCAGTTTTTGCAGCAAACTCTTGAGGTTTAACAGTTCCTGGTATCTTTTTAATTTCTTGAACAAAATCAACTGTGGTTTGTGCATCAGAGAAATTCTGCTGATATTTCACTACTGTTCCTTTGCCAGAATCAGCATCTTTCTCAGTATTACTGCTTATTTGGTCGGAATCCCAGGGACCATCATCATTTTCAGCCAAGTTTTCCCACTCCAGTGAAGATTTTTTAGCATGGGTATCAGTAAGGCCCTCTTCATTTCCTCTGCTTATTTCTTCACCTTTTGTTTTCAAAACTTCAAAAACACTTTGATTCTCACTTTTCAACAGTTGCACATGTACACTTACTTTCAATTGAGAATGTGCATTAACAATTTGTGTCTTATTTTGTTGCATTTCAGAACTCCATGATATAGAATCAGGCTCAGCTGAAAAGTTTCCTCTTTGATTATGATGGTTTTTATTTGTCATAGCAGTACAACTGTTGAAATTACAGTCATCGCTTTCTCTATGGTCAACAGACAATTTAACACTTTTATCATAGCTCATGTCATGACAATTATATTCTTTAACAGTCTTTGCATCATTTGTCTTTTTGAACAAAACAGACCTTTCTTCTGTACAATGGTAATTCACAATTAAATGTTCTTGTTTTTCATCAGAAACATCATGATTTTCATTTTTGGGTGCGTATGTCCCAACCATTTTGCCAACTGTGCCGGAATCAAGAGAACCCGTATTTTGATTACTTGTTTGAGATTGAATGGGTTTCCTCATTCTTTTTTCACACTTTCTTTCTTCTAGATCATCTTTGATTGCCAAGTCTTCAATTTGTTTAGGCTTACTTGTAAACTCTGTATTTTTTATTTCCTCTTTATTCCCTCCATCTTCTTCGATTATGTTGCAATGAGTACCTTTCAGTTTCATCTTTTTGTTTTCTTCTTCATCTAAATTAACTTTATCTTTGTGTCCTTCTTCACTGATACTATCTTCAGCTTCCCCCTCTTCGTAATCCTCTTCTTCATTGTCATCCTCCTCCTCACTGCTTTCTTCCTCATCATCTTCCTCCTCACCTGAAACACATTCTGCACCATGCTCCTCTTTCACTATTATCCCAGCTATCGATTACCTTTCGTTTCAGTTCAGTTTTTGGATTAATATTCATCAATTTCCCACACAAATCTTCATTGCACCACATAAGAAGAAATAAAAACAATTAAAAAAGGAACACAATCTAGAAATAATAATGTACCTGCTTGTAGCCTTTAAATGGGGTAGAATTTGACTGAGGTTTTATAAAGGAGCTGGCTGATGGGACAGCTGTTTGAGGAGAAGCGAGTAAAGGTGTCTTGGTCTGGGGTGAAGGATGGGTTAGCAAGTGGCTATTCTCATTAATTTCTTCTTCACCTCGACTATCTTCTTCTGACTCTTCCTCACTATCTATATCTGATTCAGCTGGATGCAAAATGTCCATGTGCTGGACTTTGCCAGAATTAGCCTTTTCGTTTACTAAAGCAAAACAGAGAAATCCTTTGTTTATAAGCATTGAAACAACGTCATCAACTACACATCATGTAAACCAGTACTTAAATTTATTTTCAATTATTTTCTCAACAACTTACCATTTTCTTTGCTTTGCTGGGAAGTATTTATCAACTTAGTCAAACTAAGTTTCTGTGATATCTGTAAAAAGACACTGTTCTTATTAACTAGTCTAAAAAGTTAGAAATTTAAATTTTTACCGACTGTACTCCCACCATGAAAAGGTCAGGATGAAGTCAATGAATTTTCTTTAACTCAGCTTTCTGCTTCCTTCATCATTGTCAGAAATAAACATCAAATTTATGCATTACAGTATACTTAAAAACGACACCATTTTCAAAGATGAAGGATTACTAATGAATATATCAAAATCAAAAGATTTTAGTAAAGGAAGAACTTGCATTTATATTGTGGCTTTCTCATCCTCAGGATATCCGAAAACATTTGCTAGTCAATTAAGTACTTTTTAAAGTGTAGCCAATATTATGTAAGCAAATGGGGCAGCCAATTTGCCCACAGCTAGGTCCCACAGACACCAATGAGATAGATGGCCAGATAATCTGTTTCAGTAATGTTGGTGAAGGGATTAATGTATATCAGGACACCAAGAGAACTCCTCTCCTCATCTTCGAATAATGCCACAGGTCTTTTTAGGTCCACCTGAGCAGGCAGATGTGGCCTCAGTTTAACGTCTCATTCGAAAGACGATAGCTTTGAGGGTGCAGCAGTACCTCAGAACCGCAATGAAATGGCATCGGAGATAACGTGGTCAAGTCACTGGAGTGGGGCTTGAATCCATTATCTTCTGACTCAGAGATGAAAGTGCTACCATTGAGTCAAAGCTGATAATTTATTACCTCTTTCAGTATACAGTACATGGATCAGAAATTTGTCTTGTCTCCAAAGACTCTGCACGGCAGATTTTCCTGTCCCTGCGCCTGAACATACTGGATCACCTGGGTGCAACGAATAGAGCAATGTCGACAGGGGATCACACCCCTCAAATATCTTTAATGTATTGCACTCAGGCACATGAACAGGAAAATCTGCCCCTAATATTTTTTGTATTTATGGAATTTTGATAGTTGGCTAGTTGGTTACCACTTTAAATTGAAATAGAATGGCTGATTTTAAGTACTGGCAGAAGCAGACAGCAATCCCGCAATGAAGATTTTAATTGCCGGGCCTCATTTGAACACCGCCGGTCAGCTGCTTGGCCCTTTCTGGCAGAAAGGTTGGGTGGGTCAGAGGCCCCCGGCCAGCATCAGGAGATGGCTGCCAACAGCAAGTCTTGGCCCCACTAAAGAACGTGTTTTTTATATAAACTTACCCAAGGTGAACTCGCAAGCTTTCAGACAGCTTTACCTGGCAGGACAGCCGTGGTGAGTGCTCCACTCAGGAGCGGCTTAAAATACCATTGGTGTCCCATGTACATCAGAGGTCCCAGAATTACACTTATTAATGAGGCTTCTCATCTGCTACCAAAATCTGCAGTGTTAAAGCACAGATTGGAGAGGAAGGACGCAGGATGGAGCCGCTCTCTTTTCATTGCTTCCTTCCCTCTGATTGGAGAGAATTAAAATACCACTGAGATTGTAGACTAATTGATAAAGATTGATTGCCATGATTAGCAAACAACTCCACTATCGTACTTTAAGGAAAGGTTTAATCAGACTGTCCTGAAGACTGCTATTATACTGTTATTGATTTCTCTTGATATTGTAGCAATACTAATCTTTAGACTTTGCAGTGAAGCAGAGAAGTTTAAGTCAATGTAAAGTACTACTGGGCAATGTTCCCTCTAATTATTTTGTTTCCGACGTGGACCCTTTAAATTTGCTGTGTGGTATCTCTCTCAGCGGCAACAGCTGGTGAGTGGCCTGCGCGGGACCTCGCGATTGATGTGCGGCCGCGCACCTTAAGGGGAACATTGCTACTGGACAATTGAGTCAGGGCTAACCTTAAAACAATTGTCAGTTTGGTCACTTCAGTAAACATAATTAAAAGACATTCCAGTACATACTGATTCATATAGTTCAGAGAACTTTAATCAGTTGATAACAAGTGCAGGAAAAAGAGTGATTTTTGCAAAGGTAAACATCTGAGTTGACTGGTACAAAATGGTACTGAATCAAAGACAAACTTATAATTAAAAGTTTCACTCCATGGTATCGTAATTATATGTAACAAGAGTAAAACTATTGATAACAAAATAAGGGAGTTGTACCGGTCTACTGAAGAATAACTTGTTAAAAGAAAAGTTATTTGTTAAGGGATGTCAATTAATGATCCTTAGATGGAGTTGTATTTTAACTTTGATATAATTATGTAATACAGAATTATGTGGATTGTCACGTGGAAGGAGTAAGAGAAGAGAAATGTATAAAAACTGCTGTTTGTAATGAGTATTTGGATTCGTAAAGGCCCAAGATGCTGAGCTCAGAACTGTAAACCCGATGAATCCTCAACTAACCATCATTAAGTCTGGTTGTAAGTATTAGCTTTTAAGTGCATGTTTAAATACTATTACATGTGCTGTATACTTTATAAATTTGTGATACCTGATATTTAATGTATAAAAACCTTTTTGATTTGAGGAGTAAATTATAAATAAGAACACCCCTCCTTTAACAGTAGCATAAGACTACCCCGGGGTGGTAGAAGGGAAACTAGATGGATCGCAGTCTTTTTCCATGTAGCAATTCCTACATTCCTATGTCTGTGCAGATATCTAGAATATACTTCGTCACACTGCACTGTCACTTCAAAGGTGGTGTATAAATCATTCCTGTTTGGTATGACATAACAAGTGTCAAGTACACATAGGTGACAACAACACTTAATACTGATTGCCTTGCTGCAGGAAGGAGACTGAGGTAGCCAGTAGTTGATTGACAATGCATTTGGGGTCCTGCAAGCAAGGATCTCACAGCTTGCCTTGTCCTAAAAAGGGGTGAACAGTTGTAAACAGGTTTCTAGGAAAGCAGCCCGATGGTTTTGATCCCTACGGTCAGTGATAGCTGTATTTAATGCTGAATGACTCCTTTTGGCAATCCTTCATCTCAGTTTAGATTTCAAAATTAAGAACGGGTATAACGGTTGTCTGTATCTAGCATCTTGAGATTTTGGCTTCGCTAGGCTGTTGGCATATGGGGCCAGTAGCAACACTTTCTTTATGCCTCTGAATGCTAAAGGCACTATACAGATGCAAGTTGTTGCTGAATACCCTCTTTCATGCATAAACTTCATATTACAGATATTAGTCCAAGTTAAGTTTCATTATGGGCAGCCTCAAGCACTTTGAGACATTTTCACTGTTTTAGAACAGGGACTGCAATTTTAAGTAAACATTTGTATTCTAGTGAAATTTGCCATATTTGCTCTTCCTTCTAACAATTTTACTTCTTAACAAATCGGAGTCGTAGTTTATAACCTAAAATACAATTTGTCAGAGGGTAATTCTTCCATTTATAAAAGGGGTGGTGAAAGACAGGCAAGGTGGAATTCAGGAGAATTCCAGAGTGCAGAGAAAGATGGCTGAAAACAGTGGAATGGCAGGGAGGGGGAACATGATATGCGACAGCCTAAACTCAAATGTGCAAGTGGGATCACTGGGCTGGGGGGAGGTTGCAGAGGTATCCAGGAGTGAGGCAATGGAGGGATTTGTAAAGGATTCTGAAATCTGTTGTATTAGATGACTGTGATGAGAATAGTCTTTTTTGGCACACCTCGCCAAGAATGCAGCATGTCTGGGAAGAGGTAGCAACCAGAGCCAAAACGGTGTACAGTATTTGTATGACCTAGGAACAACATACATTAAGGAAACTACCACGGTTAGATTGTCCAATGGTACCATTTACCAGATGGCCCAAATATGCACACCACAAATTGTTGCTGGTCAACCTGTTCTACCTTTATTGCTGGCCCATGCTGAACTCCTCATACAAACTTACAGTTCTTTAACTGCTCATCATGCATGCTCATAGTTGCAGCAGGGTACACATAAAAGCTGCAATTTACAATTAAAAGTCTCAGCATATTCACTGCTTTAAATGAGTCACAAACAAGGTCATTACAGCATAATTTAGCTGCACACTCACTTACTGATGCCCATAATGTGCTGTAGGTCGGGCACATGTGCGTGTTCCTTCTACTGACAAGACTACAGCAGGAATTTTCTGTACCTGGGTGGTGGGCGTGGCCCGACCCCGTTGTTGCTTCCACCCCACTGCAGAAATCGACTTTGCGCTAATGGGGCCCGTCCTGCGGGTTACCCGGCTCTCTTAAATGGTGCGGGTCTGATGCCATCATTGATGACGCGTTTTCAACCGAGATATTTAAAGGAGCCATGGCCACATTGCATTTGAAGGTTCATCTAGGAGTGTGCAGGCAGCACACTGGAAGTTTTGATTGCACAAAACAGTTGGAGAGATGGCTGCACAGAGGCAGAGGGCGACACAGAGGCCGAGGGCTGCACCCAGATTCTCCGATGACTCCCTCCATATGCTTGTGGAGGGAGTCAGAGCACGCAGGGAGGTCCTCTTCCCTTCCAATGGGTGGAAGAGACCTCCGCAGGAGATAAAAAGAGCCTGACTCCAAAACTGCAGAGGAGGTCAACAGCAGGGATGTATTCAGGAGGACCTGGGCGCAGTGCCAGAAATGTTTCAATGATCTCAGTAGATCAGGAAAGGCGAGTACAAAGCCACACTCAACTTCATCCTGCTCTTCCTCTCATCACATCCCCATCACTCTGCCTTCCCAACCCTACTCCTACACATCCTTACTCACACCAACATACCTTGCACCTCCACCCATATCTCTATCTCTCTCTATCTAATATATATAAGTACATCCCCATCTTACTAGCCACCCTTCACTCACCCTCATCCTAATGTAATCATACCAACTAACACACAAGGAGGCCACTTGGCATTGCCACCCCAATCCATCATAGTCTCCCTCTAAAGATGTAACCCATCCATTCCGTACACTCATTCCATCACTCTCACTCAACCTTCTCTTCTTTCCCTCCTTGTAGGAGAACAGAGCGCACAATAAGAGGGAAAGGGAGAGAACTGGAGAGGGGCCTCCATCATTTGCCACCCTCAACAGCAGAGGAAGCTGCGTTGGAAGTATCGGGATTGGCCGAGCAGCTGGAGGTGGGAGACGGAGAGAGGGGGGCATCTCAGCAACCTGGTGACAGAATTACATATCATACAGCTACATGGCATACATCAGTCACTCATAGGGTCATCATGTGCATAATGATATGTGTACCCATTCTTCATTTGGCATATCTAACTCATCTCTTTATTCTCCCACAGCTCCAGCAAAGAGCCCCCTCCACTGTCCAGGAGGAAGAGGACTCCAGAGGAACTTGCAGCCTGAGGGCACAGTGTCACCAGACATGAGCGCACCCATCACCAACGCAGAGACGGACACCTCAGTGGGTTCCACGCGAGATAGAGTAGTGTCATCACCAGGTCCGTCACAAGTGAGCAAGAGCAGATGGTGGAGACCGGGACAACAGTGGAGACTCCTCGCTGGAGGGTGCAGGACGCTTCAAGCTCTGCTCAGCTGCATGCAGACGCTGAGCCTCAGGAGGCCATCCAGAAAGAGAGCGATCCTGGAGTTGCAGGAAGAAGTGCAAAAGGCTTTGACAGGTTTTGCGAATGCGATGTCTGCAAATGGGCAGAGAATGGAGGAGTCCATCTCCAACATGAGCACCACCGTGTCGCAGGCGATGGTGACTGTAGGCTCTTCCATGGATAGGATGACCACCTGCATGGAGCAGCTAATGTGCCACTCACAGGAGCACATGGTCTCTGTGGAGAATAGATGGCTATCTACGGAGAATAGATGGCAGAGACTCATAGACCTCCTGTATAGGAGGGATGTCAGCATAGACGTGGGTCCTCATGGCCCCAATAATGTGCAGCAAGGTGCTCTCCAACTCCTTGCTATCAGGGATATGTGGGTGGCCCATCAGAGGGATGATGGTGAGAGGGGACATGGAAGTGTGGGCTCCTCTCAAAGTGCTTACACTTCTCCCCCATTGCCACCCCCTCAGTCAGAGCCCCAGATGGCTCTTCGGATCGCAATGGCCAAGTCTGCCCCTGCAAAGTCGCAGGAGAAGCAGACTTTGGTGGGGCCATCAAAGGCTCCAAAGCCCAGAGGACGTCTGCCAAGAGTGTCTATAAACAGTCACAGCAGGGAAGTGAGCAGGGTGCCTCTACCTCTGCTGAAGCCACAGGGCTAGCACCTCGTAGAAGTATGCAGAAGAGAAAGGTGACACCCAAGTAGATTCACAAGAGTAGCCACTTGGGTGTTTTAGTCAATGTTAATGTCAAGTTTCCATTAATGTATTGTCAACCATAAAAATCTTTGGGGGAGAAATTGGGTGAGTAGCGCCACCTGTTAGCGCCTAAAGAGGCAGTCAGTGGCTGTAGCGCCACTGGCTGCGCCTCCCGCAATATTCAGCAGGGGCGCTAATGGTGGCATTAGCCTGTTGCGCTGCGCCGCCACCGATGACATCATCGGTGTGCGCAGCGCCCCGTTCACGATATTTGGTAGTGAACGCCGCTGTAGCGCCGTTCGCTACCCGCGCCCGGTTCATGGGGCCTTGCTGTGCCGGCAGCGGTGCAAGTTAAGGTGGAGGTGCGGGGCGGCCACCTTTTTCGGCGGCCGCCTGCCAGCACCTCGCCCCCACCCCACCCCCAACCGCGGCATTGCTGGCCGTTTCCCGAGAGCCCGGCACTTTTGCTCGGGGCTGGGCTCTTTTGCCGGCACTCGCAATCGGGGATCACGCTGTGGCAGGCCCCTCCCCCTTAACAATGGGAGGAAGGCCTGCAGTACCGCAGCGTGCCGTGCCGTAGCGTGTGGCGCTGCGGCACGTTGCGCTGTGATATTCAGTTTCAGCACCCTAAGAGGGACGCAGAGCGCCTCGAGCCTCGCCCCGTCTCCCTCGAGGGTTTCTGAAACTGAATTTCTGGCGATCGGTATTACTCCCAACACAGCGCAAAAATCAGCGCCCAGGCGAACTTGGCGCCAGAACCCAATTTCTAGGCCTTTATTTTTACCACTTTCCCGTCTTGGGACATCTATGTGCACCTTTGGAAGTGGTTTAGTGAGATGCAGTGAACGATGAGACGTAACGGTACCTCCAGCAATTGTGGTGAGTGTGAAAGGAATGGCTTGGTCATTGTAGGGATCCTTTATGGTGTTGCTATGGGGTGGTGCCAACCTAGCGCAGCATGTGGTAGCCATATAGGTGTACTGTGTAAAGTTAAGCAAATTTGGAGATGATGAGGCCATTCCTGGCCTCCCGGGCAGCAATGTGCTCAGGTGCTGGTGGGATCTGGCCCACAGGTTCCTCCAGCTCCTGCTCCTCCTCCTCCAAACAGGCTGTGCACTCAGTGCCTTGCTCCTCATGCAGCGCTAATCCTCGCTGCTGCAATATGTTGTGAAGGGTGCAGCAGACCACAATGATTCTGGAGACCCTGGCTGGAGTGTACTGAAGGGCTCCTCCAGATCTGTCAAGGCATCGGAAGCGCATTTTGAGTATTCCTATTGTCTGCTCTATGACACATCTGGTGGAAATGTGGCTTTCATCATATCTCTCCTGGGCTTCAGTACTTGATCTCCTCAAGGGTGTCACGAGTCACATCTTCAGTGGATAGCCCTCGTCTGCAAGCAGCCAGCCGGAAAGTCTGTTTCGAGGAGCGAAGGGCTGTGGGTGGGTGGACTAGTGAAGGATGAAAGAGTCATGGCAGCTGCCAGGGAATTTGGCACACACATGCATAATGATCTTCCTATGGTTGCAGACCAGCTGCACATTGAGGGAGTGGAAGCCCTTGAGTTTGACAAAGAGTCCTGGGTTATGATAGGGTGTCCTGATGACCACATGTGCAGTCGACGACGCCCTACATCCAAGGGAAGCCAGCCAGAGTGGCAAAGAAGAGTGCCTGCTCAGTAACAATGGCTTCATCAGTGGCAAAGTTGATGTAATTGGCTGACTTGTCAAACAAGGCATCGGTGATCTGTGTGATGCATCTGTGGGTGGCCGACTGCGAGATGCCGCAAATGTCTGCTGCAGATCCCTGGAAGGAGCCCGAGGCGAAGAAGTTGAGGATGCTGGTGACTTTGACAGCCACTGGTAAGGTGTTCCCACCCGCTCATCTGGGCTGCAGGTCTTGCTTGAGCAATGTGCAAATGTCTGTGACGACCTGACGCGATAGCCTGAGCCTCCTTTGGTACTGCTGCTCAGTCATGTTGAGGAAGCTTATCCTCTGCCTGTATACCCTGTGTTGGGGGTATCGCTGATGCCCTCTGTCCTGTGCAGCATCAGGTGGTTGAGAAGAAGATTGGTGGTGTTGTTGTTGGTGCTGATGGTGTGCCTGGTACTGCTGGTGTTGGGGCTCATTGTGGTCTGATTCGGAGGACCAAGGTGACAGTATAAACAGCACCCATGCTGATGGAATAGATGGCAGGTCAAGTAGAGATCAGAGGAGCAAGCTGTCAATGGTGTGATAGGTTGTAGCAATCAGGCAAGATGGATGGCGACTTTGTTGGAAACGCTTGTGGCCTGTAGAAATCCAAATGTGCACTGGGAATGCAGTCAGCAGTAGCTTCTGCCTGAGGAAAGTGACCAGCTGTGAGGTGGAAGGTTTTATAGTACATTTCATGTTGTCATCTAATCAGCTAGATCAATGGCCACTCAACTCAGGCTGACAGATGTGGTTCCCGAGCTCAGTGAATCCCGTGGGCAGCCAGGGAAATTGAAAAGGTAGGCTGAAAATTGCTCTTAAGGGTCTGACAACTACCTGTTAATGATATGAATTGGGTCGCCCTCCTCTGCCGTTTGGGTCGCTGCCGCACCAGCAAACGCGCCAGAGGGAAAGGCGCTTGGGGGGCGGGATGTCGGCAGGTTTCCGACCCGCTACAACTTATTTCAAATTTCACACCTGACCCGCCGCCAACTGCACCAAGAACGCCAGAAAATTCCGGCCTACTATTCTTCTGTAACAAAAGGGCACATAACCAAACTGGGTCAGAAATTAAAAGCCTTCAACTCCTTTGGAAGGAGGCATTCTAGATATCCTAGCTCTGATCCGTTCCTGCTGGTTCTCACCGGATCTGGATTCTGCTCCCACACTGCTACATGATCTCTGCTTTGTAGCTATTCACTTGCTTCCCGTGACCACTGAATCCACTTAACCTTCAGAACCCCTTCATCACTCTTCGTTAGACTGGCTCAAGCTCCTACTGATCAAGATCCTTGCCCCAAGCAGTGTTTCTCACAGAGATATCTTCTTTCCTCCATCAGTTTTTGCACGGAGAGCCTTGTCTGCTGATTTCAATCTCCATCTTGGCTCTCCATGCCTTCACTCCTTCAAATTCACCACCCTCCTATCCTCCCTACATATAAACTATCCTACCTATATTCACAGCCACCTCCTCTATTCCCATAGTCTCAATCACAGACAACACCATCTCCGACCACTTTCTTGTATCCCTTACCACATGCATCCCCCAATTTCCTTCTAATCGTACCTACTTCTGCATCAGTTCTGGGAGAAACTCCCCCTCCCCAAGTCAACAGCACTTTCAAACTGCCAAGCCAAGGCCCTTCATTTGCCACAAAACCTCTGCAGCTGTCAATCTACTCAACTCTCAGTTCCACCTTTGCTGCCCTTGTCCCCAGCAAAAGCTTTACTCTCTCCTATCCCAGTCATTCCTGCTGGTATGGCTCCAACTTTGCTCCCTCAAGTATGAGGGGTGCAGAATTGAACAAAATCTGGCACACAACTGGTTTAGCTATCCAAAACTAGACAATCTCAGCATTACATTTGACCCCGAGCAAAGCTTCCTCCTCCATAACCTCTCCAACACAAAGACCACGGTTTCCACCTCTGCAACAACGCCTACTTCCGCCCCAACTCGGATCACGTGCAGCAGAAACCCTCGACTATAGACTCGACTATTCTAATGTTCTCCTGGCTGACCTCCCATCCTCCACACTCCATAAATTTTAATTTATCCACTTTAACTCATCCAATTCTTTGCTGTCCATATACAATCGCACACCAAATTACACTCACCCATTACTGCTGTCCTTGTTGATCTACATTGGTTCCTAGTCCTCCAACACCCCAAATTTTAAATTCTTGTGTTTATATCTTTTTATGGCCTTTCCTTTCCCCATCTCTAATCTCCTCCAGCCCTACAACTCCCACCTCAAACTCTTGATTCCTTGAACCCTGGCCTTTTGTACATCCCCATTCCCCTTTGCCCAATCACTGGCGGCCATGCCTTAAGCCGTCTAGGCCCCACACTCTGGAATTTCACCCTTTGCCTCCCCAAGATCCGACTTAAAATCCACCTCATCGATCACCACCTCCTGCCAGGCATGGTTCACTCCTGTCTTAGAGAAGTTGCCCCAGACTGCCAAACAGGACAACCCTTCTCACACCCAAGTAATACAGTATCTCCATTTTGCCAACCTTGAAGCACTGTGGGTTGGATGCTGTGCCACTCCATCACTTGCCCATTACCTCCATTTATTTTGACAGCCTCTAATTTTTGCATCATGTAGCCTTTGCATAAGCTGCAGCAACTCACCACACCACCCACCCCCCCCATCCCTTTTAAGTTTTAGCTACATCCCTTTAATGACGGTCACCCTTCGCAGGGACCAGTAGTTAGAGATTGTATTCTAAAAAAACATTTCAGTGTCTTAGAATTGCAGTCAGAAGGAGTCATGTGTTAGTTATGAGTCATTCAAACTCAAGAGAGAGATACCACAATGCATCATTTACAACAAACCTATTTAAAACGATACCAGTGGCAAAATAGTACCTTGGAGCTAAACTGTGGTTCTTCATCTTCATTTGAAGATAACCAGGAGTCACCTGCATCCTTTGAGGCCCTAAAAACAAAACATGGAATGAAATATCTCGAGGAAAAAAAACCTAAGAAATATACCTATTTTAAAAAATGTTTAAAATGCAACAGCAAGTCACAAAATAAATACTTCTTACCTACTGACTGACTCGGTCTGAGATGCTTCATCTGCTACTGCAAAACAAAGTGAATAATTTATATGTGGAATTTGATTCATTAAAATTTAGCTTTGGTTTGGTTTTCTACATTGTTTTAATGTAGTTTATCCTTCAAACACAACAGGATAGAGCCATTGTCCAACACAGAAATATCACAAGGACAGAATCCATTTAAGAGCTTTATTCTATGCAGGTTTGTGCAAGTTATGTGATATTTCTACACTGTACGACTCGTGCCTCCATACAGGCCTCCAGTTTTTGAACAGGGGCAGCTTCCAGAACAAATTTTGCTTACATACCAAACATTAGATAACTTATTGTAGATCTTTTAAGTACTCTGATGCCTCAATATCTACATGCAAATGAATGTTACATTGTTCAACAAAGGAGAAAAGCACCTAGGGAAGAAGACCCTTGACTTGTTTCACAGCACAGGGCCCAACATTATCAGGTGCTCTTTCCCACTCCTAAAAGATATATCTTCGTTTTTTAAGTGGAGGCAGCAACGGGCATGCAACATTAAGCACAACAAATGTATTAGAGAGCACCAAACTGTAGCTGGCCAGAAAGAGAACTAAAGGCAAGGGCAACAGTTCTTTGTCCGTGAAGTAAGAACTATATTCAAAAGTAAAGACCACTGCATTAATGCAGTGTTAATACTGTAGGTAATCTAATATAATTCCTTATTTGTTCAACATGTATGTACAAATGTATTATATGAAAGTAGTACAGAAAACTGGAGGTAGGATTCTATCCTATAAATGAAATGGTTGGCTTCCAGCAGTCACAATGAAGCACTTGTTACCTTGAAATGTTGGTGGAGATTTTAAACTTTCACTGCCGAGCAGAAAAATGCTGGTAACGGATCAGCTGCCCGTTATAAACCCTGCTCAATTTTCTTTTACATTGAAGTAATTGAAATGCGGCAGTGTAGAACAGGCAGTTGATCTGCCACCAACAGTTTTCTGCCTGATGTTAAAATTTACCCCATAATATTATAATGATGTTAAAAGATAGCGTGAGATATCCAAATAGCTTCTCTAGAGACAGTGTCAAGAAAACCTCTTTGCATATTGGCCATATGGGAATAAGCTCAATAAATCTAGGCTAAAATTCTTAGGGATCGTTAAAACTCCAATTGCAATGCATGTTGTAGTTGTAGTCAAAGCAAACTGGAGAAGAACCTGATAACCAAAAGGGTAGTTTGTCTACATCTAGTTATCTTGCACTCCTTTTGAGAAGTTTGAGGTCTCTTCCTAGATTCCCACTTGCTTCACCTAGTTTGTGCAGTATGAATGGACCAACAAGAATAATGATAGATGCTTATGAGAAGACAGTGGCACTCAAGTTTCATTATAACCTCCTGGGTCTGCATGCACCCCATTATTCTGAAACTTTTCAAAGCTAAAGTTTCAAAATTTCCTGTATTTACATGAATTAGATAAGAGGAAGGTTTATAAACAAAGCTTGATGCTGCCAAACCTGTGGTTGGAATCTTGATAAGGACCAAAGAAATGATAGCTGCATCAGAATATTCCGATGAGCACTCTAAAGCCAGTACATGAATTGCCTAAGTGTCAAAAGATTTTGTAGCAAGTAGATATTGTGGATATTAAGGAGGATTCAAGGCATTCAAAACAGATTTAAAAACCAAGCAACTAAACTGACCAGAGCACTCAGGTTCACTGATAAAGGAGGGACCTGGCCTAACGGAAATCAACATTTTAACCTACTGAGCAAACATGCACAGCTGAAAAAAAGCATAGTTGAGAAAACATGGACCACCACTTACACCTTTGAAAAAGAACATTTGTTCAATTTGTTTCCCCATGGAAAACAAGTTCTTTTTGGGAGGATTTCTTGCAAATTAATGAACATTATAATTTGAGCACTGATAAATGACAAGTGTTTCATAGCTAGTTGTCATTCATAGATGATTTTTACAAAATAGTTACATTAACAGAATTGGACTGGGAGGTTGCCAGGCATTAATATTTATGTTAATTTTTCTACTTGACCGCATATTTAACATGGCATTCTGAAAAGTAATTCAACTATGTATGGAGTACTTAAATAATAATATCTAATATTTAGCAATACAGCACAACAATTGCAATGTTTTAATACTTTCTTTAGTTGTGTTTTGCTTTTGACGGAAAAATAAACAGAAACACAAAAAATAAAATGATCAAATGATAGGGAAACTCACCTATAGATTTTGTACAATGAATGCAAAGCTGAGATGCCTACCTGATTAATTCTGGTAGAGTTTGGCTTGAAGCTGCAATCAAGCAAATGTTGCAATCTGTGGTACTGAAGTGGCAACATAAAGTAAACCGCTTCCATTTGAAATTCTGTGCCTTCAGAGTGGAAGATTTCTGGTTGCTGAAAGTGTATTTCCCACTGAGGGGAAAAAACATTCCCCTAACTGTCCTCCTGAAATTTTGGAGGATGGTCTTTCACTTTCTTCAAAGTCATCTCTCGTTAAGATCACTTTTTTCCCCTCCTCCTCACTGCCAATTATTGATGAGTCAAGCTTCACATTAGACTTGGGTTAAGCTTGGTGTGACAAAAATGAAGCATATTTGTCTTTATTGGATTAGTTATCAGATTATTTTTTGATGAGTGGGCACACAGGGCTAAAATTTGATACTGCTAGCTCCTTGTTCAAGCTAAAAGAATGTATGGTCTGGAATGCCAAAGGCATTAGTAGGTGTCTGTGGCTGATTCCTGTTGAATAAAGGGATTTTGTATGCAAAAATCTTTTGAATGAAGAGTTATTGATGTTATCTTTATTAAGTATTGTCCTTGACAACAGGTTGTACAACAGGTTAACTGCTTGAGTAAATTTTCAGGGGGAAAAATCAAGATGGCAGCTCAAGCCAACATCACAAAATCTTTGAAGTGATTGCATTAGTAGCTTCTTGCTTTGGATTGGTAGCTTTCAGAAAAAAAATACTAAACAATCTAATTGTTCCGTTTTCTGTTTACTCATTCCTTATCTTCACTTACTGAAACTGAATCACTTTGATTCATTCATGGTTAGTTAATTGGATATTTCATTATTTCACATTATTTGACATAATCAGAAATATCTATTTTTTGCCCAAAGGATACGTGACACCCAAAGTGTGATGTCTTTGAAAGTCATGGCACTGACGTGTTCTAGACTTGTGTGGAAATATTTACCTCTTCACTAAAACTACTATTGAAGTTTTATTCTAATGTGCATGGGAAACAGAAGAATCAAAATGTATACTTAAAAGTTGGTTTCACAAACTTGAGTGCTATACTGAGAGCTTCTCACCCTAGACAATTAAATGAATTGATTTTAATGAGCTTAAGACACTATCATTTCATCAGCAATACAATAATGTAGGAATTAAGGTTGATCTTTAACAAATGAAATTTATGTACAACTTCTTGTTTAGGCAGGAGACAGATATGGGAAAATAGCTCAATAGATGTAGAAATATTCTCTTTATGCAACAGGGTGGCACATGTGACAATATTCCCACCTCCACTCCTAAAAAAACTGAAATTTTCACTCAAGTAACAGAGCAGAAAAAGAGTATAAACTAGTGAAAGTTTTAAAATATAATATAAAATTATGCAGTTTTGAGAAAACAGGACAGAAGAAAAAAATTGATTACCATTCTTAAGCAGAGTAAGGTTGGCTATTTCAAATATTCTGAAATATAATTAAACAGCCTTTTTCATACAGCAATTGTTCAACCAACATTTGCTGTAAACTTGATTTTCCTCAGTACATCAATTTAAAAATAACAATTTACACATCTGAGTTTTACTGGGGGAGCTAATACACAAGTACATATTGGAAAATCCTAGTAAACCCATTTTGTATGTGGACTCAATGAAGCAAATGCTGTGCGAAAGGGGACAAACGTAGATATCAAGTTGGATTATGTTTATTAGTGTACTGTACATTTTTTTTGCCAGAAAGCTTCAATCGTCAATACTACCTTTCTCAGAATCACTTGTTCTCGACTTCTGCTCAGGAGACTCCTGAAATTCTATGTCGATAGGAAAAGGCATGAGGAACAGATGAAACAAAGTCAGAAACAAGAGAAAACAGAAACTAAGCAGATAAAACAGTAGAACTCTAAACACAAAATACTGCCATGGGAATTGCAAACAAGGAAACACCATCTAAAAGGTTTATCTGGGCTTTCCGAATATTGCACTATGAAACTTGAGTGGCCCAAGTGTTAATTGTTGAAATACTAAGTTTGAAAGTGAATTACCTATAAAGTTATTGGTATTGCTGAACTACAACACAGTGCCATGTTTAAAGTTTCACTAGGTGGCTACTCAGAATTATTTTCCCAAGTTACTATCTGAAATGATGGAGGGTCAAATGGAAATAGTCCAGTCATTTTTGTTCCACAAAAACTAGATTACAAATAAAAAAAATATGAATCTTCATATTCTACAGACAACTTTTCTTTAGTATTTTTAAAAACTGGAATCTGGGCATTGCAAATGATTTGGTTGTATAAATCACAGGAAGTATTATACAGGAAACTTGTATGTTGTATGCCCGGAAACCTCGATCTACCGGCAGAAATCAGGAGCCGTTTTGTTAGGTTTTTTTTTCTTCTCGTGGCTTTGTTTTCAACAGTCGGGCTCTGGAAAGTCTCTCTGAAGCTGTTGCTAAGCTACAGAGGCGCTTCCAAGGTACGGGCCGACTGTTTACAAGCTGTTGCTAAGCAACAGTGTTTGTTGTCAGATACGGAGATGAAAACCTCTGTATGCTTCAACATTAACTTTGTATGTCCGGCAGTTTTGATAGATTGGCAACAGCTCGGTCCCGTTGGTGCCGGATATAACAAAGTTTCCTGTATTTTGTGAATTAAAAACATTATTTTGATCAAAACATTTTTGTCCTCAAGTTAAAGAATGGCAGTGCTCAGGAACAAAGGACGTTTCTACTCTAGTCTTCCAGTGTCATCAAGTTCACAGTTCGATGTTGCTTGATCAGATAAAGAATAAGGCTCTCCCTTTACTGTCCCAAAACAGTATATTAATCCCAACCCTAGAAAATCTCACTCTTGGGTACGCTTCCATCTCCCACAACAACTATCCTTCTGGGCTCTACAAGTTAGGTTGACAGGCTCCCACATAACAGCCCATGGGATGGAGTGGGGATTATGAGATGTACAATATGTTCAGCATCTTTGTTTTGAAGAATAGATACCCCAGCAGCAAAAAGCTATCTGTTTGCAATTCAATAGTATTTTACAAATCATACTTGCACCTTATCGAGGGAGGCCTATCCCGAGATCCAGCAGAATTAATATTGAGCTGTACCTCATTTACCAATTACATCTATGCAGTAGCGCTTGTTGAAGTGTTAGTTAATCATAACTGATACCATACAACTGCCTGAAGGTTACCCCGGTATTAGGGAAACCATGAGCAGAATGTTGCTCCATTTCCTATCATGGCCAGTGGTTAGGATGGAAGAATGTAATTAGCCTAGCACCCTTAGGATGCATAAGCTTCTGGTCACAGGACACAACAGCAAAGATGACCTGATATTCCTGGTTAATGTATTTCAACTTATTTTTTACTTTTGCTACAAGCCTTCATTTTTTCTGTACTATATGGCAATGAATGTTACAGTTGCAATTAGTTGCAGAGATGAAAGCAATGCATATTCTAATCATCAAAAGACAAAAAACACATTAGATTTAGTGGCAGTGTGTTAAAATTGCTGCTTTTCTCCAGTCACACAATGGCTGAGCAGTACAGTACATTAAATTCTTGGCAGTGGTTGACACATTCCACATTGCAGGCAGCACATTATTTATAACTATACTTATGTTTATGCCATGTAAAGGATATCATCAGGGCCACTGATTTACAATGACCAAGTCAAATTCCATTTTTATGAAATTATATTTTGAGTTCCTGACCATTCCACAACTCGGGTCTATTATTCTGTGAAAACTACAAATGAGTGACCTTGGTTCTCATATTTGACCCTGAAATCAGCTTCCGTATCCGCAGCATAACTAAGACCGCCTATTTCCACCTCCGTAACATCGCCGTCTCCTCCCTTGCCTCAGCTCATCCGCTGCTGAAACCCTCAACCATGCCTTTGTTACCTCTAGACTTGACTATTACAACGCACTCCTGGCTGGCCTCCCACATTCTACCCTACATAAACTTGAGGTCATCCAAAACTCGGCTGCCCGTGTCCTAACTCTCACCAAGTTCCGTTCACCCATCACCCCTGTGCTCGCTGACCTACATTGGCTCCCGGTTAAGCAGCGCCTCGATTTCAAAATTCTCATCCTTGTTTTCAAATCCCTCCATGGCCTCGCCCCTCCCTATCTCTAATCTCCTTCAGCCCCCACCCCACCACCCCACATATCTGCGCTCCTCTAATTCTGCCATCTTGAGTATCCCGGATTATAAATCGCTCAACCATTGGTGGCCGTGCCTTCTGTTGCCTAGGCCCTAAGCTCTGGAATTCCCCGCCTAAACCTTTCTTTCCTCCTTTAAGACGCTCCTTAAAATCTACCTCTTTGACCAAGCTTTTGGTCACCTGCCCTAATTTCTCCTTATGTGGCTCGGTGTCAATTATTTTTTTTTGTCTTTTAATAGTCCCGTGAAGCACCTTGGGATGTTTTACTATGTTAAAAGGTGCTATATAAATGCAAGTTGTTGTTGCTATTCCATATTATATATTCTATTACCTATCTGTTATTAACTTTTATCCCTCATCAGTTTTAAAGCTGAGAATACTCATGGTATGCAAAATGGGCCAGTTGGTGCTAGATATTTAGGCCCCAAAATTGCTGGGTTGGGGGGTGGGGGTGGGAGGGCGCAAGTTGGCAATTACACCTCTGCAGGGCCAGGAATTTCTGATAAATCTGATGCATTCCGGGGTTCTGCTGCAGAAGCACCTGGTATAAACCCATTCAGTTTCAGGGTGTGCTGAAGAAGTGTCCTCCCTCACAATGGCAGGAAAACGTAAATGACAGTTAGGACAGCCATCACCTGCCCTAAATTCCAGAAATTCTGCCTTTCACTCTCTGAACACTCATTCATACCAAAAAAATTGGTCCCATCAGTCACCAAGAACTCACTGCTTCAAATAAGATGATAGTTTGGCTGTGCTCTTAGATGTTGAAGGGCGAACATCTGGCAACACTGGTGGGGGTGACCATTTACCCATTCCATCATTCACCCTCTCTCCTCAGCAGCTCATAGACACACACTCAAGAGGATACAGGTAGTGTAGATGAGGAATTGACAAGTTCTGAGACACAGAGTACAAGGCGGCAGAGGACGCAGATGTGGAAGTAGTCTGATTTAATTGAGCGGAGGCATAAGACGCATCAGCCTCTGGCTGAAGAGCAAGTGGATGATGACCTCAAGAGTCCTCTGAAAAGAAGAATGCTAGCCGAGCATCAGACATGTAGAAGTTTTGTGCAGACTCTCCAAAGGTGTGCAGCAAATGACTAGGATAGTGGAGGAGTTGGCTGCCCTGTTACGTAGCAGCACTCAACATACTCCAGGGAAGCCTGGTGAAAGTGGCAGCTCCAGGAGCATCTGCAGATCTTCCCCTGCTTCATGTGATCCAAGATCCAGGCAAATCAGTCAACTCAATGTGGAGGCACTGAGTGAACAACTACAGGTCTTGGGAAACCATCTGGAGAGACCATTGTTTCCTCTTCACGTGCTGTTTAATTCCAGATGTTGGCATGTCCTCTACAAGTGGCCTGCCATTATATGCGGTCTTCTGCAGGAGGAATGAATAGCGTTAACTGGCTGCTAGTCTCCAGATCCTGCAGTTACAATCACCTCAGGGTAATATTGGAATGGGCAGTAAATGCTGGCCTTGCCAGCAACGCCCATATCACATGAACGAATAAAATAATGGCAAAGAACTCGAATGTGCAACTTTAACGTGCGTGCATACATTACAGAATGCAAGACACTGGACATGACTGCTGACAAGTGACTTGCTCCTTGCTTCTGGGACAAGGAACATGGCGCTATGTGATATTCCCTAGATAAATAGCTTTAGGACTATGAATCAGAGAATCACATACAGTTAACTACCTTATTATTCATCTGAAAACACCCTTACCGTTGTTAATTTAGAGATCATTCAACGTCCTTCGACACAGCACTGTCCTTCCACTACTTAAACGAATTCCACAGCTTAACAGCTGTGTGTGTGAAGGTTTCTCCTGCCCTTCATTCTCAATCTCTTCCATTTAACCTTGTATTTAGGCCCTTCATTCTTGTCCCCTCAATGATTGGAAACAGTTGCTTCCATCTATCTTGTCCCATCCTTACATAATTTTAAAAACTATTATATTGCTCCATAATTTGCTTTGTTCTAACAAGACCCAACTTTGAGTCTTTCTTCGTATTTATATTTCCTCATACCAGGCAGCATCCATGTGAATCTGTATTGTACACTTTCTAAAACCTCAATATCCTTCCTATATAGTGTGGAGCCCAATAGAGTCACTGAACTCCATCATCAAAATACGATTAAAAAGTCATGCCATAAAAAGACCGGAAAACCCATGTAATAAAAACAAAGTTTGACACAGCCATCATCTCTAATATACCGTGCCTTATGTGGCATAACAATCCTACTATCTAAAACAGCTTATTCTCTGACTCACTGTGGGCAATGCAAAGATGATCCAATAGTAATGTATTAAAAATTGTACTATTGTACACAATTTCTGCTGTTCTGGAGGCACACTTCCTGTGTCACACTTTGATTTGCATACAACACTCATTGCTCAGAAAAACAGAAACTAAGCTGATTGAATCAAATGTTCAAAAGCTTTTTGCCCACCATTTCTCTCAAACGCAAATATCCAGGGGTCAAAATAAAGCTTCTCACATAATATAAACCGAATTATTACATACTTCACACCAATGTACTCAACTATACCTATGCAATTATTTTTCCTTGCTTTCAATATCTTCATTAAATTCCGTCATAGGCAAACTCCCTCTCAAAATGTATATCCTCTCACTTACAGTAAACAGTGCTATGTGATCCAGTTCTTTATAAAAGAGGATCCTCAACTTCGAATTCTAAAAGGATATCCACGTAACACATTTAATATACATACACACAAATGTGCATAAATTGCACTATTTCAATAACACCACAATCTGCTGTACAAGGTTGCAGAACTACAGTAACTAATATGTCATTCGTTGGTCAGTCTTGAACAGCTATTGGGTTAATAATTTCTGCTGGGTGCCACTATCACACTAGTAATTTTGTTTGATAGAAGTCAATTTTGTTTGATAGAAGTCAATATTATTGCACAATTTTTAATAAAGTCATTATTAAAACAGAGGTACATTTGAATATATTTTTTGTTCCATTAGTGGGCTGAATTAAGAATTATGCTCAGCATCACGAGTATGGTTTAAATTGTTTACCATGATTCCTCATGTATTCTGTAACCGCCAGCTTAGTAAATTAAAATCATAAACATTCATTTCAAATACAAATTATATTGATGACGATTCCTGATTCGTTCTAGTGATTTTGCTATGACAACCACCAATATCTGCTCCTCCATTCAGAAATAGGGCTGTCAGTTCTCAATTGAATGATACAGCACAGGAGGTGGTCATTCGGCCTATTGTGCTTATGCTCTCCTTTAGTCCCATTCCCCTGCATAACCCTGCAATTTTTTCCCCTTTCAAGCAATTATCCAATTCCCTTTTGAAATTTATTATTGAATCTGCTTCCACCACCCTTTCAGGCAGTGGATTCCAGATGATAACAACTCACTGCTTAAAAAAAAAAAAATCTCCTCATCTCGCCTCTGGTTCTTTTGCCAGTTACCTTAAATCTGTGTCCTCTGGTTAGTGTCAGCTAAATCTCATCATTCATCAAGAAACTACTCATGAAATAACGCTGGACGGCCAGCTGGTGGCACTGTCCAAGGAGTATAAATACTCGGGCGTGGGCCCAGCTTGCCAGGGACATTTTGTAAGACAAGGAACTAGTGAAGTACAACTAGACCTCCATGTTCTGAAACAAGTTGATTAAAGCCTTGCTTTGTGCTCAAACCAAGTACGTAGTGAGTTTTATTACGTCACTTGCCTCGGAGTCAGAAGGTTGTGGGTTCAAGTCCCACTCCAGGGGCTCGTGTACGTAAAGCTAGGCTGACACTCCAGTGCAGTGCTGAGGGAGTGCTGCACCGTCGGAGGTGCTGTTTTTTGGATGAGATGTTAAACAGAGGCCCCATCTGCGCTCTCAGGTGGATGTAAAAGATCTCAAGGCACTGTTTCGAAGAAGAGCAGGGGAGTTATCCCCGGTGTCCTGGCCCTCAATCCCTCAATCCACATAACAAAAACAGATTATCTGGTCATTATCACATTGCTGTTTGTGGGAGCTTGCTGTGTGCAAATTGGCTGCCGCGTTTCCCCACATTACAACAGTGACTACACTCCAAAAGTACTTCATTGGCTGTAAAGTGCTTCGGTGGTCGTGAAAGGCGCTATATAAATGCAAGTCTTTCTTTTACCAGATCATAACAACTGTGTGTAAAAAGTGTTTTCCTCATGTTGCCTCTGGTTCTTCTGCCAATTATTTAAATCTGTGCCCTCTGGTTACCGACCCTTCTGTCACTGGAAACAGTCTCCTTTATTTACTCCATCAAAACTCATAATTTTGAACACCTCTATTAAATCTCCCCTTAACCTTCTTTGCTCCAAGGAGAACAACCCTAACTTCTCCAGTCTCTCCACATAAGTGAAGTCCCGTATCCATGGTAGTAAATCTCCTCTGCACTGTCCAAGGCCTTGACATCCTTCCTAAAGTGTGGTGCCCAGAATCGAATACAATACTCCAGGCTGAGGCCTAATCAGTGATTTATAAACCGTTTAGCATAACTTCCTTCCTTTTGTATTCTATGCCTCTGATTTTAAAGCCAAGGAGTCTGTACGCTTTAAAAAAAAGCCTTCTCAACTTATCCTGCCACCTTCAAAGATTTGTGTATGTACAACCCCAGGTCTCTGCTCCTGCACCCCCTTTAAAATTGTACCATTTAGTTTATATTGCCTCTCCTCATTCTTTCGACTAAAATGCATTACTTCACACTTCTCCCGGTTAAATTTCATCTGCCATGCATCTGCCCATTTCACCAGTCTGTCTATGGTTATTACTATCCTCCTCACTGTTGACTACATTCCTGAGTTTCATGTCATCTGCAAACTTTGAAATTATGCCCTGTATACCCAAGTCCAGGTCATTCATATATATCAAAAACAGCAGTGGTGCCAATACCAAATCCTGGGGGACACCACTGTATACGCTTCTCTCCATTCTGAAAAACAATTGCTTTCTGTCTCTTAGCCAATTCCGTATCCATGCTGCCACTGCTCCTTTAATCCCATGGGCTTCAATTTTGCCAACATGTTTATTATGGACAAAGGAGCTGAATTCCAGAGGCGAGGCGAGAGTGACTGCCCTTGACATCAAGGCAGCATTGGACCAAGTCCGGCATCAAGGAACCTTGTAAAACTGAAGTCAATGGGAATCAGGGGGAAAACGCTCCACTGGCTGGAGTCATACCTAGCACAAAGGAAGATGGTTGTGGTGGTTGAAGGTCAATCATCACAGCCCCAGGACATCGCTGCAGGAGTTCCTCAGGGCAGTGTCCTAGGCCCAACCATCTTCAGCTGCTTCATCAATGACCTTCCCTCCAGCAGAAGGTCAGAAATGGGGATGTTCGCTGATGACTGCACAGTGTTCAGCGCCATTCACAACTCCTCAGATAATGAAGCAGTCCATGCCCGCATGCAACAAGATCTGGACGATGTTCAGGCTTGGGCTGATAAGTGGCGGGTAACATTCGCGCCACACAAGTGCCAGGCAATGACTATCTCCAACAAGCGAGAGTCTAACCACCGCCCCTTGACATTTAATAGCATTACCATCGCCGAATCCCCCACTATCAATATCCTGGGTGGTCACCATTAACCAGAAACTTAACTGGACCAGCCACATAAATACTGTGGCAACAAGAGCAGGTCAGAGGCTAGGTATTCTGTGGCGAGTGTATCACCTGACTCCCCAAAGCCTTTCCACCATCTACAAGGCAGAAGTAAGGAGTGTGATGGAATACTCTCCACTTGCCTGGAATAATGCAGCTCCAACAACACTCAAGAAGCTCGACACCATCCAGGACAAAGCAGCCTGCTTGACTGGCATCCCATCCACCACCTTAGACATTCACTCCCTCCACCACCGGCGTACCGTGGCTGCAGTGTGTACCATCTACAAGATGCACTGCAGCAACTCGCCAAGGCTTCTTCGGTAGCACCTCCCAAACCCACGACCTCTACAACCTAGAAGGACAAGGGCAGCAGGCACATGGGAGCACCACCACCTCCAAGTTCCCCTCCAAGTCACACACCATTCTGACTTAGAAGTATATCGCCGATCCTTCATCGTCGCTGGGTCAAAATCCTGGAACTCCCTTCCTAACAGCACTGTGGGAGTACCAGCACTTCACGAACTGCAGCGGTTCAAAAAGGCGGCTCACCACCACCTTCTCAAGGGCAATTAGGGATGGGCAATAAATGCTGGCATTGCCTGCGACGCCCTGATCCCATAAACAAATAAAAAAATGTGGTACTTTATCAAAAGCCTTTTGAAAGTCCATATACACAACAATCAACTTCACTACCTTTATCAACTCTCTACGTTACTTCATCAAAGAACTCAATCAAGTTAGTCAAACACAATTTGCATTTAACAAGTCCGTGCTAGCTGACAGTAATCGTGGGTGACTTTAATCTACATATAGACTAGCCAAATCAAATTAGCAATAATACTGTGGAGGATGAATTCCTGGACTGTGTACGAGATGGTTTTTTTTTTTTTTTTTTTTATTATAAAGAGCAGTACATTGAGGAGCCAACTAGGGAACAGGCTATCCTAGATTGGGTATTGTGCAATGAGAAGGGGTTAATTAATAATCTTGTTGTGCGGGGTCCTTTAGGGAAGACTGACCATAACATGATAGACTTCTTCATTCAGATGGAACGTGAAATAGTCCAATCCGAAACTAGGGTCCCAAATCTAAACAAAGGAAATTACAAAGGTATGAGAAGTGAGTTGGCTATGATAGATTGGGGAGCTTCATTAAAAGGCATGATGGTGGATAGGCAATGGCTAACATTTAAGGAACAAATGTATGAATTGCAAGTTATACATTCCTTTCTGGCGCAAAAACACAAAAGGAAACGCGGCCCAACAATGGCTAACAAAAGAAATTAAAGATAGTATTAGATCCAAAGAGGAGTCCTATAAAGTTGCCAGAAAAAGTAGCAAGCCTAAGGATTGGGAGCAGTTTAGAGTTCAGCAAAAAAGGACCAAGAGATTGATTAAGAGGGAAAAAATAGAGTACGAGAGTAAACTTGCAAGGAACATAAAAGCGGACTGTAAAAGCTTCTACAAGTATGTAAAAAGAAAAAGATTAGTGAAGACAAATGTAGGTCCCTTACAGTCAGAAACAGGAGGATTTATAATGGGGAACAAGGAAATGGTTGAGCAATTAAACAAATACTTTTGTTCTGTCTTCAAGGAAGAGGACACAAATAACTTCCCAGAAATGCTAGGGAACCAAGGGTCTAGTGAGAAGGAGGAATTAAAGGAAATTAATATTAGTAAAAAAATAGTGCTGGAGAAATTAATGGGACTGAAAGCAATAAATCCCCAGGGCCTGATAACCTGCATCCCAGAGTACTAAAAGAGGTAGCCATGGAAATAGTGGATGCATTGGTTGTCATCTTCCAAAATTCTATAGATTATGGAACAGTTCCTGCAGATTGGAGGGTGGCAAATGTAACGACACTATTTAAAAAAGGAGAGCGAAAACAGGGAACTACAGATTATAGCCTAACATGAGTAGTAGGGAAAATGCTAGTCTATTATAAAGGATGTGATAACAGGACACTTAGAAAATATCAACGGGATTAGACAAAGTCAACATGGATTTATGAAAGGGAAATCGTGTTTGACAAACCTACTGGAGTTTTTTGAGGATGTAACTGGTAGAATAGATAAGGGAGAACCAGTGGATGTGGTGTATTTGGATTTTCAGCGGGCCTTTGATAAAGTCCCACATAAGAGGTTAGTGTGCAAAATTAAAGCACACGAGATTGGGGGTAATATACTGGCATGAATTGAAAATTGGTTAATAGACAGGAAACAGAGAGTAGGAATAAATGGGGTTTTTTCAGGGTGGCAGGCGGTGACTAGTGGGGTACCGAAGCGATCAATGCTTGGGCCCCAGCTATTCACAATATATATCAATGATTTGAATGAGGGAACCAAATGTAATATTTCCAAGTTTGCTGACGACACAAAACTAGGTGGGATTGTGAGTTGTGAGGAGGATGCAAAGAGGCTTCAGGGCGATTTAGACAAGTTGAGTGAGTGGGAAAATACGTGGCAAATGCAGTATAAAGTGGATAAATGTGAAGTTATCCACTTCGGTAGGAAAAACAGAAAGGCAGAGTATTATTTAAATGGTGATAGGTTGGGAAATGTTGATGTACAAAGGGACCTGGGTGTGCTTGTACACTAATCACTGAAAGCAAACATGCAGGTGCAGCAAGCAGTTAGGAAGGCAAATGGTATGTTGGCCTTCATTGCAAGAGGATTTGAGTACAGGAGCAAGGATGTCTTACTACAGTTATACAGGGCCTTGGTGAGACCACACCTGGAGTACTGTGTGCAGTTCTGGTCTCCTTACCTAAGAAAGGATATACTTGCCATAGAGGGAGTGCAGCGAAGGTTCACCAGACTGATTCCTGGGATGGGAGGACTGTCGTATGAGGAGAGATTGGGTCGACTAGGCCTGTATTCACTAGAGTTTAGAAGAATGAGAGGGGATCTGATTGAAAGGTATAAAATTCTGACAGGGCTAGACAGACTGGAAGCAGGGAGGATGTTTCCCCTAGCTGGGGGGTCTAGAACGAGGGGTCACAGTCTCAAGATACGGGGTAGGACATTTAGGACTGAGATGAGAAATGTCTTCACTCAGAGGGTGGTGAACCTGTGGAATTCTCTACCATAGAAGGCTGTGGAGGCCAAGTCACTGAATATATTTAAGAAGGAGATAGATAGATTTCTAGACACAAAAGGCATCAAGGGGTATGGGGTGAAAGCGGGAATATGGTTTTGAGATAGAGGATCAACCATGATCATATTGAATGGTGGAGCAGGCTCGAAGGGCCGAATGGCCTATTCCTGCTCCTATTTTTCTATGTTCTATGTTTCTATTCATTAACCCATATTTTTCTAAGTGACAATTAATTTTGTCCAGTTTTATTCTTATTGTTTTTCGTAGCGGTTTTTTTACAACTGAATGGCTTGCCAGGCCATTTCAGAAGGCAGTTAAAAAATCAACCGTATTGCTGTGGGTCTGGAGTCACATATAGGCCAGACCAGGTAAGGACGGCAGATTTCCTTCCCTAAAGGACATTAAAGAACCAGATGGGTTTTTACGACAATCCGATAGTTTCATGGTCACCATTACTGATACTGGCTTTTTATTCCAGATTTATTTAATTAACTGAATTTAAATTCCCCAGCTGCCGTGGTGGGATTTGAATTCACGTCTCCGGATCATTAGTCCAGGCCTCTGGATTACTAGTCCAGTAACATAACCACTATACTACCGTTCCCTAAATAAGAATGAAACCGGACGGATCACCAGACATTGACCTTGGCACCAGCTACGGACACGGCAATGGCACACCCAGCCCAGTCGACCCTGCAAAGTCCTCCTCACTAACATCTGGGGACTTGTGCCAAAATTGGGAGAGCTGTCCCACAGACTAGTCAAGCAACAGCCTGACAGTCATACTCACAGAATCATAACTTTCAGCCAATGTCCCAAACTCCTCCATCACCATCCCTGGGTATGACCTGTCCCACCGGCAGGACAGACCCACCAGGGGTGGCGGCACAGTGGTATACAGTCGGGAAGGAGTGGCCCTGGGAGTCCTCAACATTGACCCCGGACCTCATGAAATCTCATGGCTTCAAGTCAAGCACGAGCAAGGAAACCTCCTGCTGATTACCACCAACCGCCCTCCCTCAGCTGATGAATCAGTACTCCTCAATGTTGAACACCACTTGGAAGAAGAACTGAGGGTAGCAAGGGCACAAAATGTACTCTGGGTGGGGGACTTCAATGTCCATCAACAAGAATGGCTCGGTAGCAAAACTACTGACCGAGCTGGCCAAGTCCTGAAGGACACAGCTGCCAATCTAGGCCTACTTGACCTCACCCTCACCAATCTACCTGTCGCAGATGCATCTGTCCATGACAGCATTGGTAGCAGTGACCACCGCACAGTGTTGTGTGGCACTACCACCATGCTAAATGGAATAGATTCAGAACAGATCTAGCAGCTCAAAACTGGGCATCCATGAGGCGTCGTGGACCATCAGCAGCAGCAGAATTGTATTCCATCACAATCTGTAACCTTATGGCCTGGCATATTCCTCACTCGACCATTACCATCAAGCCAGGGTCTGGACCAACCCTAGTTCAATAAGGAGTGTAGAAGAGCATGCCAGGAGAAGCACCAGGCGTTACCTAAAAATGCAGTGCCAACCTGGGAAAGGTGCAACACAGGGCTACATGCATGCTAAAAAGCAGAAGCAGCATGCTACAGACATAGCTAAGCGATCTCACAATCAACAGATCAGATCAAAGCTCTGCAGTCCTGCCACATCCAGTCGTGAATGGTGGTTGACCATTCAACAACTAACGGGAGGAGGAGGCTCCAAGAATATCCCCATCCTCAATGATGGTGGAGCCCAGCACGAGTGCAAAAGACAAAGCTTAAGCGTTTGCAACCACCTTCAGCCAGAAATGCTGAGTGGATGATCCATATCGGCCTCCTCCTGAGGTCCCCACCACCAGAGAAGCCAGTCTTCAGCCAATTCGATTCACTCAACGTGATATCAAGAAACGGCTGAGCGCACTGGATACAGCAAAGGCTGTGGGACCCGACAACATCTCGGCTGTCGTGCTGAAGACTTGCGGTCCAGAACTAGCCGTGCCTCTAGCCAAGCTGTTCCAGTACAGCTAGAACACTGGCATCTATCCGACAATGTGGAAAACTGCCCAGGTATGTCCTGTCCACAAAAAGCAGGACAAATCCAATCCGGCCAATTACCACCCCATCAGTCCACGATCAATCATCAGCAAAGTGATGGAAGGTGTCGTCGACAGTGCTATCAAGCAGAACTTACTGACCAATAACCTGCTAACTGATGCCCAGTTTGGGTTCCGCCAGGACCACTCGGCTCCAGATCTCATTATAGCCTTGGTCCAAACTTGGACAAAAGAGTAATTCCAGAGGTGAGAGGAGAGTGACTGCCCTTGACATCAAGGCAGCATTTGACTGAGTGTGGCATCAAGGAGCTCAAGTAAAAAGCTAAAGTCAATAGGAATCGGGGGGTAAACTCTCCACTGGCTGGAGTCATACCTAGCACAAAGGAAGATGGTTATGGTTGGAAGTCAATCATCACAGCCCCAGGACATTGCTGCAGGAGTTCCTCAAGGCAGTGTCCTAGGCCCAACCATCTTCAGCTGCTTCATCAATGACCTTCCCTCCATCAGAACGTCGGAAGTGGGGATGTTCACTGATGACTGCAGTGTTCAGTGCCATTCGCAACTCCTCAGATAATGAAGCAGTCCATGCCCGCATGCAGCAAGACCTCAACGACAGTCAGGCTTGGGCTGATAAGTGGCAGGTAACATTCGCGTCATACAAGTACCAGGCAATGACCATCTCCAACAAGCGAGCAGCTAACCACCGCCCCTTGACATTCAACGGCAGTACCATCGCCGAATCCCCCACATCATGAATATCCTGGGGGTCACCATTGACGAGAAACTTAACTGGACCAGCCACATAAATACTTTGGCAACAAGAGTATGTCAGAGGCTGGGTATTCTGTGGCAAGTGTCTCACCTCCTGACTCCCCAAAGCCTTTCCACCATCTACAAGGCACAAGTCAGGAGTGTGATGGCATACTCTCCACTTGCCTGGATGAGTGCTGCTCCAACAACACTCAAGAAGCTCGACACCAATCAAGGCAAATCAGCCCGCTTGATTGGCACCCCATCCACCACCTTAAACATTCACTCCCACCACCACTGGCGTACCATAGCTGAAGTGTGTACCATCTACAAGATGCACTGCAGCAGCTCGCCACGGCTTCTTCGGCAGCACCTCCCAAACCCGCGACCTCTACCACCTAGAAGAACAAGGGCAGCAGGCGCATGGGAACACCATCACCTCCAAGTTCCCTTCCAAGTCACACACCATCCTGACTTGGAACTATATCGCCAATCCTTCATCGTCGCTGGGTCAAAATCTTGGAACTCCCTCCCTAACAGCACTGTGGGAGCACCTTCACCACACGGACTGCAGCGGTTCAAGGCGGCGGCTCATCACCACCTTCTCAAGGGCAAGTAGGGATGGACAATAAATGCTGGCCTTGCCAGCGACGCCCAGATCCCATGAACGAATAAAAAATGTTTTTTAAAATTAATTTTGTCTTGGATTATTGTCTCTAAAAGTTTCCCCACCACCAACGTTAGGCTGACTGGCCTGTAATTGCTGGGTTTATCCCTCTCCGCTTTTCTGAATTGGAGTGTAATGTTTGCAATCCTCCAGTCCTCTGGCACCGCTCCTATATGTAAAGAAGATTGGAAGATTGTGACCAGAGCCTCCGCTATCTCCACCCTTAGTTCCCTCAGCAACCAAGGATGCATCCTATCTGACCAGGTGACTTATCTATTTTTAGCACTGCTAACCTTTTAATTACTTCCTCTTTAACTATTTTTATCCTATCCAATTTCTCTACCACCTCCTCCATAACCGACATTGGAAGCATCCTCTTCTTTAGTGAAGACAGATGCAGAGTACTCATTTACGTAGTACCTCAGCCATACCCTCTGTCTCCACAAGATGATCTTTTTGGTCCCTAGTCGGCCCCACTCTTCCTTTGACTACCCTTTTACTATTTATATGTTTATAACAGACTTTTGGGTTCCCTTTTGTTACCTGCTAATCTATTCTCTTTGCCCCTCATTTCTTTTTTCAGTTCTCCTCTGTTTCCATAAAATGTATATTATAAAAATGCAGATATGAGAAGCTATAGTATAAAACTAAGACAATTTGTTATAATCAGGAGGATAGTTATAAGGAAAGTATCCTATTAAAAATACTCTCTTTCCCCTCTACCAACCACCGCCCCCCCCCCCACTTATCAACATAACACTAATAAAGAAGCATGAATATCTCCCAACTAAAATGTTAATATTTTTTTCTCAGAAACATAGAAACCTACTGTTTTAGGTCTTCTCTCGCACCCAGGGAACTAAACTGCAGATGTCAGTTAAAGCACATCAGAATTCTATAGGAAACTGCATTGATCGATATCCTTAAATGATTCAAACTCTAAGTCAGAGGCCATTCAAGCCAGGAAGAGTCGCTAGCAATGGAGTACAAAGTCAGGAGCCATTTGGTATTGATTTTTCCCAGTTCAGGTGCCTTGTGACTAGTATTCTAGTTGATATTGAATGTTGACTCTAGAGAATAAACTGTTAGTTGCCTAAACTGATAAATGGAAGCACAGTATTGTTTCCAATGAGGTCAGATACTCATATGGCTAAACAGTCATTTACTGCCATATACAAAGCTGTTGGTCTGTTGTCAGTAGAAAGTTCAATTTTTCCACAAAGATTCCCATCAAGGCAAACTGTTTTATTGGAAAATTGAGCTTGATCTTGCATAGATCAACTATATTTTCTTTTTAGACATCTCAGACTCATTTTACAGTGATATATTTATAGCATTACAATCAATAAAACTATCAATGGATTGCAGAAATAGTCGAGTCTCTTCCAGCATATGAAAAGATTATACTTATTTTTGTGTTTTCAAAAAGGGGAAAAGAAAATCACTGATCTCAAATATCACCACATTAAAATTATTTTCCACAAACTTTTCAGGTTCTTGCATCAAATCTTCATATTATCTGCATCTACTTTAACACAATTTGATGTACATACCTTTAGAAACCGTTTTCAAACTACATTTAAATTGAAATGTCTATATCCTCAGTACGCTACAGTGCCTAAAATATTATACAATGCAGAAATATTTTCAAAAGATTTCAATATACAGTATGTATTTCTGCATTTCCCCCTCAAACTCACCATCTTTGTCTGTGGCTGGTCCTCCAAGTGCAAAGCCTAATTCAGCAGCATGGTCTGGACTGTTGAACATGGATACCCCTTTCCCCTTGCTTGTTCGATAGTATGGTGACTGATGAAGTTTCTTTTTTGTATCATACTCAGTGATTAGATGAGAACAACTGTACAAAATCAGAATTAAGATGTTACTTACATAAGATTTACCCAAACTAGAAAAAATATATTTGGACAACTGTTTTTTTACCATGGAAATATTATGCTAATTTTTAATAATTTGTAGGCACTGTGTCTTAATATAGAGAGAGAAGAGCAAATTTTCAGCGGTTTCATTCTGAAAGCTTAGAATCAGTGAAGATACAGCACATAAGGCGGCCATTCGGCTATCCAATTAGTTCCACTACCCTGGCCTTTCCCCACAGCCCTGCAATTTTTTCCCCCTTCCAAATATTTATCCAATTTCCTTTTGAAAGTTGTTGGCCTGGATTTTCCACAGCATGCGCAGTCGTAAGTGCCCCGTATGTTCCAGGTTTCCGCATGTGATGTACACGCACGAAAACCCGGAACTTGCGATCTGTCAAGATTCTGCTTGACAGATCGTACGAATCCGAAGGAAATGGACATTCACTGGCGCAGGGTTGGGCTATTACTGCTGCTCAGCGAATACCCACGCAGGCATAAGGCTTTCTTTTACCAGCATAAGGGTTTAAATAAATATTAAAATAAAATTTTAAAAATCATTTAAACATTCAAAAACCTTTAAAATGAGTTTAGGTTATTTTTGGCCCCTTTAAAAACGTTTAAATTTATTTTTCAAAAAATTATATTTTTGTTTTAAATGTTTAATTAAATTGTATTTTAATTAATTTTAAAACATGTGATGATTTATTTTTATTAAGATAGTGTGAAAATTTATTTTTTATGTGATTCCTAATATGCTTATGGGGATTCCGTACATACAGGAAACTTTTTTTTATCCGGCACCGACGGGACCGACGTGGTGCCGGTTCATCAAAAATTCCAGATCACCGAGCGCTATAGTAAAAGATACGAGAGCTGAGAGCTCCGTATAAAGCAACAAACCCTGTTGCTTAGCAACAGGTTCAGAACAATGGCCACAAGTTACAAGCGTCTCTGTAGCTTAGCAACAGCTGCAGCCACACCCTTGCATAGCAACAGATGGAGGAAGGCAAGTAATATGAAGTATGAACCTATTCCTGAATTTTGCCGGTTAACCGAGATTTCCGGTTATTTAGGTGCCGGTAAATCGAAAGTTTCCTGTAAATGGAATCCCCATAAGCATAATGGGAATCCCACTTTGTAATTGGTTGGGCTTACCCACGTGATCCCAGGAATGCTTGCAAACCGCATGCACCCGAGATACGTGGATCTTTACGCAGGCGTACGCCTGCAGGCCCAGTAGCGCGAGTCTTCGTAGGTCCAAGGTCATCAGATAAGTTTGGAGTTTACTTGCGGTTTGGAGGCATTCGCCTGGGGGAAGCCTCCAACCGCAATTGCCGGTCCATTATTGAATCTGCTTCCATCACCCTTTCAGGCAGTGCATTTCAGATCATCATAACTCGGTGTGTAAAAAATGTTTTCCTCATGTCACCTCTGGTTCTTTTGCCAATTATCTAAATCTGTCTCTTCTGGTTACCGACCCTTCTGTCAGTGGAAACAGTTTCTCTTTATTTACTCTTATCAAAACCATTCATGATTTTGAACACCTCTATTAAATTTCCCCATAACCTTCTCCACTCTAAGAACAACCCCAGTTTCTCTAGTCTCTCCACGTAACTGAAGTATTTCATCCCTGGTACCATTCTAATATATCGCCTCTGCACCCTCTCTAAGGCTTTGACATCCTTCTTAAAGTGTGGTGCCTAGAATTGGCCACAATACTCCAGCTGAGGCCTAACCAGTGTTTTATAAAAGGTTTAGCATAACTTCCTGGCTTTTGTATTCTATGCTTTGGTTTATAAAGCCAAGGATCCCATATGCTTTTTTAACAGCCTTCTAAACTTGTCCTGCCATCTTCAAAGACTTGTGTACGTACACCCCCATGTTGCTCTGTTCCTACACCCCCTTTAAAACTGTACCTCTTAGGTTTATATTGCCTCGCTTCATTCTTCCTACCAAAGTTTGTCATCTACAAACTTTGAAATTATACCCTGTATACCCAAATCCAGGTCATTAATATCTTATCCTAACTTCCATATTTGTCCTCTTGTATTTGACCACTTTTACCGAAGTGAACAACTTGGCTCGATTGAGTTTCTCAATCCCCTTCATAATTTAAAAACGTCAATTAAAACACCTCAAACTCTCCTCCCCGCCCCAAAATAAACAAATCCACTACCTTCATAACTTAAAACCCTGATAATAGCAATCAGCTTCACTGAGCACCTCTGTTCGCTCTCAAGGGTAGTAATTACTATGATTACATACAGTACTATGTAAAGGGTCGAGAATCACCTTGTACAACAACGCAACTTTTTGATCAGTACCCTCAGCATTATCCTTACTTACATGTTCACGGAGTGAACTGTAACTATAAAGTTTACAGCAATGCTGATTTTTTTTATTTGGTGACATTACAGTGTACAATTTCTTGCTATCATTCTAGAAATAAACTTATTTTGCAGAGTTCTACACTAATATATTTGCTCTCTCCTGAAGATGACAATTTAGGCTGGGTTATGGTTCCACAAGTGCTGGGAGCCATCCAGTCTCCAACTCAGTTAGCCACTCTTCAACTGCACATCACAGCCAAGCCCAGTCCTGTCCTCACTCGATTTTCAATTTGTGTACTTCCCTTCCTTAGTTCAAGATCACTGGCTAAAATCAGGTCCGACTGGGGATGGGAAACATAAGAGGTAGGCCATTCAGCCCCTCTGTCCTCATAATTTAACCCTTTAAGCCCAGTATAATTCTGGTGAACCTGCGCTGCACCCGCTCCAAGGCTAATATATCCTTCCTGTAATATGGTGTGCAGAACTGAACACAGTACCCCAGATGGAGTCTGACCAAAGCTCTGTAGAATTGAAGCATAACTTCCCCTCTTTCTGTATTCCAGCCACCTTGAGATAAAGGCCAACATTCAATTAGCCTTTTTGATTACTTTTTATACCTATGCACTAACTTTTAGTGATTAGTATACTTAGGTGCCCACATCCTTTAGCTCCTCCACAGTTCCTAGTCTCTCGCCATTAAGAAAATGCTCCAATTTATCTTTCTTGGATCCAAAGCCTCACACTGAACTCCATCTCCCATAGATGTGCCCACTCACATGATATCCACACACATGCACTTTTCAGTAGAGGTTCACTGGATTAAAAATAGCCAGAATCTGGCGGATTCTTTCTCCACACCAACAGCCAAAAGTACTGAGATCAATTGTAGCACACAACTGTTGTCCTGGCTGAGATAAGCTAACCAAGCACTGACCAGGAATTGAGCATTCAGCTTTGCAATCTGTATGTCTCAGTATAAAAATCAGACTGTACCATTACATACTAACCCACCAATGCATTAGTAATACCACTGCCACGCCAAGTGCATTACTGCATCACCTCTAAAGAAAACTAAATGCAAGATATTATACTGTAAAATCCTTACGCATGGTGTCCATTCATAATTGCATGATCTTCAGCTGTCCATCCTTTATCTTCTTTTAAAGAAACATCTGCATTGTAACGTAGAAGTAGCTTAACCAAGTTAATCTGTCCATTACTCGCAGCAATCATCAGGGCAGTTCTAATAGGAACAGAATACAGAAGATTTACAAATAATTGCCCTATGTCATATATGAGTTACAAACTTTTATGGCTGCCACAAACAGCTGACTGACTTAACTTGTTCTCAGGATTGGACTCTTAAATAAATCTGAATGTACAATTCCCTTGAATTCTAATCAGTAACTCATGGAGATAAATTATTTGATACAAGTGTCCATTATGATCCCTTCCCACCTGGTTACAAAGAATTTAAGGCATCTCCTCCTTTTGGAGTGGGATTGTCATCAATGCTGGATTGATTTGATTCGATTTTTTATTACAGCTCTACTGCGAGATGGGCTTTTTTCCTCAGACTCAAAACACCATGTTTGGCATCATGGAGCAAGTCACAAAATCTAGTAATGCTACAGTATTTCAATTTGGCAACAGAGCAACTCACTCCACTGTGGTTGGGCTTGTATCATTGACCATTTGCCATCCTTGGTATAGGATGAAAACTCGATTGGTAGCATTTCCAGCAACCCTAACCTGAATAGCAAAGCAACATCTTTACCCAAGGGCATTTGCAGCAGTTTGGACAGGGAATCCTGAAATCTCTAGCCAAACTGCATAAGATTCACCACAAGCTGAAAGGATGGTGCCCCAACAGGCCTCAACCCCACGCACGTTGACAGTCTGGTTGATCTTTTTAACTTCTAACAATTCCTTAGCAACATAGAAACGTAGAAGATAGGAGTAGGCCATTTGGCCCCTCGAGCCTGCTCCGCCATTCAATGCGATCATGGCTGATCATCCAAGTTCAGTACCCAGTTCCTGCTTTCTCCCCATACCCCTTGATCCCTTTAGCCTTAAGAAATATATCCAACTCCTTCTTGAATATATTTAATGAATTGGCCTCTACTGCCTTCTGTGGTAGAGAATTCCACAGGTTCACCACTCTCTGGCTGAAGAAATTCCTCCTCATTTCTGTCCTAAAAGGCCTACCCCTTATCCTTAGACTGTGACCCCTGGTTCTGGATTCCCCGACCATCGGGAACATCCTCCCTGCATCTAGTCTGTCTAGTCCTGCCAGAATTTTATAAGTTTCAATGAGATCCCCTCTCATTCTTCTAAACTCCAGCGAGTACAAGCCCAATCGACCCAATCTCTCCTCCTACGTCATTCCTGCCATACCAGGTATAAGCCTGGTGAATCTTCTCTGAACTCCTTCCATGGCAAGAATCTCCTTCCTCAGATAAGGCGACCAAAACTGCACACAATACTCAAGGTGTGGTCTCACCAAGGCCCTGTACAACTGCAGCAAGACATCCTTGTTCCTGTACTCAAACCCTCTCGCTACTAAGGCCAACATACTATTTGCCTTCTTAACCGCCTGCTGCACCTGCATGCTTACCTTCAGCAACGGGAGCACAAGGACACCCAGGTCTCATTGCACTTCCCCTTCTCCCAATCTATTGCCATTCAGATAATAATCTGCCTTCCTCTTTTTGACACCAAAGTGGATAACCTTACATTTATCCACGTTATATTGCATCTGCCATGCTTCTGCCCAATCACCCAACCTGTCCAAATCATCCTGTAGTTTCTCGGCATCCTCCTCACAGCACACACGCCCACCCAGCTTTGTGTCGTCTGCAAATTTGGAGATATTACATCTAGTTCCCTTGTCTAGATCATTAATATATATTGTGAATAGCTGGGGTCCAAGGACCGAACCCTGCGGTACCCCACTAGTCACTGCCTGCCACTCTGAAAAAGACCCGTTTATTCCAACTCTTTGCTTTCTATCTGCCAACCAGTTCTCTATCCAAGTCAATACCTTGCCCCCAATCCCATGTGCCTTAACTTTTCACGCTAATCTCTTATGCGGGACCTTATCGAAAACCTTCTCAAAGTCCAAATACACCACATCCACTGGTTCTCCCTTATCTATTTTACTAGTTACATCCTCAAAAAATTCCAGTGGATTAGTCAAGCACGATTTACCTTTTATAAATCCATGTTGACTTTGTCTGATCCTGTCACTGCTTTCCAAGTGCTCTGCTATTACATCTTTTATAATGGACGCTAGCATTTTCCCCACTACCGATGTCAGGCTTACCGGTCTGTAATACCCCGTTTTCTCTCTACCACCTTTTTTGAATAGTGGGGTAACATTAGCTACCCTCCAATCCATGGGTACTGTTCCAGATTCCATCGAATGTTGGAAGATGATCAGCAATGCATCTACTATTTCTAGGGCCACTTCCTTAAGTACCCTAGGATGTGGATTATCAGGCCCTGGGGATTTATCAGCCTTCAATCCCATCAATTTCCCCAAAACCATTTCCCTGCAAATACTGATTTCTTTCAGTTCCTCCCTTTCATCAGACCCTATGTTCCCCGACATTTCTGGGAGGTTATTTGTGTCCTCCTTTGTGAAGACAGAACCAAAATATGTATTTAGTGTCAATGAGCCACATGCATTTATTTCCCTGTTATTACTCTCTTTCCTTTAATTCCTCCCCTTAATCAGAAGAATATAAATCTGCAAAGTTCAAAGCCATTAACTTTCGTGGAATTCAGAAGAAAGGTACTGCACTGAAAATAGATTAAGATATCAGAAGCTAAAATTTCCTCTTACTTTCTATGGTACTTACAATATTAATATTACATGCTTGGAAGAACTAATTGTTCTCAATGAATGGCATTAAATGCATATTTAAAAAAAACAAGGCTAGTCTGGTAGAACAATCAGATTCAATTCAAGCAATGGAATGCCTACTAATAATTTCTCACATTTTCTTTTGTGTGTGGGCTCTTGTTGCTGGCAACCAGAAAGTACAGCATACCAACAGCAATAATCAGTGCTCAATAGGTATTACTTCAAGGATTCCATAAAGAAAAACACAGAAAATATATGCAAATTTCCCACAAAAGTTCTTAATGTAGTAATTTAAGACTTAGTGTGTAAACTGTACCTCCCAGTTTTGTCCTTGACATTGACATCTGCGCCTTCTTTAAGGATAAATTCTACCATTTCTTGATGGTTCTCAATAACCGCCAACAGCAAAGGAGTATAACCATCCTTTTGAAAACAAATAATTTATTTAAATCATTTAATTACTAGAGTAATTTGCAATGCTATAGCCTATGGATATGTTAGTTCATTTCCACACATAAAAAGACTTGCATTTATATAGCAACTGTCACGACCTCAGGATGTCCCAAAGCACTTTACAGCCAATTAAGTACTTTTGAAGTGTAGCCACTGTTGTAATATAGGAAACGCGGCAGCCAATTTGCACATAGAAAGAGCAATGTGATAATGACCAGATAATGGCCCGGATTTTGTGGTCGGTGTGGGGGCAGACTCAGAGTACCTCCTTTGAAATCCACCATAAGTTCAAGATTTCCGCATGCGCTTCGCGAAATCCGGAACTTGCGGTCGGTCACCGTATGCATCGACAGGCCACGAAAAAGCAATGGCTGCCGCAGAGTTTGACTATGTGCCCACCGACTGGCCAGCAATTGCGCACAGAAATGCTATGGTTGATGCAAACAGACGCATCTGATACTTTTGTTGAAAGATTTGTAAATTTACTTTTTCATAAACGTCCAATTCATAAAATTCAAAGATTTTGAGAGATTTTAATCACAAAAATGTCATTCTAGTCTTTATCTTACAACTGCAAAATTGGGGCGCATTTAGTTTAAAAAAAATTGTCATACAAAATTACATTTAGCCAGAACCACTTAAAAATATTTTTTTATTCATTCTTGGGATATGGGGGTCAAACCAAGTCTACAATTTATTACCTATCCCTAGGTGTCCTTGAGAAGGTGGTGAGGGTGGTGGTGAACAGCCTTCTTGAACTGTAGCAATCCATGGGGCTAAGGTATTAGGTACAGAGTTCCAGGAAAATGGTCAGTGACGTTAAAGGAACAGTTTCAAGTCAGTCAGGATGAGGTGTGACTTGGAGGGGATGGTGTTCCTATGCACCTGTTGCCCTTGCCCTTCTAGGTGGTGGAGCTCGTGGGTTTGGGAAGTGCTGTCAAAGAAGCCTTAGCGAGTTGTTGCAGTGAATTTTATGGAGAGTACACACTGCAGCCACGGTGGTGGGGGAGGGAGTGGATATTTAAGGTGGCAAATGGACTGCCGATCAAGTGGACTGTTTTGTCCTGGATGGTGCCGAGCTTCTTGAGCGTTGTTGCAGCTGCACCCATCCAGGCAAGTGGAGAGTATTCCATCACACTCTTGACTTGTACCTTGTAGGTAGTGGAGAGGCTTTGGGGAGTTAGGAGGTGAGCCATTTGCTGCAGAATACGCAGCCTCTGATCTGCTCTATAACCATGGCATTTTGTGGCTGGTCCAGTTAAGTTTCTGGTCAATGGCGACCCCCAGGATATTGATATTGGGTGATTCGGCGATGGTAATGTCGTTAAAGGTCATGGGGAGGTGGGTAGACTCTCTCTCTTATTGAAAATGGTCATTACCTGGCATTTGTGTGGCGTGAATTTTACTTGCAACTTATTATTCGAAGCCTGGCTGTTGTCCAGGTCTTGTTGCATGGACTGCTTCATTATCTGTGGAATTGTGAATGGAGCTGAACACTGGAATCATCAGCGAACAGCCCCACTTCTGACCTTATGATGGAAAGAATGTCATTGATGAGTAGCTGAAGATAGATGGGCCTAAAACACTGCCGTGAGCAACTGCTGCAGCAATGTCCTGGGGTTGAGATAAATGGCCTCCAACAACCGTCTTCCTTTGTGCTAGGCATGACTTCAGCCAGTGGAGAGTTTTCTCACTGATCCCATTGACTTCAGTTTTATTAGGGCTCCACACTCGGTTGAATGCTGCCTTGATACCAAGGGCAGTCTCACCTCATCTCTGGAATTCAGTTTTGTCCATGTTCGGACCAAGGCTGTAATGAGGTCTGGAGTCGAGTGGTCTGGCAGAACCCAAACTAAGCATTGGTGTGCAGCTTATTGGTGAATAAGTGCCGCTTGATAGTACAGGAAACCTTTTTTTATCCGGCACCGACGTGGTGCCGATTCATCAAAAATTCCGGATAACCAAAAGCTACAGTAAAAGATACGAGAGCTGAGAGCTCCGTATAAAGCAACAAACCCTGTTGCTTAGCAACAGGTTCAGAACAATGGCCACACATTCCAAGCATCTCTGTAGCTTAGCAACAGCTGCAGCCACACCCTTGCACAGCAACAGATCGAGGAAGGCAAGTACATTGGCCCAGAACTTGGTGTCGGGGGCTTGCTGCGCGTGCAAGCCCCCGATGTGCGCTCACCCGCCGCAGTGGATTTCCTGTCAGTGGCCAGGTTCTGATGTCGGCGCGCTGTGCTAACCTGACCCAACGGCGTAGTTAGTGCGATGTGCCGGCTGGGATCAGGTGAGCACTGTTCAGCCAATCAGGGGAGGGGAAACTTCATTCATAAGTTTAAGAGTAAGAACTGTCAAACTCATGAGAAGTACTGCACCCCAAAACGCTACTTAAACTTTAAATAAAATTAAAAAAAACATCCCAATCATTAAATTAAGTATAAATAAGTTTAAAAAAATAATTTAAACAATAATTTTTTTTTTGAAAAAAATAAATTTTTAATAAAAAGGTCTAAAACTAAACTTACCTTATTGTAGATTCTTTAAAATAATAAACCTGTGGAAAAAGACCGGAGGCCTTTACACATGCGCAAATCCCCCAAAACAGAGGAAATCCAAGACGCACGCGCTGCCTCCTACAGCGCACACGCTAGCCTCTTCAACTCTTGGGTTGGAGGAGAGGAAATGCCAGTTTTCAGCGCATGCGCTGTGCATGCTGAAAACCGGCATTTCCTCCGGCCAGACGCGCGAGTACCCCTTCCGTACTCACGCGTTTGGGGAGGAATTTCTGCCCCATTATGAAGTAAAACTTACTTGAACCTACTCCTGAATTTTGCCAGTTAACCAAGATTTCCAGTTATTTAGGTGCCGGTAAATTGAAAGTTTCTTGTACTGTTGACGACTCCTTTGCATAGCAATACTGGTGCAATTACATACAATATTAAAAGTCACCTGCAAGTTAAATCTGTGAGACTTTTGCCCATGTATACCAGGCTATATATATAGTGACACTGTAGTAGATTCCATTCGGCTCTATCAAAAAAAATTCTCAAACAGAACTAGTTTCATCAGGTCTAAGAGGGAAAAAGACAACTTGCATTTTTCTAGCGCCTTTCACGACCTCAGGACATCCCAAAGTGCTTTACAGCCAATGAAGTATCTTTTGAAGTGTAGTCACTGTTGTAATGCAGGAAACGCAGCAGACAGTTTGCGCACAGCAAACTCCCATGAACAGCAATGTGATAATGACCAGGTAATCTGTTTTAGTGCTGTTGATTGAGAGATAAATATTGGCCAGGTCACCAGGGATAACTCCCCTGCGCTTCTTCTAAATAGTGCCATGGGATCTTTTACGCCCACCTGAGAGCGCAAACGGGGCCTCGGTTTAACGTCTTAACCAATTTTCTTGTAGGCAATTGCTAGCAGCAATTTAATAACATTCAGGCCACCATTAAAAATATGACTGAAGCTTAGCACATTTGGTGTCAATGCCATAACTGGTCTGAGTTCTCTTGGGAAGTAATACTACGGATCTGTGTCAGGCCCTTAATGTATTCATCAGCAAGCATTGTAATCTGCAACATATCACATACTCTGTATTGTACCATGACCCGAGAAAGTGTGGCAATTTTGTACAACTCAGAAAAAGACAAGTGAAAAGGTTATAACAATTATTAAAATACACACGAATGTAAGCACCTTATTTTGAGCATTCAGGTGTGCATCATGTTCCATCAAATGCATTACCAAAGAGATGTTAGGGATCAGGGCAGCAAGATGCAGGGCAGTATTTCCATTAATGTCCACAAGGTTAGGATCAGCATCATGGCTTAGTAAGATAACGGCACAACGCTCCTGTTTGCACTGTACTGCCTGTGGATGACGTAACAAAAAGAAGTTTGTACAGTAACAATTTTTCACAACTGGATAAATTTTTAATTTATTATCAACTACTAGCAAATCTGGACTATAAATTGCATTTGCTTTACCAACAATTCACAATTAAATAAAAGTTCTGTGACATAGGATACACTATTTATGGGCATCATTTAATTGAAAACTTATTATAAGAACTCACAGTACTTGTTACTCCTGTAGGTGGCACTGTGATAGGTAGTTACAATGTAAAAGGTGGCACATTGCATCACACACAATAGCTGCTATTTTATAGAGAGAGCATATTATGCAACGATTACCAAATTGTCTTCTCTGTATTTTAATGCCTTCATTTAAGTGTTTGCTTAAAGGCCTCAACATCAGGCTTAGATTTGATATTTTGCCCAGAACTGTGACTGGGAGATGAATTTGGATTGTGCAGTCAAACACTGGATGCACATCTGTACCAGTCAAAGAAACTGATGGGATATTTTGCTGTAGCTTCTAGCACTTTTTGCTCACTAGTTTTTCTTCAAATCATTTTGAAAAATAACGAGGGCATATGGCCTAGTCTCAGACTTCTGTTAATACCGTTTACAAACCAGCTATTAAGCTATGCAAGATGTGCTGGGGAAACAAATTTTACAATTTTCCCTTTCTATCAGTGGGGAAGAACCAAGCCTTTGGTTACCATCTTGGGGAACTCAGCCCACGGGAACATAGGAACAGGAGTAGACCATTCAACCTCTTGAGCCTGTTTGGCCATTCAATTAGATCATAACTGATCTGTAGCTTAACTCCATTTATCCCTTACCCAACAAAAATCTATCAATCTCAGTTTAGAAATTTTAAATTGACCTGGCATCAACAACTTTTTGGGGAAAGAGAGTTCCAGATTTCTACTACTTTTTGTATGAAGGAGGGAAGTCGTGAACACATACCTACATCCTACCACTCAACAGCGCATTGCTTTGTCAAAGGATTACATAGTTGGGGGATATTTTTATTCATATTTATTGGTTTTCTCCTCTTCAGTGAATAAATAAAGTGAATACTGGATGGTGACATGGTAATTGCACAAATCTTTCTTTACCACGGCTATTAATTGGAGTATCAGTGTATTAACCAGCCCCAAAATTTTCAATAAAGATGCTAACTTCTCAGGGATTATTGCAAGTTTAAAAGTTACATCCCTTATAAATTCAATAGCTCTCAGGGTCCTGGCTGACTCAGCAGCCTAAGCCTAAAGACCTACCCTCGCAGCAAGATTCAAAGGCATCCCAGATTAATAGCATGAAAGTCTCATCTTTCTGGAAAGTAAAGAGTTTTAAGTGAAATAAGCCTGTGCAATCTCATCCTAGCCACGTGCAAATTTGGCTAGGGTAAATAAAATTAGAGAGTTAAATGCATGGCTCAAAGACTGGTGTGGGAGAAATGGGTTTTGCTTCCTGGGACACTGGCATCAGTACTGGGACAGGAGAGAGCTGTTCCATCGGGACGGACTTCACTTGGCCAGTGCTGGGACTAGAATCCTGGCGAATCGAATAACTAGGGTTGTAGAGAGGGCTTTAAACTAATTAGTGGGGGGGAGGTTTTAAGAGAGCGAAAAATAAAAATGACAGCGGAGAAGGCAATGGAGCAAGGTAGCAGTGGGAGAATTAAAAACCAGAGCGTGTCAGGAAGGGACAGAATGTATAATGATAAAGGTAAAGTAGTAAAAGGGGTAAAAGCAGGAATAAATTGTCAGAAAACATATTTGAAAGTTCTTTATCTGAATGCACACAGCATTCGTAACAAAATTGACGAGTTGACGGTGCAAATAACTACACATGGGTATGATCTGGTGGCCATTACGGAAACATGGCTGCAAGATAATCATGACTGGGAACTAAATATACAAGGGTATTTGACAATTAGGAAGGACAGACAGGAAGGAAAGGGAGGTGGGGTTGCTATGTTAATCAAGGATGGAATCACTGCAATAGTCAGAAATGATATTGGGTCAAAGGATCAGGATAGTGAAACAGTTTGGGTGGAGATAAGGAATAATAAGGGGAAAAAGTCACTAGTGGGCGTAGTCTATAGGCCTCCTAACAGTTGCAACTCTGTTGGTCGGAGTATAAATCAGGAAATAGTTGGGGCTTGTAATAAGGGAACAGCTATAATCATGGGGGATTTTAACTTTCATATTGACTGGAATAATCAAATTGGGCATGGCAGCATTGAGGAAGAGTTCATAGAGTGTATTAGGGACAGGTTCCTTGAGCAGTATGTAACTGAACCAACCAGGGGGCAGGCAATCTTAGATCTGGTCCTGTGTAATGAGACAGGATTAATAAAAAATGTCCTAGTAAAGGATCCCCTTGGAATGAATGACCATAATATGGTTGAATTCCAAATTCAGTTTGAGGGTGAGAGAGTTGGATCTCAAACCAGCGTACTAAGCTTAAATAAAGGAGACTATGAAGGTATGAGAGTAAAATTGACTAAAGTGGACTGGGAAAACAGATTAAAGTGTAAGACGGTACAAGAGCAGTGGTCTACATTCGAGGAGATATTTCACATCTTTCAAGATAAATATATTCCACTGAGGAAAAAGGGGAGTAAAAGAAAAGACAGCCATCCGTGGCTTAGTAAAGTAATAAAGGATAGTATTCGACTGAAAACAAGGGCATATAAATTAGCCAAATCTAGTGGGAGGATAGAAGATTGGGAAGCATTTAAAAGCCAGCAAACAATAACTAAAAGATTAATTAAGAAAGGGAAGATAGATTATGAAAGTAAACTAGCAAAAAATATAAAAACAGGTAGCAAGAGTTTCTACAGCTATATAAAAAGAAAAAGGGTGGCTAAAGTGAATGTTGGTCCCTTAGAGGATGGGACCGGGAAACTAGTGGTGGGGAACATGGAGATGGCAAAGACGCTGAACAAATATTTTGTATCAGTCTTTACAGTAGAGGACACTAAAAATATCCCAACACTGGACAAACAGGGGGCAATGGGGGGGGGGGGGGGGGGGGGAGGAGCTAAACACGATTAAAATCACTAAGGAGATGGTACTCAGTAAAATAATGGGACTTAAGGCGGATAAATCCCCCGGACCGGATGGCCTACATCCTAGGGTCTTGAGAGAAGTGGCGGTAGGGATTGTGGATGCATTGGTGATCATTTTCCAGAACTCCCTGGACTCAGGAAAGGTCCCGGCAGATTGGAAAACTGCTAATGTAACACCCTTATTTAAGAAGGGAAGTAGTCAAAAAGCTGGAAACTATAGACCAGTTAGCTTAACATCTGTGGTTGGCAAAATGCTGGAGTCCATTATTAAGGAAACAGTAACAGAGCATTTGGATAAACATAATTTAATAGGACAGAGTCAGCATGGTTTTACGAAGGGGAAGTCATGTTTGACAAATTTGCTCGAATTCTTTGAGGATGTAACATACAGGGTGGATAAAGGGGAACCAGTGGATGTAGTGTATTTGGACTTCCAAAAGGCACTTGACAAGGTTCCACACAAAAGATTACTGATCAAGATAAAAAAATCACAGGATTGGGGGTAATATACTGGCATGGGTGGAAGATTGGCTATCTAACAGAAAACAAAGAGCTGGGATAAATGGTTCGTTCTCGGGCTGGCAATCAGTAACTAGTGGTGTTCCGCAGGGGTCAGTGCTGGGACCCCAACTCTTTACAATCTATGTTAACGATTTGGAGGAAGGGACCGAGTGCAACATATCCAAGTTTGCCGACGATACAAAGATGGGAGGGAAAGCAGTGAGTGAGGAGGACATAAAAAACCTGCAAAAGGACAGACAGGCTAAGTGAGTGGGCAGAGATTTGGCAGATGCAATATAATGTTGGAAAGTGTGAGGTTATGCACTTTGGCAGAAAAAATCAAAGAGCAAGTTATTATCTAAATGGAGAGAAACTGCAAAGTGCTACAGTACAAAGGGATCTGGGGGTCCTGGTGCATGAAACACAAAAAGTTAGTATGCAGGTGCAGCAGGTGATCAGGAAGGCCAATGGAATCTTGGCTTTTATTGCAAGGGGGATAAAGTATAAAAACAGGGAAGTCTTGCTGCAGTTATACAAGGTATTGGTGAGGCCACACCTGGAATACTGTGTGCAGTTTTGGTTTCCATATTTAAGAAAAGATATACTTGCTCTCGAGGCGGTTCAGAGAAGGTTCACTCAGTTGATTCCGGAGATGAGGGGGTTGACGTATGAGGAAAGGTCGAGTAGGTTGGGACTCTACTCATTGGAGTTCAGAAGAATGAGAGGCGATCTTATCGAAACATATAAGATTGTGAGGGGGCTTGATTGGGTGGATGCGGTGAGGATGTTTCCACTGATGGGTGAGACTAGAACTAGGGGGCATAATCTTAGAATAAGGGGCTGCCCTTTCAAAACTGAGATGAGGAGAAACTTCTTCACTCAGAGGGTAGTAAATCTATGGAATTTGCTACCCCAGAGAGCTGTGGAAGCTGCAACATTAAATAAATTTAAAATGGAGATAGACATTTTCCTAGCAGCTAAGGGAATTAGGGGTTACGGGGAGAGGGCATCGAAGTGGACGCGAGTCTAGATTCAGAGCAGCCATGATCCTATTGAATGGCGGAGCAGGCCCAAGGGGCCGTATGGCCTACTCCTGCTCCTATTTCTTATGTTCTTATGTGGATCCCAATGACTGCCAGGCATGCTTGGTCTTTTTGACTCCAAAGATGGTTCCGGGCACCAGAAAATCAAGCTTACAAAACAATTTAGTTTAATCATTTAACAGAACTGCAAAGATAGAGTATTCTAACCCACTCTAGAAAACAGAAATAGTGGCTTTGTAGCTCCCTTCTTATTCGCTTTGTTCTAAAATGCAACAGCTACGCTACCTATATTTATACCCAACTTGTTTACTACAATTGCAAACTGGCCTTGCCCTTTTGCTTTACTAGAACCACAGAGATAACTGTGCATTGTTCTGACTATGACTACTTACACAGAAATAAATTTTAACAATGTTGACGCGTAAAGGTCACACTCGTACAAATGTTCAGTAATTTTTCATTATAGGAACAATGCATAACAGTGCAAAAAACACTGATAAACTCACCAGCCTACAGTCTGCTCTCACAAAGTTCCTAGAAGTGGACTTAAAACCCTTTTGGTTAGGGGAGTGAAGTTGACAACAAACTGAGTTTTTCCTCCCAACAGCAGGTAAATTTGTTAACATAAATAACTCAATCTTAGTTGTTCTGACAGCAGCACTGTCCCATTATCTTATATGCCTTTAGATCTTTCCTTTACATCTAACATCACTGTGTGTAATCTTCCAATACTGACACGATCCTAGTTATTGCACTTAAGTTACAATACTACATGTTCTTGCTCTATTCAGCTATGGTTAATATACATATGGTTTCAAAAGAGTGAGTTACAAATTTGGGAGGGGGACCTGTGCAAATGTTAACATTCGCAGAGACCTGATCCAAACATTGACTCTTGGGACTCCAGGTCCTCACTTTGGAAAGAGAATTACACCTTCCTGCCACTCGTGGCAAGACAGTATCTTAGTTTTGCATCCCCCAGCTTCTCAGTCTGCAATGCAGAGAAAGTGCTAGGCGCTAACCAATTCTATTGCTTGGATTTCCAAATTGCTGTAAGCTTTGTAATTAACTATAAATAATAAATATATATATATTTTTAAATCAAGTATTGTGCAAGAATAATAATAGAAAATACAACTTTAAAATGGGGACTGAATCAAGTCTGCACACTATGGTCCAATCATCCCCCAACTAGAACCCCACTACACCTCGGGATCATCCTTGGTCTTGACTTCCTTGTGCAGCAACATAGAGATCATCAACTAGTTGATTTTCTGAATCTGTACATTTTAGCTTTTTTTAAATAATAAATGTTTAATGTTCAAATTCAGAGAAACTGGAGAATAACTAAATTAAAATTAATTCAGGCAAATATTCAAATTTACTCCACTCAAGACAAGATAACCCATACACACTGCTCACGATTTGGAATTTGGCATTTTTTTAAATAAAGAGATTATTTGACATTACATGGCGAGTCAAGACCAAGTCAGGGGGTTGGGGGGGGCGGTGGAGAAAGAGAGAAAGAGGTAAAGCAGACCGGGTAGGAAGAGAATTGGGGTAAAAAAAAGGGTAAGAAGGCCTGCGTGAAGAGAGGGGACAAGGGGATTGGAGGATGTTTGGATGAAAAGTGGTGATGTTGTTTCCCAAGACCCTTTTTGGTGCTCTGTGGAGGAAGTGGACAGTGGGACAGCAACAAACTCCCTGCTCAGTTTAGGGAAGGGAAGGAAAAAGGACAAAGTTACACATTTGCTTTTAAATCTACTGTTTTAAAATCTAATTACTTACCTATACTACTGTAGCATGTTTGCTTCCTAACATGACGGAGACGTAAAGTTAGGCTGCTCGAGAGCCTACAAATACATGCAGACTCAACCTTTACAATCAACTAGTATTTTAGCAGCTAAAGTTTGACATCCAAGGCTGAACGCACTATTACAGTCCAACCTACGTGTGTAACTGGCACTGTAGACAAATGTTGACAGAGCACAACACAAAAGTTTTGAAATGGAACGCTGCAGCCGACTCTTCATTTTTAATATAAAATAGATATACAATATTTGGTCGATACAGTAACTATTTATTTATTTCTTACCTTCATCAAAGGGGAGCGGTTATCATTGTCACAGATGTTCAGTTTTGATTTGTTTGCCACGAGGAAAGCAACTGCCTCTGCATGCCCAGCTGCACATGCAAGATGCAATGGTGCCCTAGAAGGAAAGTGAATATGTAAATATGCTAATTTGTTTTTCACAGGACAGAACACTGCTATGACATTGATGCAATCCACGTAAAGCATTCTAAAATGCTTCTGCTTTTTAAAATAAATCATTTTTAAAGTAACATTGATCAACTTATTAGTCTCCTAGACTGCAGAATCATAGGATGTTACAACACAGGAACAGGCCATTTGGCCCATCAAGTCTTTGCTGGTATATTTCTCCACGTGAATCGTCTTATCTAAATCGTACTGTCCAGCTTTCTCTCCAAACCCATGAATACCAAGCAACTATTTAATCAGTTTTAAAAGAATGAATTTATGAACTTGGCTTCAACAACTGTTTATAGTAGAAAATTCCACCTTCTGCATTAAAAATGTTTTTCTCCCTCTACTTAAATTCTCTTTCTAAATCATCTTAACATTTTGTCCTCTTGTTACAATCTTGCCAACCATTGGAAACAATCCACCAACTTTCTTACCATAACCTTTCATGAAGACCTCTATCTGGTCACGACCTTAACCTCCTCATCTATAATGAAAAACCCTAATTTTTGAAGTCTCACTTCACTGTTAACACCACACCCTTGATGATATCTGCAGCTTTGCAATTGCTTTTGATCCTTTTGCCTAAATAAAACATTTTAAAAGTAAAAGTAAAATATTAGAATAGATTTCTGGAAAATATTGATGCCAACAATTCTTAATAACACAGTAACAGTTTCAGGAAGGAGAAGACCGTTGGTCTATCCAGCCCACCTATCCACAGTATTTCTTTGGCACATTTCTAATAACCCTGAAATCTATTTGTTGACAAGAACCTGGTTATAGTAACTAAGATTATATGTGGAAGCTTGGTCAAAGATTCTTTTCTGTAAATCATAGTCAACTATACATTTACTCGAGCCTGGACTGATAATCCAAAGACACGAGTTCAAATCCCACCACGATCGTTTGTGAATTTGAAATCAGCTTTAAAAAAAAACCCAATTAAGAATAAAAAGCCAATATCAGTAGTGGTGACCATGAAGCTATCAGACGGTCATAAAAACCCATCTGGCTCACTAATGTCCTTCAGGGAATAATCCTGCCATCCTTACCCAGATTGGCCAAAATGTGACTCCAGACCCACATCTATGTGGTTGACTCTTAACTGCCCTCTGAAATGGCCTAGCAAGCCACTCAGCTGTATCAAACCGCTACAAAAGTAGCAGAATACCAATAGAACTGGACAGACCAATCAGCTTCGACCTAGGCATCGGATTTGGGTATGCCAGCCCAGTCGACCCTGCAAAGTCCTTCTCACTCACATCTGGGCACTTGTCCCAAAGTTGGGAGAGCTGTCCCACAGACAAATCAAGCAACAGCTTGACATAGGTACGATTCTATGAGTATGACTATCAGCCGACATCCCTGACTCCTCCATCCCCATCCCTTGCCAGAGGTAGCAACACAGTGGTATACAGTCGGGAGGGAGTGACCCTGGGAGTCCTCAACATTGACTCTGGACGCCATGATATCACATGGTTTCAGGTCAAGCATGGGCAAGGAAACCTGCTGATTACCACCGACCGCCCTCCCTGATGAATCAGTACCCCTCCATGTTGAACACTACTTGGAAGAAGCACGGAGGGTAGCAAGGGCACAGAATGTACTCTGGCTGGGGGGACTTCACTGTCCATCACCAAGAGTGACTCGGTGATACAACCTCTGACCCTGAAGGACACAGCTGCCACTGGGCTTACGACATGTGGTGAGAGAATCAACACGAGGGAAAAACCGACTTGACCTTGTCATAGAGTCATACGGCACAGAAGGAGGCTATTCAGCCCATCAAGTCCATGCCGGCTCATAGAAACATAGAAGATAGGAGCAGGAGTAGGCCATTCGGCCCCTCGAGCCTGCTCCGCCATTCAATGCGATCATGGCTGATCAACCAAATTCAGTACCCTGTCCCTGCCTTCTCCCCATATCCCTTGATCCCTTTAGCCGTAAGAAATATATCTAACTCCTTCTTGAATATATTTAATGAATTGGCCTCTACTGCCTTCTATGGTAGAGAATGCCACAGGTTCACCACTCTCTGGGTGAAAAAATTCCTCCTCATCTCTGTCCTAAATGGTTTACCCCTTATCCTTAGACTGTGACCCCTGGTTCTGGACTCCCCGGCCATCGGGAACATCCTTCCTGCATCTAGTCTGTCCAGTCCTGTTAGAATTTTATAAGTTTCAATGAGATCCCCTCTCATTCTTCTAAACTCCAGTGAGTATAAGCCCAATCGACCCAATCTCTCCTCATACATCATTCCTGCCATCCCAGGTATCAGCCTGGTGAATCATCGCTGCACTCCCTCCATGGCAAGAACATCCTTCCTCAGATAAGGCGACCAAAACTGCACACAATACTCAAGGTGCGGTCTCACCAAGGCCCTGTACAACTGCAGCAAGACAGCCTTGTTCCTGTACTCGAACCCTCTCGCTACGAAGGCCAACATACCATTTGCCTTCTTAACCGCCTGCTGCACCTGCATGCTTACCTTCAGCGACTGGTGCACAAGGACACCCAGGTCTCGTTGCACTTCACCGTCTCCCAATCTATTGCCATTCAGATAATAATCTGCCTTCTGTTTTTGACACCAAAGTGGATAACGTCGCATTTATCCACATTATATTGCATCTGCCATGCTTCTGCCCAATCACCCAACCTGTCCAAATCATCCTGGAGATTCTCGGCATTCTCCTCACCGCACACACGCCCACCCACCCAGCTTTGTGTCAGCTGCAAATTTGGAGATATTACATCTAGTTCCCTTGTCTAGATCATTAATATATATTGTGAATAACTGGGGTCCAAGGACCGATCCCTGCGGTACCCCACTAGTCACTGCCTGCTACTCGGAAAAAGACCTGTTTATTCCAACTCTTTGCTTTCTGTCCGCCAACCAGTTCTCTATCCAAGTCAATACCTTGCCCCAATCCCATGTGCCTTAACTTTACACGCTAATCTCTTATACGGGACCTTATCGAAAGCATTCTGAAAGTCCAAATACACCACATTCACTGGTTCTCCCTTATCTATTTTACCAGTTACATCCTCAAAAAATTCCAGTAGATTGGTCAAGCACGATTTACCTTTTCTAAATCCATGTTGACTTTGTCCGATCCTGTCACTGTTTTCCAAGTGTTCTGCTATTACATCTATATATATAAAGCGGCTCTTCTGTCTGTCCCGATGTCTGTCTGTCCGTTCTCTATACGTTTGAAAGTTACAGAGCGTACCGACGCGCGCGTCGCCTCAAAAGAAAGCTTGCGATTCCAGACCGGTTATAGGCGTATTTACGTTTCGGCCAGATAAAAAACCCGCCCGCGGTATCCCCAAAACGTTCAGCGTTCCGCTCATTAGCATCTCATTAGCGACCGTGTGACGTCGAGGTCGACCAATCGGACGGCGGGTTCCTTCCTACAGTTGAGTGTCGAGTGACTCGACGATTGACCAATCCTACGCTTTGGTGACCTGACCGGTCGACCAATCGGTGCGTGTGTGGGCGGGCCTTATCCTTCTGAACCGAGGTGAGTGGCTGCCATCTTGATTTTTCACAATTTTTTCCCCCACACTTTCTGTGTGTTAGGGAACTAAGGTAAATATTTTAATGATGTGTTAGGGAATTAATTAACAATTTATTTGAGTTTTATATTGTGTTTAGCAACCCCCCACCTCCTCACCCTCGCGCAGGGGGGACTCGGGGCCTGAAGCTCAAAAAATTTCTCTCTCTCTCTCTTTCTTTCTTCCCTCTCTCTCCTTCTCCTCTTCCCTCTCTCTCCTTCTCCTCTTCCCTCTCTCTCCTTCTCCTCTTCCCTCTCTCTCTCTACTTCCCCCTCTCAGGTTTCACGGTGTCGGGGCCGTAGCGCGGGCGGGCCGCCCGAAGTTTCCCGCTCGCTAACGGCCGCCAGGCGCCGCCCGCACTGACCGCGCATGCGCCGCCGCTCAGCATTCCCGCTCTCGCAACGGCACCGGACCTCAGGCGCTAGGCAGGGGGAGGGGCCGGAGAGAGGGACAGAGGGGAGCGGGGGAGGGAGAGGGGAGGGAGAGAGGAGAGGGGAGGGAGGGGGGAGAGGGGAGGGAGGGGGGAGAGGGGAGGGAGGGGGGAGAGGGGAGGGAGGGGGGAGAGGGGAGGGAGGGGGGAGAGGGGAGGGAGGGGGGAGAGGGGAGGGAGGGGGGAGAGGGGAGGGAGGGGGAGGGGAGGGAGGGAGAGGGGAGGGAGGGAGAGGGGAGGGAGGGGAGGAGAGGGGAGGGGAGGGAGAGGGGAGGGGAGGGAGGGAGAGGGGAGGGAGGGAGAGGGGAGGGAGGGAGAGGGGAGGGAGGGAGAGGGGAGGGAGGGAGAGGGGAGGAGGGAGAGGGGAGGGAGAGGGGAGGGAGGGAGAGGGGAGGGAGGGAGAGGGGAGGGAGGGAGAGGGGAGGGAGAGAGGAGAGGGGAGGGAGGGGGGAGAGGGGAGAGGGGAGGGAGGGGGGAGAGGGGAGGGGGAGAGGGGAGGGGGGAGAGGGGAGGGAGGGGGAGAGGGGAGGGAGGGGGGAGAGGGGAGGGAGGGGGGAGAGGGGAGGGAGGGGGGAGAGGGGAGGGAGGGGGGAGAGGGGAGGGAGGGGGGAGAGGGGAGGGAGGGGGAGGGGAGGGAGGGAGAGGGGAGGAGGGAGAGGGGAGGGAGGGAGAGGGGAGGGAGGGAGAGGGGAGGGAGGGAGAGGGGAGGGAGGGAGAGGGGAGGGAGGGAGAGGGGAGGGAGGGAGAGGGGAGGAGGGAGAGGGGAGGGAGGGAGAGGGAGGGAGGGGGAGAGGGGAGGGAGGGAGAGGGGAGGGAGGGGGGAGAGGGGAGGGAGGGGGGAGAGGGGAGGGAGGGGGGAGAGGGGAGGGAGGGGGAGGGGAGGGAGGGAGGGAGAGGGGAGGGAGGGAGAGGGGAGGGAGGGGAGGGAGAGGGGAGGGGAGGGAGAGGGGAGGGGAGGGAGAGGGGAGGGGAGGGGAGGGAGAGGGAGGGGAGGGAGAGGGGAGGGGAGGAGAGGGGAGGGAGGGAGAGGGGAGGGAGGGAGAGGGGAGGGAGGAGAGGGGAGGGAGGGAGAGGGAGGAGGGAGAGGGGAGGGAGGGAGAGGGGAGGGAGGGAGAGGGGAGGGAGGGAGAGGGGAGGAGGGAGAGGGGAGGGAGGGAGAGGGGAGGGAGAGGGGAGAGGGGAGGGAGGGGGGAGAGGGGAGGGAGGGGGAGGGAGGGAGAGGGGAGGGAGGGAGAGGGGAGGGAGGGAGAGGGGAGGGAGGGAGAGGGGAGGGAGGGAGAGGGGAGGGAGGGAGAGGGGAGGGAGGGAGAGGGGAGGGAGGGAGAGGGGAGGGAGGGAGAGGGGAGGGAGGGGGAGAGGGGAGGGAGGGGGGAGAGGGGAGGAGGGGGAGGGGAGGGAGGGAGAGGGGAGGGAGGGAGAGGGGAGGGAGGGGAGGGAGAGGGGAGGAGGGAGAGGGGAGGGAGGGAGAGGGAGGGAGGGAGAGGGAGGGAGGGAGGGAGGAGAGAGGGGAGGGAGGGAGAGGGGAGGGAGGGGAGGGAGAGGGGAGGGGAGGGAGGGGAGGGGAGGAGAGGGGAGGGAGGGAGAGGGGAGGGAGGGAGAGGGGAGGGAGGGAGAGGGGAGGGAGGGAGAGGGGAGGGAGGGAGAGGGGGAGGGAGGGGAGGGAGGAGAGGGGAGGGAGGGAGAGGGGAGGGAGGGAGAGGGGAGGAGGGGGAGAGGGGAGGGAGAGGGGAGAGGGGAGGAGGGGGGAGAGGGGAGGGAGGGGGGAGGGAGGGAGGGGAGGAGGGAGAGGGAGGGAGGGAGAGGGAGGGAGGGAGAGGGGAGGAGGGAGAGGGGAGGGAGGGAGAGGGGAGGGAGAGAGGGGAGGGAGGGAGAGGGGAGGGAGGGAGAGGGGAGGGAGGGAGAGGGGAGGGAGGGAGAGGGGAGGGAGGGAGAGGGGAGGGAGGAGAGGGGAGGGAGGGAGAGGGGAGGGAGGGAGAGGGGAGGGAGGGTGAGGGGAGGGAGGGAGAGGGGAGGGAGGGAGAGGGGGGAGGGAGAGGGGAGGGAGAGAGGGAGGGAGGGAGGGGGAGGGAGGGAGAGGGGAGGGAGGGAGAGGGGAGGGGAGGGGAGGAGGGAGAGGGAGGGAGAGGGGAGGGAGGGAGAGGGGAGGGAGAGGGGAGAGGGGAGGGAGGGGGGAGAGGGGAGGGAGGGGGGAGAGGGGAGGGAGGGGGGAGAGGGGAGGGAGGGGGGAGAGGGGAGGGAGGGGGGGAGAGGGGAGGGAGGGGGGAGGGGAGGGAGGGGGGGAGGGGAGGGAGGGGGGAGAGGGGAGGGAGGGGGAGAGGGTGGGAGGGGGGAGGAGGGGAGGGAGGAGGGAGAGGGAGGGAGGGGAGGGAGGGAGGGAGAGGGAGGGAGGGAGAGGGGGAGGGAGAGGGGAGGGAGGGAGAGGGAGGAGGGAGAGGGGAGGGAGGGAGAGGGGAGGGAGGGAGAGGGGAGGGAGGGAGAGGGAGGAGAGGGAGGGAGGGAGAGGGAGGGAGGGAGAGGGGAGGGAGGGAGGGAGAGGGGAGGGAGGGAGAGGGGAGGAGGAGGGAGAGGGGAGAGGGAGGGGAGGGAGGAGGGGAGGGAGGGAGAGGGGAGGGAGAGGGGAGGGAGGGAGAGGGGAGGGAGGGAGAGGGAGGGAGGAGAGGAGGGAGGGAGAGGGAGGGAGGGAGAGGGGAGGGAGGGAGAGGGGAGGGAGGGAGAGGGGAGGGAGGGAGAGGGGAGGGAGGGAGAGGGGAGGGAGGGAGAGGGGAGGGAGGGAGAGGGAGGGAGGGAGAGGGAGGGAGGGAGAGGGAGGG